>NW_023500987.1:1299963-2599926 GCF_013461495.1 Botrytis fragariae
GTGGTTAAATTCCCGAGAAAGTCCCGGTTGATACTTTCGTTTTTGTTATTGATTCGTACCTACGAGCTCGCCTACCTCTCATGCTACCCTCCTACCTTAGTTGAACGTAACAAGAGAGCGATCTCGTTTAGTATCTAATAGTCGGCTGTTCAAACGGCCGACTATCAGTATTTAGAGTGTGAGGCGGTGTCTCAGAACCGTAATATCTACTAGGTACACATGTGGTTAAACTTTCACGACAGTGGTTTGTACAATGAGAGAAGTATTGATGGCTGCAACAAGAGACAGCCGTGTCTGTGTATGGGAGTATGAATAGACCAGATTATGATCATGATTCCGATTATCTCTTCTGTTTATGGAAAGGGTGGCAGATGAGCTTCCAGCTTCCCTAGTTTTATACTAATCGGTTGCACGACTTTATAGGAATAGTTCAATTTGTATGTGGTACTTCGTATGGGCGTGTTCATTGTCACTGCCATTGTCATTAGAGATAGAGTAGGAGCTGGTGTTGTCTGTATCGTCGTATGGGTGCACAATGGTGGTTCGAGATTCCAGGCATTCCAGTAGGTAGCACTAGCTTATCGTTAGGAGCAGGGCAGGGATTATTTGAATCATACACACAATCATACAATACTGTACATCTTTTAAACCTATCTAGTAGCTACCTAGCATCTATTGATTTTCCATTATCACGAAAAGGCAACTCTCACACATTTTCATTTCCAATTACCTCTCATTACTCATTATACATCTCAATGAAATGATTGACTAAGCCGTGGAAACTTATGCTTCGCGACTTTTTATATGCGCACGCGTAGTGGGGTTGATATAAAAAAGATCTCGAGCTTATTGACATATGATTTCGACTAACATCGAATATGCGGGCAAGATACAGCATTCGCAATTGCAGTTTCCACCTTGGGCACCGGCTGGTGCCCTTGCGTGTACCATTGCGCATGGTTTCTACACAGGCGGAACCCGTCAGCGGCAACCAGCGATTGAAGCATGAGAAACTCGCCAACAAAATCGAGCAAAACCTGAAGCGTAAGAAGTTCGTCCAATCGAACGATTGGGTTGATGAGACACCAGACGGACAGAGAAAGATTTTAAAGCCATTTGATGAGGAATTCCACAACACTTATTTACCCAATGTCGTCGAGTCCTCCTGGTATAGCTTTTGGGAGAAGCAGGGACTTTTTAAACCACAAACAGAGAACGATGGCAGCCTTAAAGCGAGAGGAAAATACGTCATTGCTATGCCACCACCCAATGTGTGAGCTGATATATGTATTGGTAACATGGCTATCTGCTAACACCAGTCGCAGGTCACAGGCAGATTACATATTGGACATGCCCTAGCAGTTTCATTACAAGATACCCTTACTAGATTACATCGTATGCAAGGTCACTCAACACTCTACATCCCCGGCTGCGATCATGCAGGCATTGCGACCCAAGCTGTTGTCGAAAAGCAGCTTGCCAAACATCCGAAAGATGGAAAGTCTAAAAAGCAGGATTTTACAAGGGATGAATTTGTGCAGCTATGTGAGGATTGGAAGGAGGTGTATCAAGAAGCGATTATCAAAACGATACGCAGACTAGGTATCTCTCCGGACTGGGACCGCATTGCCTACACGAGGAGTGAGCCATTTTCTAAAGCGGTCAATGAGAGTTTCGTGCGGTTTTTCGAAGAGGGCCTCATCTACAGAGCTAATAAGCTTGTACATTGGTCATGTAGCCTCTCTACGTCTATATCTACACTTGAAGTTGACCAAAAGGAGCTTCAAGGAAGTACCAAACTTAGTGTGCCAGGCTATGATAAAAAGATCGAATTTGGAACATTGACATATTTCAAGTATCCAATTGAAGGGTCTAATCAGACTATTGAAGTTGCAACAACAAGGCCAGAGACAATGCTGGGTGATACTGGCATTGCCGTGCATCCTCAGGACGATCGATACAAGGATTTCGTTGGCAAGACTGCGCAACATCCGTTTATTCCCGATAGAAAGCTGAAGATTGTCGCCGACGAATATGTTGACAAAGAATTTGGAACTGGTGCTGTCAAACTAACACCTGCTCATGATCATAATGATTTCGATTTGGGCAAAAAACATAACCTGCCATTCATCAACATTTTGAACAAAGACGGTACTCTCAATAGCAATGCTGGTCCTTTTGCTGGAGAGAAGAGATTCAATGCGAGGTATGGTGTTATCAATGAACTCAAGAAACTCGGCCTCTATACGAAACAAGAGCCGAATAAGATGGTTGTACCGATTTGCAGCCGATCGGGGGATATTATTGAGCCGTTCCTGATACCCCAATGGTGGATGAGAACAAAATCGTTGTCGAAAGCTGCAATGGAAGTAGTTGAAAATGGCGAAATCATTATCCAACCAAAGACACAAAAGGACCTATTCTTGGAACGATTGCAAGACCCGGAAGACTGGTGCCTGTCGAGACAACTATGGTGGGGTCATCGAATACCGGTCTGGGCAATCAGTATCGAGGGTGAGGATTGTGGGAATGATGCTGATGAGGAGCACTGGGTATGTGGCCGGACAGAAACCGAAGCTCGGGAAAAGGCAGAGCAAAAGTTCCCTGGCAAGAAAGTGACACTCAGGCAAGATGATGATGTGTTAGATACTTGGTTCAGCTCTGCACTTTGGCCGTTTGCCACTCTTGGATGGCCAGAAAAGACGTCAGATCTCGAAAATTTCTTTCCGACTACAACTTTGGAGACAGGTTGGGATATCATGCCAGTCTGGGTCAGTCGCATGATCATGTTTTCTCTGAAATTGACCGGAAAGGTGCCCTTTACCGAAGTCTTCTGTCATGGTTTGGTGCGCGATAATGAAGGCCGGAAAATGTCAAAATCTCTTGGCAACGTTATCGACCCGATAGATATCCTTGATGGGATCAGCCTAGATGATTTGCATCAAAAGTTGCTCCATGGCAATTTGCCTCAAAATGAAGTCAAGAATGCCATCAAATACCAAAAGAAGGCCTTTCCACAAGGTATCCCGAAATTCGGAGCTGATGTTTTGCGGTTCTCGCTCATAAGTCAGACTCAATCATCTGGCAGCGACATGAAAATCGATATGAGAACGATGACTGGCTCCTCTAGATTCTGTAACAAGATCTATCAGGCCACGAAATATGTCCTTGGAAAGCTTGGTAGTGATTTCGTTCCTCGAGAAAGCAGTGCTTTAACAGGAAATGAGAGCCTACCAGAGCGATGGATCTTAACCAAGATGAACACAGCTGTGAAACAAATTAATCAGGCACTAGAAGAGCGTAGGTTCGGATTATCGACCAAGATTAGTCAACGGTACTTGTACGATGAGTTGTTTGATATCTACATTGAGAACTCAAAATCGATCATCTCAAATGGTACACCGGAAGAAGCTCGCTCAGCTATGGATACATTGTATACCACAATCGAACATGGCTTACGACTTTTATCTCCCTTTATGCCCTTCTTGACTGAAGAGCTCTGGCAGCGGCTACCACGCAGACCAAACGACAACACACCCTCAATCACAATCGCTGAATATCCACAGTATGAGCCATCCTTTGATGACACGAAATCCGAGGTGGCTTATGAGCTCGTACTGGGCTGCTCTAAAGGTATCCGTTCACTGTTAGAAGACTACGCTGTTAAGGACGAAGGTGTGGTTCATATCTCCTGCCTTAATCAAATGTCGTACGATACTGTGTCAGCACAACTTCCCACGATTCAATCACTCTGCGCAATCCGACGCAAGACACCAGTGAAGATCAGTGTTGCGAAGGTTGGAGAAACCAAACATACTGACTGTGCAGTTTTCCCTGTTTCAGCTGACGCAAACGTTTATCTTGAAGTCAAAAATCGCATACAAGATGCTGCGAAAGAGGCTGACAAGTTCAAAGTGAAGATAGATGAAGCAAGAAAAGAACAAGTTGATGTGCATACCATCAAAGCAGAGCTAAGCAAAGGTTCCGATACTATTCAATTTTACGAGAACCGGGAACGAGATATCGATGCAAGATTACAAGCACTACAAGAGACCGTAGAGATGTTTGAGAAGATGAAGGCTTAGGCTGTGTGGCCCTGCTGGCTTATAGCACGACCAGAAAGTACCACCTCACAGTAACATCTCACCAGGCTAGTTCGTATAAAGGATTCTGATGGAGGAATGTGAGATGATAGGGGAATTACAGTCACCAAGTGGCCTCCTTTCACTAAATCAGAGCATAGAATGAGGCGCTAATGCTCGTTGTAT
This sequence comes from Botrytis fragariae, assembly GCF_013461495.1. Classification (NCBI taxonomy): domain Eukaryota; kingdom Fungi; phylum Ascomycota; class Leotiomycetes; order Helotiales; family Sclerotiniaceae; genus Botrytis; species Botrytis fragariae. The sequence goes on from NW_023500987.1 coordinate 1,304,232, forward strand.
ATTAGAGATATAGAGTCCTTTGAACTCTCTACTCACAATCAATAGTACAATCAAGAACTTACTCCCTGATATGCAGTGTGATTCGTGATAAATGCGATAGATTACTTAACATTATCATACCTTTTCATAATATGCGTGCCAAATGGGCTCTAATATTCACATGCCCCTTTCAAGATTCTATTTACCATCTACTAATGACTTGAAAGCTTGCAACAGATCATCTCTCAAATCTTCCCATCCCTCGATTCCTACACTGACCCGCAGCAATTTCTGATCAACAGTTGCATCTGACATTGCCCTCCACTCGATCAAACTCTCTACACCACCCAAACTCGTAGCGTGATGGAACAATTCCAACTTGCTGGGTAACTTCTTCGCGAACCCTACTTCTTTCAAGACGATGGAAAACACCGGTCCAAATCCATTTGGCATCTGCTTCAATAGCCACCCATCCTTAATATCCTCTACTTGCAAACTTGCATGTTCAACTTTAAGCACCGCTTTCCTCACCACCTCTGTTTCAAGATCATTAGATTTCAAAGCACTATCTAACCACGAAACGAGATTCTGCGCCGACGCCGATTGCTGCTTGACGCGAATTTCCAGCGTTCGGACACTGCGGATGCCGAGCCATCCTTCCATCGACCCCATCACATTCCCCAGCACCACTCGCTCTTTCTGTAACCCCTGAAACCAACCATCTGCAACGTGTTTGGGATTCACAGTGAGAACACCACAGAGCATATCGGAATGTCCGCCAATATACTTCGTGCCGCTATGCATGACGATATCTGCACCCCAGAGAAACGGATCCTGCAGAGGCGGCGGCGCAAACGTCGCATCGACGGATAGAAACGCACCGCGCGAATGCGCCTTCTCGGCAAAGAGAGCGAGGTTGTAGGCGGTGCCTTGGGGATTGAGCGGGGTTTCCACGTGGATGATGTCACCGGGGTGGAGATCCTCGGCGGGACAATCGAGAGGGAGTTTTTGGAGCCCGGTAAGTTTGGTGTGCACGTCTATGACGCCGTGACAGCCATGGTAGCCTTCGCCGATGGAAATGCGTTTGGGGTTGAGATAGACGAGAGCGGCGTGGAAGGCGGAGAGTCCGGATGTGTATGTGAGAGTGGGGCCTTTGAGAATGTTGCTCAGGATTGCTTCGAAGCGGGTGGTGTTGGGGGCGCTTATGCGGGAATAGATGTGGCTATCGTGTGGTGCGTGGGGCTTTCAAGTGGTGTTAGTGATGAGGTTTGGGAGATAGGAGGAAGATAGAATGATAAAGGTAGATCATGTGATTGAAGTGTTTGAATGGATGGCGGGGTACTCACATCTAGCTCACTTATGGCAACGAGGTCGTCTGGATTATTACTGTAGCGGAAAGTGGTGGATACGTGTAGAGGTGGTGCAACATCTTGACCTTTGTTGAGGAAATCGTCGGCGTGTACGGTTTGGGAAGAGAGTGATAATGCAGAGAGTCCTTGGTTGGGGGTGTGATCTTGGAGATCTTGTTGACCATTTAGACCGGGCTGAGAAGTTGCCATGGTTTTCTTGTTTTGTAGATGACTTTATACTCTTTATATGCTTGTGTAGGTATGTATGCAGTTGGATTTGAATAAATGTAATGAAATTAGTTCAAGAGACTCGAACGATTATTTGTATCGATAAAGATTCGTTGCTGGGTATCTTAGTGTCAAGTCGATGGAGTAAAAAAACTGGAGCTTGAGATGAAATAACCGCCACGAATTGCAGACTCATACATACTATACTAATTATCAGATCCGAGAATGAATATTTTGAACAGAACATTTACGAATTGACAAACAATTATTACATACTTATACCTACCTATATCTCTAATACTCAGTGAAGTTACAATGGCGTGAATCATAAGCTTTTTGCAGGTAAAAAAACACAATCATTTCTTCGTACGCCGTTTTACATTAAACGATCACAATGGCGCAATTCGCACGCCTTTGACAGTGACAATCATAATCGATTCTCCACAATTCGTTGATCAGTCCTAGGTATCGCTAAGACTAAGTTCCCCTTTCGAATCTAATGCTACCTTGTACAAATGCTAAGAGACGACGAGCTTGTAGAAAGGGTCGAGAAGCTTGAAGTTTAACTTTTTTTTTTGTGGCTATACAGTAGTTTAATGTTCATCTGGAATATAAATGATATATTTGCTGATGTAGAAGTGTTAAATGCTCAATTCGAATTTGTCACAGTCGCAGCTTGCAGATTCTCTGCAAACAGCTCCATTTCTTTCTCCATTGTCTTCTTGTCCTCACACCGTTCTGCAGTATCAAGACTTACCAAAACCGCTTTACCTTGAGATATCAAGAACTTGTTCTCATCTAAGGAACCATGCATAATCCCCAATTTGTGTAATTTTCTGATGAGGGTCTGACAAAGAGATAGGTCGGCAATTGTAGCTCTCCTACCTTCAACATTTTCCGTTAGCAACCCTATCACGCGTCCACCTTCAGTTATATACCCAAGAAACTTGGGTATAAGAACATTGCAATTATGTAGCCAAGAATATACTTGGATTTTGGCGATATAGTCTGTCTCCCAATAGAAGTTGGCGACTTTAGCAATGACTGGTTTGTCGAAGGCTGGGGATGATACCAAATGTACATTGGGCTCTAGTTTTCGAATAAATTTAAGTGAGAGATAATCAATATGACTTATTGGCTTAGGAAACCATGAGCTATCAATTGTAGGAAGGGCAGCTTTGAAGGCTTCAACCACAGTTGGAATTCCACCTACTAAAGAGATTCGGGCCAGGTTCCAACTTTCGGCATCTCCTTCGGATGGCAATGGAGGTAATTTCTTTGCGAGAAGCGAAGGGGAGCAGAGATCTCTTGCGAGATAGGTTCCAGGATCAATTGTAATATATTTGAAACGCTTTCCGTCTACTAGAATCCGGAAGTAACTAGGTAGGATGTTCTCGAAATCGGTATCTTGGTTCAGTATTTCGATTCGAGGATGAGACATCGGCAACGGCCAATTTCCATGGTGTGATGAAACAATGATGTTTCGTACGGCGATGGATTCGATCATAATCTTGTTTGCCAACAACTGTTGTTGTTTAACATTGACTCTTCGATCAATGTTTCTTTCTGGTACCTTCATATATTTCGGTTTCAATGCCTACCTAGGCCGTAGAAAGAATCCTACGATTCATCAACCTGTTAATTGACACAGAAGGAATTGCCTTGCCACAAAATCACGAGTTGGTATGTTGGTGGCATTGTACCTCCTGCCTTTTGCTGGGCCGACAATATGAGGAATGGATAATATGTCATATACTTGCACACGTATCATGCGCAAGACAAATTGTCATTATTGTAGATGATCAGTCTGATATTTGAAGTTTCGATATCATGTATTGTCAAATTGTGGAGACGGCGCTAGTCCCCGATTGACGTAGAAATTATGATTTGTAAGCACTACACACCAATCTCAACATGCAATTTGCTATGCAACATCTAAACAAACTCAGACACCATCAAAATCCATATTCTGAGACCTTTGATGATGTTCTCAGCAATTCTGGGTTCGTTTCATGATAGTGTTGGTTTGATTCTATTCCTGTACGACTACCTCGCCACATCGGTTTGTTGGCCCCCGACTGGCGACCACCACAAGGCCAAGGTCAATGAGGACAACGACTATCTCTAAGGCTATCATACCATACTCGCGCGGTTATTACTGCTCACGAGAAATTACACGCGATATATTCACGATGAGGTAGGCAGATGACTTGAAGAATGAACTCAGCAAGGCCGCGTCCATATATTATGGAGATCTCCTGCTGGCTTTCTTTTTGGTCTACTTTTCTTTTTCAGTAAATATCTTATCAACTATCCAATCTTCAGTAACCAACATGGTCTTTGGATGGTCTTCCAGAACTGCTTTACCACCCACAGTTGGGTCAACTGATGGAAGGAATGGTCATGATCATACCTCTCCACACCCCGATTTCTCTCTCTTCCAACTCGTACTCGATAAACATGTGAGTCAACTGCGCCATCATAAAAAGCCGTACATTAGGTAGCTGTTTCTCGGATCTAAATGTAGTTTTCATATCTATTTTTGAGTCTCATATTCCTGGATTTGATTCAACATTAACTTCTCTGTGGTCAAGAACAATTCTCTTTAACCTTCAAAATGACTTCTGAAGATTCAACACTCAAATCACCAAGACTTCACCACATAGATACATCATCTAATGGCGGTGTCTCTGGACCTTTCTGGGACTCAAACGAACGTTGCTTTTGGCTGATGAATAATCGTCAAGTCTACACGCATCCTGAAAATTATAGCGGAAGTTCCGCTTGCGCGACTATCGCATCCGCGAACCCTGATTCTGCTTACCCATCCGGCTGGTCTAGAGGTCAACGCACACGATCACTCTCGGGATCTGACGATTCGCCAGATTCAGCATCGCATGAATCCAAACGCATTCGTCCGGAGTCCCTTGACAGTGCACCCCCAAAGAATACACAATCCAAACAGCCTTTGCGCCAGGGTACTCCGGAACAACAACGCAAGTTCCCACAATACGATTTATCCAATCTTCCACCTCCACCTCCCTTTCCTCCTCAAAGATCTCAATCGGTTCGTTTTTCCCCAAATATATCTTATTCGGATGACCCTGTGAAGAAGCATAACCCAGGACCATCCCTACCTAGCTTCCCTCAACGCTCTCAATCTGTCCGCGTCTCAAACGAGCACGATCAAGGCTTCACTCGCTCCAGAAATCCATCCCCCTCCTCTCCCTCATCTTCCTCTTCACGTACCCACCATAAACCCCTCCCCACCCGTCCCCAATCATTCCCAGCCTCAACCTCAGCACCACCGTCATCATCATCATCATCAAACCCACCCACAAAATCCACCTCTCCCTTCCCCATCCCCTACAGTACCCATCCTCCCACCACCCGCTACACCCCTCCCAATTACCTCCGCGACCCCGAACACGAAGACGAAGATTTTTCCTCCCCCTCCTCCGCCTATTCCTACTCCAAATCCCCCTCTTCCTCCTCCTCCTACTCACACCATCGCGTCCCCTCTTCTCGCGACCGCGACGAATCCCAACGTCAACGCACCCACCACCGTCGCATCGAATACGACTACGACACCGATACCGATCTCTCCGATCAGAAAGAAAAGAAACTCAGAAGACAGAAACGTACTCGTGAACGTACCCCGGATGAACAGAGGAAACACGAGAAAACTCTGAAAAGCATTGGAGAGACGGGAAGAGGAGATATGGGACGAGCGGCTTTATTGGGAGCCCTTCCTTTCGTGTGCCTTTTGGCGAGATTGGCGGCTTAATGGTTTTTCTTCTTCTCTTTCTATTTCTAGCTTTCTAGCTTGCTCACACTCTTTTACGTACTATTGGTCGGGTCTTGGGATTGGGTATTAGGAGGATAGGTTTCATATGGAATTTATGAAATAAATTGTGGATTGGCTGGTGAAGTGTTGGAGTTTGGGTGTGTCTACATAGCCGTCATGCGGCAGCCACTCTTTCAGCGATTCATAAAAACAATAGAAGACAAACATTTATTTCGAAGAACTTAGAATCCTATCTTGTAAAATCTTCCATATATATTATCACGTTGATTTATTCGTTCAACGTCCCAGATGTGCTCCATCTTCGCTACCTATCCAAATCTATGTAACCAATTTAAAATTCCACGAAGAGAAAATAATTAAGAAAACCTAGTGATAATCCAGTGTCGTAATTTCATTATACTTTTGCGCATATCTCCCATTCCATCACATCCCGAAAATCTCCCCTTGGCTCCGATCAAGAATGTAAATATAACCCCACTCACGCCTGCTATCAATCTTCAATCAATTTATCACATGACGACGCATTTGGCAGTATTCTTCTTCTGCTGCGGCTGCAACTGCACCTCTGCATCTTCTACTACAATCGCTGGCGAAGTAGCAGGTCGCGAATCCCATGTTACGTCTGTCCAACCTGCACTACTTGCCGCATCACTTTTGTGCTTAGTTCTCTTTGCCATCATACTCTTTCTCCAGCCGTTTTTCTTAGCATTTTTGACATTTCGTGACGCACTGCGCTCTGCTCTGCTTGGTTGTCTGGTAATAGGTATCGGCGGTATATTGTAAGGTAAGGTGACTCGAGTAGAAGTTGCACTATGAATTGTCTCGAGGCGTTGTAGAGGTGGACGTAAGCTGTTTGGCGATGCAGAATATCTTTGCGAACCAAGGCTGGTTCGTCGAGAAGGAGAACCATGACCAGAAGGAGGACGAAGGCCTGTGTTCGGACGAGTAGGGCTTGCCCCGTAAGTCCCAGCGGCTGCACGGGGTGGTGTAGACAGGCGATTTGATTGCTCAGGAGCAGTATGTGAACCTTGTTGAGATTGGTTGCTAAAACCTTGCAGTGGTACAGAATCTCGAGGGTTAGAGCCAGAACGACGTCGAGATGGATCCCTTAGAATATCTGGACGTCCACTTCGACTATTGAATCGCGCCAAAAGATCAGCACTGGGCATCACTAATCCAGAGACTCCGTTCACAGGAACCTCCACAGGTGCAGAATTGACTCTTCTCCAAATAGTGATAGGTTCATCGGTAGACTCTGAGAGAGCTGAGATGGAAGGAGTGTCACCCACTCGTGGAAATGTTGCGCTTTGCTTTACAGCCCGCACACCGGGCGTTCCCTGTGCTGGTACTGTGGGTAAAGTAGAATTTAGTTGTGGAAGATCAGAGCCGTCTCTTTGTTCTCCGGCTATAGCGGTCGTAGGTCTGCTATTTTGCATAAGAGAGACTTGATCATCAACTGTTGTAGTTTCCCAATCTAGCAAGCGCCTGTCAAGAGTTGCATTCATAGGCTGGGGAATGGGGGAGACAGGCGATTGTAACGTGGCTCTCATAGACGAGTTTGAATTATAATCGAGCGTGCTATTCTCATCATCGTTGAGTTCTACAGGAGGTCGGGAGCTTTGCTGGGGCAAGTGCCTTGTAAGGCTTGGTTGTGGAGTACCAATTGGGGAAACATCATAAAGGCTGTCAAAATCAGAGGTCGTAGGACGTTCCTCAAAGTTTGCAATGGAAGGACTTGTCACTGGTCGAGCCACTTCATCATCCACAGGGCTAGTCATGGAAGGTGCAGTTGTTGTATCGCTAAGGGATCGGCGAAAAGGGAACCTTTGCTCCCGTAAAGCTTCAGGAAGAGGTCGTTGAAGAACTGGGGCATCTAGTCCTGGGAAGTCAAGGACTGTAGCTCGTTGATTATTTGCTGCTTGCATAAGCCTCGCATGGTCCGCAAGTATAGATCTCTGAATGTGTTCAGGAAGTGGAGGGACCGGATCTTTTTGGTAAGGAGGAGGCGGCGGCTCCCAGTTGTCTGCATCGCTTTCATGCGGATGCTCCTCACGGCCATCTGCACGGCGATACTCGATATGTTCCTGTATCATAGAGCGAGGATGTAATCTTCTATTGACGGCAGCAGCTGTTGCAGCGCGGCGTAGAGTCGTACCTGAGCGAGGTGCAGCATTCGCATAGGGATCATCAAAAGCTTCTTGGTCATAATCAATAGAAGCTGTCTCTGCTGAATCAGTCGTATTCCCTAGGCTGTTCATTTGTCTGGGTAAAGGAGGAAGTGGGACGTTAGATGAATTGTTCAAATTAGGCAGTGCAGGAATTGGTGGTGGTTCCGGGCGTGTCATAGTGGTAGCTGAACGAGCAATACTAGCACGATAACTTCTTCTCTGTGCTACTGTTCTTCTTCTGACAATTGCCACCTCTGTGTCTATGTCCCTGTGTTCTTCCTCTAGAATTTCCGGATCGTCTCGTTGGCCCACCTCTATGGTTGTTGTGTTTTTCTTGCCATTGCTCGTGCCACAGGAAAAATCTAGTACACAAATACGGCCACCATCTACCGGACTCATACTATCATCCTCGTCTATGATGCATTGGCGTTTTACCCCTGGTGCAACAGCTATAAGTCTTTCACCTTTGAGCTGTTTTGATTCTTCTTGGACCCAGCTCAGTGCACTTACTCCGTCCAAAGTGGTTATATGATAGCCTTCAACAAATGTATTGCGCGACTTATCGCAGAGGAGTTGCCATTGTGGAATACGAATACTGCTATGGTCCAAAGATCGATTTACAGAGCGCAACGATGGGGCGCTGTTTCGACGTCCAATCTGACTAAGAGGTGTGCCTGGTGCGGTTTCTGCATTACTATTCGAGCCCGCAATGGCAGGTGTAGGATCCAAATTCTCCGGAATTCCCCAGAGCCAAACGCTACCTCGACTATAACCAACCGCTGCCAAATCTCCAGATTTGTTTGCTGCTGCTTTTGATGCAGGTGGTTCCCCATTGGGTCCAACAAAATGAACTTTGCCATTGCGTAAATCATCCATCCTTACTGCCCGAAAGGTTTCAAAAACTCGATCATATGTAAAAGTCCAGCTTGCTTCGTCATCATGAGGACTGGGTAATAGGACTGCATGACTACAGTCTCGGCTACCAGTAGGGAAGAGTATTGAAGTTGTCCAAAGAGCGCTTATGCTATCTTCAGGGGAGACACTCCCGGGATCATAATATGGCGCGGTCAAGACGACGGTACTAGGGTTTCTAGACTGTAATGTGGTGCCCAAAAGTAAGTCAGAATCACGGGAAAAAGTCAAAGAGTCAACGCCATAGGCCTTTACAGCGCGACTTGTACCGATTTCACGCAGGGAAGTCAGTTCTACTCCAGAGCTATGAGCGGCGGGTTAGCAGCACTTCAACAAGTAAGGAACAGGGTAATAATGAAAGATATGATCAGGACTTTCCGATGTACTCAGAAGAAAAGTAATTGGCTACAAGGAACACAGGAGAAAGGACAATTTAGGAAAAGTTATCAGATGCAATGCACTTACTCATAAGCCGCGGCAAGGACTTGTCCGGTCGGTGAAAGAGCGATGGTCCTTGGTGTATGATCAAGTGTTACAGATCTTGTATGCTTTGGTGGACGCACAGTTAGGTCGTAAAGGTTGACCTGAAGATCGGTTGACAATACAGCAAGTAGAGATCCATCATCTGTAATTGTTGTCGCCGCTGGTCGTCGCAAGATCTTAAGTTCTCGTATGATGTGAACCTCCGGGGCCGTGACATCTATTATGTGAATTCGAGATGAATTATAGGCTAGAACCAGAACTCCACGAGGAGAGATAGAAAAATGGCAGGCCTCACCTCCAGGCGCACTGGATGAGCCTATCGATGTCGAAACTAAATTGATGACCGTCTCTCGAGGTCGTAAATATGCTTCGAATAAATTACGCCTGACCTCTTGGGCAAAAAGACCCCGCAGACGTGGAAGACTGTCCTTATTTTCTAAAGCAGGATTTGTTTTATGTGCGGCCGAGTAGGAAGGGCATTGGGTGAGTTGATGCGAGTAAAGGTAGGCTTGTTGCGAGATGCCCCTCCATCTTGAATTCAGTAGAACGAGGGAGGCAAAGGTATTGGCATTGGTAAGGAGAAGGATTCTATAAAATATGATTAGATGTTTTACATAACATTTTTGGTTAATGCGCTCACTGTAGAATAATATCTTCAGGTAGCCTTTCAAATGCGCTTTTCTCCATCTTGGATGTTTCTGACAATTGTTCCTCAGATCCCACAGAAGGGATTGAACTTATCGACGCGCTTCTATTCGACATTTCTGTAATTGAAGTCTATTGTCGTAAATTCATTTGTGCTGAATTAGAATTACTGTAAGGGGAAAGTATCCAAGAGAGTAAATCTGGCTCGCAGATTCGCATGCGCAAATACGAGTTCGTGGATCTCGACAGGAATGTTAATGGAGCTTAAAGCTTAATGCTTAATGTAAGATTGATGTGATAGGAAAGTTCGGTTGAAACATGGTTGTAGCTAAGCCTCCAAGGCTATCAAGGCTATATTCTCTTTCTGAGTGAATATTATTAAATACAAGCGCCTTCACAGCTGATTGAGGGTGAAATAAATCAAAGTTATAAGCAACGAAAGATTGCCTGGGGATCAGTGATGATCGACGTCGCATCAACAATCGAGGGGGTCCAGCTTCCAATAATAGCACACGTAAGGATTGGGGTAGAAGAACTTTTATTTTTGAGCTTTATAAACACAAATGAAATAAGTAGTATGAGGGGGCGGGAATTTGATAACTTTTGAAGTCGAAGATATAATTCCTAGTAGTAAGTAGAAAGGCGTATATTCGATTGCTTGATATCTATGTATCTATGTATCTATGTATCTATGTATCTATGTATCTATGTATCTATGTATCTATGTATCTATGTATCTATGTATCTATGTATCTATGTATCTATGTATCTATGTATCTATCAGTTCCATGTTCACTGTGTGTAGCCCCTGAACCTTTTGTCTAATAAAGATCAAAGGATCAAAACACTTCCTACCCAAGTACTTAGAACGGCAAGTTGAAGGATCTCCATTTCAGGTACAAGTCAAAATCCTAGACGCTCGGGAAAATGGATCTATGGGTTCTTACGAATGAGAAGTCACATATAAAAGCTCGTAGTATAAGATCCTACCCAATCATGATATCTACCGCCCAATACAGTTTCGGGCTCGAAGCTTTGCAGGTGTTGAACTCAAGAAGACTTTCTTTTTTGTTGGGCATTTCTACTGGATACCTGGTATCTAACAGTTGGTCAATATATCACCAATTGTTATCCAATCAACTAGATATATGGTGCGCCATGATATCGGCTGGAGCATCAGAGAGAATCGCGTACCTACCGAGCACCTAGATGGAGATGATTCAACCATACCAACTACGATCCTCTGAAGAAGAAGTACCTACCTACCTATCTACTTGGATGTCTAGATATCTAGGAATCGCTCAAGTTATAGATCCCATTCGTCTAAATAGAGAAGACATCGATATCGGCATCGGCATCTTGCAGTACGCACGCTTATTATGGTGGCCCGTACGTATCTACATCGTGTTCTCGCCATTCTTCTGACAATTCACGGTAGAACCCGCAAGCGTCAACAACATTACATAATGCATTACCTAAGTCCTCTTATTAGTCATTGTATGGATACTTCCATCACTAGACTGAAGCTAAGCTTAAGCAAATTTTAGCTTCGCGAGGCCCTTTTCTTGCTTTCCAATCTTCATTCCACCTTCCATCTGTCCATCTTCCCATCTTTCCATAACTACACATTTTTCATGAACTTTATCATTTCTTTTTCATTGTCTCCTTCTTTCTGTACATCATGCCATTGCAAGACCTTGATTATGAGGAACTCACCAATACCCTAATTAACAACTTTAATATTTTAGCAGATGAAGTTCAACTTCTAAGTGATAGAAAAACAATTCTAGAACACAAACTGCGATATTCGCATTCTCAAGTAAGTTTGAATATTTTCTTTACAATCACAACCCCCTCATGTCTTTTTAATGATGTACACAAATAGCTCTAGAACAAAGTTACTTGTTGCAAAGTAGCAATGCCGATAAACTACCAAATTGTCTGAATTTTTGACTCTTAACGTCATTTTATTATTCTTGAATTAGTTTTGCGCAACCAAGACTAACAAATACCTTCATAGTATCAATCTTTGGCAGATAAATATGCCCCCTCAGACCCTGAGATAGCTAGTACACTGGCAAAGCTTCAACTTCCTCCAGATTTACAGGTAACTGTTCCTGATCGCGGTGGGTTTGTTCCTTTGCCACTTCGTAAGCAACCAACCTCGAAGCAGCAGACTGCCGTTGCAATAAGGGACGGAAGAAAGGCAGCGCAGCGTCTTGCGGCTTTATCTGGAAAGTCTGCCGGATCTACAACTAGTAAAAGTATATCCGGTGGGAGTAGTAATATGAGATTTTCAGCACATCGAACCTCCCTTTCAACTGTTCTCGAACAAGATTTTACTGTGCCTGGAAAGAAGAGTTCATTATTGTGTCCATTTGTAACTATGCCTGACGGAACGAAATCCATGAAGAACCCAAATGCTCAGGATACCAGCACTGGTGAATCCGATCAACCTTTGACTCCTATCGATAACCAAGACCCCACTCCCCACCACTCCTCAGATCCTATATGTGCGCAAATGTACGCCGAGACGATGTCGTCCCCGCCCCCATCAGCATCAGGCCCTGGAGCTCAATGTCCAATTCGATATCTTAATCAGCACTCCCCTGAAGAGATAGCACGATACTTTGAAATCCACAAACACGAAGTTCCCCGCAGTCATGAAATTTGCGTCAAGCGATATCAACGAAATGAGGATGATGTGAGGATGCTCGATGCAAAATATGGAAACCTTGTGAGCATGATCCAGGGCCTGGGACAAAAACATCAGCCAATGTTACCTACGAAGGAAGAGCAAGAAGCATATGAGGTTGAGCGCGCCTCCAATGAGAGAGTGGAGAATTGGGCAAATAATGTCAGTGTTGACGGGAATGATTCGCTCCCTGGATCTCAATCTACTCCCGCAGACGACAGAGAAAGCCGCTTTGACAGGCCAATGAAGGAAGTTCGGGTTGGGGAATCCCCAAGCAGACCATGGGGAATCTCTGTTCCAATCTATGATCAACCACCAGACCATAGACCTGTATCTCCACCACCAGCGCCTGTATCGGTTCCTCTGGACAGTTATTCAAAACCTCCTGGGAAGTGTCCATTTGGGCATACTGCAGGATCGATTGCGCAACCAAAATCAACACAGGAATTACCAGCGACTCCAGTTGATGCACAAAGACCAACAGGTTGTCCTTTTAGCCAAGGTCAAAAGGTTCATAAACAAGAGTCCCCCTCTGCAAACTATGATGCGCCTCCCATATTACACGACCAGCCGGCCTTCATCCAACCCGAACAACTCCAGATGCAAGGTGATGGACCAAAGATGGTTTTTACAGGGCCCGTATTCATAGGATACCCGATCGAACAGGCAGTGGCTTTCATGAAACAGTACCAGCCACAACATGAATGAATATACGATTTGATGACGAATTATTGATAGCGAATGGTTTTGGGATCCGGTTTTTAGCGATGGCGTTTTAGCGGTGCATCTGGAGCGGATGCAAATGGCGTTCTTTTGTAGGAGTATCATTCTGTTTTCTGCACAACACGGATGCTTTTGGCCGAGACAGGCACGCATTAGGTTAACTTCATATTGAACAAGGGTCATGAAATACCACGAATTAAGATGTTCAAATCAATTGATACAAAGATGCTACAGAGCAAGCAAATGTTTTCATTGCATCTTAAGATGTTGATGGTGTCAAAGGTTTTTATACTCTTTTAACTCCTGGCTAGATATCATCATCGTCTTCTAACGTAAAAGAAGACATGCATAAACCATATACCCTTTAATCATTTCCTTCTTCCGAACGCCAAATTGTGGTGACACAATCAGACCCAATCAAACCCAGTACGTATCCAGCATATATTTCATACAACATGCCTCATCATGATTTACATATCAAAACCCCAAACGAAATCTAAGTTCTCGTTGTCTTTCCCTTGCCCCCAATATCCGCTTCCTCATCTAAATCTCCATTTGCAAAAACATCACCCTCATCCTCATCTACGAAATCCGTGTATCCCGTCTGTGCATCTTCGTTGTCCCATAAAGATATATCATCATCGTTCATCAACGCCGCATCATCATTGTTAGCATCGCTGTATTCTGCGACGACTCTTCGCCCAGCAGCCACATCCCCATTTGCAGCTTCGAGCTCCTCGATCTCGAGTTCTTTGGCGCGCGCCATGGTGCGCTGGTAGATTATATAGCCGACGGTGGCGCCGAGTCCAGCTCCGATGATTATACTGGCGTAGTTTATGAGTTTGGTGGAGGTATCCATTTCTTCGTCGCCGGCGAGTGAACCCAGGCGACTGCCGATGAAAACGTGGATGAGGAGTTTCGGGGTTACCAAGGCGGTAGCGAGAGCATAGTTGAGGGGATTCACGGTGGGGAAAGTGGCGATGGCGGCATTAGAGAGGGAGTATGGGAGGGGACAGAGACGGATCATGCAGAGAATCTTGATGCCATCGTGTTTGAGCGTGAGGGCGAGAGCTTCAAAGCGTTTATCTTTTCCCACGAGACGATGTACATAGCTTGAGAGGATGGTTCGGGAAGCTAGGAATGAACAGAGAGAACCTGCTATTGTTGCGCTCGCCACAATGATCCAGCCCTTGGGAACTCCGAAGACGAATCCGGCGACGGTGATGGTGGAGGAGTAACCGATGAGAGGTGGGAATGCGGCGACAAATGTCATGGCCCATAGAATCATCCATCCTCCCCGCATATCCCGCCAGCGTTCTGCGAATGGAGCAAGACTGGCGAAGATTTGATGTTGATAGACTAGAAATAGAACGACGAGAATAATATTTAAAATCGCGGCCATGATGGCCAGACATTTTTGTAGAAGAGAAAGCTTTTGCCATGTCGCAACGAGCTTTCGTTGTAATTTATCGGCCTTGCGGAGAATTTGATCTTTGAGGGAATTGGTAGGTTGACTTGAATACGGCGAGGCTGAATTGTTTCCTCTTCGCACATTGGAAGATATACGTCTGGACCATGGTGGTCTTTCTGCGTGGTGATCTGGAGAAGGAGACTCGAGAGGACTTATAGGTAAAGCTAAAGCTCTCGCGGTCGAGCTGTAATCGGCCGGCATTGTGGAGGTTGTTCGATTTGTGTTTGCAATACGAACACAGAAAGAGTAGATTGTTGGTTGGTAATTCGGCTTCTGTGGCTCACAAATCGAAAGTTGAGGGATGAAAAGAGCTAACGTATCGTCGCAAGATGCATTGATGATATCGACAAAGTGAAGACGTTGTTTGGTAAATGGTTTCTGCCCAGCATGTAGGTAGGGTCTCGAGGGCTGTGCTGATGGATTTTTTGAAACGGCGGAGAACGGAGATGCGATGCTCACTAATAGCGTAGCTCGTATTCTAGGAAAGCAAAGAATGGAATGAAAGAATAACAAAATGAACTTCTCACAACAATACAAACTTACTGGTTAAAAAGATGTTGGTTTTGAACGATTGGCTAGGAGGATTAAGTGGTATATGTATGTGTATATGTGTATATGTGCATCCTCTGTATCTCATCTTAAAGTATAATTTGTAACGGTTACCTCCAACGCGACGCCGCACTCTTGCTTCTACGTCACTTTTGTCTCTGAAGATCAATCCCTACAATTGATGAATACCTGGGTACCTACCTAGTACTCAAGCTTTTATGAGGGGTCGTGGAGATCAATCACATGATGAATGGTTTGGCAGAGCAGCGGATTGTGAAAAGGGGTTGTGTAGCTGGGTAGTCGGTAGCTAGTAGTCATGTATGTATGTCCTCTTGGGACCGAGTTGAATCGTTTGAAGCTGAAGGGAGATATTAGTATTAGTCGCGAAGGTGACATAATTATGTTTATTGTATGATAATCACAAGTCTAGGTACGAAGCTAGTGAGATCTCGTGGAAAGAAGTGTGACAACAGGGGCTCTTCAGGTACATCCCTTGCCGTTCATGGCCAGAAAAGCCTTGAACTTGAAGTGTACATGCAATAAATACAGTATGCACTGTATACTGTATGCACTGTATACAACCTCAAATCGTAAGAGTAAGCAAGAAGTTGAATTAACACCTACCAATGTCAACAACATACTCAAGTAGTATTGTGTTGTATTCTCGTTCACTGTACTTCGTATTCCTGATTGATATTACTCCTTTATACTCCTGCTTCTGCACCTATTTCCTTTTTTCTCACCTCACCGCTTGCATGGCTGTCCTGTCTGTCTAGTCAGCACATCAACATATATGTCCAATACATTCATTCTCCCTCTCCCTATCCTCTCCTTGTGTTAGAACATATCATGACTACGGACTATATTTTGCTTGGCTTAGTTCTTGCTGTACAAATCGGATCGGCCCAGCATTCCAGCCAATTAACTTCCATTTCTTCTAGAAACTAAAGGAAACCCCGACCCCGATAGGCCAGCCTCATCATCTTATGGAGAGCTAGAGGTGCTGTCCGACATTCCAAAACCCCACGAATCTACCTGTCGAAAAAACACAATTTGGAAATAAATCCCCTTTCTTTCTCTTTGCTTCCTTTTCTTAAAGTAAATCCATGTTCGCTCGAAAAAAGAAAAGTATATTCTCTCCCATCATTCATCTGACCATGTAAGAGCCTGGTGCCTTTGTTGTGTCGAGCCTTGCTACGGATCACCGTATTGTCTTGCCTTACTGCGTACATCTTTCGAGGTGTCTTTCCCTGATCGAATCATCAATCGCGAACTCCGGTCTCACCTACCTTACATTTCTTAAAACCCCCCCCCCCTCAACAACTATCTTTTTTATAAACGTTCTACACTTTCATTTTTCACTTCTACTTCCTGCGAAATAAACCCTTTCTGAAAGCCACACAATAATCTAATCCGATCATTACTCAAAGACCCTTGGCAAAAATGGTGGCCGACGATACTTATGAGATCTGCCTACCTATCCTCGAAGATGCTACCCTAGAGGACGAAGACAAGACGGATAAATTGGAGGACTTACTAAAGAATGAAACTACAATGACAGGAACAGTTTTGGAGAATGCTGTGCTGGATGTATTATGGCGATATCGCGAGAGCGCTGCGAATGCCGCTAACTCACCACCCGCAATGCGACATACAGTCCTGCGTCGGCCATCCCCTGCTCCATGGCAGATTCCACGTGGTGGAACACCATTATCTTCATCACCTCGTCTTGGAGTCAGTCCTCTCGCTCCCCATGGGTTTATGCCGCAATCATTTTCTCGAACAAAGTCTATCCAGGGTTCCCCTTTTACCTCACCGCGACCCTCCCCACGACTCGCATTTTCCAGCCCTGCGATCCCTCATAGTCCAAACCTGAACGCATACGAGTTTCCGACTGATACTAGCCCTACGCAAGACATATACGGAGATTACGGAAGTGAAAATGTAGACTGGCTTGTGAATGATGATGCCGTTAGTATCACATCATCGTCCGTCGGAGGAAGTGGCCTCAACGCTGCAGCTGCTGAATACATTTCGCCGCAACAAAGCGATATGAGCTCTCATGAAATGTTACGGTCGATTTTTGGCCCTTCAAAATCAGTTGAAGAAATCGAAGCTGCCCTTGCTTTACACGGATACGACTTGAGCGCTACTATTGCTGCTTTCATGGATAGTCAATCTGCCGAAGCTGCAGTACAAGCAGATGGAGATGGTACAAAGGCTATTCTAATTGGTAAGTCTATGGCAGCGGACGTGCCTCGACCGAACACTCCGGCTGGGCAACAACGGAGTGGTGTTGTCTGTCGATTTTGGTTGTCTACTGGGCAATGTCTACGTGCAGATTGTAGATTTAGTCATGATTTAAGTAATCACATTTGCAAGTAAGTTTTCTTCTATTCCTATAGATTTACACCCCTCATTTTTATGCAGGTATTGGGTCATGGGCAATTGCCTTGCGGGAGATACATGTATCTTCAGCCACGATCCCTCATCGTTTATGAGCCGACTCTCTCTCGAAGGGGGTAGCACACCCCCAACTTCGAATGCACAACCTAGTTTCCAGTTCCAAGACTATAATGCGTTCCCATCTTTACAATCAATGCAAGAGCAATGGCCAAACTCTTATTCATCGGCGAATGCTTTTAGCAACTATCAACAGGGCGGTTTTACTCCACCGCCTGGTTTCAAAAGTCTGCAAGGTTATAACAGTGATGGAAGTCAACGATCTCGACCAAGTAGTCGAGCTAGGGATGCTCCCATAGCTCCAGCTCTTGATGATACGGAAGCATTTCCATCTTTAGGCGCTGTGAGTACAAAGGGCAAAAAGCATCACGGAAAACGAGGTGGCCATGGGCACAACCACAAAGAAAACAACAGCCCAAGCTCCCTTGCCGATGTGGTAAAGCTATCTCCTTCACCAGGCCCTGGTATGATGCAAGAAAAGAAGAAGATTGGCAGAAACGGTAGCTCCAATAATGTCCGCAATGGCGAGAACAGCGCTGCTGCACAAGCTATATCACCCCCTCAACACATTCCGTGGTTAGAAACAGGGGAAAGAGCCAACAAAGCATACCTCAAAGCCAGACAAGATGCAATCAAGCATGGTGGTTTGAGGAACAAATTCTTACAAAGGTTAGTTTGTGAATCACATTATAAAACACATTTTTACTAAGACAATTTAGTGCCGCTCAAGCTTGGAATCGTAATGATGCACGTGCTGCAAAAGCACTTAGCCTTCGTGGTCAAAGTGAGAACGATCTCATGAGGAAAGCACATCGAGAAGCAGCGCGTGAGCTTTACGAAGAACGCAACAAAAGCAACTCTCCAAACGCGGAGCTTTACGTTGATTTACATGGTCTTCATCCCGAAGAGGCTGTTGAATACCTCGAGCGCGTCCTTCTGGATAACAGCAAAGAATCAAGACCCGTTTATGCTATTACAGGTACAGGTCATCATAGCAAAAACGGCAAAGACAAGGTTGGGAAAGCCATTCGTACATTCTTGAACGAATGGAGATACGCATACCGCGAATTTTCAGTCCCTGGTGATAGAAACAATGTGGGTGGTATTTTGGGCATTGACGCTCGATCTTATGACAAGACTTTATCCAGGGAAAGCAACGGCGCAGATGGTTCAAAGGAAGAAGTTGATATCTTGAGTCAAGGTCATGAGATTGGTGGTGGTAAGATCAAGCTTTTAGTGCGAAATCAAGATCGAAGTCAAGATGTTCCTAAAGGACCTAGCGGTAAAGGTCGATGACCTAGAATTAAAGAATAAATAAATTATTAAACAATTTTAATTATCTGTCCTCTCTACATCTTTGCTCCGGATTTCTCTTCTTTGATTTTATTCCTGGCATCAACGATTTCTGCGACTGACACATTCTTTTTTTCTTCAAGATGACCCGTGCTTTGTAATTTAGCAATGAGCTCTTCATCCCCAACATGAGCGTTGTGCTAAATGATGTATTAGTTTCAAGTAATAGCATGCATGAGCGAAAACTTACTTCGAATTCTGGCTCTTGCTCGTATGCAATCCTAGCCGCATCTACATGTGATCAGTTAGCTACGTGCATTCAATTTGTCCTCTGTGCCAATCAAAATTCTCAACTCACCAACCAACATCCTCGCTGTCATCCCCCATACTTTGAAACGAGTCAAGCCCTGTTCTTCCTGTTCCTCAAGCTCCTCAGCAATAGCAGCCTGTCCCCCTTCTCTGACCTTTGGCCTTGATACTTTCTGGTTGGTAATCGGAACATAGAAATTATGCATCCGCCACTTAGTATCGTGCCATTCATGCCAAGCGCCACTATACCAATCACTTTTCTTCCCCGGTAATAAAGATTCATCTTCTTTCCTCACTTCATCCTCCATGCGCAAAAAGTTATGGAAAGGAGCAGAAAACACAGCCGCTACTTCTCGTGCATCGAGCCGCGGCATCAAATCCTCTCCTACACTGGCTTCTCTCCCACTCGTTGCATTATCGGCATGGAGAAATGCAACGCAGGGTCGTACGGCTAATGCCGTTCTGGCCAAACTAAAAGGAAGCTGACATAGATGTTCTATTCTGAACGGAGCGGGAATCTTGTGATCATATCTCGGCAGGCCGATTTCCTCACTAGCTTCTCGTCGGGCAATTTCAAACGGCGTCTCGGAAAGCGCATCGGCTTTTCCGCCAGGAAATGCGGCCTGGCCGGAAAAGTTTCGGAGGGTAGTCGAGCGCATGGTGATGACGACTCGGAGGTCTCCTCGCCGGTCGGCGAAGAGGAGCACGAGGACAGCGGCTCGCCGACTCAGAGGGAGGAGATTCCATACTGTGTCGAAGGGTGGTGGTTTGTAGGCGCGGAGTCGTGCGAGTGCCCCCTTTTGGATATTGTGTTAGGTGGATTGAGAGTTGGGTGTTACGCTGATAAAGTGTCTACCGGATGTTGAACGTCATGTGGAGGTACTTACTATTGAAGCTGCGGAAAGCGGAGCCATGCTACTTGCATCGAAGTATTGTGCTTCTAAGATGCTTTGTTGCAGTTCTGCTACCTCATTGTCTTCTATCTGAATCGAGCTTTCTGGTGATAACTTTGAATCTTTTGAAATTTCATTCATACTCTTTGATGATACCTATCATGTAGGTATTTCAGTACATGACGACAAGCCGAGGTCGAGACATGAAGTCATTGAATTGGTGTGGGGTAATGCATAAATAGGAATGGGAACATAAATATTGCATAAATAGTATAAATAGTTACCTACTGCTATCAATCTGGAAGCTACAAGGTTTCCTACGACATGTTGATATAAAGATGACTTTTTTTTGGGCAAACATTCCTATCATCAGCCACTTTGGCGGAATATGTATGGTGTGATGTAGATGGAATATGATGGAATATCTAGGCTGAGCATCTCCATTGGTATCTCAGATTGCGCCATCCTCTTCCGGTCTTTGAAAGGAAGAATCAACGGGATTCAGTCGAGATAGCTGGGGATACACCAACCTCGATTCATCCTTTTTGATTTTTTCAATGGATAACAATCATATATAAAGATGAACAAACGAGCCATTTGCCGGTTAGGTGTTCATTAACTTTCACTGATCGAATACAGACAGTACATAGCTAGATCTCCTCTCAGCATATTTGAGCCTATCATCACATTTGCGAACAAGAGATAGTTAAAATATACAGTCATGCCAGCTGAAGTCCCATTCACAGCAGCAGCTGCAACTGCTCATACTACGCATTCCGAGACACCCATTCAAAAAAACCTCATTGAATCCAACAAACTCTACGCCGCAAATTTCACGCAAGGTGATCTTGCCCTTCCACCCGCGAAGAAATATGCCGTTGGTACATACACACTTGCCAAAAACCCTTTCTTCAATTTCTGAATCTTTCTAATATGTCCCAGTAACATGTATGGACGCGCGTATCGGTCCCTCTGCAGCTTTCGGCATCGCCCTCGGCGACGCCCATGTAATTCGCAACGCGGGAGGTTCTGCACGCGATGCCTTACGCTCGCTTGTTATCTCCCAGAAGTTGCTGGGGACGAATGAGATTTTGCTGGTTAAGCATACGGGATGTGGAATGCTTACGTTTGGGAATGAGGATGTGGTTAAGCTCGTGGAGGAGAGGTTGGGGGAGGGGGCGAAAAAGGAGTTGGACGCTTTTGGGGGCGAGTTTTTGCCGTTTGCGGATTTGGAGGAGGAAGTTAGGAGGGATGTGGAGTGGTTGAGGGGGGTGGAGGTTATTCCTGAGAATGTGGGGGTTAGTGGGTGGGTTTATGAGGTGGAGAGTGGGAAGGTGAAGAGAGTGGTTTAGGGGTTTGCAAGGTGGATTACTCGAGGATTGTGTTTTGTTTATTTTGAATATCGAGTATTCCTTCCTAATGTTGCAGGTATTCTGGAGTAATCAAAGACAGACAAAACAGACACCAGTGTTGTGATGTTGTTCGTCATTTCATTTGTTTCAAGAGAAAATTACATTCTATATCCCTAGTGATATGTTTTTCGACCTTCAAAGTTTTGTCGGATTCTTATCGTTCCGCACCTGCATGTATATTTCGAATGTCTGGGAAGAAAATCATCAATATCTATTGTCTAACCCTTCTTTTACTTCTATCGTCCGACCTTCCTCTCTTTTAGCATACGTTCCCTCTAATTTCTGAATGTGAAATCAAACTCTGATCAAAACCGTTATTCGTCAAAACGGGAAAGCAGAGAAGAGTGACACTCAAGCTTGTGCATACCGTGGTATGTGAGTGAGTAAGGAAGTGACTGCTTTATTTGGATATAGAAAATAATCCGAGCATCTAAAGAAGTAAGGCCATTGAGGAAACGCCATTCATAGATGAGGATTGTATATAAACGTAGATTCTAGCTTTTGATATTTATAACCATCTTCGTTGTCCTTTTTGACTTAACAGATATCCTTCCCACCACCAACCTCACAGTCCTCATGCTGGTGCTATTTCTGCCCTTGGTTTCTGGGCGTTGTCGAAGCTCTGTTAAACCAAATCTGGTAATCGCGACCAGAAGTCATAGCAGATGGCAAGAAGTTTACTTTTGCTATAGCCAGCAGGAAAGGATATATATATTAACTGAGAATTGTTTTGGCACGGATTGGGGGTTTGAGTTTCAAGTCAACCAAAGATTATAGTTGCCTTACTTGGTCAGAACAAACAAATCTTCATAGTGACCCAGTCAAGTGGAAGTAGCAACTCCAAAATTCGTCGAAAATGTCTTTCTCAGTATACATATGCCACTAACATCGTCGTAAGCTTCTTTCCTAATGTGGCCCGAGTCAGTTAGCTCTCACCTGATCAATATGCGACTAAAGTAGATCGTTAGGAGTGGTATAAATAAGCTCCAATGCTTTCTTTTCTTCTTCATCTCTGTTCTCATCTCCATCATTCATTTTCCCACCCACTCACACCATAATTCCACTCATGTCGCTCAACTTTCATCACATCTTTATGATGTTTATGTTTCTATAGATATCATCTTCCTCCAAGTATTATCCTCGAATTTCTTAAATCTTGCCAATTATCGCTGTTGCTCGTAGCAGGATATGAGCATAATTTCTGCTTAGCTTAAAGGTAGGGGGTATCTTCCAGGGTTCTACTTAGCACATGGTGACAGCGTGGCGGTCAAATGGAGACGTCCATTTGGTAAGGGGTTCGACTCCCTGAGGCCTGTAGCGACGTTTAACTCTGTGATCTGATCTTCTGTACTCCATTACAGTCGTTCAGCTTGCTGGACCAATCCTACTCAGTGGTCGCGCTGACCTCGTTTTCTTTCTCTTCTAGGACCCTTCCATCAGGCTCGATATCCAACTACCCTTGCTACTGTCAACTTTCCTTTTCCAATAGAGTTTTTCCTACCAATCTTCGCAGCGCGATCGGCTCTTACGTTCCCTTCGACTCCTGAATGTGCAGGAACATATCGTAACTCGACCTCAACCTCAAGTAAGCTTAAAGCTTCGGACGCAATGATCCCTGGTACAATTAATTGCTCTGCATTGGGAAGTTTTTCCAATCTTTCCAATGAATTCCGAAACTGATCAAATCGTCTCAGTGCATCAGAGCAATCGCTGTAAATCACGATCTTACTCGGCTTTCGTTCAGCTCCCTGATTGCGGCACATGTCCCATGCTATCTCAAGAGCTCTCACGATAGCATATATCTCGAGAAGATAGGTCGAGATTTGGCCTCGGATACGCCAAGAAAGATCGTCCCATACATATTTGGAAGAGTGGTAAGCAATGCCTATTCCACAATCAGAGGAATCGTTGCCAGAACCATCAGTCCAAAGAACTAATCTATCTTCATTCAAGTAGGAATCTACCTCTTTTGCCGCGCTAGCGAGTGCAGTTTCTCTGGGCTCAATAACAACGACTCCTTTGAAAAGTTTATTCTTCAGATCTCGTTTGGTTTTACGTCGTAGGGAACCTGTTCGCATGCCGTGAATTGGTTTCGGTGCCACGAGACTGCCTATGGTTGATTGGCCACAACCAACAACATGTGTATCAAGGGAAGTTTGTTTGTTGGTACCACAGTCTCTTGAAAGTTGTCGAGGACCCTGCGCCTTATGTTTGTTCTTTAATATACCTTGCTGTCGCTCATGTTCCCTTCGCACTTTCCGAGCAATAAGAGATGGACGGACCATTCTGTGGGGAATAGGGGAGATTCAAGCTGGTACTTTGTATATAATATAGGGATTCTGGTCAGATGCTTGGTGAGCTCCCTACTCTATTAAAGATCTTTTATGATAAGAATTTCTTGCCTGCTTCAGAGAGTGTGTCCAATTAAGTATGTGATTGTACTGACACTTTTGTTTGCAAATAATTGCAAGGGATATATATATATATAAAATTGATTTAGGAAAAGTATGAGTTTTTGTGTAGTATCTTTGTATATAAATTGTATGTTCTTCTTCTGACAGTCAATTAGAGGGCGTAAATGGTTGATTTTTCTTATTATGTCGATGAGTATTGATTGGTGATGAATATAAAATTATTTATATGTTAAGAGAAAGATGGGGAGGCGCTGCCTTATGGGTGAAAAATGAAAAGATAAACCGGAGAGAAGATAAATTCTGAATTTGATGGAAAGAAGGAGAGTGTGAGAAGACACGTTATATATGGGAAATAACTATACTAGATACTTACTAACTTAATTAGAGCTGAACTAGTTCTACTAGTTTGATGATAGTATAAACTGGTTAAGTAAATGAAGCTCAGGTTCACTAGCTGAACACGTGTTGAACGACCGGTGCTTTCATCTTTGAAACTTGAAGTAGATTGGTTCTGTAAGGGCATAAATTGTACGAATAAGCAGTTTTCAAATTCAGCTTCTTCCAAATTGTACAAATTTTAGCTTCAATCTTCAGCAGATTGTAAAGTGAAGGATGATTTTGGTCCTTCAAACAAACATCGAATTCAGATCTAGCCTATGATAGTTTCTCGATCGTGCCCTACTCTGATTAAATATGAAGATTGTAGTTGTTGTAAACTCCCAGTGATGTGTAGACAATGTTGCTAGTCGTTATAAGTGGTATTGAGGAGTCCTCCAAGTTAGCGAAATAAATGAGGCAGAAATGATCACCTCTAGAAAGTACTTGCAATTTAATTGTCACCTTTGAGTTCTGTATAATTCTAGTTTATTAGAAGACGTAGATTACATGAAAGCTGCCCTTCAGTTTCATGTTATTGAAACTCTGTGATTCCAATGAATCAATGAAATCAAAGTGCTCAATTCCGGAAATCCATTTCGCTTACAAAAAGGGAAGATGATTACATATCTCGCGTATCATTACCAATATATTTTTACTTTCAGTAATACCGGACACATACGACCATAGACTGAAGAGAATTGGGCATCCCGTCCGCTCTGCCATACACAAGCTTCAGATCGGTGGATTAGTAGTTGGGTGGGTGACCACCAGCGAATCCCCACTGTTGTATGTTTTCTTTTGCATTTTGGCTCATTGGGGGGTGTATATATGAGGGAGGGAACGGCAGGGAACGATGGCTGAGGAGATAGAGATCTTTGACGAATGCTGATAGTTGGTCAATACCTAGTTTGTGAGAAATGTTTTAAAGGCCGTTTCCTTTTGTTGAATGAGCACTCTATATTAACCCTATATCTACAACCCGTCGAAGTCATCATGTGATCTATTCTATCATCTGCGAGTGCTGTTTTGTAGTCATTCACTGGAGAATTCTAGTTATAGGGACTGCGGTCTTTCAACCATTCATTAAAACTATCCCAGCGATAAAGTTTGTGATCACATTATTCAAATCAAACAGGAGACAGCTGGGCAGAAATAAATCATTCATTTGACTGATTGACCGAAATTTGGATTTGCCGAGGACGATGGAACAATTTTAACGTAGAAATAAATACTAGTTGCTGTTTCAATTAGAAACAAACGAATAGGTGAAAGCAAATCCATAGACTTGGATTAATACAGGCTATGTTATAAGTGCACCCGGAAATGTAATTGTTGGTATCAACTTGGTTGATAAGTGTAAAGTACTTTAGTCCATCATGATTGTAATCGTTCTTAATCATTGTTATCTATAGGAAGCTAATACTTATATAAGGAAGCGCTAGCGCCTCGATAGCTAGTACAGTGCCCTCCTATGATCACATGATCGATACCCCCACAGTGATGAGTGAATGTTGACTTCCTCCAGTCTATCAGCGCCTTGCCTTCTGATCCTTACTGCGAATTCCGGTATCCATTACTGATCATCTGCAGATACGCCGACTGCCTCTACAAAGTTCCGAGCATTGTTGTTGCTGTCCAGGACTTCTCTCGTGAGCACATTCCCAAATCCAGCTTCAGAAGTGGATTGATCTCCAATCTCTGTTAATGGAGACATAAGCTGAGAAATTTGACTTGGAGACATGTTTGTGATGTCGTTGGTTGTAATTATCATGTTTCCAGAAGCGACGCCGGAGACAGGCTGCGCCGCTCCCTCGGGAAAATTGGCTTTGAATCAAGCTTTCGTGACGAATGTATATTTGGGACGGAATCGAACATCGAAGGCGCCCTTGTAATACAATGCTGTGATTAAAAATTTCTTTCCTTGGGGGAACTTGCATCGATGCAGAAATGTCGGTCGTCTTAGTAATTGAATAAGAAGATAATTCACTTCTCTCCTCGCTATATGTATAATCTGTGCTGGCGTCGGCACCGATTCCAAAGACCTTACCTGAAACACTAACAGATATCCCCAAGCTTTCTCCCCACGTCTTGCTGGTGGTTACAGAGCTCGTAGTGGAGACCGACTCGCCGATGTTGACACTTGCATCACGCGCACCTTCTTTGTTGTCCTTAGTCACTCGCACCACCGACACATCGCTCACCCCCCCTCTTGGCATCATCAAATAATTCATATCAACAAGGCAACTTTGAAGATCGTCTAACACGCCGAATGAGAATTGATCAAATTCCCAGCCAAATCGTCCGATAACAGCTACAATGAAACCGCTGTAAGTTTGTTGCCAGTATGATCGTGAAGTAATATTGCCCGCCGTGAATGACCTCCCTCTGTCAGTACCTATTCTGAAGCCCGCGAATGTAGATTCAATCATCCAGTAGGTAATTCCCGTCGTCTTTGCCAATCAATGGTGACTGTGCCCCACTAACATGGGTGAGTCTAATACCCTTGAAAGGGAAGGAAGCGTAGGGAGCGACCCAGGTTTCAATTTTTGAGACCGGATCATGTGCTCGGTCATGTTAAAATGGCTCCCCTCCATTGCCACCAACTAGAGTATGCCACCAGGCTATTGGCGCTATCGAAATTAGTTGCTGGTGTTGATCAAATTGTAGAGGCAGTAAAGGCGCAGGCTTCGAATTTTTAGAGAGACGTTGAATTTGCTGAAGAAGGAATACTCCACAGATACTCTCGAGTACTTATATAGCATAATTCGCGTCGTGTAGATGAAGAGAGTGGATACAAGTAATATCATATGCAAATATACCTGTGTCATGAAACTACATTGCATATGCAGAAACAAAGCTAGCAGCATAAGTTCAAGAATGCTGATTTGCAAGTCTCACTCGAGATAGACAGATCCTACATGCAGACAAAGCAGAACCTGCGTTGGCACTTTCTATATCGTGTGATGAAGATTTTGTAGTCACCACTAATAAGTAAATATCATTGTCATAAATATAAAAAGGGAATCTCCAATGATTAACAAGCCCAATTTAGTACTTTTACCTGGCGAATCTTTCTGATTTCTCGGAGATTTCCTTGAAATCTGAGAGTTTTTTTTAAAAAGCTTTTCGATTTGATGAACGATGAGAGCCCCAAAAATGTACATATCGGAGTATTGATTCCTGTTTCGTGTAATAATTCTGTGTGGTATCATGATGAAGCCCATAGGTGAGGCATGATAGACTCGAGTCAGCTCTTGATACAACCTCCCATCCTTAGCTTAGCTCGGCTAGCCCTTCCCACCTTTCCAGCTACCCCCCACCATTTACTGTCAGCTCCCACTGCCGCGAAACACTAAATTCTTCAGCTCTAGAAGCTCTAATTCAGTTCAATAAAGCTTGCATTGTCGTATCTTCCCATAAAATGTAGTAAGGAACGGGTCGCATTTTTAGTCGACCCTACCTGTCGCTAACGAACAATGCTTTAATCTCATCATATGCGCAATAGAAATATATGGGAGGATTTATCTTCTTCGTCGCTCTGATTGGGTATACTATCTCAAGGAGAGCGACGTATTATGACCACTACTTTAGCTTCCGACGAGTAACCTGATATGACGCAATGACAACACTTAAGTAGAAAATTTAAATGATTAAAGTTCCAAGGGAACACACACTTATGCAGTGATATTACGCCAGAAGATCTCGACGTTGACAGGTTGGAGGTATGTACGAGAACAACAATATCGAGTAAAGCATGCATGTACTGGTGGTATCTTGTGAGTCGCCCACTTCATAGGAAAGTACTGGCACACCACCCCTTAGAGCCATTTTCATGGCTTGACAGCTCAACATATATCTATGACTGCAGTAAGAGATCAGACGTACCTGTAGGTTGCATTTCGCAGACTAAGACAGGTAGGTATATGCCGTTAAAGCTTAAAAAGGACATAGGTGAGCTCTTTCTTCTTTGCAAGAGTTTTTGGGTAGCCATTGATAAGAAGATTGATGCAGTCTTGAATGCTTGGAGTTATAGATAGGGTGCGACTATATAGCTTGAAGAGTTGCAACAGAGTCTACCATCAAGCTGCAAAGATGGTGGAGCACCGTGTCCAGGAGCTACAAAATATGACAAATGTGTCTTTTCACGATTTGAAATCGGATTCTCCGTTGGAGCCAACAATGTAAAATCACTCGATTCTTGAGCACCAGGGCAATCTCCACTAGGATATGCATATATGTATGACTGGAAGAAGGTAGCTAGCGCCGTAGAATAATGATTAACCGGCAGTGAGGGTTTGTCGAGGTTTGCTTTTGCAATTCTATATAGTTTACCTTTAATCGAAAAAAATGACAATCAAGATCGAAACCCGAATCGAAATAAAGTGCATTGGCATTTAAGTTCATAAACTAAGCGGAGTAAATTAAACTCGTCTAATACTACAATCTGGTCGTGATCGTCGTTAAAATATGGATATCTTTTTAGCCTGAAATATGAGAGAAACAATCCATAGCCGTAGCTATGAGTTCGCTAAATGCATAGCATCATTAATCATCATTAAAATGAATCGGGAAATCGTCGAAGATAAAAAGAAAAACAAAGGGAAAGAAAACATTAAAACACATGATCCAACCATCACCGCTAAACCCAAAGGGTATCAATTATTTCATCACCACTCCCATCCAACCCGTATCCCTTTCCATTCATTTCTTCATCCGCCATTCAGTTTTTGTTTTTTTCGGGGGGTTTTTTTCTTCAAATAACATTGGTATCAGGCATACTACTCTGCAAACTAGCAGGAGTTCGGCTCCTATCACTTCTCCTATCCATGTCCGCTCCACTCGCCGGACTATAAACCCTTCCCACTGGTCCCTTGCCCATTCTGGGTTTGGCAACCAAAACCTGAGCAGGACAAACCACGATTTCCTCATCGCCTTGTCCTAAATCATCACCCTTCTTCACCACAAGTGGAAAGAGTACAACTCTGACGACAGCTCTTTGTGCCTCGAGTTCTTCATTGGAAATGGTATCTCCGCTGCGTTCGTTCATGAGTGCAGCGTTGAAGGAGACTTTACTGGCGAGATCGCCATTGGCGTCGTATTCGGGTTGAAGTGGTGGTAGCATCATGTATTCTGCGCGTTGAGTGCGCATTTCTATGGAGAGATCAACGGCAGCTTTTATAACACGTTTGAGTTGTTCCTCGATTTGACCTTCAAGGTGACTAGGTGGAGGTAAGATCTCTGTTAGGGTCTCTAAAACAGCATGCACCACAGCCAATGTATCTTGTTCTTTCTGCCTGGCGAATGACTCTCGTTTGGATAACAAGGTCAAAGTCGTAGCGCGCCATTGATGAACAGCCGATGGTGGTCCAACTTCAGATAATACCTTCTCCAGTGACTTGAGCTTTTGTCTTTGTTCTCGATCCATGCCAAATAAGTAGCGAGTGAATATAAATTCCCACACCATTGTCATTGTCATTGACATGAATACATCTCGTCTCCTCACTCTATCAGCAAGATAACTATCCACATCTGAGCCATCTAGAATGGCATTATCGAGTCGATCAATGGTTTTATCGTTATTGATTTCGCTCGTGAGTCTACAGGCTCTCATGTCAGAGAACTTCGAGAATCTAAGTACCCATTGCTGGACATGTTGGCAGAGTTGTTGACAAGCATTATCGAAATAGTCCTCGTCTCGGATGATCAGGAATTGAGCGTCACCAGCTTTGGCAGCTAGAATTTCCCTCTGCATTGCCCGAATTTGTTCCTTGGCCACATCCAGTTGAGATCGCAATGATGCAATTTCCTGGTCCCTTTCTTGTATAGCATTGTGTATGACGCCTTGTACTTCGCTTTGTAGGTTGTGATGAGCCTCGCGGGCCTGCTGGAGTTCGCGTGAAGTTTGTGCATGTTGTGATTCGAGTGTGCCATATCGTGCATTATGTTGTTGACCTAGTGTAACAGCCGCACTAGAAAGACCCGCATTCACTTCAGTCAATCTTTTAACCTCATCTTGCATCGATGACAGTGTTCGTTTGAGTAGATCGATTTGCGCATCCCTTTCTACCAAGGCCGCAGGCGCACCTTGGCTTGATCGGAGCATATGTTCGGCATGAGCTTTAGATTCGGCGAGCGCGCGATTTTCCGCAGTTAATTGATCCAGTTTTGATTCGAGTTCCAAGACTTGCATACTTTGTCGTCGTCGCATACTGTGAGGTCGAGTGGGAGATCGTGGTGAGCCCATATGGCCTTCACCATAGCCATCCTACATTTTTTATTAGCGGTGAAAATTTTTCTTCTTCAGATTTTTGCCAACTTACGTAGACATCGGCCATATCTTGTGCCCTGGCTCGGCCCTCATTTGCAGTGGGATTTGCAGTATTTGTTAAGGTTGTCGATGTAGCGGTATTGATGGAGGCTGGATCAATTTCCTTAGCGAGATCAATGTTGCTTTGTTGACGGAGTGATCTTGGATCCCCGCTAATTTTCCGGGCGCTACGACGAAGTGGCGGTGTAAACGAACGATTGGTCTTAGCGCTATCGGGGAACTGTGGCGCTTGAGGCGCATCTAATGGAATGGGTGTTCGCAATCGAGTAACACTGATATTTGAAGCGGATCTTTGACTCTTGTGGCTTTGAGCACTTAAAGGTCGGCTTTCTTGACTTAATTTCCTTGCTGCTGCAAATCCCGATCCTGCTGCTGCAAGAGCTGCACTTCCGATTAACGATGGAGAACTCTCGGAAACACTTCGCTGCTCAGTTCTAAAAGATTTCGGAGTTTTAACTGGTTCAAGGTCCCCATATTTGTTTTCCTTTGGTTTGCGGTACTGGAGGTCAGGAAATTCGGAACGGTGGACACGATGCCTTCTATGCTCTTTTTCTGGGGTCACTGGTTTGTTGATTGCTTCTGCTCGGGAGGCTCAGATAACTTTTCCTTGGATTTCGTTTGGAACGCCTTAAGCCGTTGGGATCGGACAAAGTCTACATGATTCGCTTCTGCGAGTTCCCCACGACTTAAAGAAGTTTTGCGAGAAAGCTTATGCTTTTCTTCATGAGGTGAATGTGCTCTGTGAATTGCCTGTGTTTTATGTAGATCTGTGTGCCCCTCTTCTCTGTGCCTCTGAGATGGCAGATCATCAATTCCATGGCCATGACGTGTTAAGTCTTCCACAACTTTTGGTCGTTGCGGCTGTTCAAGATTAACCGTCCCAGCATCTTCATCCACAGAAGGCCACGTCATGCTATCGATAGCTGCATCGGTTGAAGATACGGGTGCTCTAACACGCATAGAAGGTGAATTGTCTCTTAAGTGGATGCCACTATCACGAATGTCTTCATGCTTGTCGGCGAAGTTTCCTTGAGAAGGGTTTGGAGAGTCGCCTATAAAAGCACTGTCTCTGTTTCCTACATTGAGAGCATTTTCATCCTCTGACTCTTCTCGTAGCATTGTCAAGCCAGGTGTTCCAGGTCGAGATGGAGGACGGGATCTTGATCTAGCTCTTTTAGCTCGTTCGGCTATTGGAGAGGAGATCGGCGAAGGACTGGTTTCTCTAGCTCGGGGCTCAACAATAGTATTTCGCAAGGCTTCTTGGATTGGTGTCGGTAAAAGATCTAGCTTATCGTCAACCTCGATTGACTTCTTCCTTCTTTTCTTCTCCATATCTCTTCTCGATGGTCTAGAGAGGTACTCTTCTGGCAGATCTCCTCTTGGTTCGCGTGCAGGTGGTGATCGTCTTGGGCTTGAAGAACTGCTCGAAGCATAGGATTGGGCAGCCAGTGCCATTTCTTGAGTTTTGTCATTGGGATCAAAATGGCGAGGTGGCGTGGGCGTTGCACTTTCACGATCTTCCATTATCAATGGTTTGGTAGGGATCTGCACCATTGGTTCTTGAGAAGCTCCAATCTGCTCTGACTCTTGTACGGTTTGGCGTTCTACAATGGTAGAGTCGGCAGGAACTTGTGTCGTTGGTTTCTGGACGGCCTCCATTTGTTCTGGCTCATGCAAAATGGCGTTTTCATCTCCCGCATGCTCAGTGGACATCTGTTCCACTGGCTCTTGAATGGTGTTGGTCTCCTCTGGCTCATGCAAAATAGAACGTTCCATTTTATCTGACTCGAGTGTATCTGACTTGAGTGTTTCGGCGACTTCTTTTCGCTGCATCGGTTCCATCTGCTCCGGCTCTTGAGTAAGCCTTGAAATGTCGAGAACGGGGCTAAGAGATCTAGGAGTTCTAATCTCTTGAGGTTCTACAGCAGCAGCCTTGTCAGATGTCTCAATCATTGGATCCTGGATGTTCCCTATCTGCTCTGGTTCTTGCACAATCATATCCCTTTCTCGAAATCCATCACTGTCATATTCATCCTTCATCTCTTCAAACACTTTTGAATCCTTATCTTCCCTTGGTACAGAATCATCGGATACGACATCACTTGGTGCTATCTTGTCCATGCTTAGTTCATGCTCTTCGTCCCCAGATAACTTTTCCGTCATGGGGCTTTCTTCTTCCTCAGCAGCTTCAACCTCTGATTCCTTGCTCTTGCTAGCCAAAAGTGCTGCACTAACAATTGCTGCAGTTGCGGCTACTACAGATGGCGTCTCTTTGCGCTCCTTCATTGGTTCATTTTTTGATAAACCTTCCCCCATTGATGATCGGAAGTCTTTGATATCGGTTGATTCTCTTCTCGTATTCTTCTTTCCTTTCTTGGCGGGTGGTCTAGAAAATTCGTTCGCTTCGGATTCTTTGACCGTGCTGGCAATATGAGAATAGAATTCATCTCGTCCAATATCTTCGATGACTGGCACAGCCCTGATAACTTCTGCTTCGGGAACTTCACCTGCCCAAAAAGTTCGTTGATCGTCTTTGGGTGTTTCAAGATTTATTGTTGCTTGACGTTTTCTCTTGTCTTTTTTGGAAGGAGCTTGTACTAATGCAGTAGAGAGATTGTTTGACTCATCGATAAGCGGCTTTAATGGATATGATGAGGGAGGCGAAATCATATCTGGTTCCGTAATTGGTTTTGGTGTTGGAACGGCATTTCGTATTGGAATAGGAGAAGCCAGGAGACGCTCGGCGGGCTTGACATCCTGTATATCGGATACCGCGACGGTATTGGCCAAGGCTGGGATTTCTGGCTCTGGGTCGAATGCTCTACTCGAAATTTCTTTGCCCTTTTTATCGTTCTTATCGTGTGACATGTCAAAAGGATCATGCTCGGAAACAATTTTATCAACCTGTGGAATCTGGAAAGATGTATGAGTATCAGGTACGTCCTCAATAGTTGGAAGTAGCTCTTCAAGCTTTCCAGAATTTGGTGGAATATCCTCAGGAAGCTCAGTAGCAACATTGGGAACCTCGGGCTCCAATGGGGTAGACAAGGTAGATTTAAGTCTCTCCTTGTCCTTTTTTGATTTCTTGGTAGAAACCGTACCCCATTCGTCCTCGGTTTGTTGTTGAACTTCCTTTGGCATGTCTCCAGTGGGAATGGCCTTAAATTCATCGAGTGTTATCTCTGTAGGTACTGGCTCCACAACATCCGGTACTCCTATTTGGGTGTCTTTGGGGATAAACTGTACCGGTGAAGAAAATCCAAACTCACGATCATTTATATCCTTGGAATTCTTGGTTAAGACCTCAGTGACATCATCATCTGCTGGTCTGTGCTCTTCCTTTGGGTGCTCCTCATTTAGCATCTCTTGTGGTAAATCATTTTTTGATAGCTCATCGGCTAGAATCGATTTGTGCTCCTCCAGTGTAATCTCTTCAGAACTAGGAAACGCATCATTGTTTTGTTGTACGGTCTCAGGCATAAGGGCTGGAATAAATTCTTCTTCGTGTAGCGGCTTGATAACTTCCGGAACGGACTTTTCTGCGGGCTCTTGAGTAAGTTCTTCAAACTCGGGCTCAACAGCCTCAACAAGCTCTTGTGAGGCACGAGGGGTTAAATTCATCGGAGTATCTTCTATGGAGAAAGATTCAACAGCATCTAAGAACGAATCTTCATCGGTTTCGGTTACATCCCCGTTTGCCATTTCTTTTACATCGTCTCCCATGGATGGAATATCTGTGATCTCAAGCGGCGTACTTGTGATTTCTGGGGCTTGAGGTGCAATATTAGATTGCTCATTCATTGGTTGCAAGACATCATCACCCTTCTCTTGCGCCTCTTTTGACTCCTCCATCGGCCGGGCCCGTTCATCTCTTTGTGTTGATCCAGTCTCAGTAGGCAGACTTTCGGCAAGAGGCTGATCACGTACAGGGTCCTCGAGGGTTGAATTGAATGATGTCGTCTCAAGGGCAGAATCGATAGCTTGTTCATTGGCGATTGGTTCTGTATTCGGTGTAGGTTCAACAAAATCTGGTTTGATTTGCTCCACATTTGCAATTGGCTCAAAACTTTCGGAAACGATATCTGGCGAGCTTGATACAGGTTCAATGTCAGGATTAAATGGATTTAACTCGGAGTCGATTTCTAGCGCTTGCTTTTCTGGTACTTGAGAAGGAAAAGTAACGTTGCTTGGATCTCCGGAGGTTTCCGAGAAGTCCAAGTTCTTTTCTCCTTTCTCCTTGTCCTTTCCAGATCCATTGGGGAAAACAGGTTCGAGATCCCTCGCAGATTCTTCAGGTACGATATCGGAAATTGGTATATCTGATTCTAATTTCGTTGGCTCAATCGATGATTCTTGTCGAATTGACATATCATCCATGTGGTTTGACTCGGAGACAGGCTCTTCGATGTTGACCACTGAAGGTTGACGGATTGATTGCTCGATGGGTAATACTTGTGAAACAATTGATTCTTGCTCAGAAATTTTGGAATCGATATCCTGTTCCTGAGGGATGGGTGCCCTTTCGGTTATGTCCTGGTCGACGGCATCTTGTGGAAAGGTCGATTCTTTCTCTCCAGCCTTCTCCTCAAATAGCAATTCTGATGAATCACTTGGTACTGGACGATCTTGTGACTCAACTACAGGCTCTTGTCGAAATAGTACTTCCGGTTCAAATGATTCCTGCTCGATCGGTGATTCTGGCAAGGCAATTTGTTCTGGCTCGACAGTCTTTTGTCCAAGAGGCCATTCTGAATGGTACACCAATTCGGGATGTGAGCTTTTCGGTTCGACATGGTGCTCTCGTGAAAGACTTGGTTCTTCAACGATATGATTTTCAGAAACGAGCTCCTGTTGAGTTGTAACTTCTGGTTCAGATACTTCCTGCTCAATTGGTAATTCTGGCAAAGAAATTTGTGCAGGCTCGACAAACTTTTGCTCTATAGACAATTCTCGTGGAATGACCAGCTTAACATCCGGAGTTTGAGGACTAGTTGCACGATCTTGAACAATAGGTGCTTCTTCGATAACCTCTGGCTCAGTTAGAGACTCTTGTGGAAAAGACAATTCTTGCTCGAATGGTGTTTGCTCAATTGGTGATTCTGGCAAAGCAATTTGTGCTGGTTCAGGAGTATTGAGCTCGATGACTGGTTTCTCTACAACAATTTGCTCTTCCTCTGATATTGGCTCAACGACCGAGTCTTGTACAAGACTAGATTCGAGACTGGAAACTTCTGGCACAATTTCTAGCTCTTGCTGAAAAGTTGGCTCTTCACTGATTGGTGATTCAACTGTTGATTCTTGCGGTACAAAGCTTTCTTCTTTTCTGATTTCTGGCTCGAGAAATCGTTCCTGTGATTGAGGTGCCTTCTCGTTATCAACACTTGAATTGATCATTGCATTTTGCGGTAAGAAAATTTCTTCGTTTACAGTCTGCGGCTCAATGATTTGATGCGGTAATAAGGATGGCTCGATGCTTTTTGGTTCGCCTGATGATTCTTGTCGTATAATTGATTCCTGAGGTGCAACGTCATCTTCCTTGATATTTTCAGACTCGACAATTGGTCCACGAGAAATGTTTGTTGATGATTCAGATGCAATTGACTCGATTACTGGCTCCATAGATACCTTGGAACCTTCCTCTGTTTGTTCCTGCTCAAGGGCATGTTCTTGAAGCTCTGTTAGTTGCTGAACGATCTCTCTGGCAGTCTCCTCAGGTTCTATGCCATGAAGTTCCTCTTCTGAAGCTTGATTGATTGGCTGGGAAAGTTCGGTCATTTCCGACGTGCTGTCTGTAGGAAGCTCAAGTGATGGACTTGTGTCAAGGGATTTGCGCTTCGTTTTTTCCTCTTGAAATTCTTTAAGTGGAGCATCTGAAAAGTTTATTTCTGGCAAGTCCGTGATATCTTTGGATCCAGATTCAAGGTCCTGTTTGTCAAGAGGGACATCCAAAACCGACTTGGGAGTATCGTCTTGCTTAACCTCAACATCGGTCAAAGAGGGAATAGATACATCCTCGTTGGCTGTTTGCACGCTCTCTGAAATTGACTCGATGGAGTTCGGAACGGTTCCTTGGTTTGACACGTCGACGTCCGGCTGAGTTGTTACAGGTCCCAATGGAGCTTGAGAACTAATATCTCCAGCGTCTAGAATAAGTTCTTCAGACTTTCGTTCTTCCTTGTCTTTCTTGGATTTCTCGGTTAGAACTTCAGCAGGTGGCTCGACATGTTTTTCTTCAAGAACTTGTTCAATCTCATCGGAGATACTTGGAGTTGTAATGCCTCCCATCAGTTCGGTGCCCTTCTGTTCAGTCTTTGGGTTTATCATTCCTGAAACAATCTCGTCTTCGTGTGGTTTGCTGAACATCATTTCTTCTGAAGATCTGGCAATTGGAGAGTTTGAAACAATTAGTCTTGCTTCTTCCGTTGTTGGCTCGACAGCTTTTGTTTCGCTTTCGAGGAGTGGGTCTGACGAAAGAGACTCTTCGGCCACTAGCATTGACGTATCAGAATTGCGCTTTTTCTTATCTTTTCTAGACCTCTTTGGTGAGACTGGAGCAGGTTCTTGGGAAGACTTTTCTAGAATGGAAGAAATCGGTTCTGGAAATTCCAATGCTTCTTTGCTTGCGGGGATCTCAATGCCGGAGGGGTTTTCAATCGTCTTCTCCACAACATCTGAAACTGGTTCAAGTGCTTCCGCGGGTTCATGACCTTGATGCTCGATGTCCTCGGTTGGATTCATCACAATATCTTCCGGCAGTGGGATTGATGCTGCATGCTCAGAATCATCTAGTTCTTCAAGACTTTTGGGCTCCGCAATCTCTGGTTTGATAATTGTTTCCCCAGGAATTGGGATTGATGGACTAAGGTTAAGAGATGGCTGTAGAGTCTCGAAGTTTGTGGGCTCATCAAGTTCGATGGCCTCATTATCATCTTCCGGAAGTGGTACTGAAGCAGGCTCTAAGACATCACGACTTTCTGGCTCGATGGTCTCAACTGATCTTTCGAGTGGCTGCTCGAAGGCTCCACGAATTGGTTCTGTGGTATCAAAAGGCTTCTCTGAGATTTGTTCCTCGACAAGAAGAGTTTGTTCAGGCTTCTCGGTGACTTCGATTGGCACCTCAGGCTCTGAAAGGGACTTGTTTTTACTCTTCTTGCTTTTCTTGCTTTTCTTGGACTTCTTAGTGCCGGGTAAGGTCGATTCATCTTGGACTTCCGTTTCCTCCGCAGGATCAATTTCGCTTGGCACTTGAACTGTTTCATCTTTTGCTGCAGGTTCAGTGGATAAGAGGGTCTCTTCATCAATATGGCTTGGCTCGAAAGTTTCCAGAGTTCCTGACTCCTCCCGTGGAATAATTTGCTTCGTCAAAGACCCATCGGCATCCTTATTAGTTTCCTCGAGAAGTGGTTCTTGTGGTAAAAAAGACTGGTCGTTGTTATGACTTGGCTCAGCAACTTCAACCTCTCGTGGATTTTCCTCCAAGATAATGTGACTTGGTAAAGTAAGCTCATCAACAGTGTCTGGATTTTGAACTTCAATAGCATTGTCCAACTCTTCAGAAAGGGGTTCAACTGACAATTTAGACTCTTCAAGACTTGTATCTGGTTCGACGTACTCGACAGATGCCATGATATCATCTTGGATAGTTTCTTTTGGCAAGAAAGATTCATCAACCAAGCTTGGTTCAGAAATATCGACATTCTTCGTGGCTTTCTCGAGAGTGGATTCATTTGGTGGAGAAGCCTCATTACCAACCGCGCTTGGCTCAGTAACAAGGTCAAATGATGCTTGTGGTACATTATCATCATCCTGAATAGCCTCGCGAGGAACATCCGAGGGCTCGTTTGATCTTTCAAGGATTGCTTGCTCCGGAGTATCCTCTGAGAGGGGTTCTGGAATGAAAATACTCTCTTGGTCAATCTCGCGAGGAGATTCTGAAGATTTGCTAGGGTTCTCAACAACTGGTTCAGGAATATGCTCAGGCTGTGGTGATGAAGTAAAAAGATCCTCCTGAATAGCCTCACGATCAAGTTCCTTGGGCTCTCCAGAGGTTTCGACAACTGGTTCAGAGGAATCTTCATTTGACACTTCGGGAGCTTGACTCTCTTCCAAGGTAGGTTCGCGTTGAAGTTCGGAAGGTTCGCTATTGCTTTCAACAGATGGCTCATGGATTTCCGGTGCTTGAAGCTTGGGTTCCTTCTCAGTAACAGCATCTCTTGACACATCTGCCTGTTCCTTTGGCATTTCTTCCGACACTGAGGATTGCGAACTTCGGCGTTTCTTCTCATCTTCCTTCGATTTCTTGGTCGGGACCTCAATCAAAGATTCAAGGGTTTCCGTTTCTTCAACTGCTGTATCGATAATTGGCTCGGAAGTGAGTTCATGAGATTGTTCGATAAAAGCTGGCTCTGCCATCAAGGACGGAGTTTCTGGTCCTTGATTGGCGGATTCCCTAGCTCTAAATGCTTTGGAGGCCTCTTCGGATATGAACGATTGTAAGCTGAGACGTTTCTTGCCCTTTTGTCTTTTAGGTGATTGATCATCTTGTACATCTTCTGCCGATTTCGTGACTGATGGCTCCATGATTTGTTGAGCAATTTCTTCCTTGGGCTCAACGGGTAAAGGTTCTTCCTCGATGATTGTACTTGGCACTGCCTCGATTTCTTCACTTGCGATCTTCTTGCTCTTCTTTGAATTTGTTTTCGAGTTTTCGTCTGCCAGAGCCCATTCCTCAAGTTCCGTAGTAGGCGACGGTGCTTTGACAGGTTCAGTCTCGATGACCTTTGGCATGGCGGACTCAGACACAACGCGTGGTGTAGACATAAAAGATTCGGATGCAGCACGTGCTGTAGATGGTCTTGGAGGGAGTCCTTGCTCAGCAGCGGCAATTGAGGCCTTGTCCTTCTTTTTGCCCCATCCCAAAGCTTGAACCATTTCCAAAACACCCTTTCTTCTTCCTGTCAAAGGACCCATGAGGCCAGAAAGTCCTGCTGTCATTGGTGCATCGTTAGGAGCTGGCTCTTTGGCGGGAATCGTGATAATTTGTTCCACAGGCATAGTATTTGGCTGTTCAAATGGCATTTCGACATTGGACGACTCGCTAGTGGGTTTGATGTCCTTGGCAACGGTATCGTCTTCAATTGAATCCTGTACTTGCTTGCCACGCTTGTTTCTATCTTTCTTAGACTTCTTGGGAGGTGCAGAGAATTCGATTTCACGGTCTACAGTAGAGTGCTCCAGAGGTGTGTCCGGAACTTTTTGCTTAACATCAGCAGATTCTTCTCCTTGTGTCTTGTCTTCCTCAATGTTGGCTCGATCCACATTCTCGGAAACAGAAACTTCCTCAATGGGTGTCGGTTCAATCATATTGTTTTGGCTCTTGTCAAGAATAGCAGATTCCGGTTTAGGGTCGATGGCAATAGAAGCTTCATCGGCACCTTGCGAATGCTCAGGCTCGAGTCGCTCTGGAGAGGCATCGACAGGCGTCTTTTCTTCCGAAGTGCCGGGTGTCATGATATCTTTGGAAGGATTAGACGCAGGCAAACTATCGCGATTCTCTTGTTCCTTAGACCCCTTGCTTTGAGTCTCTACCTCGGGTTCTGGTGCTGAAATGATCGGGTCAATGGGCGTTCTCTCGGTTATTGCTGGATCTGAAAATTCCTGATCGATATGCGTATTTTCGATAGTCTTTGGCTCTTGCACAATTGCGGAGGTCTCGTCCAAAGGAGTCTGTTCCTTGATAACGTTCTCGACGGGGTTACTGTCCTCGGAAATTTGTGGCTTCTTATCAGCTTGGGCAACCTCCTCTGGTTCTTCAAGTACAGCTTTGATCGCTGGATCCTCGATAGTCTCTGCCTGAGGGGTAGGGACATTTGTTGGCTCGTTCAAATCCTTGATAGCATAATCTGAGGAAGCAATATCAGAAGGAACCCCTTCGATTTGATCTTGATTGGCGTGCTTTTCCCTTTCATCGTCCCTCTCGTCCTTGGCACTACCAGATTCGAGTTCCTCCTTCAAATCCTTAGAAAGCGCTTGTTGGTCATCTTTGTATTCAGCTTCGAATCCATCCGGAGCTTCAGTCTCATTGGGAATTGGCGTCTCTTCCTCTTGAGTCTCAATTGCAGAGATTTGATCCCGTTCTTCTTGTGGTGGATGATTCTCTTGAATGTTCTCTTCAATCTCCGCAGGTGACTGGCGGGGGAGAGATGATTCATCTTCTTGAGAACCGGTCGGAAGTCCATTGGTTCCAGTGACATCCCCTCCAAGCTCTTTAGAGACATCCTCAATCACAATTTCTTGTGGCTTCGATTCCTCTTGTGTCTGGTTTGCAAGTTCGAGTTGATCATCTCCATGTCCAGCAGTACGGCTACCAAGATCGTTCTTGTCTTCAGAAATATCATTGGACTTCAATTGTTCTGCACTAAGTACAGTATCTCCGGCAGTAATGATTGGTAGTATTGTTTCGGCAGCTGGAAAGTAGTCCTTTTCATTTGATGTAGAAGTTTCTTGTGCACCGGTAGTCCATGGAGTAGCGGGAGTGATTGGCCAACCACCAGGTCCAACCATTGGTGTTGGTTTCTCTGACACATCCTCTGGAATAGGACCAGAAATTGTCGGCTCCGTGGGGCCTTCTATGTCTGCAGTCTTACCCTTTTTGCTCTTCTTTCTATTCTTCTTCAAAGAAGGAGAGGCGATAGCGTGAGTAGTATCATCAAGGTTTGGCGTCTCTTCAAAAGTAAGAGCTTCTGGTAGTTCCTTTTCTTGCAATTCAGGTACTTGCTCCTGCTCCTGCTCCTGAGTGACATCAATTGGGTCCTGCTCGACATTCGCGATTTGTTCCTTCTTTACCTTTTTCTTGTCCTTCTTGCTTTTCTTGGATTTTGGAGTTGAGAACTCTTCAATTGGCTCAACATTGACAGGCGTGGTAGGTTCTGCTTGAATGGGTTCTTGAACCAATTCTTGAGACAAATCTAAAGGATTTCTCGTGACATCTTCAGATTGGGAAATCTCAGCCTCGTTGAGCTCGGGTTGTACCATAGCTTGTTCCGTTTGTGGATCAAAAGGAATCGGTATGGATTTTTTCGACTTTTTCTTATCTCTTTTCGATTTGGGGCTAGCAAACTCGGAAACTGTGGGCGTGATATCACCAGAATTTTCAGGCAGTACAGAATCATTGAATGCTTGTGCCTCGGGGCTGGCTAGAGGAGAAGATGGCTGGGAAATCTCGCGGGAAAGCTCTGACGATACCTCGAGTGATGGCTCTCGTGTTGGAACTTCAATCATAGATTCAACAATTGGCTCAGTAGTGAGTCTTTCCAGTCTAAGAGCATCAGCTTTTGCCTTCTTCTTGTCCTTCTTTCTGTCCTTCTTGGACTTGGGAACAGAGAGTTCCTCGATCTGGTTAATATTGACTGAAGGCGAAGCTTCTTCCATTTGGCCAGATTTCTGCACTTGCTGTTGCGGTTCATCAACCGGTTTGTCAATTGAAGGGTATTCATCCATAGGTTTGAAAGGCTCTACGCTGTCCACATTTTTTGTCTTCAATTCGGGCTCGAAGGACAGAACATTTTTGTCTGCTTTCTCCTCTTCGAGATTCTGAGTAGGATATTCAACGAGTTGAGCCTCGGAGGTAGCTGCTTGTTCGATAAGATCTCTGTTCGGTCCGGTCACGTCATGTGATTCACTTGAAGCATAGCCGGATTTTGGTCCTTGTGTATCCTCTTGACTAGGAATTTCGTTTTGGAGTTCCAATTCGGGCTCCTGAGATGATACAGCTGTTCCATTCTTACCCTGATCGTTCTTGGACTCTGGTGTAGAGAAGTTATCTACGGACTCGACATTGTCCCCTTCAATTGGATT
The DNA here is from genome assembly GCF_013461495.1 of Botrytis fragariae. Lineage (NCBI taxonomy): Eukaryota > Fungi > Ascomycota > Leotiomycetes > Helotiales > Sclerotiniaceae > Botrytis > Botrytis fragariae. Next base: position 1,346,588 of record NW_023500987.1, read on the forward strand.
GGAGAGTTCTTGAATGGGCTCCGGAGTATTCTCGGCTTGATCATGAATGTCATCTGATTCAAGCGTCAAACCTTTGCCCTCATTTTTCTTGAAATTTGACAAAGGAAATTCTTCGGTCTGTTCGACCTCCTCTTCAATACTCATGGTTTGATTGCTGGAAGTTCCACTTAAGGTTTGCAATGTCTCCTCCCGTTCGGAAGATATGTCATGTGACTCGGGTGAATATTCTAAATCGTCGTTTCCACTCTTTTCCTGGATCTCTTGAGAAGACCTTGGTTCCTGTTCATCGCTTGTACCATGAGATGCAATAGCAAGGCCGGCTGCAGTTGCAATTCCTGCGGCTCCAATGGCTTTAGCTACTGATTCAGATGATGATTGTTCATGAAATGCATCAGAAGATAAAGTTTGTATTTCTTCCAGTGAGGGGAAAGAATCTTGAAGAAACTCCACTGATGGCGCTAAGTCCCTTTTAAAAGTAATCGCAGTCGGTGTGGATTCTCCGGAGGTGTGATCATCGGAGGGGAGGTTGGTTGAAAGTGGGTCTAGCGAAGGGCGGTGAAGGTCCAATTTTTCCAAAAAGCCCGATTCGGGTAGATCCGCCACGTCAAGCTCTGAATTGGTTCGGGACGGCGGTAAATGTGGGAGCGGGTCAATTAACTCTTCTGGCACGAACGACCCACGTCTGTTAGTCTCTAATAGATACAGGGGCTTGAATTCCTTGGTATTATCCCATGACATAGGTCTTGATCTAGATCTTGGAATTGTGGCTGATTCTGCAATTGGAGAGGGATGGAAAGTAGGAAAGGGCGTATTACCAGTAGATCTCGTTATAATAGGTGAGGCCGGATTGGATCGGTTTCCCATGACGAATTTTAATGGCACGGCACTTTGGCTTGGAGATTTTACAGGAGTCTCCTGCAAACTCTTACGATTTCGCGGAGTCTTCTCCCTTGGCGTACTTACAGTCCGTTTTTCAGATTCAGGTGTTGTAGGTCGACTTTCTGGAAGTTTGGGCAGGTCATCAATTGGTTCACAATTAGGTGAAACTGAACCACTTGGCGGCAATGGTAAAAGATCTCCATATTGAGGGTCAATTGAGGGTCTGATTTGTCGTTCGATAATCTCTGGATCCAATATATCTTCCTCTCTTTCCAGCTTTCCCATATCCCCCGTACTTCCCTCGCTATCATTATTATTAGCGGCATGTTGCTGTTGGTGCTGAGCAGAAATTGCAATTGCACCAGCAGCAAGGCCGGCACCCGCGCCAAGGATGCCGGCATTATCTAAAAAAGAACCCTTCTTCGAATCTGAACTTTTACTCCTCTTCCTCTCTCCATCATTCCTAGAATCTTGCACACCATCCTCACCGCGTGTTTTGTGGCCATTAGTCTCACTTGAAACCAGTTGAGAATCACTGAAAGATTGGCCCTCAGTTATTCCATCCGACGTTGAACTCCGTTTTTTCTTTTTCTTCTTGACATCGTCAGGATCATCACGACTTCCTTTCGTTAGTTCCTCCTTTGCTGCTTCTGCCTTTGCACCGCTAAAGAAACCAAACAACCCACCACTCTTCTTCGGCGTTGTTTCCTTTGTCTTCTTCTTTGAATCTTCGTTATCATCGCGAGTAGGTTCCGAAGCAATTGGTCGTGTAGCATCGTCATTTTCTTTGGTGCTGCTGCGATCTTTTCGGTTCTTTTGTGGTGAATCTTCTTCATCCACCTTTGAGCTACTACCAGCTGATAAGATTGAACGGGATGAAGCCCACAATGGATCATCGCCATCTCGACGTGATGGTCGGTCTGGATCTCTCGATAGCTCCATATCTTCATAATTATCAGAGGCTGGCAATGAGATTTGTGAAGGATCAGGAGCATCATAACGTTCACTCTTGCTTCCCAATTTGTCCTTTGACTTTCTTCTCAATGATTTGCCGGATTCAGAGTCAACTTCTGGAGGGGGTGAGTCAAATCTAACACTGTCGCGCTTCGACTTTCTAGGGATTCTAGATTCGTCGCCATTTTTGATATCATCCATGGAGAAGGTCCTGCGACTTTCACGCAATGGAGACTCGACTTTGCCATCGTAAGTTGATGAGCGCTTGCTAGATTTCCTTTTTGGTTTTGAAGCAGATGAATTAAGGTCAATATCTTCATACGTCGATGACCGAGATGACTTATTGGACTTCTTGGAAGTGTCAACAGGCTCAACATAACTTTCCGGTTCTTCGACTAGTTCGCGGTTTGGCAGAATATCAACAAATGAAGATTCTTCTCTCAGAAGTGATTGTGTTCTTGCTTCCTCCTTGTCACGTCTCCTTTGTTCTTTTTTGCTCTGCCTAGAGGTGTCAAAATAGCTTTCAGGCTCTTCAACGATAACATCGGTGATTGGCGATGATACATCACCACCACTTCGTCTCCGTTCTTTTTCAAGCCTTTTCTGTTCTTTCCTATTAAGATTGGGCGATTCTTCGTTGGCAGGCGATACACTCGACCAATCTTTCGGAGTTTCTAGCACCTCGCCCATAACAAAGCCACGATTTGAAGAATTCTCACCGGGAATGCTTGAGAGGTCGTCGATAGATCCTGCCCATGGCGTTTTGTATTCATTAGAACCAGGTGGGGAATCACGTTTTCGGAACGCGAGGTCGTCAACCACGAGATTAGGATCGAAGCCACTATCTTGCAAACCAGCTGCCACTGTTGCAGTGAAATCCAAATCGTCGTCAAAAGCACCAGGCATGTGTGAAGTTTGTGGCGAAACGGGCTTGGGACCGACGCTTGGTGGGCTATCTCTTCTCGTATGCTGGGATAAACTTTCCCTCCTGTTTTCTCGAGGTGGACTTTGACTTCTCATTTCTCCATATGGACTCTCGGGCTCTACCGTCACGCCTCGGTACAGACTGTCTTTGTCCACATCTCGAAATGATTCTCCGTATGGACTCTCAGGCTCTACAATCACACCTCGATACAGACTGTCTCTTCCCATATCTCGAGGTGGACTATCTCGCCTCGGTTCTCCGTATGGACTCTCAGGCTCTACAATCACACCTCGATACAGACTGTCTCTTCCCATATCTCGAGGTGGACTATCTCGCCTCGGTTCTCCGTATGGACTCTCAGGCTCTACCACTACGCCTCTGTACTCATAAGACCTTTCGTTGCGCTCCTGTTCCCTTGCTTTCAAGATTCTAGCAAGTTCACTTACTTCGGCACGCTTGGGAGATTCAGGTCGCTCACTTTCCCTAGCTTTTAAGATCCTAGCGAGTTCACTCACCTCGGCTCGCTCAGGTTTTTTAGGAGATTCAGGTCGCTCCTTTTCCCTTTCTTTCAAAATTCTAGCAAGTTCACTGATCTCAGCTCGCTTAGGAGATTCGGGTCGTTCACTTTCCCTGGCCTTTAAGATCCTGGCGAGTTCACTTACCTCGGCTCGCTCAGGCTTCTTAGGAGATTCAGGTCGCTCAGGTTGTTTAGGAGATTCACTCGAGCCTGCTACTGCGGCACCCACACCTGCACCAATAATGCCTGCTGCCATTGCAGCCCATCCGCTCGGAGATTTTGGTTCAGTTGGCGACTCCGGTTTTGGCTCCGAAAACCTTGGCTCCGAAAATCTTGGCTCCGAAAATCTTGGCTTCTCAGGAGTTTCTGGGGATGAATCGGAAATGTACTCATCCCTTGGTTCGGTGGGACTTTCGACTTCAAAGTGTTTTGTCTCGTTTGGACCCCAGGTAACAGCTTTTGAGACCGTGGACTGAGTGGGAGATGGGACAGAAACATCAGATGAGCGAACAAGGTCTCCCCTTGGACCGATCATGATGGGAGGAATGTCTCTTCTATCACGTTTTGGACGATCTTGCTCATGTGACTCCTCCTTTGATCGGTATGAAGGAATCTGTTCGTGGATCTGTGCTGTCTCGCTAGGCCTATCTTGTGATCGATATAATGGAATTTGTTCACGATCCTCAACTTGATCTCCTGGTTGGGGTTGGACTGGCTCGTCTTGCGATCGTATGGAAGGTTGTTCACGCTCTCCATCTCTATCCTTAGTCTTGGAACGACGTTCAGGCTCAGGTTCGGGTTCAGGTTCAGGTTCAGAACGGCGTTTTTCAACTGGGCGATCATCCGACCGATTAGAACTTTCCTTCTTCACGTTTCCATTCTTAGCCATGGTGGCAAACTGTTTCTCGGGTGATGGTGTTGAAGTAGGAGTGGGCCGAATCAAGTTCAAGATAGGTCGAGGCAGTTTAGCATCCGCATCCTTTGTCATGAATGGACCCTTCAAATCAGCTTCATCAACCTTATATCGCCTGCTTGGAATGCTGTAGACTTTTAGATCTCTAGGTGTCATGATATAATCAAGCTTGAAATCAGCATTTGGTGCATCATATGGACCTTTCTTGCGTTCATGCATGCCGGGAGGAGTGACAATTCGTGGCGGTTCTTCTTCTGACTCTTCTTCGTATTTGTTCATCACAGAGCGCTCAGGTGATGGAGTGCGAGAACGGCGGACTTCTGCAGCAACTTTCCTGGCCATGAGGATTTCACGATAGGCTCGATCGGCCTCTGCCATAACTTCATCGTGCGATTGTCCCGGGGCTTCGGTAGAATCACCATCTTTTGAAAGATCCTCAGAGTCAGTTCGTCTCTCTCCTCGTCGTTTCGATGATCTTGATTCTCGACGACTTTCCCTAGCCAAAGCAGCAGCGGCAGCGGCAATAGCTGCTGCCTCAATAGGAGCTGTAGAATGTTCAGTTTCTTCATAGATCATCTCGGCGTCATGAAGGGTTCTAGCATGTTCTTTGTATCGCTGTTCCTTGACAACTGTGTGAGAGATTTCAGTGCGTGATTCGGAGCGGGAGATAGAAGATGCTTCTTTAATCGATGAATTTTGCTTTCGATTAAAATCCGGTTCGCGTTCGACAGTAACAACAGTAGGTGCAGATTGATCTTTAGCTTGACAGCTAGAGCTTTCTTCGCGAGGAGGCGTGTCTGCAACCTGGTATTGCAATGGATCCGTGGGTGTGCGAGCCATTGCCGATATTTCTGAGAGTACGTGGGCTCGTCGCTCTTCATAGTTGTCTTCAATGCGATCAGGTGCACGTCGCTCTTCGCGTCTCTCTCGTCGTCTCCTCTCTCGCTCCTCTGCAGCAGCATCGGGATCATCACGACTCCTTTCTCGATTCTTATCACGATCAGAATTGGAAGTGGAGCTTCTAGAATCATCTTTTCTTCGCTCCTCGCGACGTTTCTCTCGTTTTTCATCCCAAGTGAGATTACTATCAGCGATAGAAGATTGGTCATAATCACGACGGCGCTCTTTTCGGTCTTCATCTCGAGGTTTAGAGACGCTGCTATCGGCGATTGAGTATTGATCCTCCTCGTAGCGTCGTTCTTTTCGATCGCTATCTCGTCGATTAACAGCGCTTTCACTGTGACTCCGATTGTCTCTTCTATCATCATCACGATAATTCTCATTTTCATCTCGACGACTAGATGCAATTGCGGCTCCAAAAGCGGCTCCAGCTACGCCGGCTAAGGCCGCGCTAGCTAAAGATTTAGATCTACCAGAAGAGCTTTTCAAGATCCCGCCAGATTCTGAACGAACGTAGCTGGACTCGTGATAAACACTATGAGAAACTGGAGTGATGGGTTGAGGTTGCTGAATTGGAACTGGCGCAGGTCTAGAGGCATTGTATTCGGACGAAGATGCTCGCGCCACATCGAATCGAGAGGGATCATTGGTGGGGACTGGGAAGACTTCTTGAAGAGGGGTCTGCGAACCACTTCCAACACTTTGGGTCCTGCTTATCCTAACCCTTTCGTGCACATACAAAGTATCCACCTGTCTGTCTGGATGGCTGTAAGGAATGTAATTGTGTTGACCAAAGTCACTACCCGACTCCCATTGCACGTCTTCGAAGCCTACAGCTCTATCTGATAAGTACCCATTGAGGGAATTCTCTGGTCCAAGGAGTCTTGGATCGACCACGTTACTCTTTCGACTCTTTGGGCCGTGAGTCTTCTTGCGTCCGAAGAAGCCAGCCTTGCTTTTCTTGCCAGCATGACTTCCACCTCCAAACGCCAAACCAGTATCAACACTTGAATCTGACTCGTCATCAGAGGCTGATTCCCATCCCTCATCATCATTGGGGTCGGTTTCGTATGGAACAGCCTTGGAAGGTGGAAGGCCGCGCTCATCCCTTCGACTAGAAGTAACGGTTTCAGGAACGCCGCGTCCGTTCTTACCATTTTTGGCGTCTTTGTTGCTATGATCGAGTGCAAGTTTGGCAAGTCCAGCGATTCCAGCACCTAAAGCCAAAATTTCAGCATCGGTAGTTGGCCGTTTCGAGCTTGTAGGTCTGTCATTCGTGGGAGATCGAGTATCTTTCAGGTTTTCCTTGCTAGACTTATATCCTATGGTTTCCCATTGCCTGTCTCTTCCATCCCTAGCTCTCACACTCCTCTTCCTTCTGTATCTAAGAAATCCGGTTCCGAAAGCTAAATCTTCATTCAAAGAGGAGCTTGATGAGGTATTATGTTTCGTCAATTTCTTGCTTTTCTTTTTCTTCTTCTCCTTCTTCTTAGAATCAGACTTTTCGGATGGTGTCGAGAAGAAAGACTTGAAACTAAACCCTTTTGTAGGGAAATGGCGAGAGATATCGAGGTACGAAGAAGTAGATGATCCTGATGTACTCAAATATTCCGTAGGTCGCGGTCCATATTCCATTCCTGAAGGTTGGCGCATTCCTCGTTCTCGTTCAGATTTCTCGCGATCCATCATTTGTCGTTCATTTTCTCGTGCTCGTTCTGGGTCGTAATATTCTGCTACCGTGATTGTATTTTCTTTATCATATGGTCCTGTTCTTGATGGGTCCATGGACATGGTAGTTGCAGTGGTATCATAATGAGCAGTACGTGGCGTATCGGGATGCGCGATAGAGCTTTCCATACCCGGATCGAATCGACCAGTTCGCGGTGTGTCAACAGACATAGTACTCTCAGCAATATCGTATCTTCCTGGCCTAGGAGCGCGACCTTCGGCATAACTTTCTCCGCCATTAAATCGCCCAGTTTGTGGTGTGCCACCATTGTAAGAGCCTTCTCCGCCACGATAGCCTGCAGCTCCCGGTGTAACTGCTGGACGTCCTCCAATCGCACTCTCTCCGCCATGGTAATGATCGTGTCTCGGTGTCTCTGCTGAAATAAAGCTCTCTCCGCCATCATATCCTGCAGTTACTGGTGTGTAAGGCGTGTAGGGTGTGTAGGGCGTCATGGGCGTGTTTGGGGGCATAGACCCGTATCTCCTATCATTTTGTCCGCGACCCGAAACTGAGCTCCCCTCTCCATCAAATCCCAAATTTGGAGGCGCGCGTCCATTATATCCTCGTCCTCCATTACCATTCCAACTTCCATTTCCATTCCCTCTCTGCGCAATCGATGGATCTCCTCCTGTGCCATATCGATCGCGTTTCTCAGCCATTATTCCGTACCCTTAGGTAGGGACTTCTTCTCAACTTCAGCTCCGGGGTTTGTATTCATTCGTGATCATATCATTAACATATCATCCAGTTTCGTAAATGATTTCGTCAATCGGAAATCGTCGTTGTGTATCTTATCCAAATTCGTTATCAATTGTGTTCTTAAGGTTTGACGATTCGCAATGGTAAGTTTGTTTAAGTTTGATGCTCTAGATGATTGAACTAAGGAGGGGATGGGGACGCAGATGATAGCTTGTGATAGTCCAAGATCTGGCTCCTTTAGATAAAATTTAGAGATTGCGTTTCTTTAGCTAGGTAGAAAAGTAGAAGTGGAGAGGTAGCGTAGCCGTGGTGAATTGTGGTAGACTGTGGACAATAGACCACAAGATGGGGCGGGCTGTAATTTTAATTAAGAGGCTGGAGAAAGGCGCCAAATGGAAAACAATCGGGGATCAAGCGAATCTCGACTTTGATTTTAGTGATGTTTAGTGGTGTACCGCTGGGTAATCCTTGATTGAACGCCACAAGTAATGTTGATCTTTAAAATGATTTTTTCATTCAGCTGAAGTTTGATTTCTTGATACGAGATTCATGGGTTGTCAAGTCAACATGGGGAGAGAGAGAGAGAGAGAGAGAAAAAAAAGAATATATCAATTCAAATGATCGTTGATAGAGTGAATCGTTATTGCGGCTTTTGCTCTTGTTATCGTCGTTGTCGTTGTCGTTGTAGTCGTCGTCGTCATAACACAAAAGAGAGAATCGTCGTGATGAAGTGAAATCGAAGGAAAACTACCAAGTACTGTATAAGTATGGTAGTAAGTAAGTAGTCTTTCTTTTGAGATGGAGTCTGTCTCTCATTTCTTACTACAACCTTTCCATCCCTTTAGAGCTACATTGTTGTCGGTGGGTTTCCCTCGATGGATCCCCAAGGAGACCCCGATTATTTACAGTTTTTAACGTTTGAGGGCGGTGAATATCAAAGCCTCTCATTGAGTTCTTCACCTTACATGAGAGATACTCTTGGGTGATTGGATTCGGAGTTCGAGATGGCGAACTTGCTTCTTACCTGTAGGTTGAGTCAAGTTGCATTTGTTCCATTCAAGCTGAAATATTCACCCCATCAATCAATCAATCAATCAATCTTTGCTTCCAATCTCCCTCCAATACATGTTCAAAGCCATTGCAAGTAGCAACTATCCGACCCATTCTTTTCTACCCGGCGCCAGTGATGCATCTCTACCAAATGTGGCAATCACCTCTCTTTCCTCCCCACCATATTGGACCAGCCAAAGCTCCTCCCTCGTGCAGTGAGTTAAGTGCACGGTATGTAAAATAGTGGATAGCGTGGGTCAAAATCACGACTCGGTGTACTCTTTTATTGAACCTCAGATTCACGATAACCTCTCAAGTACCTCTCAGTTACCTACTCAATTTCAACACCATCAACCAAGAACCAGCCAATTTAAAATCTTACAATCAACTATAAAAAAGTCCCTCCAAAGTCGGAACGTATAAGAAACCATGAATTGGATATGATCTACATCTACGTGTCAGTTTATGCACAGGATGCACAAAATATGCACTGCAATATTACCGAGCTCAAAATGCCAGCTCATAGGTTGATGAACGTGTGAGAGGATTCTAGATTATACATCGTGATTGTACAGTATTTAAGTGGACTTCATTTGTCCTCTACCCACTCGTATAGTTGGAAATTAATACTTCTAATGCAAAATAGTTGAGCTGAGAGATATGTTTTGCCTCCTGCGGTTTTGCTGTTTATCGGTCGAGTGCTTGAGATTGACACTGAGATTTGTAAGTACAGTGAAGTTTGAATGGGCTTGAGGCGAAAGAATTTGAAGAGCATTTGAGGACTTACCATTTGATAATATACACCTTTCTTTCGTAACAACGCTGCATGATCTCCCACTTCCAATACCCTGCCTTCACCCAACACAAAAATCACATCTGCATTCTGCACAGTGGCTAGTCGATGGGCTACGACAACCATTGTCCTACCTGTCGCCGCCCGTTCAAATGCTGCTTGTACGAGCCTCTCGCTCTCAGAATCTAGACTAGATGTCGCTTCATCAAGAAGAAGGATCTTGGGATTGCGAATGAGCGCACGAGCTATTGATATCCGTTGTTTTTGTCCTCCTGAGAGAGCAACTCCCTTGGTACCGACATTGGTATTGTAACCATCAGGGAGTGACATGATAAAGTCGTGAATTTCGGCATCACGACAGACTTTATGGAGGGTTTCTTCTGGAGTCGACTCATCGACACCCAAATATATGTTCTCTTTGATGGTACCTTCAAACAAGGTAGGCTCCTGTGCTACGAGCGAGATCATTTTTCGGTATTCTCGAATATCAAGTTCAGAGATGTCGGCGTCGTTGCATAATATCTTACCCTTCTGAACATCATAGAATCTTTCAAGGAGACTGACTAATATCTGATTTAGTAAACTATCTTTCATATGACAAATGTAAAATTACCAATTGATGTTTTTCCACAGCCTGAAGGTCCAACCAGCGCAGCAAATTGGCCTTTCTTAATCTATGATGGTCAGCATCCCGTTCATCAACTATACTACAGATTTGACTTACCGTAATACTCAAACCAGTAAATATTGGAACATCACGAGTAGGATACTTGAACCAGACATCTTTCAATTCTATCTTCACCCCGCCCTCTATATTCTGGATTTGCGACGCTGAATTTCCAGTTACTTTTGCCGGTAGTCTAAAACTCAATATTCTGTTTGCTGCTGCCGACGCTTGTGCCATATCTACCGCGAGGTTAGTAACGAAGAACAGAAGGAAGTTTATCAACGGAGTACTAACTAGGGCCAAAACTCAGGAGACTTCCAGCGCTCTCGGCACCGTTTATGATAGCAATATAGACCACAAAAAAGTTGATTGGACCATATTCTCTTGAAGCAAGGAGGGTGCCACCATACCACTAAAAGGCAACTCATATTAGCTTAGGGCTCGGATCAATTTGGATTGCAGTACAACAAGAAGATTTTCTTAGATCTAAGGATCATTTCATGCATTTAACCCCCAAACTCGGATGATAACGTCATAGCACCCTGGAATATGATAAATAAACTCACAAATGCTAAAGCCATACACCCCAGTCCCAGACTATCGCTAGCGGCGAAGACAATCGATGAATATCTGCTTTTCTTGGCGTGGCCCTTTACATGCCACTTCAGCAGCTCCTCGTAACGGGTGCAAATCATATCCTCCAAGGTCAACGAGGTGACTGTTCGAAATGCAGAGATTGCTTCGGCCGCAAATTTAGAACTTTCAGCAAAGACTGCTTGGTTCATCCTCTCAAATTGAATCTCGTAGCGAATGCGATAAAAACTGCCACAAATCAACAGAGGAAGGGCGACGAAGGCCACCACGCAAGTCAGCTTCCAGCCAAACACAAAAGCGATGATGATGCAACCAGTAATATTACAAATCGCCGTCAGCACCATGGCCATATTAATGCCAAGTAGTTGTTGAAGTTGTGTTGGATCATTGGCGACACGACCAGTAAGTTCACCACTAGAGTTTTCCTCTGCGTCAAAAAAGGCAATCGGCTTATGTAAAATACTCTCAAAGTACTCTTGGCGGTATGTGGAAGTGATATGACCAGATATTATGGTCGATGAATAACCCATAATGAACCAAGCTACACCAGCACCCAAGCCAAGAATGAAGAACATCAAAGCGTAGTGTTCTGTGGCAGCCTTGAGTCTGGGTCCGGTCAATGAAAACACTGAAATGATTTGTGCAAATAGATAGGCTTGAATAGGATAGGCTGCGCCGGCAGCTATAGCACCTATCACAAGCATCAAGTACCATTGCGATCGAGCGCGTTGCTCATACAGGAAAAGTCCGAGACTTCTGACGAGACCCTTAGGTTTGTATGCCACTGCTTCTTCTTGCTCCTTTTCCTTTTCCGCTGCACTCATTTCCCGTATCAATGGATCCACTGTCTCCACCAAATTAGAGCCCTCTTGATAAACATCCCCTAAAGATAACTGTTGGGCATTAACGAGAGCACTATATGCGCCGTCCGGATTAGAAAGTAATCCCTCGTGAGTTCCCTCTTCGACAAGTTTTCCCTTCTTCAAGACCACAATCTTGTCAGCCTTTTTTATTGTTGAAAGTCTGTGAGCAATCGTGATAGTTGTTCTGCCCTCGCTCACTTTATCTAAGGCTGCCTGAACAATCTGCTCTCCTCTTACATCAATTGCACTAGTAGCTTCGTCTAATATCAAGATTTTTGGTCGCTTGATGATACTCCTAGCGATGGCCAATCTTTGCCTTTGTCCGCCGCTTAACTTGATGCCAGCATCGCCAACTTGTGTGTCATATCCCAAGGGCAGTTTAGTGATATACTCATCAGCGAAAGCTTCTTTACAAGCCTCTATAACAAGCTTCCTCTTCATTTCGGCATTTTCGAGCTCCCATTCTGAACCAATTAAACCATATTCAACATTTTTGGCTATCGTATCATTGAATATAAACGGCTCTTGTTGTACAAGACCAATTTGTGTTCGCCACCATCTGAGGTCGAGGGATCTCAACTCGTTATTTCCACATGCAATGATACCAGATAGAGCAACTGGATCCTGTTTCTCGTCGTACTCCTCGGGAGTATTTGGCCGTTCTTCTTCTTTCTTTTTGTCTTTCTTCTCGTCTTTCATAGCGCTTGGAGGTATCACTATCCGTTGCTCCTCGAGATTGTACCATCTTTCTAAGAGACCTAGTCGTAGGTCGTCAATAGTTACTCATGCAAAAAGCGCAAAATATCGGGGAATCGAATCCAACAATGAAAGATACACATACCTACGATAGTACTCTTGCCAGAACCAGATGCTCCCACGATAGCCGTGATTTTACCAGATTCAAACCTCATCGATAAATCATCGAGAACTTTGACATGGGGTCTGCTCGGATAGGCAAAAGTAACGGAGTTGAGAGTGATGTCTTCACGGGCTGATACCTCAGGTTCTTTGAGCCCACTAGTATCGGGCCTAGGCGTGTCGATTACCGCGAAAAAGTCTGTGGCTGCTGTAGCTGCTTTACCAGCAGCCATGATGGGTGCAGCCGTTTGACTCACTGCCATTGCAACCATCACCACGGACATCAATACAATTAGTATAGTCCCAACATTTTCCAGGTGGCCTTCTGAGAAGAGCCGAAAGCCGAACCAAAAGCATAATGCCATTGTACTGGTATCAATGATTAGTTTGATGTTGGCGCATGCGAATAGATGAAAATTGATTGAGAAGATAAACACTAATCCGAGTCAAATCATTGAGGAATCAAATACTTACGCGTAGATAGCAAACATGACTGAATGATTGTTAGCAAGCAAATAAGAAATAATCCCATCGGGAACACATACGTGGTGAAAATTGAACACCGACCCAAGGACTCATCTTCAATGTTCGCTTTCGAGATTCTTCAACCCATCCAGCATATTTTTTCGCAGTCCGATCTTCAGAACCACATGCTACAATCATTCGTATTGACCCAAGAACTTCACCTGCAACTCCAGAGGCTTTCTCGTCGGCATGCTCGATATTTTTAGACATCTTCATGACAATTGGTATAATGGTTCCTGTTATCATCAGCTTTGGCAAAGTAAGAAGGACAAAGGTGTCAAATGTATAGAGGGAACTCAGTGTAGGAGAAGTGGAAATGCTTACCATAAACTAAAGCAACAAATAGAAGAACTGAGCTAGTTACTAAAGTCAAGGCCCAGCTGTAGGTGAATGCAATAACGATGGCTGTGATTAGCAATGCCAAATATTGTAGAATGGTTCCAAGTTTCTCCGAAATACCCACTTGCAATATATTTGCAGTAGTTGTGATTGTATTCGAAGCTTGCCCACTAGGCAGAGTGTCAAGAACACCAACGGGTAAGCTGAATAATGCTTTTAAGTAATTGAGTCGTAATTTGGCGGATATTCGAAGGCCAACCAAGCGAAATGTGAACATCGAGATATAACTCAGAACCCATCTTGCGATGAACAGGTAAGTAACGAATAAGCTTCGATTAGTTAGTTTGACTTGTACTTCCTACTTACACGTTGTCTTCTATAGTTTGAATCCCAATATGGACAAGCTACATCGAGTTCATTGTGGGCTTCCACTAGTCTAGAATGCACTTCGACGACGATGAGATGTCAATTATTGATAGTCTTTTACCCCTTGAATCCATATGACGAATAGGAAACATTTGGTACATCGAGTTTGCTTCAAGACATCAAAGATCCATGCAACATTGAGAGTTCCGATATCAAATGCGAAGTAAGCTCTATGGTATTGAAAACTCCGAACACTTGCCCGTTTCAAAAATAGTAGTCCATAGATCGTAAAGGAATTTGAGACATCGAACAGAGACGGACACTATGTAGAAAAGATTGGAAGGAACTGGAAGGAAAACGGTGCACGAACGTAAGGTTGTTGATGGTACTGGTGAATTCGGCCTTGGTAGTAGTCGTACCAGGTAAAAAATAGTCTGAAAAATTGCCCACCAGTTTCCCTACCCTTGCTTTTAGTTAATAGTTCTCAATTGGAGTGGACATATATTTACCAAAGACAATGTTCATGAGCGGTAAAGTCTATCAAGATATCAGTCAGTCAAGCAACCTTCAATGAATACCAAGTGCTATGTAAACATACAACTCCAGTCCCAATTTGTGCAAGACAAGCAATGATCAGTACGACCTTATCACCCGTAGTCGAGTATGAAAAAATTCTCTACCAAAATTTATTAGTTTGGTGTAACCATTGTGAGGAACTTGGCTACATGTTACCATAAAATCCTTGAATGATGTCTGGTTCTGAGCTTGACTCGAATATTTATCTTTAACTTCATCGTCGTTACTCTGCGTCGCTGCGTCTCCATCGCTCTGTGTCGCTGGGAAGTTATCGGTGTTGATTTTCTGTTTATCCATGTTGACACTAACTATATCATATCGCAAGCTGAAATAAATGAGGTGTCGCAAGATTTTTCTTTTTAATATAACAGTCGCCAAGAAGTAAAGAAACAAAGAAGGAATGTAGAAATCAAATCAATACGATAAGCATAAGCAGGCAAATTTGGGATTTAAAGAAAAGACCGATGGCTTGAGAAGTGTCAAAATGAAACGATCTTTGATCAAGCGACGTGTTCAAATCCTAGATATGGTTGTCGTCGTCGATGCCTAGAATCCTTAATAAATACAGCTTCTGTTCGTCAGGATACTGGGAGGGGTAAATTAGTGTTTGACTCAATCGAGGTGTACGGCGGGCGGTCTTTTGACGATTTGATGATTGAGAAATTTATCAGAAACGGAAAGAACAGGTTATTATTGTAGATGAGAATATTCACGAAGCAACAAGAAAATACTGAAATTGAAGGGATTACATTTCATCTAAATTACTGCATCGATTTGAGTGTACGTACTTATTTCAAGCCCGCCAAGTGGGCTTGTCTTTTCTCGTTCTCCATCTTACCCCCAGACTTACTACATAGGCGAATACGAAATACGAAATCCGATCCCAATACGGAAATACGCTTCGATTAACCCGAGATGTGGTGTGGAATTTGATGTGTGGTTAGTCATCCAGAGCAGACTGGCTGGACTGGGGAAGACAGATACCTTCAGCTCGATTAATGTCGAGTGTCTTCCTGATCTGTTAGACCCTTTTATATACTATCTAAAGGTTTCTAGCAACAGCACAGACTAACATTTTTAATAGCTAGAATTGGATTTAATGTGTGGTATGAAGTCTACACTAAAGCTAATCCCAATTTTTTCTTGTAGTGTATAAAAGAACCCTTAGATAAAATACTAGAGGGTCTCTCAAGAACCCGAAAGACACCTAGATTGCCTCCAGCTACTTCAACTTCTTTATGCTTACCACTTTCGATTGTAATTTTTTACCTTATATCAATCGCATGTCAATACCATCTGTATTTGATACGCTGTAATATCTTATTCCTTTGTAATTGATCAAGCAGCAACGAGTAAAGCTACTTGGTAATCAATGTCTATGTATATACCACATCACTGCAAACATTCAAGCTAGCAGTCAACTCCGTTACTTCGATTGGATTCTATAAGTTTTGCATAACCAACTGCCAGTACATTGAAGATATTGTTGATGGCTTCACAGAAGTGGTGATAGCTTCGAATGTCAATAGTTAGACGAGAAAGCTCCCTTCCTAGAACTTTGAACGCCACATTTGTACACGCTGAACTAGTTCCATCACGTTCATTTGCTAACAAGAGTCAACATATCTATCCATTGTTTGATACCAATGTACCAGCGGGAACGATCCGTATATTCAGGGCTACTGTTTAGTAACCTAGTAAACACAATCTGATATTAGAAAGCGGGCATGGTGTATCCTCATCACCATACCATATTAACAGCTTTGAATCTCCTAACCTTCTGAACAAGAATACCATTCATCACTTCTTGTCCCACTCACCACCTTCCCAGTACAACTTGACTTGCCTTCGATTTCCTTATTTCCCTAGTAATCCATTGTTCAATATCATCAACCAACTCATCTAAACCACCACCCATCTGCATCCCATACGCTCCTGTTAATTAACCATATCTTCCAGATGTAGGTATTTGCACATATAGTAGTGAGCCTCCCATACTCCCCACATTCATAAACAACATATAAAGCATGGATACCTAAATAAAAAGTATCATACCTCAATATCCCCATCCCAATTGGGAAATACAACAGAAACAAACGGATAAAGAACACGAACAAAAGAAAGAAAAGATAGCATTGACAAAGCAAAGAGAGAAACAATGTCAACAAAGGAAATGTCAAACAAAAAAGACAGCAGCCCAAAAACACAACATCAAGAATGTAATTAAGTATCCCCATTCAAATCCTAAACAACACTCTTTCCCCTCATTCTACAATATAAGTACCCTCCTGCATCCCCATCTCTCCCACCCACCCACTCACTCCATCCAACAAATCCCCCATCCCACCCTAAACCCTACCCAAAACACCCACCCTCCCCCCCCAAAAATGAACACCCTAACTCTCACCCTCCTCATCTGTGGCCTCTGTACCCTCCTCCCTCTGCTCATCCTCATCTTCTGGCTCTGCGGCTGGCGTAACCCATCGCAGAAACACAAAGATGCGGTGAAGATGCAGATGCGCGAGTGGCCGCGCGAGAGATGTAGAGGGGGGAGAGCACCGGAGCAGCTGGAGAGACAGCATGGGTTGTGGGTTTAGATTTTTTTGGTTCTCTCTCGGGGAGTGAGAAGAGAGAGAGAGGGGAGAAGAGGAATGGAGGAGATACTGGATAGGGAGTAAGAATTTCTGGCGGGCTGAAAATTTCGGATGAGAGGTGTGGGTATGATAATAAAGGTTTTTCTTTCTTTTTGGTATTTGTGTTTATGTTGAGGTTTAATTGGGATTTGTCTTGTATGGTGTGTTTATGATGTGTTTATGATGTGTGAGTAGTTAAGAATTTGGTACATCTAGTGATGTGAAGTCAAAGTGATATCCTTAGCTGTCAGTCAATAGGGAACGGCCTGATGGGCCGTTTCAAGAACAAACAATTGATCTGATTAAATCTTTCCTGCAGATGTAAGCCCTCATCTGCTGGTGTATATAACAAGATAGTCAACGCAGTGTATCCAAACATTCTGCCTACAGACTGACGAGGTAAGTTATAAAATGAGATTCTTGCCTCCATCTATTCGCTCCAGACATGTTGATTCACCAAGCCGTACATTCGGAACCTACTACACGGGAGATTTTTGGACACTTTCTCACTATATATCCGGAACAGCAAGACAAGTAATGAGCCCAGCTTTTCATCCAAATATCACTGTGTTTCTGACAGGCAGAATAAGGCCAAAGATCTGATTGATCTTGTATTGAATAGCGGAGAGATCATGAGAATGAAATGAGATACTTGGGTAGGGAGTTAGAAAAGATAGAGACATGAACGGAGTGGAAAGGTTGGAATTTCGAAATGAAGGAGGACCTATAGAAACCTAGAGAGAGATGAAGTACTTTTGATAGGATGAGTGTATAATTACGCTGCAGTAAACTACGGTTAAAAACACCAGTGAAGGTGTCTAAGGTCTCTGGGGAGATATGAAAGCAGAAAGATGAATGGACAGATTTTACCTCTACCCTTGCGTTGACAATTAATAAGTTCACATGTGATATACATGTGCGGAGGTGAAATTTCATTCGTAGACGGGGGATATTCGAGTTGATTCGCAACATGGAATCCAAATTTTTCTTTAAACTACCATGTGTGTCCATCGACAATAACAGAATAAGATAGTTGGTGACCATGCGCCATTAGTCTTTGTCCGTCTCCAACTTTTTTACGTACGACTTACAACGTCGTCAGCAACATCGCTTGACAATTGGATTTGCTTTGCTTCGACTTTACCTCTTTCGACTTGACTTGAGTTTGCCCCGCTCAATCCTGCCTACCTCGTTCTTATAGCCTCCTCCAGGACACTACTCGGCGTTGCCCAACCCAAATTTTTGCAGGAAAGAAATCTTGTTATGATTATCCACATCAAAATTGCCGTCAGACACTGAGCTCCACACACATAGATACATGCGCAATAAGAAGCTCTGGTTAATAATGCCTCCGATATCAGAATACGCATCGCCTTTCACTGGGCTACTGTCAATTGGATGATATTAAAAGGAGTAAACATGACTCATTCCTTCCCATCATGACTCAAAATCGAGTCTTGTCATCCCATAAAGCCGCGTAGCTGAAAACTCTCTCATTCCTTTTGCACAATGCAGGTCAATTTCTGATAGGAATATAAATTTCTTCCTCGTTTTTGATTGAGTATGTACGAAGGAATTGGGTGGAAAGTGGCGTTGTTAGTGAGTAGCGCTAAAGATGTACCGTTCGGCGCTAGCTTACTTGGGTAATGATATTTGTCGATTTTTTCAACCAGTCATCCGACGGTAAAACGATTGAATAGCTCAATCATATTCACGCAGTATTTAAAGATTTAGTGAATAATCCTGGGGCGGAGCGGAATCATGCTTGGGTAAGGGGTCTATTATTTGGGTATGGAGCACGATAGTCCATTGAAATCGCAGTGATCAAGAAGGATTCCGGCTGGCTGAAATTCACCTAAATGGGCGTGTGCTTGCGCTTTCCACTCCAGCACCGAACTATCCGGCTCAACCCAACAGGACGTTGATGTGTAGCTCCTTCCTGGTAGGATGCATGCCTAGACAACACATCACGAGATCGATTTTATGATAGTGGCGAACTTCCTACGGGTCTTTGAAGAGGTCGATGGCGCTGAACAGAAAAATTTCAGCTACATAATAGTCAATATAGCTGTGACTCATTAGCAAAGTGGAAATCCTTAGATGTGGTAAACCGAGATCGCGTAGAAAATGGCAAACTGTTATTGGAGAACCTGAGTATGTTCATTCATCTTCTCGTCGAGCATTTGATCCGGGACCATAAGGATGCAATCCGTGAAAGACCGCCAACGCGAAACTCATTGTACTTCCGAGGTTATTGCCACACTGATGTTGTACGAATCTGATGATGTTTTATCTAGTGTATACACCTAACCTCACCGTTGAAATTGTATTTGTCTATGTGAAGAACCACATGTATGTTCTCGGTCAAAGAGTGGATGCTGTGTATTTGAATTGAATGAGAGAGGTGCGATTCAAGAAATAAGAGTCACGATGATTAGTTCTCAGAACTTACTGATCTCTGAATCCATCGATGATGGGAATCTAGCGGGATTCTCATTGAAATACTGAGTACAGTTCATGTCCACATAGATTCAATCAAACCAACCAAATCTTGCAAAACCACTTTGAATAACATCATGCTGATCTAGTAGTTCTAGAGATGACAGGTATCTCTTAATGTTGTAAAAAGAAAGGAAATATACCCCTCCTTCGTGCGTGATGTCAAACAATCGATTGCTGTACGAAGCAAACCCTCAAAATTTCCGAGATGAATAAAGACACTCCGGTCTCAACTCTGATCCCAACTCGTTCGATAACGGAGATAATTGCAATTGTGAGCACTAACCCAACGGCAACGTGACGTGAGCAAGTACTCTCTAGCACGGGATACCCTCATTTTTGGATACCACCCCGCAATGTGAATCTCGCTTGATTAATTCGGTTGGACCGGTGGAACCCGCCCCTCATTTCTTCCTACCACAAAACAAGTTTGGCTGTTTGCCTTTTGACCGATCGATAGGGCGGGATGACAGACCAATCCACCTGACTAGATTGTGATAGTGACTGTGATAGTGATAACCAGCAGTAAATCAACCGACGAAAGAGCAATATCAGCAAACCCGTGAAGATCTTCTATTATATTCAGAGGCTGGTTTATATGAGGCTTATTAAGGAATTAAGAGTCATCAACCATTTGTCTCGAAATCTCGACCTCAATTTCAGAAGCAAACCATTTGCCTTGTCTCGCCCGGCCACCCGTTTATTTGTATCCACGGATTGAGGCTGAACAAAATTCGGATAAGATGAGTCAAAAAAGACATGAAACGCGGATACCCTATAATCCGAGGGCACTCCTCCTATTGTATCACCTATCATATTGTTTGGCCCCCAAAATAGCGAAAAATTGACCCAAAGTATGATTTGTGTGGTAGGAAATGTCTCATGAGGCTGACACTTCAAGCTCCTAAAGTTGCGCAATAACTTTCATTGGCTGCGTCTTTGTGACTCTCAATGCGCCTCTTGAATCCGATGACCCTTTCGAGGTCCAGAATTTGCGCCCACACGTATAAACTGCCCAAACGGCTACAGCAGGTAAAAATTTCTTTTTGGGCAGAAATGAAATTCTATCGTCATACCCACCAATTAACATATTTTTTCCTTCTTTGCGGCAAATGTGAAAATTAATCTCTTTGCTTTATAGAATGTCTGGCTGCTTGAGAAACTGGAGGGGAAGATGGATGCTTTTTTTTGCATTCTGGACTTTTTAGACGTCCAGTACGTCATTCAACATACATATTGGGCCTTCCGTTGTACGACACGTGTGCATAGACCGCCTTATACAGTGTGTGGGAAGAAGCCTTATATGTATGGAAAATTGAAAATTGATGCTATCGATGCAAGTGAGAAAGACTTTTTCTCCTTGAGCAGTAGGCCAACAATTCGGGTACAGGCAGCTAAGAGATTCAGCCAATGTGTGTACATACAGTACTTTAGAGTACATCTCAACGGGAAGCGGCACAAGGGTATGTTCTCGCTGCTTGATCCTGTACAACGTTGGTTTCCGCACACAAGGATTCTCTAAACGAATAAGATCTGAGAATATGCAGATGAATAAAAGAGAGCTCCAGCCACTCATGATTCAGAAGTACAGAAGCAGAGAGCCTTTTGATGCATAACAGTAAGGGAGTCGATCAAGTAGTGAAAATAAGAAGATATGATAGAGACGGTGAAGCAAAGTTTGCATCAAACTGACTCAAATAGATGAAGATTCGCACACCGAAAGTCTGGATGAAAACTCTGCAAAAATCAATAAGCCCAAGAAGCAGGGCTTGAGACGCAATGGTAGAAAGAATCGGAATATAATCAAAGAATTGATGGGTATCACCGCTGTCGCATTATATGTTTTTGTTGGTGGATGATTGTGGAGGGTTGGGAAGTTAAGAGGGGTAGGAATTTTATGGACGAAGTAATGATAAGTCTCACCATGCATTGATAAGTATCAGATCACGTAGGAAGGTAAACGATTGATTTTTAATGATTTAATGACGGCCAAGAGAAGTCACCGGCGTGTACTCAATATAGCAACATAAACATTACATACCTACGACTCCCCCTAGTGTTTATTAATTATTACTTTCTAGTTAATGTTGTGGCACTTGCACTTTGCACTTGCACTTGCACTTGCATTCGTCTTTCATTAGGGTTAGGTCTAATTTTTAATGCCCTTTAATGCCTGTGTACATTATGAACGATGAACAGTTCTATGCAGGAAGAACCCGCCGCCGTGGGAATTTTCAATTCATGATTGTCCGTTCCAGGGCTCATTTGATGTTTAGGTCCGGCAACTCTGCAGGTAAAATGCATGACAAAAGCATGTTGATATGCATCACTACTTTAGCATCACTACTTTAACATCACTACTTTAGTATGAATCTTTTCTTTTTCTTGCCCATTTCCCATGAACTTACAACCCTGCGCTTAATTTGTGATCCCCTCTTTCTGTTGTTAAACTGTTCTAACCATCTACAACCCTTTTATTCGGATCTGTGTACCTCACCCAAGTTGAAGATGAAGTAAAAGCCAATCAATCACACTGGAATTGAAGAAATTTCCTCTTTGGCAGTGATACGAGTACGAACATTCTCTCTCTCTCTCTCTCTCTCTCAGTCATCGACAGCGTGTGATTAATTGGAATGGCATGGTACTACGATGGTGGTAGTATCCTTCAATCATTCCGTGACATCCAAAGCAGTTCAAACCTTCGTATGGTAGGTAATAGGTATCCTCCGCATCATGGTTTGGGTGGAAAGAAAGGCCGAGTCGTAAGTTCTCAGGGTACACATCAGGATTTTGATTGGAGGAATGATAAATAAAATTGACTTTCCTGGCTGCCCTGGCTTTCCTGGCTCTTTTGGCTCTTTCTCACTCTACCACTCCTCAAGGTTTAATTCGATATCGATTAATTTATAGACGGGTCCCGCCCCCTCAAAACCCTGTTTAATACCACTACTGTACATATCATTCCAAGAAACCCGGAGACGAAGAGCAGCGAACCCATATTGATGAACATGGAGGAAATGGACGAGATGACAAGAACAGTTGGGATTATATTCTAGTCCTGAATTGTTCATTGTATTACCAGAAGCGGAGGGTGGTGAGCAGGTGAACGTGAGCGTGAATGCCTACCTATGAACACGCTTTTCCATGTGATATCCCGAAGGAAAAGTCCGGATATGTCCACTTACATTCAAATACTACGTAGGTAATGGGAACTTGTTCTTCGAGACTTGCAATAATGTAGGTAGTGAGGAAAGAGGATGGACGGGGTAACCTTCAACAAATACTTTGATGCTCCTAGCAATTCCGCATATGTATTTCTCTTACTGTAGATAGTAACACAACCATTCATTCAAAACATCGATAACCTCAAATCCCCCTCGAGTTTCCTGCCCAACATCTGACTTAAAGGGGCCCCTCTTTATTGTAGTAATTGTATTGAACCTGCATGCATGTAAGTGCAATCCACACATCCATACATCCACACATCCATACACCCATACACCCATACCATCCATACCGCACATCCTCGTATTGTACCAAGGAGTCTTTCCCTCCTGTATGTACATCCATCCACATCCAGTCGATTCCCTCGGACCCTATCAGCCTTCCGGAGTATGGAAATATCGGTGTAACTTTTACCTGATTGTCTTGAATTGATTCACTACGCGTACGTCCATAGGGTTCCCTAAGTGTGGCCAGCGTCAAGGTCGTGCGCAAAGCTCAAAGCTCACAGCTCACAGCTCACAGCATCGACCAGCGATTTGATTCTACCCCCTCATCTTATCAGCTGCTGACCTTTGACTCGACCCATTTGTCTCTTCCTTGAGCAATCCTTCAGTCAATATACCTACCTGGTAGGTTCCTAGTAGGCAATATTGAGATCTTCATAATCGAAAAGTCGATATCAACTATTACAAATCGCCCAATCAAATTTGCCACGCTGAGAAGAACGGATGAAAGAACACACAATACATGGCCTGAAAAGCAATCGCATTCACCCCAATATATCCACCACCACCATCGCCATCGCCATCGCCATCGCCATCACCCACAAGTCTCCTCTCATGCTGAGAACCCTTGAACGAGGACACCTTTGAAAGATCCAGATAATATCACATTCTGTACATCAAGCTTTACCTGCACACTACATAGCTACTTTATTGTACTCGATCAATCAGAAATCTCCAAACCAATCACATTCATCCCAACCTCGTTTTTCCCAAGGTTTCCCAAGGTTTCCCAACATTCAATTTCGTTCAATTTCCTAGATCCTTGAAGCTTCGTTACTATCCACAATTTCGATCTTCGGTTTCTCCGCTATTCACTTTACGGTATCGCGAGAAGCCGCGGCAACTAAACGACTTCTTCCCCGTTGAACCGTTGATATATTTCCTGGCGTCTGGGTACCTTGATCCCAAAACAAATTGAAGCTACGAAGATCTGTGCGTGGAGTAATTCCATGCCGGCGTGTCATAGAAGGTCTCCAAGCTTCGAATTCTTGTTCTTTTTAGAGTTTCTTTTTTTCGAATAGTGCAATCCACATTGTCTCTCTTCAATTTCGCTAGAAGGGACTTTTCCCTGAGATAAGACGACTCTGCCGGGCACAGACTGCTTCCATCCCGCTCAAGAGTCAAGCCAGACACTCCGAATCCAAATCTCTATCAACTTTTCGCCCCAGGGCTTCCTTCACACACGACGCGCACGATTGCCGATTGCGATAAAGGGTTGTTCTAGACAATCCCCGAACTTAATTCGCACATTCTCAACCCAATTTGAAAATAATTCCATCAAAATTCTCTGATTCGTCAAACGTCTATTCCTCCGAAAGTACCAAGAAGGGTCGAAAGGGCGTTTGTCATAGTGGGCAGCACACAACACACGAGATCAACAATACTGCGCAACATAATCAATAGCAACGAGAATATTGGGAAAAGTTTGCAGGAAGTTAGGAAGACGTTTCGAGTTGTATCTTTTTTGACATTCTAGGTACCTAGGTATGTGATGTGATTAACTACTTTCTTTCCATCATTCTCCATCCATTACCTACCGACCACACAGTACAAACCATCTGTGCCTATCTGTTGTACTCGTATTCATACTCACACTCATCACCATCACACCTTACCAATCAATCTCCTCACTCTCCTCATCATTATCAACATACATCCACTCCGTTCCACCAATATCTATCTCATCATCATTGTTCCTCGTACTCCAGCTTTCTTCGGTTGTATCAGTATTACTCACAGTTGCTATCTTTATCTGTTGAATCCACTCATCGATTCATCATCATCCACTATTCAGCATCCATCACTTCACTTGGAAAGTGGCATCCGTCCAATTAATCTCTCGAGAACAATAAAAAGCACAGCACAGCACAGCCTTTTCTTTATTTATTTTTTCCTTTTCTTGTTTTTCCTCTCGACGGAGGACTCATCGCCTCCCCCTTGAATCGATTATTTTATCAGTACACAATCGCATTCCTTTCCAAGCTCGTTGAAGGAAATCAAGATATTTTTAATACTAATTCTGGTCTAGGATGAATTTCTGAATTTCTGAATTTATAAATTAATTCATTAATTAGTTTTTTTATTACTAGGATATTCCTGTTCACCCTTGTGGCTGATGAATGAGCACACGAACCTTGCACTGCACATTTTCGGGTAGAGTTGGGTTTGTGTGTTGGCTGCAGAGAGGAAAGAAAAAAATAATTTCGCTATCCCTGGCTAAGAACCATACTAGGCTCATACACACAATTCCTACCCACCCTTAACCAAAATTATCCGCGCACACATCTAATTCATATTAAAATACACGAACTCCCCCAACCTCTTACAATCTTCTTCTCGATCGAATTTCTACTCGAATAAATTTTGAGAGAAAGAGAGAGAGAGAAAAAAAAGGAAGATAGTCTTTTGCCCCCAATCCCAAACGAAACGGAAATACCAAATACACACACACAAACGATTGATAATATCTTTCAAGCTGTCGAACTCTATTCGTCTAGCTTTTACTAGAACATTCGAAGTCGAGATTATTATTTCGACTCCGAACTCTCTTCAAAGATATCCTTTTGAAGGAATCAACCGGCAGTTATTGACATGTGTGGATCAACGATAAAGGTCTCTCCTCCTTCTTCTCGTACCGACTACATACCAAGGTGACGGGCTTGTCACATTCTATCGCGTCTTCGATCCATTGGCGCGAAAAACTAGACCTTTCTCGTTTTTCTTCCATTTCCTTTTCAACCCTTTTTCTCTCAGGGTATTCTTTCATCTCTTCTCAAGATTTCATCACAACATACATAATAGGATAACATGTCCTTCTCATATACTACACCTCCCGGCCATCCGGGCGCCGCTTACTACGGCTTCTCGACCAGCGCTTCCCCTTCCCCTGCCGGTTCACCAACTGGATCTCCGGGATACGCTTCTTCACGACACCCATTCCGAACTCACTCTCGACATACAAGTTATGCAGATACTACTACACATAGAGCGTCCGCTACTGAAGCGAGGCCTTTCTCTCCTAGATTTACTTCAAACGGATACTACGCCACTGGTGCTGGTCCAAATGTGAGTCGAAACAAAAGTTCTTGGTCATCACCGCCGCCGCGTCATGAGACGAAGGCTCAGTATTCTTACTCCCACCGAATCCCTCATGGGGGTGCCGAGGACGACGAATATTATGAATATTTAGAAGATGTAGACGGGACAATATATTTGTGCAGAGTGCCTCGTCGATCGGCGGCGCACACAACTTACAAATATAGTAGTCATGGTACTGATGAATATTACAACCAGAGCCCCAAGTATGCTGAAGATCCTGAGTCCCCATACAGACATCGTCGAAACACTTCAACTACAGCTACACCTCAACGACCAGCGACCACTCGACCCGGAGCAACTCGCCCTACGGCCGCTTCAACTCGGACCAAACCTCAACCACCCCCGGAAAAGGCCACTGAAGCCGATGCGCGCAGACACCACATCCCAGCCGGATACTCTTTGAAGAATTGGGATCCTACCGAAGAACCCATCATGCTCCTCGGCAGTGTTTTCGATGCCAACAGTCTTGGCAAGTGGATCTACGATTGGACTGTCTACCACCATGGTCCTGCCACCCCACTATCCGACATGGCCGGTGAACTCTGGCTATTACTCATCCAATTAGCAGGCAAGGTCAAGCGTGCAGAAGAGTGCATGCCACGCATTCGACAACCAGATAATAGAGAAATGGTCGACGATTTCATCGAGTCTGGAGAACGCTTGACAGACAAGTTAAAGAAACTCCTCAAGGCATGCGAAGCACCTATGTTGAAGGCGGGTCGAAGCGGAACCAAGTCCGCAACAACACAACTCGGCAAGAACGCCGGTACCGAATTTGTTGACTCTATCTTTGGACGCGACAGACAACTTGAACATACTGAGAAGTTCATGGCATCAGTTCGATTATGGAACATGCGATTTGACGCCAACTGCGAAGAAATCCTCCGCAAGCCTGGTCAACATGCTTAAATACACTATACACATGTTTAAATACATTAAACAACAAACAAAAAAATATCATGGATCCGTATACAAACGGATTAGAAGGAGGGAGTTTGTTTATTTCTTCCATCATCTCGATTTCTTACGAATCAAACGATACCCATGAGACCATTATGAATGTGTTCTCATTTGTTTTACGGGGCAGTCATTGTAAGATAAAAAGGATGCTTTACAAAGGGAGGCGCAAGCCAAAACTTTCCGGTTCAGTCAGGCATTGGGCGGGGTTTTTTTTTTCTAAAAGATTACATTTGCATGTTGGACAAGGCATGTTTATTACGGCGGATTGGGAAAAAGTTTACGCATTTTCCATCGGCATTGGAGATTGTTAATTAAAGGGATGTAGCTTGATGGATGGATGGAAGGATTGATTTGTTTGATTTTTATTTCTAAGATTATCACGGTTGTTCAAAGATATGCGGCGGGATTTTTTTTACGCATTTATGGGAAAGGGAAATGGATTGGTAGGGTTCAATGGCGATGGCAAATTTGTAATAGTAGTTTTTAGTAGCTCGACGGGGCATGGTTGCTTGCTGGCTTTGGCGTTTGCCCATCACACGGCACGGAGATGATTTCGAGAGATCGCATCGTCTGGATATACCCTTCATATACTTCTGTTTGAGTTTTAGCTTTGTCAATCATCGGCTGCCACGAATAGTTTCAATTCATGGAAAGGACATTTTCTCTTCTTCACATTCGCGTCGCTTTGAAATTTATGTGTATATGCATGATTTGATAAGTTTCTGAATGTTGTATACACTTGAGCGCATGGTGACTAATCTCCGATCTCTGATCTCTGCTTGTACGAGCCCCCTCTCACGTAAGGTACCAAAACTGACTCATGCATGCACTCGCAAAGATTTTTGGGGGTAGATGACTTCATTTTCGATGCAGATGTAGACCAGTTATGCACGTGTCATGTATGTATGTACATCACTTCGCCCCTTGGCCCTTGGGTTTCAAAATAGAAACAGTGAATACAGGCTACCTACCTCTCGCTACCGCAATTAATGTCTAACGTTTAAAAAGGAATGATGGAGATGAAGGCGTAGGGAGCTAGTGGGTAGCTAGTAGGTAGGTAGGTAGGTAGGTAGGAGGGAGGGAGGGATATTCGTATTGGAATCGTGTTGGAATATGTCTGTAGTATTTGTTTTATTCTCTTGAGATTTGAGATTTGAGATTTGAGATTTGAGATTTGAGATTTGAGATTTGAGATTTGAGATTTGAGATTTGAGATTTGAGATTTGAGATTTGAGATTTGAGATTTGAGATTTGAGGCTGAGAGGGTAGGAAGGGAATGCGTAGATGGATGAGGGAGGTTAGAGTGTGTTTTGGATGGGGATGGAGAAGGGGATGGAAGTGATTAGCGAGTTTTGATATTGATATTGATATAGAGATAGAGATGGAGATGGAGATGAAAATCGATGGATCTGCGATGTGAATGCGAATGCACGGCGGGAAATGGAGAGGAGAGGAGAGGGGAGGGGAGGAGAGGGAAGGGAGAGTAGGATAGTATGTGTGAAAATTTCGGGAGTGAGTAGATAATTATATAGTAGATTTTATACTCTTTTTGGTTAGTGGGGTTATGTTTTATTTTTATTTTTATTTTTATTTTATTGTTTATTTTATTTTTTATCTTTAGGGGGGGTTGAGTTGAGTTGTGGTGTGGTGTGGTGTTGGTATGTATGTGTGAGTGAGTGAGGAAAATCAAATCGAATAGGAATTAGAATCTTGAGATGAAATTGGCTAGATGCTTGGATGCTTGGAACTGGAATGGCTTGCTGGATGGTGGGATTTATTGTGAGATGCTTGTTTGATGTGGGAAGTGAATGAATGGGGTTGGGTTCGTGTTGCCATGCGATATGATATGATATGCAATGCGGATGTGCGTAATTGTGAGTTTTTATTGGAAGGGTGGTTATATGATGGAAAGGGGGAGGGTGGATAGAGGATAGAGGATATGGTTTGGAGAGGAGGGGAAGAGATGAGGACATTGTGGAATGCAGGGGGTGGAAAATCGGTGAGATGGATGGATGGATGGATGAATGTATGAATGATTCTTTTCGCTTAATTATTAGTTACGGTACTGGAATATTGAATGTATGCTGCGCTGCATGGTATTGAATTTATGGTGTTGTATCGATCAGATTTGTTTGGATTGGTTCGATGTTCGATGTTCAATAGTCAATTACATCACATACAGTTCGATGTTTCATATGTTATGAGCATGCAGATAGATAGATAAATAGCTACTAGGTATTTAAGAAGGTCTAGAACTAGAAACCAGTTCTTTTTTCTCTACTTTTCCTTTCTTTTCTGACCGTGTAGATTTATTTGTGACTAGACTAGACAATACATACATACGTACGTACTACATACATTGGATACAATTACACTGCCCTAAATGCAGCTCGGAGAGAAAACACGGCGATGGGTTGGGAGTCGAACAAATCACCTTCGTATAGTCTTTCCAACCAAATCCCAAATCCCAATTTCGTCCTAGTCTTTTCTGTTTTTTTTTTCATTTTACCCAGATCCGGTAGTGTTCCCATCACATGTAGCTGCGAGGCTGCCCATTTGTGACCACCTTCTCGGAAAAGGGTGTGGTGTGGTATGGTGTGGTGCACTATCTATCTGTCGCTCACCATTCCACACAGCATCTCTTGGGAAATGATTCATTTTGGCGTCCCTCCATCTTCTTACAGTCAGCGGAGTTGGCTTCACATTCGTTGGAATAATATATCCATATATATGACGACCCCACCCACCTTGTAAGCGCAACTAGCCATATACTGGGTGAGGATGGTATCACCAATATCACCTAAGATTTACCTCTTCGCAGATTTAGATCACTTGTGTGAAAAATAAAATTTCAATCTTGGGAAAATGATAGGTGGACTGGGTATGATTGTCTTCCCCCTTTTGAGATTGTATTACTATGATGCAGTGTTCTGTCCCCAAAATGATGTGTGCTCCCCCCTGACTCGCCGCTTGCGTTCTGGGAATGCGGATGCAATGATAATTGAAAATGTAAATGTTGTGAACCATTTTTTGGGGCCTTCCATGCTCGGACTGACTATTACTATCGTAGAGCACGAGCATTATTTGTGCGAATGTATTTTTATGAGATGATTTCAAGATGTCAATACGCCAGATTAGAGTATTTGATGTTGATGTTGATGTTGATGCTGATGTAGCGCTTAAAGCTAGATAGTGGGATATGGTATGAATCATCGATGCCCGAGCAGTTGGGTTGGCGCTTGATGAATGATCTATATCTCTAGATAAGGGCTGAGCAAAAGTACCGAAACCAAGCGTGGACAACCGTTATAATGCTTTCAGCTGTCGCGGTTAGATAATGATATGATTGGATTATCTAGGATGTTTTCATCATTTTCTCAGCACCGTTTAGGTTTGGGTTTGGTGACGAGACAGCCCTTTCTCAATCATCCAATTCGTTCTTGGAGTATTTTGAGAAGTCATAGAAACTTGGATTTATCTTGTGCCAACCCCCATCAATATCACATGCACATTTAGGCTTCCGTTATTTGGGATCCTAAGCATCATCATGACAATATCTGGCTTGATCTGGGATAAGATGAATCGGTAAATTGGAAATGGAACGACGGATGATGGTCAGGTCAGGGTAATTGGATAAATCCAAAAACACTCACATACCACCATGTTGTGCGCTTACGGTCACACAGCATCCGATACCATTCTCAGTACAGTATCACACACACACACACGCACACACACCTTCTCAAAGAAGCTGTGCCTCTTCTCAACACCCCATCTGCGCATATATTTACAATGACGAACTATTTATAGTTCATTCATATGGTAAAATCACAACAGCCACAAGCTATACTCTATACAGAGGTAAGCGACGGAAGGGTTGCAGAATCTGACCTGCAGCAAGGCGTGGTAGAAAAATTCATGTATGTAACAGCTAGAGAAAAGAAAAGAAAAAAGGAACAGCCCTGTCAAAAGTAGATTAGAATGATATCAATAAGAAACGGAAGGATTCAAGATTAGAAGTTCTGACCATCCATCCATAATTAACGACCAGGTTGTCGATATAATAGAACGTGGAAGGAATTTAATCTTCAGGGGGGAGAACGGAAAGAAACGAACGAGGAAGGAACATGACATGGTCCAAGCCAAAAGCTAAATTAGCGTGAAGGGTGGATGCGTCGATAAACGGGAAAGGAAGAATTTGAAACGAGGGGGAAGATTTGCCATGTTTCTACAATATAGCTAGTGTGCATGCAATGCGAAAAAAAAATTATCGATATCTTCAGTACGACCTAGTCTCCTTGAAGCATCTCACCATTCATACCCACACGACGTACGTCAAGCATCAACGTAACGAAGCGAAAAGGTTAGTTGCGGAACGTGGAACGTTGAACGGAAGAAGAAAGGAAGGGAGACTGCGTAAGTTGTGTGAGAGAGGCTTCAACCCAGGGATTCTCTGGGAGAGATGCATGGGATTGGGTGTGTGAATTGGATGGAAGGTTAAGGTTAAGGTTACTTTTACAACCAGCGCGGACAATATTGCGTACGTATTGTATTACGGTACATGTATATGCAAGAAGGGAAAACGTTAAACGGCGACTAAGAAAATCTCTGGGAAAGTATATGTGGTGATAGACGGGAGTCTCGGATTCATCAATTACCGTGCTGGGCTGAGACATACATATCTACATACTAGTTGGTGTGTGTCTGAGCCGCACCGTAGGAACAGGAGTGTGCGATAACGATTACGAAAGTTAGAGTTGGAACGAGGAGATTAGCCTCAAAGGCTGAAGGATTTAAGCTATCTCTCTAGCCTTGCCTGGATTCCTACAAGGCTGTTATCCTTACGGTCTGCGGATCGATCTTTCCTGGAACGAAATACCATACGATATTATGCATTACATACGGTTGTTCAAGCAGCCTCGTCTGCTACCAATCACATCCTCCGCGTCCTCGTCTTCCCCTCGAATACTCTCTGCAAAGATTACCATAACAACGGATTTGGGAGAATCGTATTTGATGTCTGATGTTAAACTCCGTGCGGAAATAGAAGTCGATGGGAAAAGTCTTGGAAGCGGAAAAGAATATATGTGGAAAGGCACGAATGGGATGAGGAGTTTAGAAATTCAGATACCGATAAAAGTACCGCGTGGAGTGGAACAATGGACGACGATGATTGTGGGACCTGTGGAAAATACATATGGTGTCGATTCTTTTGAGCATGTTTTGGGAATAAGCCAGAACGAGGGTGGAATTGTCAAGGTGAGGAGTAGGAGTATTGACCTGAAAACTGGAGCCACGAGGTCGGAGGGTATGGCCGAACGGGTTTTCAGTCCTGGTTTTGGAAGACGGGATAAAATCCACATTTGGGAAGAAACGGGAGAGAGTATCGCAAGACATATCTGTAGGTTTTTCTCGGGGTCAAGGTAGGTGGATGTTTTTTTCTCTTGGAAACTAATGCATTTTTATGATGTAGGGGATGCGGGACTAGTGCTCTCATCATATCTATCATCTCTTGGGAGTTCTTCTCCGCCTGCCGGCTCCCTGCCTACTCTAGAAAAGTTTCTGAGCACGCAGCAAGATATCAATATTCTTGAGCTGGGAGCCGGATGCGGAATCGTAGGTATCACACTCGCGAAGGTCTTTTCGGAGCGAATCAATAAAATCCTACTCACCGATCTCCCCGAAGCCTCGGAGATACTGGAGAAAAATCTTTCTGCCATGACTCCAGATGCAGATGTCTCACCCTGTAACTCCTGCTCTCACCAAGTGCTGGATTGGTCGGCTCCGCTTCCGCAAGATGTGCGAGGCGAAAGGTGGGAGTTGGTGGTGGTGGCGGATTGTACGTATAATCCTGACGTGGTACCCGATTTGGTACACACTTTAACCAGAGTGAGAGATGGGAATCAAGGAACGCTGGTTTTGCTCGCGATGAAAGTGAGACATGATAGTGAAATGGTATTTTTTGAGCTTATGGAGAAAGAAGGATTTGGGGTTGTGGAGAAGTGCAAGGTACCGCTGGGAATGGTGGGGGAGGAGGGCCAGGAAATCGAGATCTTTGTTTTTAGATGATGGTGAATGGTCATTGTTTCTAGGGATGTAAATTTAGTCTGTCGAGATAGCTCAATTACTACACTTTACCCCAAAAATACTTGGGTGCGACTCTTCGTACACTCACTTCAACCTGTGCCGATTTTATGCCTATGTCCCAGCAAATAGATTCATCTAACTTCATTGCACATACTGCTTATTCTACGCATTATCCATCCACTATCCCTTCGTCGTTCTTGCATCTGCATGTAACACAATCGATTACTATGTGGCATGTGCACATAATTCTGTCAAACTAGAATAAAATAGGACGAAGGGCGAAAGAGGGTGAAGATGAAGACGGTCAGAATAGTAATGATCTCTTCTTGCTATCGTTTATTTTCCCACCCAGCTACGTATTCGGCTCGGCACCATCTCACATATACCCATCTAAATATTTCCGCCCTCTATCACCCCCCCATTCCTCTCACAACGATTCCCAAATCCTACGAAAACTCACGAATACTCTCCTCAGCCACCTCCTGTAGATTTAGTCCCGCGCCCCCATGATCCGACTCTCTCCACTTTCCAGGTCCATTCTCTTCCTTTGCCTGTCGATAACTCATGACTAGTTCTCCACCCCCCTTTAGCAAATCCTCAAAGAGTGTGCGTCTCATAACCGCCATTTCTCTGCCTCTATTCTTCAATAGCTCACTAACAAGCACCAGCGCATTTTCCCGATCAAGGCGTGCCATTTCCGCTGCTTGCGCGTGAGGTTGTACGGGTTCCGGTTCGGGGCTTTGAAGTTCGAGACTTGAAATTCCAAGAGACTCACTTTGTGAGTTTGATGAAGGTGTATTAGTTGCAAGGGCGGGCTTGTATTCGAGAAGTGGTTTGCCGGTAAGCATCTCGACGAGAGGTTGGAAGACAGTTACATCTTGCATTATATCACTAATGCATTGCGCACTGTCTGGGTACCTAGCCATGAGAGCGAACACAAACCATCCTTCGCTTCTGACAATTGGCCATTTGGTTTGAGAGACCATGAAGCTTAAGGGTCGTCCAATGTCAGGATGGCGAAGTAGAAATTTTCTTCGAGTCTCGTTTAGTTCTTCAGCCGGTCGACCTTTGTAGGCTGTGAAGACTCGGCATACAGCTGTAATTAGACGGGAGATCTCCATTTTGATTGGTTCTACATCTGTACGATCGAACAAGGCAATTAAGAGAGAAATGTTTGAACGTTCGTGAGCTGGTGAATCCTTATCTGTCGAGAGGCGTGCACAGACTCGTTCGACATTTTCCATGGAACCATTGACAAGTTGGCGACTAAGGGATATGGATGATAACTGAATTGGTTGTAGGATGTCAAGCAGCCAAAGTCTAGGGAGCACTTCGAAAATACCGGAGCTTCCTAACACTTCCTTGTTTTTTAAAGGTAACGCCAAGTTCTTGAGAAATCCAAGTGCCGCGTGGAGTAATTGTGAATCATTGACGTTCTTGAGTATAGATATGAGGGGTAGATGAACTCGAGCCGTGTGTACAAACAATTCACAAGCTTCGTCATTACGAGCAAGGTTACCTAACATAATACAAGCACAAACTTGTAATTGTATCTGTTCGCTTGATAACCATCGGCGCAGTGAAGAAGAAAATGGAGATATAACTGGGCATGCCTCCTTGAATTCAGGTAATGCCGAGATATCGGACAGGGCTGAATTCAAATTGATGCGCATTTGCGACAATAGCTTTGCATCGTCCTCGTGTGTTGTCGAGGGACCAATTGATGGGTGAGAGTCGAATCGCGTATACGAATCAACAAGAACAGCTAGAGCGGTATCAAGCGCCTGAGGAGTTTTGACCATTGTTTTCTGGAATTTTTCGTGTCCCAGGTACGCCACAGCGGTGTTGACGAGAGCGATGTAATCATCCATGTCCACTGGGTTTTCTCGATCTGAAGCCAACTTCAACAGAACAATGGGTGTATCATCTGGTGCCGTATCTGGCTCAGAAGCTATGTACGAATTAGTCTCAATAGCGACTGATATCAAATTTAACACTTACGTTGTTGTATAAGTAGATCGAGTAGTTTACATACGTATCCAAGGAAATGTACGCTATCTTTGAATCGAGGGCTTGAGATTAGTGCAATAAGTTCCTTGCTTAGATACGCACTAGACGCCTGTTGTTGAGCAGGAACTGGAAAATGTCAGTAGTTGACCATCGATCCGAAACTTATAATGTACTAACCATAATCAACGCAAACATTATAGAGAACTGGTATTGCAAAAGCAAGTAAATTGGTATCTGACAACTGAGCAATAATCAACGGTATACAATTTGACGCTACGACACGAGCCCTGTTTTCATCTATCTCGATGTCAGTATGACAGAATGGTGTAGGAATGTCTAACTTACCTGTATCCGCACAAGAATTCCCCACCAAACGCAATATTTGAAGTTTGAGAGCATGGCGTAAAGTATGTGTACTTAATAGCTCAAGGAAAAACTTCAAAATACCGGAGTCTCCGAGAGGTACTCGCCATTTGGCTATTCCCAAGTTAGAACAATGCTAGATCACTGAATGCACATCTTAAAAATGTGTCATCGTATCACAATAGCCACTTGACCACGTGAAACCGAAACTCAAGTCATAGACATATTTTTGCAAATCAGAAGGTAACTCACGATCTCTACTCCCATCCGCCAATTTTTCTGCAGCTTCATTGATCGACGTCGAATCTTGCCACCATAATTGCGCCAACTTTCCCAGTGCCCCCTTTAATCTTTCCGTCCTTCTCTCCCTGTCTTCCACGTCCACCACCTCTTCGGCATCACCATCCATATCCACATCTTCTACACTTACAGATTCCTCCAACTTGAAGATGTCTGCAATTGATGATGACATGTCTTTCTGTTCTTTCACAGTCAAACGCTCGTGGCTCTCCTTGCCATCTTCAAACGATGCCGGAAGAGCTCTCGTATTTGAGTCCTCA
Organism: Botrytis fragariae; assembly: GCF_013461495.1. Taxonomy (NCBI): domain Eukaryota; kingdom Fungi; phylum Ascomycota; class Leotiomycetes; order Helotiales; family Sclerotiniaceae; genus Botrytis; species Botrytis fragariae. The sequence continues at coordinate 1,382,455 of NW_023500987.1, forward strand.
TTCACCAAATCCATTCGATCAACAGATCCCGTCTCATTGCTAGATTGCGGACTAGTGTTTACTCTGTCCTCCATGATTGTCATCCTACAGACTTGTGAATGCAGCTGTAGGGGTTTGAGCCTTGGGGTATGTAGAGCCAAGGAATACTGCGCCACAGACTCGTTTGCAATCTGGTACTGATAGAGATGAACAGGTGATACAGCACACGAAATACAAGGTTGTCAATGTAAAGTCCTGGCTTGTAATTTATGATTTGTGTTTTGATAGGGTCGACAAATACCTAGGTAGTGAAATAACGTTTTAAATCAAAAGATACTAGCGGGAAAAGTGGGTGGGGCCAAGGAAGATGATAGATACTTTATTTTGACGTATGATTTTGAGGGATATATGAGTAGCAGTATCTTTGTAAGACTTGGATTGATAATCTAGAATCAAATATGACAAACTTATGAGATATTCGGAGTTGAAAGCTTGCGAAATCTAAATCGTCTTCAACTATGATGAAGAGAGCTTTGAAAAAAGGAGATGAATTGATTCCAAAGCTTCGTCTTCTTTTTAAAAACTCGGACCGCGATGTTCTATAAATATCCATCTTATAAATCCACACGAAACCCCTTATCAACCTTTGAATATTAGATACTTACCTAGTTATAAACTTTGAGTATGGTTTTAAGGACCGAATAATAACTCAACTACAACAAAGTTTCCAAATAGTTGTGAGGATTTAGGCAATCTAGGTGGTCTCTGTGATCTGATAAAAGCCAGGAAGACCCTCGACCTTTTAAGATTGGGATTTAGAGGGCATTAGTTTATCATATAGACCAGGTTTTCATCTATTCCACACCAAGAGATTCATAGTAGATTGCTATAAAATCACTTCTCTGTATCGAAATTTACGACGATGAGACTACCTAGTAATAGGGGTGAGGTGAATCGGTGCATCGCTGACAAGCAGTGACATTCACTAGCTCCATGTGATTGGTGGACCCAACCAGATTATCCCCGAAAAATACGAAGCATACACATAATATCCAGGACTGACTGATATTCGTACCAGGCACACCCATCAACGCATCTATTCCAGACTCTCAGTGATTAACCACTCTAAGTAACTCAATTTCTACCAATACTATATATATGTATATTCCCAAACTATATAGCTAACACCACATGACTCATGATCAGACAAGTTTCTAAAGCCATATATCCATTCAAGCTTTACCATCGAGTATCACCATCGTATCTATTTTTCAATGTCTCTCCATATCTAGGTATCTAATGTCAGTTTCGGAATCAAGTATTTCCGTTTGTCAGCAAGGTGATGTGGCCTGCAACCCAAAGATGGCTTGGAGGAGGCTTGGAGGATATGTTGACGCGTACTGACCGCTGCAAATTTGATCTAAATGCAGCAGCAGCCTTATAAGTGACAATTGTACGAGGCGGGCTGAAAAAAAGAGGCACTGGATTGACACGTGGGAATCATTTGAGAATGTTACAGTACTCTAAGGGCATTAAATTCATTGGTTAGATATCCTAGATATCCAGTAGAGACATCAGTGTGGTAAATGCTCGCTAAAATTCTCCTTGCTATACCCAACAACTTCCACTCGTCAAACACCAAAACACGTTCAGTCGCGAGAACATAATGCTTTGCGTAGGTAGATGTGCTTGCTTGGACACCATTTCTAGCATGCTGCGCCGTGCTTCCTTTAATTATCTTAGACATGCTTGATGCTCCTCATGCGAATAATGAAAAGGATTAGATGGAAGAAGTAAATAGAACATGTTAGTCCGCAAAGAAGTATGAAACAACAAGGTGACGAGATCGCTGTAAAGAATTTCTATCGTACAAAAATTTCTCAAGACACAAATTGGCTCCCACAAAATGGTGGATATCAAGAAATTAGACCTTAAACTCGGGGTGCCTCGTAGCCAATACCAAGGCCAATAGGATCAGAAGCCCTCGATTTCTTGTTCGAATGGCCAGAAGAATAATGATCATCACGTTTTCTCTTCTCAACTACCGGTTTAGTGACAGTTCCCCAGATCTTGGACTGTAAAAGTTCACTCTTTGCTGTAACAGGATTTGGAGTATTGGTTCTAGAAGGTGCAACCTCAAAAGATTCACGAGGATTGGCGCGTAGCATTTCATTTGCACTTTGAGCGGCTCGGCTTTCTTGGATTTCCTCATGGTCCACACTTCCACGTCCACGTCCTTCGAATCTAGAGTTATTAAACTCCTCAACATCCTCAGCTGAAATGGTACTATCGCGACTTTCACGTCGACGTTCGCGAGGTGGGAGTTTCGGGGTGCGGTTGGCGTAAGCTGATCTAGATGCGCTGTGTGGCATGAATTGTGCAGAAGGAAGAAGTGTTGATTGCGCAGTGCCTGGACGAGCCGAAGGAGGTGTGTTAGGCAGCGAAGATAGGGATTGAACACCACGATTATGCCTATTGACTGGGGTGCGTGGGCCAGCACGCTGGCTGATGAGAGGAGTGGACGGTGCACTATTGTTTTCATGGTGAGCGGCAGCTAAGAGAGCAGCAAATCCAGGTTCTTGCCCATGTTCGCGAGATTCAGCAATCGGGCGACCGGTTATGGGAGTCTGATGTGGCGTTCGACGATACTGTTGTGGAGTAGCTGGGTAGCTGTTGTGTGATAGCTTCGGCGTAGCAACATGAAAGAAACCTCCAGGGCTGCGCATAATATTGATGTGCTCTCGATTTTCGCGAATACGTTGAGTAAGACGGTCATTTGTCTCATTAGCAGCTTCCAATTGATCGTCCTTTGCCTCTATTACTTTCTTGGCTCTCTCAAGACGACGTTTGATGGTTTTGTTCTCTGTTTCCAGGCTCTTACAGATGGCTTTGAGCCTCGAAACATACTCTGGACTGGGTGCATGGGGATCGCTTCTCCCCTGATATGCAAGTTTTAAAACCTGGACTTCTCGACGCGTCAATTCATGTTCCGCTTCCAAATGCTTAATGGCCTCTTCAGACTCTAGGGCCAGAAGCGTGTTTTGCAATTTGCAATGTGCTTGTTCCATACGAGATTCTCGAATTGCGTTCTCCAACTTGCTGTTGTCGGAAATCAGCATCTTTATCATTTCCGTTTTTTCTTCTGTAGACGCGTCCGTAATCTCTTCAGCAGTCGGTAGTCGGGTGATGTTAGGAAAAGAAGCTGCCTTGATTCCATTTGAGTCTGTGGCACGTGAAGATCCGAGATCAGATGGCGACGTTGTTGCGGTTCTTTGATGTGGGAGCGATTGATGAATATTTGATATCTGAGATGATGGTGGAGGAGTCGTTGATGATGAAATGTGTCGACCGATTGACGAACTTCGCGTCAATATATCTTTTACTACTAAGGAGTCATCGCACTCCGATTCTCTTGATTCACCTTGCGGATTGCCGGCTAACAAGAGGGATGTTGAATGTAAGCGACTTGGACCTTCATCTTGAGATGAGGCAAAACTTTGAGTGAGTTGGACGGCAGTGGAAACATCGGGTGGAGTCGACGCATCGTCGAATGAGCTAGTGGAAGCCATTGGTTTTAGTTTTGTGTACCTCGTAGAGGGGATTATGTCTAATGGAAATATTAGCAAATCTGAGCACATGGAAGACTGAAAACGTATTACAATTTTCCAATTCTGTACGGAGCCCAGGAACAATGGAATTGATTTGCGAGCTTGCTTAGGCTTGCGCGATCACTGGGAATATCTTTAGGGAATCGCAGATGTACGAGTAGTATTGGAAATCAAATGCGCCCGGGTTGAGGAAATGTGAAGTCGGAAGGGAGGTATAGGTAGGCGCTCGGAAGGGATTTGTTTTGCGATCGACTTGTTTGCGATGGCTACAAGACAAATTGTGATGCAACTTCCGTGGATATGTTGAGGTAGCAAATACGATTGAAGAGTAAGTAAGGATAGAAGGAAGAGGTTATTCTTGCGATTGTAGTATGCATGTATGTATGTGTGTGTATATGGTAATGAAATAGATTTATTCGTATGATGTGTTGTTGTAAGCTAGAGTGATAAGAGAGGGTTGGAGGTGGGACAGTTATTTTGCTTTGCGATGCTTTGCAGAAAATGACTGGGGTTAGCTCTGTTGCTAAGGTGATAGTCATGGTCATGTGGGGAAGTGAAGTTTGAAATTGAACCCGAGAAGAAGAAGGCTGAGGATGTGGATGAGGAAGAGGCTGCACTAAGCCTATCTGATATAAGCTCGATGTTAGAGGAGATGGATGAAAAAAGGCTGACCATGACTATCTACCTGCCGACCTAGCTGTAGCCAGAAAGTCAAATAGAAAGGGTTATTGTATAAATCAGAGAAGACAATTATTGATCTGCTCAAGTACTAGGTAGCATGTCACTGCCTATATAGGTATACATGAAGACCATCAAACACCAAGATACTAATAAATGAGAAAAAAAGAACACATAAGTTTCTCCTTGCTTTTTCGTTGCTATTATTGTGTAGTACTGTGTGATAGCTATCATCTTCTTGCCTATCCTAGATATCTCATGTACCTATCATGTACCTATCATGTACCTATCATTTATGTACCCAGCTACCTAATATCCTTGGCTTTCTCCAAGCTCGGACAATTGGACCCATTCAAGTATTATTTGGTGTATTATTATGAACTATATGAACTATATGAACTATATAAACTATATGAACTATATGAACCATCAGCGCTTCACAAGTTCAAATTGTGCATTAAATTCCTACCTAGTACCTCCATCGTAATAACCCTGTCTCAACCCGACTCAAGCCATGTATGTATGTATGTAGCACTATCATGTCAGCTATCACATCAGTCAAACCTACACAGCACACACACTGTACCTACCAGTACTACACTACCTATTAATTATCTCCCAACACCATAACCCGAGCGCACCCCCCCCCACCTCAGACCATCAGTTCTCCTAATCAATGATAAATACCCACAAGGTAATAAATAAATTACCTACTATTCTCCGGAGAACTGAGCTTCTATGGCGATTGGGAAATGAGATTTCAATAAGAGATCCGCTTTATAAAAGCAGCTCTTGACACGGTCACTCAATCTATTATCTATTGATCGGAGAAGGAGAGAGAACCTTTGGAAGTCTCTTTTCCTTTCGCAGATACAAGATACAATACAATTCGTGCCATCAGAAGGTAGTTTATCAATCGCTTTCCCCTTTCCTTTTTTTGCGGATTTGCGTACCTTGCGTTTGTTTACAGGGGAAACCTGTTTGTTTACTTCGAGCGTCATCTTCGATTTTTACGATTTCACATAACTCCGGCAAGGTATGATTGTTAATTGAATATATTATTGCTTTCACGAGTACATTCACAATCATGGACAACACTCCAGTCAACAAACCAAGACCATCTGGTCTTCCCAGACCTTCACGTCTTCCGCGACCTTCAGCCTCGAGGGAAAACTTGCGACAGCAACAGCAACCTTCCCGGCCTTCGAGTACTATAAGCAACCCACGTTTGCGAAGCACACTGTCGAGAGATCAACTATCTGCACCAGCATCGAGACAACGTATCGCAGCCCCTGCTGCTAGTCATCTACACCCGCGGCCAATACAGCCCAAGACAAGCTATAATTCCTTTCGAAAGCCTCCAACGATTGAACAAGAACAATTTCGGCCAACTTCAAGTGAGGATGAGGATGTGAAGGAACACAGATTCTCTCCAGTAATAAGCGATGATGAAGAGCTTTTGAGTGGGAGCTCGTCTTCTCGACCTTCCCTATCCGAACGAACGATGGAAACACTTCAGCATATTCCGCCATCACCAGCTGTTCGGAGGAGACAATCGAACTTTTTTAATCCCTCGGCTACTCCACGTTCTGTGTCTCGCGCGAGTTCATCATCCAGACCTGGATCCAGTTATCAAAATGATGGTTTTATGAGGCCACCATCTCGCCGTTCTGCCAGCTCAAGGCCAACATCGAGTGCGGATTCTGCTCAATCAATTACTGACTTCCGGTCATCTTCGGGCACCTTCCGACCTCCACCCACGAATTATCAAGCTTCTACACCGATGAAACGACCAAGTCCTGCAAAGACACTCAAGACACCAACGGTTCGAAGTAGCTTCAGTCCTGGAAGCATAGCACAGCTTCCATCCCCCGGTAATGCGTTACAAAGATCCCCAAGTCCGGTCAAACCAGAGAGACTGCCTACAATAAAATCTGGTAGCAAGACATTCAGTGCCCGATCAGTGAAGGAGCGTGCCTCTGTGACTGGTCTGTTTCGCAAACCGTCAATGCCTTTGATGGACCAATCGTTTGAGGCGGACAGCATTGGTTTTGGTCCAAGGAAGAGGTCATTGAATTTCAGGGACATTCCTTCTCAGTCTGTCACATCGGCGCCTAGTGAAGATGTTGCAGAGAAACGTACTGCCATGGACAATATCAGCCCTGTTGATAGAAAGAGATCAATGAACTTTAAGAGCATTCCTCATAGACCTGTGACATCAGCTCCCAGTGGATCTGCTTCAACCGACAAAACGGAAGAACCGGCTGCGCCAAAATCATCTTCATCTCTTAGAGATCAGATTGCGAAAGCCAAAGCAGCAAAGCGAGCGGCAGCAACCGCAAGTGCCGCGAGCAATCACGAAGAGGTACCTGTAGTTCCTACGGCGACTTTTGATTTCGGCCTTTCGGATGACCCCTTTAATCAACGTATTGATCCAAACGCCAGTAAAGGCCTCCTCCGCAAACGAATTTCCGCTGCACGTACCGATGGTCGCCTCAATATCGCTGCTATGGGCCTCAAGGAAATGCCTGAGGAGGTCATGTCCATGTACAACCTTGATGCACTTGGTGATCAGGGTGGATCGTGGGCTGAAGCTGTCGATTTGACCAGATTTATTGCCGCCGATAATGAGTTTGAAAATCTTGGTGACAACATTTTTCCGGATATCGACCCACGTGAAGCCATGGAAGATGATGAATTTGAAGGCAACATTTTTGGTGGCCTTGAGACATTGGATCTGCATGGCAATCTGTTGAAAGAGATTCCTCTGGGTCTACGTAGACTTGAGAATTTAACATCTTTGAATCTGGTAAGTTGACTAGCTAATATTTGATGCAGTAGAATGATCAATTGCTAATTATCAATAGTCAAACAATAAATTAGGCAATGAATGCCTCCCAATCGTTACACAAATCAATTCTCTGCGGGAACTCAAAATAGCAAACAATGGTCTCTGTGGGACTTTAAGTCCAGATATAGAATGCTTAAAAAATCTCGAAGTTCTAGAGATACAACATAATGCTCTTGATACATTTCCGGACACGCTATCACAATTAGATCGATTGAGGATTCTAAATATCACCGAGAACAGATTTCAATCATTACCTTTTGACATTCTTAGCCATCTACCCCTCATTGAGCTTATAGCTGTCAAGAACGGCCTCGTTGGTATTCTCGTAACAGGAGCTGTGAAAAGTCTTCCACAACTTCAAGTTCTGGATGTCACGAGCAATGCAATTACTGCTCTCTGCGAATCAGAGCTCGAGCTACCTTCACTTCATCAGCTGAGCTGTTCCTCAAACCGCATTGCAACTTTTCCAGATTTGACATCCTGGGTATCTTTACGTACACTTACAGCCGAGGATAATAATCTTTCTGAGCTGCCAGCCGGATTTGTCGACCTCCTCAAGATCAAAAATGTCAATTTTAGCGGTAATAACATTAAAGTTCTGGATGATAGAATCGGTCGAATGGAAAGTCTTGACATCTTTCGAATAAGTGGAAATCCACTTAGAGAAAGAAAGTTCTCAGCAATGTCAACCGAAGACTTGAAAAATGCTTTACGAGCCCGGATTACACCAACTGAGCAAGAGAAAGATGGTTTCTTGTCTGAGCCAAGTACCCCAAGCATCTCCAGTCGACCGTCGTCTTCTCATTGGCCCGTCAAAGATGGAGGGATTCTCGATCGATCTAGCACGACTTCTCACTCCCTCAATCCAGTGATAGCTGCAGAAGTGGCTGCACGGGATACAATCAGAGTTTTGCACTTGCAACATAACCAATTCAAAGAGATACCCAGCTCTATTGCTTTCTTTGCATCTACTCTCACCTCCTTGAGTATCGCTCACAATGAATTGACGAGCGACACGTTCCTAAAGGATGACTTAGACCTACCTGCTTTGAAGGAGTTGAACCTTAGCTCCAACACATTCAACTCTCTACAACCACTCATACAGCATCTGAAAGCCCCCAACTTAGAGAAACTCGATATCAGTTTCAATCGTCTAACTTCGTTACCTGTTCTGAAGCCTCATTTCCCTAGCCTGATATTCCTCATGGCATCAAACAATACGATTCGCGAATTGCTGCCGGAAGCAGTTCAGGGCTTGAGACATTTGGACTGCAGCAGCAATGAAATAAATAGTTTAAACTCGCGAATTGGGCTTATGGGTGGACCAGATGGGTTGCAGACTTTGAATGTCAGTGGAAATCGATTCCGTGTGCCAAAATACACGATATTAGAGAAAGGTACAGAGGCTACACTGGCATGGTTGAGAGATAGGATACCCTCTGCGGGTATGCCTTTAGAGGAAACTAGTCCGACAGATGTCGATTAGAATGTGATTTATTGTATTAACTTAAATTATCAAGGTACTTAAATGGGCGTTGAATGATACTGAGTGGGAGGAGTAATATTCCCTTGTGGATGAGGAATTGGTTATCATATATCGTATAGTTTTGTAATCAAGATTCTCCTATGGACTATATGTAATATTTCAAAGCCTTTCAAATAACCTAATTATCCCAAAATCATGTTCATGGCTATGCATTTGAAAAGCAACCTCTGAAAAAGATAATGACAAGAAAAGGGAAAGGATTCTCGAGGAGCGACACGTGACACCGTCGAATTTCGGGCTCTAATCCAATCGCGACTGACTGACGAGCTCCAGCTGTCCTCAAATCAACCCAATCCCGAGAAGAAAGCAAAACCACAACTTTCCTTACGAACCACACTCCTTTGCCCACCCTTGAGAATCTGCCAACTCACACACGCATCACACACACCGGAACCCTAACCTTATAAAACACATCAACCCCGAACCTGAGCAATCGCACACGGAATCGCAAAGATGACGCGCGCACAGCAAACTATCTCTATTGGCTTACTCGTCACTTCGGTATGTTTTCTGCCTCTGATTGTGTGAATTGGTCATCATGTGTTGGATTATTCTGTGCAAATTTGCAAACACATAGTAGGATGTTACGGCAGATTCGGGGGGCGAGATTGGAAATGGAAAGAGAAATGGACGAATGATTACTGATTCGAGGAATTCACTTAGTTATACCTGGCAGTTTACTTGGAGTTAATACCTCTTCCTGGAAAGGTTTCTGAGGAGGTTATTCCTGTGGTACGTTATGCTTGTGTTATTATTTTTTCTACCCCCTTCACCTCTCCTCTCTTCTCTTCTTTTCCTTGATGAGCACGCACCGAGGGAAAGGATATGGCTACTTGTACCATACCCATGACATCTCTTCCCGCTCACGATGCCGAACTTCCTCTTCCTGAGAACTGGGAGAAAGTTCCTCTCTCCCCTCTCATAGGTGATTGGACATACGAATCCTTTCCCTTCCCTCCGCCCGCTTCTCCCTCCTCGACTTTGTTTTCCCGTCGTGACGGCTCGATCAAATCGATAGCCACAATATCGATCGTCGCCCACATCAAGAGTATTATCACTGACTTGGTATTGTTCTTGCGCAAATAGTTGCCATTCTGGGTGTTGGTTTCGTTTGGAGCGTATCTTTTGGGGAAGTTGGGCTATGGCGTTTTTACGTTTAACGATGTGCCAAAGGCGCATGCGGAATTGATGGAGGAGATTGAGTTGGCGAGGAAGGATCTCAGAACGAAAGGTGTGGATGTCGATTAGATGGTGAAGGACGACGTGTTTCGGGCAAGGAGAGGCAGCGCGAATGGATATCGAGTGGCATACTGGCAGCGGGTTGGAGTCGGAAGGTTGAATGGAAGGAGTAAATTTGTCGCATAATTGAAGGGATATTCTTTACATTGGCGTGCTATTCGTTAAGGTGCCGGGGGATGAATGAAGAGTGTATCCTACAAGACCAATCCGTGATTGAGCAGATCTATCTACAGTATGTGATATACAGACACCAATGAGATCTACCGCATTCTCTTATGCCTCTACGCCGTGAGCGCCCGGTCCTTAATATTTTGTGCTCCAGAAAAGCATCTCTATTTGCTTCGGGTGTACCAATATTCTTCTGGTACTTCCTGATCTTGTTCCTCTATGTGATACCATCTAATAAGTCGCGCAAAAGATTCGTCTCAATTACCCCCCTTCTCCAATTGTTCATTACCCCGTCGTGCCTTCTCTTTGATGCTTTTCCTTCAACTTCTTTTCTTGCGCCATAAAAGCTCTTATGCCAACCGGCACTCCCTCGAATAAATTGTCGCCATCCCCCTCCCCTCCTATATCCCAATTTCCCTCACTCCCACCACCGTCATCATCCATACTCGTAGCCGCCTGTGCCAAAACCCCCGTACTTTCTCTCCTCTTTTCTTTCTTCAACGCTCTATCCGCATCTTTCTTAGCAGCAGCCCACTCCTCTATTTCATCCCGATAGCGATCCCAAACACAATTCACACACCCACTCATACAACAGTTATCTGGTTCTTCTGGGCGCGGCGGGACGAGTACTCCTGCTATACGTTGACTTTTGCGCAAGATCTCGGAGCGTCGTTCTAAAGGGGAGGATAGACGAGAGGAGAAAAGAATCGCAGGTTCGGGGTCTGCGGCGGGTTCTGTAGGAGAAGATGCAGTTATAGGCGGATTTGAGGGATAAGCAGTAGTGGGGGGCGCGGAGGATATTTCTGGAGAAGAAGAGGAGAGGAGTAAGGAATAGTAGTCGCCTACAGGGTGGGCTTGGTGGGCTGGCTTATTGGATGTAGATTCGTAGCGTAGAAAGGAGGGGAGCTGGCGGACTGAGGGTGGGAGTTTGAGGCGTTGTGATAGTCGGAGTAAAGTTCTTTGTTCCATGTTGTGTAGTTCGGCTATTGTATTAAGATATATACTCTGTAGAGTAGTTTGTAGGCTTTGTGTTATCGTAAAATCATTAGAGGGGCCGTTGGACTTTCAAAAAGTTGGTTGATTCTTCGTAGGCGAAGAATCAGCGGCGGGCGCATTATTTATTTTTCGGGGATTGAAGCTTCGGAAAGTTTTCGAGGAACGTCATCGCTGTGAATTAGAATGGTCAGCATCCGCAGGAGTATTGAAACTTCACTCCACATTCACGCAGCAACATTCGATTCAGATTCAAAACTTTAATCGCATTCAATATTAATCATGAGTGCCTTCCAAAACTGTTATAACCTGAAAAGATGATAAAAATTTATTAATGTTACTATTTCTGTTCAGGTGCATGATTGTAGTGAAGTGGTGAATTTTATATCTCTAGCTGTCTCGCGAAACCCCTCCCGTCGCGTCCTCCTAACACGCGATCCAAAATTAAAGTAAACATTGCTTCACAACAACGTATTTTGCTCCAATTGAAACGGCAATGGGATAGCGCAAGACACCCGCGGATATGGCAGATAATACCCCCTCACGTCGTTCGAAAACTCCCATTCCTACTGCGAATGTCCCACCAACCCCGAGTCGCATCCCCGTCCCTTCACAATCGGCGCGTTATGCCTCGTTTGCCTCTCCAACGAAGGCAAGCTTAGCACGCCACAATCCGCAAATACTCGCGAGAGCCGCTTCTACGGGACCGGAAGTTGGCAGATCTCCGAGTAAAGGGAGAGTACAGAAAACTTTCAATAGAGCGCTGGGAAATACACCGCAACGAGAAAGAGGAAGGAGTGTCACTACTGGTGCAGAACGACCAATTCCAGGATCGACCAGGGACGGAAGAGATGATGCGATTGCTCGGACACCCACGAGGGCTCGATCAATTGGAGGTGGAATGGCATCGAAACCGAGGAGAATGTCAAAATCCCCTGCCAAACGACCAATCGCTACCGAAACTCCAAGGAGCAATTTCAAGCCCGCGGCTGAATTCGAGAATATCCAGGGAATTGCAAATCCATTCAAAAAGACGGGATTGAGAAGGTCACCCGTACCGGGACAGAGTAGCCAGCCTACGGCAGAACCGCAAGAACAATCGCAAGATGATGTCAATCCTTTTAAGAAAACTGGACTAAGGAGATCACCACCTGCTGCAGTGCCAGCTTCAGGAACAACTGTGCCTCAAGCATCCATAGAAATGGATGAACCTGTTTCTACCACTCCAAAAGATCCAGCATCTCTACCTGTGTCTACCACTCCAAAAGATTCAGCTCCTTTATATGCCTCTACTACACCAAAGGACCCAGTACCTGTATTCCCTTCAACGACACCTAAAGAGCCGATACCTGTATATGCTTCAACTACGCCGAAAGATCCAGTACCTGTTCAAGCTTTGGAGCCTTATCTTAGGGCTCCAGAAGAAGTGGTCATTAGGAGCCGAGGTTCAAGTCAACTTCGTTCCTCTCAAGCTTTTGGGTCTATTAGTGTTCCAGGTACACAAGTTGCACAGTCAGCTGAATCTGCTTTGCCTGCGAGCCCCGCCGAACCCTCTCAGGCTTCAGAAGAGGAAGAGATTGTGCCTGACTCACAAACCGCAGATCAGGTTATTTCTACGACTCCAAATGATCCTGTACCACCTCAACCACGGACCTTACAAACAAATGACCCTTTTATAATTGATGTGCCTCAACAACAGGAACCGGAGGATGAACCTCAAGTTCCCGAGCTTCCAAAGTCCGATGATGTAAACCCATTGATGAGTGATGACTCTCCCACAGAGCGTAAAGCGCGGCAATTATCTATGTCTAGGTCAACACAACGGCCACTATTTACATTTTCGGAAAAGACATTTCTATCTCCATCTAAAGCAAGGCAGAAACCCGCAACACCAGAAGAGCCTGACTTGCCACCGACACCCACACAGCGTGGTATCGCAGATCCGGTCGTTACAACACCACCAGTTGGGATTCATAACACCACAAGTAAGACTGCCAGAAGGAATAGAGCACTAGGCGCGAAGTTGAAGTCATCTCCACTGAAACCACGTGCAGAACCTCCGGCAGAAGTAGACACATTACAGGAGCCACCTGCTAAGAGACGAAAGTCGGCTAGATTTTCTATTCCGCATGATCCGCATGCAGCGAAGAAGAAAGTTAGAGATGATCTTCTCAAAGAACTACAGCAATTACAGGCCGATGTCAGTTTAGCCAATCAGGAGAACGAGAGGATACGTCTGCACCACGAGTCGAAAAGTACAAAACCGCCAAGAGCATCAAACTCCGAAGAGATACTAGATTTACTTTTACGCTCGACTGCAATTGAGAAACAAGAGAGGCCAGAAAAAGTAAGCGCTTTGAAGGCCACTAATCTTTTCCTGCCATTTGCTGGGCGGCGTAAAGCCCGACAAACAGTTATACCACCAATTCAGAAGCCTCTTCCATCCTATCTTCCTATAGCACTTGACGACCCGCTTCCGCATTTGCAACTATTCAGTCATCTGACATACACATCGAACATTACTCTCCTTCCAGCTGCACCTATTTCATCCAACGAATCTACTACGGAAATTCTCGTGCCGACTCTACAACACCATCAAATCTCTGCATCTCATCCTTCTGGACTTTTCAGCGCACGCCTTTCTATGATAGTCGACACCTCTTATCTGACCATATCCTCGCTTAATGTGGATTCATTAGATCCTAACGCGGAGCCTGAACTCGGAACATTTGTCCGGCGACGAGCAAGTGGTGATGGACCACACGTAAAAGATATCGGTACTGTGTGCTGGGCGATGGGAAGATGGACCGAAGTGTCCGTGGCAAGGGCAAAGTTTTGGTGTGATGCTGAAAGAGAATTTGGGACAGCGGAAGCGAGGAGGAAAAGTATAGAAAAGCAAGGGAAGAAAAGAAGGAAGAGAAAAGCTATTGAAGATGACAAGGAAGATGATGGGGAGGGAGAAGAAAACACCAGAAAATGGACGAGAAAGGATTTGTTTCGACAGATGGGACGGACGAATATTGTTCTTGATGGGGATGATGTCCAGATTCGAGTAGGGTGGAAGATTGGTTTCGACTGGACCGGTGATGTGGAGAGTCATCTGGATCTTGATCTAGGCTTGCCTAGTAGCTGTAAGTACTAGTCATTCAGGCATCTCGTCGACAAATTTGGTGATACTAACACTCGTGTAGGGCATAAACAAGACGATCGTAAGAGTTTGAGTAAGATTAAAGATATGTTCGGAAAGCTAGTTAAGGAAAAGGGGCCACTGGGAGCTCTGAGAATTACTGTAGGACTTATCATGGCGGAGTCTTCGTGATGGATTAGGAACTGAAATTAATACTACATTTTTGATACCCTGCTGATTGAGGGGCAATGCTATTCGGCTGATGATTTGGAGAGTTATGTGAACGTGTAGATGTAATTCTTTAGAAACCTTTATGAGCGGGAAATAACATGCTTGTTAGTGAAGTAGATATGCTTTGTAATGGCTTCCAGTGAAGATCTATCAAGTCTACCCTCAGTGCCTGTGAGCATGACATATAGTTCCAGTTGGCTTTTTCAAAGTTGATCGCGCTTCATAAACAAAACTCCGTATCAAAATGGGTGAACATAAGTTACTTGTAGTGAGAGCTTGTATCTGGCGATGCTTATGATTTCATCCATTATCTTTTAACGTCACAGTATTCTGGTGTTGTAAGTTCAGTTTAATGAATAGTTGAGATATGTTGAACACTTTGTTTCACCGAATCATAATTTTGAACACATACCTACTTATGCTGCTCTACATACATGATATAAATGACTTGAGGTTCTTTAAAAGTACAAGCTGAATCTGTGTATTGATCTGATTTGGGTTTATGACTGCCAGTTTTAAACCTCTTTTAATCTAGTAAAAAAATTGCTTCCATATTTAACCACAAACCTAAGAGAACCCTATGATTTTCCTAGGTTGATATAATTCATCAATGCTCGCTATCTCTTCCTTGGTTAACTCGAAATTCACAGCATCGACCGCCTCTTGAACTCTCTCAATCTTTCCCATTCCAACAATAGGCGCGGTAACATACTCCTTGCTCAAGCTCCAGGCCATCGCCACAATCGCCATACTAACTCCTCTCTTCTTCGCAATCTCCTGGATCTTCTCATTGATCTTCAAGTCCGCCTCCGTCAACTCATTCCCCATGAATTTCCCACTCATAGCTTTCCCTCTGTCACTTTCTGCAGCCTGATCATGAGGCCTGGCTAGATACCCCATCATAATCGGACTCCAAGGAATCATACCCATACCAAACTTCTTCAAACTCGGCACCATCTCCCTCTCTTCCTCCCTATAAGCCGCATTATGCAAATTCTGCATACTGATAAACTCCGTCCATCCATTTAATCGCGCCGTATATTGCATTTCCAACAACTGATGCGCATACATACTAGACGCACCAATATATCTAACCTTGCCGCTCTCCACCACATCATGCAGGGCCTTCATCGTCTCCTTTATTGGCGTGCGTGGGTCAAACCGATGAATCTGTAGTAGATCAATATACTCCAGATCCAAGCGTTTCAAACTCGCATCCACGCTATCGAAGATATGTTTGCGACTCAATCCATACGCATTAACATATCCGTTTGCATCTCTATCCTCAGGCGCCATCTGAAGTGCATTTTCCCATCCCTCTTCCTTTCTCTTGCCAACCGGCGCCCACAATTTAGTGGCGACAACGATGTTCTCACGAGGCAATGCATACTTCTTGATAGCGGCACCGAGAATCTCTTCGGATGTGCCGTTGCTGTAGACGTTTGCAGTATCGAAAAAGTTGATGCCGGAATCATAGCAAGCTTTGAGGATAGGGAGAGCCTCGGCTTCTTCGACAGCCCACGTTTTGAAGCTTCCGCGACGGTCGCCAAAGGTCATGCAACCTACGCAGATACGGGAGACTCTGAGGCCAGATTCACCAAGGTTGGTGTATTTCATCAAGTTCTTGGCCATGTTGGAAAAGGAGTTCTTTTGTTTGCTGCAGTGATGTAGAATGAAGTACTCTTTTTAGATGGAAACTTATGCCTTTTATATACACACATGATATAGGCAAGAGAACTTGACGTCACCCGGAGTTTAGACTTAAGTCCTGGCTTTATTATTTAGTTTGCGATTAACAATCAAAAGCTCCAGTTGTATGCAGGCTGGCGGGGTAAGGATCCCCCACGTAATGTCAACAAGATACCAAAAAACACGTTGGAAGATCCTTTTGACTATCAGATTTGACTTGAAGAATCGCCATTTATCACGAGGTTGATTTCAACACATCAATTGATTCTCAATAACTTATGGTTCAAATCTTGAAAAACGATATAGTATTCACACCGTTCTTGATATCGTTGAAATATGTGGTAAACTATACTCGAGTAGTGCAGTATCATGTCGTATATCGAGTACCCCTATCGTCTCACCAATGCTCCCAAGAAGGTTCTACGCAATACTTTAGCCTGCCTATATCAGGGTACTTCACCGCTGCGAATCTCCACTTCCCAGTAGATCAAGTAAAAAGACAGGCACAGGTATGGAGTTAGGTTATAATACCTTTAGGGCCGACGTTGAATAGAGTGACAGGATATATCCTCATGTAACACAACATTCCATTAACAAGAGAATAAGGAGATCAGTCCTATTCATCTCAACGTTGCCCAGTAAGAAAGATGAAACTCGAAGAATATAATTTTTCCAGCATAGTTTTTGCTCAATTATTGTGACTGCACCAAGAATAACGGTGTTCTAACCGAAAGATGATATCAAAAATTACGCCACCCGTACAGCGCCTAGTAAACTCCACGCATTTCATTCAGTCTTTGCCCGCTAAGTCAGCGATAGTCCCTACTTTCTTTCCGACCTGAGTAGCTGCTCCAGCTCTTCCACCAGGTGTTTTTGCTGCCGGCGCAGCAGGGACCTTGTGAATATTGAATGGTGAGTTCTCTGCTGCGGTATATGCATCAAATGAGAACAGGGAATAGAGGTAAAGTCCGAAGAATGCAATAATATCGTGGAGTAGCCTATCAAAGCTAAATTGCCTTGCCATCGTGGAGCGCGTAGGGGCAGATCCGCCCAGTGTTTGTCCTGGGCTGGAAAAGGATGGCTTCGGTGCACCGGCTAGTTTCACAGCATTCTCGATGGCGGTCGTGAGCTTACGAACATCTGCGCCTTGAATGGTTTCGATGACAGCGCCAGATCGAAAGATGAGGAAGGTTGGCATGCTAGTAGGGTTATGAGAACGAGCTCAGTTAAGTATCGAAGGGCCTTGCTTACGCTCTAACTCCATATCGCTGAGCTATGGACTGCTGATTATCTACATTAACTTTCGTAAATGTAACACGATTTGGCTTCGAGTGTTTGGTAGCTAAAGATTCATAGGTTGGGGCGATGGCTTTGCAGGGTCCGCACCAGTCCGCATAAACTGTATGTATTGTTAGTGATATGCATCTATTGCATTGGGGGAAGTCAAATTACAATCGGAAACAACTATAGTTGATGAGCCTAGCAATTTGCTAAACTGCATAGACGATTCGATATGTACCGCCATTTTTATTATAATAAAATCTTGCAAGTTCTGTAATGTCAAGTAAGTTGTGTCGTCGGAATGTTTGTCTTGTTGCTTGCTTGCTTGCTTGCTTATAGATTGAGCTTATGAAAGCTTCAAGTGGAGATCTGGTCTGGTCTGGGAGTCTTTATCGGGCGCATGGATTATTAGATTCTGCCGCTTTATCGGGATAACCTTTGACCGCCTCCATATATATTTTGGAAAGAAATCCAAAGTTTCCAAATTATTTACAAAAATGGGTAGAGGAGAGACGAACGCAAAGGTATGTTTTTTTTTGGATATCACTAATTGGTACATGGATACTTACATATTTGATATTAGAAGCGGAAGCGCCAGGCCGAAGCCAATGCCACTGGGAATGCCAATTCCACTGCCAATGGACAAACTTCTAACGGGAAAGTGACAGCTCCTGATGCGGTTGATACTTCTAAACCTACAGCTGTATTTCAACCCAAGAAAGGTCGAGATTGGACAGTTAGTGTAGCTTTACCGGGAAGCATTATTGCCAAGTATTTTACCTTTGCAAATAACAATGACAAAATCATGCTGACTTTTTCAGCGCTCAAAGCCATGATCTAAAAACATCTATGGCGGGTCAAATTGCCCGCGCCCTCGCAGTTTTCTGCGTCGACGAAGTCATTGTTTTTGACGATGGCAATGCTCGTCCTGCGAAAAAGCCTAAACATCCAGCCACTCAATCCCATAGTTCTCAGCAGAAGCCGCCTCTGGAAGACGAGTACACGGCAAAATCAGATCCCGATCATTTCCTTACCCATCTACTCAGCTTTCTAGAGACACCTCCAAATTTACGAAAGCATCTATTTCCAATTCATGAGAACTTAAGAACGGCAGGCGCATTGCCTAGTATAGATTTACCACATCACTTGAGGGCAGACGAGTGGTGTATGTATAGGGAGGGTACTACATTACCTGGCGCAGATGAACATGGAACATTTGTGGAAGCAGGGTTAAGAATACCAGTCACAGTGGTGGAGCAGATACCAGCAAATAATAGAGTCACTCTGAAATTTGACGCGGAAGGGGAGAAGGCCGCAAAAGATAAATCTTGTGATATCATTACAGCAGAAGCTGTGAGTCCAGAAGAGCCAAGAGAAGAGGGTGGCTACTATTGGGGATGGAATGTTAGGAGAGCCGGATGTCTAAGCGACGTGTTCACAGAATGCGGATATGATGGAGGTTATGATATGACTATTGCAACCTCTGAGCGAGGCGTTGATGTCCAAGATCTATATGATGATGAGGAACAGAAGGTAGGGAAGTTCAAGCACCTATTAGTCGTATTTGGCGGCGTTGCAGGCCTAGAAGTGGCTGTGAAGAATGACGGAGAACTACAGAAATTGGGTGTTGTGGAGGCAAAGGATGTCTTCGATAGATGGATAAATGTGTGTCCTGGTCAGGGAAGTCGAACTATTAGAACCGAGGAAGCTGTTTGGATAGGCCTGATGGGCCTGAGACGATTAGTTGTCAACAACGAATAGAGTGTAATTCAATACCCAAGGCTTTCGTTCACGGCCTCAAGTGCCTACCTTTTATATATATCTTAAATTGCACACTAGACGGAATTGTAAAAGTCCACGCAGCGAATCAGAGAAATCTGAATCTTGAGTCTGCATCATAAGACTACTCTACTTTTAGAAAATCCAAGTAGGCATGTATTCATCGACCTTTGTCTCTCTTTGTTCCCTATTTAGAATCCCTTCGATTTTCGCAAACGAATTTTGAAGCTTGTTTCCCTGCTTTATGCACTAACAATGTTCATTTATAGAAATTGTGATGCTTTGTATCAGAGAGAAAGGGGATATTCTTTTGACAAACTATGTCTTTGTTAGTACTATTGCTATATATGATAGCTTGATCTGGCAACAACATTTTCGATTCCACCGAAGCAAAAGTTTCAAAATTATACATATACTTCAATACTCCGTTTTCTACGAACTACCTCAAACTACAAAAACAGCTCATCACTAAATCTACCACAATGCAACTCATCAACTACCTCCCAATCCTGGCCGCGCTCTCCCCAGCACTCGCCCTCCCAGCTCCAGCTATCATCTCCACAAATTCCAGCACCCTCACCCCCATGTGCATCAAGCAACTCGACCCCAAAATGTGTATTCTCAACTGGAACACCAACACCATGGCCGTCAACAACGACTTATCCAACCCCAACAACCTCGTTGCTTACGCCCGCGCAACCGTTTACTCAAACACCTGTACCGCGATCGGAGCCATCAGAAACGGGCTCGTCCAAAATGTCTTCATCGACGCTCAGGGATGGAGCCAATCACTGATTCTCCAAAATGTCTTCGATGAGAAGAGGGGGTTCAAGGTTCCTCGCTGGAGCTTCAATGGAAAGGCGTACACGGTTGATAACTGCGCTTGTTTCGATGGTCGTTTGTTGGGCGAGCCAAAGGATACACATGTTTGCGAATGTTCATTCGAATGTGCATAGGTCTATGAAATATAAGATGATTGGTTGAAGAGTACGCTTTTCTTTCTACTCTTGCGTTTTCTTTCGGCTATTGTATCCTTCAATTCTTTCTTTCTTTCTTTCTTTCTTTTCTTTATCTTTTTGTACTTCTTTATTTGAGAAGTACACGACACTCATTTGGCTCTTAATTTTATTTTCGTTCTTTTCTTTTTCTCTGTAAATGCAAATATTGTCAGCCAGTTCAGTCTATACACTCATATTGTGACCTCTTCTCAGTGATACTGCAATTGCTTCCCTTCCCGTTGCATTTGTTGATGCTTCTTCCCTTCTCAAGCTCTGCTCATGGATTCCCAATAAACCATACACAAATTGAGTTGAGCTCACATCTACTCTCTTCTAACGAAACCGCTTTATTAAAGTTGCATTCAAGATGCGAGTTTGTATAGATAGTAAATAGAAGTAAGTATTCATACCATAATTCTCAAACACACAGTGTAGATTCTTAATAGTTACGAAATATGGCTACTCGTAGGAACCCCAAAACTCACCAATGTCCACGTTGCTCGGAGAGATTTAGCAACCAACCAGCTGTTCAAGCTCAAACTTTGTATAAGGAGGAAAAGTGCTCTTCCATATTCGAAGTAGATGACATTGTCTAGAAGTATAGGCCATTACGATCACTCTCAGAATCAGAATCGTAAAGATAGAGAGCCAACCGAGCCCGAGCATTGCAATGACATGTCTAGACAACGAAAGAAAGCTTCAATATCGAAGAGACCAAAGATTGAAACCCCCGTCTTCCATTTTCTCGTCTCGAGCTTCCCACATATCAACACCCCATCCAAGCGAGCTTCATTTTCTTCCCCTGTTCCTTTTCCACAGACGAAAATGTCCCCTGCGAGCTCCGTAGACGCTTACATAGGTAGTTATACATCTGTGGAGCCAGAACAAAAACCATCTCCAACACGAGAAGCAATCTAATCCCCACGCTCATCTATCTCCCTACCTACCAAGAGCGTTCCCAACGGCAACAAACCGCCACCCATCTAAATCCCCCCGCAGCAAGCCCTATAAAACCACACCAATTCCTTTCGTAGCCAACACCAGGATTCTCACGAAGACTCCCCTACTCCAGCTAGCAGGCTCAACGAGCCATCAAAGCAGAGACATAAAGTAGCCTTAAAACCCAACAGTTCATCTCCTACACCTGAAATCAAACTCCCCAGTAAGAATAGCAGACTGGACGAAAATACAATCGTCATCGTCTCCCTCCCTCGCCAGCAGAATTCCTTCAATTCAGCCGGAACAGTTGATCGTAACTTCCTTCTTACTCGTCAACTTGACGCATCGCTACTGCCACAAACAGAACAAGCCATCACTTTAAAATTCCGCCCTTTCCTTCTCTCATCCACGCTTCTTTTCACCCTGTGACTCCTCTCCATAGCCGCACATAAAGCGCGACTACAGTGAGAAAGGGTTGTCGGAAAAGAAGAATCTAAGCCGTTGCGCGATCTTGACGTGCCCAAGAAGAGATCGATCAAGATCGCCGACTAGATTATGATCTTATATTTCATCCTTCTTACCTGAAAGGCTGAAAGGGAATTCCTAAAAAATTTATCAGTATCTCACACTGGTAGTTAGTTTATTTGGTTGAAATCAGTATTGTTTTGGGACAGCATAAAAGAATAATAAATTTGTATTTGCGCGCAATGTAATGTATTCGTATCATGTTTGCAGAGATCGATAGCGCCTCGTCTGTTGTCATTGAAGACCCATGGCATTTGACTTTGACTTCGTGTCGATCATCTAGGGTAAGGTCAGTGGTCAGTTGAGACAATCATCAGAACCGGTCCAACTCAAGTCTGCCAAAATGAAGAAAATAAAGGAAAGCAATGAAATCTGCGAAGCTATTTTACAAGTCAATGACTTTTCGTGCATTGAACGCCAATTGGGTATCTTGATCGACTTTATCCATACGCCTTGATAATAAATAACCACCCCTTTGTACTGCACACTCGGCGACCTGAAAGAATGTACCGAGAAATGAACTAAGTGTTGACCGGCTCTGGGCCTGAATATTACGTTGACTCATAACTACTCATCTTCAATTGGGCCAACTATTTGTTCATGTAGGTGGGCAAGGTGGTCCCTTTGAAGCTTGAAGGATTCGTAGTTCCCACCAATGATACATCGAAGAAGACTTTGATTTTGACGAGTTTTGAGGTCAGCGTGTTGCAATGTGTTCATACTCTGCTGCAAAGCAGAATAGGCAGCAGAAAAGCATTCTTGAATTGCAGGGGTGTTTTTTGAACCACCTGAGATATCATTGTCGGGTCTGTTCGGGTCGATTATAGAGAACTTTGGACTATCAAAATCTCTGTAAAGGCCGCGAGGAGCTGTAGACTAGTAATAAATTAGCATCATGACAAGATTGATCGAGAGGATTACTTACTTTCGGGAAAAGTTTAGGTGGATTAACAGAAATGGCAGTGGTACGCGTGTTGAACTCATTGCCATACAAGTCGAGGAACTCCATCAAGATCTCGCCGAGATTATGTTCTGGTATCATAGTTCCACTCTTGACCTGTGGCAAGTTCTGTAGAAGACTTACAACAAGACAAGTAATAGAAAAGCCTCCTATGCCACCATTGACAGGCTCATTCAGACCTCTCATTGCCAATAAATGCTTGATAATGGTAACCAATATAGGCATTGCAGGAAACTGAGCCTTCCACTCTTGAAATGTTTTGTTTGCGATGAGGCCTGTGTCGTTTTCAAAAGACATATCAACCTTCAGGCCAGTAATAGCATCGACCCATTTAGCAAGTGGCACTTTAGCGCTGGTGATCACGTCGATTCTACCAGTATTAAGACGATCTCTTTCAATATTGCTTTTAACCCGCCAGATATGACTTTTGCTGCTGTATTTAGGCCATCCACCGTCCATGAACTCATCTGAAACCATGACAACATCCATGTCAGCGGTAGGCAGATAGAGACCTGCAGGAAAAGAGCCGAAAGGTAGGATATCAGCATCGGGATAATATCTGCGGAAATTGTTCCTCAAGTCAACAAGCAACTTCTGTCTAATGACTTCTTCAAATTTGCGAGGTTTTACATGATAGTAGAAGTCCATTATCTCTTTATGTAGCCTTGAGAGTAATATTAGCTTTGAAGTGTTTTTCGTTGATAGATTTATCACTTACCAAAGTCCCATGTTAGAGGTATCAGAATGGTCTTGAAGCCAAGGGACTTCATTCACACCAGGTCCGGCACGCCACTCTTTAAGAAGAGTTCCACTGGACTTGGGAGGTTTACCAGGAATCAGCTTATTCACAAGTGGTGGAGGCTTGATCACATCGTTAGCGGTACGCTTTCTGCTACCTAAAGCGGGATCGGTCGATAGGTCTAATGGCTTAGATGCTCGCTGGGGAGTTTGGACATCATCCATGGGCATGCTATTGATGCCGGTTGATTGGGTGACAGTATCTTGTGATTGCTGAGGCATGTCAAACTTTCTAATGTTTTCGAGGTGACTGAAAGATTTGGCTGAACTGGGTGCGGACTGCTCGGAGGGTTGGGGCTCGTAATCATCCTCTTCACTATCAATACTTGCGGGCGCATCGAGGTCAAAAGAAATGAAGTCGTCCTGAGCAGCATCAACTTTAGTAGCGCCTTCTTGACCAGTTGCGACACGAGCTTTCCTAATAAGTTTAACGACATCCTTCTTCTTTCGGTCAGATTCGCCTGGTGGTGGAAGGGCTGTGTATGGATCGGGATTTGACCATTTTGGAACACTGTCGCCATCTGCAGCCTTTGCACTAGTTCGAGCAATCTTTTTCTTGGGTTGATCGTCATTATCATCATCATCCGACATGTCCATCTCAGCTTCGTCACTATCAGACAAGTCGCCGATATCTCTGTATTTAACATCAGCAGAGGCATCTTCATTCATACCTGGCATGAGTTCAGGAGTAGGCGAGCGTTTTCCTTTCAAGAAAACTCGATCTGCTGCCAATCTTGGACCACCTCGACCGCGATAGCCGCCACGTCCTCGATTGTTGTCGCGTCGATCTTTTTCGCGACGACGACGAAGATGATCATCATTTCTATCTCTGTTGCCGCCAGAGTTGTTATTGCGACCTTGTCCATGGGATTGAAATCTATCGGAGCTTTCGAAATTGATAGACTGTGGTGCATCGTAACGGAAATCAAAGCTGGGAGCGGGGGGTGGAGCGCGATAACCATCATTCATACGGTAAGGATCTCCAGCTCCAGAAGGACGACGGGGAGGTTGTACACCAGGAGCATAATTTCCATATGCTGGTGGAGGAGGATTGTGACCACCAAATTGGTACATATCGCGATCGCGGTTTGCAGAGTGGGGAGCATAACTATCGTATTGAGGAGGAGGAGCAGGGCGATAAGAATCACGACCCATGTCGCGACGATTTCTCTCGGGTGTATGATAATTGTTGTTTCTCTCATCTCTATCTCTTTCCCAGAAAGTTCCAGGAGGTCGAGGCGGAAGGCCATTGGGAAGAGGCGGTTGACGCGACATTTTAAACTAATATTTTGCAGATAAAATGTCAAGGTTGAGGTTGAGGATCGAATTGTTTAATGGAAAAAGTTTCCTCTGAGATGGAGATGGGCTGGAGCGTCATTGTCTCATTATTATTTTTTGAATATTGATCGGTTAAATTGTTAGCATGGGACAATCCGGCCAATGAACTGTACGGCAATCTGCCATGCTAGAGACCAAGGCGGTGCGGGTAGGTGCGGGGAGAGGAGAGGAGGGATTAGGTAATCAATATGAAGGTCCCTGATGGTCATCCGTCCCACCGAGTCAGCCCAAGAAAGGATGTTACGATGTAGCAAGATGCATGATGCCAGTGGTGAAACTCTTCTACCTGCCTACCTACCTACTTATTACCTACCTACCTGCTCTTCTTGATTTTGACCTTCCGCAGCACCGGCAGTATTGTATCGTTCATGGATTCTGCAAATGTACAGGAAACGGAATTCATACAACATTCAATTGTATGACTTGGAATCCTTTCTCCTCTTCCACATTCACATGCATCGGCACAAATCAATACCTCACTATTATGATTTTGGACTCTCATTCATTGGCTGCTAGTGACGTACAGCGAGAAAAAGAGCTGCACTCATGAGGTTGATTGATAGTCCATATTGATTGATATTCACACAATGATCATTTAGCTGGGAACTTGTGACATGTGATTGTACTGTACCCCAGATTTCGAGCCGAGTAGAGCGCTTTTCATTCCTTCCATTGTTCAATTGTAAGTCCTCGCTCACTCAATAAATATCTACTCTACTTCCTCCCAAACTCTTCTTCCGATTGTCCTGTCGTACATACTCCAATTTATCAAATCATCATTTCCTTTTTGGGGAGTTCTAACGCAGTCCGTTGATCTTCCTCCAGCATTTCCTTCCCCTTGTATAGCCTGTTAATAGAAATGACGTTGTAAATAAATGGCTGCGTTCGTATGTCACCAAGTCTTGCCCCATGCTTAGCCTTCTCCCAACAATCTGCCTTTCGAGATCTTCAGAACCTCACATCTAACCAGGTCAATAGGATACTCCTTGGTTGGATCAAATGTCTGGTACTCCAAGTTTACGAAAAGATGACCATGGCGGATCCTTAACAACTCCTTCTGATCCGAACCCTCCGACAATAGCTGCATTTTCTCCAGTTACTCTATCACATGCCTCATCCGCGAACAAACAGAGATCAACTATATTGGTGCATCACAAGTCCCCCTTATTACTAGCGACTCCTCCGCAGATTACAAGAGCTTTAGCATATTCGCATCCTTTTCTATTGCCCCTCAATAAACTTGTAGGGTTAATAACATGGACGAGTGGAGATCCTTGGGAGAGCTTCTTGCTCGTCGCTAGTTTTTGGGCATTTGTCCTATATGGAGATGTTGTAATGCGATATGCTGGACCGTTGGTAGTCGTTATTGGTTTAATACTGGGGATGTACTCAAGACGTTATTCCCCTTTATCATCAACAAGCTGGACAGGAGAGAAACAGAAGAAGGGTCACAAAAGAGTCGACTCCGAAATTACAAATACCAAGCACCAGAAAACTTTGGACGAGATTGTGGAAACCTTAAAGATATTTACGTCAAGATGCAACGTGCTTTTGGATCCTCTTTTACAATTGACGGATTTTCTATCGACTCAGCGAACAGCAACATCTGCCACAACTCGCCCGGCACTTACAACACTTTTGATACGAATCCTTCTTATCACACCCGTATGGATTATTCTTACTTTGCCCCCTCTGCAGGTTATCACCACAAAACGTATTGCCTTGGTAACAGGAACAATTTTCTTGACTTGGCATTCTCGTCCGAATCGAATTGCAAGAACGATACTATGGAGATCATCCCTCGTTCGTCGCATATGTACCGCCTTAACTGGTCTACATTTAACAGATGAGCTATCACCAAGCACAAATGGGGCCAATTATAAACCTCCTCTACCACCTCGTACGGCATCTTCGTATGCCGATGCATCGTTAGCAGCGAATGCAGCCATAAAGAGAAGACCAGAAGCACCAGGGGTGAAGTTTACATTCATTTTATATGAAAATCAGCGTAGATGGGTTGGGCTAGGATGGACAACATCATTGTTTGCATATGAGAGGGCTGCATGGACAGATGAACATCTGAATGCTGTTACTCCAAAAGAAGATTTCGAATTGCCAGATGTAGAGGGTGGTGGCGCAAGATGGAGGTGGGTTGAAGGTAGTCGCTGGCGTGTAGAAGGAGCTGCCGAATATGATGAAGGTGGATCTAAACCAAAAGCCGAGAGCGATGGGGGAACAGGGTGGATATATTATGATAATAAAGTATGTACAATCATATTGTTTCCGCTTGTCTTTTACATGTAAAGCTGACCTTCTATAGTGGCAAAACGGTCGCCGAGGCCAAGATGGATGGGGAAGATATACCCGCCGCAGGAAATGGTACCGTGACGCCGAGCTTGTTGAAATAACTTCGAGCACGGAAATAACGCCCTCGCCAACCCCTACCCAAGCATCCGCAAGTCTAGATTCAAATTCTGCTCATACGCGACTTTCATCGTTCTCAGGTTCTAGATCGAGAAGTCCCCCACCAGAGTATTCGGATCGGGATGACGCTAGTTTGAGGAGTAATAAAAGTGGCCGGCTTAGCAGCAAGAAAAGTAGTTTGAAGAAGGAATACTTGGAAGGGGGAAATAGGAAAAGTAGCGTGAGTCTGCAATCGGAAGGAGATGACGAGAGGCCTTTCACGAGACCGAGAGCAACGGACTGGGGCTTAGTGATGATGCCAGGATGGGACTGGAGTAGACGGGACGGTGGGCGGACTTTCGGTATGGGTTCTGGAGTAATTGTGACACTGGGAAAGGCATCTGGAAGGGGAAATTCGGGTTTCTCACGGGGTATTAAGGGAATTTTATACCATAGCGCGTGTGAATTGTAATCATTTTATTCTTGCATTGTTATCTCCCTGAAGAAAGTTGCACATGATCTGGTCTCTTGGGGAATATATTTGTGTTCTTTGTCTATTCATTTATTCGCTTCGGCTACCCACCCCTAATGTTTTTATCCCTCAAACGAGTACTTTGAGTTGTGCTGTACAAGTAAAGAAGAACCTATTTTACAGATCCCAGACCCCAAACCATTCCATACTATCCTTCTGACCCACCTGTTCCCATACACCATATAAATTACCACTGGGCTCTTTCATCCCGTGCCATTTGTAAACCACGACTCCCTTTTCACACGCCTCTGGGTATACAGAAATCTTTCTTCAATTCCTTTTGTGTATTTATGCTCCCGCAACCTTTCCTAATGTTCCAACCCCTCTGCTTGAGAAAATACCCATGATTCCAAAGCCAACGTAGAATAAGGCTAGAGGATAAGCGACTAGTCCTCGCATCCCCTTCATTCTGCCGACGGCACAGAACATCCCACTACTACTGTATGTACACCACACAATCGCCAATGTGGTTAGCACATACCCAACCAGTCCATCCATTGGCATAATAATTCCCACCACGCTCGTGAGCACTAATGGCAATAAACAATAACCCAGCACACTAGCACTTCGTGGAAATGTGAGGGTAGAAGAGAGATGTGAGGGACCGACGGGTTGCCGAGAATTAGGATCGGTGTTGAGAGGTGGTGACATGAGCGAAAGGATTAGGTGGAGAGAAGAGGATCCGAGGAGCGCCAGCCCGTATATGTATCCGAAATGTACTTTTCCGGAAAAGAGGAGGAAGGTTCCAAATAATAGGAAAAAGAGAATGGGTCCCGCGAGATCAGAATCGTCCATTATGTGTTGATCGATATGCGCAAGGGGATTCAGTACTGCTAATGTCTATGTATTTAAATCAGTATCTGCGCATTCCATAGAAGCGAATGATAATAGGAAGAATAACCGTACCTTACTCCTGATATGACCGAAATTCACTCCCAATTCTTCCAATAATGGTGGTTCACCATCATAGCCCTCAGTTCCAAAAGCAGCCAACCACCCTGTTCTCAATCCACCACTCTCTCCCATCCGCCCACTAACCCCCGCTGGTCCACTTGCTGGGAATCCAAATCCGCCGCCCCCAACACCAGGATATGCTTGCGCGGCGGGAGGAGCACCATATCCATATGCTGCCTGTGGTGTTGCGTGACCGGAGACGGGGTCGGGAGCATATGTTGAGGGGTAGAATTGGAGGTTTTGAGCTGCGGTATTGGATGCGCCGTAAGGGTTATTGGGGGGAGGGGAGGAATAAAATTGCGACATCTTTTAAAAGATGGGACGATAAGAAGCTCTAAACTTGTATTGCAGATTGATCGATATAGGATTTACAGAGTCGAGGAGCCGATGTGGAATAGGAGAAGCATTTGTGATTGTTTTGGTTATTTGCAGCGCAGGTATCTTAAGGTGTCTTTTTTGGGGTTACCAGCTAGCTGGAGGAATGATGACGGTTACTAGCCTTATTAGGCATTAATAGATTCCTTGGAATCCCTGCCAATTCGGCCGATGGCGGAAGTTTATTCCGGGAAAAAGTCTAGATATTCACATTATCTCTCGACTTCTGATGAACAGTGAGTGCCCTTTCCACACCATAATTCATTTTTCAATTGTCTGGGATCTGTTGTTGACAGTCGCAGTTCCATCATCATGGTATGTACATAATGCGTATTTTCTCACAAGCTCCACCACATACATCCTCAAAGTGTAATTTCTACAACTCTGCCACTCTTTCACTCCAAATGGGAAAATCCTATAACTGACTCAATGAAAGGCCCATCGCATCATAACCCAAGTCGTCATAACTGGCTCACGAGTTCTCGGGCGCGCCCTCACCGAATCCTGGAAACAAGCGAAAGCCTCCTCAGCATACCAAAAAGCGCAACAAAACGGTTCTGCTTCGGGTGGTCCAACTTTCTCCTCCAACGGTCTCACACTAGATGAGGCCTGCAAAATTCTCAATGTCAAGCCACCAAAAGAAGGCAAAATGGATATGGAGGATGTAATGTCGCGGTTCAAGAAATTGTTTGACACGAACGATCCGAAGAAGGGAGGAAGTTTTTATCTCCAGAGTAAAGTGTTGAGAGCGAGAGAGAGGTTAGAGGGCGAAGTGAGGGTTAAGGCGGAAGCATTGGAGAGGGAGGCCGAATTGGAGAAAGGGTGGAAACCGAAGGTTTTTAAGGACCGGTGATCAATGCTATTGAGGTGCGGGGCTGATGGGTGTGTAGGATGGATAAATTCGAGGACGGCAAGACGGTCGAGGAACGATAATATCCCGATATAAGCTTGAACTGATGGACGACTTCGAACGAACCTTGAACGAATCTTGCCTGCGGATAAATGGATGTGCAAACTCTTCCCTCTTTTGTATTAAATACATAGCATGGCGTTTTGGGGTGGGAAAGATTATGTGGGTATCCTGGTCAGCATTTCTTGCGTGGATATGAGAGGTTATGTAGATACTGTATGAGAAAGACGGTTAAATATGAACAAATGTTCCAGTTTACAATATATCGGGGCAAAATTATATCTTTGGTTTGCATTTTCGAGGGGGCAATATTACTTCAACTCGCCAATTACTACTTCTCTGTTTAGATCTGTCTACCATTCAAAGGTTTCCGTGACTTTGTTCCTGACTAAAGGCCCCTCTACTATGTGGCTTCTTTTGTACGTCAGTGTCACTCGTCTTCCCTCCTTCTCGAATTCAGGTTCCACATCACTAATTCTCGCCCAATCCGGAATATCGGCCGCTTCCCTCACATCTTCTATCCCATACTCTTCGAGTTCCATTACCTTCCTAGCAACTCTTGCCGTCATACCAGCATTCCAAATTCCCTCTTGAAGATTGGGTACACGTTCCAATAAGGCAATGGCTTTCCTCCTTACGATCGGGTGGCGACATGCGCTTACGACTTGATAGAGAGGTCCGATAACACCCATATCTATTTGGAAAACAGACGTGCCAAATGCAGGATTGGAAATGACCTCTTCTGATAGCACGGTAATTTTCTCAAAAACGGACAAAAATGGGTCCCATAACGTTTGGTTATCTTTGACGCCGCGCGGTACATGTGCATTCATGTACGCGGAATGGCTTTGTATCTGTAAAATTGCAACGCCTATTTTATCAGCTTCGGTAAAGGTATCACTATATTTGAGAATGAAGGCTTGGAAGGCGAATATCCATTTGTGGGAAAATAGAATGATTTCCATTTGCCAATTGTGGAAACGCTGAGTAAGTTCCAGGGAGTCCGGTTGACAATTGAGATTATTGAGATCGGTCCGGAAACGAGACCAGAAGAAATGGAGGGTGTTGCGAGCTTGGGAAAGAGAAGTAAATATTGCTGGAGGGTGGGCTGTGAAGTGAGAGCTTTTGAACTTGTTGTAGAGGGATTGGTCGAGACTGTTGATCATCTTTAGGAGGACTTATTAATATTCAACCTTTATATCATCCGCAAGGGAACCTCTCAAACTTACTTGGGTATAAACAAAATCTGAGCGCAGATATAATTCTTCAAGAAGTGACATCGGCAAGTATGGGTAGTTGGAAGTCTTGAGCGAATCGTGATAGTATCTCTGAGAATTTTCATCATATGTGATCTCGCAAAGTATCTTACTACCACTTTCCTGATGTGCGGCTCCATGGCCATAATTACCTTGCATCATCTACAATTCATGCAAATTAACATCGATACTTCGGCCTCCAAATAGAAAGGCACTGACCTCAAAAGCAGAAAATAAAACGCAATTAATTAGACACACATCCATAGCCTGTCGCTCCTTCTTTGCAAATGGTTCCACCAAGCATTTAATGGCTCGATTGTACTCTAAAAGGGGAAATTGTACTTCGGCAGAAGAGAACAGGT
Organism: Botrytis fragariae; assembly: GCF_013461495.1. Taxonomy (NCBI): domain Eukaryota; kingdom Fungi; phylum Ascomycota; class Leotiomycetes; order Helotiales; family Sclerotiniaceae; genus Botrytis; species Botrytis fragariae. The sequence continues at coordinate 1,413,975 of NW_023500987.1, forward strand.
TATTTGATGAAGTAGAACGAGAAATCCTTTCTTTGCTGTGATGCAGAGCACCCAATGCAATGACTGCATGACGAATGGAAGGCTCGTGATGTGCAGCTCGAGGAATCATTTCTGACCAACAGCTTTCCTCACCGAAACCGCCCATCATGGGAGCTGTCATATTAACAAAAAAGTGAAAAGCCTCTCGCTCTCGATCAGATGTGAGAATGACTGAAGACGAGGGTGATTGTATGAGTACAGTACTTGTTTCGTGATCGTTGAAATCGGAATTAGAGCTTGCAGGAGAGTCACTGGACTCCTCAGCATAGCCGTCACATTTCCGGCCGGTGGATGCACATCTTTGACATGATGGCCGTCTTTCGTCACATTTCACTCTTCGGACTGTAGTAATTTCAGTTATATACATATTCTATATACACTGAGACACGAGAGAATCATTATTCCTTACTTCTACACAGTGGTTAGATATATGACATATCAAATGGCATTGAAATACATACTTACAAGTCACACACCCCGTCTTAGTCTTCGGTCTATAGGCTCGTTTCCTTTGGCCAGGAGCAACTCTAGGCATGATGATTTAGCTATCCTGATGTTTTTCGAAGAATTGTGAACACAAGTTCGCGAGAAAACACGATTCAACATGTTGTCGAACTTTAAGTTCGGGAGAAGTAATAAAGTTCACAGGAGGTGACTTGAGGCTGTGAGTGGGTCTGCGCCCTGTAAGGTTCACCTGGTGGTTAAGGATAGAAAGCATCCGCCAAATCCCTGATGCCTTTTGGCAGAGCGACCAGGCGAAGAGCCAGAACAGCACAGATAGTATCGTACTCGAGCAATGTCCCATCTTTATGCAGCAAAATATTTGTAACAAAAGTAATTATCACAGTTCAATCTGTGTAAGAATCCTAGTATATGCTAACCTTATAACTGTTGTTGCGTATACCTAGTACATAAACACACCCCTTAATTGAGCACAAAGATAAGGTTAAGGTTACCCGAAAAATCCGCAAACTGGCCGGTTATTTTGACGAGTCCCGTCCTATTGTACGCAGCTTAAATCACTGAGATAAAATCACACACTGAAAATACTGACATTTTAATATCTTATAATGATATCAATTCATATCGTAATCCGAGTTACATACTTCCTATTATAAGGCTTGCATTTCTGATTCAAAATAATGATTCTTTGATTTGATATCGACTGCTGAAAAGTGTATTTTTATTCAATCTCCCGATTTTTCCATCCTGCTGGAGGGCAGACAAGCTTTATGTCTAAGAAAGGGGGCGGGGCTTCTACTACTACATGTTTCCTACAACATTTCCGGAACGGCTTTTGGTTTCTACAATTAGGGGTTATAAAATTTAGTAGAAGTTTGCACTTACCGCTTGCCATTGTCACGATTGATGTGGTTCATAACTTTAATTGACTGTCACCCTGTTGGCGCACAATAGCACGTTGAAGATCTACTCTACCCCCAAAAATACTGCTTGATAATGAATTGTCAAAGAGGATTTAAATATTCTATTAGATGATCTTGAATAGTAGGTAGTAATAAACAATGCCCTTGAAGTAGCTTGTGTTACCACACTGACATGTAAATATCGAACTGACAAACATGACGTGAAAATACATTATATATTCGCATTCCTAGTTTCAACCAATCTCATAAGTATATTTCAACTCAACGAAGGTAATCTCTCATCCCTGCTTGAACAGAGCTACCTTTGGCTTGAAGGTATCTTCCCGTAACGTGCTGAAAACGATATTCAGTGATTACAACGACCGATGTCAATCAATCAATCATGATGACAACTCCAACTCAACTTGTGCATCTCTATAGCCCAGCTTCCAATACAACCCTAATGTTAACGCTGATTCTCTTTCGCAAGTTGTACAATATCTGTTTCCAACTCTAAACCTGAAGCTGCTCATGACAACTTGAAAATCCTACACCATTTGAACGTCGTCAACATCACTATTTCCGATCTTCTGCATCTTCGTTCTAAAGGCGACGCCCTTCCTCTCTTTCCTCCCTGGAATGCTTGAATCCTGATCCGCCATGATGCGACCAGGATGAAAAATGTTGAGGATAACGAGAGCAAAAAGCATTGGAACAGAGTCAAGAGAGTATTGAAACGCCTCGTGGTTGGGAATGCTACTTTTGAGGCCTTGGGAGTACTCAACAAGACGGAAAATAATTCTGATCTATGAGGTGGGTTAGAAACGGTATTCGAGAAGCTGGGAGAGGAGCGTGCCCTACAGTGATCAGTAATATGACTGCATATAAGGCATAAAGTAAGGACCATGCTTGTCGTGGAGTATGGCAGCTTCGACGGGACTGGTCACGAAGTGTCTGATGGAACTTGAAGGCGAAGAAAAGAAAAACGAAAATGAAGAATTGTTGTATTCCAACACCACCCATGTAAACATGAAGGCCTAGAGCAATGTTAGCTAGCTCAAGCAGATGAAATCTGCGCAGATCACATACCATCTAAGATTTGGCTTGAGGTTGCGTTGTCACCCGACGCAGACGCTGCTCCATAAATTTGGATGAGGAGTGCTCTGAATTCTATGTTAGTGCTGTATTGAAGCTTATAGGAATTTGACTAGACATACACAATATCTAAAATCACAAAGTAGAGTCCAAATCTCCATGCTGTTATTTTCCATATCGTAGCATCTGTGACATAGTTCCAGATCATCCTTCCCATGACCATATATGTGAAGGCATTTGTGAAAAGTGGTGCAATCTAGACACCTAAGTTAGTTTTATCAATCGATGTTGATTAAGGGAATCACCAACCAAAATCAGAATAAACCAAGCTGCATAATCTCCAAAACTAGCAGGACTTTTTATACTAGTGACTCTGAATATATACGCAAGAGTCTGTGCTAGTCCTGATGCTACAACGACCCAACAGTATGCCTTTCTATGGAAGATAGCTTGAGCCAAGTGAACCAAAGTGGTGAGAAGGAATAGGATGGTAAACAAGTAGGCGGCACCGATATTGGGACAGAAGCTCCATTTTGTATTAGGGGTATCAAGGGCTAAGTAAATCAGGACTTGCGAGTGATGGAAGAAAGTGACATTTGGAGCTCACCAGCACAACTTCCGGTCATTTTTAAAGACTTATACAAGGAGCTCTGTTGCGAGTATTGTGTACGAAGACGGAAGATGGAAAAATTAAGATCTCTATAGATGCTGTGGATGAACTTTCGGATGGTATTGGAGCCGATTATGACAGTGAAGAAGTCAATTGAAGAACAATTTGATATTCATCTAACACGTTATACTAAGTTATATATTTTTCACTTCGGAAACCATACAGCCCCATTTGCACTTGTCGCTGAGGCGCGGAAAACTTGCTCGTATGGTCAATGATAATACTGAATATAATACTATCATCTTGTCCAATGCAAATACTGGCATAGAATCCTTAGTACGATTCGGTGATTTTCATAGAGTAATTCCCCATAGTCCTTGCTTGCCTTGCTAAAAGGCTGATATGGATTCAGACACAGGGACTTGTTTGAGAAGGCATGATTCGTTGAATCGTAGGGACAAGTTCATCGGGTCAGACTTCGCAGTTTGACGTAGAAGGGGTTGAACTTGTTCAAACAATGGCATGTGTCTATCCTGCCATCTGGGGCAATCACCTCGTTCGGACTGTTGGTGAAGGACAATAAGCGGGCCTCGAATCTTTCATTCATTGGTCTGGTCGTAGGTACACCCTGCTAATGTCTGTGCGTAACTATTTTTTCGTTTGACACTCTCGCGACCGACATAAAAAGCCGAATACCAAAAACCTACAGAGTTTACGGTATACCTCGATCGAAATTTGATATCAAAACAACGAATCAATATCACTTCTTCAAACACTCAGCAATGATTATTTGTTGAATATTTATTCTTCAGTCATAATTTCAAAGAATTTGAAATATGGAATCAAGTTGAAATTCAATTTTGAAAAAGATCCATTTTTAGATTTTCATTAATTTTTGCAAGGTCGGCTGTCGGATTTTTCTGTCAATTGCGGGAGAACTGTGGTTGTAATTCTTCAGTACATTCCTGCTACTTATTATCCTGGCAGACCATCAATCCTACACTACATGGCGCAATCATATGCTTTGAATCTTCCTTTCTACTCGAGCAATTCCTAGTAGTCTGTATGATTTTCTGTACAACTATGCCTTGGCCGGTAATCAAGGCCATTTCTATATAAGATGTATTGTGTTGACTATCACAGCCAAACATTTCCTTCACTCTTGATTGGAACGAAATATCGCGTTTTTCCCCTAAAATAACCCTATATTTTCAGCATCTCTACAATTCCGAACTGTAGTCGTTCGCCATTGGATTCAAGTTTCTCAACCAAACGGGGATAACGGCACTTTGAACATCTATGATCATATTCATGAAAAGTAAGGCATCGATGGCTACAAGATCCGAGCGGGTCAGGTCAGTTGCAAGGCCATATTCAATGATGTCGGCTGGGGCAACCACAGAACCATAACTAAGCAGTTGAGCTGTAGTGATATTGCAAGAGCAAGACCATTTGGGCCCAACAGATTTAGAGGAGTACATGAACTCATGCATCTCTGACGATAATCAACTCTGTCTCAGACTTCGGGTCAATAATAATATCCGAACCTTTGAACTTAGCGATCCAATATCGGCTTTGGAGGTCGCGAAATATGTTATCAAGCAAGTAATATTTGGCGTTGCAGATACTCTTGGAACTTCATATCAACCCTTGAAGCTTAGGAATGAAATTTGAATACAGGCTCGTAGGTCTCGTGTCTTGACATGATCGGCGTCAAGATATGGTATGTAAGAGGACAGGTTATGTTTCGTATGGTGTACATGTTGCAACGAACAATCTCTTTAACAGATCCGAGTGATGACGTTCGCTTCCATCTTAGCCCAACCCCTCCCCCTCAAAAGGTCCCCTCGGTCTCGCAGCCGAAATAGCATATACAGCCGTCTTCCTCCCCTTCGACCACGCTACTTTTATTACTTCGACTCGTGTTCATGTAAATAGTGGTTGGGGTAGTCGTTGGGTCTGATTATTGGTCTCATTTTGTGGGCTAAATATTTTATGGGCAACGTTGAATCTAATCTAGTCTACACTACGCCGGAAGACCTTTCGGAAGCGTTTAAAGTACGAATAGTCATGCGGGTTAATGAATGTGCGAGAGGTTCAACGAATAAGGTTATACAACAACAAAAGCTATTTCAACAAAGAGGTAATTGCATTTTAATAAATTATCTTTGGGCTGGATTCTGAGATTTCCCATATTTCCCTGTAATACGCAAACTAGACCAGACCATGTAGGAAAACCTACTCATACGCCATATTTTTCTCCTATTCCTCGAGCCAAGTCGAAAATTTGTAGCAATCAATGAGAAATAAAACCTTCACGAACTCCCAAATATCAGATTGTGAGAAACCAACTCAAACCCACTCATCTCAAGCCACCACTTCTAGCACTCTCCCCAACCCTAACGCTCTCATCTTCCTCCACATCCTTACTCCTTAAGCTATCCCTACCTCTTCCAATGCTCACACTAGCCGACGTACTGACACTTTCACTTCTTGGTCTGTTCAAACTTTCATCGCTCTGTCTTCTATCCCTTATCGTCCTCTCCAACTCCCTAATCCTCTTCTTTAACGCCTCATTCTCTCTCTTTACATTTTCTAATTCCTGTCTTTGAAGGGCTGCCTCCTCATATCTTGCTGTTGTTGGCACGCTTGTCGCACTGCCAACTTCACCCGCAGTACTACCCATTGTTGGTACATTGCCCGATGAATAATCACGATGTGGTAGCATACTAGGTCGTTGTTGGTGATAGAAATGCGAGAACTGATCTGCATGTCCATAACTACCGCTCAATGGTGCAGGACTACTGGCTCCGGATCTGTGAACACCAGTTGTGGAGTTTTGGCGGCTGAGGGAGATAGCTTGGGGTAGTGAATCGACGCGTCGAGCGGCAGGGGCAGCGATTCCACTGGTCGTGCTGATACTACCTGCTGTGGCAGTAATGCTTCGAGTAGAGGTGCTGGAAGATGTGCGGTGATGGCGACGATGCGAAGGAATGGGGTGATTGGGTCCGGATAGGAGATGGTTTGAATTATCTAACCCATCTGGATGACCTGCGGAAGTGGACGAGGCATTTGAGACGACAGAGGCATTTTGAGCAGCACGAAGCATACTCAGTTCGCGGGTTAATCGATTTACCTATCATAGCATCACAAAGATTAGTATATATAGCCAGAATGCAAGCTTTCATTGTCTGAAAGATTACTAGACATTTGATAAACTGTCGGAATGTACATACGACAGCTTCTTGTTCTTTCTCCAGTTGTAGATGTAAATCGGCAGCCGTCAAAGGCTTTGGGTGTCTTAACGGTCCAGGTCCCATTCCTACACCGGTATTATCTCCTGAAGGAATCGTGCCAGTTGCAGATGTCAAAATATTATTGGAAGGCGACATCAAAGGAGGTGAAGCTGCAGTGACAGCACTTTGGTTTGAAGGAAGAATATTTAAGGAGGAAGTCGACAGATTATTTGGGGAAGCCATTGCTTGAGAAGTGCGTCGGGAAGGAGTACGAGATGTAAGACGTGGAGATGCTACAACCTCCTGAGGTCTTGTAGATATAGGTACTGAGTTTAGATCTGGTGCCATCACTTTCACCGAAGTGAGCACGGAGTGGATTGTAGACTTTCGCGCGACGATAAATACACGTTTATGTATTGCTAGGTTTCAATAGTGCGGGACCATATTATACATAGGAGTAGGATTAGAATAAGTTTGTAAATCAATTAGTTAATCTAACTGTAACAAAATCATAAGGCTGTTGCACTATTGCTGAGGAACGGTTTGATAACGCATAATTTAGAAAGCTTGAGGCTAATCTTGGCTTGTGGCTGGTGACTTGTGGCTGATGCTCAAGCTCAGTATAATCACATGATTCTGTTTGAGCCTGGAGTGAAAGCCCCGAGTTCATGTCACCGTGAAGAGATGAAGTGGGGGGCAACTTCCTCTATGACGTATGAAGCTTAGAGGGGTATATAGAAAAGGAGAAGCTTGTTTCTGTCAACCCTCACATCTAAAACTATACACAACTTTACTATCTATCTCTCAAACTCAATTCCTCTTCATCAATGTAAGTTCATGTTCATACTTGATCACTCACGTACTCAACTATCTGCATCAACTTAATATCGTCGTCGGTCCCTCGCTTCATACAAGCCAATCTCTACCTCCTATTCCATGTTCTATACATCAAATCTCAAATCTATTCTTCAGTCAAACTAATTCTCCCTAGAATTATCTAAACACACATACACACACACACACACATACATCATGCCTGAAGGACGTCAATCACCACCACCCGAGACCCAATCCGGTGCTCAAAAAGGTGCTCCCTCCGATGCCAAGGGAGTCAGCCAAGGAGGCAACAACCAACAAGACAGCAAATCTGATCTTGAGGTACGTAAAGTTCATAACTGCTCGTTGAGTAAATAAAAGATCAGATTCAATACTAACACTCCATTTACAGAATCTCTCCTCAAACCCAAAGGGACCCCTCGAGGATCACTCAAACGAGACTCGCTCAAAGACTGAGAACTAAATGCGGACTGATATGAGGGTGTTCGGGATAATGAATGGGGACATGTATATTAGTCGCACTTCCAAAGGAAGTGTACGTATTGATACGATACGAGATGATATGATACCGTCATGAAATGGGAGGAGTTAAATGAGACAATGAAATAAACTCGTTATGAAGGAACTCTGGTGTGATATGGCTTACTATCGTGAAAATGTGCCATGTGTATCAATATTTCCAAATAAAATGCAGACTCTTTGAAAAACGTAATTCTCCACCCATTATGTGGTTCAATGAACAGTAGAGGGGCTCAATATTTTCGGATGGTCTTGTTGGCCTACATGCAGGTCTACCTATCCATATCTCAACAACAGACTAGTACATAACTAATCCATCAACAAAATGTTGTCATGCATCAACGTCACGGTTTTCTGAGTAATTATGTGGACGCAAACGTCACTTTTTACAAAAACTGCCAAGTAAACAGAACTCTTTACTGTCACAAATAACATCATATTAGAGGGGCACGTAATTATTGTGAGAAACTTGTGATATTTAATTCGCAAATTGATCATTAACCTTCATATTGCCCCAACGCATCGCTTGCAAACAACCGTCCAACCTAATCTGATAGTTCATCCCTAATATCCGTTTTCTGTAACCATTCATACTGATCCCAAAAATTGCCACTCCCATAAAAAGATATCAAAAACCCAAAACGCTCAAGCAAAGGTTGACTTCTCAGATTGAGAATCGAGAGGTGCAACCTTGGTTGAGTCCACAATAGCTGCTGAATCAGCTGGTTAAAAAGCTAAGTCAGCAGGTAACTAATGATACAATTTGATTTCCATGACCAGCAACGAAATAAACATAAAGAAATTGATCTATTTGCAACATCCAGTGCAAGCACATTGACCTTCCGCGCAGGGACAGTCTTTGCTGTCTCCACCACACTTGCATGTCGTCTTGTCGCTACCAGCAACCTTCTCCGTTTCGGCCTTGGGACAGGAGTTGCAGCTGCACTGACCAGGAGCACAGCCACATTTCGAAGTGTTACCACCGCAACCGCAGGTTGTTTTATCAGAACCTGGAACCTTCTTGACATCGGACTTGCCACAGTCGCTGCATGCACAGGATCCAGGGGCACACGGACATTCTCCAGAAACTGAACCACACTTACAAGTTGTCTTCTCGGTACCAGGAACCTTTTGTGGACCTTCCTGCTTCTTGATATCTGCCAAACGACGAGCCTCGGCGTGAATATCCTGAACTTGGCGAGAGGTTTGTGTGTAGAAGTTGACAAGCTTTTGACCAGTTGGGGTTCCGGCGGCCTTCTCGTAGTAAGAGGTTAATCCAGAAAGGAGGGAGCTGGCCTTCTGGGTAACACCATAAGATTGATCGACGCCCTTGGCCTTCTCAGTGGCATGGTACTTGCTGTCGAGACTGTTCAAGGTGGCGAGGAAGCGGTTAGATACTCCATGCTTTTGGTCCAGGTCGATAGCACGTTGAGCAGCGGTATCTCCAATGACGTAACCATGGGCAAGATATTCTGCAATGATACGGCTTCTTGGCTTCTCCTCCTGGGTAATATCATCGCTGTCACGCTGTTCATTGGAAGTATAGTGGCTTCCATCATCCTCGTTGGATCCGGATGCACTTGTAACCTTAACTTGGGTAGATCCAAGTTGAGTGTTGTCGAGTAACAAAGCAGTCTTAGCTGCGGTTTCCTTCTCAAACTGAACGGTGGCGTTTTGTGTCTCTCCAACGGATCCAACTTCAAGGCTGGTAATCTTTCCACTAAATTGATGTTAAAATCTTGAAGTAGAACTTAAGGAATGGGGTTGAAGCTCACCAGAAGCTGAAGAAGTCTTTAACTTCTTTCTCGCTGGTCTGCGAGGAGATGTTCTTGACGTGTACTGTATTGGCAGACATGATGATGAGGATGGATGATGATTTGTGATTTTGCTTTATTATTGGGTTGTTTGTTACAAAGAGGTTTGAGTGAATTGTGTTGAGTGTAAAAAAAGTTGATGGTTTTTTGTTGAATTGTATCGTGGCTCTTTCAATGTATTTGTAGCATGCAATGGAATGGGAAACAGGGGCGAAAAGTGGGCAGATCAATATGGCCAAAAACAAGAGGGGTAATTGCGTACGTCACTGTGGCGTATGTGGCTTGTGTAGGACAGCAATGCTGAGTTTGCTTTACATAAGCAGAAACACCCAATCAAAGCTCATGATCAACCGCCGGTGGTTTCTGGTAAACTACTCCGTACCAGGTAGGTAGGTAGATAGCCAAGGAGAAACAACTCGAATCTTCCTACAATTGTTAGCATTTCTATCATTTTCAACGCGTGTGAAGTTTGGTATAGGATATTAGCAAACTCCGTACATGGTATCAAGAGAAGAAAGGAGCGAGAGCGTAGTATTTGCTAGTTACCTTACGTAACAGAAGACTAACAAATAACATGGGAAAGTGAGCGCACGTATTTATCGGCATATATAGCAGAGGTCTATTGACATTGGAACGAAAGTACGTGAATGGAAAGTACTTGTCACTTATCTTCACTCATCGCAGGAAAGTACCAGATGAGAAAGGATTGTTTTTCCAACGAACAATAGCAAGCTATTAACGTAGGAAGGTGCGATTGCGAAAGAGAGTAGAAGGTACAAGACGCTTGCTTCATGAACATCACGAAACATGACAACAACTTATAACGCACAATATACCCTATCGCGATTCTAGTGAGGTTATAATTTTATTGGCCGTCAACAGACAGTATTCATTGGTTAACACGCACCTTCAACGTTGCTCATTATGGGGTTTCAACTTGACTTAGCGGATGCCGAAGACGCAGATACACTCGCAGATATGCATCTGAACGCCTTCGCTCAAACGCCTTTGCAACGTACTCTATTTCCAACAGAAGAAAGCCTTGCAGGCTTGCGTGAATGTCTCAAACAGGATGTCCTCCTAACTTTGAAAGAAGGAAACGTTGAGAGAATCAATTTGGTAGTGCGAGACACCGACGACATGAAGAAAATCATTGCAATAGCCAAGTGGGATCTGCCTGAGAAGATCCCACGGGCCGTTTGTCCTCTTGCTCATATATTCCCTCCAAAGCATGCCTGCCGGGAGCTTATCAAGGAGTACAGTGCTAAGCAGGAATCCAATAAGATGAAGGTCATGGGTGATACCCAATGCTATCGTAAGATTATCCCAATCTTGTTCATACTAATGATTCCCCCTCGTTATACTCGGTGTTTGAGTAAGAATCCAGAGGCACCTTTTTATTAAAATCTTTCAGGTTTCATCTTTGGCCTCAGATTGTGTCCGCCACTCCTTCTGACAGCGCAAGACAGGTCTCACTTCAGTCATCACTCTGCCCCAGTATAGAAAACGCGGAGCTGGAACTTTGTTGACTAACTGGGGACTGTTAAGAGGGGAGAAAGAAAAAATCCCAGTATACTTGGAAAGCCCCATTTCTACTTTGTCTTTCTTTCGAAATTTGGGCTTCATCTCTGTGAATGAGTTTACGATATCCTTACCCCGGAAACGAGCCACTGCCTATATTCATCAAGAATCATGTATGATCCGAATATTTCGAGATTGTGATGTTAGAGAGGAAGAAATGGACTACTGGGACTCAAGTCTCGATATTGAAAGTCTAATGATTGATTACGAAGCTGGTGTCAGACCTCAACTCGTAGTGCAAGCTATTTATGACCGCATCGAAGCATACCGAAATATACAACCGTCTTTGTGGATTTACCTTCAGCCCATTGAAGATGTTATGGCTTCAGCCAGAGATTTGTACAGGCGTTGGCCAGATGGTTCTAATAGGCCACCACTGTGGGGCGTACCTTTCAGTGTCAAGGATAGCTTTGACATTGCTGGGATTCCCACCACGATTGGATGTCAAACACTTGCATACACTCCTGACTCTTCATCACTAGTCTATCGACGGTGTATCGACGCCGGTGCACTATTTATTGGAAAGACAAACATGGATCAATTAGCTACTGGCATGACTGGTTGCAGATCTCCATTTGGCACGCTGCACTCAGTTCTCAACCGAGATTACGTTGTTGGTGGATCGAGTAGCGGTAGTGCCATAAGTGTTGCTGAAGGCTTAGTGTCATTTTCTTTGGGCAGTGACACCGCAGGCTCGATTCGAATTCCTGCCATGTTTAACAATATTGTTGGATTCAAACCTACCAAAGGAACTGTTTCAGCTCAAGGGATTGCGCCAGCTTGTCTCCATCAAGATTGTGTTTCTTTTCTGGGTGTCACTTCGGAAGTCATTGGAAAAGTTTGGAGGGTATGTCACGGATTTGATAAAGAAGACTATTTTGCCAAGCCTCCCCCATTCCAGATCTCATCACGAGTATATTCCGAGGATGTCAAAGATTCCAAAGATATCTTGCCATCATTCAAGTTTGCTACACCACCGGACTCTGCGCTTGAAGTGTGTAACCCCATCTTTCAGAAGCAGTTCAAACTTGTAATTGCAAATCTGGAAGAGCTGGGCGGCCAGCGAGTGGATGTAGACTGGACGCCCTTCGAATCCGCGAACGAGCTTCTTTACAGCGGTACTTTCGTTCTGGAGCGACTTACAACACTACCCGATGGCTGGTTCGACAAGAACAAAGACACACTTCACCCAGTCATTCGCTCTGTTTTCGAGAATGCACTTGCACGTAAGAGCACGGCCATTGATGTATTCAAAGATCTGCAAAAGCAGGCAAAGTACAAAAGAATGGTCGAAGGCATTCTGACGCTAGATGATGATTCTCACGAATTAACCGTCATGGTAGTTCCCACTGCACCTTTCCACCCCACCATTAAAGAAGTATCGAAAGATCCCATTCGCATTAACGAAAAGCTTGGCGCCTTTGCTCACTTTGCCAATGTTCTGGACCTAGTGGCTGTAGCACTTCCTTGCGGGACTTATAGGGTTAACATGGATGACATGGAAATCTTGCCGTTTGGTGTTACGATCTTGGCAGGAACGGGATTGGATCGACATCTTCTGCATTTAGTTAAGAGATTAGAAGATCCGTTGAGAGATATCGAAGACGATTTAGGATCAAATACCTCGCTGACAGGAGCCGAGGAAGATTCAGCGAGAGCTTCTGAGGAAATCGATGATTTGGACAAGACGGTGACCGATATTGAGAAAGACACGTCGGCAGAGGTTGTGGTAGATACAAGGAAAGGTGTCAAGAATAATAGCAACTTGGAGGAAGTGTTGAGAAGTATCGAGGACGAAATGTTGAAAGCTCATTCGGACAGTGATGAATTAGAGGAAAAGCTGAGAGACACCGATGAAGACATGATGAAATCTGCGAAAGAAAATGATTTGATTTAGAGGATACATCAATGACAATCAAAAAGCATTCGGTGAAACCTGACGAGTATCATGGTATATTGCAAGAAACATCGAAAGATTTTCGGAGCAGGAGTTCCAATGTCGATGAGGCAGCCCTGATTTTTGAATTCTGATCTGGACGCGGACGAGGACGAGGACCTAATCAGATACACATTTTTCGGATACGTCATTCCAGTCTCGGTCCTTACTGGCCAAGCCAGGTCCATGTAGCATTCTATTGACGATCCTGCAATGTTAGTCAGCCTTGAAATATTGAGGGGGGGGGGATCGAAAAATTTGCGCTAAGTCGGAATTAAATAGATTGGTGTGGTCGAGACAGGCCTCTCCATCAATTCATTATTAATATTCGCACCCAATTATATTAGACACGAAGTCTGGCTGTCAGTCATATGTCCAAATATCAGTCTCTGAACTCTGTAATACACTAGACGAGACGCCACATTTCAGAATTTGAATGAGTATGCAAACATCTTCTGTACACAACTAACTGTGTCCGGGGCTCATTTACCTTGGATTGAACCTTTACAATCAATTAAAAGAAACGATGAAATCCAATTCTGTGCCACTCGGATAATAGTAGTGCTTTGTGTGTTATTATCCCATATACTTTCAAGTTCCAAAGGTATCAATCATCAAACACTAGCGCAGCTGTTACTCTGAATTCTTAATGACAATCTTGAGGAGGGAAAAGGGCTGCGTGTCTGTCGCGTATAATTGGTATAATGTAGGTTTAGCATTTATATGTGACGACACATCTAGCCGACTGCTTTGTGACACTCGTATTATAATTTCGTCGCCATTTGTGGCGGATCTCTAGTCCGGCAGCATTAGTCTTAGAGCCGAAGTTTTAGCTTGCATGATAGGGCTGACTAGATCATGAATCATGAATGATAGACATAGGTAAAGACAATATTTAAACGGAGATTAATGCTTTGAGGTAATATGACTAAAGTTCCATCCTCTACAATACGAACGCTGTAAAGAATATCGCTACGTTGATTCATTGAAAATAATACATCACTGCTAACGAAGTTATTAAACAACAAACAACAAATATTTCCATATCGATGACCCAAAACTCAGGGTCTTTCAGGTCATCCGCCCGCCGATAAAATATCTTTGCTTCTTCCCTCCATCCATACAGGGGCTGTCTCTCGGCTCGTCTCAACCAGCGAGAGCACAATTTCCCGCGCCTTCATTCACTTGAGGCCGAGTCCCACCAGTGCACCATTGATCCCATCGACAACAGGCTCGAAACCCAAGGGACCCAAAATTGTCCACAATATTTGTCGTGCTTCGAGGGTGGCTGATGAGGATGCAGCCCCCTAAATTTACTAGCGTGTTAAAAATGACTTTCTTGTTATGTATACAGGAAGGAACGGCTGTAGGGGTGGAGACTTGCATCATATTTGTCACCTTTTCGGATGACTTGGGAGTTCTTGTTCTCGGCCGCGGCGTTCTTGGGTGATTCTCAGCATTTGAAAAGTGTGCACATGCTAATCAAGACTTACAGCGATGGGAGCCGCAATAGCGAGTGGGAGAACGATTGCTGCGATGACGAGTCGTTGGATATACATCTTGAGGGGCTGGAATGATTTGTTTATGGTGATTGTAGGCTGTAAGCTAGGAAGTTCTATGGTTGAAGAGATTGAATGGACTTGATGGGAATAATGCCATCAACGAGGGCACTTCATATATTTTTCTCCCACGATCGTTACAGGGTGAGCCAGATTGTCATTTTCACCATCCAGCTTCCACGAGGTCGAACAACGAAGAGTCACCTACAATGTTCAACTCCACGAGGAAAGGGGACGCGATACTATCAAACCTCTGTACACTCAACGGAGAAACAAGGGCGTCCAATAATGGGCCTCTAAGGACATTCCACATGGATTTCTGGAAGAAATGATGGTCCCGCCGTTGTGGTATTCAGTGACGTTAGAACGATCAACTCGCACCGGCGATCTGAGGCTTTAATGAAAAGAGTTTCGAAGATTTTGTGTATCTGTTCAGTTAATTAAACATCGTTGGCAAAACTTGCCAATATGTTTTATTTCAGGTAATGTGATGGACCGCCAAGACGATACATCACCTTGTTGAGAGATGTAAACTGGCCAGTTGAACCACTTGAGTAATCATTTTCTAGTGGACGTTGAAAAATGCTGTTAGCTTGAACTCATACATGAATGGGTTTAAGAGACCAATGTTCGACAAGCTGATGTTGCCAGTCGTCACAATTAATCAAACTTTGTCAAGACACACTGATGCGTTATTCTTAAAAGAATACCGAGGCTTGACAAGATGATAGCGATAGATCATTTCTCGAGTAACCATGCCCCGAGCATCTGAGTCAGTGAGAGGAACTTGAGCCGCAACGAGGTATGTTATCGGCTTGGAGCTTTCGGCCATTCCGTACTGACGTTACACTCATGCTATCAGCCGGCAGCACTATCACAAGCCGAGATAAGCAGACGGAGAAAGGTCGTAAGATATAAGAGACTATGAAGATAGTAATTGTATAGGGTGATTACAGGTTCCTTGCGTGTAAACCGCATCTCCGAACAAGATTGACGGATCGAGCTGCGGAAGACCTGTCACAACATCATGAACCAAGACGAATGATCTGATCGTACACCCCCAAATAACATCATTAGCTCGAATGATGATGGAAGCGATCGAGATTCGCTAGTGAGGAAGAAGCTCATATAATTCTCATCACCCAACTATATACAAAAAAAGAAAATTCATAATTGAATGATTTTTATATCAAAATGTTGGCCCTATACCAGGGGAGTATAGTGAACTATTCTTCTTATCAAAAATATCTATTTGAACTTTTTTCATTCAATAAATTAAACTTTCTCCTAAATCTTTGGAAATATAGGTGGTCAGAAGTTACTTTTTCCTTATAACCGATTTCTGATCAGCCGGAAAAACCATTGGCTGGTCAACATCAGCCTTATTTCCGGATGCTTAATGGGAATAGCCTGACTCACGGACTCGAACATATTTTGAGATTCTAATATATCGAAAACACTCCTATTATATTAGATTAAAAATCAATTACATATAAATATCTATTGATTTTTACTTTAAATCATTCCCCTGAATCAAGACTTTCATTTGGTATAACTTTTGTAGAATTCGGAAAAAGGCAATATTTTGCATGTTTTGCATGTAGTTGGGTGATGAGAACTGTAGGGCGAGGGAGGAGCTGGGGGTATGTCCCTAGGCTAATGTCTACCTACTGCGCAATCCAATTAGCAGAATGTAATATAATGTAAAACTCAAGGCAACACGATACGCAATCGCACATGTCGTACTAGTCGAGTTGTACACCCCCATTGCTCATGGTGTTGAGGTTATGACGAACGCTAACGCTTGATGTAACAAAACCATTTTAGCCATATCAAAAAACTAGTGGGGATGAAGGCGAGATGGAGATGCCTCCGTCTTCGTCAAAAGCGTGACTTGGTAGCGCATTGTTGTCTGTCTCTAAGGTAGGTATGGTTGTGTATTGCAACAAGAAGACATACTCCATATGCAGCATCCTTGATAAGTGAGTAGCTATCTGAACCATCGGGAGTCCCCATTTTGCTCTATCTCTAGACGGCTTCCCCTTCTACCTCTGATGGAGATTTGTATTCTGCATACGATCCGAAATATCCTAAATACCTACTTCGTATACCTCGTACGACTAGCACGACTAGCACGACCACCCCACCTAGGCAAAAGTAGTGTTCCTGAAAACAACCTTGGAAAGCTGTCCTGTATAACTAACTGTATGACATTGTGATGTCACCGATATTCATTTGATTCTTGCTTTCGTTGTCATGAATCCCATCAAAAGTCTTTATTATTGATGATAAGCCCTCAAAGAAGTCAAAAGAGGGTAAAGAAATGAGTGGATCAATGAGAACTATTCAAGTTCGCCTCCTCGCCCTCTCGCCATTTCCACTTTATGTAAGCTTACTCACTGCTTATATAAATTAGATAAAAGAGAATCATGTCCTTTCATTGGATTGGACTCAAAGTCGGTACAAATACTTCGGAGGCGGACATCATCACCGGTGATGCTCGAATTGATCAAATCTCCCATATTGTTTGATCGGAGGCATCTCCACAGAATTCAGATCCCTCTCACGCAACCTTGCGATTTTGAGTAAATGTGATAGACGAAGGGTCAATCCGTTTTTGTGATGCGATTTATACATAGTAGTCGTCGCTAAGACCCGAATACCATCACATTTTTTCTTTTGACAAAGCAAGAACAGATTTCATCATTGTTTCGGGGAAGAAGAATCGCTTTCGCATATAATTATACTTGTTCCCATCGTTTGGGTCAATTCTTTCGAAAAAGTAACCCTGAGTACTAGGTACCCGGTGTCTCTAAATGATCCAACAGCCATCGTGGATAACGACAGTGGCAGCAATATCGCCAATAATATCAGCATCAAACATAACTTGGTTATCCAGCAACGATTCCATAACAGACAGCCTAAGAAATTATTTTACAGGAGTTGTATCGCTATGCTCTGTCCTCGCTGAGCCGACCAGGAACGAATGCGCCACAACTCTGCTGGGATACGATAATACACCTATTAGGAACATATCATATAATCCGTTGCATCCACGGAGCCCGCCTACAGCGAAATAATCAAGTTCCAATGGACCAAGAATCGGCATCTAGTTCCACTCTTGGAGCAGCTCCAGTACGAAAGGACAGAGGACCGATCGCGAGCCAGGTTGGTGTTTCTCCTTCACCACTTTCTCCATACATCCCTTCCAAGAAACCCCCAACGTTATGATATATGAACATATTGTGTTACAATGTTGCTAAAGTGAACTGACGTTTAACTTCTCAAGGCTTGTGATGTTTGTCGACAACGGAAGCAGAGATGTGACGAGAACCGTCCAAAGTGCGGTCTTTGTACACGCTTGAAGATAGACTGCAACTACAGGGAGCCCGTGCCGACAAAGTAAGTGCTGCAAGGCATGTTTCGGACGATTCGATACTGCGAACGGAATCTGAAACTTTTTAGTTTTATCATCTGAATTGGACCTGACTGAGAGCGTCATAGGAAAGACAAAACCATGGTTGAAATCTTGGATCGAGTGAAAAACATAGAAAGTATACTCGAACAATTTCCTCAACTCACGATGGGCATCGCAGAGTTCAAGCCAAGTCAGACGCCACTTACCCATTCATCATTGAACGACCCCCTTAGCTTCAAAGCCGAGGGACATACGTTCGCGACCTCGTTCTCACACCCAAACGAAACAAATACAGCTCGAATGCATACAAGTCCTATATATCGTCACTATACTGCGTCTCATAAGATTTTGTTATGGCCGGCTATACAGCAACTTCACCTACAAGTTGCGCCATCAAACAATGGCAATGGCAAATTTCTGGAAAGTGGGCCTGTGTTCATGGTTAGAATACAGGCCTCAAGACCCCCATTATCATTAGATATAGATCTACAAGAGAGACCGTTTGTAGGCATGCAATCATTGGCGAGTAGAGTTGCTGGGGGCTCGCGAACAACATTTCCAGGCTTGTCCCAGGAAGCTATGCACCAACTGGCAGTGTCTTATTTTGATACGTTCAACTTTCTATACCCTTTCATGGATAGACAAACTTTCCTTTCTGATACTTTAGTGAAAGTAGCGTCTGAAGGATTCGATGGAGATATGGAATCTGTTATTGCCTTGCTAATATTCGCCCTTGGAGAAGTAGCGCTTGAAGGATCCTGCGGCTCTCCTGTCGATATTTACCAGGCACGGCCCAGTGGCATCAGAGGCGGGTCGGGGCCATCTAAACCACCAGGACTATCCTTTTTTAACGAAGCGATGAAAAGAATTGGCTGTGTCTTGACAGAATGCACTCTTGAAAACGTGCAGATGTTTTGCCTGACAGCGTGCGTTTCAATTTCAATTAATATGAGCTTGTCGAACTCGACTAACTCAATATTTGACGTAGACTATATTATCAATCCTCTTACCGCCATCTGGTAATTATTGGAACCAAAAACTTGAACGAGTGGCAGTTGATGTAATCGTAGGAATTTTGGAGGTCGATGATTTCTGCTTCATCAGCATGTGAAATGCTTATCACGTCGTTAGCACACTACTCCTCTTCGTTCCTTCTCAATACCTTCTGACCGAACTATAGGCATATATTTGACTGGAAATCTCCGAAGGGCGACCTTATAAAACGTGCGTATTGGCATTGCGCTACCATGGAGACGTGAGTTGTTTGATACTTCAAATTCCTTTCATTCTGTTGAGAGATAATAGGACTTTACACCTCGACATAGATTTGCCTCTTACCTCTATGATGAATCTCGAGACGCACATTGAGATGCCACTTTTCCCCATGCCATTTTGTGAAGACGATTTGAAGGGGGACCAGGAATCCAATTGGCAAGCACACAGTTCTTCAGTACTAGCATTACGAAGAATTTGCGTGCAGATGCAGAATGGAATTTCCGAGAGTAAGCATACGATTCGCAAACTTTTTTCACCATCTTAGATAAAACTGACTTCTCAACCAAAGTGGCTAAGATGGACGCCAACTCCTCTTGCTCGGAAGGTTACACCTTCTTGACCGCAGCCGGAGTACGGCAACTCGCATCTCAGCTAACTCAATGGCGCGGGCTACTCCCCAGTGCACTCCAATGGGCAGAAGATGAACCCGCGAGTTTTCCTTACGTGCAAACGCCTGAACGGGATATCGAGAATATCGATCCCAATTTCACATCTCCAATGTCACAACAAAGTCCTCGTCCGGTTCTCTTCTCCACTGACATCGACGAGGAACCGGTCAGGTATCCTTATGCATATGACATACAAGTTGCGACAATTAGAACTAGATACTATTACGCCAAATACATGGTTTATCGACCTTTTGTGTATAAGGTATTACATTCTCCGGAATTGGTGACGCCCGAGGATGCCCAAAATGTCGCGGAATGTCTACGAGTATGTTATCTCTACTTTCATCTTTCTTCCTTTCCCTTTTACTGCTACCTTTATCTTCGCTTCGCCCATATTAACGATACCCACTAGTCCTGTCTCCTATGGCCCATTCTCCTCTCACCCCCATCCCGTTGCAAACGTCTAATACCCTACCTCTTCACCTGGTCTCAGATATTCCTTAGCATCTTAATCATCGTGCATCTCTCGAAAAGCAACATGATGCTGAAGGATATTTGTGATAACATGTGTGGGGAGCGGTACCATGCAGAGATTGACGAAAGTGTGAGGCTAATGTTGGACTGGATTCGGGACTTGAAAGATGCTGAGGATCCAATTGCGCTTTGGTGTTGGAACATGCTGAGAGGCATCTATTGGTAGGTCTTTTATTAACACTTCATCAACACTCGTCGATGGTGGGTACGTGTGATGGTGGAGAATAAAATCCGGAAAATACGTCTCCAAAGTTTGGGTGTGGCTCGGGGATTACGTATGACGCAGTGAATGAAAGGGGAAGGAAAGATGCGGCCGCGTGCTTAGGTATTTATGATGTGGCGGAAAAGATCAAGGAAGCTATGCATAAGTGGATGATGAGATGCCACAACGATGTTACGATCATGAAGAAGGTAGAACAAACATCGAAACCCAGTAGTTAGACGAGGATCGCCAAATAAAGACCCAAATTCGGCCAGAATACAAAATGTCTATCGCATTACATGTCTTAACCCCAATATAGCAACTCACCACAGAGTGCAGCGTGTACTGTGACCTGGTAATCACAACTTTGACTCCTTTCTTCGTACGAATGTATCGTCTAGTAAATAATCGGGATATCTCTTTGCTCCGGCCATTCCTCCCGGGTGCCTCCCTATTTGGACTCGGTTAGTATGAACAACTTAGCGAGGGTGAATGAACTGGGTGGGGGGAATGAAGCATTAGGAAATAATAAAACGTACAATTTCCTCCGTCAATAACCAAAACTTCACCATTGACAAAGCTGCCTGCATCGCTGAACAAGTACACAGTTCCGTCTGCAATTTCCTTTACTGTGCCATATCTCCCCAACGGATTTCTTCTTTGCGCATCCCCGCTAGCTTCGCTCTCCTTATCGCCCAACCTTGCCATTCCCTCCGTTCCTTCTATGGGTCCTGGAGTGATCACATTGCTAGTTATTCCCCTAGGACCGTATTCCAATGCGGCCGTTGCAGAAATAGCGTCGACGCCTGCTTTTGCTGCTGCTGCGTGCCCCTGAAGTGCCATTCCTGTGAAATGGAACGTGGCGGAGATAAAAATTATGCGGCCGCCGGTGTTGGGGTTAGAAGCTGTATTTGGATGGGCAGAGGCGGATTTCATAAGGTGTGGGAGAGTAGCTTTGAGGGTATTGAAGGAGCCGAGAGTGTCGATTTCAAGGACAGTTCGGAAAGCGTTTGAGGAGAGACCTTCGAGGGGTGAAATGAAGTTTCCTGCTGCTCCGGCGCTGTTGAAAAGATATGTTAGAACACGTCATTGATATAAGTAAGAGAAAGGGAAATGGGTTGAGCAATCGTACATAACGAAATCAATGCCCCCTAATTCCTTCACACATGTCTCTACCGCACTCTCCAAATTCTTTATGTTTCTCACATCCACACCGCCGATTCCAATGACTTTGGATCCGGAACGTGCTGTTGAAATGGATTTGGCCATAGATTCAGTCTTGGATGGATTGCGTCCGATAATACACGCGTTGGCGCCTAGGTGAACCATTGCGCGCACTTGAGCGGAACATATCGTACCTGCTCCGCCAGTGCAGAAGACGACTTTGTTGTCTAAAGGAAATACGATTAGCGTGCGCAAATAAAGCAAACTGTGCTATCTGTTAGAAGTCCATACCGAATATACCGTTCCGCCAGACGTCGGAGAGATATTCTGATCGAGGTAGAGCCATGTTCGTTTATATCTTGAGGATCAAAGCAGTGTTTGTGAGTTCGAAACGGAATTGATGATATAGATACTTGTATTTCGTAGTTTTTATAGTTAGGTCTTAAATACACAACATCAATGGAAAAAAACTAAGTCACTTGGATTACTGATCTAAAGTAAGACATGAACTACCTAAGTACAAAATCCGGGGTTTCAAGCCTCGGTCCGGCTATTCATTAACAAGCTCCGGGAGCCAAGACGTGATTACATAATATCGTAATCGATCCATTGATCCATTGAAGAGAATGACGGCGGAGTTCCCTTATTAGTTCGGTACTTCGATTTCCGCTAAGCTGATTAAATAAATACCTAACCAAATCAACAACTTAGATCCCAGTTTATATCCATCACACTATCTTTGTGTATTGAACAATCCTTCAGTAAGAATATATCTGAGAAGGATATTAATAGGTGACAAGATGTCTACAAAGACTGTTTCGACTTTGAAGTTTGTGGGATCGATTTCCCTTGGCCTACTTACTGTAAGTTGCTTGCATCACCCCACTATAGCTTGTCATTCCAGACTTTACAGCTTGTTCGTTTCCATTATCGACTCTCATCTCCTATCCTCTCAGTCCGTTGTGAACTTAATAGACTGACAAATATTAAAAAACAGGGCGTTTCTTATACCCTTTCATCTCTCACGATCCCAGCCTTCCTAACCCTCCCATCCGCCACTCTCGCATCTCGTTCCTACAGTTCCCTGACTACTCTCGCCACAACACATACTCGTGCGCTCACATGGATATCATCATGGTCTTTCCTTCTCGCCTTTTACTTCTCACCTCGAGGACAAAGACATCCATATCTCCTCTGGACCTCACTCTTCGCCGCCTCAAGCTCAATCGTTGATAAACTCATTCCACTTGCTATAGGTTCCACAGGTCCAAGACGCATTGCACAGAAGAAACGATCAAAGAAACCCATGAGCCCCAGACAAATGGATGCAAGTTACGAGGTCTTGAGCAAGAGCGCGAGAGATTATGAAAGTGCGGGGTTGGCGAGTAGTGAGGAGGAAATGGATGATAATGTCAATGGGGAAGAAGTGAGAGAGGAGATGGAGGGGTTCATGGCCAGTCAAGTCGTCAGGACTGTGGTTGCTGGGTTGGGCTTTGCGATGAGTGTTGTGGGTATTTGGGGAGATGGTGGGTTCACTGAGGTCGTTTTTGTGGATGTTGTGTAAGCGGTGATGAAATGGGCTGGGGGTATGGCTATGAGGCACGCGATGTGAGGGAAATATAACGAAGCATATGACATTGACGAAAGATGAGAGGCGTAACTTTGATGCGAGCCCTGGGTTAGCCTAGAAGCTTGTAGGATGGGATTGGTCGAGAGGTTCATAGGCGTGATCGGGTGGCAAACAATAAACTCCCATTCTTTCATTATGTATGAATTTTGAAGCCTCTTTATTGACTATATATAAGTTACGCTCATCTCAATGTTTCAAGTTTGGGCTTCTCTGCCTAATAATCCGTTGATGGTCCAAGAATTTTGGATGCAAAGGATCGGAGGCTGTCTGTTGTTCAATGTACTACAGACATTCATGGAAACTTGATATTTAAAGCAAAGATTTCAATATTTACTTTTGTTATACTATTACCGTTTCTCTCCCCCTCCATCTCTATATAGTTTATCTGTGGAACTTCTACTAATAAGTCATTTCAATAGCCATCTCCATTATGCAAGCAATAAATTTCCACAGACTTTGAACTCCAGGAATCATCCGTGTGTGTGTGAAGAAATGTATGTGAATACATCTATAATTCCACCCTCTTCCAGCTTTTTATATACTCAATACCTTTATCCTTTCTTATAATGACCCGACGGAGGCGTGTATGATAGTGGTGCTTCCGTGGTGCCGCTCAGCCTCGTAGGTATTACATGGGAGCTCGCTCTGGGCCGCTTGTAATATCTTTCTGGTTATATACGTATGTACGAATTGAATATTATGATTTGTATTCCTCTGAGCGTATGGTTTAGCAGCGGTAAATCGTCAAGCATAGATAAGGGTCCCGATACTTTTGCAGTGCAGTTTGACACCCGATGCCTTCAGATTTGCAACACGATTGAAAGATTCGATCAGTTTGGAATGCTGAATGCATTCCGAGTGTTGCTTCGTTTTTAGATGTCGAATTTCATCTCGGGTCATCTAGTAGTTCAGACTATAAGACACTATGAGCTTAGGGGATTTGGATTTGATTGTGAAGTGTAAAGGGCGCAGTGGGATGGGGGTAAAATGCGAGGGCGTCTGTAAATCGGCGAGTTTGTTTTGATATAAGCTTTTAGGGGATGAACGAATGATCAAAGAGGTGCTAATGCTGAATGTATGGGATTTGATAGAGTATGCGAATAATGAAGAGGTCGAGTAGTGTTTTAAAGTTATATGAGACCGTTTCGCCACATCCACAACTGAGAATAGAAAGTGTGGGTGGAAAAAGGAGGATTGAAGTCCTGTTTCTTCAAAATGATTAGGATAGGGACTATGCTGAACTTGAGAAGATATTTGTGATGAAAATTATGAGGAGAGTACGTTTTGGGATTCTTGCGACGGAACACTTATGCATGGATATTGCTTTATGTCAAAACGATGGTGATAGAAATGGAAAATCCGTCTCCGTGATATACGGGACAACGGGCCCAACTTTGTTTCCATGAAAGGAATATATGTACCAAAGCAAGACTCAATAACAACCTATGCATAAGAATCTGACTCCCAATCACAATCTTCAAACTAGCTGCAACTCTCATTGCTCCCGGATATAGGTTCAGACCAGCATAACCGTCATACCGTATCCGAAACATCTATTTAGCAACACAAAAGACCAAATCGCCGAAATTTTGAATATGAACACTGGATCCGAACAGCAAATCCACGTCAGCGAAGCCACTAACACCAAGTTCTCATCCACTTGTATTGTATCGTTTGGGCTGTATATGGATCTTCAGTTGCACCCATATCATAAGGACCAAACGTTTTATAAGGTGTCTTATATTCAATCAGCTTGGATTGAGCATTTGGTCCAGTTTTGATGAATATTGTTGCGCTGTAGCCATCATCGCAGCCTGTGAGAGTAAAATTCATCCCTGTAGTTGCATCGGGCACGACGTCGGAGGGAACCCATTGATTATAGCATCGAGGCCAGGAATTGTCCATAACGATACCTTGCCAGCCTTCGATCAACCATTCGGAAAGTACGGTAAGACAAGCGTTGGTGGGAAGGACAAGAAGTGGGAGAACTATGAGGAGTTGTGTTTGGAATTTCATTTTGAGAAGGGTGGAGTAAGTTTATGCAATTGTGGAAGCAGAAGACAGGCTTCTGTGACGGTAGTCTGACGAGCAATGACCTCGAAGTGACTAGACTAAGAGATAAAAATCCAATCAGTATAGGTTGATTTTTATTCACCTACAAGTTGTGGAACAATGCCCGACTTATACCTTCATCGCAGTAGACTTGAACGAGCTTGGCGAACAGGAAGGACTCCCTTGATGGCCTAATATGTGACCAAATTATTTCCTCTCTCTAAACTACCACTTGACATTTCCTCATCATTGCCAAACGCATTTCTTCGCACTCTGTTATTGCCATGTAATTCATGTTCAGAAGGACTTTAGACTGGACAATGGGTCATGTCCGGCGGTAAATGATCCTTCGCGCAAATACTCATACGATATAATATCCAAAAATGGGATTAAAGTAAGGTTAATTCTCATCGAATGGAAAAAGCATAATCCTCTATGGACGCTCAATTGAAGAAATCATCACAACGTGTTACTAATTGCTGGGATTTTGACAGCCGGTTTTATATTTAGATTGAAAGATACAGTGCTGTGCTATGCCATGCGGCAGAGCAAATCAGACGCCTTGAATATTCTAAACCACTGTAAATTGCTGTAGTTCCAGGGTACGATTTACACTTTCCATTCGACTTCGAATGGTGAAGAATTGCTTTTTTAAGCCGTAGAATTACAGCCGTAGAATTACAATCATTTATTCCATGTAGCTTGATGTTCAAAGTTCGGATTTCTGCGGATTGTGTGGTTGCTTGAACAATGCCGAGAAGCATACAATCAATTGCACTAGAAAGCGCGCAAGATATGATGTTGCCTCGCCCGCACCAGATTAGTAGTCAACAAGAAATTGGTAAGCTGGTTTCGATGGAGGTGGAGTAAGGTAGGTCTTCAAATGCTTGGGCTCCTTCAACCAGTTGAAATCCGCTGGAATCATAAAATGGCGACATTGCTTGCGCTACTTTTTAGCGACTGGCGCGTAAGCTGTAAGTCGCACTATTTGCAGGTAGAATACCATGTTAAACACTTGAGTAACAAGCTAATCATGGTATTCGTGATGAGTTCGGTAGCTTCGTTCGGCTTCATATAGATTTGGTCGAAATTGTGGCAATGCGAAACTTTGTTCGAGATGTGACACCAATAACAAGATATAAAAGCCGTTATAATCATCCGTCGACTTGCCTTTCGAGGGTATTGATCGTCGAAATTGATGCACAGCCGGTGTAAGACTATCGAGGAATCAATGGGCTAATCTTTCTGCCGCGATATCGCCTCATCTGTTACAGTATCATTAGAATAGCGTGCCAAGTGAGACAAATTGAGCAAGTTCGATTTCTCGTACTACAAGAGAACCTGCAGTCCCATCTTAAGGTGTAAAGAATGGAAGTCTTTGCGATGCGAAAGTCTTCATCGAGAACAATTCGATATAATGAGGTAAAGTCGATGTCACTAATCAGCTGTGATACGATGAACTTACAGACCATGAGGGGCCGCCGAGAGAATACTCAAACCCGTTGTATTCCCGTGGCACATCGACTCGACATGAATGGATATAAAGAAGAAAGCCATGTTTACATACCTCAAATGATTGTCCATCATATTGAAAGTCGACTTTGTAGAGCATCTCAAGAATATGTAGGTAGGTATATTTGCGCATGGAAATGTTTTTGCGTCTGACTACCTGTAGATGTCTGAGCTCGACAAATGCACACCCACTGTAACCTCGCCAACGACCCTCTGATACGGACACGAGTAGCGAGTGTCTGGATACTCAATTAGGTGTTTACTGACTACCAAAGTAGACATATCGTGCGTATGCGTATCGTATGTATCTTCTTCTTTCTTTCTTTCTTTCTTTCTTTCTCTTCAACTCTCCCTTTGCTTCTTTTCGTTTGTCCCTTTTCCCTATATCTACTACTTGCATTGATACCTCGCCATTCTAGTCACTATTACATGGCATGGCTATCGTGGGTGTATACTAGTGATCGTTTTTTGCCTGTCCAGAACCACTTCAGTCTTTGGCTATCTTCAATTCGGCTCCCAATACATTATTCCATCAATGATCTTCCACCTCTCCTGCTCCAAATACTCTGAGGTATGGTGTGGGATGCGACCGG
This sequence comes from Botrytis fragariae, assembly GCF_013461495.1. NCBI lineage: Eukaryota > Fungi > Ascomycota > Leotiomycetes > Helotiales > Sclerotiniaceae > Botrytis > Botrytis fragariae. The sequence continues at coordinate 1,441,334 of NW_023500987.1, forward strand.
GGGAAGTTTCTCTGTCAATCTCCGATCTTATCATTATTCTCTTGGCATTCTGCACGCCCATACTTTTGCAGCTTTCGACACATCAAAGGGTCCTTGGGGTACACAAAGTACTACCCATCACTGTTACTTGGCGAGTGCCACACCGTTCTTCCATATTTTGGATAAAGGGCATTTGCAGTTATCTCGTTACCTTGTCGGGTATGCAGTATTCACTACGTCCTTCGAAGCATCATTTGTTATATTGTAGATTCATCACCAAGAAGTGGGCTGCATCTATGGGTATTTCGCAGGTCAGCTCCTCGCTGCCGTCTGACACTGAAAATTCCATCCAAATTCGGCTCACAGATGCTAAATCTCCCCCTTCAATCCTTTCCGCATCTTTATGTGCCTGTCTCCAAAGAATTCAACCTCACTTTTCACTATCGCATCTTACTGCCCGCACATCTGCATCGTGCATGGAAAGCGACTCAACCTTAAACCCCGAAATATGGGTCGCGACAACTTTACCTTCTTTGGGCACGGTCGCACAAACCATCCATCTTCTCAATGCATGGGTTATTTGATCTATTAATCCTTATTCTCACGATAATGTGAGCCCCATCCCCTCTCCAAAAGACTTGGTATGCTAGTGAACCTGTTGCATTTTCTATCTTTACATCCCTAGTTTTACTCAAATTGTGGATAACCTATGAACATATGTGTATCTTTTCGACAATATAATCATATTAAAAATGTGTATGGGGTACGTATTCAAGGTTACCTCGCAAGGAATTCTATACCCGGGATGGAAGGTGGCGGTTGCATTGACACGGGACTGATCCGAAGAATCCTAGCTATGGATCGAAATCGTAGTAAGATTGATCAAACCTGTCAAGTTATTTTAATGCTGAATTAGCGATGCTCACAACATTCTAGGAAGCATACTTTCGCGAGTTTCCTATGTGGAGAACAGTGGCCTTCTTTCGACTCACAACATACGTGAATTTTGACCAAGAGGAAATGAAAGAATTCATCATGGCGTTTGATTGGCAAAGAAATTCATGCATGAAGAATTTGCTGGCCGATGAATATTCAACGGCCCTACATCAACAATCTTTTCTTAGAACCCATGTTCTTCTCCTGTCAAAGGGGGCGCCTCTCTCTGCACATCCGGGAAAACAATGCTTATATTTTCGATAGCTTTCAAAGGTGAATATCAGAGGAAGTATTGGCACTAAGCCCCACGCGTGAGATCCAGTATCAAGATTGCCCTGTCCATCTTATCACAACGATGTATATTGTCATATTATGCGGGGGTCGATGAGAACGTGACATGCACATTATCAGTCTCACCCCTCCACCAGATAGAGAGTCGTCGTCAGCCTTTTCGTTACAATGCCCCGAAGCATCAAACTGCCCGATGCAGAGTTAACTTCTCGTAGCATGAGAACGGTTTTATGCTTGGCATGGGTGAACGGGTCTGTGAAGTCTATCACAAAAGTTAAAGTTGACTCTGTAGCTGCATCGTGAACTTCCTCCCAGGTCTCTTGGCGCTGGCTAATAAGTATTGGGAAGGAAGTTTATCGCCAAACCAGCCAAAATTGCTTCAAGTGACAAGTTTACGCTTCCTGCGACATAAGCTTTGAACACGGTGCAATGCACATTGCTTAAACCATATAAACGCACGAATCAGCCAAAGTTTGACCGGCATAGGCACACATGAAGCAGGTCCCTGTGGATGCTTATTTTTGTATTCATCTAAAGATCTAATTGTTCCAACCAGAATAGGTTCACGAGGTATTGTTGCAATCGCAGCTCGTAGCGCCGCGGGAATAGATGTATGGCGTTTTCCGATGTGATATCGGTAGCCCCTCTCGTTACCCCTTGCGCTGACACGAATTAAGCTCTGCATCTACATGGCTATCAACATCTTTTCTCGAGAACCTTGGAAATTCACTTGTGCTGGCATATCTCCAAACAGCATTGCGTAGATGTTGCGTAGACATTGCGTATACGGTGAAGATCTTCAAGTTGGTAAACTATAGAATTAGGTGAGATTTTCTCTGAAATTTTCTGAGGTTTCGCTTTCTGAGAAGACGATACTGAAAGCTCTTGATGACAAGTGAAATTACCGGTTTTTCATCAATAAAGTTTGAGCCAACCGCGCTTACATGAGCGAAAACTTACCTTCCGTATTGCAGCCCAAATTCCCCGAGAAGTGCAACCTAAGATGGAACTTCATACTAACGAAAATATGCAGCTCGCATCGTTGTACGCCTGTTAGCGCCACTACTTAGAAAAATCACATTTTGATATCCGTTCTGGAAGATATCACAAGCATCAGGTAGCTTCAATGTTATCGACACCAAGGGTTTCTAATCAGGTGTAAATGAATCAATATTTCACAATGCACACCTCAAGCCTTCTCACTGCATTATTGAAAATACCACCTACTGAATACTATTCAGTTCTGGCTCAATGGAGCTCAGGAAAGGGTTTGCTTTGTGTGAGAGGGGGTGAACGACCCCATGTGCGATTTCGAGATGCGACCTTCTCCCTTCGAAGTGCAGATATGGAGACGAAAGATGAGGATATCGTCGTGGTATCCGAGGTTCAACTCATCTTCACAAGGAAAGAAAAGGACATTGGTTGTGTTATCGGTGATATCTCAGCAGACAAGTAGCATCTAATCGACTATATAAAGAGTGTGAATGATGGCGTTGTCTTCAGTTTCCAAATCAACCAGCTCATTCTCTCTTCTCCCGGGTCTTGTCGAACCCCCCTTAAATTCATCATGAAGAATTCTTTCTTTAGTTCATTGGCAAAATTTGCCTCACTTTCTTTAGCTTTGGCATTGCCAACAGCAGAAGTTATCCCATCCGCTCTTGAAGAACGTCAAAGCTGCGCAAATACTGCAACAACCAGGAGTTGTTGGGGACAGTATTCGGCATCCACAAATTCTTACACTACTGTCCCACAGACAGGTGTAACTAGAGAGGTAAGATGACCATTTGAACCTTTTTTCTCAATCATCAAAGCTCACTGTAATGTGTAGTACTGGCTGGTCGTCCAGAACACAACTCTCAGTGCTGATGGAGTTTCTCGCCCGACTCTTAACTTCAATGGTACAATTCCGGGACCTCAAATCACGGCAGACTGGGGTGATGATGTTATCGTCCACGTTACGAATAAACTCACCAACAACGGAACATCTATTCACTGGCATGGTATCAGACAGTTGAACAACGCTCAGTACGACGGTGTTCCAGGTAAAACTGACCATGCACCATTCTATATCATGAACTAACATTCTCCACAGGTATTACACAATGCCCCATTGCTCCTGGAGATACTCTCACATACAAGTTTCACGCGGACAATTATGGTAGCTCCTGGTATCACTCCCATTTTATTCTCCAATATGGTGATGGACTCTTCGGCCCACTCGTTATTAACGGCCCTGCAACCGCCAACTACGATGTTGATCTTGGCATGTTGTTCTTGAATGACTGGAATCACGTACCTGTTCAATCACTCTGGGACAAAGCCAAGACTGGAGCACCACCAACACTCTTGACTGGTCTTATGAACGGTACCAACACATATAATGGAGCTGGTAAAAAGTTCCAAACTACTTTCACACCAGGCTTGAAGTACCGCATCAGAGTGGTCAACACAGCTGTCGACGGCCATTTCCAATTTTCTATTGATGGTCACAGCTTCCAAGTCATAGCAATGGACTTTGTACCGATTGTTCCATACAACGCTACAAGTATTCTAGTAAGCATTGCTCAACGTTACGATATCATTGTTACAGCCAATGCTGCGGTCGGCAACTACTGGATCAGAGCAGGATGGCAAACAACATGTTCTGGTAACACCAACGCTGCCAATATTACCGGTATCCTTAGATATACTGGTTCTAGCTCTACTGCTGATCCAACGACTATCTCTACTATAACGGCAAGTACGAGTTGTTTGGATGAACCATTGACAAACCTTGTTCCATTTGTACCAATCAATCCAGTTGCCAGCTCTATCATGAAGACAACGTTGACCACCGCTGGTGGTCAGTGGCTATTCAATGGAAGTTCTTTACTTCTTAACTGGACCGACCCCACTCTTCTCACTGTCTTGAACAGTGGAAACATTTGGCCAACAGACTACAATGTTATTCCTGTTGAGTCCACTACGGCGAACAAGGGATGGGCCGTTCTCGCCATCTCAGGACCCACTGGGTAAGCTTTCTACCCCTATCCACCGATACTTTTATTGTAAACCATACTGATAATCTACCTTCTAGTCCTAATCACCCTATCCATCTCCACGGTCACGATTTCTGGACTCTCTCCCAAGGTACCGGAGCCTATACTGCTACCACCGCACTAAATCTCGTGAACCCACCCCGTCGTGACGTGATGACACTTCCCAGCGGCGGACATCTTGTCATCGCTTTCCAGATCGATAACCCCGGTTCTTGGCTCATGCACTGCCATATCGCATGGCACGCATCTGAGGGTCTAGCTTTACAATTTGTTGAGAGCGAGAGTAAAATTTTACCGACAATTGGAACAGCTGATGTTTCCACTTTCCAAGACACATGTGCAGCTTGGAATGCTTGGACCCCCACTGAACCTTTTCCACAAGATGACTCCGGAATTTAAATTTCCTTCTGAAAATGAAGGGTTTTGAGGTGCGAGGCTTGTAGATCGTGGGTGGTGGAGGGCTACAGAGAGGCAGCGCGATGATGAGTCCTCGCATCGTGGGGGCAGCGGGTGAACTTTAATCCATGCAAAGTTGATATGGATTTTTTTGATACGGGAGATGAGGATTGGTGAGGCAATATACGAACACTCTAGGATTTCTGCGTCGATGCGCTTTGCTTTGCTATGCTTTTTGTTGGTTCTATTCTCTTCTTATTTCTTTCTCAGCTGAAGGACCTTTTGGTTTGGGGTTTTGGTGTCGCACGATTTTCGTGCTGGCCTCCCTTGAAAATATGCTACCAGTTATGAGTACCATGATTGTATATAGTTTAGTTCTTGATTTGTGAATAGTTATTACTTTGTTCGGAAAGTTGCTCTTGTGTTGTTTTGTGAATGAAGTCGGATCTCTGACTTCCTGACTCCATACATCCTATATTACTCTAGACTATCCCATCCCATCATAGCATATTTATTCTTTCAATGCGTATCATATTGTCCTTTTTTGGTGCTCCCGGAATGCAAACTCATCGGTTCCAACAAATTCAAGAGTAATTCAAAGCCTTCACGCTGACTTGATGTTTGATGTATCAAAGACCCCCCCATGAACATACCCCCAACATGATTAAATCATGGACCAAATGTCATAGTTTGTGATATTATGGTGCTTCAGACGGGAAGGTTTATGGATCAGCCCTGAGATGGCTGGGGAAGTCATGTGACGATCATCCAGCGCCGATGAACATACACCTTAACAATCAGTAACATAACTCGCATATGCAACACTGGGCCAGCTCCATTAGATATTGCAAATCTCCTCACACTCTCAGCTAGAAGGAGAGGCATCCCAGGATTATCATTCTGTTTATATTCATTCACTGATCTGCTATCCCTCGCCTAAAAACAATTCGCTTACGGATAGGTAGGTACCTATCTTTCGCTCCTCGCTTCTACCAAGAAATGATTGACCATGTAGGGTAAAGACAGTATGTTGAATCAGAAAAGAAGACCTGTAAAACAGATTAAAGGATATCGTCGTTTCGCATTTCTAGTGAGGTTCCTAAGTCTAAAGTACTCTAATTGTACACAACTGTCCTTACCTTAACTTTTGAAGCTGTTTCTTTCAATCGGCCACTTTCGCTAATTCATGTCTGGATATGAGTCCATTGTAGACAAACCGGCCTATATTGAGATCTGTAAGTATTGTGAGGGTTTCCTGCATTGGCTGGACTTATTTTGGAGGTTCCATCTGGCTTGGAGCTTTGATGGAGGAGGGCTTGCTGGGAAGTGAAGGTGTTCCATGAAGTATTGATCAGTATTTGTTGACAGAGTGGAAGATGCCTGGAATTAATCGTGATTTAGGTCTTGTTGATGTGTTGACCTTGCTCTGACTGGAGGATGTGAAGCTGACTGAGCTATCACCATTGCAAAGATCTCCTGGACCTGCGTGTCAAGCTCGCTAGTAATATAAGTAACTAATTGGACATCTCACATGATCGATCTTCTGGTTAGGATCGATCGATTGAATTCCTGCAATGGTACGGAGACAGCATGGGCCAGTGAAACTGCTTTTGAGAAATGCCACTCAATACGAGAAAAAATTGTGGGTGCCTCTTAGGTTCGCACTTGGAACCATGTTGGAGAAGTAGTATCCATTCCTGTATTCCGTCAGAAATTTTAAAAAGAATCCACACAAAAATTAATATTGCCAAGTTGATAGAAAACAACACCCCGTGTATTGAGCATTTGGAAATTGTCTAATGATTTTCATTCGGTATATCTGCCGACTACAGTGAGGATCGAAGGGGCCAATCGATGCAATACGAATGAGAAAATGTTCATGTGACTTGCGCTTCCGAGGCCCCTGTAATTGTGATGTGTAGTTTACAATGGAATCCTCCCAATCTTCAATATCAGTATCGGCCTATCAGAGTCTGATTAGGAGATCTATTGTATATACTATGTCTGGCAGTCACTGAGGATTCGCGCAGAATGTGCCGAAAACTTGTGATGTCGAATCTGACAAATGATCTTCGCGAGGGCATCCGAGAAACAGCTTTGCGCATGATGACCGATCTTTATCGAATGCCCTTATTATACTTTAGATATTGGTCTTGACATTGTCATCTTTTACGATTGAGTTGATATCAGCCTATTCCGTTTGGCTTTAGATGATTTGTAGAAACTGGCTCGGCACAAAGTATGAGGAACATCAAGTGCTTATACCGCTGGTAAGCCAAGGAGAGGCTGAAGTGCTTGTGCTAAATGATACCTTTTACTTGACCTACAACATCGAAAATATCTGGATACAGGTGAATCGAAGCTAGGTGTCTAAATATGTGTATCTAGATGTGTATCTAGATGTGCTCATCTAAAACACGAATCTCAGATATAAATGTATCAAGAGATGAATATCTGAGCATGTCTATCCAAACATGACTACCTAGAAGCTCACGAGTGGAATCGAACGACTGAATATATAACTCTTTATTCAAAGATAATAAGTATTTACAAGGACAATTAGATGTATGTCCCCTAGCTTGAATCTACACACACACAATCTTAAGCTTTCATCTGATAGATAACAAACGATTCTCTTAATACAACTCTAAGCGCTCAGCGGCTACCAATCATAGCACTTAAGTTGGTGATGCATTGATATTTTGTGATTACGCTAAACTCTTTGTAGTAACATCATGCTTATGTAATCCCTCCTAAATTGATCAGAATCAATTATACACAACACTCAATACATATCGCACCACAACTGTCATTCTGGTTCGCATTTCAATGCCAATAAACAATTTCCGCAATTCAATCAATTAAAATTTAATCCTTGTATCAAATCTCATTTTCAAATACTTCCCCGAAAATCTCAGCAACCACGTTGTCCAATACGCAAGGAGCCATCGACGGTCCGTCCGTTGGGCTAGATAATATTACAGAAGGAGAGCACGAATTGAAGTTGGAGGAAGAGCTAGATCGTACTCAATCACCACCCCCTAGATACCCTAATTCAGAGCCATCGCATTCTACGCCTTCTTCACCACGACCCCCACCCTTTTCTTCCCTTTATACTTCAACTGCCGAAGCTGTCGAGGCTTACAAGGTTGCTGTCACTGAAGCAGGCGCATCTCTATCTACATCTCCTGCTGCTCCGGAATACGTACCTGTCGCGTCCGATCAGAATCGACAACTTCACGAAGCTTCTACTTCCTCAAGAGACGTCGAGGCGGAAACAAAAGCTGCACTACCGCAGGACACTAAAGGCGAATCCTCGAAGAAAGACGACGAAAACGAGCCACCACCTGCATATTCGGAAGGTTCAAGTCCACTCGACGGATTCACATATCTGATGGCGGCCGCCGGAGGAGCTGCGAGTATTATTACTCAAGTGCAGCAAGGTGCAGCACCTATAAACACTCTCGGAGGTAGGGTTTGATTATTATCAATTGTTGGATGAATCAATTATTGACGTTCTCTAGATGTCGGCGCAGATGAGAACATCACCATGGACCTTCGGTATGCTATAAATGGAACATTTAAATCAATTGTCCGCATCTACTGACCTCAAAATTTAGGGGCACTCGGTTCACGTTGTCTCGAGATGAACTCTTAACACTTCCTGAATTCGTCCTCCTATCTCTCTTTCCCAATGGTTTACTACCGGACGGCCATTTAAGTACCTACCACGAAGGGGATGCTTTCCAGGTTGATGTCCGTGATACTCCATTATTTATTCGCAATATACTGTCAAATTTAGACATACATATAGCTGACCTTTTCTCTCAGTACGATCCTGCATCCTTACAATACATGCTTGAATTCTTTCGCAACGTGGCGCAAACCATTCCATCGGGTTCGAACTCACCGGGACCAGACGCAGACGCTATACCAATTGAGCCAATGGCAGGATCCGCCAGGGAGATGCTACAAGATAGAGCCGGGATAATTGTTTTGAGGGAAGACTTGGACTTCTATGCAATTCCTCCTCGACCTGACATCGAACAACCGGAGATGATAGAGGTGAAGAGAGCGGCTGGGAAGGCATTGTTGAAACAAGATGGTATATTTTCTGGATTGAGAAGAAGTGAAGAAACAGGCACAACGGAACAACATTTGATTGAGATGTTGACTGCTGGGTATGTTTATTTTTGATGAGAATGCCTGTAAACTTCCAACTAATACAGACACAGAGGTTTCAACCATGACGATCATTGGGGTCACCGAGCAGGAGAACCAAACAAGGCTGTCATATGCAGTCTCGCATTAGCTCGCCTCCGAACTGATATCCGTGGCAACGAGATGGGTAGTAATGCTGTAGGTATGGCACAAAAGCTTCTGCTTTTCTGGAGAAAACCTGCAAGAAGATGTTGGTGGGAAGGTGTCGAACTGGAGAACGTAGAAGGCGTGGAAGGAAAATTAAAGGTGTGGATTCGAAGAGTGTGGACGTTGGAGATGAGTGTTATCGGCTTACGTTGATAATCTCTTTTCTCAAAATAATTTCCTTTGTTTTCATACCCTACAATTTGTGTTTTTTCATTCAGGGAGTATATTCAGTTTGGTTTCAGCAACATACATCCACTGGGCAATATTTAGTGGACAAAATATGAATGACCGCGGTAATTCAATAGGCCGTTATCAAACAATGTGTTTGGCTGCCGAATTTTTATAGTTTCCTGTTGCTTTGCAGCATCATCTTTTTCCTTATAGCGTTGCAGGTGTTCGATTCATTGGGGGAAAGGGCAACCTGTGTATGGAATTAGCATAGTTGTTTTCATCTTACGATTTGGCATTGGTTTCATAGTTGTTTGCTGGTTGTGGCCCTTGTGGATGAAAATTGGTTGAGTAAATCTTGCATAAAAAAGATTACTAGTCGCATGGGAGGACGAACGGGATGGATGTGATCTAAGTAGTAGAGGGTGGAGTGTTTATGAGGGAGGAGGAGAGGGGGAAGAAAACTGTACACGAATGAAGCAGATTAGTTGCAGTGAATCCGTAATATAGAAAAATGATACCTATTTAGTCGCAGTGCGAGCAGGTACAAATGCGTCTACTTCTCTACTAACATTACTGTCTGCACATTTACAATCTGTTGATTTGATTCATGACATCGCTAGTATCCCAGTTTCACACGATGAGATTGAAAATCCAATCATCACAAGGAGTGATGGCATCAATCCCATGCATCTGTTCCCAATGATAGTCTTAGGCGGAGTGAGGAGATGCTGTGTCGACTGCGTCATCCTAAGATCAACCATTTTCAAAATTTTGAAAGGCTCAGAAATACAGAGGATTCTTGGGATAACGAGGAAACCTTTCAACCAGGAGAAATCTAGATATACTCTGTTATCATATCTTTTCGTCAATCATGCAACAGTAACTCACCTTCCGTTCGCACTCTTCCAGCCATTCGAGAAGGTCTCATCGTTTCAAAGACAAATCGGATAGCCTTCTTTTGTGTGATATACCTACATTACAAGACTAATCGAGAATTGCCACCAGTTTTCAAGCTTATGCAATAACTTATCGTTCGCCTTGCTTTTGGTTTAGCATCCACAGAGTAGTAAAGGGGTTTAGTTAGTGGTCTTGTCCCGAACGACAAGTGTAGATTGCCTGTTTCCACAATAGTCCATACGGTGAGATTTCATGTCTTCTAGAAGGGGTTTGAAGTAGTGGTTTACCCAATTTGGGGAAAGAGCGGTGCCTTGATACTTACTGTCTTACTCTTCAATATCCCTCTTCATATTTGATCATCAAAGCATATTTCGGTTTCTAGTACTTCTCTACATCCCGATGTATGTTCAATGATTGAATAGTCCTCTAGGTCTAGCTGAATTTGGTGCGCAGTTCGTTTTACCTCTCATTGTCTGAGAAGGTGGCACAATATCACTCGATTGTTTCCTGGTATGGTTCTTCATGACCCGATTCGCAATTTCAAGTATAGTGCACAGTTCAATGGCATTAAAGTTTATTGCATCGAAGAGTGACCGGAATCATCACCGGCAGCTACGATGAGGAAAAATAAAAGTTCGCGAGTGAAGTTGATATAAGCCTGGGAATGCCTAGCGCGAATTATCGGCTCTTAGTATCGAGAGCCGGATGAGTTCGACGTGCGATATGGAACTACCCAGGGATTTTACCAAGATTCACAAAATATCATAGCTGAGCAAGGTTGTATCATTTGTGAGGGGTTAAGTAAGTATGGCCTTGTTATTTAGCTCTAGCACTATGTTTCTGTTGAGCCATGATAGGTGACACTGTGAATGAAATAGTAGATATGCAAGCATAGAATATATGAATCATGCACTGGAAGTCGTTGAATCATTATCCCTCCTTCATTTGACGAGACATTGGCCGCATCGTTCACTCAATACCCGAGCACATCTCCCATGTCAGACACTTTCATCCTCCAAATATCCCGTCTGCGTTTCCTTCGAGATCATCCATTCCATTCTTTACACTTTCTCTCTTCTATATCCCCCGTCTTAGGCACAACCCATATATTTCCCTCAGCGTCGCTACTCACGAACAATCTACCAAACGTATGCAACGCCACCCCCACAGACCCAAACAAATTCCCGGAAAAAACGACGCATGGAGATTGACATCATACTAAGTATCATTATTCAGCGCATGCTGCAACATGCTAAACTATGCCCCGTCCACATCTATTGTGTCCTCATCACAAGACAGTACGGGAAGTTGTGAGTTCCTCTTTGATCTTCTGTATTTTTGAGATAGCTGTGGGAATTTAACGCTGAGCTAGGATGGTAGAGGTGGATATTGATGTTGATGGGCTTGCGTGTGAGGGTTTCTTTCGGGACTTTTTTCGTTGGGATATGGATCGCCGGAAAGAGGATTTGGTTGTGTGTGTGTTGGTGGTTAGCAGGGAGCGGGTAGTAGGGCTGTGGTTGGTCACTTTTGGGAAATAGTCGGCTTGAGGATTTCTTCGATGATGAAGGGATGTGGCGGTGGAGGTGCCGTACTGTTTGTTACGAGGATTTGGGTTATGCTTCTTACTGTACTGGGAGTTGCTGTGTAGTTACGTGTGTGTATATTGCTCGACGAAGCATGGAGAGTTTTGCCATCACTGCTCAGAGCCATTTCGTAGTTGAGTTAGGAGGACATTGGAATACTATCATCTTCACTTCAAGTACAGCTGTGGCAGAAGAGAGTCAATATACAACTGTAGAACTAACAACAATGGTCTTTATTGGGGTTTGTAAACAGGTACCCCCTTCATCATTTTGTTTTACATGTGCAATACCCTCTTTTTGTTGAAGAATCAGAAGAGCTCTATTCGTATCGAAGATGGTAGTACGGGCTCTCGTGAGATGTCCAGGGACCAATTGAACTGAGTACCCTGCGGCGATGGATGGAGTCGGATAGACTGGTTGCAGTATTGTTGGACAAGCAACTAGGACTAGAGAAATCACGTTTCCTAGGAGGAGGGCGACCCAATGTATTGAGCGCTTCATGGTGAGAATAAGAAACGGGATCATGTCAGATGGAATTAGGAATGTACATGGAGTATTACAGTAGAGTTTTTAACTTGCAAGAAATACATAGCGATACGTAGCCTCCTGATATTGAAAGTTTCTTAAAACTGGTGGTGCTGGGCGCTAGAATGATAGAATGAGACTTCTCACCGTTACATATGTACATCGTCACAACAGAATATTAATGGGACTCGAAATGCAATGCATACATGCTTAGAGACAGTCAGACTTGGAAGTTGATACCACCAAATTCTCGATACTGATGTGTATCTTCTAAACTCGATTGACTTTTGAGAGGACATACATAACGGTCCTACATGTCTTGAGATTTAACAAATTGAATTTCAAACATCTCTAAACTCGTTCACTGTTTAGATATAACTCTTCGCTATGAGCTCATGGATTGGTTGAAAAATACCCATTCAACTTTGAATAGGCAAGGGAAATCCATGGATATGATATCATGGCAATCTCATTATCCGATGCCTTAATCATCGACATCTCGATCGCCATCTACACCGCCATCTTGCACAGAGCCTCAAGAAATGCTCTCTCAACAAACTCAAAGTCAAACTGAAACAACCGCCAGTAGTTAGCATCCCCGTCTTAATTCTCTAGCAGCACGTCAAAGCGAGGTGAAAATTTTCCCCGAAAAATTATCAAGACACAGCCACTACCAAAAGCACCAGCTACCGGTCGCTCCCATCCGTGCACAAAACATTCTCGAACTTTCAGCCTCCCCATAAACTTTGTAATCACAATTTAGACATCGGCAATTTAACAACAAGGAACCTCCTGCCTGCTACCTCACAGACAGATGGAAATGACGAGGTTCCCACCACAGACACAATTTCCGAAGAGATGACAAAAGAGATTTGGCATATCTAACTACCGTACTTTACATACGCGTCAACTGGGCTAGTCAAAGCCACGCGGATTGAGTATGCTGTGTTTGAAATGCCATGTTTGCGCGAGAACTAGGCCGTGTTAGAGAGAACAAAGTATTGGGGGTATGGAACACGAAGTATTTATTTCGTGCTTCGGTATTTCTCCAAGAGGATTCTCTGGCTGCATGTCGGTGACGTCTTGAGGGTTTGGAGGCCCGTAGAGTCATATGTACCTGGCATCTGTAACGAGTGTTGCCCGAAGAGCCCGCAGAGGGGATGGATGTTAGAACTCCCGGATTCGGGTACGAGAAGGATGGAAGACGTGATTGGGGGCTTGTGAGACGTAGGACTGAGCTGAAGTAGATAGGCTTGATGGTTTGAGAAAAGGAAAAGATATTGACGACTAGAAGGCTATATAGCTGAGTTCCGATCAAAGAAAGAGACAGAAATGAAGATGGAAAATAGGAGATGGGACAGGCTTCCTATGGATCTTGAAGATCGTTCCCTGCAACAAATTGACGGGAGTGAAGTATAGATATACTAGGTAGATACCTTGTTCTTGTAGAAATCACCTTGTAACCTTACTTTCATCTTCCATTTCCATTATATGCTGTGCATCCCATCAATCTCACAGTCCATGATCCATGGGAACAGAATGTGAAAATGTCCGAAAAATACAAAATGGTAGTAACATAGCAACCATAACATTGCAAAACCTTGGACGAAAGGCCCTCCCTCCAAAGCTGTCGCACGTGGTAGAACAGTCATGTGATAACACAACATGCACAAAATACATAGGTACATAGACAGTAGGTTTCTTATGCTGTCTGTCTGTCTATGCCCGGTTGCCAAGGCAAAAAAAACCCACTCCCGTTTAGACTTCCCGGCATGACCGATATTTACTGTGCCTCTTGTAAAGGATCATTTTTAAGTTTGATTGGATGTGGAGTTGTTTGAGGAGGCTTCTCCAAAATCTTGAATTCCTCAGGTAAGGAGGAAAATACTACTCTTCAGCTGATATCAAGTTCACAGGTAGGTAGGTATATGTAGTTATGTCTCTTTCCGACCCATCGAAGCGATTTAGAAAATCATAATTATTGATTTGAGAAAAGACAAAATCGCCAATACATGAAGTTTAACGAGCGATATAAATCAAGCCTTTGCTAATTGACTATTGCTAATCAATCTATAGCAGCTAACCTTCATTCATTGTTTTGGTCTTTCTTTTCTTTTTTTTCTCTCTTTACTTTCCTTCGTTTGTTCTTCCGTTCGATCTCCCTCGTTTATTTCATTCGTCTACACTCTTTACAACGGGTCGGCGGTAAAATAATCTATTCTCGCCATCCGGCAGAGTCTCGACCCTCTTCAATGTTTGACACGTTGATGAATGGTAATTTTACTTTTCTCTTCTACCTAAAATGATTGACCTTTCCCATGACAACGGTGGAGTACATTGTACATGTTCCCATTTTCATTTCCCCAGAATGCAATATATTTTCTCTTTGGAGGATGGGGCCACGCGACCAATGAACATCTTTTAAAATCCATAAATGGGCGGAAACTAATGATTCTTCGAATGCAAGGGAGAGGAGATGGGCACCTTAGTAGGTGCAGATGCATATCGCCCTCTTATTATTAGAATAATATGACGCAATTCGCAAATCCCTATTGGTTTTGTGAAGCTGCACGAACTCTCATATTGCATGCTTAATCTGAGGCATTGGTTGGATTTCAAAGGGAGAGAGAGAAAGATACCTTGGAGATAGGAAATTGCAGAGGCGGTGATGGATGCAGCGAATTGTTTGCGCCAGCACAATGTGTTTGGTTTGGTCTTTGGGTACAGTACAGACAGACGGCACGGTATTGAAATGTATAACGGCGATGTGTGATTTCATGATATAGTTGATTAATGTCTCATCTGAAATGTTCGGATAGGAACGTAGATGCATCGGTATATAGTTCTACGATGACCGGGTTGAACGAGAGCGCCATAAGAATATCATTTCTCAACGAAAGACAAGTTCATCGCGCATGGCATATCCATATTCCCTTATCTCCTCCTACGACACGAATCTAACGCGTCGGTCGCCCCAGATCGCGATTTCCCTCTCTTTCTTGCAGAACTAAATTTCGGATTCGGATATCCAAGCAATTTGTCAAATGTGAAAAGTGACCAAGGAAAAAAGATCAGAAATTTAATATGTTGACCTGGTCATCCCAGATGCAAGGTAAATCTCTACATAGTGTGTCGCCGAAGCCCATGTTTCATTCCGTACGATCCATGGTTCTTGAAATCTAGGTATCGCGAGAAAAATATATGGTACCGATAATAATAGGTACGCTTCGTACCAAAGCAGTTGTGGGAATATAGGTTGCATATGCAGCTGCGGATAACCTCATGTGTACGGTGCGTGCATGGAGCATAGCGATAATGTTCCCATGAAAGCTGGAATTGGGATTTTTGAATGTTGTGCCTCTGGAGGAAATCTAGCTATTGCAGTCTCTCCACACCGAATCCACACTGTCAAACAGGGACAGGAACAGGAAAAAGAGTTCGAATTGCGATGGAGCTCTGAAAAATTTCCGTGGCGTGCGGAGTTTGCTGCCGGTAGCAAAGGATGATGGATGTATGTAGGTGTGAGTTGTCAAGTGTCTAATTCCGGGAAGGGGAGATCTGGGAAGGGGTAGACCTAGCTCGGCGGCAAAAAATATACAAGGGGAGCTTTTTTGGGTATGTACCTAGGGACCTTGGAACTTTTCTGATATGTGAGGAACCATTTTCAGTCCCCCCCTGGTGCTTGCTGTACGTACAGATCTTCAAGGCTCGGATTTTCTTTCATTTGTGAATGGAATGGAATGATGATGAAGATGCGCATTGCGCCGGAAAGCAACTCGGTCACGAAAATCGCAGGAATGAATACCATGTTGGGAGGAAGAAGCGGACAGTGGGCTGTAAGAAAATGTCTCGCTATTGTGGAAGAACCTGGAAGATGATCTAAGCCGTACTTGTTTGCTTTCATGTGTATTATTTGCTTTTTTACGTTACATCTTATTTTCGCTTCACTTATCTCCGCTAGAACGCGTAGAAGGCCAGAAGACAATGAAAGCTTCCCTTCCATGATCTATCACTTCTCATGTTATCAAAGCGTCTCCATTGAAAAACCAAGATATTGATCTACCGTAGTGTTTGTACGTCGCAAAGCGGATCAATCAGAATCGATCAGCTGAAAAGCCCGGCGCATCGTATTTCATACATGTCTAGGTAGGTAGCTTGCTCTTGTTATTACTGATCAGGGAACGAAATCTTGGTTCGAAAGATGGCGACATGCAAGCAGGGACAGGGTTGGTGAGAAAGCTGTACCGCAATAGATCTTATACACTCCTTGATTGGACAATTACACACGCGAGTCTATCAACAATGACGGGGAAGATGCTTTATGATGGTACGGAGTAAAGAATCCTCCAATGTAATGCGATGCAAGTAAGGAAGAAAGCAAAGCAGAGCAGAGCAGAGCAGAGGAAAGTAAGAGCAAGGGAACACGGTCCATTGGACATATACGGTATCTATCGCGCATTAAACAGGACAGTATAATGGCAATGCCATTTTCACATACCTATTAGTTGACGCCGATAACATCTTTTTTTCGCCTCCCCCTCATTGCTCAATGCTTTTCCATGATGATCATAACCCCTCGTCAAAAGAGGGGTTGGGGTTGTGTTTACCTTGAAGCCCGAGCGTACCTACCAAAAGCAACTAAATAATTAGTTTGTGCATCGTAACCGGTTCGATGTATAGCATCCAGCTATCCAGCCATTCGCAATCGTTGAATTGAGCCATCCTAGAACCCCTGATGTGGCGGCTCTGAGCCTTTCTGAAAATGTAACCATATTACCATAAGAACCATTGTCTTCGGATGATGCTTACTTTTTCCATCTTTTCCATCTCAGCCCTGTTGGGGAGGATGAGAATACTTTGTTGTGGCATTGTGATTCTTTTCTTGGGAAATCAATAATAAATCCTCCTTGATTCAATTATCCCAAAAGAGCTCTGCCGGATGTCCATATTGAAAAACTCAGAAGCTGGCTGCATAATGTTACCGTCGTGTTCGTCGGCATCTGAAACAAGCATCCTGTACTATCTATCAATCACGTCTTTTTCCATGTTCTCCCGCGAAACATATGATTGCACAAAGGAGATACGAGATGGAGTGTTGTGTGAAGACTTCGGATGAAGACTAGGTATTCATGAGGATATAGTATACCGATGCTGACCGCAGCATTACGGATTGCAACAGTATCATAACTCTATATAATCTTGGCGGGAAGATCTTTATGTTTGTGATCAGATATAATAAACATGTGTGATTTATTAGTATTCCCAAAGAAGAGGAGGGGAAAGAATGAATGCATCTTATATTGAATGCGGTCTCATAATATTCTCGTTGACTCGTGAACCAGATCTACACCCATGATATCCCGATAACCCCCAGAATATCCCTCGCTTGTTTCAGGATGTAAACATTGTCGAAAATTAAAGGCGGAGATCGTGTTTCTTCCTGCCACAAGTAGACGACGACTGACTGGCCCGCATGCGTGTGTGTTGTGATATATTTTGATGCTATCAAGGTTTCAAGATATCGATATTTCCGATACTTAAAAGAGTTGTGAGGCACCGGAAGACTGAAATAAGTTGTGGCGTAGTAACTGTAGTTATTAATGTGATCTCTTCCAAGTTCCCTTTGATCTGAGCGACTAGCTAAGGCTAAGCTAGCCGGGTCACATGCTACATACATCGTACATCCGTTCTGATAATTGCACTCGTTGCAGACCAGATTCGCATGCTAAACCACCCTATATGAGCCCCCCAATACCTTATACAGTAGTCTTGAAAGTATCGAAACTTCGGATGCTTATAGACTTTTGGCTGGCTAGGTACCCTGACATGCAAACTTTTATCAGCTTACTTCACACTCAAAAGCTCTCCCTTCCTTGTTTTCTAGATGTCGGCCAATGGCAATGGGACAATGAAGCGCAACTAACCAAGATGAACGGGCACTTGAGATCGATAACAATCGCGTGGCTCATTAGTTTTTGTCAACCTTCTTTACGGGACGGACCATAATGAATCTAGGGTGTTAGGGTACGCAACTAAGAGGCAAGCGGAGGTAAGTGTTTGTAAAGTCGTATGTTATTTTGACAGTGCACAGTGAACATCTCGTAGGCATAGTCAGTATCAACTTTTCTAGAATGAGATGGGATAAGGTATAATGTATAACGACGATTAAGCTTTCTAATCCTAGGGCTTTTGATCACGTTGTCAGGGTCAACTGTTACATGAAGCATCTGAACTCTGTATGATATACGGGAAGTGTGTAGGTCTGGTATCTACGAACTACCTATGTACGGTCTCTACTCCGTGCTCTGTGTATGAAAATGATATGTACCGGGTGCCCACAGGTCATCAAGATCAAGCAACCTAGCACCTCCCAGATGGAACCGCATTGGGGAATTCACATAACCTTGACCAATCACCATGACCTTGATATGATGTAGAGTGCTCCGTATTTTCCTCTCTCCATTCATAAATGCAGGGGAAGAGCGAGCGACTTGAATAAACGCGGGTCAGTACTTTGTCGAGACCCAGTAATAGATGGAACTCTCAGGTTTGCTTAAGTTAATGCTATATCTCGATTGGATCCACCTAATAATGAGCTGCTGGGTTTAAGTGTTGAATGCTTGGTTAGCTCCAGGGAAGAATCCACCACGATCCCAGAATTGCGATTTAACCTTGACGGGAAGTTACAAATTTACAATGGAGAGGAAAGTGGTAAAAGTGGTATAAAGTGGTAGTGTGAACCTTGGATGATTGTCCCGCTGCAGCCAATCAATCGAATAGGAATAAGGAGACTTTTCCTTTTCTGACTTAACTTGGTCTTTTTACTCTCAAAAGGTCTTACTCCGTAGATCAGAATCCAGCAAACCAAAGCCTTTCGCATACCGCACGCATACCGCATACCTAGTACCCATACCGCATACCGACCGAATGCCATATTATCGCAAACTGAATTGTGCTGGTGCTGGTGCTGGTGCTAGGTAGCTAGTGGTAATACCTGCTCCGTATGTTCATATTATACTCACGCATATTATACTCATATTATACTGCAATCCAATCCTATCGCATACCTCACACCTTTTTTTTCTCTTCCTTCTGTTTTGAAAGGCTCTATTCATCTCAACCTTCTTTGCCCATTCAACGCGGGGGGGGAGCATTTTATACATTCAATTCGCTTCCATTCACCCAGGCAGATTCATTATTTACCACCAAACTTCACTCTTTTCATGACTGATACTACCGGTACGACTCTACCTATCTACCTATCTACAGACTCACATACCTTCCTACCTACCTACCCTCTCTACCGTACAGAGGAATCGACTTGACGCTCAATATAAACCACGCATTTTCAGATCATCCACATTAACTTCATACCGCATTCTCCAAATTCAATTCCTCCCTTTTTTGCTATCATTCGAGAAAAAGCAAAGAGAATTGTGTACCACATTTCATATTACCATTTCACGCCTTCGATTTATACCCAAAAATTACTTTACAATTCATTACTTCAAAACATCGAAAAAGAAAGAACTTCTGTCTTTCTAAATTTCTAGTGTTTATTTACCCTATTTACGATATTGGTGTTTTGGAGCACTTCACCCCCCAACCCATTCCTTCTAAAGATACTCTCCACACCACCACCACCACCACCACCACCACACTCACTTACTCACTCACTACCTCCCGCACCATCTCTAATTTCAACCACATCCATTACCCAAAGAGATAAACTAAACTTCCTCTTGGTATGGAATACTTACGATACTCATGAGGTTCTTGACGATTACGATATTTCCTCCCTTACTTCTTTCTCCTTCTTGGTAGTGGTGTAAGCAATATAAGTGAAAGATGAAGACCATTCCCAGTGTAAGCTCTCCAATCTACATTCTTTAAAAATTCAATTGATATCTTGTTCCTCGTTCGACTTCACTCATTGGTCTCCCTGCACAAGTCTCAACATTATTTTTACAACATTCGTCTTCATTTACCTTCTATCTTTCAACACTAATAATTATTTCTCCTTTTTATAGCTTGTTGCTTCAAGTACCGTCGGTGTCGCAGCTGCTGGCCTGGCATTGGGAAGTCCAGACCAGTCGACTCCCCCTTCTCGCACACTTTCGAAAAGAAGGAAACCTGGAGATATCATTACAGATGTCGACAATTCTTTTAACCTAGGTACACCGTCTATCGTCTCACGACCCCCTACGAGTTCTACCATGGCCACTCCAGAAAGTCGCAATCCTTCTGCACCGAGTTCTTCATCTGCCCCTGGCTCCCAAACGTTAACAACATTCCTTCGACGTTCCTCGAATGCTAAACTCGATTCTCCCACTTCATCACAAAACGGCGCGGCGCGAAGATGGTCACTGCTTCGATCGGGTGAAGGACAAAACGATATTTCGGGGGAGGAAGTGGTTAGGGATTCTTCATCATCTCGCAGTTCCTGGATTCGGAAATTATCTATACCAGTATCGGGAAGTAGCAGCCCTAGATCAAGTATCGCACCAGAATCGCCTTCTCTCGCGCTCTCCCATGGCTCCGCGACACCCATATTGTCATCCCCTCGGGATAGTCCCACGCAATTACCTCCGAACAAACTGGTCAAGAGGCACTCGTCGCAGAGATATCGTAGGGAACCAGACTCGAGTGGATCAAGAGCGCAGGTACCGACCTTACGGAGACCAGCTACCAGTCATCAACGTTCGGCTACGCTGCAGCAACGATTCATCGATGATTCTCCAGGTACGAAAACGCAAGCGCGTCCCACTGCCCCAAGGCGGTCAACGGTATCCACACATGCTACACCCTTGAGGAAATCTAGTGAATCACCTCGCAGCTCCTGGCGTATGTATTTCAACTCCCGACCAACCAGGTTTTTCAAAGAAAGATCCGCCGGAAGATCAGGAGATGGGAATGTGCATAATTTTTTCTGGACCTCAAAGCGGGTGATGCCAGATCATACCGTTCGACCGACTTTGGTCAAACCATATTTAATCACTGTTTCGACTGAAGAAATGGAAGGGTATTACGACGAAGGAGGGCTTCTCTGTGACGGACCAATTGACCAAAATACGATGGAAGACATCCCTAGCTCGCCTATGGATGAAGATGATTCAGAAGATCAGAAGCCTTTAAGGCGGTCACTTTCTATGCACTTCAATTCACCGACCACATGGATACCTCGGACAGGAAGCTTAAGGAATAAAAAACGGAATTCAGATTCTACGCAGGGTGCCAGGCGTCATGTCTCTGCACCTCTACCACTGGATACAAGAAGAATATCGATTTCTGCAAGTGGGCCTGCCCCACATCACTCTCGACCATTCATGGATCAATTGGTATTCCAGAGAGAGCCTCGCTCTCCTACCGAAGACTTCTCCCCGGTGTCACCAACAGATCCCTTTGCCCATTTCAATTACGCTCCCCGAAGGAATACATCATCGCCATTACCGCCTCTCAACCGACTATCATCTTTCAACCTCGATTTAGCTCGATTGGGCTTGTCGTCCTCGTCGTCGTCGGCCCCTCTTCGAAGTCCCAGTTCACCTCTGCCAATGTCTAGTACTGCTGCGACTTCTTTCTCTTCTACAATTCCTGGATCAACAAATGGTTCATCGTCATATCATACTGCATTGAGTTCGAAACATGGCTTGTCGGAAGTGGGAGACAGAACTTCGACTTTGATTGGTTCAGATAACGAGATGAGAGGATTTGCATCTGGTGAAGATGAAGATTTGGATTTTCAAAGTGAAACCGTGTACGATTCACTGAGGTCAGGGGCCACAAGTAGTCTACGATCACAAAATACGCCCCTTGACTCGATGTTTGACGAGTCCCCTCCAAATATCACAAACGCCAACGGACATGCAAAGGCTAAGAGGCTTTCAATTCACGATCTAATGGCGAATGGCGCCTTTGGTGAAATTGAACATCGTATTATTGAGGAGGATGAAGGTCAATCAACCCCAATAAAGCTTCTCAACACTTCTTCCGAAGTCGCCAAATCGACTTATGCTATAGATGCAGAAGAAATTGTTCCATCTTCGCCTCCAAGCTTTTGTATTGCTTCAAAAGATTTCGCTACACTGAACTTGGATAACGATGAAGAAGACGAAGACTGGACTCGAGATGAAGAGAACGAAAATATGGAAGCGGGAAACCAACTGTCACCGCCAAATAGCTTGTCCTGTCGTCGGGTCAGTCCAATAAATAGAGGAGCCCTTGCAGATGTTACCCTGAGTGGTTCCACAAACGGTAATCATTATGCTGAACGACCCAAGAGTAATTTATTTGATTGGTCCGAACCATCGACATCGGAGAAAGATCTGCTTGGGAGTTCCGCTCGACCTAGGACAGCACATGTTAAGCAACTCGCCTTGAATGGACGAGGTGGGCGAACTGTCGGACGAAAAGGGCCCACCCCATTGCATATCCGAAGTCAAAGTGTTCCTTTAGTTCCCGATCTCATTAACCAGCGTGATCCCACAAAGCTGACACCAAAATTTGGCACTTGGGGTTTGGGCGCAAAAGGCGTAAGTGAGGACTGGGATAACGATTTCGAATTCGAGTCAAACGATGAAGCTGGACTTGATGATGGCAATCTCAAGATCGAGACTGGTGTAATGTTTGTCCCTCTCGCAATTCAAGCCAGCCAAGCAAACGTCGTTGGCCATGTTGGACAGATACGAGAAGTGTGCTTGCTGGTCGAAGATCTTAAGAGGTTGCGTCTTTTGGCTCGGGAAAAGGACTTGATACATGGACCTTCAGCACAATTATGGAAGGAAGCCGAAGGCATTATTGCTTTAGCTGTGCCAGATGAAGAAGATCCTACTCTATCGCCCCCTCAGTCTCCTACATCTATTTCTTTTGATCAGGACTTTGGTGATCAGTTTATCGATCGTGGCCATGATGCTGAAGACGTCGCTATTCCAGATGTTCCGATGGAGGTCTTGGATCGTTTTGGGAAACCCTCGGGGTATGTATATGATGGTAATAGTGTTCGACGACGTTCAGTATTCTCGCCTGAAGATGATATCTTTGGAGCTGGAGCTGTCATTCATAACCCTCCTACCAGAGATAGTCTACGTCCTCCCGCAGTTCCTGTCCGTTCTTCGAGTGCGAAAACTGCAGCTGAAGTTGCTCGTACAGTCATGGAAACCATGCATCAACACCGTTCTACTTCAGATCCTTGGTTGTCAGAAGTGGTTGAGCAATCTCCAAACAAAATGCCATTCGACACGACCAGTCTCCGCGACTTAGTCCATCGTGCTTCTGTTTTGAGTCGGAAATTGGCCGACATCATCCGTGAAACTGATGGTACTATTCAAAGTCCGGTTTGTACACCTCATCGCGAGTCAAGCCCGGCATTCACTCGCGTTTTCACTGACCCAATGTCATCACCTGCTTCAAAACGCCTTCCCCGAAGTCATAGCAGCAACTCTATGCTCAGTGGCTCAATGAATTCCTCACCAACAAGAAGCTTGGGCCAAAGAATGCACATGATGACTGTTGTATAACAAACTACCATTCTCATCACACAACATGAGCGTTTCAATTTGAGGATTTATTCTCGCCGACACGAATTCTTGTACATACACGAGTCGATTAATAATGGCCGTAATTTCATTTCTGCATAGCGACGGGTTCAAGCTGCCATAAAACGTTTTGTTATTGACTTTTTTCCTTGTTACTCACATGCATCTCCTGGATCTTTTTGCCAACCAGGGAATGCTTCTTCTAATGGCACAGGCCTTTCATACCATTGCATTCATCATTTAATCAGCATATGTCATTTTAGCACGAATGCATTGAAGATATCAATTCCGACGACGGACCGAAAAATCATAATGTGTTTTCTTTACTTTTACTTTTTACCGGATTCCCGAATGTATCGACGGATTCTTTCAAACGACATACACGACCAGTACAAAATCCAAATGGACCTCGAGAGATGGGAACAAATTTCCATCCCTTCTCGGGCTTTTTCTTGATACTCTTACCATTTCACATCAACCTCTAATTTCTGGCGGTAGACATCAGACCGACACAAAATAGTGCACGTTTGACGGCGTTAAGGATACAGATAAGAGATTCTGTGACCCTGTATGAACATATTATATCAGTGTACGAAATAATTTGGGGGATCAGACGAGATGATAAGAGTTGGGTGGCTCTTTCCGAAGCAGGCTTTGTTTGAGTCAATTCTTTTTTCTTGCTTCTTTACTTTATCTTTTTTTGTTGCGAGGAATTTGCATGGATTATTGCAAGGCCTCAATGGCTACGGTTCGCGATTGATTGTGAAAGGCGTCAACAGCGGGGGAGTTTGGGTTTTTGTCAAATTTTCTAGTGTGAGATTGGAAAGGAATTGGAGAGGATATGGATGGGCGTTGAAGATTGAATCGGGGTCAGAGTGTGGGTACTGGATAGCAAAGTAGGCATCAAGATGATGGCGAAGATGGATTGGACATAGGTATTTGGTAAATTCCATGATGTGTATATCTTCCATACATGTTGAGAGTACACGGAGAAAATTAAAGAGACCCCACGGGATACACAAAAGGGGAGAGCAACAAAACATGGAGCTGAGAGTGCAAAAGAAATAAGATAGGATGAAAGCCAAAATCAATATACCAAAGCTTTTCAAAGCCATTTACATGTTCAATTTTATTTATTGATTTATTGTGAGAACTTGTAGATGTGTGTGTGTGTGTATATATGCTCGTGCGTCTGTGCTGTCTGTATGTGTCACTTCCAAGTACCGACCAAAGATCTAGATGTGAAGCCTCCAGCACCAAAGATACAACAAATGATTAACAAAAATGCATGAAAAAAGCGAGAAGTAACTTTGGGGAATTGGGATTATTAGCCTACTAGGTTCCTAGGAGCTAGGTTACTACAGTAGCTCGTCGCAGATCAATGATACCGAGGCTGGGGAAAATCTTAAGTCCTATTGATGGTCTGGTTACCCCGCATATATGAAGGGCGCTAGAAGTCTGGAAGGCGAGGAAGACGAGGAAGGCGAGGAAGGCTAGAAGGATACCCCACTTGATAGATAGATAGATTGATGGACTTGTTCTATTCTCAAGTTTCCGAGGGTTGGGATGGGGGTTACTTTTTGGGGGATTGGGGATTGATTGGGATTGGGATTGGGATTGATATTGGGATGGAATGGGGTGAGGGCTAGAATAGGAGGATGTTAGGGTGTTGATGTATTGGCGTGTTAGTGTATTAGTGTGTTAGTAGATAAGTACATTAGTAGCTTAGTATATTTATCGAATCGAATCGCGGAACGGAACTTTGCTTCCTCTTGTCCGTGGAGGTGGTGGCTGAGAGGTGAAGTGGAGTTGGGAGTTTGGACAATTGGGTTGGCTTGATTTGACGGGGTTGATCGTTTGGTTTGAGGATGTTGGGGAGAGAGGAGAGGAGAGGAGAGAACGGAATGGTTCCATGCTGTGGGTTGAGGGGTGGTTGATGGATGGGTTTGGGTTTGGGGTTGGGTGGGTTGAGGGAGATGGGAATTGTGTGGGGTGGTGTTGGTAGTGTAAGAGGGATGTTGATGTTGATGCTGGTATTGATTTTGTGTATTTGTTTGTTTGCTTGTTATGGATATGTATATGATATGATATTATACTATACTATATTATCTGTATGTAGCTAGCAATCGAACGATTAGATAATATGATAAAGTACCACATACATTATCTTATCATTCCGTATCTGTCAACGAAACACCACTCACTGTACTGTACAAAAGGCAAAAACAAGAAAAATACTAAAACAAATTCCCAAATGCCGGGTTGAGTTGCCACTTCCACTTCCACTTACCCATACTCTTTTCTTGATTCCGCTCTTTTCGATACACTGGGCGTGACGGAAGCAAAGGTGAAAAGAGGGGTTGTGTCGTTAAGCGAGACGTGGTGAGGTAGGTGTGTTAAGGTTAAGGTTACTTCCTATCCTATCCTATCCTATCCTCTCATCGTATCATCGTATCATTCGTATCTCTGTCATTCATCGTATGCATACAAGGCATTAGGTAATAAATCCCCGGTACTTGTAATTTGTTCCGAGGTTCTGGGTCGAGATTCGAACCCCTCTCTCCTTTTGGGGGGATAGGTGGTCTGTTTTGGGATTGGTGATGCTGGGGAAGAAGAGGACTAAGCTGAAAGTGGATGATTGTCCGCTGTGTTGTTTACTAGTGTGCTGGGGTGTGGCGTAGGAGATGAGAATCTTGTAACGGGAATCGCGTGAGTTGTTGGGAAGGAGGGGGGATTTTGGGTTGAGGTGTGATGGGTCTAGGTATTGCTTATTTGCTAGGGTGAGAGTGGTGATGTGGAAGCTGGATCGTGGGATCGTATGGTCTTGCAGGGAAAGTTCCCCAGATCTGCACGCCATGCATGATGTTCGGACTCTGGAGAAGACCGTCCGGGGGAGGGGACGCTATTGCAGCTTTGCGATGTGCAATCTGGGGAATGCACACGGCAGCCTTTGGGATGGGGCTTGTATGGCACGGATCTGCGCGGGGAGAATCTAGGCATTGCTGTTGTAGACGATGCATGCGTGCTCAGTTGGGAAGTGTATATAACAACGCACACGCCGGGTCTTGAATTTGTGGGATTTTCATTTTCATTTCTTCTTCTTCTTGAGTAGGGAATCTTGCATTTTTCTTTTCTCTCCTAATACTATTGTGCTTCATCGCTTTCGGCGGTTGATAGTCAGTCGTCTCGGTATCATATTCCATCTCATCTCATACTCTTAGCTTTCACCTAAGAAAACATCACATTGTATTTAATCATGTCTTCACTCGATACCTCACACGATGATATCCATCACGACAAACCATACGTGCAACACGTCGCCGGTGGACCCGATCTCTCCCGTCAGATAACTCTTCAACTAAACACCGATCAATACGAACGACTATTCTTCCAGCCCTCGTCCGCCAAAGGTGATCTCGTCAAACGACTCGGTAAGTTTCCATCTCCCCTAACCTCCTCTTCCCCTTTCCAAAACCAACCAACCAACCCACTAATCCACCGCAGGAAACCCCACCCTCCTCGGGCTCCTCGGCTTCCTCGTCCCCTTCTCCTCCACCGTCTTCTCACTCCTCACCTTCCAAGGCTCCTCCACCTCCTCCCTCGTCTCCATCAGCGGAACCTTCTACATGTTCGGCGGCATCGCCATGATCATCGCCGGCATCTGCGAATTCGTCCTCGGCAACTCCTTCCCCTTTTCCGTCTTCATAATCTTCGGCGTGCACTGGGTCTACAACGGATATATCAACGATCCCCTGCACGGCGTGGCCGCCTCCTACGCTACAACCGTCAACGGCGTCGCGGTGCCCGGTGCTCTGAGTCAGGAATACAATGCCGGACAGGGCAATTACGCCGTCGTCATGGCACTCGTGTGTTTCGTCTTCCTCTGCGCCAGTCTGAGAACTAATGTCCCGTTTGTAATCGTATTCTTCACATTGATATTCGTCTTTGGCTTTTTCGCCGGCGGGTACTACCAATTGGGATACAATCCCTCGGAAGCAGGCTTGGAGAATGCAGCGCACATGTTTAAGATTGCGGGCGGATTTGGATTCGTGACTAT
This sequence comes from Botrytis fragariae, assembly GCF_013461495.1. NCBI lineage: Eukaryota > Fungi > Ascomycota > Leotiomycetes > Helotiales > Sclerotiniaceae > Botrytis > Botrytis fragariae. The sequence goes on from NW_023500987.1 coordinate 1,469,109, forward strand.
AATAATGGGATGGTGAGTTTTCCTCACTTCATTTCTCTTCTTTCGAGATATCCTGGTTGCGTAATGAGCAAGATGCTAATTGAATCTCATAGGTATCTGGCCGTCATCACGTCGTGTGCTTCGACGGGCGTACCATGCCCATTACCGATCTTTGACTTGAGTTCCAAGGTTTTTTTCCGCAATAGGGAAGCTGCAAAGACAGAACATGCGGGTGCTGTCAGGACTGATATGGTTTAGGTGCGAGGACAAGATGCGGGCCCGTTTGAAGTAAGAAAATATATTGAGCAGGTGTGGCCAGCATTGAATTGTATATGACCAATACACAAGGGCTATGCGTTAATGGAAGGACCAATGAAGGTTGGACGTATGTATATATTGATAGTCCTCTTTTGTATTCAAAATTGATCCAGCTTGATTAATAAATAAACATATTGATAATCTATTTCAATCAGAATATTGTGACAAGAGCTCTTGATATGTTGTGAATCTCTACGAGTACGCAAGTCACCTTCACATCCTCACCCATTACTTATCCAATTGTTTTTTATCATAAGGTGTTATATCTCTTTTGATAATACTCATGCCACGGAAATCAGGAAAAGTTGTCTCGGTACAATAATCTGTGGTAGAGTTCACATAAAACAAGTCAGTAAGGAGGTCAAGCAACGATCTTGCTATCAGATGGGTCAGTTTTCGTTCCAAAAATTGTATCCAGAGATCCAAGGCAATGCTAAGCTAAACCAGATATGAAGTATGCATTGATCCAATTTTGGATCATTCAAAAAACCGCCAAAACGACTTCCTAGTTCGTCAATGTAATAAACCACCACATGTATATCCAGTATGGAAGAAATGAAAAGCAACCACGTATATCCTGTCATATCATATCATAAGGTATCGTATCCCCAAAAACACCAAATTCCATCCTATGCTCAAGTCCCATATGCACCTAAAGCACCCCTGTATATCTGAACCGACCGAAGCAGCATGAGTTGCGCCTTGAATGTTATCCAAAGTATATGGTTCTCTTGATTGAATTCTTCAACTTTCCAGACCTCGCCCTCCAGCTTGAATGACCAAAACACTTCCTCTAACTCCACTGCTAATCAGTGCCTCCGCCGCCACTCCTACGGTCTTCCTCATTTCCTTTCCGCTCTCTCCACTGGCGCTTTCCTCATTGATTAGTGCCATAGCAAGTGAACTTTTACCTCTACCTGTAACGATCAAGTCTCCTGCATTTCGAGGACTTTGACCCATTTCCACCTTTGCGTGATGTAAACATTCGGTTAATGGGGTTGTAGTCTTAACGTCGACAAAAACCACTCTATTCGTCAATGCTTGAGGTAAGGAGTCTCGTAATGTGTGTAGAAGAGCGGTGTCGGACGCAGCTGCATTGTAAAGATCCTCAGTATCGACACGTTCCGTGATACGTAACGCCGAACCAGAACTGCCACCATGTTGAGAACCGTTAGCAGTGGCTGGACGAGAGCTATGCTTTACTTCATACGTCTTGGGACTATGAATAAGGGTGATAAAATGAATGATAGTTGCTGTGATGTTACTGTTTTGTGCAAGTTGAAGAACAAAACGAAGAGCGACGCGATCATCAGCGCCACCGAAAAATGGAAAATAAACATGGTGACTGCGATCTGCGATAGGAGCAACTCTCTCTGCACGTTGACTACTGCGAAGACTGAGTCGACTGGCACTTGATGAGAGATTGCGAGGCTCTCTCAGGGTTGGTCCACCAAAGCCACGATTGATAAAAATGGCAATGTTGCAATTAGCGATCTCAAGCGTCTTCTGGATGAAAATATCCTGGAGGCCGCTAGAAAATGAATCATGATGGACTTCGTTGACTGGTAAAATACTAGGCTCGGTCCAAGGAATGAGAACTAGGTCGGAAAAGTTGTCTGCTGCCTGTGTGGTCAAAGCCTCGGCATAATCCGACTCAGGAACGACGGAAACCCCACCTGAGACAGCAACGTTATTCAATTGAGCAAAGGTGCGGAAAGCATTGACGACTGGATCACGGTGTGTATATTCATCCACTTCGGCCATGACTGAAGATGTACGGTCAGTGAGTTCTAACAGGCGAACACCATGAACCTCAAGTGGCTGTTTCTTAGGAATCAATGATGAAGGAGTACCATCCTCATCTACTGTTTCCAATTCGGCTTTCGACCTGTGGACTTTGGTAACCGTACTCGTGTTATCACCACCCAATAGTGCAATGAAAGTGAACAAGCTAGGAAGACTATCAAGTCTGAGGTAGACAAGAAGTCGTCGAACTTGAGTGGATTCCAGCTTTTCCAAGGAGCGGTCTGGGGTATACTCATCACCCTCAGGATGAAGTCTGTTACCTTCCCAATCAATTTCTCCTTTCTTCCAGGCCTCGAGTTTCTTCTGGTACCAAGGAGGGTATAGTGCGGTTGTTAACGGCGTTGTGGCAACGGTTGTGACAAGTGCCATCACAACAAATATGGTGAAAGTTCTTGTCGACAAAATTTTAGCTTGCAAACCAATATTCTGTTGGTGTCAGTATAGCCAATGTGTTAGATTTCACACATGATCAACTTACAAGGACAATCAATTCAACAAGACCTTTACAACTCATCAAAACTCCAATACTGAGACTTTCACGCCAGACAAGCCTACAAGCCTTGGCCGCAAGCGTGCCTCCAATGATTTTGCCTGAGAATGCAACAACGATAATCGCAATAACATAACCCCATGTAATTCCATCGTTCAGTAGACCAAGATTGGTACTCAATCCAGACAAGGCGAAATAAAGTGGAAGAAGTAGCACTGCGACTAGATCCTCGATCTTTTCTGTGAGATGAATAGCAAAACCACCTTCATGGGGGCATATGAGTCCAGCGAGGAAAGCTATGATTAAAGTTAGCGAAGCTTATATCAGACATAATTGAGGATGACATTACCTCCAAAGATAGCGTGAACTCCAATGATGGCAGTAAACCAAGACGATGCCAGTACGATTAGTATTGTGAGAGCAACCATTCCCTGAGAGGGGCCATTTTCAAGACTTCCGTTGCGGCGAAGAATATACCTAAACACAGGACGAACAGCGTACACTAAGAAAAGACACCAGCCAACACAAACGAGCAACACCCATAAGGCTGCGAGCCCCGATCCGTTATTGACCAATGCAACGCAAAGGGCTAAAAGAATCCATCCTGTCACATCATTACCAACTCCAGCAGCAAGAACTGTGACTCCGACGGGTGTAGCGAGGAGATTTAACTCGGTAAGGATTCTACAGAGGACAGGGAAAGCTGTGATCTATAGCGGATGTCAGTAATCAATTCAGTTAGATGGAGATTGATCCCATACCGCAAGAGCTGTGCCGACGAATAGCATATAGACCGGGAATGAGATAGGCACAGTTCCCGGATCGTGTCGAAACTCGTTATACAGACCGTAAGCGACGGCGCAACCCAAGCCAAAAGGCAATATCATTCCGGCCAATCCAACACTCAGGGCTACTCTCCAGTTACCAAGAAACAGTCGCATATTGACTTCTAGACCAACAAGGAAAAGAAAGAGTATCAATCCGAGATTTGCGGCCATGTTTAATACCGGCATCGAGGCAACGGGGAATATAGTTTCTTGAAACCCAGGGATGCGCATCATGACTGAAGGACCCAAAATGATTCCACCTATTACTTCTGCAATGACTCGAGGCTGTCGCAGTTTGGACAAAGGGTAATGAAGAAGGCGACAGAATATGATGATGATGCCCGCCTATAATTAAAAGCAAATTAGCTAGGTCCATTTATGATGCGCAAAAGCCCGTTTTGTTGATCGAGTAGAATTATTGTGTGAATTTGACATTCTGTAGGTCTTTCTGCAATGACGGCATGAAGCTCTTCTTGAACGGCCATACGTTCCACCATTGATGCTGGCAGGAGAATGCGCAAATCAGTAAGAAAGAAGCATACCTGAATGATGAACAAAACAATAGGATTTGAAGCATTGTAGACAGTAGGATTCCCTCCTTCTAAAATTCCACCCTGCGGGGCGGCGCGATTTGTAGAAGTGGCGCTGGCAGCACTACTGGCTGCTGTGACGGTAGTCGCAATCGTCGAACTGAGAGTCGCCATGATGGCAGTTTGAAGAGGATATGGTCGTTATCAAGGAGTATTGTTGATGAACGAGATCAACCCTCGAAAGGCAGAGGAATCAGAAGGAAGATGATTGATGGAGTCGTCAATTATTAGTATGAATGCTTAGACGTCAAGGTAGGCTAAGTTTTAGTTATTGAGCTACCGAAGTATATTAGTAGATGGATACATCTTATTAGCTACATTTAACAAAGAGATGAGGGGACATACCTTTTTAACATCTGAGAATTCAAGGGTCTAGCTAGGATAATCTTAAGTTTGAATGATATGTCTGTAAGTGTGTAATAGCTCTTGGCTTGCAGGATCCATTTTGGAGGATTGGAAACATTATGATTGGAGGGAGAGAGGTCAGGATAATATCACAAGTTTAAGTTTGTTGGTGAATTGAATTGAATTTTTAGCATGTTTTGACAATTGACGCCAATTTGGAGTGCATGTGTGTTAGTGAAATGAGAAAAGATGTGAGTCAAAATTGGTGAATGTTTGAAATGGCGGGGGGATTCTGGGGTTCGGTTACTACCGTACAGGCTTACTACGAATTGTATTGGTTACAACCCAAGAAATAGTGGACAAAGCCTGAGATGAACAGGTACGGAGCGGAGTCTTTGAGACTTTCTAGACCCTTGCTTATCTGTTATCACTTCGACGTCCAGAAGTATGATCAATTTAGCAGGTAATTATCAGCAATTACTCGAGTAGGAACCAGTGAAATCAATTCAAATGTTGGCTAAATGCACCGTACATTCTTGTTCACTTAGAACTAACCGAATGAACATCTATTTAGCGGTGAAAAGGGGCTGTACAGAAACTAGAAAATATTAGAGAAACTTCCCAAGAAATCCAGAAATGGGCCTAGACTTTATTCCTATTGGTTAGGTATCGCCATGTGGCATTTCCCATCTGTGCCCTTCCTGTCGGAATCCCACCTACCTAGTACTTCTAAAATCTCTCAACCTGACAAGCCCAGCCACTTCGAAACAGCTTGTCACATTTGCAATATCACATCATGAATCTTCAATGCATGTGTGGCCCACGTGCAATACATCTTACCTCAATCTCATAGAATTGGTGAGATAAGAAAGCAGAGCAGTGGTTACTTGATCCTGTCTTATGATCACTGACTCTGAGTCGCGAAGCTTGTTCCTCGTAAGCGTCTGGAGTAAAGAGTTTTCAATGAGCATGGCCGCATTGTGGCGATAGTAGTAGCCCACGCCAAGCATTCAAGCCTCAGAAAAGAAATGTCTTTCAATTTTTATACTGAAAATCTCAGAGTATCGCGGCTCGCTCGCATTTTCGTTAGTGGGATGCATTGTGAGTATGGGTGCGTTGTGAGTAGGGGTGCATTGTGAGCTAGGGTGAAAGCTTCAGTACCGTGTATCTCATTGACTTGGTATATCAAAAGCCATCGGAAGAGTATTGGCAACTTCATCTATTCTATCATCATCACAAGGCTGGATTCGGCCTATCATCTTTTCAGCTCGTTGTACTCCGTTGGGTAGCTGGGCTTTCAATCTGCGGGAATGTTTAGAAATAGATGATAACAGGGGCGACGACCCACGAGCACGAGTAGGAGAAGCAGCGCCTCATCCTCGAAAGCAACTTCTCTATCAAGTCGCCTCCAGATCTCATGCTGGTACTGAGCTGGTGTGCCGCGTATTGCCGATGTTTCAGCCGCCTCTCCTGATGAGATTATCCTCATGATCATTCTGTATAACTATCATGCTTTCGGGCTTGTGGAAACCAAGTACACAACTCATGGGTATCTGGTAGGCTTGTTTGAAAAGATACTTCAAGGCCTGGCAAAAAATGTATGAAAATGAAAGTTTTCAGCAATACTGGAAGGAGTCTAATATTGGATGCCGATACAACTACAGCAGTGCGGGGTATCATATTTGATATAAATCGTCCTACCAAATGCACTTCTCGCGTGTAACATTTGGCTGCGAATTTTGGACAGGTCTCCGATTCTGTGAACTTCTTCACTACGTGCATCGAGCACTCCTATATCAAGATTTCTTGGAGTTCAACTACATGATGCCGATGTTTGCAGATCATGCTATAATCTTAAAGATCTGCGAAGATTCTGATATAATTTATTCACAGTGACTATTTCAAGAATTTAAGGATATTGCTCGCAAACGTCTTCTCTCATGAATGGCGAACCTGTTTCGAAGTAGGATGACGAGAGAGATAGGACACGAGGGGCTTTTCTTCGCGGGCTAGTTCATATATCATATCAAATAGTTCCCGAACCCCCACATCTATGGACTCCATGAATTTTGGGAAAAATAACTTCAAAGGTCGTGCCACCACACTCAATTCTGAAACGCTAGGTCCTTGTGAAGCCAATGGTAACACAAAACAGTGGCCCGAACTCAGCAGGACTCCAGCAACCTCAAACTTCATATTTTATATTCAGTCCTTGATATTGAAAAGTCATGTGGATGAGCCTCAAGCGATATCAAATTGACTAGATTCCTTTCCTCAACGATTGAGATCGTACTAGACTGACAAACCAAGTGCACCCTGATTAAACCAATACGAGCTTTCAGAAACCAAAAGCTGCATATTATGTCAAGTCATCCCACAGTCATTAGTCTTCCGAGACTTGAATAATTTGAACAGCTCGAATACCCCACGATTGTAATACAACACAGTACTTACTTGTGGTATAGACCCCAATAAAAATGTATGGATAAAATACAGCTATGTGTTTTGCATCGATGGGCGCAAATGTGTTTATCTTATGTCATTATCGTGTTTAAATTCTAGATGTAATATTGCATAATACACGTTGGAATTGCAAGTTCCGATATGAAGGGGAATTAGGTATGCGGCTTTACCATCACATCACCATGGTATCCAGCCCACAACCCTGCATCATCACCTCTGAAGATCATACACCCTTATTCCCTCTCTCCAAACCGAAATACCACTCTCGTTCCGTTGAAGATCATCCCAAATTGAAATTAAAGTATATCGGCGCCCTAGCGTAGCGGGCAGGACTGCCAAACTGGGTTCCCCTAAAAATGACATTATCAACGTGATGCTCTTCTCTCCCACCCCATTGATTGGGACGGCAAGGTCTTGGTGCTTTGCTTTCTTTTCCTCTCCCTCGCTCTTTGTAAGGAACCTGTATGTCATGAGCCAGTGATCTCTTCGCTTCGTTAAATTCTGATTTGGATCCTCAAAGATTCTGGGAAGTGAATCGAGAGATAGATGAGGAGTAAAAGAGTGGGGATAGAACTGGCTCCTGAGGGGGCGATTACTCAATGCTGTATCGATTGATTATGATTCTCGGTGCATCAAGAGGATTGAGATGAGATTGTTAAGGATGGATTATATTCTCTCTTGGGAAGAAAGTAAACCATGGTTCGGGAAAACCATTAAAACTTCCCACTTCAAATGAAAAAGATGATCTTTGTTCCCTTGGATGTATGCGATGGTTTTGAGAGCTTGGTAGACATGGACACCGAGGAGTGAGTGGTAGGGTGTAACTCCAACTTTGATTGAGAATTTGAAGCCGAACTCAACTGTCAATCGCCATGTATCAGTCTAGATAAAGCTTTGTGGTACTGTGAGTGGAATGAGTGTTGGAACCAAAGAGATGTGTAGGAAGTTGAGCAGAATCTACAGAAATGTAAAGTATTTTCTGCGTTCAATTCTGTTTGTTGAGCATTTATCGAAAAGAAATCTGAGCTGGTGGTTTAGTCTTCAAGAGGGCATTCATATTGCTTTGATGTGTAAATTTTACTGACGATATAACGAGAATCTATAGTTTTTAATTCTCCACAGCCCCTGCAAAATCTCTCAAAAATAACCATCTTCCCTTTTCTGCCCATCCATTTTTCCTAAAGCTATTGGCATATTGAGGGAAAAAAGATACCACATCTTTCAATGTCTCATCGTGTGCCATAACAACTAATACTTCATCCGATGCGTCCACTTCCATGACTTTTTCAATCGTTCTCTCTGCCTCATCGACATCATGCGCTACCCCTTTTCCATCATCCCTTCGCGCTATCGCGTAAAACGGTTTGTCCCTGTCATTATCACGGAGAAGAGGCTCAAAGAGCGAACCTGGGCAGGTTGTCCCGTAACTCGGCAAAGGAGCTGGTGTGAGAAATTCTGGAAGAGGATGATAAGGTGAAGGTCGAAATTCGCCCCCGTGATGACACGCATCACCTCCCATGAATACATATGAATTTGGATTCATTTTGACCTTAGCTAATGCACACATATGGCCGATAGTATGCCCCGGACTATTGAGTAAATAGAAAGAACCATCTCCAAAATAATCAAATGCTTCGAAGCGGCCAATCTTGAGACCAGAATTGAAAGCAATTTCACGGAGTTCACGATCGGCATAATCGCTTTCAAGAATAGGGGAGGAATTATCGGAGGGGTAACCCGGGGTGAAAGATTCTTTGAACCCAGGACCAACGACCAGAGCGGTGGATTTATCAAATGTACTAGGATCTCCAATATGATCCCAGTGCCAGTGGCTCCAGATCACGGCTTCAATGCTGGCAGCCGATACCCCATGTTCCTCTAGTTGCTCACGTACACCCTTCTGAACAGTGACTTTCCAGCCGCCATCTTTGATGCGTTCCGTAATGCGGGGGGAGAGATTTTCCCAGTCTTTGCGGACACCAAGATCGAAGAGGAGAGAGCGGGAGGAGGGATGCTCAATGAGAAATGAATAGGCGGGGATGGAAAAGTGAGTGTGTCCGGAGATGGCGGGGGAAACAAATTCGGAGAGGGGAATACCGGAGATATGGGTAGTAGTATCGATGATGCGGACACTTACGGTGGTGGAAGAGGGGGGAATATTAAGATTTGGGGCTGGTTTTGGCATACTTGCGAAGGATACAATAAGTCAAGAGGAGTTCAATATATCAGAGATGTATGCTTTGCAGATTTCGCACAAATTGTTGTGTGGGAAACTGTGAACAACGAGTGCGTTTGTCGTGATCGTTCTGAACTACTTACTAGTTCTCCCCCCAATCGAAGTTATGGGCCCTGAATATGATCTACCTCTAAACCAATTCAGAAACTGAGAAGTGGTATCTGATGTCACAACTGGAGGGAGAGTTTTGAAATGCGGAATGAAAGAATGTAAGACACACCAGTCATGAAAAATTGTCATTAACTCCTAGCATTTGATTCGAGTTGATGTGTAACCTAAATACGGATGGTTGTCGTGATGATTCACAATGTGAATGGTCATTCTGAAGATTTTATCATGTAGATGGGATACAAAGAATGAGGAAGGTATAGCCAGATAGGCAGGTAACACTGCATCAGTTAAAAATGACGGATGAGGGTTTCATTCATGAATAACCGCAGAAGGGCTGTAGAATGGAGTATGAGAAAGCACACAAAATATCATTGTTTCATATGTACGATAATGGCTAGAGAGAGAAACTGAGACTGATATTGCTAGGTAGTCAATGATATGTTCACTAGAATTCTTTATTGTCGTACATTTATCACCAGCAGCAAAAATATATCTACATAGCAACTACAACCAATCATCTGTAATGTAGTAAACTAACAGGAGTGCAATTAAAGATTCTGCAGCAGGCGAAGTCCGCTAGTTTATCTAGCTAGTTAGCACGGTATACCGCATACGACCAGTGACTCCCCGGACACTGGGATCACGAACTTTTGAATAATTTTATTTTCACGACTCTTAGGTAAACTCCGGGTGTTTAAGTTCAATAAAAAATTCTTGGAATAGATTCATATTTTCTTCGTCAAGTTACACAGATTTACAGATCACTTAAAGATACCCTACACATCATATTAAAGATGGTTGTCAAAGAATATGTGACCTATAACCAGGTATGCGCGCACACAGAAGCTCAAGATGCCCCTCCTGGCCTCATATTACCCCTCCGAGCAAAGAAGCATCACTGACAACCTTCCTTAGGTCCACAAACTCTGTCAAGAAGCCGCACCACGCATTCTCGAAGAATTCCAACCTCAACTTATGATCGCTATCGGTGGTGGTGGATATGTTCCTGCGCGTATTCTGCGATCGTTTTTAAAACAACCCGGAAGTCCTAATATTCCAATCCAAGCTATTGGCCTTTCGCTATACGAACAGCTTCCTCCTACACACCCCTCAGCTTCAAATACTCCAGGAGAAGTTGAGCAAGTGGGCACAAAGGTTACCAGAACTCAATGGTTGGATTTGAACAGCTTGGGTAACATGGAGAACTTGGTTGGAAAGAGAATTTTGATCGTCGATGAAGTTGATGATACACGAACCACTTTGGAGTATGCCGTTAAGGAGTTGGAGAAGGATGTTGAGCTTGCTAGACAAAAGTTGGGTGGTCAAGGAGAAAAGACTGTCTTCTCTATCTTTGTTTTACATGTAAGTGATTCATCGAGTTTTTACATGCGCGACTAAAAGGGAATTTACTAATGTGTTGGCATCAACAGAACAAGAACAAGGAAAAGAAGGGTACGCTCCCTGAGGATATGTTGAAGGATGATAGATATCTCGCCGCAAGAACTGTTGAGGATGTATGGATTTGTTATCCATGGGAGGCCCAGGATATTGAAGAGCATGATGAATTGGCTCGTAAACAACCTTCGCAATAGATTTTCACTTAATAGATTTAGTTTTCAAAGAATTGGGATAAAGTAAAACTCAAGCATTTTCCATGTTGTTTCATGACCTTTGGATGAAGATTACCGAACTGACTAGACATCGTGATCTTGATCAATCCTTCCGTCATCCTTGAATTGAGTTGGCAACTTTCTCTCCTCTATTGCAGAATCTCACGGAATCAGATGTATATCGTGATAATTGAGCATCTTCTGTCATTCTCGCATGGAATCAGAAGCCTATCAGGAAATTTCATGCAACTTCTTATCTTATCTTAGCGCCGAAAACCTTGAGAGGTGCAGCGGGGTAATTGGGTTACGCTCAGCGGGTGGTGACTGTACCACAAAAATGCTCAGACAGATACGAGTGAGTACTCGATGGATACTCTAGGATGAGACGAGCGGGTGCGACTTCGGTGAGCACCCAATTTTGGATGATAAATCCAAATGTGTTTCTCAATTGTGACCGACACGTGTGAAATACTATTACGTTTATTATCTCGTTCTGTTCTCATCGTCTGTAAGCTCGATATATAAAGCTTCATTGCCCTTTTCGAGCTTCTAGTATCTAGTATCTAGTATCTAGTATCTGTTATTTTCATATCTTATGTCCACAATTTCCACTGATCGTCTGACTTTACTTACATCTACAATCATGGGCGAGATTCCTCAACAACAAGAGCATATTTTATGTCTTCTCCCTTTTCCAGAAGATGCCAAAATTTTGGATAGGTTGAGACAAAAGTATAACGTGGAAATTACATACAAGCAGATATTCTTTGGTGTAGGGAAAGCATTGGAACTTGCAGCTGTGCCAGATGGTAAGTTGCCTGTCTTGCCATTTCCTTCTCATTTCCCAATGTTCCGGGTATCGAGGTTCTCTAACAAATTCATTCCGCCTCCCAGAAACCTGGCATCATGCAACTATACTCGTTACCCTCTCATCCTTCCCTCCTTCCGCCGAGCAAGCTAAGAATCTCAAACTCATCCATCTTTTCAGCGCCGGCACAGATAGATTGAGCAACACTCCGATCTGGAAAGACACCAAAATCCCAATTACAAACTCGTCTGGTGTACATGGACCGCAGATATCAGAATGGGTTATCATGCAGATCTTGAGCCATTCGCATAAGGAGAAGATATTGGTTGAGTGGCAGAAAAAACATGTTTGGGGAGATTACAAACAATTGGGTTCAATGAGAGATTGCGTGGGTCAAAGACTGGGCGTTCTTGGGTATGGAGCGATTGGAAGACAAGCTGCGAGAATCTGTAAAGCTATGGGAATGGATGTTATAGCTTATACGGCATCGCCACGCACGACTCCTGAGTCTAGGAAAGATGAGGGTAAATATATTGTCCCCAATACTGGCGATCCAGATGGCACACTTCCGTCTGCCTGGTACTCCGGACTCGATAAGGAGAGTCTGCATAACTTCCTCAAACAGGACATCGATATTCTTCTGATTTCCGTTCCCCTGACACCACAAACTCGCCACTTCCTGTCCGCAGCTGAATTCGAAATATTGGGATCTAAAACAAACGCTTTCATCATCAACATTGCCCGGGGTGGTATTATCAATCAAGATGATCTGATTACATATTTGAAGAAGCCATTGAGTGAAGGAGGTTTGAGGGGAGCTGCATTGGATGTTACAGACCCAGAACCTCTACCTCAAGATAGTGAGTTATGGACTTTGGAAAATGTGGCTATTACACCTCACGTCAGTGGGCTTGGGACGACGTATGCGGAGAGGAGTTTTGCAATCTTGGATGCGAATTTGGAAAACATAGAAAAGGGGAGGGATCTTATCAATTTAGTGGATAGGAAAAAGGGGTATTAGGAGTACTGTGGATGGTGGAAATGTTGATTAGAAAAAACGCTAGAAATAGAACCATCATATGACTTGCAATCTGAGACTTGGAGTAGGATAATTCGACAAATTGTAATTTTTGAACATTTCCTAATGAGCCTGCACAACACCACTTGCATCTGCCTGCGCCGTGATTCTCTTCTTGTACGCCTGCACATCTCCAGGGAATTTTTCCACCGTTCCGTTATCACAAACCCAAAGACTTGTGCACACCGTTTGCAACATTGTAACATCGTGACTGACCATCAGCACACCACCTTGGAATGCATTCAATGCTTGACTCAACGCATCCATAGCTTCAATATCCAAGTGATTGGAAGGTTCGTCAAGAACCAAGATATGTGGGTTTTGTAGAGATAGACAGGCGAATGCGACACGAGATTTTTGACCTCCGGAAAGGAGTTCCATCTTTTGAAGACCAGTCATACCGGTGATACCAAAGGCACCGAGGTGGCGACGATATTCTTCGTCGGTTTTTCCGGGGTAGGTCTTGGTCATGAAGCCAACGGCGCTGGTGGTTAGATCGAGAGCATCGACGTGATGTTGTGCGAAGAAACCGATGCGGAGTCGAGGATTTTGAGAAATAAGTCCTCCGGTAGGAGAGAGCTTTCCAATGAGAAGTTTAAGGATGGTGGTTTTACCGGCTCCGTTGGGTCCGACGATACCAATTCGGGAGTCGAGCTGTACGTCCAGGTCGACGTTGTGGAGGAGGGGTTTGTCGGGAGTATAGCCGAAGGATACATCTGTCATTTGGACAATTGGGGGAGAAAGTTTTTCCACCTCGGGGAACTTGAAATGAACCGTGTAGACGGATTCGGGGGCTTCGAGGATCGGCATCTTTTCCAACTTCTTGATTCTGGATTGCGCTTCGGAGGATTTGGCAGCGTTGTAACGGAACTTGTCGATGAATGCTTGGAGATGAGCACGTTGGACCATTTGGTTCTCGTATTCTCGTTGTGCTGTCTTGCGGCGTTCTTCCTTTGTAGCATAGAAAGATTCGAAATTGGCACCCTTGTAGTAGTCGAGACGTTCGGAATGTTGATGAATGATATCAGTTGCAACTTCGTTAAGGAATGCTCTGTCGTGAGAAACTACCAAAACGGTACTTGGATATCCTTGAAGATAATTGGCAAGGAAAGTGATAGAAGGAACGTCCAACATGTTAGACGGTTCGTCAAGAAGTAGAAGATCAGGTTCGCAGAACAAGGCTCTAGCCAATGCCAAACGCATACGCCAACCACCAGAGAATGTCTTAGTAGCAAATTGTTGTCGTTCAGGAGAGAAACCAAGACCTGCCAGAATGGTTGCAGCTCGAGACTCGGCTTTGTCAGATTCCATCTCTGCAAGCTTGCCTTGAATATCACCCAATGTCTGGTCGAGACCCTCACGCTCTTTGTCAAGCTTCTCTGCTTGCTCAGAGGTATCGGCCATTGATGATCTTTCTGCCTCCATGTCTGCGAGTTGTTTGGAGATTTTGACTTGTTCTGCAAGTAAGTGTTTTCTCCATACATCTGCATCAAGTACAGCTTGTAATGCAGGTGTATCATCTCCACTGATTTCTTGCTCGACGTGAAGAATGGAAATGTGAGTAGGTACAGCTAACTCTCTCCTTGCCAAAGCCCTCAATAGAGTAGACTTTCCGATACCGTTCTGACCTACCAAACCATATCTTCGGCCATAAGCCAAGGTCAAATTTGTATCTGACAAAATTCTCAAACCACCAATAGAAACATCGATATTGTCCACCTTTATGTCCTTGCTCTTTGTAGATTGACCCGATCCCAATTGCAAAGGATTGACAGCCATGAAGAACTCTTCATATGACTGAGCGTCATCGGGTTGATTAATAAGTTTAGAAGCCTCATATTCGACGGCCTTGAATTCCTTCTTGCTTTGTTTAGCAGCAATTTTTCTTTCAGCTTTCTCCAACTTCTTTTTATCAACTCTCGACTCCACTTTTCTAACATTTGCGGATTCCAAGTCAACACCTCCAAGAGATACACCCAAAGTAGACGACATGTTCCTCTGAGCCCCAACTTGGATGGCTTGGTCTAGCCGTTTGGCAGCGGAAGAGAGCTGCTTATTTTGCCCACTCCCATCAAATTTTTGAACCCATTTTCCCACTATTTGATTGATCTTTGACTGATTCTCTGGACTCGGATCACCAGAAGCTGATAGTAAGAGCGCTGAGATAGCAACCGCTGCTTCTGATAATGGCGAAGGACCATTTTGGTCTGCCTCGACATATGCATTTGATGCATGGGTGAGGTACCCAACTGAATACTCCGATAGAACCGGATCAATGTTGGGTAAGAAAGCTTTGATTTCGTTTTCCATGATGATTAATATGACAAGGAAAGTAAAGTATCAATTCGTACCGTCAACAAAGAGACCCTCTACATGTGTCGGCTGCGAATTGCCTCACAATCCGAAAGTTTATTCTCACGTGATCGGCGGTACTCTAACGTCCGCCGCACTAAACCTGTTGAGTAAATTAATACCCACTAGTGTTTTATTTGTTTACCGATTACTCCTGCCTAGCGGTGAACAACAAACTCCACTATCCACAAGGACATCTCAGCAATCCTTAACCTCTTAATACTTCTCTATCTACCACCTCCATTTCTCAATACCCAAACTTCCACATCTCAATACCTCAATACAAGAACCTAATCAACCTTCAATATGCGTGAAATCGTATGTATTTCTCTCTCTTCATCTACGACTTCTACGCCTTTTTGCAAGACGCGTCGACTTTACCCCTGAAAAACACCCCACTATATATTTTTTAAAAGTAACATATCGCTGACCAAGTAACTTTTGGATCTACAGGTTCATCTTCAAACCGGCCAATGTGTAAGTCAATTCTTTCAAATGTATCCTATGAGCTTTGCTGACAATCTGCTCAGGGTAACCAAATTGGTGCTGCCTTCTGGTACGAGATGCCGATTCTGCGAAAGCTCTGCTTCGCGACAACCTCAGATTAAAACTAACCATATTACAGGCAAACTATCTCTGGCGAGCACGGTCTTGATGGTTCCGGTGTGTAAGTAACATCACAATTTCTTCTCGTATTTGAAACGTTACTGACATTGTTTGTTTGCAGCTACAATGGTACATCCGATCTCCAACTTGAGCGTATGAACGTCTACTTCAACGAGGTATATATACACAACTTCGACTCTACGAAAATCGTCCACTAACCCCTATAAGGCTTCTGGCAACAAGTATGTTCCCCGTGCCGTCCTCGTCGATTTGGAGCCAGGTACCATGGATGCCGTCCGCGCCGGTCCTTTCGGTCAACTCTTCCGTCCAGACAACTTCGTTTTCGGTCAATCTGGTGCTGGTAACAACTGGGCTAAGGGTCATTACACTGAGGGTGCTGAGCTTGTCGACCAAGTTCTTGATGTTGTCCGTCGTGAAGCTGAAGGCTGTGACTGCCTTCAAGGATTCCAAATCACCCACTCCCTCGGTGGTGGAACTGGTGCCGGTATGGGTACGCTTTTGATCTCCAAGATCCGTGAGGAGTTCCCAGATCGTATGATGGCTACTTTCTCCGTCGTTCCATCGCCAAAGGTTTCCGATACCGTTGTCGAGCCATATAACGCAACTCTCTCTGTCCATCAATTGGTTGAGAACTCTGACGCGACCTTCTGTATCGATAACGAGGCTCTTTACGACATTTGCATGAGAACCTTGAAGCTCAGCAACCCATCTTACGGAGATCTTAACCACTTGGTTTCCGCCGTCATGTCCGGTGTTACCACCTGTCTTCGTTTCCCTGGTCAACTTAACTCAGATCTCCGAAAATTGGCTGTTAACATGGTTCCATTCCCCCGTCTCCATTTCTTCATGGTTGGATTTGCTCCTTTGACCAGTCGTGGCGCACACTCTTTCCGTGCTGTCACTGTTCCAGAATTGACTCAACAAATGTACGACCCTAAGAACATGATGGCCGCTTCCGATTTCCGTAACGGTCGTTACTTGACATGCTCTGCCATTTTGTAAGTTTGCCCTATAATCAATCTGCCAAAATCTTGTAGACACTAACTTTTTTTAAGCCGTGGTAAGGTTTCCATGAAGGAGGTTGAGGACCAAATGCGCAACGTCCAAAACAAGAACTCATCCTACTTCGTTGAGTGGATCCCCAACAACGTCCAAACCGCCCTTTGCTCCATTCCTCCCCGTGGTCTTAAGATGTCCTCCACCTTCGTTGGTAACTCGACATCCATCCAAGAACTTTTCAAGCGTGTCGGTGATCAATTCACTGCTATGTTCAGAAGAAAGGCTTTCTTGCATTGGTACACTGGTGAAGGTATGGACGAGATGGAGTTCACTGAGGCTGAGTCCAACATGAACGATTTGGTTTCCGAGTATCAACAATACCAGGATGCCTCGATCTCCGAGGGAGAGGAGGAGTACGAAGAGGAAGTCCCAATTGAGGGCGAGGAATAGATGCTTGACGTTATTCCTGCTTTGCTTCTTTGAGGAAACGACGGGCTGGTTACTGATCTTGCATTAGTGGCAACACGATGTCGAATCATATTTATTGATAGCAAGGTTGTTAATTTCTCGAGTGTGGTTTGTTTTAGTGTTTTTGTTAATTAGGAGCGAGTGGTATTGAGGGCGTAGAGCGACTGAACATCGTCGATACCCTATGAAGTAGTTCATCTTGATGGATTAAGAAATCAAGAGTATTTTACAACTTGATGCCTACTGCAAAATTATATGGTGATGTCAAATGTGCTATCCAATATACTATCTGATATCGAAAGAGTCTACCAAGAAGTTTGGCTGAGATAAAACTTAACGTATCTATCATATCATTGGGGTGGTCTGTAAGGGTATCTTTTCTACATTCATTTTGAGTGGTTCAGGGTCGTCAAGATCACCACTTCAATGCTCACGCTTCTGTGCACACAAGAAGAGTCTTTGGTCAAGTAAAGCTGGTCAGAATCGCTCCACTTCTTTCCAAAGTACCAATTTCTGAATTCAGTTTGATTTGCATTGAGTAGGTAGTTACATAGAGGCACTAACGGTCAATATCGGGTGTTTTTAAGTTTCCACTTCCAATACCTGCAATACTGCAGCAGTCACGAAAATTCTTTTCTCGTCTTCTGATAAGGATTTCATGTCATGTATTTTGGTCAGAACATTTTAATTGGCTATCTTCTCTTCAACTGCCACATCTGACAGGGGAAAATGGTAAGGCTGTCAATTTCAACTAACTTCATTTGGTTATCTTTGTGGCTGAAGAGGTGAAAATTTTGGTCTGATAAAGAAAAACATTGAAGGAGAGCGCGTAGTTCAACCCCACCATTCCATACACTATTGTTGGGGCCCGTCCCTCAATTGAATCCACAACTAACATTACTTATAACTTTCCAAGAATATAAACAAACTTGACCTTCTCAATTACTCCTCATACATATTTCACATATACAAAACTTCAAAATGGCAAAGGATAAGGTAAGATTCAACCTCAAAACTGTATGAGATAGAGGGGGATAGAGCTTGAGCTGACGCTTGTTGATTCTAGGTTTGTCTCGCCTACAGTGGTGGTTTGGATACCAGCTGTATTTTGGCTTGGTTGATTGAGAAGGGATATGATGTTGTCTGCTTCATGGCTGATGTTGGTCAAGAGGGTACGATACTCTGCATTTTAAGAGAGTAAGACTTTACTAATGAGAGAGCAGAGGACTTCGAAGCTGCCAAAGCTAAGGCCATGAAGATCGGAGCTGTTGCATGCTATGTTGAGGATTTGAAGAGGTATGCAAACTTATTCATTTTTATGGGAGAACTCAATTGACATTATATCCAGAGAATTCGTTGACGAACTTTGCTTCCCTGCCGTCCAATGTAACGCCATCTACGAGAACGTATACTTGTTGGGTGAGTCATACACATATACTATATAAGAAGATCGAAGGAGAGTTTCAAGGCTAATTGGGTCGGAAATCAGGTACATCTCTTGCTCGTCCAGTCATTGCTCGTGCACAAATCACAGTCGCCCAGAAGGAAGGATGTATTGCCGTATCCCACGGTTGCACTGGAAAGGGTAACGATCAAGTTCGATTCGAACTCGCATTCTATGCTCTTCAACCAACCATCAAGGTCATTGCCCCATGGCGTCTACCAGAATTTTACGAGCGTTTCGCAGGCCGTAACGATCTCCTCGAGTATGCTGCTAAGGCAGGCATTCCAGTCAGCAGCACAAAGGCAAAGCCATGGAGTATGGACGAGAACTTGGCACACTGCAGTTACGAAGCTGGTATCTTGGAAGATCCAGATGTCACCCCTCCAGAAGATATGTGGAAGTTGACTGTTGACCCATTGAAGGCTCCTGATCAGCCAGAAGACTTCACTCTCGTTTTCGAGAAGGGTCTCCCAAAGAAACTCATCACAAATGGCAAGACCATCACTGATTCAGTTGAGCTCTTCCTCGAATCCAACGCCATTGCTCGTCGTCACGGTGTTGGACGTATCGATATCGTTGAGAACCGTTTCATCGGTCTTAAATCCCGTGGATGTTACGAAACTCCTGGTCTTACATGTCTCCGCTCCGCCCACGTTGATCTCGAAGGTTTGGTTATGGACCGTGAAGTCCGTGCTCTTCGTGATCAATTCGTCACCTTCAACTACTCCAAGATTCTCTACAATGGTCTTTACTTCTCCCCTGAGCGTGAGTTCATTGAGGAATCTATCGTCGCTTCCCAGAAGAATGTCAATGGACAAGTCAGATGTCGTGTATACAAGGGTACCTTCAGTGTCTTGGGTCGTTCCTCAGATACTGAGAAGTTGTACGATGCAAGTGAGAGTTCAATGGACGAAATCGGTTCATTCGCTCCTGCGGATACTACTGGTTTCATCAGCGTTCAATCTATTAGATTGAAGAAGTATGGTGAGGCTAAGGCGGCTGCTGGTGAAAGACTATAGATGGATCTTGTCACCTTGGTGGCTTGAACTTAGTCTGAGTCTTGGTTTGGACCTGAGACATCCGCGAACTTGCACCATCGAACGAACTTCAGATGATGCACTGATTGTCTCCGGTCCTCGGAGTGCAGATGGAGATGGGAATATAGTAAACTAAAATGCTACACAAAAGTCGCATATGAATGAAAACAGACCAGCTTGTTCTTGCCAGTGCCGCTTCAATTCATGATGATTTATGTGTTTGTTTCCAAGAAAAGACTTAATGATGATTACTAACAGGTATCTGGATCTGTTCTTGGTCATGTACAATGCCGCACTCGCTTAACCTAAGTATTCCCCCTTCTCACCTGTATCATTTTCGTCTGATCTCCCTTATATCATTGCATCTCATCTCATTTCGTTTCACTGTTTTAGATAGATGCCGAGATACACAATGCAGGAGTTGCATATGTATGCATGCGAGACAGTGGCAGAGAACCGTTTGGGGATCTTAGTTCTTTGGTCCCTGGGTTTGCCTAGTGTATTGTGTAGGGCTTGTTGAGGTGGCAATGTGTCATGAGTAGGGTCTATAACGGTGAAGGATGTAGCGGTTGTACATTCTTTGTGTAGACATATGAGGTAAGTTCAAGGTAAGGTAAGGCAGAGCAGAGCAGAGGGGGTGGGAAGAGGAAGGGGGGATGAGGGAAATGGAAAAATGGACTAGGCGACATTAGTAAAGGTACACAGACGAATGTACTGCTATTTTGGAGAAGACTATCTTTCCTAAAAACAACCAGTTTACTCAAATACTTCATTTAAAAGATTGCTAAGATCAAATTGTCGCTTGCGGTTATTATTTTAATTCGCAGCAAGATAATCAAAAACTACCGTGGAGAGGTGATGAGGTTAAAGGTGAGATTCAGGATGAAAAGATGAGTTAAAAAGATGGGTGGTATTCGCATTCAGAGACACACTTTATCCAGAGAAACTCTAAAAAATGCCATGTGCCGACGTTGCATTCTGAAATGCATGTAGTATAGAAGGAATCTTATACATGTATTCTGCATGGAACATGGATGGAAGATGGGATATGCATGAAATCAAGTATAGAGCTATGGGTTTAACGAGTCGTTGTGTATGGAGATTCTCCTTCCCCTCGCTCTAAGGGATATCTCTTTTCTCGGGGGTTTTGCTTGTGAGGATAGGGATAGCTAGAGTACTGATGGCGTACACTGCCTCTTTTTTTTTTGGCTGACAATGGCTATTGTACGTTTGCTCTGTACGGATATTGTGGAGGTGGTTAGTGGTGTAGTGGTGGAAGCTATCCATCATGTTTTCTTTTTTATTCTCTTCTTTGTTTGGTGAGTACGGTAGATGGTACAAGAAAGCATGTATGTACGAAGTATGTCATCATCTCGCGTTCTTCCCAAAACATAGCAAGTTTCCGAGTCGGAGATATGTAAGACTGTACGCTGCGAATATGTAGGGTGAGTGAGTGAAGGCGGTGTGGAATTTGTGGTGGTGGTGTGTTGAGGGAAGGGGAGGGGGGTGTAGAGTGGTATTTCTCCTACGTAGAATATATATGGTAGGGCTTGGTGTATAAATGGGGCATGGGGTGCTGGCTTGGATGGGGTATGGTGTATGGTGTCTGATGTCTGGTGTCTGGTGTCTGGTGTATGGTGTATGGTATGCGGGTTGGTGTGGTGGCACAGAGATATAAGCGGCGCGCGTTTTTCCGGTTTGGGAATCTCGGGATGGAGAGTTATGTACATGCAGTCATGGGATAGGGAAGTTCAGATCGGACAAGGAGAAATGGATTGTGTTCTATTTTTATGGACGACTGCAGAGGAGAATTTCTTGCTGCAGCCCACTTTCGCATTTTGCGGCTGTAGCAGTGCTCTGGTTGTTTGCGGTACTACAAGTGACATCTGTTTACAGAGAACACACCACATATCTCCTTCACCGACACCATCAAACATGTCGTGAATTCTTTACCAATGTATCAAATCATGGCGAAGGAACAAAAACAAAGCAAGAAAGGAATCAAAAGAATAAGAGGAGACAAATGAAATCTCATCTGGCGCCGAAGACCAATTCTCAGCGCCGGAACAAACTTGTACCAGCCTGCTCAGGCTCGAAGATCGAGTATGTACCGTAAGCCTGCGTCTCGTACCTGCACGGATGTGCGGTATTTTGCAGAAGGGACTCGTACCGTTCTGAAAGGAATCAGATGAATGGCTCCGCGTGTGCGCGTTCGTACCTGAACCTCTGGAGCGGTAAGGCGATCTGGTTCGTCGATAAGGTAATACCCGTCTTACCTCATTTTCGACTGATCGACTTATTACTCAGCGATACACTGATCAATGTCCTTTGTAACATTGGTTGTAATCAGAAGTATGCAATGAGCGTTTCTAGAAGTTTTCCAATTTTGGAACATCTTGGCAAAATTGGGGTTTGAATATTTTAAAGTGGTGGTTGGTGTGAGATTTGACCTTTGATAGTTAGATAGATGAGTAAAGCAATGGGGGCCGAGTAAAACGTGGTCCGAGTGGACATGTGATAGAGGAGTGCATGGTGCTCTCGTATAGGTACTGTGATGTCCAATCAAATCTTTGTTGAGCACCAGTGAGTAGATATGGTACGTTTTCATCTACAGTAAGGGTTACAAAACGCAGGGAAGAAAGTAGACAAAATAGACGAGCAAGAAGTAGGATTTTGAATTGGAGACAATTGTACGCATGAGAATGGGGGGAATGTCCCCTTGGGGTAAATCGTATCGAGCCCAAGTGTCTAGACTCTGGATTCTGAAGGACGATCCGTACATCCGGAGAACAAGGCTAAAAGGGAAACTTGAAGATATAAATAACCTTGAAGTTTTTTGTGCCTCGCGGTTGAATTGAAAATGTTTAGTAGGAGGAAGGTAACGTATGAGTCGATACTCCACATTATTTAATGAATGTTAAATTTTGAGATTGCAATTGGAATGAATGAGACGATTGTGACCATAATAATTTATGTGAGATCTAGACTATGTCTTTAGCAAGGCACAGTGACTCGCTTTCATCATCGTAAAATTATCTATATAATCTAAATAATGAAAATCCAAACAGTAAATTCTTGAGGGCTATGCCGTATATCCCGAGACAAAAGATTCAGGGCTTCAATATGTTGTACGTTTGAATTGGCAGATATGGGATTTCTCTATTGATCGATAACCATTACCCGTGCGTGCCGTTTGTGGAGAATTATCTTCAATTGAGACACATCGCGCGAAGGAGCTGAAGGCGCAAGACGAAACGAAACGAGCTACTATATATCGTAGTAATTATCGTTATGGGGCAGACAAAGTGTACTCGGTACGATAGTATGCATGGGTATAATGAGAATGACCAAAAAGTGTGGGTGTTGATGAGATGTTAGACAAGGGAAAAACGTGGAACCTTCAGCTGTCAGGGATGATTTTAAGAATGGTTCGTCGACATATTGGGAAAATGGAGTCAACTGTAGGTGTGGGTGGTATTGCGGCGTAGAGCACGAGGATACAGGGTTTCTCCTAAGTATGACCAGGCTCGAAGCTATATCGCGGTAAACAGGATTTGGAAGGTTGACGGGTTGAAGGAATAGCATTCGACTGAACAAGAAATTCGTAAGATCTCAAATCAAATGTGCCGCACACGATGTAATACTGTAATACAACTAGATTGCTTCTAGAATGAAGAAAGTAGGGTACCTGACATTCAATCGGATGAACTTTATGTAGTGCTTATTTCAGTATGTATACGAATACTACACTGCAGCATGGTAGTTGCGTGGTTCATTGAAGCATACACATGTAGCTAACAAATACGATGAAGGGATTAAAGCGTTGACATCTTGGCAATTAAAAAGACACATGTGACACTCTAGGATAATTCTGCTGAATGAAGCCCTCTTTTAAGAAAGGCTTGTTTAGGGTAGTACCGTACATCCGGAAGGAATGAGGAGGTTCCTCGTACTTGTGTAAACATGGCTAGCTCAAATTAAATTCGGTCCGAGGTAGCCAATGTCTCAATCATCGACTGTCAACCGCAGGTATTTTGTGGTAGATGTAAATGCGGTACAGAACATTCTATTATACTTCCGGTCAGGAATCTTTAACGGACTTTCTCTGTAAAGAATAGTGGATCACTCTTCGCAGTTGCATGAAGAAACCGAATAGAATAAGCATCTTACTTCCGGTAGTATTCAATGTTCATTGGCTAATCACCAGAATTGACATGGTGTTTCAGACGAACCTCGTGTGGACAAGGATCGAAGTGGGGGTGGATATATCGCGCGATGAGATTGCCGCCGGAGTCACTGTGAAGGCCAATCATGTATGTACCGGTCCGTCGATTCCTATGATACATTGCACCCAAAGAGCCAGGCCATCCAGCTCTGCCGCGTTGTAGGGGTTTCTTCACCCTTTCTAGAATCCAAAATTGTGTACCCTTTCTCATTGGGATCATCTCGATATGGTGTATCGATATTCTCTTTATCTTTTGTGGCGGATATAGAGATGATATCCAGGGAAAAGTCCCCTTCTTGGGTGCCGAAAAAGCTTATCAAGGTTAGTAAGAATGATAATGATTTGACTGGTAGAATTACCTTCGCATCATAATACTAAATCTTTTAACGTTTTTCAAATCTAGAGGGACGCCATCTTTCTTTTCGCGTCCCCTATAAGTGGGTTTCAGATCTGCCCACTTCACAGAGATCGATGAATGATCTGCAGGGCCCTTGAAGTCAAACTCCCAACTAATCGTACTTTGTTCTCTTCCATTGGGACTTTTTGGAAGTAATTCATCTTTGAGGATGAAGGTGTACATTTTTCGATCACTCTTTCCTAGATGGAGTAAAATTCCATCGTACGCTGATAGATCCCACTACAAAGTCAGCTGTTAGCGTGAAGCCTATCGCCAGTTGATATAATTCTGCTAGAGGGTATCGTAGAATCACCCAAAGTGTATATTCGTCATTACTGGGAAGAAGAAAAGGCGCTTCTGTATCCAACTCCACAAACAGGTGTGATTTCCGGCCGCCATACGACATAAACTTGCGTCTGACTAGTAATACAACTCTGTACCTAGCCTTATGCAGGACAAAATTTCATGATGGTGCAATGGGATTGGAAGCCATGTACGAATGTAGCATTCTAGATCTTGTACAGACAACCCCTCATTGTCTCTCAACACGCATGTTTGATGTTCTAGCCGAAATGAGACTCCGGAGGTAGCTTTGAAAATAGCTCAGAGAAGGCCATGTAAAACTATCAGGTGCTATTGGATCAATGTAACGATAAAGCTTGATCTGTGTGGAAAGCAAGCAACTTGTTTGGCATGTACGCTAAGCGCTTTATTGAGTTCACTTGAAACACCGGGGTGATTGAGAAAACCCATGCCTCGTCTATACTAACTTACAGTATGATCTGCAGTCGTCCTTTGAGATGCAAAACCTGCACCTCCCAGAGTTTTAATGTCCAGTGTACCCTTGAATGTAGCTATAGAGAAAGGCGTGGAACACTCAAGACAAGATTGTGAAGCTCCACCTCGAACTCTATCATCACTTGAGGTCCAGTCAAGGGCCGACCAGGGTCTTGATAAATAAGGCGTTAGTGAAAGGTTGACAAAATGCCCCTGCGGAGATTTTATGCTTACTTTGAACCACCAAAAAGATCCATTGCCAAAATTAATACTGATTGTCTCTACCTGGATCTTTCAATACTCAGACTCTTTGGAAATATCGTGTTTTCGATAATGTATGATTTCTAGATTATGATGGCACCTAATAAAAGGCCAATGGTGATGTTGGGTAGTAACAATGGTTCGATTGATGTCAGATGAAGTTCAAGATACTACCTAGTACTAGGGGAAGGGAACTTCCGTTCGGTTCTGTAAACCCAACTAGCAGCCTCCTTCTCTGTACGGCAAGCTGTTAGATATTTATTATTACTATCTGTAATTACCTACTTACTATTGAAGATAAGATATGTAAGTAACAAGGTAACAAGGTAATAATTACAAATCTCATCCCGTATAAATCATCCAATAGATTTGCAGATATCAATTTTATCTATATTTATATCTTACAGTCATAGTCATATATACCGATTCTCTGGGAAATCATCTTATTACCTAAGCGCGTTTAATTATTTTCCACACGGTATTATTGTCTGTGCGTTAAATCAAGCAATTGCAATTGTGGGGGTGAGATTTGTTAGTTAGTGCCCTGTCTCCTGTCTACCTAGTTACCTACACTCGGACTTAAGACAGGTATCGATATCTTGATATGCTTCTAATTGCTTTCCAACAACGCTACCAACAAAACAAACACCAACAGTAACACTGGCACTTCAAGGATCAGGACCATTGATTTACAACAAAGCATGCATTAACTGTACGACTGCGGCAATTTGATACTAGTGTTAGAACCAATTTCGGTCATGATTCTTCAAGGAGCATAACCCGAGTTGTACGAGGCAAAAAACTGGTCAGTTACGGATCCTTCGACCGAGAAGCTCTGGCCTTATCCTTTCATTACTATACTCGAACTATGATGGTCCCCAATCCCGTGGCGTATCTCTTGTGTCTGAATTGCACACTCAACTGTTGGAATGGAGACGGGTGCCCGCGCAGATCAAATCTCAATGTGCAAATAAGCATATGTGTATGTTGGTGGCTGTGAGTGCATCTATTCTGAGCAGTGGCATTTGGTGCACGGCAATGAAAGCCTCTAAAAATGGTTTGGAATACACATCACAGCGGCATTGAGAACAGTGGGAAGAAATTGTGTAGAGAAGTCGTGCAAATTTGCTATACAAAAGAATGAAAGGGAAAAAACACTAATCGTACTGGGTATTTACAATAGGATCGTTCCTTCATTTCTACCAGCAGTAAATCAAACTCCGTACGCTCCTGACTCCCATTGATTGACCCTTCAAATCTCCCGTCATTTCCAAGCAATGCCCAATCCATCTAAAGCGAGTGTCGAGCACTTCGAACTCTGTTTCACATATCCCAAGCAAAAGAACCAAATATCCTGAATTGTCGTTTTGATACCCTCTCTCATATATGCGTCATCATGCGGGCGAAGGAGGCATAGAAAGAGGAGTAGTAGGATATTGATATCCGGACTCGGAGCATGTGGTAGAATGCTCGTAAGAGTGTGATAAAGGTGGCGTCTGCATATATCTGTTAGGACCCAGTCCAAGTGGCTTTGCAGCTTGAGGGTGCCTTACATGAGGGTTATCATAACCGTGATGAGAATGAATATCGATCGCTGGCAAGCCTTGGTAGCTCATATTGTATGGGCTCATGGTGTCTTCAGGTTCTCGCTTGATTGCATCGTTGAAATGCATCATGGAAGGTAAGGTAACTGGTACCGGTGCCATGTAATGCTGGTATGCCTCTGATCGTTCACTGTCGGAAACTGCGCGGTATGGCTGCGAATGTGGGTATGGTGGGTAGGAAATATCCTCTGGCGCAGGGTATGTATGATATGTAAATAGAGGTGGCGTCCTAGATCCATCACGATCGAAGTTTTGAGAAAATATGATCTCGTCATCGCTGTGCATTGGAGGTGTGTACTGGCTAGGCAAAAGTCTTGGGGAAACTTGTCGTTGCACATGTTCTGGGCTTCTTCTGTATTGTTGATTCTCGCTGATGCGTTCTGGCTGTTGGTGAAGCTCCGCATGCGCCTGAGGTGGAGATGCTGAAGAGGAACCGGCTCTGCGCTCGAGGTCTTCGAGACGTCTCTTGAGCTTCTTGCCTAGAGGTAAGGAATCAGTGGCTGTTTATGATTCGAGACCTTGCATGGAAAACTTACGGTAGTTTCTTTGAGCAATACGATTCTGAATTCTTCTGCGCTCAGCAAGATCAGAGATCTTTGTCCAATCTTCATCTGGATTGGCAGAGCTGCTGAAAGCACTGCTGGTGCCGTGGGCTGTCATATGTCTGGCGGTAGTAGCCGTGGAGTATGTGTAGCTGTGTCGAGACATGTTGATAATTTGTTCAAAGTGATGAAAGTGTACTGATTCAGTATCAAAAGCAGAAAAGTTGAAGATATAATCTGATCTGAGGAGCCTTGGAGGATCTGAAGTTCTGTTACAACAAGGTCTTGAGATGCCTTACACTGGGGAGGCTTCCTCCATATATATGTGAATGTGGGATAACCAAACTGACGCAGCTATACGGAATTTCCAAACCACTTGGCCCCGAATCCTGGCGCACTTCTTGCTCAGCTACTCTACAACACAAACGACGAAACCCTGTTGAAAGACCCTAGAAGAGGAAATCCCCTGCAATTACTTTGGATACCCTGCACAGCATGCCCCCCTTGTAAGCCACTTTGCGCACCCTGTTAAAAACGGCCGGGAGGTGCGCCGTGCAGCTGGGGCAGTCGATTCTGCCACAGAACACATAAACACACACACCATCCTTCCACAAACACCGAGTCCAAACCTAAAAAGGGTACATTCATCCACATGCATGTATGAGGCGTACTAAAGATCCAATCTCGTAGTCAAGATATCCTGAATTGGAATTGTGGATTAATTAAGGGCCATTAATAGATTTCCGCCATATCAATGAGTATGATCAATGTCTATCTCGTAAAGCAGCATCCAACCATCACCCACCAACCACTAACCGGAGAAATTCATCCAGAGAGATGTATGCATGTGTGTGATGGAAAATGTAGGTAAATTTAGAAACATTTCACAATTTATTAATTTTGACTAATTCCAGAGATAGAATCAGCCAATACGTACCTAGGGGTGAGGCAGTAAGAAGAAGAAAAAAGCAAACTCTATTAACAACTCGCCAGCCCTATGAGCACACATTAGGCGTTGATGAAGCACAAACCCAAAACCTATTTTGAAGCCTTTATCAAACCATGAACCATGGCGCTGAATGAATGAACGCACGAGCGAACGAACGAACGAAACACACAGTCTACTAACTGCTCCTAGCCATTTGCATTTACGTTTTTCCACTTTTCCTTATGAGGTATTCTTTTCGCTCCTGCCTTCCCTCATGATGTAAATGTTAATTATAGACGGAGAACTAATCACTTGTACACTAGGTACAGTCTCCATCTTCATCTCATAGAAGTAAAGTACGATGCAGTGAGTACTACTGTGATTGATGTGTGAATGATTCAGTTTACTCTGTACTAACAAGGCAAGGTCGAATGGTTAGTAATTAGCAACGGCGACGGTAATCTAATCGGACCCATCTATCTAACCATGGTAAATTGGCGTTCTTTGGGGAAAATACTTGCACGTTATGACCAGGTTGGAGATAGTTACCAGATTGCATCTTTGTTGCATATTCATAATGGTTGCCTGAAGACTGAAGGGAAATTGCACCCCAGTACAAAGTAAAGACCTAGAGACCGATAGACGATAACCGAATGCGACGGACACTATTCACTGGATTAGTTACGAATTACGGAAGCATTTTGTTACAATCTCGAAAACAGTCTTGGTCTGTATTAATGGAAGCATAGTTTTCTGTTCTGGGACTGGGAGGCTCCATTTTGGTACATCGGAAGCCATGAGTAAACATTCTCATCACACACCTAACACCTAACTAGTAGGCTTTGAGCCCGCTCTTGTCTTGCTTCCCCTCCCCTTTTGCCATTTTTCTGCCCCAAGGACAATCACAAGATTCTTCGAGGTCGCCGAATTATTAGCATGGCTGAAATATCTAATTATGGCACTAATGGTATATGATACTGAGCATTTACTACAGTTGGCGAGTACTGTTTACGAAGTCAAGTTAAAGGGGGGTTTAGATCAGTATGTACGTAAATTAGGTTAACTAATGGGGGCAAGATCCCCTATGGGCCTGATCTATGGAGTATCTTTGATGGCTTTAATCACTATCGCCATGCAGAATAAACCATCTTTTATCTTGGAAAACACTTAGCCAATTTCCACGGGAAAATGGTTGCGGATGTCGCGATATTCCTTAAATATTCTAACTGGCCTTTATCGTTCAATATAATTCCTTCCATTATTCCGTCTCAACTAGTGGTGAGTTAATGCGTTGCAAACAAGTTAATATCATTCAAGCCAATCAAGCCAAGAAATATCTTCAGCATCTTGAAATTGTCATCGCCGTCTATCATAATTGATCAATAGGCAATTGATTGCGATTTGATCCCATCTAAAACCCTCATACACATGCCGTGTTACGTCTAGCCCTGGAAGTACACGTGCTTTGTCATATGTTTATTTATTTCGGCCGCCGATGACTATGATGCCTGGGACAAGATAATATATTGATTGGGTGGTAAAACGATGATGAACAAGGTAAAATACAAATGTTACCATAATTTTTCTTGGGAACCACTCCACACCACTATCACATCAAACCCTTGAACACACAGACACCCCAGCCTCTCCGCCATCAATTAAAGTCCACACCGCAGGAAAATTGGTTGCATGGAGCATACGAAACCCTGTTATACACTTTTTGACCAATTATCGTCGCAGATTCATGCTTAAGCGAGCGAAGTCGTAATTCAACGACGGTGAGAAAGACAAACAGTAGCGGAGTGCCACAATTTTATGCTCAAGTTACGAAAGGAACAAATTCTCGCATCGTTCATTCCGGTACGACCGAAGAACGCATTAGATGCCCAGGTGGCCTTGTTGCGCATGACACCATTGACCGCTCAGCCCTACCCGGTCGCCATCTCCCCTCTCATCTTTACAGATGCCAAATAACCCGAAAGTATAATGTTGTGTTGGCTTTCAATATCATGTACCGTAACAAGGACGAATGGTATTGATTTCCGCAATCATTAGACCTCCAACACAACGATAAAATGACTATCTTAGGCACTTAAAGGCGTCGAGATCTACTATACGAGTTGGTTCTAAACCGGGTTTCCAAAGAATGGGGGCGATCGAGACCGGATTTAGGAGACTGTTACACAATGCTTTGCGGTGAAGACTATTTCGCTCTTTGCCATGAACGATCGACAATGAATACCATACGGATTATCGGATTTACAACCGAAGTGTTCCAGATTTCATGGCGAAATTAATACCTCCCTTCATTAACAATATACGAGTCTTGGATCCGGATTTATCGACCTGATAAACCCGTTATGAACATTGACAATTACGAGCCCTGCCTGCCGCCTTTGCTTCTTGACGTTCCCCTTTCTTAATACCGAGTGACTCTCACGAGGAGTTTTCACATATGCTTCTATTTCTAATTCCCTCATTGTTCTAGTCTGTTTCCATTACCACACTAGTCGTCGACAGAGTACTTGCTTCTTCGTATTTTGAACCACTGCATTTTTAGTACCAAGAGAGTAGACTGATAGCAAGAGACCCATACCAGACTACAAATCTAGTGATGACTGTTCCTGGATCAATCAGCGTATCAAAGCTGACAGAAGCTTGCTCGTGCTTGGTACCCAAAAGCCATTTCGGAGAATTAGTCCACTGCCACATACTGTACCTTCAACAGAGGTTTAAGGAGCTTAGATGAGATTATCGCATAGACACGATTAGAGGTTCACTAGTTTCATCGTAGAGGCTGGAAATTACGCTTCCTGAATCAATAGTACTACTGGGCTTGTCTCTCCAATCTACCATCACAGCTTCCAGAAGTGGGATCTTTCGTCCGAGATGCATACTCTCAGAGAAAGTCTGGCATTCAACTAATGTTATTGATCCTGATGATTTTGAACTCAAGATGTTGTTTGTGGATGACCCAAACTTTTGATGATCTTTCGTTGAGTTTCTCAGTATGTGGGTTCTCGATGACCTGAATCTTGTAAGAGAGCAAAGAGTATCAGTCCACCTCAGACACGCCGAGATCCAGACTTTCGGCTCCTCTTACAAAGTGGGAAAATGCCATTCTCCCAAGTCTCCACCCCCGTGAGAATGGTTCATGGGTATCTTATTCCATTTCCCGCGTGGCTTCTAGGATATCTTTGCGGATTACATGATACATGCGAAACATCTCATTCATTCCTTTCATCACCTTATTGTTCTAGAGTAAAATTAAGTACCCGGAGCTTCAATATCCAGTCAATTCCCTTTTTTTGAAGTCTTATGTGATATCTTAAACCCACACAACGACTTTGTCACCGCTGAAGATGATTCAATCACGCTTCCATGCGTGGCATGCTTGATATGATTATGGGTAAGCACAAGCAAGCCAAGCAATACCAAGTCTCATCGAATATCTTGTCCTCAACCACTGGTCTGTAATCATCTTTTAAGGTGCTGACATGATGCCCCGCTGTGCTTTATTGGAATGGATATGCTGCGAGAATTCCCAGTGACAAAGTACCGGGATTTAAAAGGGCTGAGCAACTGCTAATTGTGCTGTGGCTTGGCAAATAGATTGCATCGGCTGTGTGTGGTATAGTGAACATTGATGCCCTTGGTAATTGGGTGTAGATACGTAGAGACACACTGCATGTTACTGACGATTTTGGAAAAGTACGAATTTTAGTTCATAATTTGTATCGTGCTTTTGATATCTACATCACGGCGGATGAAAATTGTGCAAAGTAAAGGTCGCCGATTTGACTTTGATTCAAGCTTTACTAAACTTGACAGGCTGTCTATGATAGAATCAAACATACACTTTTACTAGACCGTTGTATCAAGTTGAGCCCTTGATCTTGGTCCGAGCAATTGAGACAACTCCACACGATCGAAGGCTGAAGAAACCGGGGGACTCCACCGCATCATTAAATGTGCCTTGGACCTTGCACGCAGACGTCAAAGTTTATGCACAAAATATATCATACCCTATTATATCATCCTATAAAATAATCAAAAAAAGGTACGGAATATGTCCACGGTCTCCAGAGATTAGGGTCTTTGACCACTTTAAACCGTTCAATCCGGACCTTTTGCACGGTTACCCCATACCTAATAGCATCCCAAACCCTTGCGGAGTATCAAGAAATTTGAGAAGAAGATCTCGGAGCAATTGGAAATCACCAAATCCCTCTTGTACAACCGTTGTACGTGAAAACTAACGTGATTGTGCGGTAAGGTGATTGTAAATATGAAGATCTGAAATGCTAGTATTGCCATTTGATATTCGCGTAGGCAGGAGTAAGGCACAATGACATGAAGTCGCATTGGGAGTTTCCAATTAAGGCTATCTTAACGTCTAGGATAATCCTTCACTTCACGATTGGAGAATCTCAAGGCTAGTTTGAGACTTTACGTTCGAGCTTTCGTCCGTAAGGATTCTATTTTCTTGCTGGTGCGGCTTGGGTAAGTCCGAGTGAAGCAATGTTATTGGTTGGAAAGATCGTTCTTGATTACGGAGCTGTTATGTCGTGACTTTAATTTAATTCTTGACTCCTTCGCTTTCCCTCATATTTACTTGAATTATTAGCTTTGTTTTCCTATCCTTTCCCTTTCCCTTTCTCCACTAATATAGCCTCACAACGTACACCAAATGTCGTTTAACGTTAAGAATAGACAGTGTGGATTAGATGCCAAATATGGGGTTATGATGCGCTACCCATTTTCGCAAGCTCCGATTAACTTGTTAGGAAATGGGGGGTTTTGATTGGGTTGGGAACGAGGGGTTATAGGCTGATATATTGATATCGATAGTAGATCTAGATTCCTACTGTAGATGACAACGACGATAATGAAGGGATCATATTAGATAGTGGATCTAATCGTATCGCCCTCATTGCTTTGTCATTAAATTATTCATGTGAATCTTTCAACTACGATCCTGGCTAGGAGTGATGGCTTCAAATCGATGTAGTATAGTCGGCTCATACTATAATCGATATCAAGTTTAACATGCCACACTTATTCCACCGAGTTCGGAAGAAATGACGAGGATGCGGAGACACAAATCGTAATGGTATGCATACTGACTCACCGCCGTGAATTAGATTATACGTATGTTCATTTGTTCTCTAAGCCAGATGGATGCATGGATGGATGGCATCACCAGCATTGTTCATACCCGATTGATCATGGATGAGAAAGTAACGTTAACAAACATACCAACCTACGTACATAGATTCAAGCCTTCTGGTCCCTGAGGCTTGTTCACCCAGCACATTGTTGGTTGCGTATCCCGCATCGTACTATTTGACGGAGCCTCCGCAGCAAAGAAGCACCGACCGATTCCTAGCAGCTAATGTAATGCTCGCGGCGTAAGGCTGAACAAGATTTGGTCTTTGTTTGTGAAGCCACCTTTAGATCCCCTACATAGACACCGAGTAGAGTGCTCTGACGAGATTGGTAAATTCATTTGATCATTTGATATCAACACTCTGTTACCACCCACACATCTACTACCTCTCATGCAGTATCTCAACCCCCCATACTTTCATTTCACCGCCCGTCGATCATGTATTTTCGATTTCGTTGTAAAAGCGTCCAGGGCTTTGCTCAAAATGAGGTTTTCACGTGGGAAAATACCAGGTGCACTGCCCACTTTCCTGTTCGAGGCAATTAGCAGACATTAGATGGAATGTTCCATACAGATCAGGACTCAAGCCTAGGGCTGGGTCACAGCCTGCCTGTATTTTCTTCTTCTCCTGTCATACCCAACAGGTATCTGCCAATCAACAATTGAACCTCGAGGTATTTACTTGTGGTGGTGTTCTATTCCTGATTACTAGCGGATTAGTGGAAAGATGATACAATGGAGAAGAAATTTATTATAAATCCCACAAGGCGTAGGTAGAAGAGGACACCCGTGCCACATTTTTGGGGGCTGGTTTGAAAAGCAACAGGGCCCATTTTCGTTCTGATTGCCCAGATAAGTCGTGGTTAGAAAATCATATACTCTACTTAGCTGCATTTCAACAAGATTTCCGAAATTGTATCCTTGAAAAGATCATAATGGAGAACATCGTATATTAGGCCAATGAAAAGCGATATACTTGTTGCAACGAGGAGATTTACTCCCTGGATATAGGTTTTGATTCCTTTCTTCATCGATACTCGAATACTTCCAAACTTGATATCCAGGAAGTTGTGTCTCCGCAATGGTTTTCGCGGGTCGTCATCGCAATCATTGTCTAACGAACTTCATCTGACTACTGGCGAGCACAGTAGGTAAGTGCTTTACTCTACATTTATTTTTAGGCATTTAAACACCTACTGATCTGCGATCGATGAAAGTCAAAACCTACTTACAAGCGCTCACTTATGGAGACCCTCCTGTGAACGATCCACGGCTACCAGCCGGGGAAGTTAGGCATGGAATTCCACCTACGATAAAATTCGGTAAAACTCCACTCCATAGTACAAAGTAGGTACTACAGGACCCTATGTATCCCGAAATTCATTCATCGTCACTTCGAGCCTTCATATCATCACGGGAATATCCGTTGCGGCAGTAGACGGTGATAAGAGTCACAGTGGGGAGGGTGGATCGTTTGGCTATTTTCTAGGGCTCGAACGGAACTTATTGATCAACGATTCAGTATTCATCCTCCGTTTCCATAATGTATTGCGATATTGACTCGTGATGGTTTACATATGTAGCTTACATAGCGACTTTATGCGCCGCAATGAAACAGACGAAGGAATTGACAATTTACGGTCGATCCGTCCAAATTGTGGAGTATGGAACTGGCGGATGTATTAGTGTTTATTCCTTTTGAACAGATACGGAATACAGGCAACGGAGTTCCCTTTTCCTTGTGCGGAGGAGTCTTGCCGCACGAATGATATCGGCAATACATTGAATGGCCCGTCTTGGTCGCTTGCTCGAAATCAACGATTAGGGAAATGGTTCTCCAATTCTTCAATTCTTCACCGAATTTCGCACATATTTTCCCCCGATAGCCTACTCACAGTATGCTTCATACTCCGTAGGTTGAAGATTGAGGGCATTTCTCCGTCAACTACGGGGGTTACAATGTACATAACATCTTATCTCCATCGCTAGAAATACCATGTGAAAGACAGGCAAGCCATGTGGTTGCAGAAATTCAGTTGGGGCCAGATTCCCAACATCCTTGCCAGAGCCCTGCATAGCATAGCATAGATAGATAGATGGATAGATAGCTTCAATACGCTCCCAATTCAGTAAGTCGTATTTTGCAAATGAGGCTTTAATAAACGAGGGGAAGGGGTTTTTTACACGCTATGAAGTCAATTGAATTCTGGACCATACAGCATAGCAAACGGCTGTGCATTCGCTGCCTGTGAGCCTGTGACCTTTCACGTACATGTGATATAGAGGAAAGTGGGAAAAGCAGACAAAATAGTTGTAGTGGATACTCGCTTTTTAATGGGTTTTTGTTTGAGTTAGACGCACGAAAAACTCCATTGGAATGAGGGGACTCAGGGAGCTCAGTCTGTAACCGAGCTCCCCTCTATTTGTACCTCTATCTCTTTATGGGTTTCCGATTAAAATTCGGATCCGAAGCAGAAGCTCGAGTCAAGACAATTAGAATACTGTATAAGTTCCCGCGGCAAAGCATCAAAATATCCCTTAACATCGAGATTCAAGATATCTCCACCAATGCCCAGTACCAATGTTTAATCCTTGCAGCACATTTACCCATTTTACCAAGCCTACCAATATCTAAAGCACATCAAATGACATTCCTCTTCACAAACTTGGATTGCCAATTTATTTTCCATAAACAAGCAGGTTAATCTGCATCCGAGTGGGAAAAGTTTTATTGAACAATTCTACCAATGATCAATTCGACCCGATGTTTCGGCAAGCCCAAATTGCCATGTGGATGCATATATGTAAATGGCTAGTGGATATTATTTGTACGAACGAAACACCTTGTTTGTGAATCATACTAGGCTCCCATCAATCTTCAAACTCGTCAAATGCGCCTTCTAGGTGCCAATCAAATGGGAGAGATATCATCACACATCTAGCTCGCGATCGGTCGGACTCGGGTCAATATTATACCTTTTCTCCTTTCCCCGGCTTTAAGGAGCTTTTTCCGTATCCGATTCGACGCACATACGTGTGGCATGTTCGTATACCCCGTTGGTCAAATGATTGAAATCTACCCAGTATTCAGGTAAGTCAAGGCATGGTTTGGATTGGAAGGGCGCAGTGCATACGTACAGATATTTGGTGTCTTTCAACGGACACTATTGAAGTAAAGATCTTCATACTGGCGGACCCAAAAGATTTTGACAGACGGCTCCGTGATTCTCGGCCTGAGTAGTGATTCATCGTGCATGCGAAGTATTGAGTTCCCATAATTTTCACACTGACTTGGTTGCTCAATTTACAATCGCGGGCGTGCGGGGTGTCCAGCCTCGAGCCAGCTTGGGTTGCATGTGCATACCATGGTATAGCAGCTAAGTATTTGGTTGGGATTCGTTCCTTGTCGCATTCCAAATCATTCAATCTCGCAAATGAGGCTCTGCTCCTCTAAGCGGCAAAAGATTTAAGATATTGGTGTGGTGTAGTGTGGTGTGGTGTGATGAAGATGCGTAGTTCACACGTAGCCTGCCATTGCATTCACCGCACTTGGAATATTGGTGTAGTAAATGATTTATCTTACATGTATCCAATATCTGAGGCTCAATTGATATGGTTGATGCAGAGATCTCTGTTGCCCCTGATCCGTTCTTTTCTTTTTGACGCGTCAACCTTTGATTAATGATCGCAGACCACCAACTGTTATCAGGATCTACAGATGTCAAATCTACAGATTCCAACTGTTGTCTTTTACATGAGTATTAGTACATGCGGATAGGTTATTCTGCATATCCGGCATCGATCATGAAAGTCCCGAATTAAGCTGACTGTGTTTGAACTGCCGATAAGTCACGATTTTGACAGTTTGATGAAGGTAACGGTACAAGTAAAGTGGGATTTCGGAACCGATCTCGGGCTAACTCGGCGTACTCTTCTAGTGATTTAGTCCGTATCTTCAAAAGCAACTGGTTTGTTCGGTGCCGGTCCCATCATGTAAACCATTTCTGGCTACGATATACAAAGGCTCTGGCCCCCATAGGAAATTGCAGGATCTGTAAATTCGAGTCAGCAACTTTTATCCTTCACTTTTGGCTTATTTTGGTTGGATCTTGAGCCAGACCAGAGGCACAGCAACATAGCTAGACAGGGAATAAAAATAGGAGGAACGATGTCATGAGTTCAGAATAGAAAACGAGCTAAAATGCTAGGATAGGAAGGTAATCTTCGACCACGGATTTGGCGTCTGGAAGGTTCTTTTTCCTCTCTGCGGATCAAGAGGCTCATTTGAAAAGTGGCTTTAGCAGATATTTAATATCTGCGGTGTCCTTTTTTGATCATGAGGCTCAGTCAGTCCCTTTAATGGTTATATACTTGGACTAAAATGGTAGAGAAGATAAGATTGATGAGGATCTGGAGAACAAAGCGTTTCTGCTTTCGAAATGGTATGCTGAGCACAACAGATAAGGAAGATAGTTTTTCTGCGCTTTCAGTCCCTGCTTGCACAGTAGAGGAAGATAAAAGCGGTCTCTTGAGATTGATGTGGATCATGTACAAATCTAGACCCTGCTAGATAGTAGACTTGCTGTTCTGTTCTCCATTGATACAATGCCCATCCACCTAGCATTAGCTGATGTTGTTCTCCGCTTCTTTCATCTTCAAGGGCTTTCAGTTCCCCCTTTCCTGATTTTGCAACAGTATTGAAACGACTTGTGACTTGCAAATAATCATGTACACCAAATGCTTGAAGTTGGTTCCTGAAGTCGGATTAACATTCGTATTTTTGTGTTTACTATAATGCAAAGGGCCTTTCAGCGCTCGTGTCTCTTGCCTCCACTCTTTCCTATGGGAAATTGAAGAGTCTCGACTCTGAATTGCGGGCACTACATCCGATTAGCATCTTCACTCTGTGTTGATGTTATGGAAACTCTCAGTGAGAGTCTAGAAGTGATTGATATAGCCTCTACCTTTATCAAAAACTCCCGTTGCTTATGTTGATCAACAGTGCCATGTTCGGGACTCTAGCCGGGCACTTGACTGCTGGCACAGAAAATAAGACGAAGACCTTCTCATGTGTTTCTTCTCTATCCAAGTTTCAAACCCTCTGTCGTTCTACCAATGTATCTAGGACAAACGTGTCTCTTCGTAAGTACAAACTGAAATTCAAAATTAATCATGCTCTATATCATGCTCTATATCATGAATCTTCGTTATCCGTTTGCATAACAGTTCCCCTTATGCATGAATTTATGGTTTGAGATCTGAGATGAGACTTTGAGGCAGCATCTTCGAGCGCGTTTCAACGCGAAGAGCAAAGTGAACTGTCGTTCTGTGAGCGTGAATGACCAAACTCCATAGCGGGCTACTTTACTTGTTTCTACCACACCTTGAATACTAGAGAGATGCCCATCATTTCTTGTTGAACTGACCGTCGCAAAATTGAAATTAGGCATGTTACCAAAGCTAGGCACGTCACTTCGGTTTCAGTTGAGACCAATCCTGAACCTTACAAAGCCTGGTGCTACAGGAACATAGATCATCGACAGTTTATCATATCCCATCTTTGAGGTGCTCTTCAATCATCAGCCCAAATCATCTAATTATAGCTTTCATGAGATCACTTCACTTCACTTCAATCAAATTCAGCGTTATACGCATAGCGATGTGGCAAATTGGTGGTAAGAGATCTTTTTCCTGTTCTTATTCAGAACTAGCCCTCCGATTGTTCCTTATTCCGGCGCCTATTGAGAACAACTAATGCTTTAGTTGAGTAGAATACCTGGTCAGTGTTCCTCCTTGTACCTAGCCCATCACCATGGAATCACCTAACCATAACCATATTGCCTGTGCGAAAACTTCTACTTCTTGTTCACCATATTTTCAGAGCCAGTGGATTCCCCGTCAACATACCAAGAGAAATAGACTCCAGTTTGTGTCCTGGATTTAATTTTCGTTCTTC
This sequence comes from Botrytis fragariae, assembly GCF_013461495.1. Taxonomy (NCBI): domain Eukaryota; kingdom Fungi; phylum Ascomycota; class Leotiomycetes; order Helotiales; family Sclerotiniaceae; genus Botrytis; species Botrytis fragariae. Next base: position 1,508,557 of record NW_023500987.1, read on the forward strand.
AAGTCTTCGAGACGTTCCTTTCGCTCAGCAATCATTACTTGAAAATTCAACTCAATCTTTGTGTTTTTTCTTTTCTGATCTGTTTCATGTTAGTAAGACGTTTTTGAACAGAGTGACAAAGAATTCTTGCCCAAATCTCGCAATTTCTCCAAAGCGGGGAGTGCCTGGTAAAGCTGAAAGTACTTGTTGGTGATCTTCTGCGTGGCATCAACAGAGTTGTTTTCGTCGGTCTCGCTGTCAGACAGGGGCTTGTAGAATTCTTTAAAGACTCTGAGTTTCTTTGCATATCTCATCTCGATAGTTTCGATTGCATTCTGGCAGATCTCAACTATGTCGGCCGCATCGCCGTCATCTAAGCCTTCGAACATGGCCTCGATTCCCTGCTTGGCTTCATTGATTCTTGCTTGTCGATCCATGATCTCCGTAACGAATATTCGAGACAGGAAGAAATGGCAAAGTTCATGCGATCTAGTGTTATCTGTCAGTGGTAATTACTTGTACCAAGTGATTCGGATGATAGCTTACCGCTTTTGTGAACTTCTGTTGGATCCCTATTTTGGGATATGTATGAGAGAAGACCGAGGTCGCAATTTATTCGTTTTCGAACTCTGAAAAGTGTTTGAATATGGAGAGATATTTTGGTGAAACTTGGCAACTTGTAGATATTGATGGACACGGGGAGTTTCTGCGGAGAGCGCGATCGATTTAAAATTTTGATATGCTAAAGAGATTGATTTAAGACTGATGATTTCACTTATGAGGATAAACGCCTCGGGGAGCTACAGCAAGCGAACGGTATAGAGCTTTAGTAACTGTACCAAGTTGATAACGAAAGAATACCGGTAATGTAGTTTCTTGACAAGTTTCTAGTAGCTATGATTCACTACCAACCTCTGCGGTTCAACCGTATTGTATGGTGAAGGAAACCTGCCAATAATGAATTTACCAAATCTTTAAGAGGATCAAGATTCTTCCACTAGTTAGAGATAACAATTTTCCAAGTTATCTGGGCTTCCAATGCATATTTACAGATTGCCTGTCACCTTTTATTGATCCTAATTCATTATCCAATCTCATCCATCCAATGAATAACCTACTTCACCACTCTCTTCAGCCATGCCCAATAATCTCTTCCTCATTCCCTCCGCTCTCTTTTTCTCTTCTTCGTTCAGTACACTAAGATCAATATCACCAACCCACTGGAATTTATCAATGATGTCAGCGTTGTCGCTTAACAGCTATTCATTTCAAAGGGTAGAATATTTTCAACTCACCTCCCTCAATCCATGCTGCAGTACGTTCCTGGCTCTCACTCCCTTGCCATTCCGATGACCTACACTCCCGTGTAGTGTTGCCCTTTCCTTACCACTCTCATACTTTCCTCTATGCAAAATGTTGTTGTCATAAAACACCACGTCTCCCGCTTTCATCTCTACTCTGATCTCGCCCTGTACTCCCATCTCATATTCACTCATATCTCTCTCTGCGGCGGTCCTCGCCCTCTTGTGAGACTTGGGAACCACAATCAAAGAAGAATCATCATACAATGCCATATTCCATTGCGCATGCCATGCAGGCTCCGCTAGTCTTGCGAGTTCCTCTTCAGCCGTGGCAGAAGATGGGATATCATCTCGGTGCCAACGAAGCTCGAAGTCGCGATCAGGACGAATCAATAAATTAAATAGTTCCATGACTAAATCTTCGTCCTCGCATTGCAGGAGCTCTTTCACTACACCCAACATCTTATCCGAGAAGTAGATCTTGATAAATGATGATGAAGTTGCAAGCTTGGGATTCATGAGTGATTGAACACCCCAAATACCATCTTTCGCAGGTGACTCTCCTTCTCCTATGTTCCAAGGTGGAAATTGCTTGGGAAGCGTTCGAACATATGGCCATGAGCCAGAGCGAGCAAGGTCGACAGTTTTTTCCGCTTCGATACGGAGATAATCAATCTCTGCTTGACTTAGAAGAGAGGGGATGAGAACGAAGCCATCTTGTTCGAGAGATTCAAGGAGTTTTGACTTTGTTTCCGGCATTTTGCTTGAAATTATTGTTCAGAAAGAGTTACGTAGGTTCAGGGACAAGCAAAGTGTTATATGGTCCAGTGCCATGTGGTAAGCAATGGATATGCCATATCAGGTGATGATATTGAAAGTTGGGATATGACGGGATAATATCGGAGTTGAACATCCGTCGGTCCAACATTTTGATGCGGGGCTGTTTTTGGCGGGGTATTGTGTTGTAACGTAGCAGAAGCAGAAGTTGCTAATTTTGCGCATGCAAATTCTCGTATTTCTCAAGCTGAAAAGAAGCTGAATGTGTTATTTTACGACTGATAAATGCAGAGGAAATAATGGTGTAATCAGAAAAGATAAAAGAAGCTATTCCGGCAGCTTACTCGCATATGAATTACAGCCATATACGTATCAAGCGTCATTTTTCTCATAATGGTCATATTGATATGCTCTTCTTAGTACACAAGGTAGAATACATTAATGGTCTTCGGGAATAAACTTTCTCCAAACAATGCCAATACATTTATTGCCCAATAACATCAATTCCACTAGGCAAACCAAACACTTGCCCGTTGGTTTCAAATTGACATTTCGCCGTCACAACGTCTCCACTAGTCTCAGCCAAACACGACCCAGTACTGAGGCTTACGAGATTTCCAGTAACATAGTACTCCCATCTCTGATTCTTTTTGCCAGAACATGCAATCAGTGATACCTTTCCTCCTCCAAGATCTGCTAGACACTTAGAAGTATCAAAAATTCCCTTGATAGTACCATCCTCATCAGTTTGCCATACTTGCTCGTCCGATCCGAGAGAGGCTGCCCACGCTAGGCCTTGACGAGAGTAGGTAAGAACATTCAGTGATGCTGTGTTGAAGATCATACCAGTCGGTATAACGTTTAGATTTCCATATCCAGTAGAAATACGATATACTGCAGTACCGTGCGAAGGAACATTGTCAGCTGTGACTACCTTGGATGAGGATGAGACTTTCCCGGTCCAGAGGTCTTTGACTTTGACTGCTGATGCATAAATACCAATCCTTTGAAATGGTACTTTGTAGCTAGCCGTTAGATTGCCTCGATTGATAACAGTGAGAAGTCGGTCCCCATTTGCTAGATCTTTGGTCAAAACATCCCATGTACCATCTTGGCTGACAAGTGTCGCCTGTAATGCCAATGAATCTTGGTTTACGGCAATTAGATCTTTATTAGTGAGATAAGCAACCTCATCTGCGCTAAATGCCGGAATATAAGCACTGATAATAAGAGGGGCCGATAGTGAGGCCCAGATAGCGAAATGTGACCTTTTTTCATTGAGCGATAAATCGAAGTGGTCAACAATCAAGAAATCTGGATCGTTGAAGTACCCAGGCTTCTGATATCTCGCCAATCTTACTTCCTGTCCATAGTTGAACAAGATAGAATCCCATCCAGTGATGTCGGGCCAATATGAAGTTGAGTTCCAGACGAGTGTATCACGCGAGTGACGAGCAAGCTGCCCGTATTTCGGAACCCAGTCCATTACAGTATACCAATCGGTTAGATTGTCCTGCTCTGCAAAGTATGCCGGAGCAGACTCTGAAAAGATGAGAGGGCTCTCCAATGCACTTAAGACGCCATGCCAATGCCCGTAAACACGCTCATACTCTTGCTCGGTTGCTACAGGCATGTTACAGCCATCAACCTTGAGGTAATCAAAACCCCATGAGGCAAAAGCTCGAGCATCAAGTTCCTCATACCCATACGAACCTGGATATCCACCACAAGAATTGATTCCAGCATCGGTGTAGATTCCAGAATTAAACCCCAGGCTTTTCAAATAGCCGGTCAACCATGGAAGGCCGCGTGGAAACTTCTCGGTGTTCCATAAGAGACTACCGTTCGTTTCCCGACTACCTTGACTCCAACAGTCATCTAGATTAAGTCGATTGTAACCTGCTGCAAGTAGGCCTTTCTCCACCATTGCCTGGGCTGTCTCAACAAATAGCGATTCATTAAGCCCACACATAAATGCCGACCAATTATTGAAGCCTTAACCCAGTTAGCTATTACCATAAGGATTGCTGCATTGAGAATTTGCATACCCATTGGGGGAGTAGGCTGAAGCACTGAAGCACTGACAGAGACATCGTATAACGCCACCCCAGCAAGGAGCAGGTGTTTCAAAGGTGAGGTAAACATTGACATTGTCTAGAATCGAGAATGCTCAATTTCGAAATAAAAGATGGCCTTGGATATTTGTCGCCGACCTTTCTTTGAGGTTATTTTGTTGAAATAGATATAGTAAGGTATTGATCGACATCTTATATGCCTATTTCGAAAGGTTGAGAGCTCACGATAAGAATACAATATGCAAACAACGATGGATTGAGCGAATCAGCAAGTGGGTTTACGGGACTCATTGTAGCACTGCAGGTCCGAGAGATTATCCGGAATCTTCAGCTTCCCCGCAATTGCATGTTCAAAACTGTGTTGGGCTACGTATATAGTTCCGATGTGAACAACGATGCGTACATGAGTGGGATAATAGTTTATGTGGGCATAAATAGACAATTGGAACGTTGCTCTGCACCTGCAGTAAGATAGAATTCAAGTATCTATGTCAAACCATTCTTTGGTTTGATCAAAAACCGATCCTAGTATGTAGCAAGACAATTCATGCCCCCAACTATTGTCAAAATGCAGGAACAAACCAAAATTATCAAAATTTGGCAAGCATGGGACACGCAATCTTTTAAGATACAATATTTCGCACCTCTGAGTTGCTCATTTGATTGAGTAAAATGATCGTATTAGGCTATTTGCAGAGACGTGAGAAGTCAAAACTTTTATACTTCGTGAATTCCGGTGGCGAAGTTGAGTTAAATCTCGAGAAACTTTGTGTTTGATTGAGCCGATTGCACCAATCTGCCTTGCGTATTAGGGTATCTCTACTCAGAAAAAGGAAGAAAAAAGAGCATCGACTAAGTGAATCAAACTGTGTGGGGATGAAAAGGTGATAGGCCCTTAATAGATGTGATACATCGATGTCCTTCTTTTCCCTCTAGACCAGAGAAGTATTATCTTACTAGTTTGGTGACGAGCACCACGAACTGAACCATCCAATGTGCCGTTCAGAGCGGCCCTTTTGATAGACCGGTTATTGTTCACGTTTGAAGACTTCCAGCTCATAGCAGAGATCATTGAAAGTGTAGAGCTTGGAATGAAATATGAAATGATTGCCCAAGGTCAGCGGTAGCTTTGAGAAAGGTATCGAATACCCATATAGTGAACTGTGGGAAACTTTCTATCCCAATGACAGTCACGAAGACACATATAGCTTAGCTTATTATTATCGGGACCATCATCACCACACAAAAATATACCCCTTAGTGTAGTAGGTTCGAAAAATCTGATCAGAGCGTAGGAGCTGTTGCAAACTTCAAAAACATAAAGATGACGACAAGTACAGGACATAAGAATTGAGATACCGAAGTCTAGACAACAGTACGAGAGTGGCGTCAATAAAAGGATCTTGCTTCAAGAATTGAGATGGATGACAGCTTTACACAACGGCCACTAAAATTCAGCCATTTTGATGCAGCAAAAATGAGAAGGCAACGGGTGCTCGTCAAGAAAGAGGAAAGGAAAGATTCGAGAAATGAAAATTTGAGTGGAAACAGGTTAAAAATCAACAAGGGAACAAAAACTTCAGCGACTGAGTTTTTCCAGCAGATCAGCTTTTCTGGGCAATAGACGCGATACTTGATGCATCGTACCCTAAGCTAAAACGAAAGGCATCATGCCATGCCAAGATCTGGGTATATCTAGTCTGGTATCCCAAGTAGTCGGATGGCTAGTAGCAATCAATATTTTGATGTCAGAATAATACCTAGCTGATCCTATTGACAGAAAAGCAGCCTCATGAGGAGCTTTTTCGCCGTGCTGTGACGCTGCTATAACACCAAAACGGTGTTGACTACCAAAAATGCTCAAAAATGCCAAAGATAAGCCATATTTGCTGGGGTGATAGGGTCTCGCAACAAATAATTGCTGCAGAGATAATGGCAGACTTGGGTTGTAACGTCGTAGAATTTCTTAGCATGGTAGTCTCGGAGAAATTCAGCCTTGCAATCTTTGTCTACTGTATCAATATTGCGACGATGAGATGTCGCAATTGTGATTCCCCTGAGCAGAAAATATGAAGGAACAAGTTTCCGAACCCGGAATCAAGATTGAGCGTCGCGGGGAACAAATGTGTCTCCGGGGTGGGGACCGAGAAATAAGCAATAATTCAGGCCGTAGGTATTTCTGCATTAGAATCTTGGCCGATATTGAAATGAAAGAAGGAATCGTTAGCAGACGAGTAGGAAGGTACAATGCAAAATCTTCCCGTCGAGGCCGAAGAGGATGGGGGAAATGTAGGGGTATAGGGCTCTGGGTTCTCACCCACTGCAAGCGAAGGGCTAAGGAAACTTCTTTTTCCCCTTTAACCCTCAATTTTATCCAGCCACTACATCCATCTCATTTCCTCAACATTGCACATTCCTACTTAAGATATTGACCATGTCAAGCTTCTCACCTCTGTTCGTTCAGTCCAGCCGCGTAATCGAAGCCAACTCACACACATTTGGAAGGTGTCATAAAAGGCTTGCATATATATTGCAATGAAGAAATTCAGCCTGAGAGATTCAGTAAGATATACTATGTATATGCGAGCTAAATTTTCAATGGTACATTTGCCAAGTATCGTATTTTCGACCGTATGGCCAGATGTGGAAAGCGACTTTTGGTGAAGGAGAAGTCTCCTCTTGTAACGTTTCTATAATTCTCTGCTATGATGCACGTTCTATAGTTTGCATTTTTGGTATTACTGGTTTTCGCTCGTTTCCGCTCATTTGCTTTCAAACAATCCGTGTGACGGATACGTCCCCGTCGTCAACATGGTTCTGCCAGCCTTCGTGTTTCTTCCACTTTATATGTACCCATACAATTCGACTTCATGGAGTACACTTACCACCTCGATTGTTGCCAATCCAGAACTTAAGTTTCATGTGATTGTTGCCCCCAATTTGGCGTTTACGGACCCAGATGTCAATTATGTTGCAGGCCTTACAAATCTAAGTAGCTACGCAAACGTCCTGACTCTTGGCTATGTCTATACCTCTTACGGAAATCGAGATGTTATAGAAATCGAAGCAGAAATCGATAAATTTGTCGGGTGGAACTCACCAACAGAGCTTCCAATAGGCGGAATTTTCTTCGATGAGTCGCCATCAAACAACTCAACATTCTCATATATGAGTACACTTACCACATACGCGAAAACATCATTAGGAGCTGGGAAAGATTACATATATTTCAACCCCGGTGTTGCGGTCGATGCGTCCTTCTATACACTGGCTGATAGCATCAACATTTTCGAAGAGTCTTATGCGAACTTCAATGAAACTTTATTAACTAGTTTGGATAATTCCTTACTAGCTAAGTCAACTTATGCAATTCATGATTTTACTGGAACTACAACAGAACAAACTGCTCTCGTGAGTCAGCTTGCGTCTGCAAACCTAGCAGGAATGCTCATAACTACACAAACTGGGTACACGGAGTGGTCAAGCTTATGGTCTTCGTTCTGCTCCGAAGTAAATACATTGAATCTTGGTAATGGGACCGGAGGTGGTGGTGGAGGGGGAGGAGGAGGTCATGGAGGTGGTGGCAGCGGTGGTGGTGGAGGAAATAATGGAAGCCATGGAGGGGGAGGGGGAGGGGTGAACAACGGAGGACACGGAAGTGGAGGAAATAACGGTGGACATGGAGGGGGTGGGGGTGGGGGTTATGGTGGCGATGACGATGACGAGTGCGATGACGATGATGAAGACGACGATGACGAAGACGATGAAGATGAAGAAGATTGAAGAACCGTGTAACTCATGTTATCAAATGAACCGATGGCTCTTGATAGTACTTACAGACAGTAATCGCGGGAAATCTAGCATTTTCAATCACTTCTACATACATACATTCTATCTGTTCAGATATCTAATTAATTATTTCACCATTTAAGAAAACTACTTCATGGCACTCAAAAAACATAGAATAGTAGTATTATTTGTTCAGCTCAAACATGTTAGGTTATTGTAAAACAGTTGTATGGATGAGTAACAATCATGGAGATCTGAGTCTCAAACATACATTTGAGGTTCCATTTCTCCCCATCAACAGTGTTATACTACTATAAAATTGTGATACTCATATCAGTCTCTTTATGTAGGAGTAGTAAAAGTATACTCTAAGACCCCATCACTACTGATTTCGATTTTCACAATCAAAAAGTTAGCAGATGACATTAATCTGTAGACTGAAAGTCAAACATAGTAGAAGATAGATTATATACTCATCCCACCTCAATACTCATCTTTGTGAGCATATACAACAGCAATAGCCCCAAATCTTTCTTTGAGCTTGTTCTACAATCTCTCTTCCTTATATCCCTCTGTAATCTTGGCACTGTGTTTCTCCATACAAAAGCGGTTGAATCTGCTGTTAACTTCATCAAGCTGATACCCAAGCCCTTATGATAAATTAAGATTCCCAGTACCATGAAAAGGAACCAACTTTGTTGTTTACCAGTACTCCCTTGAGTGAAAAAATTCAAAGGGATACAAGACTGATTGCTCAACAACGTCAAGTGTATGCCTGTCAAAGCCAACTCAATCTCCTCGTTCCTCTTGCTCTTCCCTATCTCTCAATATCGGCTGCTAGTACAGAAAATCTTCTGCATCATTCCCTCTAAGCAAAGAAATCCTCACCTACAACTGCCAAGTTAAGACACCAGTAACCACCCCCTTTAAGCGATAGAGATCTCAGATGTTCGAGAAAGTTGACTTATTTGAGATATTAGATTCGATTGTTTATAGAAGTTGAAGTTATGTATTTCGCTCGGAGGGGGAGGTCGGATAAGTGGAACATTTCGGTTGAGCACCCCTTTATACGAACTACATGATCCGATGTAGAAAATGTATTTGGCGCTGAGGATTCGAAAAACTGGGCCTTTTGACTTGGAAGTTTGATCAGTTCGTTGAAGCCCCTTTCTGGACTGTTTATGACAAATCTTGTAACTAAGTTAATATGTGGCCTACAATATCCAGATTAGCTGTGTTATGACGATACCCTTTTGGGATTCATCACATACCTGTTTGTGTAGAATAGTTCAAATTGTTTGGCTTGCAGATGTAAGTTGAGTCTATTAACTGTATCTTAGTGCCTGCCATTTATAAAACTCTTTCTGGGTTGTTGAAGTTCTGCGAAGTCATGGCTACATTGTCAGTGCTCTTTTTTTCTTTCACCACGGCTCCTAGGTTATTCTGAGTAGCTTGAGCTTTCTCCAATGCCAGGCTCGCTGTTTAAATGAGTTCGCTTTCTTTCTTAGTTATTAGCACCGTAAAGCCCGCTGATATCTTTGATACCATGTTCCGAACCAAAAATTGGGAAGGGCTTGAGCGTAAGATTGTTGATATGAGGATGGATATATGTACTTTCTGGGTATTGCGTGCCGCTTGCAGCACTGGCGCAACTTGAGAAGTTGCACTCTCTGTTGCATGCAGCTCCTCAGTATGAAAAGATGTGACGGGCTTGAGATTGGATAATTGGAGAATGGAGATATATTGAAATAATGCCAAGTTTGGATGCTTGTCGCTTGAAACAGGAAGAAAGACTTTGCAATTTGCACAAAATACTGGGTGAACATATTGCAGTGACTTGAATCTACTGGTTCCGCACAAGTTGAGTCTCATTCACTATGGAGAATAGGATGGCAATCAAAACCCGAAGTTGACCCTTTCACAGACATATTCCGCTGAGGAATGACCATGAATGAATTCAGACACAGATCTATGAAGGCAAACTTATCATAAAGCAGAACATTATATAACCCTAGCACATCCACTATATGAGCTGGTATTACAAGGTGCTGACAACAAAGCTAGCTAAGTCTGGTCTGCTTTCTGAATTTGCAAATTCTGGCAGATCAAAAATAACAAAGGGTGGAAGAGAGAAGAAAATATCTATTAACAATAGCTGCTAAGAGGTCTTTCGGAGATAACCGGTGTTAAATTGAAGGTTTGTGCTTAGGTAGAGATGTATTGGCACCGCATGAAAACCAACATGATTTTTCCTGTTGCCATTTATGTTCAAATTTTCAGTTCCAATCACAGAGCTTTGGGAACTGTTTCTGAATACCTACAAGGTGGTCAAGAATCGATGGCCGCAGTACATAACAAAACCCCTTCATCTCAATATTCTGGGAATGCTCGGGGACTTCACTTAAGGTGATATAAAATATGTGCTCAACATCTAGATTGGCGGCCTTCGATGAGCTTTAGTGAAATAGGAGCGTTTTGTAGCAAGAAAGTGACGCCCACGATGTTTTGATGCTCTATGACTGCGCTGCGTTATACACATGTAAGCTTACGAGTCGAGTTTTCAGTATGCGAGCAAAGATGATAAACTGATGAGACGGGCAATCATAATCCTAATGAGCCAATGTAAGGGTTTAGTCTTCTCTTCCAGACTCTGTATGCCTTCGACCACCTGCAGTCAGAATTCGCAACGTTTGAACGTGAACCTACATCATGAGCTTGGAAATAAATCAGAGGTTTAACATCTTGAAAAATATCCTAAGGCGAAGAGACAGTACATTAATTTTGAACTTAGACAGTTTTTGACAGTACACAATGAAGACATCAGGATCATAACTTGCAATGAAAAAGCTTCTGAGAAAGTCTGGCCATAGATCACCATATTTCGATAGAACTTTGGACACCCGGGAGGGATGCAAGTGTTCGGATGTTGTCTGCGCAACGGCTGTTTCTAACGAAAGCGAAATTCTTCTCATCGTATTTGTAGTAAATAGCCGCGCACTTTCATTTTCCTTTGGTAGCATACTTTCTTAGATTTTTACCTCAACGATTCAAATCATCGACTTTGCGAAGTTCCTTCTACTCCAGTATTACCTCGAACTATCGATATGCCACCACTTCAAGCTCACACGCGAGCTAACGTAAAGGAACTACTTCGCCTGCAATTCAAACTTTCAAGCCGACTTACCTGGAGCACGAATATGGTATCGTTTGGGAACAACGTCACAATGGACCTCAACATCTTCAAAAACCTCGCAGGATGATCATTTAGGTCTCTGTCCAATTTGAATGCTATCATAGATCTGCGAAGTGGCTATGAGGTCTTCCGAATACTCTGTTATCTTTCAGCAATACCTTCATCAACATCAGCTCCAACCGAAGCTTCTATCAACCATCGACCACTTACGAGGCCCTCTTCTTCTCTGGCCTGACTTTCGCATTAAACAAATCTACTCTCACTAACCGCACACCGCCTGCGGATTCATCATGTAGATAAATCCACCGCAGAGTGCATTACATAGGCTTGGAACATGGCATTGACCTCTCTTGGACTGTCGGCGTCAAATCTATTCCGGATGATATTATACAGGGTGGAAAGGAGAAGGAAAAGGGGAAGCCGCTCTTTCTTCATTTGAAATATATAACTAGGATAGTAAGGACCTGAGGATTACAAAAGATTAGCAAGTTTGGCAGACCCCTTCAGAAGGAGAGTGGAAGCACGATGCGATCAAACCATGCTAACGAGGCAGGGTACAATATATCAAGAGACTAGTTGTGTATAACATTGAGTAGCTCCGTCCTAGTACCTTTAGATATCAACGAAGCAATGATTTTATAAGATTTGGGAGCTAGGAGGGGACTATGACTGGTATGATCAATAAAAAAAGATATCAAGCTAGAAGGTAACATGTCGATTAGACGCCAACTCTCTCCTAAGGATTAAAGACTCTAGCAGCTTGACGGACAGGATTAGAAGCAGTGGCTTTACTAGGTCCATCCTTAGACTCGAATCTATCCGGTCGTCTAAAAGCTTGCCGACATGTTACAACGTCACAACTATCCATTGAACTACCTGCGCGTTCTTAACCGACGGAATGCCTCCAAGCCTCTCTGTACTTGAAAAGCGCACAGGTTCATGCATATCAATCATAGATAATTATAATACAGACTAATTGATTTAGTCGAGGTGGTTTGGTGTGGAGATGGCGAGTCCAGCGTGTTCACACAGATTGACACTTCTCTCAACAGAGATGCAGTGATCGATATATCGAAGATATTCTGCGAAACACTGGGAAGATATATAAGAATTAGTGATGTGAGTATTTACTTCATTCATTTCCATAAACGATTGTTATCATGGCTAACAACTTGATAGTGCGAAAGTAATTGAGTCTACCGAGTCTCGACAAAACTTCTAACCCTACCTCCCACACCTGTCAACTCTTGATATAGGCCTCCTAAAACGCTGCGAGTATAAAAGAGATCGTCAAATTTCTATTTCACGTACTGTTAGTCAAGATTAGCACCGAAATTCAATAACAGAAAGAGTCAAGGCCTTACAACTTTATGGGTGATGACGAATGAAGGGGGGTGGCGAAAGAACATAAGTTTCTTTGCAGCTCATGAGTGGTTTAATTGGCAAACTACATGAAGAGAGTAGAATTCTCACAGAGAAGGTGCCTACGACTCGCATTGAGTTTACTTCAGCAGCCAGGCATTTTGTTTCCCGTCCCATAGTACCGGAAATATTGGCAGCAACGATACTTCAGCGTTTAGAGCTCAACTACATCGGAAGATCTACAAAAACTACACGGCTACTTAGTTTGAATTCGACCATCCATCATGAGAAAGGCATTATCTCATCGAACTCTTGACTCTATCACAATATTGAAGTGACATATGCGCGTCTTATCCGTCTACAATGTAAATATGGAGCCGAGACTGGGTATATTTTGATGACGAATACACTCAAACATGCTTAGTCTAGCTTCTTTTATTGCTGAGCGGTGATATCTAGTAAATGGAGACAGAATAAAGTGTATGCAAATGGTTAATCTATATCAGTATCTACTATGTTCTGATAATATCACCGGTACTCCGCGCGGTATTCACAGCTCTTCTAACAACTCTCAAGCAGAATCGAGTAGGAATCTTGGGAGTATTACAAGTGGTGATATTATCGTTCTCCATCTCCCAACAATATCATTCGCACTCGGCTCACCATTGACGCCTTAACTAACCCCTCGCAAGCCGATTTGAGTAGTAATCATAGCAGTATCGTGTGAATCGTACGATCCAAAACGTCAACAGAAGCTGGGACGAACTAGTTAATGACTTTAAATGAATACTATGAGCTTTGAATGACCAAGCACTGCCCCAAATGCTCAAAATTCTACTGTAGTCCTTGCGCTTAGCTTGATATAAAGGTAATTTCACGGCTCGCATCTGACCACTTCTTTCTTCTATACCCTTCCATCTACAGATTTCTTCCTCATCCTCCAATCAAAAATCTTCTCATTCCCGCGTTATTCCAACAAAAGTTCCCGCTAACCTCCACAAAGCAAGGCTGCAGTACGCTACAGCAACAGGATCTTCCTCGGAGACGGGACGGTACCACTTATTCTCAACGGCTTTACCCGCCTAGTCACCCGTACTGACAGGCTTCTAGGTTGAGAAGGTATAACAAGGTATTGGAATATCCCGCGCTTGAAGCTAAGCCGCTTTTGGTCTCCCATCTCCTTCAAAAGGCTCGAAGACTTTTCTCCAAAGCCCTCCTACTCTTATCCAACACAGCCTCAACCTCTCTTCTCCCTTCTTTTATTCCAACACAAATTCAATCTCCTTCTACCTGTACTAAGCTCAAGACTCATAACAACTCACTGATTAAACACTCTTCTATCTTGAAGTTGTGATTAATAGAGGTTTTGATATTCTTTGAACTTGCGTGAACCTGCAGACAGATCTTTTCGCTTCTAGAACTGCGCACAAAACACCTAGCACCGACCTTCTAAAGAACAAACATTCCATTCAGGGATCGAGATCGTTTCTAGAACGCTTAGTCTTACGTCTGACAATATTGTCGCGTTGCTGCTAGGAGGATTAGTTCCTTGTAAGTATTATATCCCCCCTTCTCTCCTCAAGTCGCCTTGGTCAACAGTACTATTCCCATTGCTGTCCATTCAACATTGGACTTACAGACTACCTCCTCTCACTAATAGAAAGCTAACGATATATAAGGTGGTTCAGATCTAGAAGATCACAAGCTTGTTGCTCTGTCAGCGGAGTCAAAATTCTTGTAAGTGTTTATCTCCACCTAGTTTACAGCACGCCCTTGGTCCATAGCACTCCACTCTTTGTTCTTCCTCTTCTTACATCTCATCACTTGCCTTTCAGCATCAATTGTCTGATAACAGAAGGCGCTGTCTAGTATTCAAGTATTACGCGTTTCTTGCTCTGCCAGCAGCGTCAGGTCACTTGTAAGTAGCAGCCTCAACCTTCCATCATAACACAGCTTTGAGCTATGGCACAACCAGCATTTTCCCCTTCATTCGATTTGACACAAGATTGATCTATTCTTATCACCAATCTAACACCTCAAGTAGCTGTTTAGAACTAAGGGATCATATTCTCATCACTCTGCCACCAAATCTAGATTTAAAGTAAGTAACTTCTCGATTACCCCATACAATTTGCAGTTAGCATCAAACTACAAACTCATGTTTTCACTTGGTTCTTCCTCATCCTCTTTACCTTCACATTTGAGTTGAAATACAAAACTAACATACCATTTGTTGTCAGATTCTCCACCTTATCGACTGTCTACCATCGATTAGACACTACTTAAAAATACAACACTTTCGTCGACTTGACAGTTGTCGTCGCCTATCCTGTACTATTCGCTAGTATATTACCGGCGATATACCTCTGCGTCTATCCTCTGCATACTACTATCTCAAGTTGGACCATATTCTCTTTTGAAGGTTGATACCTTTGCGATCTTCCATCTCGAGTGTACCGTCCGAATCGGGTTATTCGTCAGACCCAAGTCAATCAACACTTAACACCACCTGCCACTATCCAGCGATCATTGTCTCCATTCTTCGCCAAAGCTTTACACTTCGACCGATAACGTCCCACACGTCTTATCTGAACCGTTATCAGACTTGAAAGGCCGTCAAACATAACCAACATGCCGCCCGCCAAGCCCAAAGGACATAAAAACCTTGAGCCAATGGCTCAGAAGACTCCGGTTAACCGTCGTCGTACTAGTCTTCCAACTCGGGAGGATAGTGTCGGCGAGGAGAGCTTTGATGAGAGCAATTACTCTGAAGATGACGATGATGATGATGATGATGGAGAAAGCGTCTCTGGCCCCTCTTCGTCGGAAGTGCACTCCAAATCAGACACCACCGCCACCAATACCTTCAAACGCTCTATTGTGTCACAGCGTCGATACATCCCTGACTTTGACAGTCTACCAAACACCGGGGTTTGGATCTCTCCTGCTCCTAGTAGACATACCGAGTTTAAGCAAGTTGTTGTACGCACCACCAAGTGCGACATTTGCAATCAAAAGGTTGAGGCCCAGGACAAAGAGGAAGACGGAAAGGTCATGCAACGATGTCGTTGCTGCAATATTCAATTTTGTCAGGATTGTGTGCTTAGAGTGTCTGACGATAAGATACATTTTCCTGTTCTCGCAGAGTTGGAATGGGAAGCCAAAACAAAGGTTAATGCTATGACTCGGGGGCATAATGGTTTTAGAGACCATATGTTCCACAAGCCGCGATCTGAACCAAAGCCAGTCAGACCCATGACGGCATCTGAGAGATTGGCTAACTCGAGGGCTATCGCTTCAGGCAAATTCAGCAACATGGCTGTTAACACCCCCACCCCCTTACGTCCATCGCGAGCCAAGACCAACAAAGCTGCTGCAAAGAAATCCAAGAAGCGCCAGCTTCCTCCCGGCTACGCAGCTGAGGAGGGTGATACTCATTATGAGTTGGACTGGGACTGGATTCAGAAGCTTCCTATAGAGGAGCAGCGTAAGGAGAGAAAGGAGGCCGCTCAGCGGAATCTTTTGAGAAAACCTACTCTCGAGACAATGGAGGATACCGGCACCGACGAGGCTGAACTCGAGCCACCTTTAAAGACTCGAACTCCACTTCCAAATGTACCAAAGCGTCGTAAGGTTGCAACTCGCCGTCGCAACGGTAAATCCACCAAAACAGTCTCCGCCACTAGTGATGTTGAGACTCCCCGCATCCAACCACCACGCAACACTCTTGATAGCCTAGCTCAGACCGGTCAAGTTACCTGTGAGAATCGTCAGGACATGAGCGAGCGATCGGATGAAAATGAGCGTGGCATGACACCCAATCACGACGACTTCGACAACGAAGATTGCATCCGAGTTGAAGCCAATGAGGCTGAGGAGGACGAGTATGAGCCCGAAGACAACTGAGTTTGATTTTACAACACCTTCTCCTACTTTCCAACTGACGTTTTCGGTCAGATCCTCCGGAAATGATTGGTTAACTTCTCTTTGCGTTGGCATATCTCAATCACTCAAGAAGGTTTTGCAACTAGAAAGCTGCTGCAGCCCCACAATCCTCTTGAGATACCCTACACTACCAGCGTGTTTCCGATTCAGCCCTTTCCTCCACCCAATTCGTGCGGTCTTCTTCGAAGAAAGCTCACGTAGCGTGGCGGAACTGACGAATCATCATTTTTCTTTTCTTCTTTCTCTTTTCCAAAATTCCCCTCATGTTTCCTATTTCGCTTTTTTTTGACCTGGATATGCACACCAGCGTCGCCCTTAGGGGCACTGTACATCATCAAAGATAGTTGCAGCATAAACACAACTGGGAGGATCGTGGTTTTAATGAGGCCAGAGGGTAGGATAGGTGGTGCTTTAGTACTACTAGTGCTGCTTGATGAGCACAGTTTCTCCACAGATTCTCTTTAGATAATTTCCAGAAAATATAATATTCGTTTGACACAATTTAGATACGTCGTCTGCGTGATTGTTATAATAGAAACCTGTAGATGTAGCTGGATTCCGAGCAAATGAACTTTGTGTGCAATCGTATATTAGTTTTCCACCTTGCCGGCTTCGACGGACCTTCCTAGGCAGGATATACTTTTGGACAGCTATTCCCAAAGACTTCCAGGTCATAAGATGCCAAATATTCCATATAAAGCCCACCTACCGTCACTATTTCAGTGTCCTTCGTTTGTCGAGGATGCGGAGAACATTCAAAGCGATACTTGCATTTCCATAGCCCGTTCGTCGAGTATCCCCTTCCAATGACTCACTGTTCTCTCAAAGTTCCCCCCTAATCCTTAATCAACTAGCTATGAAGAGTATTGAAACAGATGAAGCGAAGGCATCAAGCATTGGAAAACTAGATGAATTTCCGGCTCGTGAATAGCTTCTGTAGTCGAAAGATATTTTCCTCGACCAAAAATCCCAATCCTGAGTCATAACAGACAAGAATGAGAGAAGCTAACGAAAAGAGTGGATTGCCGATTCTTCAACATGCATGAGATTACGAAAAAGGGAGGTGTAGATTACACTCAATGCAAGAAATCCAGCTACTGCAATCAACTTTCAAACTGCATAAGCTCAATGATCAATGCTTCAATCTACAGGAGACGCGGCTTCTAGACGTGATCCCGTTCCCGTTCGGAAAACGGTCTCAAGCTTACATGTAAATCCACGGCCTGTTTAGGCAGCATAATAAAAAGACGAAAGCCATGAATCTATCGCTCGAGCGAAATTCCATCATTATCCATATTTTCCCATTCTTTCTTGTGTGTGCTCTCGGTACACAAACGTTAAAATAGACAAACAAGCGTTTCCCAACCAACTAGACCATCGCTCAATCCCTCAACATGTCCGCTCCCAATCTCGACCCCACCAACCCCCCCAACTCCGACCCCACATTTCGCAACTACACCAGCACACAAGCCGCGAAGTACGCCGCGCACCGTCTCTCCTACCCTTCAAAATTATACGAGGCGGTGATACATCACCATGAGAAAACGGGGGGACAATTCAAGCTAGTGCTTGATCTGGGATGTGGACCCGGAAATGCAACTCGAGATATCGCGGGACATTTTGAAGAAGCGATAGGCTGTGATGCGGGGGAGGCGATGATAGGGACTGCTAGGGAACTGGGGGGAAAGACGAAGAGCGGGAAGGATATTGTTTGGGTAGTTGGGAGCGGAGAGGAGTTTACGGGACTGGAGGAGGTGGAAGAGGGAACGGTGGATTTGATTACTGTTGCTATGGCGGTATGTGTTGCTGGTCCTGCGATTTATATGGTTGGGGGCTTTAATTGATTGTGGAAAATTACAGGTGCATTGGTTTGATATGGATAAGTTTTGGGCGCAGGTTGCGAAGGCGTTGAAGCCCGGAGGAACGGTGAGTCTCTCCTTTGTCGCTGTGCTATTCAGTTGAATCACGTTTTACTGTGGAAGTTTATACCATAAACCGAGACGAGAAGGTTGCTAACGCAAAATATAGGTCGCGTTATGGACACGCGGTAGTACCCTATGTCCCTTCCCCCTCCCCCTCTCACTCCCTCCAAAATCCACCCACTAACCTCTTCCAAGCATCCTACTACCCACATCCCTCCGCACCCAACCGCTCCGAACTCCTCCGGATCTTCCTGAATTTCGAGCGCAACATTTTGGCTCCCTACGAGCTACTCCCTAACCGTCTCTCTCGAGATATGTACGACAATCTTCCTCTCCCCTGGAATATCCCGCATCCCATTCCCTCTTCCATCTTACCCGAATCTCAATTTCTGAAACTCGACTACGACCGTGATGGAATACTGTCTAATCCGGAATCCGATGATTTCTTTTTCGGCGGGAGGGAAATCACGCTTCAGCAGGCGGAGAAGTCGTTGGAGACGGCTAGTATGGTTACGAGATGGAGGGAAGCACATCCGGAAGCAGTGGGAACGGAGAAGGTTAGTTGATTGCGTCTTGATGAAATATAAAGCCCGCCTCTCTTTGAATCAGGCTATCATACTAACCTATTCCTCCAAAGGATGTTTTGAAACTGCATATGGAAGAATTAAGAAAAGCGATGGGCGGGAATGAAAGTATGAGGACTGGAAGTAGCACTACGATCATTCTTGTCAAAAAGGCTTTGGAGACTTGTCTCTCAACAGGCGTCTAGTTATTACTATTAGCTGTGCTGGTAATGCGGCATACTATCTTTCCATTTGTGATAGGGAATTAGAAGTCAGTTGGATAGAGATAGAGGATGGCATAAGCGGATGTGGAAATATAGAAGAAATAAATGATTCAATACTTACGGGAGTAGATGCACTAATATGTATCTGAAGTCCCAATTTATAAGATGACAGTGATTAATGAAGAGCTAGACGAAATGGAATTTCTGTATGGATTAGCTTGATATTTTTACTGTGGACTATTTCATCTTATATCATCATATCTGAAGAGGGCATTTAAGACGGAATAAAATCTCACAATATCAATATGATCTAACGTAGATCTCGTCATGTTCAAAACTCTCAATGAGATGGTACATGTTATACAAAGTGCTATGCACTTTAGCTAACACCCAGTAGACCATTTAACCATAACTCCGATGCAATTCCTCCCTAGCGTAACCCATATTCCAAGCCCTAATACTGTGGCTGTACGCCAATTTTCAAGGTACATCCGCCCTTTCCGATCAAAGCATCGAGAGCTTGTAGATATACATGTGACTCCATTCGCTAATATCCTTCCCGGATCCCAATATACCTGTATTATGACATGAATTATGTTCTCTAAAACAGTTCGAATGCATACTGCAAGTAAACAAGTAGACCATTTGCGACCCTGCATCACCCCAAATATTCACAGGCAGCAGAAAACTAACTCCAAGTAGAGTTCAACTTTGTCCTGGTCTTTCTCCTTCCCTTCAAACCCACTTCCCCAGCACCCATTAGAGTCTTCCATCTCCTCCCTAGATTCCCCCTATCCTTCCCTAAACTCCTCGCGCAATCTTGCCAATCACTTTTACTCAACTTGAGCTTTTCCAACACCAACTCCACTAACATTCTATCTTCCTCCCTTGACCAATTCTCCCTATCTTGGTCTTCTTCCTCATTTCTTTGCGCTTCACTCTCACGAGGCTGTGAATCACCCCCAGCACTGAAGATGAATGCGCCATCGTCAGCAGCAGTATTCTCCATCTCGGCTAAGCGTAGCGTATGGAAATCGCTTCTCTCTAACCCTAACGGTAAAACCTCTGGTGCGATTCTCCGCCTGCGTTTAGGTGTGCTGGGAGCTCGAAGTGTTGACTCTTCGTGCTCTTGTTCCGAGACATCATCCATCCTCTCGTGAATCATATCATCATCCGTCTCCCTCCTCCTCTTGTTGATTCCTCTTGGAATTTCTCTCGGTGTTCGTTTCGAGATGCGTTTCCTATCCCCAGTTTCTGGTACGACTCTCTTGGCAGTAGATGGTATGCGCAATCTAAGTCTCGGATTGGAAGTCCTAGTGGGAGGTGATGAAGAAATTTCTGCATGAAGTGTGGGTGGCGAAGGTAATTGTGTCGGGGTTGTGAGCATAGATTGCAGAGCGCGACATGATTGAAATAGATTGCTGATAGTAGGTGTGGGAGATAGTGAAGGAGTAGGAGAGAGAGGTGGTGATGCGAATAGAAGGTTGTGATTTCGAGATGGTTGAGAAAGTGCTTGCGATGAATCGGCACAGGCGAATGCGGACGGTAATAACATCTTTCACTATATTGTGATTTCACGATACAAGCTTGGACTTTCTTGAGATGTTGATTTTATTTTGAAGGTTGAATGTTGTAGGTAACAATGAGTGTTATTTGTCTACTTTCCAGACAAAAAGCAAAGTGATGGTTTGCGACCGACGCCTAACAATAATGCGCCGGAAAGCGTCGAAGGCTTGTAAACTTTTCTTTCTTTCTTGAAAGATAAATCAAAAGATTCGCACCAGTTTCTTCTATCGCTAGAAGCTTTAATATTGGTATGCGACAAAGAAGGTGTGGTGATATTTCCAATTAGGTTATGATTTTTGACCGTTTTGATATATCGTTTCCGTTGCTATTTGACGAGAAAGGACGAACAAGAGGGCCAAAGTGAACAAACGGGGCGGATAGCTGGGTTATGTTAATAATGATCGCGAACTGCACAATTACGACAGGGATGTGTAAAGTGTGAACTTGTGAACTTGTGAACGTGTGATCGATGCTGCATTAGACATTTACGGATTACGGAGAGTATGGAGACGCTAAATAAACTAATAAATGAGACAGGGATCAAAATAAAATGGCGAAACTCAATCCCTTCCAGGTTCTTGATAGTAATAAATTGGAAGTTTGTCTTTCTGCTCTGGCGAAGATTGGATTGAGTGAAGCATGGAAACAATCAAGGCAGAAATCAAGTGGAGTGAAGTGAAGTGAAAGAACAAAAGAAGAAAGGGAAGAAAAGAAGACTACCTACTAGAGCATGACGAGAACTAGCAACAGTACTGTTACTGCTACTAGTACTTCTACAGATATCAATTTCTCTCCCATCTCGAAATATCCCTCAATCTAGTCTTCCGGTAAGAGGGATGACGAGATCCTATCTTTCCCCTCTGTTAACTAATCTCTCAGTTCCTCCTCGCTTTCATAGTAGTCACCATTACAACAAGATACTGCCCTCTTTTCCTCTATACCACACCCCTTGCCATTCATCCCGAGTCAACTCAAGACTCCAGACTCCAGACTCCAACTACTCTTGTAAGTTGTACCACTGTACCACTGTACCGTATAAACATCACACTGTTCCACAACATTTCCAGATATCTCATTACTACTTCTACTGGATGGAACTGAAAAGCTTGGAGTGCAAACTTCCTACCACTCATACAAACTCAGCTAACACGGAAATTGAGTCGGCCAACTCCTTTCTAGTTTCCATTTAATTTATATTCCATCAAGCCATCTATCAAATTTCGGGAAGAAGCTTCTCCCCCTCTTCCCCCCCCCCCCTTTGCTCCAAGAGTCGTTTGAGGTAACGTCTAGTGTCTTGCTAAGAAGTGAAGTATGAGTTAGTGAGATAGTCAGGTCATGATTACCTAGATACGCCCTTCGCCCTTTACAATTCACTCCATCGTATCCCAATTTGTATATTTGAGATCCAAATGGCTTTTGAAATGCCTCTTTTGCTAGTCTCCCTTTAGTCAACTTAGGCTTCGTCCGAACACGTTGTGTGCTAAGAGAAATAGTTTGTACCCTTCCTGCAGCATTAGTCTCTCCTCTGCGTTCAATTCAGGGTGTGGCTACAGTACGCCTATCAAATCTCTCTTGCTACGGCTCATCATTCTTAAATGATTTCTCTTTGGATGAGAACATTTATCAGATATCATTACCGTTGTGAGGTTAATTGAAGTAAAAACCCTCCTTACAAAGTTCCTTCTTATCTATCTATTATCGATGTAGCTCCTGCACACAACCTCAAGCATCCTCGCATGTAAAACGGTTTTCAACATAATCAATGCCACCGACTTTCTGGAATCCCTGAAAAAGTCGTGAATCTGAAGTATCATTTTCCCATCCCCTGTCATCCTAAAGTCTTATAATTTCCCAAATAGAGGGGCACACAAGGAAGATAAGACGCGTGTAGACGCGATTTCGCGTTACATTTTACGCGTATGAGTCAGCTTAGTCCGATCTCTCCGACACAAGTCTTGATGTCTTATCCATTCAACGATACAATCAAATGTCTTGTACTTTATTCCTCACCTCACACTCGAATTGAATCTGACTGACTTCTTCCTCACATCCCCATGATTTCACGAGAATCCAATCATCAAATTATCACGCCTATCCCATCCTATCCGATACCATTTCTAATCCATCTTAGAAACATCATCATCCCTTGTCACATGTATCCATCCTTCTCTCCATTTCCAGATCCTGCCGCCCGCTATCAATTTCGCAGTAGCGTCTCGCTCTGCATATCCACCCATCCTGCCGCAGCCTGCGTGACCCCATTCTTAGCCTCCATCCTTCTCATGAATGATTTCCTTTTCATCGAATCAGATAGCTGAAAGAGACAATGTCTAGCATCACGTACATGTTGCATTTGCGGTCCGTTGCCGCAAGAAATGAGAACCTAGGCACAATAATTTATACCTATGCTCCAGGGAATCAGATCATGGGACGGGTATAGAAATATGTATGCATACCATGAAGATCAGTTGTTTAATCATGTATTTCCATTGGTTAGACAAGAAGTTTAATAGAAGTACCGGCATATTGCAAATCTCGCACGGTATTTGAGAACGATATCTTGAACGGATTCCCTTGTTTTTGTTTAGAATCCGATTTGCTGTGCTTATTTTATTACGATTGGAAAGTACGATGTATGACATTGGAGTCACCTAGCAATCACCAAGGGGCGTGTTTAGAACGGCTCGAACATGATCACATGATTCGGCTAGCCATTTCTGTCATATATCACTAAAATCACATTCGGCATGAGATAATAACACACCCTACAAATGGGGAAAACGTCAGATAATGGGAAACTAATAATAGTATAAGCACACCTACCTAAGATTTGAATACAAAGGTATCTCAGCTGCTGGATGAAATTGGGAGTCCTGTGTTACCTAAGTATGAGCAACTCCTCGCTGTCCTAGTCGACGTTCTAATTTCAAAGATGCATCTAGTTATGTTCCTTGAAGTAGATGGATACTCTCCGAGAACTAGTAGGATGAAGTATTCCGAGCCATTTTTTCTGTTTCCTTGCAGCCATTACTACGCATTTTGACCACCAACTTCCCCAAACGTCAACCCCTTGTGTCAAAGTTGAAATTGCCCTTATTCTCTCTTTCTCTACCATTGAACATACCAAGAGACGACCAAATTTCAACAGAATCCCCCATAGCTACACGTGATATGTCCACCGCTCGGAAGTGCTTCGGCAATCCAGCCGTCCGACCCATACCCCCGATAACACAGCGAGCGCCCAAGTACGAAAATCGATATTGACACCAATTCCCAAAATCATCCATTCTTGTGTCTGTCTATAAAAAGATGCTTTCCACGGGTACCATTCCCCAAAGTCTCAGCTCCATACACAACACCTTCGCAAACATAGTACCAGACCGCTCCCTCGGCATTCCCATATCTCTCTTTGCCGGCTTGGCAACTACTTCATTGATTTTCTTGACACTTCGCGATACTTGTGCACCTGCACATGTCACCAGAATTGCTCCGTCAGAATCAAAATCTGACGCAAAGACGAATTCTCATATAATTCCCAGTCCTTTAAAGACCCAAATTCCTACGTTGTCCCACGAAGAAATATCCACATTACCTTACCCGCCGGACATATTTCCCGGCGCCCGTGACGTACCCAGTCCCGTTCGTTAACTCCCAATCCGAAAATTCTCCCTCTTCCATGGCATCACACAGTCTAACGAATAGTACAGTATGGCAGCACACGAGCGTATGAATTTGGTCCGGTGACCGGCCCCAAAGTTCTCCTCATCCATGGGATATCCACTCCGTGTATTGCTCTCCACTCCCTCGCTACTACTCTCGCTACCACGCACGGATGCAGAGTTCTCCTTTTCGATCTTTTTGGAAGAGGATATTCGGATGGTGTAAGTGATTTGCCGCATGATGAGAGACTTCACACGACGCAGATTTTGCTTGTGCTCACTTCTTCTTCGCTATCTTGGGTTGGGGATGGGTTTCACATTCTTGGCTTCTCCCTGGGTGGCGGCATTGTGGTGGATTTCGCAGTAGCATTTCCAAAGATGGTGAAGGATGTAATTTTGTTGGCGCCAGCGGGTCTGATCAGAGAGGAACATTTTGGTTGGAAAGGAAAGACGATGAGGAAGTGGTGGTTTCCTGATGGACTATGGGGGTGGATTCTTAGGAGAAGAGTGAGAGGGGCATATGATACCGTGCCAAATTCTTCATCTTCTCCTCCTACTTCTCTCCAAATCTCTGATCCGCAATTTGATAATGAACAATATGAGAGCCAAGGACAAGTAGACTCGGAACTCACAGCCGCGGTTCCCGCTTCTTCTGCTGCAACGAACTCAGATACTAGATTACCATTTGATGATACACCTATATCATCTCTGCTACCGCATATAACCGTAGGACAAGTGATGCGATGGCAAACACAGCAGCATCAGGGATATGCAAATGCATTTGCGAGTTCAATCATGCATGCTTCGATATCCGGACGCAAGGAAACTTACAAGAAACTGTGGGGCTCAAGGAACAGAATCGAAGGCCAGGAGAAGAGTGAACGCAACGAGAGAGATAAAATTCTGGTCATAGTAGGAGAACATGATGATGTTATTGTGGCAGAAGAGTTAGAAGAAGACTTAAAGGTGGTGGTGGGAGAAAGGTTCGGAACGAGAGACGATGGGGGTGATATCTTTGATGAGAAAATTGCCTGGAAAGTTATCGAGAGCGCGGGTCATGAATTCCCAATCACGAGGGGAGAGGAGGTCGCAAGCTTGATTGGGGAATTCCTAGGTACATGAAGATGCGCGGGAAACAATAGAGTTTTTCGCACATGACGGTGTTAATCACAAGTCTTTCATATTATACATGACGGAATTGTTATACTGCCAGGAGCAAGCAAGTACAAGTTTGAATACTCTGCCCCACAGCGCTAGGAAATATTTAGACACCACAGATTTCCAAATCTCAAAGCTATAAAATTTACCAATCTCTTACTACCCTAGAAAGATCCAAAAACATCAATACTTCATCTTCGACTACACAACACCTAGACGTATCCATCCTTACAACCCCTTTCTTAGCGATTCATCCCTCGCAAAATGCGCAATCCACAAACGCCTTCTCAACCCACATATTATATTTGTACTAATCTCCAAGATATCTATCTCTATCACATTACATTCCAGCAAGATTCGATTCTTACCAAAGCCCAATGATTTTACGCGTAGCCATTCATTACTCGATGCAGGCGAATGATAAATCTAGCGATATTTTAAAAGGAGATGAATATCTTTTTCCCGTCGGAACTATTCAAGATGAACCAACACTACTGATTCTCACAGAACGAGAACACTCACGTACTTTTGAATGTTAGTCATTTATTCCACAGACCAAGATTGACAGACCAAGATTGACAGACCAAGATTGACCTTTGGATTGAATTCTCACTCTGATAGTTGGACTCAGATTGGGGGGCGGATAGATTCTTAATACGATGACGGCATCGATGTCCTTCACCACTGGCTGCGCTTGTAATTGTGGATTCTATGTCATATACTTGATATTGGGACAATTCTCACGCCAATCACAGAGGTGTTCTAGCTACATGTCGCGCAACCTACAAACAGGGACTCATGGAGACTTTT
This sequence comes from Botrytis fragariae, assembly GCF_013461495.1. Taxonomy (NCBI): domain Eukaryota; kingdom Fungi; phylum Ascomycota; class Leotiomycetes; order Helotiales; family Sclerotiniaceae; genus Botrytis; species Botrytis fragariae. Next base: position 1,534,880 of record NW_023500987.1, read on the forward strand.
GTGGTGAAAGTATTCGTCTGTGTGAATTTCTCTCGTGCGGAGGTGTAGAACCTCTCTCATTCATTGTGATAGTCATAAACTAACGCCCAAAAGACGATTTTGAAAAAGAACTGACAGTAGAGTAGATAGCAAGACTTCAATGCATAACTAATAATTGCAGTCCACAAAGAACTTCCAGTTCTTGGTCTCTCGAAAGCTCGCACACCCTCTTTATCAAAGCTAGCTCCAGACCCGCACACACGCCCCAACTAAAACCCTTGCTGCCTATGCCACTTTTCTTCCCATCCCGGAAAATACGGACTCTCAGCCAACGTCTCCTCTTTCCAGACTTCCTCTCCCTCCTGCGGCACCACCAATCCCTTTTCCACCTGTTCCTTTGCCCACATCTCCATCGCCGGTATGACCACATGCTCTACATGCCAAGTCCCCTTATACTCCATCAAACTCTTCTTTCCCTCTTTCAGAATCTTGCACAGCAATGCTGGAACATATGGTTCATTCCTGAATTCCGTCACTGGCGTGAAGAGCGCCTTGAAATTAAACACTACGCCTCCACTCAATGGCAGTCGTCTTAAAGTCTGCCAATCCACTCTCAAATGGCATTCTTCGATGGTCAAATCTTCCTTCTGGATTTCTCTCAACTTCTCATGCGGGTGACCGGCTGGCATAAACAAAGGTGAGTCAATTTCAAGACCCCAGCTACCACGTTGAATCGGAGCATCGGCGGACATTTTGGTAAAGAAGCGATCCATACTAAACGACATTTTCTCTTTGTAATCTGGGATGGGTTTATGAATGGCATCGAGCTTCAATCCAATTTTAGTGGAAACGTTCCAGCCCAGCGAGCTGCAGATGACGCCGGCGCGGAAATAGTACATTCCGTCTTCATCATTTCTCATGACAATTGCGAAATCTTCGGGGACATTGTTGAGCAGGACATGAAGAGGATGCATGGATTTAATTTCAGTTGTAGTTTTGAGGAGCGCATTGTGAAATGTTCTTTTATCGTCCGAAAGGGAGAAGTATGCCGGGTAGCGTGCGCAATAGAATTGCAGACACATTTCCATAAGTTCTTTAGTGACAAGTTCGCTTCCTGGGAGGTAATCAAGAACCATTTTGCCGTATTGTTTGAATAGCCCTTGACGTTCGGCGATGCGGGAACAATATGTATTTTCGATCTCGAGCCACCAGTCAGGTTCCATTTTTTGAAAAGCTAAATCATGATTAGTATATTTTGAGTTAAATCTGGGGTTATAATTACACATGGTCTGATGGTATTGCCATCGCATAGGTCTGTATGGTCTTGGAAGCGCTTTTTCAGGGTTGAATCCTTCGTAGGGTTGCGGCAACGGGACTCCGGCTAAGATATCGTAAGGTGGGAAATCGCCCATAGCATTAACCTCTTGGGTAGAAAATCCCATAGGTGTATATTTTGGAGTTTCAAAGCCGAGCGTATAAGATTGAGTCATAGGTAGTTTGTTCTCTGCCATGTGTTCAATTGATGGATTATTCGAGGTCAAGATGGTGCCGAATCGTGGAGGAATGTAATTTGCAACATCTGGGAGCGTGGAACGTCTGGAGGGGGGCAATACATCGTAATAATTTGGAGCTTTGCTGATGGAGTTCAACGATCTGTCGGTAACTTTTTTGCTTGGAGACAACGAACGAGGTGGTGTTGCCGACGTAGATGCACGTCGATGTTTAATATGAAGTTTGTTGAATAGGGACTTGTGCCAATTTTGGGTATACATAAGTGTAATCACTGTGAGTAACAAACCTATTACACCAAGGCCAAGAGGCCATTGGTTGTATATCAAAGTGGTATCGATCGCGATCATCGTGTCACTTGCGCACCATCAATGAGTGCTAAGCTTTCCGTACTTTTGTGTGATGTTCTGTGAGGGGAACAACGTTGATGAATCTCGTTGTGTGTTTGGAATGTGTGATAGATACAAGTGTAGACAATAGTGTTTGAGTGAGATGGAGATGGTATAAGAGGATACTTGATAGATAGGTTGTCAACACATCAGGTATGCAGCTGTAAACGGATAATAAATGCGATAAAATCAGGCTATATCATCTCGCAAGAAAGCTCTCGATGAATAGAAAACGAGATAGCGACTCTGGAAAGAAGTATACTTTGAAATCTAATATCAAAAATTACACCGAGCGCCGAAGATGAGAATCTGCGTCAAATATAAACACAAGCATTTTCTTGAAATACCTTTGATACCCCCAAAACATATAAGCTTCGACCATGGACAAAGCCATCTCGATTAGGGAAAGGAAATCGTGATAGATGAAGGAAGCATCAAGATCAGATTGTAATCCTCGATCCAAGTGGACGAGATAAAAAGAAGTGGTGTGCAGCCTTCTCCACTCACTTCTGTTCCCCTCAATACTATACACGAACTACGTACAGACGTACTATACAGGGAAACGTCATATCGTGGTATCTGATACCCAAGCACCCAACTCTGATATGGCTCAAGGAAATGTCCTAGTGACCCTCTCAAACGATAAGACTCCTTATCTACTGGCTCTACATTTAGCCATACAACAGCCACGAGTAACCGACATTAGTCGTTCATAACCACTCATAAACTCTGTGTTCCAGCATTTTAGCAGGATAAAATAGCCTAGCTTGGTTAAGCGTACATTGGCAACTCCGACATGCCGTGCAACTTGGCCCCACCATAGACTCCCGATTACTATATTCAGCGAATTGTTCCCTTTGACTTGATTTTGGCAGGTGCTTTGCTTGTACAGTACTCGGGATACAAAAGAAAGAAGTCTCGTATCGTATCAATCGTACCTATCTATCGTATCACATCAGGTGATGTATTGACATGACAGCATAGACTTCAGATACAATGAGTATGAGAATGAAACATGATTTCTACTCTTCAATCAAAATCATGATGCTCGAACTAGTATACATCGGAGTTGGAGGGTCGTAATTTGGAGGTTGGCTATTTGCTATTGTTCTGTGAGTATTGGATAGAAAACTTTGAAAGGTGTGATGCCTCGGATTGGTAGAGCATTTAAAGATATCTTATTGGTGGTGATTTGTTGAACTTGACGTGTACAATACTTTGCTGCGTACAGTATAACATATTAAAAAAACATAGTAAGGGTATACAATATAAGAGAACGACGAGACCGTCTCTGCCACCATCAGTGTTTTGTAGTCCAACACCTGATGAATCCCCTGATATTCAAATCTTTCCAAAACCTCTTCGCTCGCTCGCTATAATAACAAGAAAACAAAACATGAGAATAACATTAAAATACATACGCTCATACTACCCAGTTCCCATAATCAGAATAACACAGTAGGTCGTATATTCGTATCTCATTCCGTAATAAAATCATTCCATTCCATTTCATTAAAACCCACCAAATTTCTTCCAACGACCGAAGAGGCCGCCAGAAGCACTCGGCGCGCGGGACGTCTCGAAACCGGAGTCTCTCTGACTTTCTCGTAAAGGATCTTCTTGACTGCCTTCTGAGCTTCTTGTAGGCTTCTCTGTCTCCTTCTCCTTTTCGCGTCTTTTCTCATCTTTTCTTCGTCGTCTATCATCATCATTTCCCATTGGCCTTGTCTTTCTCATTCGTTTTCTCTCAGCCTCTCCACCAACTGTATCATCAACAGGGGATGCTTCACCGGTGGGGAAGTTGGGTGGAGGGGGTGCATCTGCATTCTCTCTCACCCAAGAATCTGTACCACTATGAGGCCAAGCTGGAGTCTTGGGCTTCGAACGACTGTAGACTGGGCCATCTGCAGGAAGAAATTCCGGCTCTGGAGCAGGTGCAGACTTGCGACTCGATTTTCGAGGATCTGATGATTTTACCCGTTCTCTATGTCTTCTTCGACGTGCCTCATTATCGTCGGGATCCTTGTGACTGCGTCGACGTGTGGAGCGCAATGGATCTTCACCTCGTGGCTCACCATCTGCTTGGAAAGCCTCTTTCTCTTCTTTTCTGGCTCTTCGGCGTTCAGCACGTTCGGCCTCTTTTGCCTCTTTTGCCTCTCGCTCCTCTTCGACCCGACGTTCAGCAGCTTCAGCAGCTTCAAGAGCACGTCGTTTTTCTCGTTTAGCAGCCTGTCTTTCGTCTTCCTCCTCCCTTCTTTGGCGCTCTCTTCTTGACTCCCCCTTTGCTGCTCGTGCATCGCGTTCAGCGCGTTCAGCTTTCCTCGCGAGGCGAGCTGCTATTTTTGCCTCCTGGTCTTCCTCGGAAATGGCACCTGTCATAGTGACATCAATCTCGGGACCTACATCTCTTGAAGATCGTCTATTCTTTCGTTCGTCCCGTCTGTATGCACGGTTCTCATCTTCAGCTTGGGCCGTACTACGACGTTTAAGGTCTGGACGATCCTTTTCTTTATCTTTTTTCCCAAAAACGCCACCAAACATACCACCCAGTCCAGATTTGCGAGCACTCGAATCAGTTCGTTTGAGTCCAGGTGTACCTGGGATTTCAGAAGGACCTCCTTGTTCTTCCATATCAAGATCGTTTAGTTGTCTTCTTTGTTGATATGCTCTAGCACTGGCACTCCAGTCTGTGGTAGGCATGGTCTTCCTTCGAATTGGTATATCCGTGGGTGGCGGAGGCATAGGCACAGGTGGAAGCGCTTGCCCATCAAACATTGAGTCATCAGTCACCTTTGATTTCCCTTTTCTATCGCGACTAGACCTGTGACGAATAGGATCTGCCACGTCATCATCTACCACGTCATCATCTTCATAATTGAAGTTAGCATAAGTAATAATTATGATACCCTAATGGGTTTACGTACCACGTGATGGCCTGGTCTTTTCCGACTTGCTTCTTGAAAGCTTGCCAGGGACACCGATACCAAACATTTTTGCAGCCTTTGCGGACATCGGAGGAGGCTCACGAGAATCATCGGGAATTGGAGTTGCATAGCTGGAGCTATCCATGTTGACAGATTGTCGGCGTGAGCTTGTCCTACTCACACTTGGCCGCCTTTCAGGCTTTGAATTAGACCTCGATAGTGGAGTAGCAGGTCCAAACATATTTGAAATTCCCCTAGAAACTGGTGGTCTGTTATCTCCCTTGGAGGATTTATCTGCTTTGTCCGAAGATGAGTCTTTTGGTGAAGAAGTCTTGTCTTCTCTAGTAGATGATCTTCTAGATTTAGAGTGCCGAGGGTCAGATTCCCTGGTAGATCTTCTTTCCTCTCTAGCGATTTGAGGCTCATCGGATCTACGTTCACGGTCTCTGGATGACTTTTTCTCCCTTTCTTCCTTGCGAGGCTCTGCTCCCCACGCTCCCCAAGAAGATCCATCGCGAACAACTCGAGGTCGTTCTTTCTTAGATTTATGATCCGAGTCTTGTTCCGGTTCCAGTTCTACTTCAGGAGGTGGTGTCGGTGGTTCAATGGGTACAGGAGGTGCTCTAGAAGATTCCTTGCTCTTACTAGATTTGTTCCTATTTTTCTTTTGGATTGGCATCTCGACAATATCAATAATTTCGTCACCGTTTGCAAAATCCGGGAATGCACCAGGAAGAATTTCCGGATCTTCTAACCTTTCCTTGTCCCTTCTCGAAGATCTTGATTTTCTCTTTTCTTCCTTGGTCGGCGCGGGCGGCGCAGCAGGTGGGGGTGGAGAAGGTGCTGGGAAATATTCATCTATTTCTTCTTCAGATTCATGAAGCTCTTCAGGGGGTTTGTTCGCTTCAAATGCTCTTAACCTATCAGCGATAGTACCTCCAACTGGTTTCTTTAATAAGCTTGATTTTATTGATGGTGGTGGCCATTTGGTTGTCGTGTCCTTGTTCTTGGATGAGGTTTCTGGGCACGTCGCTTTGTCAGCAATCGCAATCTCGTCTGATCCCGTGCCCCAAGCCATAAGATCCTTGGTGGATGCCTCGGCAAGATTAGTCTTACCAAATTCACTACTATCCTTTTTTGGTGACGGCTTCTCTATCACTGGTGATTTTTTAGGAGCTCCCCAAAAGCTAAAAGCTTGAGATGCTGGCTTTGTGGTTGTTGTGCGATTACCTAAAGCTAGAATTTCATCTATTTCTTCTTGAGTTGGTTCTAGGTCTTCATCTGGCTCTGGTGTCGGAGCTTTGGTTGGTATGGGCGGCGATGGCGGCGGTGGTGGTGTTGGAGGGAGAGGTTCCGGCTCTTTGCTGTGTTTAGACTTCTTACCCTTACCTGATTTTGATTCTTTTCTAAGCCGCCTAGAAGCTTCGGCCTCCTCTCTGAGAGCTTTCCTCTCCGCTTCTTGATTGACACGCTCCATTTCTTCTCTAGCGGCTTCTTCTTCCTGTCTGATAATTCGTTCTTCCTCCTCTCTTGCTCTTTCTTCCTCCTCTCTTGCTCTTTTCTCCTCGGCTTCCTGAGCAGCTTCTTCTTCGGCCTCTTTTGCGGCTTGTTCTTTTTCAGCTTCCAGCTTTGCTAATCGATCGGCTTCTCTCTGTTGTCTCTTTGTCAATTTGACTTTCGGTTTGGCTGCTTCAGCCTCTTCTGCTAATCTTATGGCTTCAATCCTAGCTTGCTCTTCGGCTTCCAAAGCCTCGGCCTCGACTCTCGCTTGCTCTTCAGCTTCGACTCGTTCTTGCTCTTCAGCTTCGATTCGTTCTTGCTCCTCGGCTTCGAGTCTTTCTTGCTCTTCAGCTTTCAATCTATCTGCCTCTTCTTGCTCTTCTTTCAATTTCCTTTCAGCCTCCTCCTTTTCAGCCTTCCTTCTAGCTTTCTCTGTCGCCTTGTCAGCTTCTTTTTGTTCCTTCTTGTTGAGTTTGACAGGCGGGGATTCTTTCTCCTTGGATTTTGATTTCTTTGATGAAGATCCAAAGCCCCACAAGTTATCTGTTTCAGGTTCTGCTGGGGGTGTTGGGGCTGGAGGTGGAGCTTCAATCTCAAGGGCACTCTTTTTCTTGCTCTTTTTCTCACTCTTTTTATCTGGTTTACTACCTGAGGCAAGACCCCAGATTGAACTCCAATCGTTTTTGGGAGGCTCTGGTTCGGATTCGGATTCGGATTCTTCGGCCTTCGCTTTCTCTTCTGCTTCAACCCTTTCTCGCTCTTCCGCTTCGAGTCTTTCTTGCTCAAGTCTCTCTTGCTCAAGTCTCTCTTGCTCAAGTCTTTCTTTCTCCTCAGCTTCCAATCTAGCTGCCTCCTCTTCCTCTTCTATTAATTTCCGTTCAGCTTCTTCTTTTTCAGCTTTCCTTCTAGCTTTATCCGCATCCCTCTGTTCTTTTTTGGTGAGTTTGACTGCTGGTTTAGATGAAACCGGACTGAAAAAGTCATCGAATTTAGAATCCTTGAATGATTCAGCTTTGGGAGGTTCTTCAATAAGGTTATTTTTCTTCCTCTTGTCCTTCGAAGAAGAGCCCCATCCCATGAAATCATCAACAGCTGGTGGGGCGTCTGGTACCGGTGGAGGCGACATGGGCTCTTCAAACTCATCAACAGGGAGTAGAGATTCTTCTTTGCTCTTGGTGTTTTGCCCCCAATTCATCCAGTCGTCATCATTATTTGCAGGTTCTATGGCTTCATAAATCGGCTTACTCTCAAGCTCGGGCGAAGGTTCCTTGTTTCTACTCCCCTTCTTTTTGTCCCTCTTGGAAGTAGAATTATACCCCCAGCTAAAATTGTCCGTAACAGCTGGAGGTGGGTCAGGAGCCGGTGCAGGTATAGGTTCCTCATAGTCATTAATGGTTCTGGGTTCCTCAGTGCCCTTCTTGATCTTCTTCTTATCTTTGTCCTTGCTAGAGATCCTGTCCTTCTCTTTGCTCGAGGTTTTATCTTTCTTTTTGCTCGAGGTAAGAGCACTCCAAATACCTACAGATTCAACAGATTTCGGGGCCGGTTCGGGTTCTGGATCTTGGAATTCTTCTTCCAGTGGCTCCTCATCTTTCTCTTTGTTATCAAATCCCCAATCAAAGCCACCAATCGCTGGAGCTGTTGGCAAATTTTCCTCCTTGGATTTCATTTTCTTGTCCTTTGTAGAACTGCTAAGTCCCCACGAGTCCCATGCTTGAGTTTCTTCTGCAGGTTCATCTTGTTCTGATTCTGGTTCGGGTTCAGGCGGCGGCGGTGTTGGTGCCTTCACAACTTCCGATTCCATAACAGCGTGCTTACCTTTCCTCTTCTTTTCTTTCTTGGTTGACTTGGCTCCCCTGCCTGATTCGGGTTGCGGTGGTTCGATTGCCGGTTCCGGTTCCGGTACGGGTTCGGGTTCGGGTTCGGGCTCTGGTGTAGGTTCTCTTTCGGGCTCTGGGGGAGGAAGCGGCTCTTCTGCAATTCTCTTCTTCTTTTTCTGTTCCTTTTTACTAAGTCCCCATCCTCCCCAGCCACCCTCTTCTTCTTTTTCTTCTTCTTTGTTGTCCTCAATTACAGGTTCGGGCTCCGGTGGTTCAATGACTGGCGGTGATTTTTCTACTCTTGGCAGTTCGTCAATAATTGCATTCTTCCCCTTTTTTTTCTTACCCGATTTAGTATTGCCCCAAGCAGAAATTGACTCTTCCTCTTTCGCCCATTCGCGAACAGGATCGGGCTCTAGGTCTTTTTCGGGCTCGGGTATAGGATCCGGTGGAGGTGACTCTTCTGGTTTTGATGTTTCAGCAAGTATTCCCTTTTTTTTTTTGATCTTCTTGGATGTTGTTCCAAATTTCGAGGCTTCTTCCACAAGGGCAGGCTCAGGAGGAGGAGTAGCTGATTTCTCTTCTACAGGAGGTCCTACGAGAGGCTCCACAACAGGCTCGACTACGGCTTCCATTTTGGGGGGTTCGTTGATTTTAGGGGTTTCATTGGCTGATTTACCTTTCATCTTTTTGCTTGTAGCACCCCAAGCACCCCAAGCAGCATCGTCCGAAGCAGGAATATTGATGGGTTTCGGAGGTTCCACTTTGGGTTCTTCTTTTGGGGCCACTTCAAACTTATCTATCGCTGAAGCTACGGTGCCTCTACTTTTCTTCTTCCTCTCTTCTCTCTTAGAAACGCCAATATTAAACCCAAGGTCTTCTTCTGGTATAGGTTCGGGTTTCTGTTCAGGCTTTGGCTCGGGCTTTTTTTCGATTTTCCGGGAATCTGTTAAGCTGCGTTTAGTTTCCTCCTGGTCAAGGGCACCGAATGTAAATCCCAGGCCTTGATTTTCGGGCTTACCGCGTTCATTACTCCAAGGATTGTTGGCATCCTCGGTGGCCTTGTTCACTGGAGATGGTGTCCTTGCGCTGGTTGCGCTTCCAATGCCCCATTTAGACACTCCAGTAATCCAACTACTACCCCAACCACCTAGAACACCAGGTAATTTTGGGCTTGCAGTACTTCCACCAGAGTCTAGATTTAGGTCGGGCTTTGGCTTATCATCCAATTTAATGTCGTCAAAAGTTTCGGCAATCTTTATCTCGGGAGCGGGAGGGGGCGGAGGTGGAAGAGGCTCTGGTTCCGGCTCGGCATTTTTTCCCCTTTTCTTCTTCTTCTCCTTCTTAGCCGTTATAGTGTAGCTGTCCGGTATGTTTTCAGTGGCCCGCTCAGCAACCTTTTTCGTTTCCTCTCTCTCCTGCTCTCTCCTCTCTTCTTCTTTTTTCTCCTCTTCCATCCTCTCCGCCTCTAACCTCTCCTCTTCTTTTCTCTCTTCCTCTTTCCTTTCCTCCTCTTTCCTTTCCTCCTCTCTCCTCTCCTCCTCTCTCCTTTCCTCTTCTCTTCTCTCTTCCTCCTTTTTGTCATGCCCCCCATTGCCAGAACCACTCCCATTAGCTCCAGCATCGCCATTATTACCATCATCATCATTTTTCTTCATGCCATCATCTCCATCGTCATCCTTGGGTTTGTATACTGGCGCATTATTCTTAGCATTTGCCTTCTTACCCTTCTTCCCAGCCACCTTAAATCCATCTTGGAAGTTGAAATCGACAGAGGGGTTTAATCTAGGATCCTCAAATGGTAATGGTTCACGTATTTTTTCTCGCGAGGTTATAGGGGTAGCGGGATGTGTGATATAGTATTGCAACTGCGATTTGGCGAGTGAAGTAGTGTCGTGTAGGTCTACTATATTCTCTTTGTCGCCCTGTGCAGACCTACAACATTGCCACCTTGGTAGTAAGCTTGCGGTTCTCAATCTTTCGTTTATTCCCCTGCGAGAACTGGCTTGTGTCGGATGGAGGTTCTCGTCCTGTAAACGATGTTAGAAATCTATGTCGAAAATACCAAAATAACCCAAGCACAAAAGTCGCTACTTTGTAATTTGATGTCTTGCAAATAAACGGAAATCGAATAGTTCCCACGTGGGCTGCTTGGACTTCAATATATGCAGTGGGCTTGGGCTATTTCCAATCCCGTCCATGGTGCTCGCAACCATTGTATAAATTCACCAGTTGCACTGCGCCAGCCTGGTCTAGTCGCAGACGTAGGATTGAAACCATATAGAAATTGTTGAATGCATACCAATCCCGAATGCCATATATCTTTCTGTGTTTGCGACGCCTCCCAAGCCTTTGCAATGAATCTCAGCCTTATGCGAATATCCCCCTCATCCCATCCAATCGTCCAAGGAAAGGTCGTATTCAATCCACAATCGCTTCCGTACGACAAAACCTCAACCGCTGCCATTGTGGATATTCAAACTTTGGTTATGGCAGGAAGATGTCAAATTCATCGAAACTGGGTGGTTCTCGGCATGAGCGCAATCTGAAGGGGGGCTGGCAAAGTGGGATCCGCTTCGAATGCGTGGCAGAAGGGCAAGAGAGATCTCGGAAAAGGAAGAAAAGCAAATTGAATAAGGCTGAGAGGGTATAAGCACAATTCAACAGTATTGTGAGGTGAGAGTTAATGTGTAGTTAGTAGATCAGGTCAAAGAGGGTATGATATGGTATGGTATGTAGGGTATGTAGGGTATGAGAACTTCGGACGTGGTCACACGTTGAATATTGCCCTGGTCGTTTGTATCCTGCGTTAATTCTGAGACATTCAATCAGGTATCTGCGCTGAGAGTGATGATCCCCCCCCAAAGAAACCCTTATCAAGACCCCTATCCGTGCCACTTCAATGTGCCTAGATGTAAAACATTCGACGTTTATATATGTTCATCTGAAAAAGTAAATCACTCTCGAGGTTCAGGAGTTTCCAAAGAATAGATCAAAAGATGGATTCAGACCGATAAAAGGATGTTTACATTGACCAACGACACTTCATGGAACAAGATTCTCGCATTGGATGACACTAATAGAGCCATGTACAGTTATAGTTATGCATTGTGCAAGTACGCCTTCACACACCTGCAGTCGTCGAATGGGACAAGAAAAACACACGATGACTGGCAAAGTTTCCACTTTTTACTTGTGCTTCGTAGAGGTTGCGGGTACAAGCAGGAGCGGACAGGTAACTAATAGGCCCAAGTTAAATCGGTAGGGCAGGTAGATCTGTGGCAAGCGTGCTGTGTGTGGGTATTGGATAATGATTGGTATGACTTGGGAAAATTCATATGTGAGGTAAAGGTAGGAGAGTGGTACAGCATGAATTTTGACATTGCTTTCTAAATGATTATATTTCTATCAAAGATACATAATTACTTACTTTACACTGAGCGTGGACGAGGGTCACTTCCATATGTATCGATCGTTGTTGTCAATTGTCTTGTCGGTCGTACCATTCCAGGCTCACTCTTCATTAGTTCTGGCCCTGGGCACCTTTTCCCCATCCCCATCTCATTCTTCTCCACTGTTGGAGTCTCTTCTACATATTTGCGAATAATACCTACAGTAAGGAAGTGTATTTTGCCACACCGCTTCTTGACTTGAAGTACGAAGAATTGGTATTGAGAGAATGAATGGAAGTGCGACCACACACAGGCACATACGCGGTATCCTTCCTTCGCAGTCCTCCTTCGCATTGGGTGGCTGAGGGAGGGTGAAGAAAGCATAGATGAAAAGCGACGAAAAGCCACCAAAAGGAAGAGCTGATTGAAAGTAGAAAGGATATGAAGATTTTCATCAAATTACATTGTACAATTGGCTTCATGCATAAGGGGATGTTACTAGGTATTTCTCTTTTCCAGCCATGGGTTTGGTTGGCTGGTGACACTGCACATTTCGAAATTGGGTAGAGGTGGCAACCAGGAATGTGATGTATCGTGGGAAAACAACACTCTGATTCGTGTAAAGGATATGCAAAGTAGAACAAACCGCGGGTACCGACGTGCCTTTGATATCTTCTTTGGTCCGAGTCATCATACGTCGGTACGCGATTGAGGCTGTATTTGTGTATAGAGGGGATATCTATCTAGTAATCAGAAGGGTTTATATCTTTAATTCATATTCATGATGCAAACCACAAAACTGCAAACAATCCATCCGATGCATCGAGTAAGGTCCATTCCCGAGTCCAGGTTGAGCTCGAGACATGTGGGTAGAGAAGCAAACAGAGACAAACGGGGCAATCGAAGCAATCGAGGCAACCCAAAATTCACAACGAGTCCTCACATCTATCCGGCCATTTTGACTGCCGTCACCTTGTCAGTCGCACCCACAAGAAATTGGGTATGATGTTCAAAGGTTCTCTTGAACACATGATGAATCTACCAGGTAAGGAGATAAATCACCATCCACACCGTCACTCCAGTAAGTCTACTTTGGGTGGGTTAGCCGGCAGTCATTCATCCCAATCTCATGGATTTCAATTTCAGCCTGAAGTAACATGAAGTCATCGTGTTGGACTTTGATTTTGATATATACCGCGTTTATCTTCGTATATTTCATGTTTTTGAAATGGAAAGTCCATACTATTTTATAACACTTTTCCTTCTCTGATTTTCTTGAGAATAACCGAAAGCTTAAAGAGTCCACAAATTTCGGGTCAACAATCCCTCCGTTCTTCTAGAAGCACTTTGACACTTCTTGTACGACTTGTAAAAACCACAGAGAACTGCCACACAAATCTACAGAGATCATATCGCCGCACAGGAGTGGAGTCTTTCGGACTTCAATTCCACTGATTGATAATTCAAAGTTCTTTCAGACCAGGCATTGCGGAGGACGTTTTTATCCGCAGAAGATGCTAGATGTCTCTTCTGTGTTTCACTCCAGGCCTTGCAAATTCGATTTTTACGCAAAATGAAAGCTGGATGCCAGTGCCGAGGTTCACCGGCCGTAACCACGTTGTTTACTAAAATTTTACCTTCTCATTGACTACGTAGTCATGTACATCGAAGACAACCCTGGCTAGAGAGGGGCAAAGTGATATCAGAGCAAAAAGTTCCAGCCAAACAAACTTCCCCCCGCGCCGATTCCCATCTTCAACTTGTCCATAATAAAAATCTAATTAAGTTTTTTGTCTCCACTCTATGAGCTCAAGCTCCGTTCCTAGATTATGATTATTATCAATCATGCTTTGAAGACTACCGGTCGTGTGTACTTCAAAAGAAGTCCTAATCCCCTCTAGATTCCTTCCAAAATATCAATTGAACATTTCCATATCAAATATACCCCGTTCACCATATAAAAACGTACTTTCCATCAATATATCAGATTCCAAAATGTCATCAAATACCGCAGTCGTCGTTCAGAAGCCTGGAGAGGCCAAGGCAGTGGAGGCCTCAATCCCAAAACTCAGAGATGATTACATCTTGATCAAGACCAAGGCTGTGGCTTTGAACCCAACTGACTGGAAACACGTCGAATGGCTTACCAGCAACGGAGCTAGAGTAAGTCCCCGCCCCTCCTATATCCTTACCAACCCATGCTGATAGCTCTCTCTACAGGTTGGATGTGACTACGCAGGTGTTGTCGAAGAGGTCGGAAGTGCAGTTACCAAGGACTTCAAGAAGGGCGATCGCGTATGCGGTTTCTGCCACGGAGGAAACGAGGTCAATCACGATGATGGAGCTTTCGCAAACATCATCACTGCAAAGGGTGATAACCAAATCAAGATCCCAGACAACCTCAGCTTCGAAGAAGCCGCTACCCTCGGTGTCGGAATCACAACGTAAGTCCTCCAGACACTTCCAATCTTCCCCAATCCACCCCTCCATCCATCTAACATACTTCTTCCCAGCGTCGGCCAAGGTCTCTACCAATCCCTCCAACTTCCCCTCCCCACCTCCCCCGCCTCGACCAAATTCCCCGTCCTCATCTACGGCGGCTCCACCGCCACCGGCGCCCTCGCCATCCAATACGCCAAACTCTCCGGCCTCACCGTCGTCACCACCGCCTCCCCCCGCAACTTCGCCTACCTCGAAAGCCTCGGCGCCGACAAAGTCTTCGACTACAACTCCCCCACCTGCTCCCAAGACATCAAAGACTTCACCAACGACAGCATCAAACACGCCTTCGACTGCATGTCCGAAGGATCCAGCACCCAGATCACCGTCTCAGCCATGTCCTCCTCCGGCGGCGTCTACAGCACTCTCCTCCCCGTCGCCACCGAAGAAGTCCACAAGTACAACACCAAGGTCGAAAACAAATCTACCCTCGGCTACACCTGTCTCGGCGAGAAATTCACCTTTGGCGCTACCGAAATCCCCGCCAAGCCCGAGGACTTCGAGTTCGCAAAGACTTTCTGGGAGATGTCCCGGGGACTTTTGGCCGATGGAAAGATCAAGGTTCACAAGGTGACTCTGAACAAGTTTGGAGAGGGTTTCGAGGGGATTCTAAACGGAATGCAAGCGATGAAGGAGGGTAAGGTTAGTGGTGAGAAGTTGGTCTATACTTTGTAAAATCAGGGAATTCGGATGTACAACGCTGTAAATAAAAGGATGGAGTAATATAGTTGTTAGCTCGCTTAAAGAAAGCTGAGCATATTTACATTATGGAAAGTTGGATATGCTTAATGAATACCATATCCTTTATTATGCAATCTTCCTCCGTTGACTCAATCCCTTCATAGGTTTGTACGAATATGTAACGATATTATCATGACTTTTTAACGTCTCCTTTGCCCCGCCCTGGCCCAATAGATGTTGTTTCGTCATGCAAATCCCTATAACACTTTCATTCAAATTCCTTTCAAATACATTGCATAAATTCATACACCAAAAAAAATTCATGTAATATATATCAATCAATCATCATGCATAAATTTAACAGTATATCATTTCTAGATTCGTTCCCTGGAATCCTCACAGAATCGAATCAACTATCTGAACCATCTCAACCATCTCAAAATCAAAGAAAAACTCCACCAAGATAACCTAGGAAGCGACTGCCGCTCTACGCAGAAGCCATAACATAAAACCCAAGAAAAACAGAATTCGTGGTATCTAAAGCGCCAAAAGAAAGAAACCTCATCAATACCTAAAAGTCCCCACCCCCTCTAGAATTTGACAGCCGTGAAGAAACGAAAGGGAATCAATGCGTATATGCATGGCGCTGACTACCATTACAAAGAGACTATCGACCACTCATATCGCTTGAGTAGCCAGTGTTATATGCGTCCGTCATTCGAGGTTGAGGGTAACCATGTTGTGGACCGGGGCCACTAGAAAGGTATCCTCCATCGTCACCCTCGTCATAATACTCAGAGCCGCTGGCATCGAAACTGCTTCTACCGCTATGATCATCATCGATATTGTTGTCACCTTGAGGAATCTCTGGCCAGCTTAAGTTGGCAAGCGCAGGGTATTGTGCGAGAAGTGCAGCAGGTAAGCCGTAATTTCCACTCGAATCGACAGCGAAGCCATTAGCATCTTGACCCATAGGTCGCTGTTGCATATGCATGTTTTGCATGTTTTGCTCTTGCCACAATCTTTGTCTCTCGAGAGCCTCTTCATCTAACAGAGGTTTTATACAGATTCTGCCAGCCTCAGATCTAAAATGACGGCCCAATGCATCAGCTCTAGCAAAGCGGCGACCACATCCCCATTGGCCGTGTTGCTTCAGCTCGCCTTTACAAACGAATTTTTTCTCTCCAGAGTGAAGACCCTCGTGACGCTTTCGGTCATGTTGACGTGCAAAAGCTTTGCCACAAACCGTGCAAACAAAAGGTCGCTCATCAGTATGTGTACGCAAATGGGAGCGGAGATTGTAGGCTCTTGTAAAACGCTTTGGACAAAGGGTACATTGAAATGTTGCCGGGTGTTTTTGAACTCGCTTTGCACTGCCATTGTCGGATGATACTGCTTGGTAATCAGGATCTGCAAGACCAAGAATATAATCTCGATTTGGTAATGACGACGTAGACTGTCGACGTCGGCCAGGCGAAGTTGCCCCAGATCGATCGTTTGGCGATAATGAGCGCGATGCCGATGAATCATGACCTAATGGAGACAAAGAACTTCTCATTAAAGGAGAGGCGTTTGAAGGACTATGAGGACGCGGGCTATTATATGGGTCGGAGACGGCTCTCCTACGACGACCTGAAAGAATTAGCTATAATCACGTGTAGGTAGTATCCATATACAACTTACCTCGGTCAGGTGGAGTTAATGCGTCTTGGTCAAGAGCTGATCTGGGAGGATCGAAACTGTTCTGTCTTGATGCCGGGGCAAATTCAACGTTTATCTCAGGGGGCACCATCTGCTGCGCCTGGCCCATATCTAGAGAACTGCTGTGTTGCATTTGTGGAAACGATTCTTGGCCTTGATTGTAAATGTTCTGAGAGGGAAAACCATTGTTCGCGTTTAGCATGAATGCATTTTGTTGATCCATGTTTGGTGTTTGTTGAGGTCCGAGTCTAGGTGAGATTGCAGGACTATGAGCAGGGCTAATTCCGGCGTGAGGACTTGGATCGGTCAGAGAGAAGGTGCCGATTGCAAGAACGTCCTGATAGATTGAATCTTGAGGGTGTTGCATCGGTGAGTGCTGTTGATCTATTCCTTCAAAGCTGTCGTGGTGACCTAGATTAGGGGAGTGGGCGGCGGAAGAGATATCAGAGTATTCGGACGGAGTTCTGCGATGACCTGTGAATTGCGAGGGCATCATACTCCAGTCACCAGGATTACGGACTAAAGGGAAAGCTGCACTCTCTGGGCCAAGTGATGCGTTTCGTGAATGGCCTGGTGATGGTTGAAAGGGACCTTGATTAAAAGAAGGAGATTGGTGGGCAGAAGCTGGTGATCGGTTATCAGGTTGCAACAAGCTTGGTGGTGTTGGTGTATGCGCTGGGGGTGACATGTTCAATTCTGCAGGATTGATGGATGGATTTCCAGATTGAGGCGCAAGCTCATTCATGAAATAGGACTGGTCAAATTGCTCGTTTTGTCCACTATTGGGATACAATGAGAAGTCTCCGTCAAAATTGGCACTTAAAAGCTCTTGGGTAAAACTTCGCTGCGGGGGAGCAAATGATGATTGATCTTCTTGTTCAAATTGAGAATAGTCCTGTGTTTGGCTTGGTGCAAAATTGGCATCACCGAGTCCACTCTGAGTAAATTGTGGAGTTGGATTCAAAAATTCGTTGTTATCAACATAAGTAGGGAGTGTTGTGTTTTGGGTATTAAAGTTATTCTGAAACTGTTGGTGGTTGTTGATACTCGAAGGATCCAAAGCAATGCCTAATCCGTTCATACCATCTTGGAAGGCATGTGGAGAAGGAGAATGATTTCTTATATGTTGGTGACCTCCAGATGGAGATCTTCCACGTTGTGAATCCATGTTGAAAGTTTGTTTGCTCCTTCTAAAAATATCAAAATACTGCGAGGTTGTCGAGTATAGCAGTGAGCCTTACAGGCACGGTGGCAGTGCAAGTCAATGAGGCTTAGCAGCGGATATCCAACCAGAGCGCAAGCAGTTATTGGCTGAATTGATTGAACTTCCAAAATAACTATGAAACTTTGTTGGATTCCTGTGTAGGTAAGAGAGCTATGCGAACATGCAGTTCTTTGTTCGAGCTTATGGTCGTTGCTTTTAGAGCTTTGGAGGGGAAATCCCGCTGAAATCAAAGGCGAAATGAGGTAATCTCGATAATGGGATTGCGATTGCGCTTTCCACCTGTGCCGCAGACTACTATCGAGACTATTGGTACAAGCCGAAAGAAATGCTTTTCGAAGATGCGGGCCCCTGATGTAGAATTTCCTTTCGAATCGAGTATTGTAATTCAAGAATAAGCGCCAACAGAATATTGGATGTTGTTTCCAAACTTGGTCGCGGTAGGAGATCTTTTCACGCCTAAAGTCGAGTCGTTCGCGATGGAGTGGGGGGTTATTGAATCTGCGTTTGTGAGCCGCTCCTTCATCTGGGACCACATATATGTGTTAGCAAACTTATTCAATCATATTTAAGGGCAGAAAGCTGCGATAATAATGGTCTGTTCAAGTATTGGTGAATATGGTTGAGCGCATGGCTGGAAACCAAATGAGTTTGCCTGCTGGCTCGAGTCTATTTCGACTTCACGGCCCAAAGATAGACCTAAAACACTGTACCAACCAACAACAAACAAGAGATAATATCGACTTACATGAGAATGGTAAGATATCAAAGATTTCTGCCTCTCTCAACTTTGGTAAGATAACCTTATTCACCCTGAGCGTGTCTGTATGAGGGTCGCAAGTTGTTGATTTTGTTTAATACATTTGATGACATTGAAATGCTTATCGTTTCGGGGGACAGTCCAGTTCTACAATCGCTTAGAGCCTTACCGCAAACCTCCGTGTATGTACGAGTGTGTGTGTAGGCAGTTCTAGTGGAAGGACAGAACCAACTCATGAAATGATTTTGGTTTGATGTTGCTTCACATATATACTACTTTACTTATGGAGTAGGTACTTGCATCTAAAAGACACAATACACCATTTTCTATTATTGCAAATCTTACAACTGTGTGAAATTGTGAATGAGTAAGATTTGGAGGAAAAGAAAGCCATGTAACTCTGCATTCACAGGGACCGCCAGTATCTGGATTCATTCAGAGAGCTTGGTATAGTGGTAGTGGCAGTGGCAGTGGTGGTAGTAGTGGTAGTGGTGGTAGGTAAGATAAGATTTTCATTTCAAATTTTATACATTCAGATGATTCTATTCAAATCAAAATTAAGATCTGACATCTTACCAAGGTTTACCCTATGAGCTTCTTTCTCTGGAAGAGAGTCAAACCTTGAAGCAAAAATTAAAAATTAAACATGCTCTTACATTTCCATTTTCATTTATCCCAAACCCACCCAACCAACGGCCCCCTCCCGCTCGTTGACAATGCTTGTGATTTGCCTTATAGTTACAGAGGACGCAAATCATCATGGCCAAAGCTTTAGTCCTCGCACAGAAACACGCTTTTTGTCAAACATGTCACATGTGAATAGGAGGAGATGTGAAGTGCTAGAAATCATGGGCTTCATAATTTGGGGGGAATCGTACGGACAGTTTGTTTATTTGTTCAGCTGTGAGTGCATATTGCACACATATCATTTCTGCTTGGATTGCTTCAACGGTCGACAGGTACCTTTTCTTTCGTGAATGAATGTAAGGTACAAGGAACAATTGCTACCTACCCATCGAATCTAATTGGTACGCCCGCATCCATAGCATCCATCGCGTCCAACTGTTGGGCCGTAATTGTGTCGTTGATGAACTTCCTACTCCGTACTCGCTCGTATTCCAATTACCATTCCATTACCATTACCTCAACATCCTTTTCGCCAAGATATCAATAGCTACATAAATACATTTGGTCATTCTCGTGTGGAAATGTGGATAGAACTAAACCCGTCTTTTGTGTCATTCAATGTCAAAACGAAGGCTACTGGCCCTCTCGAAGACAGTCAATATTGATTAGTCTGGCTAAGGTATGGTATGAGGCTATGGCAGATGTATTTATATGTATCTGCAACAAGAAACCTAAATATCAACAAACCAAACTGCTAGACGGGAGTGACAGGCAACTCTTCAAAATGTAGCTGAAAAAAAGTGCTCCACCAACATGCAGCTTGCTTCTCATGAACCAACCCTCTTCTCATCAATTGACTCATGATGAGCTGTTTGGACAGAGTATCTGAAAACGTGCTAGCTAACACATATCCTGTGTTCTGTTTCTGAATCACCATGAAACTTTTGATGGTGTCATCACGTCTGCAACAAATGCTCTTAGTGAGAATTGGTCTTGCAGTAGAAAAGTGGATATTTTCCGAAGACTTAACTCTACTCTGTATATGTAGAATGAAATCGCAAACACCCATGATAAATTGGTAAGAATATATATCCTCAAAATACTTTTCTCAAAGAGTAGGTAATGCAAGACTCTAAGCTCAGCCATCAAGTTTTATAGCTAGATACTGCATATCATCATTTCTTTGCTCAGAATGTTGGGATGAGGCTTTCGGCAACCATGTTTCTGCAGCATCAAGAAGATGGCCCCGTCGCTTGGCAGTTTTGGCAGTTTCTTTGCCATGTAGGTTCTTTTGTAGATTCTTTGCGATTCATTGATCCGAGCATGTTTGATCACCACATCTTACAAACAAACTTAACTTCTCAATGTGACTATAAACTCATGACCCCTCTATACTTATCATCGACATAATGACGGACGATAACACCCCATACTCTTCGAGCGCGCCAAAGCAAATTGGCAAGATTGGACGGTACCAAGGACCCTCCGGCTGGCTATCACTCAGTACAGAAAGCACAAGCCCTATGGCAACACATGGGCAAGGCACCTTGACTAAACTGATCAAGAATCAATCGAACGGATCTTTGGTAAACATGCGGCGGCAGTCTGGATCAATCTTGGGTAGAGACTCGTTGGATGACGAAGAGCGTCCGCGCAGTGTATTCGACGACCGCGATGATTTCAGTGAAAGACGGTTGAGTGCTGTGCTCAATGGACCACAGATGCGCAGTCAACGCCTTATCGGCAATAGCAATCCTCGATATAAATGGGAGAGATATTGGAAAACTGAGGAAGAATTAAAAGGCATGAAGAAGCCGATGTACGTCACTCCAATTGTTACTCAAGCACAAACGTCCAGCCTCATGACCAAAAACTGATAAGTCTCACAGACGCCAGTATTACGAACGAACCAATTCTCTCATCCAACAATATATCTACATTGATCGGTTACTCGATTCTTCAATTCCTCATGATCTCCTCAACGAATACGAACACAATGCATGCAGTGGACGATTTGAAGTGCCCACGACGATATCAGAAGAGCCGCGTACACCCCCAGAATCAGATACTCCCACCAGTAATGGCAATGGCACCGGATCTGTCCCGAAGAGAATCAAGCGGACACCCCGAGAGATCTACAAGGTCACGGAGGAGACGCCCCTTCTTCTCTCCGAGGAAGACAGCGAGTACGATGGACCAAAGCCCGAAATTCCCGGCATGGAGGACGACAGTGTGGAGAGTGGTGATAGGATTGTGCAGATTGCGATTTATATCAATCTAGTAGCCAATACAGTTCTTCTAGCTGGTAAAATTGCCGTCATTGTGTTGACAAGCTCTCTTTCGGTTCTTGCTAGTCTTGTCGATGCGGCATTGGATTTCCTCAGCACAGCCATCGTTTTTACGACTACCAAAATGATCGAACGTCAAGATCAATATTCGTATCCTGTTGGCCGTCGGCGCCTTGAGCCAATTGGTGTTCTTGTGTAAGACAGTCCTCTCCTACGCATCGCTTCCGCTTGCACTAGAGTTGATATAATTTCATCTTTTCGATCAAAGGCTAACCTAATGGCGATATAGCTTCAGTGTCATCATGGTTACGTCTTTCATTCAAGTGGCATTAGAGTGTTTCAATCGACTCTCTTCAGACGATCGTGTAATTATCGAGCTTACTTTGCCAGCTATTGTTATCATGTCTTCAACAGTCTTCATCAAGGCCCTTTGTTGGCTATGGTGTCGTCTTATCAAGAACTCTAGTGTCCAAGCACTTGCCCAAGATGCCATGACCGACGTGATCTTTAACATTTTCAGTATCATTTTCCCCCTCGGTAAGTCCACTGACATCTTTCCTACTCCTTCATAATCTAATAAGCATACAGTCGGCTTCTACGCTAAACTATGGTGGCTCGACGCTCTCGGAGGTCTTCTCCTTTCCCTCTTCGTCATCATAAACTGGGCTGGTACATCCGCCGGTCACATACGCAATCTCACTGGTGCTGCTGCCACCGCCGACGAACGCAATGTTCTTCTCTACCTCACCATGCGTTTTGCACGCACCATCAAGCAAATCCAAGGTTTGCAAGCATATCACGCCGGCGATAAACTAAACGTCGAAGTCGATATTGTGCTGGATGAAAGTATGAGTCTCCGTGATAGTCACGATTTGGGTGAATCGCTACAGTATGTATTGGAGTCAGTTCCAACGGTTGACAGAGCATTTGTTCATCAAGATTACGCGGGCTGGAATTTACCAACGCATATGCAGCAGCAGGGTGAATGAATAAACAAAGCAAGATGGGGCGGTTGAAACTCCTTTGGCGTTATTTTTGAGATGGCTATGGATATGATGCCGATAGACTTTTCTGATTCCTGGATGATATCACAAGGGAGTTTACTTGCGGTGTGGCAACCTGTGTTATAGATCATCTTTTTGTACAAATTATTCTCAATTCGATAAAGCAGATACCATACGATATAATAGTAAACATCATCTCTATCCGACATGAATTATATTAGGATTGGATGTTAAGCACAGCGTGTAAACTCACTATGGGAACGATTCAAGCGAATGATTTCCAATCCCCCTTTTTGTATTCATCAGTATGTATGTATGTATGTATGTATGTGAGTAGATTATGTATGATATTGTAATTCTATTATTAGCATATAGGTATAGAGGTACATAGATAATCTAGATATTCAGAAGATATAAGAGTTTATATAGAATTCGAATTCGAATTAGAATCAGAATCAGAATTATAGTATTAGTTTTAGATATATATCAACGAGTATGTATGTATGTATGTATGTATGTATGTATGTATGTATGTATGTATGTATGCTATATATGTATGTGTATATATCGACTCTCTATTACTTTCTAGCAGACTAGTAATCAAGGACCAAGTAATCACTGATAGACATTCCAAATATCACACGTGGTAATTAATCGCATGATGAGGGAAAGGAGAAGGGTGATGTGCAGGTTCGCTTTGGGGGAGTGGTATATTCTGTTGGGTGGTTTGACGTGGTGTGGTGTGATGTGATGTGAGGAGTTTGGGTAGCAATGGGAGGGTAGGATCGTCGTCATGGTATCTATCTATCTGTCTGTCTATCTATCTATCTATCTATCCTATCGATTTAGTAGAGGATCTAGGGTTAGGGCTGAAGAAGACGCCGGCAGGAGTGAGTGTGGTTTTGGGGATCGATCAAGGAGATATATTTAATATTTAGCAGTGGTGAGTTTTATCTCGAATTTTAGGAGGGGGGGGTAACTAGATGATGGATTTGATAATGGGTGATGAGAGGAATCAAGCTAGAATATGGGATTAGATTGATTTGCACACATGCGTGTATATTTGTAGACGCAGGAATTTCTCGAATTTCTCGAATTTCTTCAAACCCCAAAAAATATGGAGTTGCTTCGAATTTCGAGGATTGCGAAGTTTGGAGTTGAGATGTTTCGATGGAGTCGTCTCCAATGTAAGTGGATCTCCGGCGGGTGATATTTAGGGGTAGGGAATAATAATAGGCAAGCAGGGTCCTGGAGTTTTGATGGACACACGATCGTACACAGTCCAAGGAGAAGGGGCCAGCCAGTCGTCGTAAGGTTGAAGGGTTTCTTCAAAATAGATTGATGTTGATCCGATCCACAGATGCCATCCACAGTAATCAATCAAGAACCATTTATCGGGCGAATGATGGCGATGTTGTAATGGTGCTGCAGGAAAAGTTAATACATGTGAAGGAGTAGATATATGAAAAGGAGATTGGAGGCTCCTTGATGGCTTTTTGATCGGGTATCAATTTGGGATAAAAGGGTTTTGTTTAGACGCTGGGGGGGACGGTTGTCTAGGTAGCAGCAAATGGCGAAAAACGACAATGGGAGGTTTGAATGGTCCTATTTTCGGAATCGTATGTGATGTGAGATTTAGTTGGCTTATTTGCGCGTTTCCCGAAATTTTGGATGGGCATGTGTGGTTGTGGTAGGGACTTTGGAGGGTAGTTAAACATTATCCCATCCCATTCAAATTGTTTGAGGCTGTGTCGATCAATTCACGTGTTATTGTTATGAATTAATGTTCGGTTGGTTGAAGTTGGAAGGTTCCCCCAAAAGTCAAAAGGTCTATAAACTCGTATTACAGCCGTCGCATGGTCAAAATTAGTGGAATGCGGAAAAGACGTCATGTCGAAAGGGTTTCGAGAAGATTTCGGGTCCGGTGAAGATTCGTATTTGTGGGTTCCGATTTGATGGATTGTCTGAAATGCGAGGTGGTGGAGTTCGAGCCCCTTAAAATATGTACAGAGCACCTAGGTACAGTGTGTATTCTGGAGTCTTGTGGATAGCAAAATGTTATTTTTAAGTTTGAGGTCTGAGATTTGAGATTTGAGAGATGTTAAAGATATGAGAGATATTAATGTCTAGTAACTCGAGCTTTCCGTCGGCAGGCTCGAGGTAGAGTTGTCATTATTAATCTGGCTTGCAAGGAGAGTGAGTGTTTGACGAATGAGGGTGAAGGAGTAGTGAGGTGAGTGCATGCATACCTAATGGTAATAAAACGAGGAGATTGGATGGGTGGCTGAATGTTTTCCTGGCGGCACGGCATTGATCATAACGAATTCAAGGGACTGTACTCGATTATTGGGATGGGGATTGGTAAAGAATTCTCTTGGTGCAACAGCCGAAAGGAACCAGGGGTCAGAGATCTTTGGGAAAAGCGTCATGCAAGAGGATAGAAAGGGAGGAGAGGTTCTGTTTCCCTCGACCTATCGAATCCAGCATCCTCTACACATGCTCAAGGATGGAGAAACGATGCATCTTTGGTTTATCATTGGTGTCACAGCAACGAGCAAAAGAAGAATGACACATGAGGGCATACATGATGATGGATGTAGACATACATGTAAAAGGGAGAAACAGCTAGGTAGTGGTGGGATACTCGAATGGGGTTGAAAGCATTCATGAGATGTGATGAATAGAGGAATGGGTTGGAGGGGAAAGGTAGATGGTAGATGGTACACATATCTCAAAATGTGCTCGGATTACCGTTTGTGTATTCTAGGTAGTCGATGACAGAAGACCTTGGGATGAAGACGATGAAGACGATGATGAGAAAGCTTTCTTTTTTGTCAAGCATATCACACCCAAGCTTTTTGATGGCATTGATGTCAAAGTACAAAGTAATACTTTCATACTTCCACATTGAGTAATAAAATGGTTAGGTAGTGTTTGGTTCCTGGACTAACAAGCAATGACAACCTAGCGTTTACCTGACTATGTCAATCTAGGCATAATGAGGAGGAGTGATGGGTAATGCTTTTATGTCTATATCACGAAACATTTAACCTCCAGTAATCAATCCTTAGTATGTGTGGACTTACCTAGTATACATGAGCAACCTCCTACTTATTATACCTCCACCTACCTCCGTCAGGGCCGGTACTCAGACCCAAGCAGTCAAGCAGTCCATCAATCAAGCAATCACACTCTCTGTGCACATCGCGATATCTCAGAATGGTAGTAAACGTGCTCTGCGTTACGGTAACCTGGAAGGGGGATACTGTGATCATTTATAGCTCAGGAGATATGAGGTACAGAAGACCTACTGCATTTGCCGTACCTAGGGACCCAGTCCTCGGTGCAAAATATTAATAAACTTCCTTGGGTCCCACGGTCCCTGGTGAAAAGAGGAAGAAAAGAAAGAAGGAAAAGAAAAAAAGGTTCTTATTCTGTAGTAGTAGTATTAGTAGTAGTATTAGTTACTAAGTATCTCCTTTTGTAGCAAAGTAAACTATCACCCAATCATTCATCAATTCACCCAAGCAACCCATGAATTTCTCATCTCCAAACATTCCACCGACATAGCATCTGCTCGATTACCTACAGCCTAGCAGATACCTAGTAGATACCTAGTACCTGTTTCCTCTAACCTTAACATTTCACATCGATCCATCCCCATCATCCGTCTCCCATCCATCCATCAACAAGAAAGGAAGATTTCATTCTGGTCTTGTTTTTTTTATTACCTACTGCCTTGTCTGGCCACCTACCTACCTACCTACCTACATACCTACCTACTTTATCATCCTACTCTATTCACACACTCGCTCACTCACTCACTCACCCACTCCCTCACTCAACTCATCCACTCTCTCATCCACTCTCTCTACCATTTTAAAACATCACATCACATCATCATATCATATTCATTGGAATTCTTCAATAATTGATTGCCCTTTTGCATCTTGCTAATTTAAAGACATTGCATTGTGTCTAATCAAGTCCATCGCTCTCTTTCCATCAATCACTATTGAATTTTCTGTTTCATCTTCAATCTTTTTTATTTTCTTTTTCTTCTTTTTTGGTCTATCGTTGTAGTGTGGCTCTCACTCTCTCGTTCTTGTAGTAAGTAAACATCACTTTGCTTTCAACTTCTATATTTAAATTGCGCCTATAAACATCAACACTCCCCAAAAATTTCAGCTCTACTACATACCACATACCTTTCCCCCCCAAACACAATACGTCAAACTGCAAAAATCCATTTGGCAGCCATAAGAAAACATGTTTATTTAGGACAAGGTTCATTCACTACCATTTGTCCATAGCCAATCTTTGCCTTGGCTTGGAAGACTTGTCCAACTTGTTCAGCACCTTTCTATCACCAACCTTCTCTCCCATCCTTGCCTTCCGAGGATATACTCGGCGAATAACACTACATTGGCTTGCTTTCATCCAAACCTACACTACACCGGTCTCTCTCTACAACAGCATGGACCTTTGTTGAACTCGTCGATCGATCGAATTACTGGAGACTTGCATTTTCATCTCTTCTAAAAGGATCTTGCTAACCTCGCCTGTGGCCATTGCAACAGACCCATTTTCTCCCATTTTCTCGCACACGTCTTTGCCAACGAAAACCTGCGTATTCAGCTCAATGTTCATGACTTATTTTCTTCAACATTGATTCGTGAATTTTCTCTTCCAACACTTCAATCCTTTGCAGATCAAACACACCAACGGCATCGAGCCTAGTATCCCCTATTTGGATACCTTTTTTCAGTCATTACTACTGAGAAGCTCGAGACCGGCAATCTCGTCTTCCAAGCAATAAATACAAACTACATGCCTTTAATTCCGAAGAGCTTTGGGCGACGCAAGTCGACAGCAAATGCATTGGATAATCCCGAACCTCCCGTCGAATCGTCCTTTAAGGTTTTCGAGCGTCCTCCAGCTGGGGGTCATAAGTCCGGTCCATCTTTCGACGGTGGAGTAAAATTTGCTCGAGCAAGCGGTACAGCCGATTCGCACAAGGAGGACAATCTTTTTGAGGGCATGAAAGTTAATACTGTCAATCGGTTAGTACTGAAATTCCACCTGGGTGGGAGGCTCAGGGGACCTACAACTAGGGTACACCCTTGGCATAATAAGCTGATAAATTTCAAGTGGTAGTGGAGCGTCAAATACGAACACCGCATCGACCACAGATAATTCTTCAAGGTTAAGTGCAGCATCTACAGCCCCTTCATCGATGGAAACACCTGGCCACGAAGACTGGAGAACACCACATGATAGACACAGCGACGTTCCCCTTCCGCCGCTACCAAAGACATCGTCCGGATTTTCTCTGAAGAACGCTGGAAGAACACTCTCTTGGGGTAGAAACAAAGCCACTCCTTCTCCATCAAAAGTATCAGACGAACTACCACCTTCCCCAACTATTCGCGACGATAGCGCCTCGAGTCGAACGCGCGCAGTAACTGCATCCAGCTACGCAAGCACGGCTACACCACCAAAACTCGGAGAGAGAGATTTGGATCTGACAATGGGTGACGACTTTGGAGATATGTTTGCTGGAATGGCGCACCGAAGGAGTGCTGTTCTAGATTCGCCTGGCGTCAGAGGATTTACCAAGAGCCCTGTAAGTCGAGTCTCTATCATCAACGTTGATTCACTAACATGAAGCAGGAGATACTCCCACCCGAGCCAGCATTGAAGTCGTACTCTGCTAATCGTGCTAACCAACCTTCACCCCTTATACTTGACAAACGCAAAACTATCGAAGACCCACCATATTCTTGGGGATCAAATGATGGACTCATGAAGAATACCAGTCCACCTCCAGTGGTCACCCGTAACATGGGACCTCCTGCTCACCAACCTCCTCCGGTTCCAAGGCATGGTCCTTTGCATCAAACTGATGGGAATCAAGCCATCCCCAGGCCACGTTCAAGTGCGCCTCGCCCCGACTCGACACTCAAGAGAAGCAGTGCTCTTTCCATGCGCCGCCACTCCACATTGGAATTTGATGGTGTCGACGAGGACGCTGCACTCCTGCGCGAGTCTGTCAATGCGAGCAGGCATCTGGGTGAAGTACCAAGCAATCCTCAAGCCCGAAAAAGCTGGGCACTCCCTTCTCAAGCAGCATATAACGCCAAGGCGACTGCAAAGACACAGCTACTCGAGCCAGAGGAAGATGAAGATCTTTTTGAATCCGCCGATTTAGCTCAGCAATTCCAGGAGAAGTCAGAATCTCCCCCTCCTTCGAGGCAAGCTCCAGTGAACAAGGTTATGACACCAGCTCAATTTGAACGATACAGACAAGATCAAGAGCGTTTGAGAAGCGTTGGGGGGCGCCCGAAAGATGAAGAAGCTGAGGAGGAAGAGGAAGAGACTTATGATGACGATGAGGACGAAGCCGAGAAGAGCAAGAATGCTGCCAAGCAACGACGAAAGCAGGAGGCTCACATGTCAGTATACAGACAACAAATGATGAAAGTCACTGGGGATTCGACACCTTCGCCAGGCCCATCCCGACCTTCAATGTATAGCAGTCAAAGTACTCCCAACTTGGTACTCGACGGTGCGACAGAGGATGGAGAAGAGGAGGATGAAGAAGTTCCTTTAGCCATTCTTGCTGCTCATGGATTCCCAAATAAGAACAAGCCACCTACAACCAGACTAACTAGCATGGGATCAAACCCTAATCTTAGAGGTGCTTCTCAAGGTGTTCCGGGTATTGGAGGACCTTTGCCTGTGTTTGCTCGCAACTTGCCTCAAGACCCCTATGTTGGTGCAGGCCTCGTTTATCCAGCAAATAGGGAGTCGCTGGCATTCGGAAATGGTGGCCCAGGGTCTGTCAACGGCACTCCAAACAGAGGTGCTCCTCCAGGAGGTCTCGTAGGTGTCATTGCCACGGAAGAACGCTCTCGAGCCGCGCGAAGAGGAAGCCCAAACCCTGGATATGGTCAGATGCCTCCTGGCGGTTTCACTGGTATGGTTCCTCCACCAATGATTGGACAGGTGCCCATGGGAGGGGGTGCATTAGGTATGGGCCAGATGGGACCTATGGGAGGCATGCCTCAGCCAATGCTCACTCCTGGTGATCAAGCTCAGATCAGGATGACGGAACAAATGCAATCATTTATGCAGATGCAAATGCAATTTATGCAAATGATGGCAACGAACCAAGGTGGACAAGGTACTCCACCCCCCAGTGGCGCGCCACAGCTTGGTCCACTGGGTCAATTGGGACCAATGGGTCACATGTCTCAGCCAAACTTTGGTGAGATGCAACGACCTTCAAGTCAGCAATTGCCTACCAGCAACTCGGGCCCAAATCTGCGACCCGGAAGCGCACAACGTACTATGAGTATGCTTGAACCTGGCGGCATGCCTTGGTTGCAGCAACAAAATGGACAAGGATTCATACCATCGGCACACACTCAAGGCAACGGTTATGCTCCATCAATAGCGCCATCCGAACGAAGCAATGTTGGATTGCCTGGTCGATATAGACCGGTCTCACAGATTCCTCTCACCGATGCCAAATCAAGAACCGCGACCATGTCTGGTGCAATCGGTGGTTGGGACAGCAAGAATACCTCGACAATCAAGACTGTTCAGAGAGTAGATAATGATGATGAAGATGATGAGGAAGGGTGGGCGGAAATGAAAAAGAAAAGAGAGCAGAAGAAGTCTATTTGGAAATCAAAAAAGGATACTAGCGGTCTCTCGGAAATGCTTGGTTACACGCAATAATAATCTCATGGGTGGATAACTCGCTATTAGATGCTTCTGCATGTGCATTTGAAGGGGATAGCTTTGTGATATATAGCATGAAAACTTTGGCGTTGTAAGACTTGGGGCATTGAACTGGAAATCATACCTATGGCATGACTGCTTGTATAGTAGTAATATAATTTTCTTCAGATTTAGGCGAGGGTTTTTTTGGATCTTTCTTTTTGTTTTAATGATCGAACTCATACCGCCAATTAATCAACGACTTTTTTTTACCACTCTTTTTTCAGTGCAAACATATGCGGTCCTTGGTGAATCAAATCTAGAAGCAAAACGTCGCATCAAATGCTCTAATCACCTAATGATCCATACTCCTTCCTTCACCACTCAAGCCAAACTATGAATAGCATCACATTCCCCCTCATGCAATCTTTCCGGCAGCCCACTCCCTCTTCTTAACTCCCAATTCCACAGCGGCAGCAGCCCAATCCTCTCCATGATTATGGCCCTTCCCCTTCTCGGTTGTACCTACACCCGCTCTCATGAGCGCTTGATCCTCCGTAAGAACCGTCAAGAGTCCAAAAATAAGAGGAACACCAGCGTCTAATTGGATGCGCATGAGACCCTGCGAGACGCTCTCGGCTATGTATTCAAAATGCATGGTTTCGCCTTTGATGAGGCAGCCGATGGCGATGATGGCATCGAAGGGGGCGGTGGAGGCGGCGGTTTGCGATTGCGTGGGGAGGGAGGTCAGGTCGGTGGTGGAAGAGCCGAGGAGGTCGCCGGCGGAGAGGGAGGAGCTTTGCGTGGATTGGATTTGAGAGGCGGAGTAGAGTCTGGGGAGGGAAGGGGGTGGTCAGTTTTGTTTGTTTGTTTGTTCGTTTGGGGTTTGGGGGAAGGGAGGGACGAGGGGGGGATTCATGGTTTATGGTTCATGGGAAATGCAAGTCAAGAGATGTATGTATGTACGAATGGATGGATGGATGAATGAATAGCAATGGAATAAAGATATCACGTACTTGGAACACGCAATTGGCAATTCCCAACTCCCGGGCACGGATTGCACGACAATGTTTGCTTCCTTGACGCCGCTGGCCAAGAGCGTCTTCTTCGTACCGGCGAGGAGCGGCTCGATTATGGCTGCGTGGTGCGTGGTTAGTGAATGATGCGATGTGGTGCAGTATGGTATGGTTTACGGTACTAATTGGGGTTGGAGGGAGGAGAGGAAGATGGGAATTCTGGGGCGGCCGGGAAGTACTCACAGGTATTCCAGCGCGCGTGGACGATTCCGATGCGGAGGGCGCTGCCGTCGTGTTTTTGGGCTTGGCCGGGTCCTTTAAGGGAGGTGTCCATTTTTGGGTTTGGGATTTGGAGTTGAGGGTGCGTAGATGGGGTTGGTTGAGGGTTGATTGAGAGTTGGTTGAGGGTTGAGTTGATTGACTGATTGATTGATTGACTGATTGTGTGGATGAATGATTTAGTTGTGGTCTGGAGAAGTCGGAGGGGTTTTTGGTGGGGTGGATGAGGGTGGCAGGTAGGTAGGTGCATTGATCAATTGATTAGTTGGAGCTCAAGGTTGAGCTTACCGGTGGTGCCGCAATCTCTCCTGGTTGCACATAGCTGGTAGGTAGGCATGCACTGTTTCCAATATTCGATTGAAAATGAAGTATTCATTCTTTTACCTTGGAATTCTTGCAATCTTGATTAGAATTGTTGGATCTACTCGTCTATTAGAGGTGATACAAGTTGAAATATTATTATGGTTGTTGTATAACATCACAATGCTAACATTTTCAATCATTCATACCATTGAAGGAGCTTGGACCATCTACACCTCCCGCCACCCAGGGCCGTTTCAAACCCAATTCCAGAAGGTGCACGACGGTAAGATGGTAAGATGGCACTTTCCGTGTAGGAAGGGGTTGTTTTGATATGAAAGCTGTAGAGATACTTATTACATACACTGGGACATACGCTTGCTCGATTTTATTCGTGAATTGGTGGTAACCTTAATTGATAGCAGAGTTTCTCGGAGTTCTTATTTTAATTTACTTCAACACAATGGCGTCGTCTACCACTCCTACTCCTGCATCCCAGCCCACTCGTGCTTCTTCAACACCGGGACCTTGGATACGATTGAATAGGCTCTCTTATTCCCAGTTGCCCGGGGCAGGTATAGGTATTGAAGCAGCCAGTGGAGCTATAAAACCTTTGAACGGTAGTGTACATCCTACTAAAAATGCGAAGACATTTATCGCGGCAGTACTCGAAGAGGCGATCCCGTTTTTCAATGGAATGGTCCAGAATGAGCCACCCTGGACATCGCTCAAGTCCAAGACGGACGTTCAGTTGTATAAACGCGTCGTTTCCAAGGAAGAACTAGATTATTGCAATGGGACACACGATAAAGCAACAAAGAAAGCAAATGAGGAAGGGGAGACTTGGTTTGCTAGAAGAAGTATTCATGAGAATAAAGCGGAAGCAAACACAGCTTCTTGGGACGAGTTTACTCTCCACATCAAGCAAGAACACTTTGAGAGAGAGAAGGATTGGTGTCACTCTGTGCTCGCCAGTAGCAGAAGAGCTATGTACTGGGAAACGAGCGACTTCGAGATTGTGGCTGGTGAAAAGCAATGGAACAACATCTCAATGGAAGTTGTAGAAATGATTCATAAGCCACCAGTTGTCTCTGAGCGAAAGTTTCCTGAGGTACTGATTACTGCATCACTTAACGAGCCTGGACAAAGCGAATTTTTGGTTATTTCAATACCCATAACCGATTCGGCCAATGTCCGATCCCCAGATCCCAGCTTTCAAGATTCCGGTTTCGCTTCCGCCAAAAAGAAAGGTCAAGTTGTGGGGGCCTACGCATCGATTGAACGATGTTGTCTTCGTCCTAACCCTAATAGTATAGCTGGGGAGATAGAGTGGATAATGGCTACTGCTGTAGGAATCCTCTGTAAAAATATGTGCTGTATATTTGCTAACTGATGCATAGTCAGATGCCAAAGGTTGGATACCTCAGCTGATACAGAAGCCCGACATACCGGGCCAGATTAAAAAGGATGTGAGTATGTACATACGTTGGGTCGAAAATCAAAGGAGATCAATACCTGACGACCTTCCACGATGAACATAATGGCAAAAATGATCATAGACGGAGCGCCGACATTGATCGAAAAACTCCAAGGACTAATTTGATCAGAAATGTTCCTGCATGACGAGATCAATCCTCTAATGGCGACGACAGTCTGATGGTAGTGTTTCCCAGCATCATCTAGCACTTTGCTTGGATTTGAGAAATTGAATGGTTTTAAGCGTGGATGATTTTGCTTGCTGGATAGTAGCATGAAGCGATATGCGAAAGGGGGATAGGGGTTCGTTAATGATTGCTATTCTTATAAATAACAATTCAAGCGTTTAAATTACTCCTCTGAGCCCAGAGCTCTTTTATTGCCATCGCTGTTCCCTCAACAATAAGTCTGTGCTCCTCTGCGTGCATTCTCGCCTCAAGTTCCTCTAAAGATTCAGAACTTTTGCACTCCACTTCTTTGACCACGATTGGTGTTCCACGATCAACTTCACTGATCACATAATGAATCATGAGGCCCGTCTTGTTATTCTCCAACTTGCCCTGTTGGAAATCATTGAAAGCCCGTCCAATAGCATTAGCTCCATCATATTTGCCTGGAAGTGCTGGGTGAAGATTTATGATTGGTATCTTTTTAGCAGTCAGGGGGTCAATGAATGTTGGTGCGAGAATGTGCATCCAGCCAGCACAGATAATCTAGTGATTGTTAGAATTTTTACTATATGAGAGACGTGAAAAGTGATTTGGAGACTGAAGACGGTCTGAATATTGAAAGAATCAAGAGGAGCAATAATGAAAGTGGTCACTCACAATATCAGGTTGTTCTGAAATCACGAGATCCGCGAGGTCCGCATCATACTTTTCTCGTGCGGCTTTTATCACTGCGGGGTCCTTTTCATCTTTTTTATGGTATTTTCCCGTCAACAAATTGTGACATGTTGTTGGTATGCCCGCCTCTGCTGCACGAGTAACTCCATACGCCGCCTTTCTATTTGTGATGACTCGAATTATCTTCAAATACGGCAAGGTGATCTCCGAGTCATTGGTCCCTTGCGAAGCATCAATCAGTGCTTGGAGATTGCTGCCATTTCCAGAGATGAGAACTATGGCTTTGGTTGGAGGAGGTGACATTTTTGCGTCGAGATGGAACTGCCTGGTAAGGAGGTTGTTGTGTTGATGTAAAGTTTAGTTAATATGGTTGATTATAAACTATATGTCACTGTAGAAAGCGAGTGTGGGCCTGCCTGTGAAGAGGGGTATAAAATGAAATAAAAACTGTGAGGTGGGGAAATGAAATATGAGAGTTGGGGGACTACTTGGTGGAGTCTATGGCGATTTAGGGCTGGACTAGTAAATATAAGTATAGACAAGGTTCTACTTATATTTACGATTATCCGGTTCCAAGACTTTGCAATATGGCTGATGGTGAATGGACTTAATGTCTCTCTTACATATTTTCTACCTAGGAATTCTTACTATTGCCCACAGAACTCCTTGATACTTGCGGGAGAAAAAGTTGACAAGTTCAAATCGATGGTGGGGTCTCGGGTTGCCAAGGAATATATTTTGCTAGCTCATTATCGGATTATGTAAGATGCGAAATGAGGCTAGAACTAAGATGGCTTCGGATTCAGCCTTATCGAACGAGAAGGCTGTACCTTGATTTCTCTCCAACAAATAATCCTTAATGCAAACCAATACAAGTTACAGCCTCGATTCTTACTTCAATTC
Source organism: Botrytis fragariae (assembly GCF_013461495.1). Taxonomy (NCBI): domain Eukaryota; kingdom Fungi; phylum Ascomycota; class Leotiomycetes; order Helotiales; family Sclerotiniaceae; genus Botrytis; species Botrytis fragariae. The sequence continues at coordinate 1,569,722 of NW_023500987.1, forward strand.
CAATTCCTAATAACGAATTTCACCATAATGGCTATCGAAGAGATAATTACAGACCCATCCCTCAAGCTTGCACTTGAAACTTCGAATCAGACGCGGGAACAAGCAATTGCTCTTCTAGACTTCGTATCGGCTGCATCTACAACCTCCCCTCCGTCGAACGAAGTTCTACTACAGATTTCTAAACAACAAAAACTACTCCTTACATACCTCGCACAATTGAGAGGTCTACATCGTGATTCTCATGCCGGCGCACGAGAAACAAAAGCTTTAACCGCGGAAGCGCGTCAAGAAGTAGATAGGCTACATTTACAACTTCAAAATCTATACTATGAACAACGGCATTTACAAGGAGAGATTGCTGCTTGCGAATCATATGAGTTAGTTTCCAGCCAATTTTATAAGTGTGAAACTAGGCAGTGTCGCTAATTTTATCTTCTACAGTCATAAATATCAGCAACTTCCCCTGATACCAGTCGACGAATTCTTAGCGCAACATCCTGAACACGCTGACGCTGATGAGAATGCGCTTATGATTGCAAGAATAGATCATGAACATCAGGAAAGATTGAAGTTGGAGGAACAGAGACAAGGGCTTTTAAAGAAGAAACAAGGCTTGATTGCCGATAATAAGAAGAGAAAGGATGATCTAGCCAACCTTGACAAAGATTTGGAAAAGTTTATCGATGTGAGTTTAGACCTTGTTGCGGCTATATTCTGAATATTGGAAAATCCTCATGCTGATTGATAACAGGCTGCGAAACCGATACAGAAAACCTTTGAGCGTGTGGTATGAGAAGGTGGATGATTGGAAGATTAAAATTGTACCTGCTTATGGTAGAAAATTCCCTCCTTCGCGGAATTAGGGACGACCATTGAGATGTCGTCGCAAGCTGTGCTCCCGGTATGGTAACAAAAATAGGTACCATCAACTCAAGAAGCGTAACACGAGTGAGGCTTTGCAGAGGTTGTGGATAGTGGAGAGCGATGTTGGGGTTGAGGGGACCTGTCACTGGACTCGGATTAAATACGTAATCTAGATGTACGATATAATATAAACATCAAAAACAGATTTGGAACCTGACTAACATGCTCCCTGGGACTTTCTGGTACCTCGGAGTGACATTTCAATTTTTCATATGTTATATATTCATCAGCCCAAGCTTTCCTAGTCTCAGCTTAACTTGGCAATCAGCACCGATTGGACGCCGGGCTTCTCAGATGCTGACATTCGCATTCTGGCCTTGATTTTCAAGCCACGCGTCTTGCCATGCTCTACAGTTGAGGAGTCAAGAGGAAACCGACCTTGATAGTGTACCTGGAGAGGTCAACATCGGTGCAACCCGTGTACTGGGAGAACAAACACAAGCTACTAGAAAGCCACATCATATCACAGGAAGTCCGATATTGACATACAGGAAACAGATTTTCTGAGTTTAGCGGTGGCGGACAAGGAAATTTTCCCGAGAGGTCTGAATATTAATAGGCAAAGAGCTGACAGCAAACAGCCATGAAGTCTTGGCTGGCTGTTCAGAGAGCAAAAACTCATCTGGGCGTAATTTTCATGGAAATATTGTTGGTTCGCTCGAATTAGCGGTTGTGGGACAATGACTCTGCTTACTTACTTACCATGTTTGCCGTTTCTACTACCTGGATTTCTCTTTCTGTTTCTGTATTCGTTCGTGTCTTGGTTTGATATTTCTTCTGGAATACATAGCGTCCGATATGATTGTTTGAAATATGTTGAGATTTTTAATTGCATGGTTTGCGCTACTCGTTGTGGGTGGGGGTAAGGTTACGGCGCAGTCGAGCACTACGTCGAGTGCAGTGCCGACGCATGTGGTTTCGGTTGGCATAGAAGGATTGCAGTTTACGCCGACGGAGTTGAGTGCGAATGTTAGTGATGTGATAGGTATGCGTTTTGCAAAAGGAGTCTTTATGTTGAGTCTGGTTTGGAGGATAGCGCGTTATACTAATCGATGAATGAATTGTTAGAATTTCGATTTTATCCTCAAAATCATTCGGTTGCGAGAGCAGAATATGGAAGCAATAGAGCGTGTATTCCATATGAAGTTACGGGCGTCAACAAGCGGGGGTTTTGGAGTGCTTTTCATCCGATCAATGTGGTTTTAAATGATGTTTGTACATTCATTGCGAATATTTGGGAATGCCATTGCATGGTCTAACTTGAGAGTTTTTAGCCTCCGAAATTCCAAGTCGTTGTCAATGATACGAATCCCATCTTCTTTTATTGTTCAGCTCCAGGAGCGTGCCATGAGGATGGAATGATTGGTGTAATTAATGCTGTACGTTCAACTATTTCATGCCACTGGGCAAGATTTGGCCACGGATACTCACGATTCTTAATCTTAGAACTCAACTCAAACATTCGCCAATCAATTGGAATACGCGAAAAACTCCTCGATACAATTCAGTCCTGGCGAAAACTTCCCCGTCGAAGCTACTTCATCCTCCTCTTCGACTGCTCGTCCGACATCTACCTCGTCCTCAGGCGACTCCCCCAGTACCACTACCTCCGCTTCCACAATAATCGTTACAGACTCTTCTCCCTCTTCTTCAACCTCCTCCAAGCTATCCCCAGGCGCTATAGCAGGGATAGCCATCGGCGCATCCGCACTCGTCCTACTAGCCAGCGCCCTCCTCTACCTCTGCGGCCGCCAACGCACCATCAAAGAAATAATCCATCACAACTCCCGTCCCTCAAACATGACTTCACATACCCATTCCAATCCGCATCACCCCGGTGGTCCCAACCCCCAATCCTATATCGCGCCCTCGGCAACTCTTTCTGAAACAACGTATTACAATAAACCTCGAAATCTCATGACGGAAAATGAAATTCGCGGGCTGGGACAATTTTCCGGCGCCGGAAGCGAAAATCATTCGCATCTTTCTGAGTCGAATATTGGGAGTGAGGGCTATGGACGGAGTCGCAGTCGGAGTCCGGGGGCGGATGAATATGGTATGGTCATTCCGCCGTTAAATTTAGGGGGAAGTGGGAGTGGGAGTGGCGGGAGAGGAGCGGAGGGAAGAGCGAGCCCGAATCATCACCAAGGGAATGTGAATTCGGGTGGAAATGTGAGTTTACCGAATAGTCCTGGAATGTCTGGATCTTTGGGTGTACAGATGGGGATGGGAGAGAGGTGGGAACGGGAAAGGGAGAGCGAGAGATTGAGGGGACTAAGGTGCGTTATTTCTGATTATCACCCCCCCCTCTTCTGATTTTTGAATATATCTTCATCCAATGTTTTATCCACTAACCACTTCAAGATCCTCTCCCTCTCCGGGAACTCCAAATCATTCCCACTCCCACGCTTCATCGTCAGGACCCCACGAATTAGCTACGCATCAGGATCGAGACAGTATGCGCGGACATGGCCATGATCGATACGATGATCCGGAAATGTGAATATTGAGTAATTTTTTCATTCCCTTTGCCTGAACTGTGGGTTTGTACCTACGTTATCTGATTTCTTCCTTTTTCTCATATGCTTTAGAAGGTTTCTTTGGGGTTTGTATTTTTGGTGTCTTCTGCAGGGTGAATGTTATTGTTCTGGAAATCCATGGTATGGCATGGTATGAGGCATAAATGAATAGAAGCTGATTTTTAACAGAGATAGGAGGTTGGCGAATCAAGGGGCGGGGATACATTCTTTTGGGATGAGGGAGAGTCGCGATGATGGTTGTGAAGAGAGTTTCGTTTTTGAGAGGCGTTGGAGTTGGAGGTTGGAGGTATAAGAGATTATATGGATTCAGCTTTGGGAAAGGCTTGGTTTGAATGAGCATGCAAAAGTCTCTAGGTGGGATAAGATATGCAATAATGACACCGCATCAAGAATAAGTTTCGAGTCTAGTGGTCAAAAAATGAACCAGTTAACACTTCTGATCATCATATCTACGTCTTGGGAAAATATAGCATAAGAAAAAGGGTATCTTCAATTCTTGTAAATCATTAACTCATCTCCAAACAAAAACGGCAACTCGAACAGTAGAAATCCTTCAAGCAATTGGTTTAACATCACTTAACCATGGCAAGCCCAACTTCTTCATATCAACCGCAATTTGGAAAAGGTAATCCAAGCTACACGGGATATCAGCATCATTTACATCACTTAAAACAAACAGTGAAATCAAAAACCTACCTTTCACACTGAGTCTTCGCTTTGTGTACCGACTCCCCCCAAACATAAACCCCATGTCTCCTCACCAGAACCGCATACGTATCTGGATACTTCTCCATGGCTTCTTCCAGATACTCCGTCAAGTCTTCTTCATGGGGTGTATTTTCAATGACTGGAATGCGCAACGTATCGTGATATCCTAAATTTCCTGTCTTCGTATAACCTTTTCCAAATGCTTTGATTTGCTCGATATTATTGATTTCAAACATTGTGGTATTGGGTGCGGATTCTAGGAGTAGGGTGATGAGGACTGCCCATTTGGAATGCGTGTGAATGCAACAACCTGCGTTTCGTTTGGTGAATGCAGCCATGAAAAGGGGGGTGCATTGGGAAGGCTTGAGATTGGGTGGTGAGCGCAGGTAGATGCGTTGTTTGGGATCAAGTTGTTTAGTTATATCGAGGACGTAAATATGTTCTGGTTTCATGAGTTCTTTTTGTACTCCGGATGGCGCAAGATATACTAGATCACTGGGAGGGTTAGTTTATGGTTGGAGTGAGAGGGAAGATGGGCATACTCATTGCGAATACTGGCGCCTCCTCCTGTACCTGTTACCCATCCTAGATGCCAAAACTTTGCACAAAGTTCTGGGATGAGATTTGCGGGATGCTGAGAATCTTCTGAAATAATAAGATGATCATTATTCTCCGATTCTTGAGTTGGGTTTTGGGTAGTCATGATCGCTGTATATACTAGGTAACTCTTTTCGCAATAATACTACCGTATATTTGAAATGTACATAAACTGAGAAGAAATCCTGCCCGTATAATTCAAAACGGATGTTCAATTGGTAGCCTCAAAGTAAAATGACAATCTTGGATTCCGCATGGAGAAAAATAAATCATGCTATGTAATTTGTTGGTTAGTGATATTTTGGTGGGGAAACACCTAGGCAAGCTCGAGGCAAGCTTCGTCTTGGCTTTGCCCCTCTTTTTCTCAAATTTTGTACTGTTGCATTGACTGACAAGTAGACCCTGCACTCAGCCTAGGATAGCTGTGGATACTTATCCCAGATAGGGTATCTGATAGAAAGAAATCGAACAGAGTCTCGGAATTGTTGAAGCAGAAGGATGGAATAAGGTAGTATGGAAGCCGACGAAGAGGAGGCTGGGAATTGATCCAACATTGAGGAAGAGACGGCATTGATACTGAAGGGGAATTGAGGTGTGTCCTTTTTGGCGACTAAACTTGTGTCATGTTAACTTTAAGTGACGACTAGATACCTAGATAGAAGTTAGATAGTAGATAAGAGGATGTAGACACATTGGTGTATTGTGTAGTGCTTGTTCAAATCGGCATTGGACATTCATACCATCCATGCGATGGATATAGGTATAGATATAGATTGTGACATGTGTACTACCAGTACCACCACTACCACCAGTCCTTGTCAAATAAAGTATCGGCGCTGGATGACTCGATGAATGATTTGATAGATATCGTCCAACACAGCTTTGTCGAAGCTCTACAATGGAAAACAATCAGAGGGGCTCAAATTGATATATGTCCAATCCAAGAGGTCTTTCTCTCTAAACTTGACCCAATCTCCATCTGTAGACAAATCAACGTCTGTTGTCATCCAAACACGTATTGTCAATTGATATCTTTTGATTCATGTTAACGAGCTCCAGTCGAGAATTCACTGATCCATCGTCATATGAAATATTCCAATATCGTAAAAGCTTCCGTAATCCATTTCGTGAGGGGAAACTCAAACCTTGTCATTACCTAGACAGCAGTCACTAGGTGTAAACCTTACCTAAACGAGTAAACGTTAAAATATAGGACACTGTGGCATATTCCTAATTCCTAGCACTTTCTCCAGGACCATAAAAGTCGCATCAATCGCTTTTTATCTTCTCTGCTCTTTTAACATCCATTGAGCTCTGGAAGCAATTCTTCAAAGTCGTAGAACTATTCTTGTCAATCTAAAGAAGGTCGATTAGAACTCAGTTCTCTTCTATTCATCATGCGTTTCCATACTACTACAGCTGCCTTTTCAGCAGCTGCTCTCTTGGCTACTTCTGTCAATGCCGATGCTCAATCTGTACTCAGTGAAGCAAGCTCTTCAGTATCAAGTGCTGCTACTGAAGCTTCTTCATCAGTCTCATCTGCCACCTCAACTGGCATTGAGCTTCCTACCTTCACTGTAAGTTCCCATTAATCTACACATTTCATACACCTCGGCAGCCTTTTCCAAAATAGTTGCTAACAATCAATTCTCTTGCAGCCTACCAAAATCACTGCCGATTTCCTCGAGCAATTCACCGATGACTGGGAGACAAGATGGAAGCCATCCCACGCCAAAAAGGACACCAAGGGTTCCGACAAGGAAGAGGAAGAATGGGCTTATGTTGGAGAATGGGCTGTAGAGGAACCCCACGTCTTCAAGGGTATGGAGGGAGATAAGGGTCTCGTTGTCAAGAACCCAGCTGCCCATCACGCCATTTCTGCCAAATTCCCCAAGAAGATTGATAACAAGGGAAAGACCCTCGTTGTTCAATATGAGGTCAAGATGCAAAGTCAGTATAAACTGTTTCCAACCTATCAATTGGCATTACTAACATCTAGCCAGATGGTCTTGAGTGTGGTGGAGCATACTTGAAGCTTCTCCGTGACAACAAGGCTCTTCACCAAGAGGAGTTCTCCAACGCATCTCCATATGTTATCATGTTCGGACCAGACAAGTGTGGTACCACCAACAAGGTTCACCTTATCATCAACCACAAGAACCCAAAGACTGGTGAATATGAGGAGAAGCATATGACCCCTGCACCAGCAGCCAGAATCCTCAAGACTACCGAACTTTATACCTTGATCATTCACCCCAACAACACTGCTATCATCAAGTTGGATGGCGAGCAAGTTAAGGAGGTCAACCTTCTCTCCGACGATTTCGTCCCAGCGTTCAACCCACCAAAGGAGATTGATGACGCTAAGGACTCCAAGCCAGATACCTGGGTTGACGAGGCCCGTATCGCAGACCCAGAAGCTAAGAAGCCCGAGGACTGGGATGAGGAAGCACCATTCGAAATCGTCGATGAGGAAGCTACCAAGCCTGAGGATTGGTTGGAGGATGAGCCTCTCAGCATCCCAGACCCAGAGGCACAAAAGCCAGAGGATTGGGATGATGAGGAGGATGGAGACTGGATCGCCCCAACCGTACCAAACCCAAAGTGTGACGATGTTTCTGGATGTGGTGAATGGGAGAAGCCAATGATCAAGAACCCAGCTTACAAGGGCAAGTGGACCGCACCTTACATTGACAATCCAGCCTACAAGGGTGTCTGGGCTCCACGAAAGATCAAGAACCCAGACTACTATGAAGACAAGACCCCATCCAACCTCGAGCCAATGGGAGCTGTAAGTAACTCGTCTTCTCGTTTTAATTCATAACACTAACATCATCATAGATCGGTTTCGAAATCTGGACTATGCAAAGCGATATTCTCTTCGATAACATTTACATTGGTCACTCTGTTGAGGATGCCGCCAAGTTCGCTGACGAGACCTTTAACGAGAAGCACCCCATTGAACAATTGGTTGAACTCGAGTCCGTTCCAAAGCCCGAGGAGAAGCCAAAGTCTCCATCTGATCTTGTCTTCGCTGATGACCCAGTTCATTACATTAAGGAGAAGCTCGACTTGTTCCTCACCATCGCCCAAAATGACCCCATTCAAGCTATCAAGTTCGTCCCTGAAGTTCCTGCCGGTATCGGTGCTATCTTTGTCACCCTCATTGCCATCATTGTCGGTATCGTTAGCATGAGCGGATCTACTCCCCCACCACAAGTCAAGAAAGCAGCCGCTAAGGCCAAGGATGCTGCTGCTGATGCCAAAGACAAGGTCTCTGAGGCCGTCGCATCAGGAACTGATGCTGTTAAGGCAGAGGTTAACAAACGCTCAACCAGAAGCCAATCGTAAATAGGAAGGGACGAAATAATGAAAGCTGGGGAGAATAGGAAGAACGAGTTAACAAGGAATTTCTCAACCAATGTGGGATCAGGAACTACCGTGTTTGCATGAATTTTGCTATATTTTTCAAAGTGCCTCACAATTACCCTTGAGTTATTGTGAATGGACTGGGAGTTTATGGTTGAAAGTTGAGTGACATGCAAATTAGGGAGCTACAGTTTGTATTTTAGGCGCATAAAATAATTCGAATGAATATTTGACTTTACTTTTTGATATAGATCCTCATTTTGGTGCATTAATATCTAACTATGAGACATCCATCTATCAATCTATGAATCGTGTAGCTTAAGCTTCTATCACATCTTCCCGTCCTCCCGTCTCCTTTTAACCCCTTTCACCTCTATATCACTCCCATCTATAACCACAATAATTTTCTAAGCCACCTGAGTAATTGTCGTCATTCGATGTCCATGTAACATTATAATCATTCATCCTCATCAACCACAACACCCCATTCATGTTCTACATTCCCATACATAATATCGTATAACCAAGTTTTGATCATTTGTGCATAAACGCCACTATCACCAGCCGCGTTTTGCATAGGAATCTCGATATTGCGATCTTGGAATGAAATGGCGGATACGGGGGTTATGAAATACTGTAGGATGGGAGGGAGAGATCAGTTCTTGTGAGCAGACAAGGACGAGGAGATTGGAGTTACAGATGCGAAAGGATGAAAGCATGAAAGATGGTGAATGCATTTATCCCCGTTCGTGTTGGGCTTGAGCGCGAGAATGTGGAAAGGGGAAAGGAGAGGGGAAAACTTACAGCAGTTCCGCTCAAGAAAGCCTCGACTATTCTTCCTTCCTTGTGTGCCTCCTCTACTTCTAACATAGTATATGTTCTTTCTACAATTTCTAGCGGTTTGATGTCAGAGGGTAGAGCTTTAGAAGATGGGGATAGACGCTCGTGAGCGAGATCGAGGACGCTTCGGCGGGTGACGCCATCGAGGATTAGCTTTTCGGTTAGAGGGGCGGTGAGGAGCTGGAGGGCTTGAGATTTGGGGTCGCGGAGCTGGTGGATTGTTAGGGCATGGTATCAGAGAAGGGTGAAGAATGAATGTATTGTTGAAGAAAGGATGAAGGGGTTATGTGAAGAGAGAATGGAAGACACGTACAACGAGGAAGAAGTTACTGGCTCCGGCTTCAGTAACTTGATAATCGGAACCGAAGAGCCAAAGGATTTGATCATAACCGAGCTTGCGACCCGCCATCTAAAAGATGTGATTAGCTTAAACCTGCACATGATATCTTTCCTAGTGACATAACACATAGATAGGTAAGAGAGATAACTAATGCTGTACAATCGAATGGGAAGTGAAAGTCTTGATAATCAAATGTTTTGGATCAATGAGAATAATGGGAACAATGAAGTGCTCCGGATGTGAATTACATGAAGCTCTAAGCGAACAGCAAGGCGATATATAACCAAGGGGCTCCCAAGACAAAATACTAATCTTGGGTTTCGATGTGAAAACTGCACTTAAAGATGGAAATGCTCCCAATAAGAATAAATAGCAAAAGGAACTTACATGAGCTACAAAAGCTGGGCCGTAATTCGCTCCCACTTTAGCATATCCAAAGCCTCCAGGCCAAGCGCGAGTGTCCTCTTTACTACAAAACTGTCAATAATAGCCTAGTCATCATGTGCCAACAACTTCATTAAGATGTTTGGTAATAACGTAACTCAAGATGTGACTTACGAAGCAAGTAATCTGAGTCCCGGAGGTTTAGGCTGTGCCCCCGGAGGAGTACCCGATAGGTCTGGCCATGGAACAGCTATGACAAATAGCAAAGCTTCAGAAGGAGAAGTAACTCCAAGTTCTTCTCCGTCTCCGATAACAGCAGGGCGAACATAGAGAAAAGTTCCTGGTCGGGATTTGGGAAGCCAACCTAATATATATCAGTATCTTGTCCCACTGAATCGGATACTGAATGAAGCCAGAATCAACACTCACGAGGACCATCGACCGCCATAAAAGCCAGAAGTAACTTCTCCAATTCCACGGGATCGAAAGCTGGAAGTACCACTCGTTGAGCAGACATTAATAGACGCTTTGAGTTCCTGTCTGGTCTGAAGAGTCGGAGCTTTCCATCGAATCCACGATAGACTTTCATGCCTTCGAAACACTGAGTTGCATAGTGAAGACAGGATGCTGTGGGCATCATTGTCAATGGCCCATACTATCCCTACATCAGTATTGCCCCGTGTTTATATAGATACTCGAGAAGGATAGGAACAACAAGAAGGGAGCAAATTTACGGGTTTGATCTCAGGGGTCTGCCATCCTTCGTCTGCCGTCCATCGCACAGTAATCATGTGATCAGTGCAATTCTTTGAAGCCCATACTTCTTTACTGTCAGGTTCGGGAACGGGTCTTGGAGAGGTAGTTTTGGTGATGAAGACATGTGATGCATTCAGGTCTTTGGCCTTTGATGGGTCTGGAATGCTGGAGATATGGGAGGATGTGAGATGGCTTATGGATTCAACATTGGCTGGGGGGGCTGCTTCTGAGGCTGCCATATTTAATGAGAATTGGGTTACGGATGAATGAGAATTGTAAGATAAGTTCAGAAGAAAGTAGACAGATGAGAGAGTACTTTTGATGTTAGGACGAGGCTAATTCGTGGAGTACATGGACAGAGATAAGAGTGGATCGTGAATTGGCGGAAGTGAGGGGTTCAAAAATTGAAGAAAGGGCGCGGGGGATAATGAACCAATGAATGCACTCTGAGCTGTTGAGAAAACACCTAGTTTTCACCGCCCGAAGCTAACTTACCTCATACAAAGATGGAGATTACATGTTGCTCCAATTATAGAACAAAACGGGAAGGAAAGAAAGTGACTTTCACTTGAAAGCTAACACAAACTCCGCTAGTCTCGCCCAGTGAGGGGTAGGTTTCATTTGTGAGGAGCTCGAGTCAAGACTCATTTATCTACAATAGATAGAAAACGCGTACAAAATGTGTTACTATATGTCACCTCTTTTATGTATCATGCCATCATGAGATCTGATTGTTGTATTATACTTTTGTGGAATGAAGTCTTGTTCGCCGTGTAACAAGTAATGCTGAGTAAGCGATGATGGTAACGAACAGCAACCTGTAGGACGGTACTTTCTTCGACAGTAACCTTTTCGATTCCACCCATCATTAGTATTGTGTGGTGGATTCAAGATCATAATCAGAAAGTTGAAATGCCGTTCAACAGACCGATTCAACAACAGTCTACAAAATCATGACTATGAGACGTTCGCAGGGAGACAGGTGCGCACGCACCTAAGGAGATCTATGGTCACACTCTAAATTTGACGACGTAGGATGGCATATATGACATAATTCGACATCTCTGATGACCAGATATTTACTTAGGGTATGATCCCGATTAGATATGAGTTTCAATGAAGGAAGCAAATTACCGGGAACATCTTCTTATGGAAGGATGTCTTACAGCCGTCCAATAGAGTCGAGACCATAGGGAGGAGGGGAATATAATCTTCTGCAAAAGGAAGTAGAGAGAGAAATGATTCAGCTGCTGGAAGTGCCAGCCTCCCCCACGAAGCTCACACGCTAGAACCGATCAAGCTTGATTCTCGACACCCTTTTCGACTTTTTGCATAATGCACTACTCAATACATATGCTGAGGCACCCGGCGACGAATACTCCAGCGAACCAAATTGGTTAGATTTCATATCATTGAATACAAAGTGTCGATTGGCTGAAGATCGTCAATCTCGCCGGAAAATTGCGCCAACTGACAACACACGCATCATTGTAACCATACCAGTGGATATATCAAGCCCTTGGTAGCCACATTCAAGATGTTTTCGGATTCAAACTCACTCTAAACTCATTCTAAACTTCAATCAACTTCACGATCATGTCAGACTATCAGACACTCAAAGCGGAGTACAACGACCAGGCACACGGTTATGATGACATTGCTTCACTTCCATCAGGCATCTTAGAAACACAGCTTTTGGCTTCAGCACTCGGGGACTGTACCGGACTCAAAGTGTTGGATCTAGGCGGTGGCTCTGGACTCAGAGCACGCCAAGTTCTTGATGCTGGCGCAGAGTCTGTCGACCTCGTAGATATAACCTCCGGAATGTTGCAAGCCGGGCAGGAGATCGAAGCATCGCTTGGTCGTGATAAGATCAAGTGGCTTGAAGCCGATCTGACTCAACCACTTGGCAATCTTCTCGAGGGCCGCCAATATGATCTCGTTATGGCGAACTGGCTTTTTGACCACGCACCCAGCGAGAAAGCTCTTGAGCAGATGTGGGCCAATGTCGTAGCGAACCTAAAGCCTGGTGGACGGTTTGTGGGTGTTAGGAGCGGCGACCCCAGGGGAATCGTTCCCACCACCGGCAAATACGGTCTCAGGTACAAAGATATAGAGGATATTCCTGGAGGAGTGAAGATTCGATATGTGCTCGAATTGGAATCACCACTCGAGTTTGAGGCGACGTTGATGGAAGTTAGTTACTCGGGCTCCACAAAAATGCACGAAGCCTTCGGCCTTAAGGATGTCAGAACGGAACGCCCTGAGGATACTGAGGTTGTTAAAAAGGATCCCGATTATTGGAGGATGTTTTTGGAGAATCCCGGGTTTGCAATTGTGAGCGCTAGAAAGCGTCGTGATGGCTGAGGGAAGGAAAAAACGAAGTATCGAAAGGGCTATTTCCCCTTTCATCTTTCTTCTCTTCTGGCAATGGGCATTACTGCCTTAATATATGCAGTACTCAAATGGATTGCAAATACTGGTCCATCTCCAAAGCTTTCTGTACCTGCATGTCATTTATAAAAATATGTAACAGTTCATTTGAATTCCCGGATTTTGATACCAACGTGTTGTAAAGAACATGTAGCGTAAAAATATATGACATGATAGTCGGCGAATACCCATCACATACTCTCTGAATACACGATATGTTAGCAAGATTTTATCTCAGATCTCAATCCACAAGCGAAAGTTGAAAGAATCTAAATTCTACAGCCCATATCTCCATCAACGAAGTCTCTTCCTGGAGTCACAACTACATCAAACAAGCCTACCAAGCGTCTCTCCACCTTTCCTACTTGCTCCAAAATACCGAATGGAAAATCTTTACCACAGGTTCCCGTCACCAAAGCCACGTCCTGATACCAAGACTTCTGTCAATTGTCAAATGAACACTCTTGCTATACCCCCACGATGAGTTTACGGGACTTATGTTAGATGAAGTCACCGAATAATACATTGTGAAAATTTACAGATGGTGAATATTCACGGTGCAATCAAATATAAAAGATCTGGAGATATTATTGCCGACGCACCGAGTACTGTGCTCCACAGGATCTGAATCAAAAACGTGCCAGTGGGAACGAAAGTGTACACAATGTAAATCATTGAGGTTGATCATAGAGCCGTCTTCGCTACGGGAAAAGCATTATTCATACAAGAGAGTGAAAAGCTCTGAATACAAATTGTTTCTGAGAATATCAAGAACAGCTTTCCCAACTTGATCTGCCGCACTACACTGTCGAGATATCACGCCACCGTTACTTCTCACAGGTTCCAAATACTTTCGAGACGATGTCATTTTCAAGGTGATCCACTCCTTAACAGTATCTCATCTCATCTCGTTATTTCCTGCATCCGTATCTCTGATAGGTTCTATCAAGACACCATCTTCCGAACGCATAAAATGCACAACACTGCGCCGCACCAAACAATCTTGCCATACAACTCCAACCGCCCAGCATGCATACACACATAACCCTCCCTCAAACATAACATTGAAGCAAATTTCAAAGCAGTACTCTGACATTTCTACTCCTTAAACAAAAGCAAATCGCGCCTGATAAATCAGTCATTTAACTACCCATAGTTTTGCTCGCAGCATACAATGGTAGATACCCCTTCTGTTTGAACCCTGTGATCATCGCATGCTCACCTCGATTTTCTCCAATTAGACATATGAGATATCCGAGTTCTGCGTACTAGACCACAGGCTTTGACTTATCAGCTTGTTTTGGTATTTCTCGGTAGCATAGAGGATGATGAGTCGTTGAAGCTGCATATTCGTGAGCAGCAGAAGGATATTGTGTTTTTTTTTTTGGAAGAGTTGGAAAGAAAACTCGAGGAAATAGCAATACTTTTTTTAATACAAAGAAAGAAAGATAGACATTGTAGACTCTATTTGATTGCAGGAAATAAGAGCAAATGTTGGGATATTAGTTGAATCGGCGTGTCCTCCGTATTAAAGAATTGTGAAGGGAGAAGCTATGATTTTGGGAAAACCCAACCTTTGAATGAAATTTGAGATTACTTTACCACTGGGTAATAATAATGATATCTATATCCCTAGTCAAAGCTTTTACCATATAGTTATAAGTAGCTAGAGCACATGGAGAATGAACAGTACAAATTATTGTTATCATGAAACACTCTCTCATTAACGCCCATCTACAAATCTATGACAGCAATTAACCAGTTGCTTCTCTATCCCAAATGGACTTGATATCTAAAAATAATTTAAAAAAGCACTTTCCATCAAACGCCAACCATATTGATGCAACGAATCCAATTACACACTGATACTTTGTGTGATGACCCGAGTACTGACATTGTCATTATTTCGTCACAACATCCGCCCCTTCCTTTCCCCATCTTGTTGTCTCGTCGCCTCCCTGCCATTCCTCTTCTACATATCCTAAATCCTTTTTAACCCTCAAAACAGTACTCTCATCACCCATATTCTTTCCGATATTATCACTGATCTTGATAGCCGGTTTACCATCAGCAGAGCTTAATTTTATGACAATATTCAATGGCGTCGACTTCTTGCCTGAAGTTTTATGAATGAAATCATTTGTGAAGAATGTGCCCACGCCAAAGGTAGGCTGGAATCCTGATTCTTCGGCAATTTGCTTGTACTTTATGCAAAGTTCGACGTCTAAGGAATCGGAAAAGACAATTGTTTTCTTGTCCTTGATGCCCTGTTCGTCGTAGAACTGACGCATCTTCTTTACAAAGCTTGCTGGATCGCCGGAGTCTTGTCGTACACCCGTGAAAGCTTGCGCAAATGTTGGGGAATCCCCGGTCGTTTTGTCTCCCGCTGCATCCAAGGGCAGATTCGTACTAGTCGTTCCATTAGTCGTAAGTGTATTAGCCGACGGCAATGTAGCAGCTGCGCCCGAAGTGGCGGTTGTGAGAGATGGAATTTTCTGAGAAAAGACCCGGAGAAAGTCTTTAGTACCAAAAGTATCTGTAAGAGCAATACCCAAGACACCTTGACCAAAGCATCCAACCCAATAGTCCAGCGCGGTGGCCGTAGCACTTCTATAGTTATCCGTGATAGCCGCGACTCCCATAAACCATTCATGTGCGACAGTTCCTATGGGAGGAATTCCAAATCTCATCGCCAAATGAACGTTACTCGTGCCCGAGATCTTTCCTGCCAACTTGCGCTCTTCTCCTGCTTTCTTCGCCTTGACTAATCCGCGGAACACAAGAGCCTGAGTGTGATAATCTCTTCGTCTTCTAGTTCCGAACTCCGACACAATGCATCCGGCTTCTAAAAGTGATATTCCCTTCTCGTATGCCTTTTCCTCTTGTCCGTCGTACGTCCAATCCGTATCCATGAATTTAAAGTATGCCTCGCTGGTTAGAGCCAATAATGGGATTTCATACAAGATAGTGTCGACCCATAAACCCTTTACCACCAAATTAACTTCTCCTAGGTCCTCATCTTTCCCCTTGTCATCGTCTGCTACAAAAGTAGCCTCGATCTGGTTTCGCGGATCTAGTCGGAACTCTTTCAAGAAGTTGAGGTAAGGTTGGTTTAAGTATGTGCAGGTGTTTTGGAGAAATCGGAATTCTTCGTCTTTGAGCGCAATATTTCCCAGTTCTATTTTCATAAGCTTCCTTTCAGATCAATACTTTAGCTGTGAGTTCTTACTGCTAATCTGAAGCTGTAACCAACGAAATGCAGCTCTTGACAACTTCTTCTCCGGCGTTCTATTCTTGAACGCGTAAGTCACACGAACAGTGGGAAAGTATTTTAGGACGGCGCATTGCATCGTCAACTTGTAAAGATCGGTATCAAGGAAGCTGATCACCCCCTCAGGATATTGCGAAGTTGCATAGAAATCCATCTTTGATTTTGATTGCCGGAACCAAAATTGCAATTTTGTTGTGATAGATGTTTATGTGTGTACAAGTACTAGAGAGGTACTGTACTTATGATGAAACGATGAACCGACCACCCCGCCATAAAATTTAGTAGTGGGATGAATGGCGTGGTCTGTGAGCACCAGAGTTGAGGGTTACGTAATTCGGCCCATTCTGATGTTTGCTAGCATTTTTTAGCTCTGTCGAAAACGCTACGATTAGACTAACCTTGAAGCGTGAAATCGGCCCGCTGGTAGCTTGTAATGTCAATAAAGGCCGACTGCGGAATTCGCGGCCTTCAATACAAGCTCGCAAGTCAAAGTGAGTGGGCAGATACTTGCTTTTCATCTCAGCTCAATATCTGGCTAATGGCCAATTTAAATTAATGTAGCATGCTATTTCTGAAAAGAACTATAATCCGTGTTTATGGCTCTATCGTATTAACTAATCCAACCATGCTTTCTGACCATCGCTATTGATGCAAGAGTTTCTGAACGCCAATCCTGTGCAACCATCACCATTTCAAACTTTACTTCCTTATAACAAAATCCAAGTCACCCGCTCCAATCCCATGCATAAACTCCAATCATTGCTCATTCCAATCATTCATTATAAAATCAACTTAGATCAGTCCCACACTGTTCCGCGTGGAAAATGGTATCCCATGCTCCTCGCCATCTATGCAGCATCCCTCATATCGTCTTCCTTCCACTGATGGAACATCTTCTTGTAACTCCAATCAGGACTACTCGGTTCAGTGACGCTCTTTCTCTCTCCTCTTGGTCTCATCTCAGTTGGTGACATGGCTGTGGGTGAATACATAAACTCCGTCCCATTTTTTATAATCGAGGGAGATGTAGCAAGAACACGATCTGTTCCTGCAGTGATAGGCTGATTCCTGGAGAATAAATCAAGTTGTCTATCACCGTTCGAGCCAGCTATGCCATATATAGCTTCACCAGCCTCTGGTTCTGTAGTGCTTTCATCTGTCTGTGATTCGTTATCGGCATCAGTGCTTGATGGTGAAAGTGTTGTTTCTCCGGGAGATGAGAGATCTCGAATTTGGTGCTTGATATGAAGCATGTCTCTTGAAGGAATAAGGAAGCTGAACATGTCGTTTTCTAGCCCTAGTCGTGGCGTACGACGAGGAGTAGTCTGAGCAGAAAGAGGTCCGGTGTAATGGGATCTCTCTTGATGTTTTGTAATGTCTAATACCGAGGCTGTTGCCCTGAGTGGCGGGCGAGATGGATTTCCTCGTTTCCCATTCTGCTTTGGAAATTCACTATCTTCATCCCGCGACATCAGCAACAAATTCCCATTATCAAATCTCTGTCTTCCCATTCCGGCAGACTTTCGGGTGCCCTCACCAGCCCTCAACCGCCTCAGGTTTACCTCGCTTGGACTAAAGACTACTCTCGCTCGTAGTTTCTGCACAGCAGCATCTAATTCCAGTTCAACGGCGCAGTGATTCCATACACGACTTAATTTTGGCCAAGTAGCTCTTTCCCCGGACAAACAAGCCTGCTCCATGAATTCGGTCGTTGGATTCTTTAATATTCTGGGAAAGTCCTTAAAATTTATTTCCGGTAAAATTGTGATATCCCCAGAATACTTCTGACTCAAGATAGACTTGCACTTAGTTACCAGATTCGGAAATACTCCCAATTCAGCCAGAACTTGCATACGATGCAGAGCTTCTGCCTTTGCCAAATGTGTGAGATTATAGACCCAGCCGGGTCCTCCACTACCATCTTTCATTACAGTATCTTTGATCGCCTCCTCGTCCTTAGCGATGAATGGTATAACATGAGGATTGACTTGAGAAACAATAAAGTGATTAACATTGAACATTTCTGCCAACCGAGTCATTGGTAGATCGTTGTCCACACTCCCATCAATCCAACGTTGGGGTGTAGGATTCCAAGACGAAGTCTCTCCCGTAAGCGGATTTTTCATGAGCAATTCCGCTGCAGAAAATAGAAGAGGCACCGAGCATGACGCAGCGACCGCTGACCAAATCATGACATTCGGTGCTGTAACATAGTTGAGTAGTCGAGGTAACTCATATACCGAGGCAGATGATACACAGATATTGAGAATGCGACGAGATCGATTGTAAGCCTCTTGAAATGTCATGTCTCCCAAAAGTTCTCGCATGACTCTCGTTAAGTGTTTAATATCGATCCACGCCCCTTCTGTCAACAGCCGTCTGATTCTATCCAGGACCCCATCTTCGTTTCCATTTTCTTCGAACACTGCAAGGTCTCCGTGCGGGAATTCCTTCAATACGTCCGGGATCTCTTCATCAGTCCTTGCGCATAATACAGCACAAACTATACTACCAGCAGAAGCACCCGATATGATTCTTGGCAGTAGACGAGCCTCGAACAGAGCTTTCAAGACCCCGACGTGGTTCATTCCAAAAGTTGCTCCTCCACTCAGTAGTAAGGCACTTCTCCCAAAAGCCTGCCTAGCATACACGACCTGCTCTAGTATATCCTTTGTCTCCAGTCCAACCGGCAAGGCATACTTGCTGTTTTCAACCAATGCGCGTATCGTATCCAACGTCGACTCAATATACCTCTCGATAAGAACTTTCGTTCCAACATGACTATGCTTGTACAGTCTAATATTGCCCATGCCTCCCAGATCCCTCGACAATGTTGTGCGCACCAATGTAAGCATCTTCTTGATATCACAATCGATTCTAGCCGTATCCATCTGTTTAGTCCTGGCTTCGATTAAAGCAGCGTCGAAGTCGGTCGACAGTGAATCGAGTTTCCATGCTTCATTATCCTCGAGTATATCTAGCTCTTTCGCGGCACTCCTCCAAACTTCTAACGTTTCTGCATTCTTCATCCGCAGATTTAAGATTTGTATCCTCTCCTCTTTTTTGCGCAAGGCAAGCCGTTCTTCTTCCGTCAACCCATCTCGCACTTGTAGTATCTTATTGTTGAGGATATCTGCGCCTGTTTTCAAGATCCTGGTGGCCGGTCCAAACAAGCCAACCGACGGCTCCGAAACTTTCTCTCTATCATACCCATATTCATTCGCATTAGACGATTTGGCAGATGTAGCGATAGCATTACTATTAACGACACAAAACTGTGGAGTCTGAAGGTATCCGAACAACACCATGCTTCTCCCAGTTCTCCATTCGAGGCGTACTTTCTAATGGTCCTTCACAAACAAAGCCTTTGGTATGGTTGCGGAAATGTGTCCGTAGCTACAGTGTTGGGGTATGAAAGAGGGAAAACAATCATTAACAGTTCAGAAGTTATTATAATTATTTTTGTATTATTTAATTTATTGACGTAGGGAAGTGCCAGTGCCGGTAATTGAATTGAATACCTAGTATTGCATGCAGATCTCCTGTGTCAGTCTAGTCCATGCAGCGTCACAGGGCACGAGTCAATCTTACTTTCCAACGGATCTTGTTCAAATTTCCGAAACAAGGAATACCTAAGCTCAGCTGATCGTACGGAGATTCTCAATAAGTGTCTAGTAGAAAGTTTATGGGAGAAGACGTAAGAATCAATTGTCTTATTTTCTTCTTTCCGACATCTTCTTTGTTGTTCAATTGCGGTGTACTCGAGTACATGGTAAAAGAGCACAAATCATCATCAAGACTAATGTATTTTGAGCTTGGCTGTTAAAGCTGGGCAGCAAGTATGTAACCCCAAGTGCTTGTTGGTATTTACAGCGTTTCCCCACACCAACAGCATAGCATATTACCGTAAACCTTGAAAAAAAAAACTTGGGGAGATCATGTAGTACCTGGAGTGCGAGAGTGCATGCATGACAATTTGATATACGTACATGCGAATTAGATTTCCGGCGGTACCATCGGGTCAGTTCAGGATCATCATCTCAGCTGAAAAGATCTCGATTCGTTTCTGTACGCAGGGTAGCTTGTATTCTTAATGATGGGTAGGTTGCATTTCTCCTCATCAGTGTTGTTCCGCTAGCCACTTCATATCAAATTTAAGACATCTATGCATTATCTATCAAAATCGTATTGAGGCAGATCCTGATGGCTGTATAGGCAAAAGTAATAGGTAATAAGTAAGATACATTGGCCTTTTGCACAAGTCCCTACTTAGACTACCAGTTGAGAATCTATCGTTTCTTGGGAACATTCTGGATAATGTTAATCAAGCATTTATGTCAAGCTGATTATCTTTGGCGTAAAAGAGGCTTCAACCAAACCTATCGGGTCGTCCTCATTGACCCCATCTATGACAACCTTGGAATGCATCATCTGCTATGCAATATGATCTCCACATTGAAGATCAAAAGATGCGAAAGGCTCAAAGCATGTGAAATTCATCGTGCATCACATTTAGCATGTGAAAATTAAACCGCCACAATTGAACAGTCTTCATGTAGATGAGTTCAAAAGCCTAAAAATCTTTATTCAAAATGTACTTGCTATATCTTTCTATGGTAACCAAGCAAAAAGGGGTATACGCTTGTTACGTTATCAAACGCCGAGTTCCTCCCATATGGTGAGGCTTGATACGTAGAACAACGCCGAGTTCGTAACCTATTTTCCAAACAAAACAAACAACCCAAACCCATTATCCGCGATCCTTTTTTGCATTTCTAATAGAGCTTGCCATCCGGTCCCATAACTCCTTCGGAAGAAGCCATATTGCACTGTCTAAATAGTCTCTTTTCC
This sequence comes from Botrytis fragariae, assembly GCF_013461495.1. Lineage (NCBI taxonomy): Eukaryota > Fungi > Ascomycota > Leotiomycetes > Helotiales > Sclerotiniaceae > Botrytis > Botrytis fragariae. Next base: position 1,590,735 of record NW_023500987.1, read on the forward strand.
TCGGGACTGAATGCACCTACAACCGAATGTAAGACTCCTTGATTGTTGAACAAGACCAAATCGCCTTCCACCCAATCATGTGGATACACGAATTTTGGACTGATAGCTGGTCGCTGTAAGCGATAAACTAAGTCTCTCACTTCCTTGAGATCTGTCATAACCTCTCCATTTGGTAGATGAATGGCTTTGATGGCACTAGGATGGATTTGAAGTGCCAAATTACCCGTGACTGGATTCTTCCAGCACATAGGCAGAATCTTGATGTCCTTTTCATCAACAGGAGGAAGCTCAGACAAAGGCAATTCATTCCCATCGGAAACCATACCAAGACCGGTGGAGCGTGACCTTGCAGGAGACATCCAAATATATGGATGTGGTGCGTATTCTACTTTCGCGCCACGAACGAACTCCTTATCCTCTTCGCTTAACAAATTGTACATATTTTGACCGGAGACAAAAGCAGTGGTACCAAGAGGGACATCCATTTCTTCGCCAGTTCCATCATCATAACGAAGGGTTTGGCGACGACCAGCGGGAACTTTTACAGCCATCAACGATGTTACTTTTGGTGGATTGAGAGCATACAGAGCAGCATCAATGTGCCATCTGTAGAAGCGTGTGAACGCCAAATCGTCTTCCTCTGGAACAGCGGTCTTGTGGAAGACTTTGTGATGAGGGTGCTTGAGTGTAATGTTCTTCAATCCTTCATATTCTTCATAAAATCCATTGCCGATGACTTGAACTTGAGTCTGATGAGGGATTGTTTTCAAGTCCGGGTGAAGAACTGATCGTTTGGCATCAAGAGTTTTGCCATGGCCATATGTTTCTAAGGGAAATGATTAGATACGATATTCAAATGAACGGAGGGAAAGGACTTACCAGCCGTGGGATCAAATCTACGTGTAAGCTCATATTGAGCTTTGGGGGAGAGGCCGGCCTGGTTCTTGAGTACTACAACATGGTAATTATATAAAGCATTGCGAATAGCTTTAAAGTCCTCTTCGCTGAGGTGTTCCAGGTCGACATTGTTGATCTCGGCTCCAAGGTTGAGAGAGGAATTCTCTGGTGAAGAGAAAGGCTTCACTTCTAAAGTCTTGACGGCCATTTGATTTTCTGGGTTTCCGATGTTGTTGTTTGTCTAGAATTTATATTGAAAGGAAGAAGATTGTGACTGGCGTTTGATTGTACACGACCGTGGAAGGTCAACGATTTATGTATTCAAGTTGTGAGCGAGGGGCGACGGAAACGTCCGAAAAGAGCAGGATGAATTTATGCATAGGGAAGGCCGGAAAAGAACTGACTCCACGCGTTTCCCCGACTGGTGCAAGAGTAAATCGGAATAACTTTGATAAGCCATTCTTGATTTGCATATGGTAAATTTGTGTGCTTTTAGTTGAATGTGTTGGTGAGGAAGGGTTTATCAACATAGAAGATAAGAAAGGCGGAGCTCGCCGCAAGACCCTTAGATTCAAGATGTGGAGAAGCCTTAATAAAACGTGCATCAAGAGCTATTTACTCGTTGTTGTTATCAATCAATTGAGGCAGGTCGTTATCATCAACATATGTGTGGGCTACTTATGTTGACCAGAGAAAAATCCGTTTTCTCAAAAATGTCTACCAAGTCTCTTAGTCAATCTTCTATATCAAAATTCAAAATACACACAATTTCCAATCAATAGTTACGATTCTTTAGCTTTTGCTCGTTCTCTGTACACTCACTCATTAGGCCAATCATGTGAACAAAAGGTCAATGACTTGATTTCCCAAGTTGCAAATCTTCTTGTTACTCTTGTTTGTTGAATCGAGGCGATCATCAAGCTCAAGCCACACTATGCAGCGGATTTCACTGTGGCGTAGTGGCGACGTTCCATGTCTATGATGACATTGATCTTGGAAGTATTTCATGAATCAAAATCATTGTCAGAATTCCTTCTTATATCTGCATCATTATCATCAAATTGTTTCATATGAACTTTCTAAGTCCTTTCAAATTTCCCACCCAGGTCAAAATATTCACCTATCTATTTCAAGCCCGTCGAAATCTCCACATAACTCCAACATCAGCAAACATGAGTTGGATGGATTCGTGGTCGCGCCCCTCAAAACATTCCGCTGTTCCCCCACCTCTCTACTTGACGGCTGGAGAAAGTGTCCCTTACTGTCTAACATGTGGTCGAGTCATGAGTCAGCACCGTGATGAACGTTTCTAAGCTCTTTCTAATACATCCAATAGGCACCAAAAAGGCCAGCAAAAAATCCAACAATGAGGTCAAATACTGTTCAGACAGGTGTCGGAACCGAAAGCCGGGGAAACTAGATAGAAAGATCGAGCAAGCCATTGTTTCACTGTTGGACCAGGAGAAAGACTCGGGTCTGGAGAAGACTGGTGCAAAGGATCGATTTGTGAAAGGAGACCATCGAATTATTGTTACCTGTGATGAAATTGAAGAGATTGTATTTGGGAGTCGATTTGACCCCGAGAAAGTTTATGGGAGGAGGAAAAATCGCAGAAGTCGAGCAATCGGAGGATCGAATGTTGATGCAGAATGGAAAACTGTTGATATGGAAAGTAGTGAGGACTCCGCTAGCGATGATGCACTTCATGAGCCTGTGAATACAAGAACTGGGCCAATGATACGCCCACCACAGACTGAATCGGATATCAATTTCAGTGTTGGGGGCGAGAGGGGTAAAGCTGAGAGAACGGAGGAGTCGGCTTCGGACTTACAGAAGAAGGTTGATGGCCAAAAACAAGCGGAAGAAAGAGAGATGGTTCGGAGGGCAGCTAGGAGAGCTGTTGTCTTTGGCTTTATCGTTGAACAGCCTCCCGAAACTAGTCCATCTCAAGCCTCTAAGGGCTCAAGGCACAAAAAGACGGCAAGCTGGGAGGAGAATGTTGCAAAAGAGCCAATCAGGCGCAAATGCGAGGCTTTGATGCAAGGCTCAGTAGTTGAGCCAAGTTACGCCAAGGGGAATTGGTCTATAAGATGGCGGGAATAGTTAGTTATCTCTTCCCATGACACCCACCATTGCTTATGCATTGAGGTAAGCACTCGCATCAGAGGGATAAAAACAGAAGATCCCGTTAGATTGTATTGGACGTGGTCTGAACAAAATTCGAACAATCGCAAAATTCAACTTTTGTTTGATCATTGGGAGGCACATGTATGGGAGTAGCCAGAAAGTTCCGAATGGTCGCTACAACTTAGACTCTTTGTCTCAAAAGTTATCGAGATAAGAGGAAGCAGATAAACGGATTCTGAACAGAAAAACCCAGTCGTCGAGATTATCGAGGCTCAGAATAAGACAGTGATGAAAGTTGATTACACGAATTCTACAGATTCTCCAGAGCTTGTGAAGTGCGCAACTGCGTGAGTCTTTATTTGTGCGAGGTCGGCTCGACTTTCACCGGAATCACTTTTTATTTACCTGGGTGGATTTTGTGATACATACTCGCTCTAATCTCGTCGTACTCATCTTCCGCATATGTGGTTCGGCAAAGGCGGGGTGTATCAAAGGCGCCACGATGGATTGCATAAGATCATTAAATAAAATTGGCCTCTTCAACCCCGTGATTTTCCCATATCAGAAGCATGGAATGGGCCATTGAATGGTCGCAGTTCACTAGCTTGACTTTCAGACAATCAGCTTTCTGATATCAAATCTATATTGAAAGATGATAGGATGGGCCGATCGAGTGTTCCAAGCTTCGAAGGAATGATGTGCAAGCCAAAATGTGATTCACTATCACCCGCATATCTTCTACCCTGGTCGTAATTGCTGACCTTTCTTTTTGGGGACCCTGTCAGATTCCATGACTCGAGCCAAGTACTTGGTTTATTAACCCATTCCATCCTATAATCACATCTTACCCCTCTTCAGAATCTCTTAAATAGTGAACATATCCATTGCAAAAAGCTATACACGGAACAGGACCATAGCCATAATGTTTTCTACTGAAAATGGCAGTTTCGTTCTTATTACACTTGTTTTCTGTTCAATTGTTGCTAAGATTGCTTGGGAGCTTTTCTTCTCTCCATTGAGGCATTTCCCGGGCCCGGTCGCTGCAAAGTTCACGAACATTTATCGTGCATTTACAGTGTACTTAGGTTCCGTGGACAAAACGCAAAGAAACTGGCATCGTGATTATGGCGTAGCTGTTCGAATTGGTCCGAAAACCATCAGTCTTAGTGATCCATCTTTGATTGGGACGATATATGCAACAAAAAATGCTTGGCTCAAGGTAGGTGAATGGAGCTTCAATAGCCACAGTCTTCCAACTTTGGCACTAACAATTCTTTGCTAGAGCGAGATGTACAAGCCCAATGATGCCCTTATTGAAGGGAAACGGATGTCAAATATTTTCAATTCTAGAGATCCTTTGTGGCATGAAAGATACGTTAAACCCATCAGGAGTCTCTGGACCATGACAAAGGTTCTGGACATCGAACCCTTGGTTGATGAAACTTTGGGAATATTCATCGACAAACTAAGTGCGAATTTTGCGGATGAATCGAAGACATGCATGGTGAATGATTGGCTGGCGTACTGTATGTTTCATGCTGCCATAGAAGATTTCCAGTGCTGATCTGAAATTCCATAAAAGTCGCTTGGGATGTGGCGGCAAACATCAGCTTTGGACGACCATTCGGATTGATTGAACAAGAAAGGGATGTTGATAACATCCTTCTTGAATCCCAAAGGTCGCTTTACTACTTCTCCGTCGTCAGTCAAATTCCATGGATTGACCATTTTCTTGACAAGAACCCAATAATTCGGATTGGTCCCAGGCCTACTGTAACGGGGATACTGTACTGCTTTAAGGTTGTTGCTCAATATCGAGAAGAGCTCTTATCGGCGGGTCACAAGCACAAAGCCATCAACCACTACCTCGATAAATATTTCAAGCTCAAAGAAACGAACCCGGACCTAATTGATGACAACCAAATTGTAACATATCTAATACTCAGTATTCTTGCAGGCGGCGACACGACCGCATCAACCATGAGGGGTATTCTATACTACCTTTCCAAAAATGCATCCGCTTACACAAAACTGATCGACGAGCTAGACAATGCGAATCTCTCACTGCCAGCGCAATGGAAGGATATACATGATCTTCCTTACTTGAGTGCAGTGCTCCGTGAGGCTATGCGCATTAATCCGGGTTCTGCTATGATGTTAGAGCGAGTTGTTCCCGATTCTGGATTTACTCTTCCCGACGGAAGATTTATTCCCGGTGGAACATCCGTGGGTATCAACCCCGGAGTCTCGAATCGGGACCCTGAAACCTTCGGATCTGATGTCGATTCCTTTAATCCCGATCGCTGGCTGCAAATGAAAGGAGAGTCTCAAGAAAATTTTGAAACTCGTCACAAACAGATGGTTAAAACTGTCGATTTTATATTCGGTGGTGGTAGTCGAGTATGCATGGGGAAATATTTCGTTCAGCTGGAATTGTGGAAAACGATGGCTACTCTATACAGTATTTTCGATGTGAGTTCTTCAAGCTTTATTACCCTTTCCGTGTCAGACACCTCCGCCATATTTCAAATATCTATCGCATTTGATTGCTGAAACTTGTTTCACTGTTTAGATAAAACTCGAGGATCCCAATCATATCTGGAAATCTCATAACGCCTTCTTCACATATCAATGGGATGTTCCCATGAAGATATCCAGGCGGACTAGAGCTCGAACTTAATCCGACATGAACAATTTAAGGTAATAGTTTGTGGAAGTATATCTAGAATAGCTAGTATGAAATGATATTCGCCTTGGAGGGGAATACTCACTCCGTTCGGTTTAGGTTCTTTTGTTTAGTCAGAGTGTTAACATGATACCCCTAAGCTAGTTTCCTGGAATTGGTCAAAAGGTTGAGGTCACAGTTAGTCAATCTACCTTTAACGAAAGCAAAACTAGCTGCTGTTCACATTTCTCTTGCGTCAAGACAAACTGGCTTTCCAGTATTTGGAAATCCACTCTTTCTCTTAGCTTTGTGCACTTCTCAACATTGCTTGAGTGGAGAGAAGTCGTTTTACTACCTATCAATGAACGCAGCAGCATTCTGTGCAAAGTGACTCCACGCATAGTTCAGGTTCCAGACACACCAAAAATAAATTCACTAAATAGCGCTCAAACACCCAAGCCCTCTGAAGAACCGACCCTTCAGTCAAGCCCCTAAAAGCCAATGTTCGTGATCATATGAGGATCTAATTGTTTTGAACCGACATACCATGGATCCTCACGCGCCTCCATAGCACTTCCATGGCCCTCGCTCCAGACTCCAGACTCTAGTAACAAGAAAAGGGTTGGTTGAAATGAGAGTTAAGTTAAGGAACACAGTCCCAGCACATATATCAAAGTAGCTGCACACTCCTAATTCCAGAACTGAAGTTAATCCTTTTCACTAAATATCGCATTTTAGTAATCCTCAATTTCTTTTCACTTTCATACCCTCAAAAATGATTCACTGTATATATACTTGTGATCCATCACTAACGTAAAATCGACTCTCGTCTCATCTTCTATCCGCACCCACCAGTAAAAAAGAACTTGTCCACTTCAAACCAAAAGAAAACAAAACAGCAAAAGTTCAGCCTTTTCGGCTTAGTCTCCCAGTTATGCCAGTACTATATGGACATCACTGTACCTAGTAACGATCTTTTTCCCATTTTGAAGCGGGTACTATACCACTGCGCCATGGGAGATGTGTTCGGATGCTAGGATCTATCTTGTTTGGGATTATGTATGTGCGATAGACATAGGATTCACTAGTTGGCTGGCCAGTGTATTTTGGTGATGATGTTTGGTAGAGCTCGAACGGTTTGAATTGGTGCTTTAACCCAATCATTGTCCTTGAATATGTAGAATCCATGTCAATACTCAATAGTGAATTCATTTTTGGTACCGTCGAGAGGGTATTAGATATAGTAGTCAACTCAATATCGAACGATTTTATATCCTCAGGGAGATCATTTCGTAAAAGGTTGTATAAAGCCCATTCTTCAAACTTAATTTCGAATAGAGGTCTCTGTACGACACAAATTCGTACTTACTAATGGAGGCGGATCTCTCTAATGTTCAAGATTGATTCCTTTTCGAGGATCTGGGCAGCTATTTTAGCATTCTGGATGAAGATGGCCACTCATATCAATACAGTTGTTTTAGAGCCCATTGTCTAACACTTCTGGTGATGATTTGTTGAGGCTTGGGTTGGATCTAATGCGAGTAACCCCTACCTGGTTGCATCTACATAGTCAAGATATTGAGTCACTGAAGATATACATCACTAAAGTCTTGATACTATGCATTACTGTGAAATAATTATCCACGGTGAGTGATTTCAGATAATGACATGCCAAGAATTTGTTGAGTATAAGCCTGGTAATTCAATGCTGAGTGCGTCGAGTACTTTTAGGTCTGGATAAAACTCTTAGTGAAGATCAAAAGTCCTCCGGGATTTTATATTCTAGGTGGAAAGTAGAGAACTGTCGACGTTGCAGTAGATTGCAATGAAATTTCCCAACCGTTTATCCAATTGGGTCGATCATTCGACTGTGCCATTGAGAGATTAGCCCTCATGGGTCTTGCTGCGTATTATGACAGACTAAAGCATCAAATCTGTTGGTTGAAAGCCAATATATTGAGAATTTAATCGCTTATCCCAAAATTCTACAGAGCGTCATTGGATTTTGTGGAAGTACCGATTTAGTAGCTACAGAACTGACAGTTTAATGTACCCTGAGCCATATCAATATACAGATCTGAATTCGGTTAATAAACTCGCTTAGTCCACGGATTTTGACCAAGGCAAGAACTCCATCCGCACGACTGGTCCTTAATTTGCTATCTCGAGATTCACTGCTCGTGGTGCTTCTCGACAGATCGACAAGAAGCTGCACTATTGGCTGCATATCTTTCATTGCACCTCTGGAAGATCCCAGAATCTTGTTCAAAATTATTTGTCCTAGAACATATATTCCTCTTGCACTTACAAGTGAAGAATCAGAGTACAATTAGTACCAAAAATAAGCGAGACTAACATCTTTGACGATAACCAATGTTAAGTCCTTTGACGTGTTAGTCGAATGGTGGTATGGGACTCAGAAATATCAACATTTTGAAGTAAAGTAGTAAGCGAATAAGGCATCTCGTGCTTGTAAATCTAATGAGATGTAACAGACTGATTCAAATCCAATTGACGACGCTTTCTGGTGATCAATTTGCTTTTTAGATTCAAACCGGCGTATATCACCACACCTACAACAACGCAATGGCCGTTTCAAACCTCACAGCCGATTGACTTCAGTTTTTTATGTAGATCAATATAATGAAAGACAATGAGCAGACCTCCAGCTCACTTAACTCTGTATCTTCCGCAACCTCTAGATAGTTTGCCATGAGATACCACTATTGGCTTTCTGACAATGACGAATAGAGGCATTCGATAAGCACAAATTCAGAAAGAATATATTTCCCAAATCACAATATATTTTCAAGCAACAGTCTGACATGATACCCGCTGTACGTTCTTTTAGCTATGAGCAAGAGTATATCTGTCCGTGACTCTTCAGATAATGCATCTATTCAAAACTCAGCTTTCATCTTAACACCAGCTGTGAATCCGACATTTATCTTCAAAACTTGGGAATCGAATTGAAGAATGTCTACTTAGACATTTCAGAGGCTAATTCATCCAAAGCTGATTTCATTCTGGCCGGATGTTCCTAATCTGATAGGTCTCAGATGTTTTTATTGAATGGATGGACATGAAGATGGAATGTAAGCTTCCATGACCGAGTCTCTTAATCAATAATGCCATCACGCATTTTAATAGGCCTCGTAGTAAGCGAAGAAGCAATGGAAACTAATCACTCTCAATATCACCTACTCTACAAACCATAAATTCATTTGCAAATAAATGCTCGAATCTAAAAAAAAGTCAGAACGTATTCGGACCTCCTTATAGTTACAATTAGGATTATCTATATTGAATATAACACCACAAAGAGTCTAAATGTTGAAGTCCTTTTGAAGAGTGGTGAATTCCCGCTTGTTGCTTCGCTGACGTAGAGCGGGCACGTAACCGATATTGTATCCTTGCATCGGCTCGGTACCACGTAAATCCGCCATGTCCCCGAAATGTGTTCAATTGGAGCTCTTACGTGGCTCCGAGCTCCCCTCGTGAATTCCAATTCCCAAATTCCAACACACAACGAATTCCTCAATCAAAATGCGTTTCTTACGCTCTTTAATACCTTCATTGGTACTTGCTGGTGCCGGAATTGTAACGGCAGCTTCATCCTGGAGCTTTGATGAAGCTATTGTTTCTGTGAGCGGAAAGAGTGCTGGGGGTTTTAAGGACAAGTACGTGGGTTTGGGAAGATGACATATTTTTGAAAGACATATGGTTTTTAAAGTAAAATATACTAATTGATTGCTTTACAGACTATCAGACCATGTCCCTCTTGCGAAAGCGGTTTCTCTTGGCGCAGCGGACACTCTCAAAATCGTCCTCACGGCCACTGAAGATCGTGCTGCCAAACGACCACATCAAGCATTCTTACTCTTGAGAGATCAAGACACTGGACTCGAAGTTACTTTCCCATTCTCCGTGAAGGAGTCTGGTAAAGGAAAGGTTGACTTTGTAAGTTTTACAGGCAATTGAGTAAACCGATTGGATCATGCTAACGGATATACAGTCTCAAAAAGATCTTCCAATCCAACTTCTCACAAGCTCCAAACCTTTACGTGCCACTCTTGTTCTTGCGTCCTTTGGCTCCGCACAAGCATTCAGCAACCACGTCTTTGACCTCGCTCTGTCCCTCGATGCCAGCCAGCCAATACCTGCCTACGAAAAACCATTGAGATACGGAAAACTACCTGAGATCAACCACATCTTCCGCGCCGATCCTCAGAGTGGACCTAAGATCTTTTCCCTCGTATTCGCGCTCGCAGTCCTAGCAACTGTTCCAGTGTTGTTGGGTGCTGTACGTATTTACCATTCAAATCTCTTGGGTCCTAGTACTAACACTTTCTTAATAGTGGGCTTACCTCGGAGCCAATCTTTCTCACTTATCGAAAGCCACCTCTGCCGCACCAATCTCACACGCCCTATTTTATGGCTCAATCATTGCCATGGAAGGAATCTTCTTCTTATACTACTCAAGCTGGAACTTGTTCCAGACTTTACCCGCTGCAGGTGTTGTAGGATTAGTCGCATTCTTGAGTGGGAGCAAAGCGCTCTCCGAAGTGCAAAGTCGACGATTGGCAGGAGAGAGATAAGATTATGGTTATATCGAAGTGCAAAAGTTTGGAGGATGTTCGGGACTGCATATAGAATATGTGATATAGGAGTGAGGTGTACAATATCAAAAAAGAATGGCAAGACAGTCAGCGTGCAAACTTTGGACCCTAAGAGAAAATGATACTTTTGTCTTTCGATTTCGCCCAAAAAAAAATAGGTATATCCATAGGTATTGCAATCAGCTGTAGCAACTTTCCCATGCTTGTCGTTTTGGTCGCCTTGATTCTTCCACGCAACCATTATGTCAATTTCCTCGAAGATTGGAGCCACTCAATTCATCTGTGCCTTCGAAAAGTCGAGCTCTGGATGTTCCTTTTGAAACTTCTCCAAAATCTCTTTCTTTTTCCTCTCCTCACTGCTGATTCCCCCATTCGCTTCTTTGTCTCTCTGTTCCCACATCATCTTCTCCACCATGCCCCTCGTCTCTCCGTCTAAATCTCCCAATTTGCTATTCTCAGGTGTGATCTTGGTAACATCTATCTTTGGTGCCGAGACGACAACATGTGCCCACCATTCCATTTTGTTTACTTTATCGAAGTGGATTTCGAGAGCTTTGCTACCAGAGGGAAGACTAGACAATGTCCAGGTACTGTCGTCGAGGAGGATAGCGTGAGGGAGTGCATCCTATGTGGCAGTATGTCAGTCAGAGAGGAGTGACCAACAGAGGAGATCTAGGTTGAGAAAGTACATACGTCAATAATAGGAGTTTGACCTTTAACTGATACTTTTAGTGATTGGCGTTTGATATCAACAATTAGATCTTTAGCTTTGAGGTTTCCGGGGATCTCGATGGTGATATCTAGATCGGAGATCGTTTGGGTCCATTTGTAGGGGAGGGAGGCTTGCTCTGCTGCTTCATTTGCGCGCGCGGCGGCTTCTTCTTGAGGTGTTGGCTCTGAAAGTTTTGGTTAGTTGAAATATTGGAGGGTGGGAATGGCGGGGTAGCTGAGGTGAAGCAGGTATAGAAAGTGCGAGTTATGAGCGAATAGCCACAAGGGTTTTCTAAAATATGAACATGCGAAGTAAGGATTGGAATATAAACACACCTTTGTCTGCCATCTTTGCAAATAATGTGCAGTATTTGTGATTTGCAATCGTCAATTCAACTGTTCAGTTATCGAAAAGTAGACAAGGCTCCGAGGTGGCTTGCTTACAAAGCCACATTTAATGTGTCAGGCTTCAATTTAGCCTCGTCTTTATTCATAGAAGCACCAGCGATTCAGTTACATTCAACTACATCTACAATTGGACCTGAACCAAATCATTTTCCAATACCACACGACATTACAGAGGTGCTTCAAAGCTCCGCACCCCAAAATGCCTAAACCCCTCGACATCTCCAATCCATCGGATGACATCTGTCCCATATGTAAATCCAACCGTTATCTCAACCGCGATCTCGAATTCCTGATCAACCCAGAATGCTACCATAAGATGTGTTCCACCTGCGTGGACCGCATCTTCACCTCCGGACCCGCGCCGTGTCCCGTTCTCCACTGCGGTCGCACATTACGAAAAAAAGGATTCAAATCTGCTTTTTTTGAGGATCTAGGCATAGAACGTGAATGTGATATTCGACGTCGAGTAAGCGAAGTGTTCAATCGCAACGAAGATGATTTTGAGACGTTGTTAGATTACAACAACTATTTAGAAGAGACGGAATGCATGGTCTTTGATCTGGTGAATGGGAAGGGCAAAGTAAAACAAGATGCGGAGGAGAAGCTAAGGAGGTTTAGAGAAGCGAACCGCGGAGCCATTGAGGAGAATAAGAATGCGAGGTTGAGGGAGGTGGAGATGGGGAAGAGGAAGGAGTTGGAGGACAGGGAGATGGCGAAACAGAGGAGACTGGCGGCTATGAGAGAAGAGGCGGAGGAGAAGGCTGATGTTGAGAAGAGTCGCAAGCAGGTTTTGGACCAATTGGCTACCGGCAAGGGAAATGCAGCTGATATCACACAACAAGCGCACAAGATTATTTTGAAGAAGACTTCGGCGAGAAGGACCTTGGGAGAAAGGGATGCTGCGGTCAGTGCCGGAACTGGTAGCGCTGATGGAGAGGGCCTTACGATTAGAGGTCTAAAGAAGAAGGTGGCGCCTGTGGCAGAGAAACCTTATGATCCATTTGGAGGAGTCGTTCTTACGCCTACGAGATACGTATTACGGGATGACTATGAGAACCAGTGGGTCGATAAGAGTGTCAAGCGTGACCCCAAACACATGGCTGGTGGTTATAGCCTTCAGGAATATTATGGAAGAGCTATGCACGATGCTTTTAGTGGCCTTGAAATATTTATCGAGGATGAGATGCGAGATCGAGTTCAATCGAGCTCTCCTTCTGGTGCTACCATAGCAGCCGCACAAGCATCTACGGGGAAGATAAAGCTAAAGGTGGCGGATAGAATGGAAGTAGATGATGTATTTTGATAATATATCTAGTGTATAATACAGAGGAACAGGATGGGATCTGCACGGTTCAAGGAGTTCAGAGACAAATAGGATGGTTACTGGCGTCTGAGATCATCTGGACATAGTTATACATTCAAAGGACAGGCCTTTGTAATTAGTTACCTGGAGCTAGACACCTCTTAAGTAAGCATAAGCAATTTAATATCACATCGTGCATTTTTGATGCCCTTAAACCTTGCTTCAATCTTCAAATTCCAATACTCTCAGAACGCCATGCTTGTAATGATCCTTAAAACACCCAAAAATGTTCATCATAGCACAAAAGTTCACGTGAACCTTGATGTCCAAAATATATATATGAACTTTCCTTCACGAATCTCCGTCTTGATCACTGCTGCCAAGCTTGCTGTTGCCCGGGCCTAGGAAATACAGGAACCGTTGGAAGATGGTCTAAACCACCGCCTATCGGTTGCTGGGCGTTTTGCCAGCCCATACCAGTAGCCGTATTGACAAATTGACTCTGACGGAATGGGTTTGTATTTCCAGTAGGCTGTGGCGCAAGACTGGCGCCGCTGGTTTGGGGCCGGTCAGCTGATTGAATAGATAAATTTTTGGCAAAAGGATTTGTGCCTGTTTGCATCGACCTGAGAGGAGCTGCCATTGGTTGCTGAAATTGCTGGTCAGGTGGTGGTGTGTAAGGTTGTGATTGCGGCGATGCTGACTTGGCAAAAGGGTTTGTCGATTGCCTAGTGACTGGTGATGTGATAGGAGGTGAAGCTGGGAATGAAGGTCCAGCCATTCCCGTGGTATTCGTCATCATCGATTGTCGGAAAGGATTTGTCTGCTGTGGAGTTTGTAAATTCATTGGTTGCTGTCCCTGTTGCTGGAAGTTTACGGCCGATTCTTGTGGAATCGGTGAGAGACCCGATGGCTGGAATTGTTGCTGAGGAGTATAACCACCAAATCCAACACCCGTAAAATTTGGTTGCATGGGTTGCGGTTGCTGCTGTTGTTGCGGTATTGGTACCTGTGGCTGCATATTGAAGGCGCCATTAAAGCCTTGCTGTTGAGCAAATTGTCCAGGGTCTTGGAAGCCCGGTTGTTGTTGAATGAATCCATTCTGCTGGAGTTGCTGTTGCTGTTGCTGTTGCATTTGAAAAGGGTCACTGTTAAATTGAGGTTGCTGCTGCAACGCTACCTGGGAGGCAATTGGCTGTGGTGTATCAATGGAATCGAAGAAGTCAATCAAATCTGCAGCAGGTGCTTTAGGGGGTTGTGTGGTGGCACTCGAAGAAGCTTGCCCTGCATCAGGAAAAGAACGACCAGTCGCGGCTCTGCTTTCGTTTTCACTCTTAGAAGGTACTGCAAATGGCTTGCTTGAGCCGTTGGTTCCACTCTTTCCGCCCTTGCTAGACTCCTGTTCAGCAAGATATTGCCTTCGGTTTACTTCAAAATCCGGATCCATCAAGTAATCCTCTAGCTGCTTTCCAAGATTGACAGGTGCGTGCTTGAGCTTTGGTACCTCCACTCGCGTTTGATGCTCATATTGACGTGCGACACCAAGGTACGAAACCACAAAATCCGTTTGCCGGGTAAAGTTTCTGTATATCTCCATAGCTCGTTCTGCATCAGGTTTTGACATCTCGAAAAAGTGGCCTACAACTGTCAGCTAATATTTTCCCTGCTTGAGAAACTCAAATACCTAATATATTGATCATCGCCTGGTTTATGACATGGAACAATGCCAAAAGATCCAACACTAGCATCCGAAAGACTGTAATCGTAATCTCATTATCAGGCTCGTTATCCAAAACCTAAACTGTTGTTTAGCATTGTTCACCCTAGTTTGGGCATCTTCAATCGTACGTCGCATTTCAGTAATGATGTGATCTGATGCTGCACAGATTCTGTTTCTCTCAACAGTCCCTTCTCCACCGATAACTTCTCAAGTCTTCCCTCTGCACCACGTACAAAATCGCATTTTGTATCTCGAAATGATCTCGCGCGCTCGGTCAGATAGTTGGTATAATGTCGAATATTCCGTCCCTGGGTTTGCACTTTGCCATGCTCTGTTAGCACGGCCTCTATGAGATTACCTGTCGTGGCTGAGCCATCATACAGAGAGAGAGAGAGTCGCAAAGGAAGTTTTCTCTGGGCACACACCATCGGTAAAACTGCTTATTGCTAGCATGTTCCTATGACGCGCAAGATATGCCAATGTTACATCTGGAGACCCTTCTCTGATCATCAAATGAACTGTGATCAAACTCTTGAATACCACCGTCCATGTCGAATCGCGAAGTCGATTTTGTAACGCTCGGAATACTTCAGCTACTCCTGCTTCGCCTGAATGGGTAGCTATCAAGATATGCTCGATGTATCTGTTTAGTGATTAATTAATTAATGCGACGGAGGATTTGATCGGGGGTCAAATACTTTGACTTGGGAGGGGCAGCCTATTCACAATTATGCTCAGTATATGATCTTCAACCACGAGGAGACGGAGGACAATGTCAAATATGCCATACCTTGATCTTCGTCGCACCTTTCACAGATTTCTCAAAAGAACTCGACATCTCAAATATCGGTGTTGCCAGCTACAATGCGACAACTAGAGCCAGGGGGGAGTATTCCACTCCCAAATGGCGAGTTTCCCTCTTATCGAAGTGGAAGAGATATTATATTGTGTAGGTCCGGATGTATTCGGGAATGTATAAGTGAGCAAAGGGGTATTGAGTATGATTATTGTTTGAGTTATGTGGCACAGAAGTTTGCGTAGATATTAAGAAGGAGTTTGAACTTTTGAACGTCGACGTCTGTTAGGGTGTGCTTGTTGAACTCGTTCGGCTTTGTCGTGTATAATAGTTCGATTAGTCTTGATTGTTCGTCGCGGTGCCGTAATTGTGCTTAATCGAAATGATGACAAGGAATATAATTCAATGAAGAACCCCTTGCAAGATGGGCTAAGCAAGATGCAAAAGGATGCAAAACGACTTGAAGTTATGATTGAAGATATACTGAGGAGTAAATGATGAATTCTGTCTCAAATTATACACCAGTGCGAATGAATCCTAGGTACGGACGGAGTACATGCCAATACAATAGTAAGATAGCTGTAAGGATCAATTTGGTGTCAAATCAAGTTTGTTTTATTTCACTCTCACCTGTATACCACCCTCACGGTCCTCACTATTGCCGATTTAGTAATTCCATGGGGTGTCATTCAAATCTAGCACCGTTCGCAATGAGAGTGGATACGAGATACGCAGCTAGCAATCCGATTGTCCGAAATGCTAACCCTTCTACGGGTATCAGTACATGTCTAACTGACTAGGGGAGTAGGAGATGTTAGATGTTAGATGTTAGATGCTAGATGTTAGATGTTAGATGTTAGATGTTAGATGCTAGATGTTAAATGCTAGATGTTGATATTGAGATACATGTGATCTGTAGTAACCTTCTTCTAAGAATCCAAGAGACTACGAGGTAGAACAGAAAACCTTCGTATATTAATTATACGAATTAGAATTATATCTGCATGCCTAGAGACTCATTCATACCTAGGTAGGTACCTGATCGTCTCGCATAAGCTAGGTGCTTGAACTCTTCTCCAAATTCAAATTGCCATGATTTCCTTCTTCCAACCAACCATTTCTTCATACATGTGCTGTCATCAAAGCTCACTGGGTACTCCTGTTTGCTCGGATCAAATGCAACTTTCAAGTAGGTACCACGAATTTCCCAAGGATATCGTTATCTAGATTGGCGAATAGTAATGAGCCACAACTGGATCCGGATATTCTCCAGTATTTTATTTCAACACGCACAAGAACTTTATGGGTATCACATCATGATCTCAAGCATAAAATCAAAGGCAACTTGTAAATCGATGAATTTTTCAGCTACGTATGGAAGTCGAAAAGGGGAAACAATGAAAAGAAAATATGTTCGAGTATGACACTGAGATGAAGACCCCCCAGTAGATAGTACTTACTTCAGAACACAAACCCTTTTTCCCCGCTCCAAAAAAAATCATTCTTTGCTTCAGAAATGGTTCCTGGTTTCCATTCTGAAACGGTTACTTTTTTGTTCTTGATATCGCCAATACATAAACAAAACAAATAAGCTATGAAAATGAGAAGAAATAAAGTCTAGATTAGCACGGATGTCTTTGACCAGAAGAATAATAGTTGAGCTCCAGAGAATGACCATTGAAATGATTCACTCCGTCGCTATCCTTATTGTATTATAGTTATCCAAAATGAAGCCTTCCAAGATTTAGGGTTCAGAGATGCCTTTATCGCGTCCGTTAAAACAAGGAGGGTGTGTCGAACGCTTATTTCACTCTTCCATCCAGTTCTCGCAAGCAGACCACTGAAGCCCGGTGAAGGGAGAGTTTGCAGGCTCGAAAAGGAGGAATCGTACTCAAATAATACACGCTGGCTTTTCATCATCTGTCGAGTATACGTTAGCATTTGCGCATGGATTGGAATTGTCAATGGTGGGGTCTTACATGTTTAAAACTTGGAAGGATGAAAAGAAAAAGAGAATTTGAAAAAGTTCGCGACATGATATAAAAATTCTTGAGAGCGGAATTTGCCGAGACGCTAACCACACCTAGAGAGCTTCGAGATATATCTAACATCTCGATATACTTACTGCACAGTGCTCTGGTATAGATCGAATGATTCATGAACTGCCACAAAAGAGAAATTGATTTCAAGTCATGACCTTAGTATTGTGCTATCGCAGGCACTTACTAAGAAATGTGATCTTGTGCGCGCGTAAAACCGCACCATGGACTCGCACAAACGGTTCCCCCTCATTACTTACTGTTCATCGGAGAAGTTTCACCAATACCAGTTCTCATTTGAATGGAGCAGAAGAACAAGTTAACATTGACACAAATGGCACGCCTTGGAATGAATACAAGGATAGCAGTAAGCACTAATTTTGGAATCCTTTGAATATTGCTGATGCCCTATAAAGTCGCTCTGCCAAAGCCCAATCTCGATCCATTACATCCATGGGAGCAATTGCAACCATTGAATATTGGCAAAAGGGTCACTGTTACTGGTTTCCTGCGCAATAAGAAGCAGCTAAGTAAAGGACTCATATTTGCTACAATAAGTAGAGGGTCTTCAGCAAATCCAGGAATTCAGGTTGTATTAAAAGATAGCCCCGAAGAAGGGAAGATTAGAGATGCCTTCAAAAGTTTTAAAGATATCAGAGAGCACAGCGCTGTATCTGTGACCGGAATTTTACAGTCCAGAATAAAGAAGTCAGGCAAAACGGCAGAAGTCGTGCCCGACTCACTGATTACTGAGGGAGCCCCCGATTCGATTCCTTTGAAACGGTCTCAATTACTTGCAAGTTTTGACATCCATGCCGACGATGTGAGAGCAATCAATTCATTTCCCAGGGACATAGTTGTTGGACCAGCCCAGAAATTTGGGCCTGATTCCAGGCATCTTGAGGTTCGGTTCGAGCCAGATCTTTATGAAAGATTAATGTTTCGGTCAAAGCTGGCTAAATTAGTGAGAAAATATCTGTATTCTGTGAGCTTTGATGAGATTGAGACTCCCATCTTATTCAAATCAACGCCTGAAGGTGCCAGAGAATTCCTTGTCCCTACTAGAAAACCGGGCTATGCATACGCTCTACCGCAAAGCCCTCAACAATACAAACAAATCTTGATGGCAAGTGGCGTCACCAAATATTTCCAATTTGCCAAATGCTTTCGGGATGAAGATCTTCGTGCGGATAGGCAGCCAGAATTCACTCAGGTACTGTGTTATTGAATTGATACAGTCTACAAGTGCTAATGCCAAATAGATTGACATGGAAATGTCATGGGCAGATGGCCAATATGTCATGCAGACAGTTGAAGAGCTTGTAAAGGGCATACACAGGCAGATACAATCTGAACAGCTTGAAGTTGTCAACAGTATTGAATTGCCGAAAACAGAGTTTCCAAGGGTGACATATGAGGAAGCGATGTCGAAGCATGGGTCTGACAAACCCGATCTCAGAATTCTGGACTTGGTAAACAAATTCTCACCATTTCTAAAGCAAAGCTAATGAATACAGATTCATCGAGTGGATTCTATCATTCCAGAAAATCTTAAGGGAATGATGACTTCGATCGAAAACCCTATAATCGAAGCCTGCAAGTTCCGGCTCAACGGCAATTCTAGGAAGGTACAGCAATTCATCCGCAAGTTTATGGATTCTGCAGATGCCGAAGTATTCCAGAAAAATATTGATGGTCCTCCCGGAATATTTGTATTCGATCCCAGAAGGCCATTAGAAGGCTTACAAGCATTTGGATTTGAAGGTGCTGAGGCATTGAAACAACTTTACTCTTCTCTTCCACCTTCTTCGCATAATAATAATGATCCACGAGGACCTGATGCAACAACCACTTTTGATGAAGGAGATCTACTTATCCTTCAAGCGCGCCCAAATACTCCTCATTCGGGCGGCTCCACTACTCTAGGTAAACTCCGGCTCGCGCTCCACAAAGCCGCCATTTCCGAACAACTTCTTGCTCCTACTCCAGGATTTCATTATCTCTGGGTCACAGACTTTCCACTATTTACTCTCAATTCTGCCAACCCAACCGACCCTGGTCAAGGTGGCACATCAGGGTTTTCTTCTACCCACCACCCGTTTACTGCCCCTAAAACCGCTGATGATATCGACCTCCTATTCACTGACCCTCTCGCAGTGACCGCAGATCATTATGATCTTGTTCTCAACGGCGTCGAACTCGGCGGTGGCTCAAAACGTGTCCATTCAGCCGAGGTTCAAAAATTCATTATGAAAAATGTGTTAAAAATGAGCGACGAGAGAATGTCGGATTTTGACCATTTGTTTGAAGCATTAAGAGCTGGTTGCCCACCTCACGCTGGATTTGCAATCGGCTTCGATAGATGGGTCGCAGTATTGACAGGAAGAGAGAGTGTCAGGGATGTCATATTCTTCCCGAAAGGAAATAAGGGCGAGGATGCCATGGTGGGAAGTCCGGGACTGATCACAAGCGAGCAAACGGAAACGTATAATCTAAAGTCTAGATGACGTTAGACTACATGTGAAAGAAATTCATGAAGATTCATGAATACAAGTAAGAATGTATCAATGTTGAACGACAAATCAGATGTACAACTACGGCCTACAGTCTCGACGTACATCATGGCGGCATTGATCGGCGTTGAGAATTTAACTGGATATCATAGATATCACCCCCCTCCCCTCCTCCCCCTCGTTTATAACACAAAATAAATGTTACATACATACTAAACATCACACAAACCAAAATGATTTTTCGTCGCATGGCGCGCTTGCAAAACAAATACACAAGAAAGATGATGCAACTTTCTCGTGCAGCCTCAAGCCTACGTGCTATTCAGTCGTGTATCGGTTGTACAATGTAGAAGTGATTTTAAAAATCAAGTCTACAAAACCATTCCCTTGTTTTGCTTGAAGCGAATGCACATCATAGAACCACGAGGGGACAACCAAGCCAATTATTTCTTTTTTCCTCACACGTTGACTCTTGTATATTTGTTGCATCATGCAAGATACCGTCAACGTTGACGTGATGTTTAAACGATGCATGGATGATGTATATATGCATGCGGTGGAACTCCACAATGAAGAGCGGAGCGGGAATCATCGTGATACGTTTCGGAACCGGCCTTGGTAGGTAGGTAGGTTGATAGACAGAGCAGAATGGAATTAGACAGGGCAACAAGTTCAATGAGAAAAATACTTGTTTGTTACATACCAAGTTGGGAGCGAATGTCATTGTACGTCTATCGGTCAATCAATGATTCGATTCCGTCTGCTTTGCAACGGGTTATCGTTGGAAGCTCTTGCCCGGCTACGCGTTAGCCAATATCCTCGAGGAATAGATGCAGTTAATAGTTCACAGGATGATCAATTGTTTGTGCGATTCATGGAAGAACAATTGATAATAAAATGAATTGATGATAAAAATCCCCCTTGTGCATATTATACCTCGCGGCCTTGGGCCCTTTCATCCTCTATCTAATCAGCCTAGAAGCTGATCGTGTATGTATATAATCAACTGTATACATATCTCTCTCCTCTTGCCTCCTTTGTCTCCTAACAAGTCCCATTTGAAACAAGCAATCCCATTCCCAGATACCCTTAGAAAATCGTAATCACAAACCCGTCATTGCATAACCCATCGCGAGTCTGGTTCACGGTGCTCACTCATCGAGACTCCTGTTCGCGCCATCATAACCTCTTATATCCCAGTAAAACTCCACCTTTCAGAAGAAGACCATAACTCCATCAGTCTACTTCGAATTTAGACAATCTTAACGCGCCCACTCAACACCTTGGAAATCTCTTTCCACTTCACTCCAGTGCTCGTTGCTCGCTTGTTGCTGATGTGCATCATATTCCTCCACGACCCAAGACTTGTAATCTCTGGGTTCGTTCTCATATCGCTTGATTGCTTCACCTTGATGCTTGTGTTCTGCTGAATCCTTTTGGGATGATCGCGATGATCGCGATGAGGTAGAAATTGCGGATGAAGATGAAGAGTGTGAGGCACTTGAGCCATGTTGAGCCCTTTGAGAGGTAGAAGATGACGTCGAGTTTGACTTTGAGGATGCTGATGGTGTGGAGAGATATCGTTCGGAGGATTTTGAGGAAGAAGAGGATTTCTGACTGGAGGTGCACATTGTTGAGTAGATGTCTTTTAGATTGTTGTCAGTCAGGTTGATGGTCCGAATTATGGTTGAGTCAAGTAGAGCTGGTACCGAGGCTTCGAGAGGACTGGAGAGTCGAAGTAATGAAGGAAAGGAAGAAAGAGCAATTAAATAGTAGTAGTTTGACGTGGTCAATGAATGCATATAAATGATACACAAAACTGTAGATACGATTTTGCCACTGGAATCCTGCATATGGAGTAGGGGCACGTAAAGTGTTTCCAAGTATTGAAATTAAAGCCTTCAAGCTTTAGGGGTCAAGGATGGATGAGAAGATATAATCAATATGAAGGACGAGAAAAACAAAGAAAGAATCTCTTCTTGTTGCGATATGTCGAACGGGTGATCAGCTATTAATTCAACGGGTGTCCTTTCCAAATGCCAGAGAAGGCCCTTAAATTACACGAAGAACATGCCAAAACACCCCTTTTTATACCCGACTCGAGTACACAACACTTTAGGGCTCTGAAAAAGGGCGAATGCTACCCGCCTTGAAGATCACCGCCCTTCTTGTTGATATCAATGAGAAGGGCGGTGAAATCTGGAAATAACCACAGGATCATTGACGACTCCGGCAATTGATCCCATAGGATAAATTAAGCTTGTTTGAGTGTGATTGTCGCTACCAAGGATCACGACATGAGAATTATATTTCCCCATGTCTGTACAATCTCACACCAATTTTTTTGAAGGGCATTTGCAAAATCCAATAGTAAATGCCATGTCGGCATTAGTTTAGTCTCGGATATTGGCGGATATGCAATAGAAGTAACCTTACAACCGGAAGAGGGCGCTCAGGGCGGTGCAAGGTATACTGAGGCTTATGTACTTGTCGAACGTGCACACCCAAGGCAGTAAAAAATAGATTAGATTAATTGCTTTTTGTCTCAGAATTCGTAGAACATGAAGTCGTGAGGATTTTAGATATGGCATTCGGGTGTAAAATAGTCTCGGGCCGGAAACAGAGTAGCTGAAGGTTCCGAAAATAAGGAACACAAACACCAGTTGTCCAAAGAATTCGGCTCGCTGTGCTGCCTCGACTCGATGATCTTGTCCCTTGGATTCCGGGCCAGACCAAAATCGGAGCAGGCCGAGAACATGAATAGGTGGCATTTGTGTTCTTGTCCATCCCACGTGGGGTTTGCTATTGGGGGCGAGGATGAAGGCATACGGACGGAAAGGGGTCCGATGTAGTGTAATATGAAGAGAGTTGGAATCAGTGACAACTCTCATCAAAATGGGAGTGAGGGTGAGGCAAAATTGATGCCCAATATCCACTACCTAATCAAGAATCTAGAACCTTGATCAATAAGGGCGGATGTCAAATGGGTGCGGTTAGATGTGTCGCGCTCACCAACTGAGATTATGTTAGACTACGTTGGGTGCGACTCTAGGAAACTCGATACTAAAGTAGCTAGCTGTGTCATGTGATGCTAGCACAATGCCGATAAAAGCACCTCAATGGTTGCTAAGAGTGACTTCTATCCATCTATGTGCCTTTAGGCACTTACACTTAACTTCCGCTCCTGCTCGAAATTGATCCTTCTAAAGTTTACGAAGGCATTTAACAATCAAATCCATAATTAATAATGTGAGATTAGTATCGGGAATATCCAATAGACAAAGATATATATTCAGAGCAATAACTTACATATTTGTTCCTAAGCTGTGGTTAAGTGACAATTGGGGCTGGTACTTAGAGGGGAGATTTTACTCGTGTATGTTTGATACATGTCTTGTACAAGAACCATTTCCAATCTTCACCAGCTTCAGCGAATTGATAACATCAAGTTCTCTCTCGGATAGTGACATCGTGATCAACCTACTAAATTCGGCTGTTTTGTATGATAGAGATGTTTCGGCCGAATATTCAGGACAAGAAGAGTGATCGCATGTTGAAACATATTAAACATTGGAATTCATACGTTCTTGTAAGATAATGAGTAAGCGATTCAAACCCAATAGCTCCTTTAGTTATTCTCGGTCATCATCTCAATCAAATAGCATAGGGATCGGAGCTTCATAATAACGTCTTCGGCATGCCGAACTAGAATCTTGTTGCCTCTGATTGGCAGCTGCCACCGCAACTTAGTTTCTCATCTTCTCTCTTGAAGAAAGTGAGGGATTCATGAGGAATACAGCAAGTCGGACGATACTCTAAACCAGTATCTATGCTCGAACATCATTCCCTATGCTACTTGGACTATGACCCCTCAACTCAAGTAGAGTTTTCTTATGTACATTAGCATAGTACATCACAAGATTCGTAAGATTAGTTAAATGGGAGTGTTAAGGAATAGTTTGAATGGACAAGGAACATGGTATGAAGTCGGATCAAATTTGCACAATGCAATACTCAAGACAAAAAGAGCCAACAAAGGAACTAAAGACAAGAATAAAACGCATCCATACGATCAAACAGGAAGTCAATGTCACTGTTATAATACAAAATAGTAGAATGGAGTGCATAGCGGTAGAATCGTGGACAGCAAATACATCTGTTCTCACGAGCTCTTCACATATATCACAGGCGTGTTCAACCGTTACTGATGCTTTGCGATTCTCATTGTTCATGGTCTCAAAATAACTTGTGCTTTGTCTTGAATGGAATACCGTTTGACAATGATATCTTTGACAACACTATCTTTCTTTGACAATCCCACCTTTATTTAACAACACTTTCTGTGGATTTAATTCTAGAAGTGAAGCTGGGAGCAACTCCTCACACCCCGCGATCTTTGTCGGTAGACGCGAGGAGACCTGTGTTGTGAATTTTTTGTATTTGATCTGGAGTCGGAAGATTAGCACATTCTGCATAGATGAGGTAAAAACGAAGGAGACAAGCTTGAATCATATTTTTGTGACTTTTGACGGGAATATTGATCTCACATTCATTTTTTACGCATTATTCATATAGGAACTGAACTTGACGTTTTTAAATAATATTTTATTGCAATAGGAGAAGCAAGCAAAGTAAGTACCAGACCTACTATATCTCACTCAATAACTTCATATTCATCTGATCTACAGATGAAATCATACAATACTCTTCAACCTTCACTTGACTCAACCACTTAAGCCCTCAGCTCGCGGACTAGATTCAAGTAGAGGTGTTTCTCTCTCTCCAGCAAACAATGCAAACTCTCGTTTCTTGCACCACTACTATTTGATAGCGAGGACAATCATTTGGACGAGAATTCATTAATTGCTGGCGAGCGCAACCCTCGATACGGAGAGTGAAGTCTCCGCAGAGATAATAAACTTGGCGTTCTGTGCACATGATTAAGTTTGAAATGGGTTGATAGGGGATGCTAGTAGGTACTATGAATACAGTTTTTACTAGAGTGTACTCTGTAGGTATTGATGCTACTGGGACTTATGGTTGAATATTATAACGTGAGCATGGAGAATATATATACATGTAGCAGGGTTATTTTGTCATTGTTTTAAATGTGATATCAGCGCGAGTAATAATTGCAGAAACTCGGCTAAGCAACAGTCTGTGAACAATGCCACGATTTCCACGGTTTTGCTTATCACACGAACAGTCTGAAGCTGCTACAATCAATTCGATATAGGTGATAAGATCAGGTGGATGATGAGAAGTTGGGAATAAGGCCAAGTTGGGGATACCGTTGAAGTGATCTAATCTCGAGAAGTCACATCTTGGAAACTATCCAACAATCCATTCAGATTAGTTGAGTAAGTTCATGAGATCAAAATCAACCACAAAGTTCATCAGTAAATGCCACTAAGCTCGATTGGAGAATGGAACTTTCCAGAGTATCAAGACGTACAGAAGTTATGGATGGCCAAGGGTAAATGAAAGCGTTTGAAGCTAATGTAGCAAGAGTAATTGGAGGTAAGTATGATAAAAAGCTATCACTTATGGCGACAGAAGTACACGCCGCTGTTGATGTGAACTCTTGTGATTTAAAAGCGATTGTGTGATATTGTAAATATAAGAAGGTCCTTGGACTTTAAGTATCTCGCTCGGCTTGCAATCCGACAATGAGAAGCTCTCAAGGCCTACTACTCCAAGTTGAATATCTAAATAATCCAAAAGACTGAGAGTGCATCTCGTAGATTGAAATATCTCCAGACATTGAAAGCTTTTGATTATCAAACCGCAATTCGGACTATTGAACGCACTGCCTCGAGACTGCTGAGGTTACTAGCGAGAGAATCTCCCCACGCAATGTTGCTTCAACTTGTCCAGTTTTCTTATTCATCGGTTCGTATTGATTCATGTTGAAAATATCAAAAGCTCATCTTCTGGTTTTGAAATGCCATAGGTCTGCTTCGGACGTCTGAATAGATAAGGTTCAAGGTATGAAATCCGTGTGGTACTATTCCAGGGATGGAATTCCGCAAGGTGATCTGTGTTGGACCCTTACCTCCTTATCAGACCCCACCTCCCCGCCAATACTTCTTCGAACCCTCAATTCTATTGAAACGGACATCCGTATCATAATACTAACCATTTTTCCGGATGTATTGAGCTTGTTCATATGCTTTCATCGTTGATGAGATTTTCAGGATCAGCTTTCCATAAGTTTCTAAAACACGATCGAATGGTTGTCAAAGCACAATAGGAACGTAGCACAAAAGGCTACCTGTTCTAAATTTAGCATATCTTGATCTTACCTGTCATCAGCTCAAAAACTTGCACATTTATATCTCGTTCTCACCCAAGAATCATATCTTACTCCAAACTCTCCACAATATTCATCAATCTCCCGAACCACAAATTCCGCTATTCACAAGCAATAATGGTTGCACGCCACGATCCCACACTTGATCTACCCCGGTTACTCTGTCTCCACGGCGGGGGAACAAATGCTCGAATCTTTACCATGCAATGTCGCGCCCTCTCTTCCCATTTGAAACCTTACTTCCGTCTCATATTTGCCGAAGCACCCTTTGAATCTGGTGCCGGGCCCGATGTTACAAGTGTCTATGGAGATTTTGGACCTTTTAAACGCTGGCTGGGCTGGTTACCAGAACATGAAGTGATAGATACACGTGATGAGGTGATTGCTATCGAAGAGAGTATTGAGAAGGCAATGAAAGAGGACGATGCCAAAGGAGCTACCGGGGATTGGGTCGGATTGTTGGGATTCAGTCAGGGGGCGAAGATAGCTGGGAGCTTATTGTTGAGGAGGCAGATTAGAGAAGAAGGAGGAAGGGACTTGGAGGGACAGAATTGGAGATTTGCGGTTTTGATGGCTGGAAGACCGCCATTGATAAGTATGGAGAGAGATCAGGATAGATGGGGACCGGTGGATGAGAATGACGTTTTGACTTTGCCGACTATTCACGTTCATGGCTCCAAAGACCCGGGATTGGAATTACATCAAGAATTGCTAAAAATTTGGTGCGAGAAAGGAAGTGCGCAAGTGATTGCATGGGATGGCAATCATAGAATTCCGATCAAAACCGGAGATGTCGAAGCTGTGGTAAATCCACTGCTCGTACTGGCGGAAGAGCTGGGTGTTTTGACAGTTGATTTGCCTGTTTGATTCAGCCAAGCATCTGTCCCTTTGATCTTGGTTTACAGTCGAGCAGCGATGAAGCAAACATAGAAAGCGTTCACCTTAGACTATTTCTCTTAAAGAATCTATGCTCGTTTTTGAGCGCAAATGATTTTGACCAAAGTGATAAATTGGACATCGAGAAGCCGACTGAAATGGTCTAGGTAATGTATATGCTTAGGATTTCATTAAATGAAACGCTGCAATCTTTCGCTCAATGCGTTCGCTCTGTATATTCAAATCTGCCTTAAACTCCACAACCAAGCAATAGCATAAGCACACAGCTTCACAGTTGTTTTCTTCGACCACTCAATCTGCCAGTTTGCAATGATTTTCGAAGGAAGTATCTCGATCACCAGATAAAACATCAAATCCCTCTACTAAGGTCCACTTGCCTCAGCAACAACCGCTCCTTTGTCCTCTCCTTCCTCCTTTGCCTTTTGCCGTTCCTCTTCCTCGGGTGTCCTTGTCTTCAACTGTAGAGCATGAATGCCACCTTCTTTCGCCATCTCCTCTTTCAATAAAGCGTACACCATTCTATGTCTCGCAGGTTGCATCTTTTTGGTAAACGCCTCCGATACAATCTCGACTCGAAAATGGGTCTCATGAGACGTTGAACCAGCCATAGCTTGGTGATGTGAGTGTTTGGACGAATCATTGAATATTTCAAGACGGGTAGGTTTCAACTCTTCTGTCAGCTAGAATGATACGTTAGTGGAAACAATAAATAAAATAGAAATGAGGGGAGAAGGATACTCACTCGAGTGCGTATGATATCTTCATATGGAGTATTGGATGCCATGACTGTTGATAGATAGCGCCGTGAGACAGCGGGACGAATGATGCGAAGCATTAATCTATTGCTTCACAATAGATTGAGCAGATGTTAATGACGAATGTTTGATTGGAGCGCAAACTGTTCCAATATTTATTTGATTGTATGATACAATTATGTGTTGCATGACAGCCTCGCCAACTGTAGCAGGGATTAGGAAAGAGCCTTGTAGTTTTGAGGCTAGACTTTTATCTAAGAATCGGCCCGCATCGTCATCCGTCGTAGCCTTTCCCGAATCACAATTCTAGAACCTCGAAATCCATCTTCAGTCAAGAATGTTCAGATCCCTAGACCGTTTCTAGACTATCCATAAGATGTTGGCTATAGAAAAAGTGCATTTGTATTATAGTTTCAACGTAAGGTAGATGCAATAAGGATTACCTAAAAGCAAATCGATCTCGACCAATATACTACTTATCAATACGTTCCTCAGCAGCATCAACTCCACTCCGGACCTCGGACGATTAGCAGCATCTCTCGACAGGCCTCCTTGTAATTTGGTTTTATCTGCCATCCAATCAACCACCCTTACCAATGCCTCTCCACCGTCCTGTCGTCTCAATGTTCTGCAGCAGAAGATCACTGTCACTTCTACAACGAAACCCCTCAACATTCCTCCGTTCATTGTCCAAGACCCCCGCCACTCTATTCAGTGCAAGAATGGCATCCACGCTCCCAAGAATACCTCTCTTCGAAGCTATCTCAAGCCATGACCCCAAATCTATATCAGTAATACATTCAGCCTCTGGGAGACGGTTTACATATGGTCAATTATTACACGATGTAGCAGAAAGAAGAGACAAACTCTCGAACGAAGCTGGGCAAAAGGGATTAGAAGGGGAAAGAGTTGCTTTCCTTGTAGAAAATAGCTATGATTATGTGGGTGCGCAACCCAAAATATCCATACGCAGAAAGAACATAGATTAAGATAATATATATAGTGACTTTACTTTCCATCTTTGGTACACACTCTATAGCTGTCCCATTGTCCCCGGCATTTCCTGCACATGAATTACAATATATCTTGGACCAAAGCGAGGCTTCAATGTTGTTGTCTTCAACCAAATTCGAGAGCAAGGCTCAGGAAGTGATGAATACTGATCTGGAATCCAAACCAAAACATATTAAGCTTGAGAAAAAGCTTGAGAACTCAGACTATGGCAAAGTCACGTTGGAAGGGCCATCAGAGGGTAAAGGAGGCATGATGTTGTATACGTCAGGCACAACCAACAGACCTGTGAGCTTTCCCATTGTTATAGAATTTAAATGGTTACTTACAGATACCAGAAAGGAGTTTTGCTTCCTCAATCGGTCCTGACAGCACAATCAAAATCTCTGATCGAAGCTTGGAACTACAGTCCTCAAGATCATCTCCTTCATGTCCTCCCTCTTCATCATATTCACGGCACTGTAAATGCTATTCTTGCACCCCTGTTTACCGGTTCTACGATCGAGTTTCTCTTCCCATTCAACGCCACGGGCGTTTGGCAACGCTTCGCTGCCCCCTTCCTACCGGATACCCAAATCAAGGAACCCATTACGTTCTTTACAGTCGTCCCCACAGTCTATAATCGTCTTCTGAAAACCCACAAAGATCTCTCACCCGAACAACAATCTGCAGCAAAAGAAGCCGTCTCCCCCTCAAACCTCCGCCTCAACATCTCTGGCAGCGCCGCCCTTCCCACTCCCACCAAGAATGCTTGGTCCACCCTCTCCTCCAACAACATCCTTCTCGAACGCTATGGCATGACCGAAGTGGGCATGGCCCTCTCCTGTGGTCTGTCACCCACAGACCGCGTGGACGGCAGCGTAGGCTGGCCCCTCCCCACCGTCCAAGTCCGACTCGTCGATACCGAAACCAACGAAGTGATTGCTCCCGGCTCGGAACTCGACTCCAACGGTAAAGAACGCGATGGAGAGATCCAGCTCCGCGGCCCCACAATCTTCAAAGAATACTGGCGTAACCCAGAAGCCACACTCAAAGAGCACGTCGATGATCCCGATGGCGGCGGTCGCTGGTTCAAAACGGGCGATGTGGCTGTCCGTCGCCATGTTGACAGCGCGGGGAAGAGTGACCAGGAGTGGGCTAAAGGACCTATGTATTTCATCCGCGGTCGCAAATCAGCTGACATTATCAAATCCGGAGGGGAAAAAGTAAGCGCGCTTGAGGTAGAGCGGGAGATGCTATCGCTTCCCCAAATATCAGAATGTGCAGTCTGTGCCGTGCCATCGGGAAACTGGGGCCAAAAAGTTGGTGCGGTAGTAGTATTGAATGAAGAATTTCTAGAGGGAAAGAAATGGGGACCATTGGATATGAGAAGAGCGCTCAAGGAACGATTGGCGGGATATAAGATCCCGCAGGTGATGAGGGTCGTGGAGAGTATTCCAAGGAATGCAATGGGGAAGATCAATAAGAAGGTGCTTGTGAAGAGCGTTTTTGTAGATGATATTAGTGGAGATGAAATGTGAGAGGTGAGATTGTAACATAGAAGGGCTGGGGAAAGATATGAAATACGTTGTAGTATAGTACCCCCCATATATAAAAGATCGAATCAATTCATCACCGTTCCCATCTACAGAAGAGCACTTTGGGATTTGCCCTCAGTGTGGATGAGATTTAGCATTTCAACTTGTAAGATAGCTGATGTTAAAGTAGTAGAGGGTCAATCACAATTTCTGAGTAAGGTGTATACTTACAAGTGGAAGATAGATATATCATCTCTACTGTCCCTGTTTGTAACCGATCAGGATGCATCCTATAGACATTACATCACCTAAATATATCGATAAGCCGCTAACACAATGCTTCTAAAGAGAGGAGAGGACCGGGACAAGAACAACCATGCAAGCAGAAAATGAAAGTGCGATTCAGACGAAGACGCCCGCATAAGCAGACATACACTCATTGCCCCTTGCACAAACTTTAGATGAAAGACAGCAACAAGCACACCCATAACCACATACATCTTTCTCAACATACTTGCCTGGCATTCATTACAACGTTCATTTTTTCAATTGATATGTAACTTTGATTTTGCTAAATTCATGCTTCGCGCATCTCTATGAACACACCTCTGATATCTGAGCCTATATTGATTGCCCAGTGTAGAATAACGCCATGCATAAAATAACCACCACCAAAAGCGGTAGTGTAATAGCAGAGCAATAAAAACAATATGGCACAAATACTACTCCCCCATAGTTTTAAGAAGCCGATTTTAGGTATTTGTTGCCTTCAATAATGCTGCATGCAGATACTGCCATGAAAAAACCGGAAACCTTTGTTGAACCGCCATCCATTTAGCCCTAGCCTACTTCGTGGACCTTTATAGAAAAGAAATTCACGAAATCGTAACGCAGGCAAAGGAGAATCGTATCTCATCTCGTGTACATGTCGAAAGCGTCTAGACTGAGTGCTTAGCCTTCGCACGAGTGCTTCCACTGTGTGCACTATCGGTATGGCCAGAGAATTCAACTGCCTCAGAAGCTGGGAGCTTCAAGACTTCCTTAAACTTTTTGCCGATGTTCATCAGAACCTCTTTGCCCTTTTCGGCAGATCTTCCCTTTCCTCCAGCACCATTGCCATCTCCACCTCCAGGAATGCTCTTGCCGATTGTGCGAGTCCAGACACCAACACGGTAGAATCCCTTTCTGACGTTGACAACAACACCCATCACCTCTCCGTCATCCTCTTCTTCGAGAGTCTCTCCAATAGCTGCCAACATGACGTGGAGCCAAAGTTCATCAATAGGAACATTGCGCTTTTCCTTGAATTGATATGACCATTTTCCACCGTGCTTGTTTTGCTGATCCTCCCATTCCGGTCGAACGCCTTCCTTGAACAGATGGTAATCGGATTTGAGAGCGAGTTCAGAGGTTGGTGCGATATTGTTCTGCGGGAAAGAAAAGTTAGCAAAGTCAAAAGACGATAGACAAAGACACAACACTTCAAGCATTATACTTACGTAGACACCCCAAAATTCCTCAACAGAGTTGAAGGTGATGACTTCTTTCAAGAGATCATTCCAGTTGTCACCCTATATTTGAAGTCAGCATGGTCGACCTAAAAAGACCTTGTGGTAGAAGAACAACCTTTCCACTGGGTGGCTTTGTGAACCACAAAGTCCATTTGTTCATCAAAGGATGCTTGACGTTGAAGTTATCCTTATCATGAAAAACAGTAATTTGTTCACCATCTGTGGCTGGCTTGGTGTTCTCATTCGAATTGCTGGCTCCTTCAGGTGAGACTGGAATAGTTGACAAGTCAACTTGTTCACCAGTTGGTGCTTGTGCTGCGACGGCTGCCATGTTTGTATTATGTTTGAATGTGTGGTAGGATCTAGTGTCTGATGGATCGTAAAGGGGAGGAGAAAGAAGAGTTGAGTTGGAATAAAGTCAGTGCTGAAAAGATTCCTAGAGTTGATGTGATGTGCTATTGCAGAATTGAATGCGAGGCTAGTCGAAATTCTATTTCCGTGGCGGGGTGATGAGTGAATGGATAATAGCAAAGGCAAAAGAGTCTTGAGACGATTATGCTCGGTTCACTTTCTTTTGATTCGATAGACTTGTTGCTCCAGGCAAATTGTCTACTTTATATGTATTGAGATTATCGGAGTTCTTCCGATTTAGTATTGTAGGAGTGGGTTTGCTTTGGCTGTTAGCACTTTCTTCAATTTTTTGAAGTTGCGATGCGACTAGACTAGACTTGCAATTAGAGGTGGTGGGTGGTGGTGGCCCTTGCTGTTTTGAAAAAGCTCGGCTGGAACCCTTGATGCTTACTAAGAAGACCATCACGTGAATCACTGGCATTTGGGCATTGGCCGCTGTTTTGGTTGGGCCATTCCTGAAAACTTGATATGCAGAAATTTATTAAAACTTTGGAGATACTTGAAAGCAATCCAAATGGGAGAATAGATAGAAGATGACTTACAGAAGATTTGAAGCAACAAACTACTCAGTATACACATATAATTCGCGACTATATGGGAGCAAGTCGAAGAATATTCCACTATCAGATATCAGATAGCGGGATCCAACATACGTCACCGATCAATCAACACCATCACAAAAATTATGTAGAAAATCATTGACCCCTTCCCAAATGCATTCATTGTTTTATATATGATCTAGACTATCTATATTCGTAATACAACTGAAGCCAATCCTAAACGCCTCGCTATGATATGATGCAGTACTTTTAAAAGTCTATCCAGTCGAGATCTTGTGAAATCCATCAAATCGCCATTGGCCAGAGTGTATAACGAATCCCGATTTGTAACCATGATGTACATTTTCTAAAGTTCTTTGACCTTCTCTACCACTTTCTCAACTGTGACTTCCGTACTACGTCCGTTCAAGTAACTGAGGTAGCAGTTCCAGCCCAAGGAGACGATGTTGACAACCAAGACTCTGTGCTCAAGAGGAACAAGTTTGAAGTTGACAGCTTGAACAGCAGGCCAGATCATGTAATTCTTTTGGAGAGCGGTAGAGTAGTTGGCTTCGATCTTCTTCTTTGGATCGGTTCCTTCGAGGACGGACATGGTGGTAAGGAACAAGCCCAAGTTGATAGGGGCAACAATGCATTGATCGGCTGCGACTCGAGCTGCCATTTCGAGGTTCTTGTTCTTCAAGACAACATGGTTTTGGAGGAATTTGAACCAGTTGGTAGCGATCGGACCAAAGATAGCTAAAAAGGTTTTGTTAAAATCTCTTCCCGATGTTGTTTTGAGCTCTTTTCTACATACCACCACCGTAAAGTGCCATGCGACCTGTGCGAGCAATTTCATGGTCTTTAATACCCTTCTTTTCAACTAATTGTTGTGCCAATACATCTCCAGTTGCAAAGAGGACTGCCGATGTCACACTTTGAGTAAGGACAGGGCGAGCTGCCAACTTCATCTGGTACCTGTTACATTAATGTTAGCTATCGATCATAGAGATCTGAGACAAAAAGAAGTATGATATCAGCGGTTGCATAAAAGATAAGGAAATACCTACCAGCGCAACATTTTGACTGTGGAGTTTGTAAACTTTGATGTAGTTTTGAGGTTGTGCCTAGGTATCCCTATTATATAAATCCAGAAGCTGATGAACAAGTTTGTAAAAATCAGTTCGGATTGGAGGTAAATGTTGTGTTTTTCCAGATCAATTCAGACCGATAGTTGGTAGCAGATACCTAATAAATAAATTGTTATCCTTGGCCGAAGATCTCCATCAGGGTCTGATAACGCTAGCAAGGTCAGTACTGTCCTCGAGCCGACTTCGGCTACTTGTCGGACCTCTCGAATTTCATAAATTTGGAAATCCCCAGGTTGCGGAGAAGAATGCTTATATATTATTCTCCAATGTCTCTGATTTTGTTACAAGCTAGTGAATCTTGAAGCTTGATATTGAACTAGTACTAGTGTTTTCCGACGAATGGGGTTAATAACATGAAGAAGCTACCAAAAAGGGGTCAGTTTAAGTATACACCAGCTGGTAGGATTGAACAAGGAATGTGTAAAGTCTAGATACAAAGCACTGGAGCCAAAAATTGTCTTTTCTTGTTAATCATTGCAGCATCAATGCTCAGACTTCATTTCATAAGGTATATACAATTTGCACCTATTCTCTCCCTATGTACGTATAGCATATCTCATTATCTTCGTGTGTATCTTTACTTTCCTCTATTGTCCTATGTTTTTTCCCTCGGAGGATTCTTCTTCATGTGACTAAATCTTTTTTCCACATGCTCAAATATCTCCATCATATCTTGAGGCCTTGCATGACCTCAGTAGTTGCTGCGCACATATCCAATTATCCCAATAATTTATAGCCTCTTCGGCCAAGGTCATGTATCATAAATCGTAAATTCGAAACGCTTTTTTCCGAAAAGAATAATAGCAAATAACTTTTTAGCGTCACTGACGTGATTACCCAACAGCATTAACTGTTTTGCTTGGGCAAAGCTACATAATTTCGCTTGCGAACTTGCTTCTTAAGCGAATGGTCGGTCCGTAAATGGTCAATACCCAAGGTACGATGGTCAATAGCGCTCCAATTCCACCAAGTAAAGATGCTGCTCCTTGAAACGTAATATTGTTGAACATTATACTTGCAATGAGAGGGAATATACCGCCTAGAACATTCCGACAGAAACTCTGGGCCGCGAGAGCAGATGACGCATATCGATGATAAGTATCTGCGAGGTAGTTGAAAGTTGCCAGATATATCGAGTATATTCCCATAGTTGCGCAGCCGATGGCAAGAGTTGGGACTATCCAAGGAATTGAAGAGAATTGTGTCCACTTAAACATTGTAAGCCAATTGAACAATAACTGGAAGATACATCACTTACGCCGAACCAGAAAAGACCAATAGGCAGCAAAGCCGATTGAAAACAAGCGAAGTACAGTCTTGCCTCGGGAGACGAGAGATCGATTTTTCTTCGAATTATGCCTGGACTTTTGGCGCTGTTGGACGACCATTTGAGATACCCAATGAGCCATTGCTCTTGATAGATAGAAATGAAAGTAGATATTGTTGCTCCGATCGACATAGCTGCAAACACAGCGCCGGATTGTTGAAGGTTAAACCCGTGAGAAGTCTCAAACACTAGGGGAACTGAGCCACTAAAAGTATGCAGTGTTAGCAGATAAAAACAGACTTTTTAGAGCTAGCTTGATACTTACAAGGTCAAATAGAGCACTGCCCAAGCAAAGGCAACCCATAAGCTGAAGAAGAATACTACTGACTCTGTGAATAGAAGATGAAAAGGGCGGTAGACGGAAATTTTAATCATTTGCAAGAGCGATTCTCTTTCTTCGTCTGACTTGACCTTCCATCTGATTCGCTGCGACTCATATTTTTCACCTGATGCCGACGTTGGCATATCAATGCCAAAGAAGCCAGCCTCCTCTCGTTCTTCGTACCACTTGTTCAAACATCTTGCTTTCTTGCTCAATAGTATGCTACCTCTCGTTTCTGGAAAGAAAAGTATTATGGCCTACATGAGACGCACATCAGCATCTTCTTCGGTTAACTTCGGAGTTGAGTCAAAATACGCACAATAAGCAGGAGCCCATTTGTAATAACTTGTACCCAGAATACCCACCGCCATGATGTGTTCTGCGCAATAAAGCCGCTCACCAATGGGCCAAAGCCAGTGCCGAAAAGTGCTGCCCCCGAGAATAAGGACTAATTTCAGGTTAGCTGGAAACGACTTTCTTCACGACTTCAAAGTAGGCATCTATTTACCATAGACGTGTTTCGACCCTCCTTGTGATGAATATCGCTTATGACTCCACCAACCATTGTTGAAAATACAGAACTCCCACAACCAACAAAGAATCTGGCGACAAGCATGCCAGGATAAGATCGAGTCACAGCACAGCAAATTTGAGTGATAAAAAATAGCAAGCCGGAAGCTATGAAAATTGGCTTCCGACCATTCAGCTCGGAAAATGGGGCCAGGGCCATCGGAGCGATAGCGAACCCTTTGTGGTAAGATTAGCTAGCTGTATGCTTATCATATATCTCCAAAATTATACTAACCAAAGCAGAAAGTGGTGATTCCAACCAGAATCGCAATGTCTGAAACATGCCAGTATTCAGACATTTGCTTAACAGCTGGCGAATATGCACCGGCGGTGAAGGCTGTAAGCATGGTGGCTATACAAGAAAGGAAGACGGTAAATCGTTTGCGACTTTCTGGCCAGTCGAACGGTGAAGTGTACTTCTTCAATTGTGGCCGTGGTGGTGCTGTTGCCGAAGAACCGTCGGATGAAACGTTACTCGTCGGCGAAGGGATCAATGTTTCGAACGTTAGATAATGATAAATGATCGGACTTGACGAATGAAGCGCGCTCTGCGTTGCTGGATATACTGCAGGCTGAACAGCGAGCTCGCACCTTTTCTGGCCATCGTCCTCGAAATCGGTTGTTGAGTCAGATATTGAGGTTTGCCTGCTAGGATCACCACGGGACGACATATTCAATTCTGCTTCGCCCATTCTTCGTTGCTCCAGACTATAGAGACAAGTGAATGTCTCCAATGGATACTCAGATTGGAATTCGATGGCGATAAATATTAAGCATTAGATAGAAGATATAAACACGATGTAGTCTGAGAAAAGAAAACAATGACTCAATGGAAACAAAATAGCAATGACCGGCATTGAGTAGAGATATGTATGAAAGCAATACTCCCTGGTACCTATTCCCGTTGAAGCTATAACAAGCCTATGAAGGCTTTACCGCGGATCTCAATGAATTAAGCCATGAGGAGTTAGATGACCCGTCTCTAGTTCGAGAATTGGCTGCAGAGATGCGGATTTTACACCGAATTTTCAAATGTGAGTTGTTATTCCCGAACGGAAAGTATATTTTATGGTGGGTTGGTGGATTGGTCACGATGAAAGTGGTAGGTGTGGCGGACTGGTGGATCGGTCTCTTTCGGAGAAGTGGAGTATTAGAAAATCAAGATGGGGAACTTGGCTGTCAATTGCGGACAATATCACGTTTGAACCCTACTTCACGTGATAGATTGATATATGGGATGGCTGAAAATGGAGGGAAAAAGAGGAATATGAACACTATCATTGCGCCTCCACCCAATCAATTGGTAATAACAATCCAGTATCTCAAGATTCGATAAGATGTATTGTAAACCATTAACAGAATCCAATCTTCGTTGTCCTTTCCTGATGGATATTCTCCGGTGATCGATGGTCATGCGAACCATAGGTAGATAGCTGAATGTTACCTCAGCTCTTTCGTGAAGAAGTGGTGAACGACTAGGTAAATTTCTTCTGGATGACAGACAGTGATTGTCTCGAATACGATCAGACAATATGGGCAAGTTGCCACAAGAAAAAGGAAAGCAATTATTATTATCGGCATTTGAGAACGACAAGGAGATTCTATGATTGCCGACACTTTCCAACTGTCGTGTAGAGACTGCTTGCCGCCAATATTCTTATATACATAGAACTACCTACATAGTACTCCACAATATGGAATTATACTTTCGGGGACCTAGGTGGGTAGGTGTGTGTGGTAGGTGTGGTTGGCATAAACACCCTTCAGGTAAATCAATACTTCACTTAAAGTTTGACGTCGACTTCACCGCATCGTTCGATTCTTTTAGTGGATTATGTCAGTAATGCCTCCAACCAGAGGTACAAAGTTGTGTTCACACCACGCATGGAGCACAATGAAGGGAGGAGGGGTCTCAGTCTCCAGTTCTCAGCCTTACAAGCATTCCACCCTCACACTTATTATAATCGGTGAAAAGAGAAAAACAAAGACTTGATGCTTCTTTCGGCCTGAGTGCTGTTGTCCTTATGCTATTGGGTCGTCTCCATCTTTTGCGTCTGTCCCGTCCCGTCA
The DNA here is from genome assembly GCF_013461495.1 of Botrytis fragariae. Classification (NCBI taxonomy): domain Eukaryota; kingdom Fungi; phylum Ascomycota; class Leotiomycetes; order Helotiales; family Sclerotiniaceae; genus Botrytis; species Botrytis fragariae. Next base: position 1,628,927 of record NW_023500987.1, read on the forward strand.
GATCCCGCTTCCTTGGGACCATTTTTCTCTGTGCGAACAATGATGGTATTATTGATTCTCAAAAAGGGCGAAGTGTAATTTTGACATTGTTACAAAGCCAAACCCTTCTCGTTCCTTAGAGTTCTGATACAGAAATGATAAGCCTATCAGATAATCCGGATGTACCCCTCTCTAAACCACATCCGGCTTGAAGGCTTGTCAAGCTCAGACAAGGTCGATGGCGTGATAGCTACGTGCTACAATTTTCTCTTCTACCCCTCCTAATTCTTACGATGGCGACACTTTGATCAATGATTAAGTAATACTAAGGCATCATTCAATTGAACGGACTAAGTGAATAGGTTCCTTCTTGATAAACCCCCCAACTCCTCCCTCCTCTTCCTTCATTCTCTCCATCTCTACTAATACTTTGATATCAACTACATTGTACAAATAACCCCAATACTACCTCATCAACCCCTCAACAAACATTCAAAATGGCTGAAGAGAGACCAACCCCGTAAGTTTACCTCTCGATTCCCCGCGATGGATATATCCTTCAAACTGAACTTCAATCTCTTGATACAAATGTTACGATTGTCTCTATTTGGCGACAAGTCGCATGCCAAAATCAAGAAGTATTAAAGGCCTTCTCGTGCGCAATGTGCAACTTCACTATTATGCATCTTTGGACTCTACTAACATTGCACAAAGCCTCCGTCTAGGATCCATCGCCCCAAACTTCAAGGCGGAGACGACTACTGGCCCAATCGATTTCCATGAGTTTATTGGTGACAAGTGGGTTGTCTTGTTCTCCCATCCTGAGGACTACACACCCGTTTGCACCACTGAACTCGGCGCTTTCGCAAAACTCGAGCCTGAATTCACCAAGCGCGGCGTGAAGCTCATTGGTCTTTCTGCAAACACAATTGAATCACACGGTGGATGGATCAAGGACATTGATGAGATCTCCGGAAGCAAGCTTACCTTCCCAATCATTGGTGACAAGGAGCGAAAGGTCGCCTATGCATATGACATGTAAGCACGATCAACCATTTCTCTACGACTTTGAAATATGTGCTGATAAAAAAACTAGGCTCGACCACCAAGATATCACCAACGTTGACTCTAAGGGTATTGCATTTACCATCCGATCTGTTTTCATCATCGACCCAAAGAAGACAATCCGCCTCATTCTCTCTTACCCAGCTTCCACTGGTCGTAACACTGCCGAGGTTCTCCGTGTTGTTGACTCTCTTCAAACTGGTGATAAGCACCGCATCACCACTCCTATCAACTGGGTTCCAGGTGATGACGTAATTGTCCACCCTGGTGTCAAGAATGAGGAGGCCAAAACCCTCTTCCCAGAATTCCGCACCGTCAAGCCATATCTTCGATTCACTCCTTTGCCAAAGGAGAAGACATCTGCGGCAGAGTAAATGTCGCGTGAAGCGAAATTATGAATTGATGAAGGGGCTTTCTCGATCAAATGACAGGTATGGAAAATAATGATTAAATCGGCGACTAGCTCAATAAAGTCTCCCTTTTGGATGACTTTTTGAGGATACTCTAAATTAGAACAAGCAAATAAAAAGAAAGAAAAAAAAAATATCAAAAGCCTGATTACTATCTCACATCACAGTCCGAGTGATTTGCATACATGAATTACAATTTGTTTTTACGAATCATCGTCCGTATTGATTCACATCCCATTACCTAGGTAGATATTTTGTCTAATTTTCTTCCGAAATATTTTCGATGTGCTGTAAACAGGTACATACAGAGATGATCCAACGTGCGCTTCTATGTATCAGTCTTATATTGTCATCAGGAGGCAAGTTCGAGGTAAGATACTACCTATAAGCATGATAAGTGACTCTCAACGGTCTACTCACGGAGTACGTACCTAGATAGGTCTCCCGCATCGGGTGGCCTACCAAGCCTGCCTACCTATCTCGTACCGATATCTTCCTGGTAAATAATAATCAATCTGAAGCAGATGGGGCTAACATTTCTCCTCTTTAAACTTTCTTCAAGACTTCAATCTGCTAAATACCCAATTGCATATACAGATTTGTATGGACTTTATATTATTTCTAGAAACATTCAGACCCTCCTATGTGCGATTAATTTCCTCTGCATGAAACAAGCAACACGTGGGAATCTGCACCACTATCACTATCGGATGAACCTTATATTCCTACCCCCAAGGAGTACTTCTGAGCAATCATATTCACGCTCTGACAGGTCCGAGCAACTACAAGGCTGTTCTACAGTTTCGAAGATTGATAAACCAACAAAGGAACAACAAACCGTGCATGTACATTCCAATCAATAATATCAAGATTCACAAAGAAAAAATCTAAAGGGGAAAAGCAACTGGGATTTATATTGTCAAAATTCGAACACTTCGAGATCGGCATACTAAGAGTTAGGAAGTGGGCTGGAACCGCAGAAATTCCTTTTTCCTCGCTTCGAGAGGTATCAATTTTCCAAATAAGGCGGAGATTAGGAAAATTGGCTTTTTAGCTGGGACAAGGCGCGTTTGTGTAGAGAGTTCTGGTACCGATAAGTGCGAGGTGTGTGAGACTATTGAGTTCGGCTTGCTATCCGATCTGACACAATAGGCCCCTAGAACCCCCTAAGATTTCGGCGGAAATACTACATCGAGAAGAAAAAGGGTCAATCATTCGATTACTGCCGGCTTCCAGGCAAGCCGTCGCTACAGGTTACCTGCATCGTACACTCTACAAACTGTTCTGCGGAAGAACGATCGATTGTCCCCGTTATTCTTCTTGTGTAATCTGTGCGGCGAGTGGATCTCCTATCCTCTCCTGAGTCCTTACACCCCAAACGAGAAATAGTTTCTGACCCTTGGATTACATTTCGGGAGATCTTGACAAGGCCGAGTATAATTTTGGGGAAAGCCCTTGTTGTTTTTTTGAGCACTCTTAAGGTAAGCTTCAATATCCACACGCACGTCAAAATGACATCTGTTGTTGGTGATATCTCTTTGTGACTGTTGATGAATTGCTTTTTGTCTTTCGCAGCATGATTCAACATGTCGGATCCGCTAACCCTTCGACCAAAAGACTCAATAGAGTCATTATACGTCTCCGAATCTTCGACTGACGACGAGGGCTTAGACTTCAGGGGGGAGTCAGAGAAGACTGACGGCGCTTTTCTTACGGGTGTGCGAAGGGGACTCAAGAAGCTAGGATCTGTTTCCGGTAGCCGTGGTCGACCTTTCAATATTCAAACAAGCAAAAGTTCTACGCCAGACCTCTATCCACGCTCAGCAAGTACCGACCAATTCTTGCTGTCGCAGAATGAAAAGAAGTTGAGCGGTGCGAATCTCGAAAAGCCTCTCCCAACCTTGCCCACGACACCTACATCCCCTATCATCGAAGATACTACAGGAGATCCCCCTGACACACCAAAAGCTTTAGAGGGTATGTCACGACCAGCTGCGACCGGTAGTCGAGCCAGCACGTTGGATTCTTCGAGCGCTTTCCAACCCCAATCCGGTGGATTCAAGTCGGTCTCGGGTACATACACGACGGATATGAACAATAGTCAAACTAGTCTTGCTACTCCAGGCAGGCAAGATGGAGGTGAAGGGGCAGAGGAGAATCGAGAAAACGTTATGACACCAAAGAGCAACGGGCCTCCGTCGGCAGCACCATCTCCAGCACAACAACCTCGCCCTTCGGTCGCAAGCGTAGCTGGTACTTCTGGAGCAACGCCATCGACGCATTTGTCAGGACTTATGTGCAACGTACATCGAACTACTGGAAAGGAACCTCACCCATTGGTTGGGGCTACAACTACAATTTTGGGCGATAAACTTTACGTATTTGGCGGTCGAATTTTATCACGAACACGCCCTTCCCTAACAGCCGACTTATATGAACTTGATTTAATACAGCGACATTGGACAAAGGTTGAGACTACTGGAGATGTACCACCGCCAAGATACTTTCACAGCGTATGCGCGCTTGGCGATACCAAACTGGTGTGCTATGGGGGAATGTCCCCAGCTCCACCACAGAACCAGGCTCAGATGGCTGCCTCGGCGCAAAGTGGGCAGGATTCCCAGCCGGAGGTAGTCGTAATGTCTGACATTTATATATACGATGCGCCATCAAGAACATGGAGTTTTATACCGACGAACGATACACCACAGGGGAGATATGCTCACTGCGCTACTGTTCTTCCTTCGTCAGCAGCATTTGCATCTGTGAATGCCCCTTCTTCTGCCTTACATCACAATCCTCAAGGGCCAAATCCTAATCAAGGTATTATTGGGGTGAATATAGATGGTACTGGCGGTGCCGAAATGGTTGTTGTGGGTGGTCAAGACAGTGCAAATCATTATATCGAGCAAATTAGCGTCTTTAATCTACGAAGTCTCAAGTGGACTAGTACTCAACAGCTTGGAAAAAGTTGTGGGGCGTATCGTAGTGTCGTGGCGCCTCTTCCAGGTCATGTCTCTGCCAAAATAGGCAAGGCTACACCTAATAAACTAGATCATGGTGGCACTACTCCAGATTCAAGAGAACCTGGGTCATCAATGCTGATATATTCCAATTACAACTTTTTGGATGTTAAACTAGAGCTACAAGTTAGAGCATCTGATGGAACCTTGGCAGAAAAGCCTATGCACGGGTCATTTTCTCCTCCCGGGCTTCGATTTCCAAATGGTGGCGTTATAGACACCAATTTTGTTGTCAGCGGGACTTATCTCACTTCTTCAAAACAGGAGTATGCATTATGGGCTCTTGACTTACGGACTCTTACGTGGAGTCGCATTGATGCTGGCGGCAGTGTTTTTAGTCAAGGAAGCTGGAATCGTGGTGTTCTGTGGAATCGAAGGAATACATTTGTTATACTTGGCAATCGAAAACGAAGTCTTGTGGAAGATTATAATCACAGACGCATAAACTTTTCGAACGTCTGCATGGTTGAGCTCGAGGCTTTTGGTTTGTATGACAATCCTCGGAAGGCAGCACCAATGTCGGGTTTTGTTTCGGCCAGTTCACCTTTCGCAACCCCTTCATTAAATATCAATAGCAAAGCGGGATGGAATGCGGGCGGGCGCACACTTTCCAAAGCGGCAGAGGAACTAGGCCAAAGTGCCTTGGCTCTTAGAGAGTTGGCCGACATGGACATTCTTTGTGTTGGTGGCGAACGTATACCAGTCAACTCTCGCATTATTGCAAGAAGATGGGGGCCATATTTCGTTCAACTACTTCGCGAGGGCACAGCAACGCAAGACGGTAACGACACCGCCACCCTACGTCCAGAAGGCGTCTTTCGACATAATCAAAGCAGGAATAGCAGTGTTACTATCACACCTAGTCTCGGTGCACAATCATCAAATCTCTCCACTACATCAACATTGAATAGCTCTTCCATATCGGATCCCGCCTCTTTGGCTCTTCCTCCCGACTCGACTGCTTTGCCACCTAATTCTAGACCGCGGACACTTTACCTGCCTCATACACAACTCACACTTCAAGCTCTACTTCATTTCCTGTATACATCGTCTCTTCCACCAAACAATTCTACACTCTGCACTCCACAGATACTCTGTAGTCTATTGCAATTAGCACGTCCATACAAGATCGATGGGCTACTGGAAGCTGTTGTGGAGAGGTTGCATGGTGTTTTGGACAGTAGGAACGCTGCAGCAGTTTTCAATGCTAGTGCAATGGCTGCTGGGGGTGGTCGCTCTACTTCAACACCATCAGATATAGCAGATCCCTGGAGTCTCAACAGACTGTCAAATGGAGCCGAGACCTTAATGCAGCTTGGATTGGATAACGAATTAGGATATCAAGGGCAGCAATCTTTGCGAATCAATACCAGTGTAGGTAATCTTGGAACTGGCCAAGGAGGCAGAAGACAGGACGACGAGGAAAGTATGAGTGCGACAAGTAGTGCCGCAAGTGATATCAGCGGAAGCGACCTGAGTGGAAGCATGAGTGCATCAGAATCTGGCAGGATTGAAAGCGCAGGGGAAATTTGGAGGGGCGATATTAGTGCAGTTATTGGACTACAGAAGAGAGGTCTCCGGGGTTTGATGGAAGGCAGAAGACTTCGCGAGAGAGGCACAAGTGCGAGCGTGAGCGGACCTTCGTCCCAAAGAGTAGGACTGGGGATCGGAAACAATTAATATGCAAATAGCTATCACGCTTTATGAAGATTTATGACAATATTTAATGATTGCTCTATTATTTGGCGTTATCTTATATCTCGAAGTTGTTTCGGACCTCTCATTAGGTCTATTGGTCTATTATAACCAATGACTCTTAAAGGAAAAGCTCACTTTGTTCCCTAAAATACTTTGTACATTTTTCTAGTGTTTTGGGTGAATTTCAAAATTCACATGTTACATGCACCGTGGCTTAGGCCACTACGTCACCGCTTTCAAACCCCACAATCACCGGCAAAATATTTTACTTGTCGTTGATTGCGCCCTAATAATGAGACTCCCAAGTTTCTAGATTTCAACATTGGAGACAATACTAATATATGTAGGAAACCCCTTACAAGTGATAATCACGAGAAAAATTTCCCTTTCCTTTAACGTATAGCGCAATTAAACTGCGCAGACATCCTCGAGACAATATGGCGGAAAATTACATTCTACAAGTTACAGCCGGTTCAAAATACGATGTCAGTACACATCAGATTGTACCGGTCAATCAAGCAAAGACAGTTAGGATTGAGAACGAACTTTGCGAGGTAGATTTGAATGTCAGGATCCAAGTAAGTGAATTCTTTACCCTCTGCTATGCGCTCCAAAATCATCAATAGAACTCTTGAAATTTAACTAACCCCGCCTTGTTAGGATTATCGCGGACTACCCAAATCGTCGCCCACTACCTCACCATACTTTGCTCTGCCACCGCATGATAAGAATAAAGATCAATATAGTATCGGGTTTCGATTCAAACCAAAGAAGGATATCAATGCGGATGATTTGGTTTTTGGAAACGATTTTGACCATCCAATTAGAGATCGTCTGCCCCCGGGGTTCAACACAGCTTTCAGGATCGTGAAGTGGATGGTAGATCCAGGGTTGGACGGAGATGTTTATGCAGACGAACCATATTTGTATGGACCAGCGGCCAGTTCATTCAATGTGCTGTACGTTGGGGAGGGAGGAGAGGGAGATGGTGAGGAGGAAGAGAATGCGGGGTTGGTGTTTGAGGAGGGCGGGGATGAGGAGGGTGAGGAACACCGGGAGGAGTGTGGAATTCCGGATGGGGAGGCGGCGAGGAAGAAATACTTCTTGACGGAGGCAAATAGGAAAGAATGGGATTGGGAAGAGGGAAGAACTTATGGGTGTGATTTTTTTAATGCATATCTAGATTTTAACAGTAAGTTGAGAGTTGACATATCCATCGTATCCCCACACAAAGAATCGGCACTGACTTTATCTCGTCATGGGGTAGATTTCTCTCTCAAATTACCAGGATTTACAATGCCGATAATGAAATATTGGGATGGGCAAGGTCTTCGGTTCGTTATTCTTTCATTCCTCCTTCGTTCTCATTAACAAAATAACCCCCTCCTTAATGATATCTATTGCGCCAAATTCTTCGATCTGTCATGCCAACCATGTTTTTCTTTTGATATTAGGAAAGAGCAAAAGCGCTCACATACGCTCAGATATGTATTGAAAAATCGCAAGACTGGAGAAGTCTTATTCGTGGTTGTTTTTACGCTTTATCTGAAAGAAGACGTGGATGAGAATGGGAACTTGAAGGCGGGTGTTGAAGGAGGGAAACCTTTTGATCAGCTACCTAAGGATGTTGCCGAGAAACATTTAAGAGAGAAGAATGGGGAAGCGGAAAGTGAGAAGGAGGTAGAGAAGGTGGAGCAATCTACTAACGACGGCGATGATAGTGATATTGATTAAGGCAATGATTCTGGGGAAATGTGCATACAAGAAAAAGGAGTAAGATATATCAGGTAAAACAAGACATAATGTAAGATAGATAGATAGATAGGCACTCGGTATTTTTAACAGTGAAAGAGCTGAAATTATACATTCCGATTCTATATTCCGATTATATATTCCGATTAACTTGTATATTCCGGGTTCATACAAATACCACTTCACTCACAACAACCCCGCACACGACGAGATTACCAGTAATATTAGATAGGAGGTACCTGTACGTAGACTTCAGTGATTAAGCAGTGAAGTGTTTCATCTTTCGATAGCAGGTTCGGACACCAATTAATCTCCTTGGCAATAATCATTATTGAAAATCACATCGATGGAGAATATTATATGGATGTTTTATGTTTCGTTTCAAGTATTAATAGCATGTTAATTAATTTGATACTGATTAGCCAGGTAGGGAGGGAGGGAGGTATTGTGTCTGTAGTGTGTGTATGTATTGTGTATGTATTGTGTATGCCTTTTTATGAGAATGAGTGAGATTACCCGGCATACGACCAATGACACGGTATGATTATGTTTAATATTATCCAGCTTCCTCGGTACCATTTCCTGCTTGCTGTTTGATGATCAGTCAAAAATTATAGATGGGAGATCGTAATGTTCGGCTGACTTCAATCTGCTTTAGTGTTACTTATTGCTACTGACCTAGTAGGCATTGGTACGGAACTATAGTGTCACTCTTTTAATCTTCTTTCCACCACCCACCACACACCACTTATTACCATTACCATTACCACGCACCAAACACCATACACCATACACCATACCTACACCATACACAATTTCCCATTCCCATTCCCATTCCCATTCCCGTTTCCCTTTTCCCTTTCTCAATTTTCCATTTTCCATATCCAACAATCCACAAATAACATATAGCCCAATTAAATATTATCAGCCATTCAAGATTTATATCTCCTTTCCCTTTCCCTTTCCTTTTTCCTTTCCTTTCTTTTTCTCTCTTACTCTCTGATCTCCCTCCCAAACATATGCATTGTGAAGCAACCTTATCAGCCCCGAAGGATTTGTCGCACGCAACCAGCGCAAAACTTCCAACGAGATACAAGAAACAACACTGCCTACCTACTCGTACAGCGATCGTTCCAATCGTCATATAAGATCCCGTACCACCACATATTAAAGTATACTCACGAATTTTACAGCTGTTCCAAATACTATCACATTAAATCATCTGGTCTGCCTCGCTTTCCTACAAGTTACTCTCGCCTTGATCACACAACGATACGTCTTTAATTCAACCTCCATCCACCATTTCGACTTCACCTTTATTTTGTTCATGATTAATCCTGGATATCGCGCGTAGAAGAGTGGACGCGGTAGCAAGAAATATACTAATATGTATTCCAATCATCCACTACGAGAGAGTGAGCTCAGCCAGCATTTGTTTCCCATCATGACGACTGCTTCAACCCCAGCCACTCCGGGTCCGTCTACGCCAACAGTCACGCGAGCACCTCTGATCGAGCATACCAAAGTCGATGACATTCTAAACATCGAAAGGCCGGCATCGACACCATTTCCGCGACAGGAGTCTTTAGATGGAGAGATTCTAGAGCGACAAATCGAGCTGGAACTTCTTGAATGGAGAGAACCTTCACCGATTCAACAACATGCTCCAGATTCGGGTTCGCCCTTGTGCGACCTTCCTGTTGAAATTCACGAATGCATTCTCGATCACTTGTTCGGTTTCAGGGCTGCGGCTTCTGCAAGAATTATACCGGGGAAATCCAAGGTGCTTCGGGGCTGGGGCACAGCATTAAGACACTCGAGACGTCGTGAAGTCTCAGAGTTGGCTCTTGTCTCTACTCAATGGAGAAGTCTTATCCAAGAACGATTATATAGACATCTCAAGATCAAGGGGACCATGGATTCCGTTCAGCAGTCATTAGATTGGTTTTATGCTCATTCACATTTGTGTCGTTATGTAAAGCACATCGAAATATGGTTTCCGGTGTTTCAACAGAAGAAGTTGCCCTTCGATCGAGTTATGCGGATACCCACAACTAATCCAGACCGTTCTACCCTAATTCGCTCACTTGCACATCTCGGCGCAGAGCCTACGAATCCTGTCACATACCAAACCCCAGATAACAACTCTACCCTATCAGAAATCTTCCAGTTCGTTCGAAATACCTTCCCTGAAGTTGTTATCCTGACTCTGGAAGGTGGAGAAAGAAAGAAACCCCCTCAAGTTCAGCAATTCCGTCCGAATGAAACAAAGTTGCCGAAGATCCGTACTATCCGAACTCTTGTCTGCAAGGGACAATGGAATATTATACGCACGAATGAAGATTTCCAGAATATTGCGACAGCATTACCGAACCTCAATGAATGGCACGGATCCTATGCCAAACCAAAGTCGAAGTCATATCTTTGCATCGCGCAGATTGCTCCCCGGATACCCCAGAATATTACACATCTTAACCTATGTCTTGAAAACGACTATCGCAGAGAAACTGTATCACCTGCTTTCTTCAGGAAGGTCACCCAGAAGACGCATTTCTGCGATGAATTAGCCAAATCGATTCCAACTCTCGAGCACTTGGCATATACTGGTAGGATTTGTCGTGGATTCTTCGACACAGCGGCCAAAATTTCAAATCAACGTACCTCGAAATTGAAGAGTATAGACTTTATTGTCAAGAATTGCTGCCGCCCTAATCAGCAATGGAACGACGGATCTGGCATAAGTGATATGTCATTTATCTCGGCCTTCGAAGCATTGGTATTGTCAAGTGTACGATCATTGAATAAGCTAGCGGCCCTTGAGTACCTGAGAATCAGATTCATAGACCTTGGTAAGTTTGAGCAACTTTCTTATTGCCTGGATAATATTAACAGTGCTGCAGAGTCACAAATTCCACCGCTCAACCCATATTTTGAGCTCAAAAATAACCAATGCACGGGAATATGGAGCCCCGCAATCGTCGATGCATTGGCAAGCAGTCGACCAAGTGCATCATTCGCAGAGAAAGCAGAAACTCTTGGTGAACTGGCTATCAACAAGGATGGACAATACATTACGCCTACTACATTCTCAAAATTTCGACCACTCTCTATAAAAGTTTCAAATTATCTTGCACTTTCGGGTGGTATCACAATTACATAAATGGATGATATCGCATCATATCACAAATTTTCATTGCACATATGGTGGGCAATCTTAGCTAAAGAAGGGTTTCGTCTCACGGTTAGCATATTCTTTTGTCGGAGTATAAGGGAAGGGTATTGTAAAACACTTATTGAGCAGAGGACTTGGTTGAGGATATGGCTTTGGCGATGGGCTGGGAATGGAACTGGAGCTGGGACTTTTTTCATCTGGCATTAGCAGGCGTTCTCGACTCTAGTTCTGGAAGCAAAGGGTATTTTATGTGCAGTCGGTGGTTTCAGTTCACATATTCAAATTACAGCAAGAGAGAGGTTCCTATCTAAATCCATAGAGAACTCTCAGCAGATCATATGTAAAATCATGAGAATCATTGCTAATAGATTTCTAATATGGATGTGTGAGAATGTATGTACAGGCCGATGTGTGGAATATGTCTACTCTCTACATACATCATCTGACGCACATGTTAATACGTATCATCCTAGTGAACAGTCTTCCTCTCATTCCCCAACCTCCCTTATAACCTTCTCGAGACTCAAACCTCAAATCCCTTTTCCAGAAACAGCAGCCGCTCCCCGACCAACATCTTTCACCATGACACCTAAAATCCAGACATTCGTAGCGAAAAATAAGAGGCTTGCCACAAATAGGCCGGGCACAAAAGTGCTCAAACCCAAAAATTCAAGCTCGAATGCTTGATGTAACCAAAATGCTTGTGTGGCAACCCACAAAAATAGAGCAAATATCCCCTTGCGTGGTGATTTGATGAGGCTACAAGAGGGAGTAGAAAGGTAGAGAGGGAGTAAGCAGGTGTACCAGAGGAAATACTGGGATGTGACTACTTTGTTGAAGGTCACGAAGGTGAGGGTTTGCGCTAGCATAGTGGTGGGCAAGTCGTGTTTGGAGAGGGCGAGGGGGAGGAGGACAGTGGAGAGGAGAAGTTGAGGGATGAAGGTGAGAGATTCCAAGGGGAGGCGGGAGGGGGAGGGGAAGGCGGAGCGCAGATAGAGGAGGGTGTTGTAGGGTGAGAAATTGTGTCGGTGGTCGATACGGGTTAGATGGTGGAGATAGGTGTGTTGGAGGAAGGGATATCCATAGCTGAGAGTGTTTGTTAGCGAGAGTTTTGGTGGTTGGAATAGTGTGGGAAGAGCGGCTTACATGTAATACATCAGGATATTAAGTCCCATAAATGTCACCAGACTAGTCGTCACTAATATAATCCTCTCCCGATTCATGAACCCCATAACCTCACCCCAAATATCATCCTTTCCCCTCTCCCTCTCCACTTTTCCCCTTTTCGTTCCCTTCCCACCGACATTCCTGCTTCCAGAAGCAGAAATCGTCTCCCGATCTAAAAACCAAACAATGCTAATCCCATACACCACCGGGTAAATCTTAAAATGCACTCCTAATCCTAATAACATCCCGGCCAATGCAATCTTCCTTTTCAACACCGCCCACAATAACCCTATGACTAGCACTCCTAAAATCCCCTCGCTACTCCCGCGCGTACTAATCGTCGCGACCATCGGATTCAGCAACCAAATCGCCGCGTATTTCCCCGCGCGTCCAACATCCATTCCCCGACTAACGAGTATCACATGGAGTAAATATCCCGCCAGTATATCACACACGGCGAATAAGATCTTGCCAAAGTGGAACCAGAGATACTGGGGAGATGATGTGGTGGGGAGTAAGAGCCAGGCAAGGAGAGGTGTGTATCGGTAGGTTTCCCGTGTGTAGGGAGAGAGTGAGCGAGAGGTATACAGAGATGCGGAGGTGAAGACTTGGTAGTCTATATCTGTGTATTTTAGGGGGGAGTGCGCGTCTTGGTAGAGACCGTAGAAGAAGAGGATTATGCGGAGGAGGATGGAGAGGGTGAAGAGGGTGCGGGTTGAGAGGGCCATGGTTTTAGTGGGGTAGATTGAATTGATGATTCAAGCGGAGCATCTATAGCTCGAGGGATAAGAGCTTCAATTCTCGCTCTTTGTGAAATTGAGAAGAGTTGGAACTGAGAAATCAGGACGGGAGAGATGATGTGTGGGGAAGTTTGCAGAGATTGGTGGGAGACTTCCAAATCTGAGGCGAGATTTGAGAGGATATGATAGTGAGCAATTCTATGTAATGATTGAAATCATGACAATTGTCAAACTGCCTCGACTGTGGTCACTTCCACTTAACTTTGGCAAAATAATCTCGAGCTCCTTTTTGATATTGAAGTCTGCACGTGTTTATATGATAAACTCACCCCACTATGTAAACTACTCGCACATCCATCTTCTCACCCCAAATATCCCTGTTTGCTTACCTCACCATCCAACTCCACCCACCACCGCACGCCTCACAAATCTGCACCAGTGCAGGCCTACTTGATGTACAATGCAGGAATCTAAAGCGCAAAGTGAAGATATGCCAGGTATTAAACGTCAACATGATGGTACTTCCAAGGAGAAGTCGGAGAGAAAGTTTGAGGGATCGGAAGAAAAGGCGGGAGCGTCGATAAGTCCTTTCATGCCGATGTTCGAGGGGTTCAGAGCGGAATTGGACGAACATCATGATCGGAGAGAGAGGATTATCAAGGCGGGTAGAGATATCACGGCGGGGAGTAAGAAGATGTAGGGAATTTTTCTTGGAGCGCTACGTGTGAGGGTTTTCGGATTGGGCTAATTTTTTTTCTAGAATTTTTGCGTTGCAAAGGTATGCACAATTTTCAAAAGCGCCTACCTAGTACCTACCTATATGAGATCATAAATCATCGTGTTAACATGCATTTTCAGAGTTCAAAAACTCCATCAGCCTCTTCCTCAAAGAATTGCCAAGGAAACTTCGGAGAGATTAGCTACGATTAATGATCTCTTTGCCGGTATATCACCTGATCTCACGGGCATTAATTCTTGGCGCTACCAACGACAGATTTCAGGGGGTATTCAAGAATACATGGAAGCTGTGTCCTTTTCCCACTACCTGACTGAACAAAAATTAGTCCCTCTTGATGCTGCTCAAGCTTCTTTGCCCGAAGCTGTGAACCTCACAGGCGATGACTATGTTCTTGGAATCTTTGATCTGGTAGGCGAGATGATGAGATTTGCCATCACGAGAATGGCGACGGATGGAGAATTGCCGGGGAAAGAGGAGAGAACGATCCTGGCGGACTTGAGAGATATCAGAATGAGATTCGAAGAGCTGGATACGACTAGGTGTGGAAATGTGGGATTGGGAAGGGATGTAGAGAAGAAGATGGAGGTTATGAGGACTTGTGTAGAGAAGGTGGAAACGGCGGTTTATGGTATGATTGTGAGAGGAAGAGAGAGGCCTAAGGGATGGGTTATGGATATGCCGGATGATAGTAAAGGTGCGGTAGAGAGTTATTAAAGGTGTGTTTGTGGTTAAAAAGTCATGTGAGGGCGGTAGCTATAGTGGGAGAAATTTGTGCTAGGTCGCTTCTGTGATGAAGTTCCAATGGATAAGTATTTTGCTTGAAGAGTATTGCAGCAATCAAGACCTAAGACAATATCTATACTTCAGAGCTTTCAATGAATAGAATTATTCCAAAACCATCTGAGTTTTTAACAATATAGAAACCTCTAGCCAGCAAAGCGAGGAGATGATTTCCCTTTCACACCCCTGACTATGAAATCTAGCCTATCCAGTCCTCGCTAACCCTCACTCGTTGGTTTCGTTGGAAGATTTCGGCTGCCAAACAAGCGGTCGAGGTGGCTATTGTGGATTCGCTCTTTTTACTTCTCTATACCGGAATTCCGGTATAGATAGGGCATCGTGGTAAAAGGGCTCAGAACAGGACAGCAATTGGAGAACTATCGTCTTATAAATGCTATTGGTGAATTGAAATGCGATTTACTTCGATTTTGGAATAGAGGTATCGTTGATAATATGGTGAATTACTAGTAAACTCGGGATATCCTTAGATAGAGGTTTTTGAATAAGGATATCCTTATGGAGAGGTTTTTTAGTGCCGTGCATGTAGCAGGGAGAATGTCCACAAACGGCTTAGCAAGAAAAATATTCTGATACCGCATCTTAACAACGCGTACTTATCTACACAACAACAAGCAGAGCACTTGAGTCGGCCACCAATTCATTCTATTGACACATCCTGAGAGGTTACAATACCAACGCTGGTTATCATATGTTTGGATATAGATGATCTTGCTGCCACAATGCATAATATTTCAATCGTTCCTACACTGGACACTCATATCTTTTATCCGATTGGAAACACACCAGCCGTCAATCTTCTCGAATACCATGCTGCTAAATCTGATGGAGAGGGTACGGATATACTTCTTCTTGCCTGTGGAGATCCCAGAAGTATTTTATATTCGTTGTTCTGCGAAGACAAACCAGGTAAGATCGGTCGTGATGTACCCCGCATTCATTTGCAATTATCAAAACGCTTCTAACCATTTGTAATCATTTTACACAGGCAATGAGAAGTTTAGTTTTGTGTGTTGTGATATCGACCCAGCTATTTTAGGTAATTTATGCTCCTATCGCAGTTTAGTGGGTTTGGTTAGTATTGATCTTTAACTAGCTCGCAATATTATTTTGTTCTCCCTCATCATCGATAATGCTGCATCATACGGCTCTCAATCCCCACACGATAGAACGAGGATTGGTGCAATTTGGAATCTGTTTTACCACTATCAAATTCCCCAAGAGGATTTGAAGCTCTTACAGGACCAATCTGAGAAACTTTTGTCCTACTCCAAATCGCCAGAGACATGGGCAGAATCTCCTTATTCCAGCACTACTTTTGCTAGCTTGCAAACTCTTGAGGGCGTTCGAAAGATCTGGGAGAAATATGCTATCCAGAGGAGTGCAGAAGAGCAGCAAAAATATGAAGCACCTAGACGGCACACCCTCTCAGAGATACGCCAAAAGTTCTCTCACGGAGGAGGAGCATGTGTGACTTACTCTGCAGGGGTACACTGGTTTGCAGGCTTAAATCCAGGTTGGGATGCACTTAAGGGCTATTGGGAAAAGGGGGTGGTTGCTGGGAACGAAGGTGATGTCAAGGCTCTTGGCTTTGGTGGAAAGGGAGTTTTGAATCCAACTTTTATGGTATCCGCCATATCAGAGGATTTCATCGTTCCATTCACCAGCGATCCTTTGTCGGCGTATCACGTTCCACAGGTATTCGACAATCCCCTAAGTGAAAAGCAACGTATGGAAGCCCTGGCAACATCCGCAAAACAAGACTTTGCGGGATGGTGCAAAGCCTTTGCACAATACGCGGCTGCGGGTTCCGTTTTGATCAATGCCTATATGGGAGATGCAGTTACCTTTTCTTATGAGCTGGCATCTCGTGGCAGGTCAAGAAACACATCTGTTATTACCCGTCTTTATGCAGATTCATGGTCTGCAAAACCAATGTTGTTGGATGGTCCCGGTGCATCACTTTTACCCCCATCTTTCGAGGTCATCGACACTTCCAATATTGTGGATTACTATGGGCATCTCAATATTCTACCCGCCACAGTGCCCCTCCTATCTAGAACTTTCAGCTCTGTTCTATATACTGAAAGTTTGCGGATCTCTTCTCTTGACTTAAAGCAAAATTTGAAGGCTGCACTTTTGATGGATGTCAATCTGGCTTCGTTGTTGTTTGGGCTGACACCGTCTGGTCAAATCATGGGCTATACTACCTACAACAATTATAGCGAGGACATGACTCAACAGACATCTTCCCACCGCTATCGAACACGGTTACCCTGGCGGTTTCCATCATTTGGAGACCATCACTATTGTTCCACATCGAGTCAGCCTATCAAAATCGAAGTCGATGCAGATGAACTCTCTCAATTATGCTTCAATACATACATGAAGATGTTCTCGATTGAAAACCTTAAAAACCGCATCGCACCAGGAGTCCGACCTTTACGCAGTCAAACGATGAATTGTTATACACGATTGAGTTTCGTCAATATCTTGCATCTCATTAAGCAAAATACCACAACTGATTGGGTATCCTTCTGCACGAGTCTACAGAAGAAAATCGCAGCTGATACAGTCTCTCACATTGGGGCTAAAACTGTCTTGGAAATCTTTACGCACATTGATATCTCTAATTTTGTGCCGGGAACCAGAGGCTATGATACTGCATATTATTCTTTTGTCACAATGGTGGTGCCTCGGAGGGACCTTGAAATATTTCTCCAGCCTGACTCTACACCTCATCCTGGGCTTCACGCTTACGTATTCAGACCCAATACCAACGAAGAAAATCTTTTCTTTTCCCTAGACGGTTTCTTTGGAACTCTCAAACCACAAACAGATCCTGAATTGTGTGGAGAGTTCATCGAAGATCCACAAGGCTGGGCTGGTGATTCCGATTTGATCATTTCATTTCCCGTACCTGCTCACATAGTGAAAGGGAAAAAATGGCATATTGGGCTATGTGTTACCATTGATATGAACGGATCAGGGTACATGATGGATTTAGGACCAGAGATGGTAGTCTCTTCGGTGTCCGGGAAGAACAAAAAACGAGTAACTGTTTCCAAGGTGCCCCCTGGAATTCCTAAGTCCCGTTTACAACCCGCTCCAGAGATCGCCTCTGAGCAACCATCAATTGAACAATCCAATAACTCCGAGAGCAGGATCACTATAGCAGCTACCAAGCTTAATGAGTCCGTTGCACTGCAGGCAACATACCGTTTCGTAGACGGAACTGAGGAAACCAAAGCACTGCAAAAAGCTGCTCTTGTTACACTTTCCGATATTACTCCATGCTCTATACTCCTGAATATCGGAGAATTCAGCCACCGACTCATCTTCCCATACCCGATAGATGGAACCAAAGCGACAACCAAGATTGCTAGAAAGAGTCTTTGGATTCAAGTCAACGTCCCTCTCGCACCAAGTCTGAAATCTGGTGGTTATGACCAGAATCCCTTTCCGGTGATCACCTCTCCATCCAATCAGCCGGCAATTTGGGCTCTCCCTCGAATCAATCTCTCTACTCTTCCATGGGTAAAGAGTAGCAATCCAGATTGGCTGGAGGATGTAGACGATCAAGTTTATAGCGGTCGTGAAAAACGCATGCTTCGTAACAAAGATACATCAACCAGTGATTTTCCAAGCGCTCTTCTCCAGTTGAAACATACGCTGGCTGAAATAATGGTACACATGGATGAAACCAAGCTATGTGGCGTCTTCGTCAAAGGGGCCACTATGAGCGAAAATGTTGGCGATTTGCTGTTAGTCTCAAATGGGCTTCGCCATAGCCGCGAAACAAGCTCACTGGTGTTCGACGGCTGGGTCATTTCTGATGTTCTCGGTCAGAGACCTTTTCCCCCAGCACTATTGCATTTGATGAGCTATCCAGTTACTCACAACGAGCACATTTTGTGGAAGAAAATGATACCTGCAGCAGTAGAGTCATGCCGACGGGGTTGGGAACATGATTCGTCCTGCGCGTATCGAGATACTCAAGCCCCCCTTTCTATCGAGCCTTATGTATCCCCGATCTGTAAGTGTGGTGAAGGGAAAGATGTTGGGGATTTCCCAGAAGACTTGACGGTTGAACCGTTCAAAACTAGAGCTACAAGGATCGCATTGCCGTTATTTTCGGCAGTCTCTTATGTTGAAGCCATGGATCCACCGGAGCTCTCACATTCTTAGACCACAACTTACCTCTTTGTTTTCTTCTTTAGTTCTTCAATCTCCTTAAGCTAGAAATAGAGCCCGTTCTTTTTAGTCTAGAGTATTACCTGATAACAATCAATGATGTTTTGATCTTTGTTGTGCAAGACGATTCCATTCTCGAAACTTTGCAAGACCTTGAGAACAAACTCAACAAGGGGATCCAAATTAGAATACCAATACATTGATGTCAAGGTTCCGTGTTAAAGATATAACAAGCTGACTTCAACTCAAGACTGAACATGCATACTTGGATACCTAGTTAGGTATATAATGGCTACACAGTACCAATGAAAACTCGCAAAAGGGTGGTGTGTACCGAATCTCCGTCGATAAAAAAATGGATAATATACAAGTAATCGAGCTCGGCGAGCATACGAATCTCACCACATAGATTTCTTCAGCCGTCCCGTTTGTCTTCTTCCGTCTTTGCGCCTATTTCCGAAATCCTGAGTCTGTGTCTAGACCCATTATCCAATGAGTAACTTTGAGCCGTTCAGAATCGTTTATCTGAAACAGCTTGTTTTTGTCATGTGTCTAAGTCGACAATGGGGTACTGGGGTATGAAATGTGTGGATTTTTGTGATGCGCTCTTAAGATAATGGGACTCCACATTCAAGGTCCATGAAACGAAGATGTGAACATCTTCGGAGATATATTTTCTCGAAAAGAAGAAAAATTATCTCAAAAAACACGGTAACATTTTTCATTTCAAATTGTAGATTCGAGTGTGAACTACAACGGGAACAAAATATTCTCGGTCGGAACAAACGACATAGACGGAACAAACAATGCAGTGAGAATTTATGAATAGTATCTTCATTTCCCACGTGTATCGAATGAGAGATGAAGGGGCTGAAAGTAATGTCCTTTGCTGGTGAAAGCTGATATTGATTCGTCAAGTGGCGTCAGCACGTTGACAGGTTGATGAATTTCGGACCTCCGCATGTCGGAGAATAAGTGATCATTACGAAACTCTTGTGTGCAGATTATCAAACAGATAGAATGAAAGGGATAGTTGATGTTAGAAAATGTTGACGGCGCAAATGGTTCGCGTTGAAGATACTCGATCGAAGTTTCTTTTGTTGAGATTCTGCATACCGGGGATGTGATGAAACCTGGTGGGTGGAAAAATCCTTCCGGCTATTTCGTTACACCACAGGTGGAAAAATGGCGGAAATGGCATAATCAGCTGTACAGATGATATGCATCAAGAGGCTTGATATACTCTGATGCTATACGATACTTATCATGCGATAAGATGTAAACAGGCTTCGGCTTGTCGCGTTTACCTATTTATGGAATATTTCATTTGTGAGTGCGGGATGAGGATATTTGATCCTGCATACTTGGCTTTTTATATTTGTGCTTCGAATTGGATGTATGTAATGTATGTAAAGATGAGGATCGCCGCATGGTTCAAGCTCTCTTGCTGAAGCTCGAGATACACAACTTCTTTGAATTCTTTTACGTGGGTGTTGCCTCGCAGTATGATTGCAGAATACACGTTGTAGGCTGACTCTATTCGGCTGTGAATCGAACCGGACTTCGATGAAAGACTGAGCTGAGTTGGGAGAGAAGGATAAATTGAAAGTCAAGATGCCTTTTCAACTTCCTCCGCGTTCTAGGCTCGATCCTAAGAGACCCTTTTACCTCACCAGAACTAAAAGAATGCCACCATTTTCGACATTTTATATTTCGGAGGAGTCATTGGCGCTGGGAAATGAAACAGATGATACTATCGATAGGAGAAAAGTTAGAGAAGATGAGCCAGCCATTCCTACAGAGTGGTCTCTCAGTGTACTACCTAGTGGCCGACGATATCCGGGGAGTACCATTAGGTCCTCGATTAGGGGCCGGCGGGATCCCCAGTCTGATGAAGAATCTTTAACAGGAGCCAGCCGAAATCAATATAGGAATATAATCAGGTACCCATTACCCGGTCCTTTGTCACCGCACCTTGCAGAGAACAGGAAACTATGGATCAAGATGTTTGTGGTCTTTTGTGTGCTTTTGATCACTACGATAATGGGCACAATGTCTATATACTGGGGCGGTGACCATTCATTACAATACAATATACCCGTCTTAACTATCGCAGTTATCGATTTTGATCACTCGGAAATCGGCAATTATCTCCAAGACATGGCAACAGCGGCACGAGCCAAAGATCACGGTCACTCGCTGGGGTTCGTGAATCAAGATGGAACTTCCATGTATGGAAATGTGGATAATGTTCGCGCGTCCTTACACGATCAGAAATTCTGGGTGGGCATCGTCATAATGGAGAACGCTACGAATGCTATGAATCATGCGTATGAGATTGGGGATGAGATGTACGATCCGAATGGTGCAATTCATGTTTTCTACGAGGAAGCTAGGAATGCGCTAGTGATTGGAGGAGCAGTGTATCCGAAGTTACTCGAATTCTTAAACGAGTTCGTACTGGAATTCTCGAAACAGAAACAAAACGCTTTTCTACAGGGAACAGATGGGTCGGATATGGTCGCTTTGCAGAGACAAGTTCAAAATTCTGTTGCAGCAGGATTCACGGTGTTCAATATGGCACCGGCAGTACCATCGGTTCGTCGATATTCTACTTCAGGCCTTTTCTTGACATTTATTTCAATACTGATATGCTTGACTATAGACAGCCGAAGCCGCGACCGAGATTGGAACGATCTGTACGTATCTGCCACAACTTTGTTAATCCTATTATCCAGTAGAAAGAGAAATGTTACTAACCTGCTTGAAATTAGATCTTATCATTGTTTCTTTTCTCTCCGTTCTCATGTTCGACAAACTCAGCGATACAATCATGGGAACCATACCCATGAACATCTACTACATCTATCGCTTAGCCGTCCTGCCTACCGTCTTCCTCTTCCTCTCCCTCTTCTATCTAACGCTCTCATGCATGTGGCACATACCATTCTCTCTCCACTTTGGACCAGCCGGCTACCCCCTCTACTGGATGCTCTCGTGGATCTCCATGATGGCCTTCGGTCTCACGATCGAAAACATCAACAACCTCCTCGGCATGCCTTTCACACCCGTTTTCTTCGTCTTCTGGGTCATCTCAAACGTGACCACCGGATTCTATCCCACGGAGATGCTTAACGATTTTTACAAGTGGGGAATCGTGTGGCCCTTGAGACATGATATGATGGGTGCGCGAGCGATTATTTATGGGACGAAAAATACATTGAGACAGAATTTTGGAGTGCTGATTGGATGGGTGCTGATTAGTTTATTGTTGATGCCTGGGACATTGTGGGTGCAGATGCGGAAGAAAAGAGCGATAAGAGAGGAAAAAAGTAGAGTGATCCTGGAGAAAGTTTGGGGGCCCCGGGAAAGGAGAAGGGGGGGAGGTTGAAATTGCCGAAGCTAAGTCTGCCGAGTTGAAGGGAATGTGTCATGTTGTGATAAGATGAGATCAGATGAGATCAGATGAGATGAGCTATTTAGCATTTAGAGGACTGTTCTTTTTTACATGCTTGCATATGTGCATGTTGATTCACAGACGAGAGAAATGATCGATGTGATATTGCCACTGAGAAAACGGGGCATGACAATTGTTAAAAAATATTATGATTATATTTTCGTTGATACCTTGACTCTTGATATGAAGCAGAGATCAAGGCTAGAAAGTAATTAACAATTGTATCGTGATGCTCCATCTTGAATCGAAAAGTCTCTGGCGAATCTCAGGGAAATTCGTCTGTTCGAAAGTCTTGCTTTCTTCATGTCTTCCTCTTTTGTCCTTGCCTCTTCTCCTTTTAGAAATTTGGACTAGTAGCTGCTATACATAGCATAGCCACCTCAAATCAGCCGCGACTCCTGTATCATAGCCAATCTGAGCATCGCACATCTGAATTTCGTTTTCAATCCCAAAGAAATCAGTTGCATACATCTCTGCTAAATCACCCTGCGCCCCTATCCCTCCTGGAATTGTCTGATCAGTCGTAGATACTGGCTGCGAGGGTGACTGGAATTCAGTACTAGATTCTCCTTCGCGAGACTCTCGGTTGAATGGCCCGATAGTCATTAGCTTCTCAACGTATACATTATTACTGTCCTTTTGGGCTTTGAGCAGTTGTTGCCGATATAGATTGATCGCGGTGTTGAACCGAAGAAGGATATCATAGTATTGCTCTGCTTGGGGACTCAATCGGGCAAGCTTCTTAAGCACAGTACAAGCGTGATCGAAGGATCTATGAATATGCGTTGGGGCTTCGCCTTCTACGAGGAGGGAGAAGCCGAGTACAAGTCCAGCGGAAAACAGCCAAGCTTTAAGGATACACATATTGTCAAGCAGAACATTACCGAGAAATGCTTCATACGATAGCTCTACCATCAAATGGGCAGATTGTACACAGGCATCCGAGAATTGAACAATTTTCTCCCTTTCACTAGGACTTATTGGCGGGACCTCGTTGATTCTCTTAGACTTGCTAGAGCTATTCCTCCGTAGTTGAAACATGACATGTGAGATGAGGAATTGTCGCGTTACCATCATGATGCCTACGTAATAAGTGCATGAAACATGGATATTGCCAATCGTAGTCTCACAATAGTCACCTTCAAACGCGGAGTCAGGAACACTGCGAAGCGCTGAAGGTAGGGCCTGACTCCATTCTCGCAGCATCTGAAGATAAGTATCGGCGGACTGCACGTCGACGCGACTAGATTTGGCAAACTTGTGTACGATGGTTTCGATGATAGATGAAGATTCGTAGGTTGCATAAAGAGCTAATGTTCGATGGTCCATATCTTCAGGGTTTGAGCTATCTATCTCGTATTCGTCTCTTTCTATTGACGGTATACTACTAGGACGTGCAAGAATGGAGCTGCAGAGCAAATCAAGAACACGTGAGCTCATCCATATGCGGCGCCTGCCGATAGAGTTAGCGAATGCGAGATATCCCACAAAGTTGTAGATGTAAGCCTACCTAGCAGCACGCTCTTCGGGGGATACTCGAGGATGTTGATATGGAACGTGCAACCCAAGAATAGTTGCAGATTTGGAGGCAATGCCGATATACATAAAAGCTGTGTTCCTGCGGCATGCCCCGAGCATATACATTGCCATCAATAAAAACAACTTGACCATAGACAACGAAGGATTTTCCAGCATGTCAAGAAAGGCCATTTGCTGGGCTTGAGCAAAATACTTCTTCGCAAGTTGAATCTCGGACATATCCTTGCCTCGAGATTGAGCCCCTATTGCTATTATCAGAAAAAGACAAGCGAGATCTTCTCGTTGTGAGCGGGAGCTCGGAGAAGAGTTGGCAGCATCGGTTTTGATGGCCAACAATTTAGATATATCATCTCGTGAGAAGAGATGAAGAATACCATTCGACTAAGCAAAGTGTAAAGTTAGTGTCTTGAAGCTACGGGAAAGAACCAAGCTTAAAGCCCTACCACTCTCATAAAGCAAGCAATCAGATTTTGCTTTTCTTCGAGATCTAAATCATCTTCAAAGGGGCTATTGTTTCTAGAAATCTCGACTTCTAACATCACGTTGCTCTCCCGGCGTTCAGTAAAAACGGAAGTGCCAATATATCGCTTAAGCGTAGTTTGGAGAAAGTGCAGGAAGGAGATAGCAGCAATGTTACCAACATAAACTATCAGATGTGTCAGCTCTGGCTAATCCTTGGATTAACAAAAGTCTGGAAAGAAGAAATCTCCGCCAACCTTGTTCGCCTTGGGAGCTCTGTAACATTGTAGAACGTTGACATGGTGAAGATTCACGAGTACTAGCCCGCGTGGTGTTCCGACTGGTGGTGTTCTCGCCTGAAAGAAGTGGATCCACCGATGGCTCAAGACGCTGGGTGGAAGCGGCATCAATAGTTTGCCGTGAAGACTGGACGTTTCTCTCCTCGGGTGAGGGTTGCCCAGACCGAATTTGAGTGAAAGTCGGGGGATTCACATTTCTGGTAACGTGATCTAGTGAATGCCCCGACACTCTTTGGCGTCGTGGACTGGGAGAGGATAGGGGGGAAGACGGCGGATATCGGCATGAATCGGTACGGCCTTTTGTTACACATGATAAACAAGGAAGGTTTGCATCGCACCGCTTCTTTGAACTTTTACATGGGACGCAAGCTCTCGCCGCGCGGGCTCGTTTATCGGGATGTACTCTTGGGCGAGGCATTGCCGGCGGAACATTACCGCGTAATTTGTTCGGGGATCATGAGCGACTTCTCCACAACTGAGTCTCCGTCGCCTCGATCGAATTTGCTGCGAAAGTACGATATGGATGGATTGATACCAATTATCAAGCCAATGATTATGTGTCGGAGTGAATGTTGTTGATGTGAAATCGGAAAGAATCTCTCTGTTTCGGAAGAGGGACTGTGGAGAAGGCCCTCAAAGTGGGGTATGGGTGTCGTTATAGTATGAAATATAGATATTTAGCTGTGGGTCGCTTATCTTCCCCCAATTATAAGCAGGTAATTTGATCAGAAGGTGGGGTTAGAGGATGTTATCAACAAAATATAGAACTAGCCGGGTACATTCCGCTGCGTGTCGGATCAACCGCTCTTTTCCTCTCGTGTCGGCAACATCAAACACGACTATAGCGAGACAAAGATATTCATTGATAGGAGATCCTCGATAACTGGAACCAATGTTCGGTCAATTATTGGGGCTATTGAGCCCAATAGTCTATGATGATATCTGTGTCTTATCTTAGAACACCGATGGCACCGGGCCGCATGAAGGTTTGACGATCCATTGTATCGATTATTCACACTACTTGATATGCACCGTCTTGGCTATTGATCATATATATATCCGTTCACAACTCTCAACATACTTCTATCATTTGACTAAGTCACAGCTCAACTTACAGATCCTTGATCTAAAGTATTCATTGAACATATCGATCTAGTGAGCGGCTATTATCCACGAACATTTATATATTCTTGGTTAAGACTTTTTACCAAGAAACAACCCTTCCGTTTTCTCTCCTGCTCTAGAAAGCGAGTCTAGAAGCTTTAGTCTCCTTACAACAAAAATGCCTGCTCAATCCGGATTCAGGTCGTTAGATATTGGTGTCGTGGGGGGTGGAATTGGAGGTTTGAGTACTGCTATTGCTTTGCGTCGTGCTGGACATCGAGTCACGATATACGAACGGGCAGATTACGCTGGAGAAGTTGGTGCTTCGGTATCTTGCGCTGCTAATGGCACAAAATGGTTACATGAATGGGATGTCCCGGTTGAGAAGGGAGATCCTGTCATCTTGAAGAAGCTAATCCGACGCGATTGGAAAACTGGAGAGCCTGACTCTGTGTATGATCTCGACGATTATGAAGAGAAGTGGGGACATGTAAGTTCCTAACACCGATCAACATTTCAGATAGCAGGAATTGATGTGGTCGCAATAGGTTTACAACATGTTCCACAGGCAATATATGCACGCTATGCTTATGGATAGTGCTGTAGCTGAACCAGAAAAGCCGGGAGTACCAGCTAAGTTACTCGTCAATCACAAGGTAAGCATACTTGAACAGACTGAGACCAGATTTGAGCCTTTTTAATTGACCGTACTTTGGTAGTGCTCTGGACTTGACGTCGAAACTGCAACTATCACATTTGAAAATGGAAATACTGCAGTACATGACGTTGTCATTGGAGCTGACGGTATTGGATCCGCGATTCGTTCCCTCATTGGCATCAAAGTTGAGAGGAGAGCGGCCGATGCCAGTTGTCTCCATGCCAATGTAGACACCGAAGAAGCAGTCAAGCTTGGTTTGGTTGATTACTCGCAGAATAGTGCACTCGAATACTGGGGAGGTCTGAATACTCATTACAAGATTGTTCTTTCGCCTTGTAATGGCGGTAAACTACTATCTTATTACTGTTTCTTTCCAAGAGAAAAGGGCGATTATTCCAACCAGGCATGGGGCGCAAAAGGAACAGTAGAAGAACTTCTTGCTCCTTTCCCAGATCTGGACCCCCAGGTTTACAAACACTTGTCAATCGGAAAGGATGTTGCTCCCTGGAGATTGTGGATTCACGAACCCTATCCTTACTGGCAAAAAGGCAATGCTTGTGTCATAGGCGATGCAGCTCACCCTGTAAGTTGTGACCCAGCTGGTATTAAGCACTTTTGGAACTAATTAGTATTGCAGATGATGCCAGATCAAAGTCAAGGAGCATGTATGGCCATCGAAGATGCAGCAGCTCTTGGTATTGTTTTCAGCGAGAAACATTTCAACGGCGATGTACAAGAGGCCTTGAGAGTTTATGAGCAAGTCAGAAAACCCCGTGCAACCCGGGTACAAGCCGCTGCTGCAAAGGCACGAGAGAATATTAATGAACGTATTGGTGAGATTACCCAACTTTCGATACATTTCTATCTCCGCAACAACAGCTAATCTGACTACAAATCTTAGGTTTCTCAAGTAACACCAACTCAGCAGTATACAAAGTTTCTGACGAGAAGGCAAAATTGACGATTGAAGAAATGAATGCGTAAGTCAACCATTCCCTTTTGATGAGATGAATCTTCATTAACAATCGGGCAGATATGACATGCATGATGATGTCCTGAAGAATTATGCGCAAGTCAGAGGAGAGGTTTCTTGAATTAAGGCATTTTAATTATTGGAATCTTTTGACAGGGGAACAATCAATAGAAGGCTCTTAGTGTGTTCTTCATTTTGTACATAGGCACAGTTTGGCATTGGAGTTTTGGTGTTCGGGCTAGCGAATCTGTATAATCGACCTTATAATTTTATTCGATCATCTCCACATAAGAAATGTTTCAAATTAACTAGATAGCTGTGAAACATAGAGTTATTCGCTGTATAATGTTGCTATACTGTGCAATCAAATCTTCGCGAGCCCGATTCTAATGTAAGAGAATGTATCTTCGCAAGAGTGACATGAAATCCTAAAGTCACTATCGAAACAATTGACACTAACAGGTCGATAATGTTGAAAGAAGGTCTTATTGATACCCAAAATATGCATCAATTTGGAGGAAAATGAGTGTCTTGGTATTGGGTATCATCAAACTCGGAATCATTAGACATTATTCCTTGGAACGCCTCGATAAAACTCGCGTCTTCCATAAGAGAGTGCAATATAGTCTATGATAGGTATGTTAGCATTGATTTAATAGAGGAAGTTCGAGGAGAAAAGAGCAAAAATCCCAATCAATATCCAACTCATTCGAGTTCTTAAACATCCCTTCTTCGAGCAAAAAGCCGTCATTCAGATGCTGAGTTGACCCAGATGATATCGATTCTATTCCTACAACTAAATTGTTTAGTAAGTCAAAGAGATTCACGTCTGACTCTAGCCTACACGTCTTCGAAAATGCTCGGTTGCTTTCATTTCCATAGAATAATTACAAAAATTTGTATACAAAAATTTCGGTCGAGATTACGACTATCTGAGGCCGAAACCAACCTATTCATACTCATCTTCTTTCCCAACTTCACCAAAAGCACCCTCAATTCTTTATTTCTTCATTTTGACCTTTGAATCCATCAAGTTTGAACAAATTTTTGGCATTATCCCTTCCAATATCCATCTTAACCTTCGGACTCAAGTCCAACCCGTCAAACCAAGTGCACGCATCCTCATAACACTCAAATGGATAATCTGTTGAGAACATAATGTGATCCGACCCTAACTCTTCAATACAATATTTCAGTGTCGACGTCGAAAAATGTCCACTGGTAGTAATCCAGATATTCTCGCGGAAATAATCATAAATGCTCTTCTTAATAGGCATTCCCAATGGTTTCTTGATATCCTCAAACCAATGATTTATACGCCACAGATCAAAAGGAATATGTTCTCCCAAGTGTCCAACGATGACCTTCAACTTAGGATTTCGATCAAAGACCCCATTGACTACCATCCCCATCAAATGTAACGAAACATTGTTCGCAAAACTCAATGGAGGCCCAATTAACCACTTACGATCCGCCCATAACGTATCAAACACCTTTCCCGTGGGCTGTTTAGGGTGCAAATAAAAGGGAACATCCAGATCCACACACTCTTGCCAGAAAACATCCCATTCCGGTTGATCATAGAAAATAATTGATTCTCCATCACTAGCGATCTGGTTATCGTTGACCAGCGCTCCTTTGAAACCATACTCGGTTACACATCTCCTCAACTCTTTCGCTGCTACAGCGGGGTCATGCATGGGTAATGCGGCAAAAGATCCATAACGATCCGGATAATCCTTAATCTGCTCATGGATGTAATCATTGGTAAGAGCAGCAACGCGGAGAGCTTCAGCGGGATCGACAATATCTTGGATTCCGGGTGCAGTATAACTGAGTATATGGAAGCCGACACCATGTTTGTCGGCGTATTCGAGACGTATATTTTTCACATCACTGATTTCTCGGACGTGTTTATCTGCGTCTACAGCGAAGAGACCTGCCCACCATTTGGCCTTTTCGGCGAACTCTGGGAGGTTGAAATGGTCTTCGATGGTGATTTTCCCCAACATGTTGAGAGTGACTTTGCAATTATGGTTGCACTTTAAGCGCAATGCAGTAGGTTTAGGAAGAATTGTAAAAAGAAGTAATTAGATGTTTTGAGAATTAAAGAATATTTGTGTTCAGATTGATGTAACATATAAGAATCTATCAATTCCAATAATCTGGGGTAGATCCATAGTCCGCCAGCGGAAAGGAGCACTTGACTCCGGCCCGCCTCCTTTTCCCCGCAACGTGGGGAAGAACAGAGTCGATATGCCTACCCGCTCTTGAATAATCATACCACTACGGCTGTCGGCACATTTTTGAAACGCATCCAAGGGCTAGTAAGGTTTTGTATTTCGTATGATGCGAACAAGACACAGTCATAGCTTACTTAGTAGGTATCTAGGTAATGTGGTTGATGTGTATAAGCGGCCCGCAGTGTAGCGGATAGGGTACGGGAATAACAAGTGAAGCGGATATGAACGCGCAACTAAGAATGAATCATGAATGAAGCCATTCCACTTTTCTAATGATTCATCACAGGTTACGCATGACCCATATCGTCGGCAATATTGACAAAATCTCTCATTGTTGCATATCTGAATTGACTCGTTTTTTTCTTGCTCGGGAGCTTCAAGAGCCTAGATCTCCCCCTTGCAATTTGTTGCACATCTAAACAATGAATCGTAAGACGGAAGTGGGGATTTAATATATTTTAATCATTTGAAAGTAATATGTTGCAAGTCTTAAAATTTTGAGTTTGACTCGCGAAATACAAAAGATTTGAGGCTTGCAGGTGGTATTTGAGGTGAGCTGAAGGATCGTAAGAGGAATTGTTTGTCATATAGTAACCGTGCACAGCTGTTTGCCGAAATACGAAAAACACATCAATTCAGTTTATTCTTTTCTACTACCACTAATTGATTTATTTAATTATATTACCACAATGTATTCCCTTAAATCAAATCGATTATAATAATATATTTTATATTCATCTTAATCTATATATATACAGAAAAATAACAGAAAAGATAAAAGCAAATATACAGCCCACTATTATTATAAGAAAGCTTGGAATCCCCTTAATTATTGTTTCTTATATTATCAAAATGGATATAATATATAATAAGGGAATTACTTTATTTAAAACTACTAAAGATAGATTATATATAAATGGAAATAAACGAATATTATTATGATATATAAGATTATGATTTAAATCGATTTATTAGGAGATATTAATAGTTTATAGGTTTGAATATAAGAGGGATATTGTTAAAAGGATTTTCAAGAAGTATAATATAATTAATTGGAAAGCTAAAAAAAGGTTTGAATTTATAAAAGAATATGCTGTTAAAAGGCTAGCTTGGTGTTTAGCCCATTGGGAGTGAATAGTAAAAGAATAGGATCTAATATTCTAGTCAAATAAGTGTTTTGTAGAATAAGGAAAAGGAAAAAAGCAGGAATGGGTTTTCTATACTCCAAAATAGAAATAAGAACAGAAAATAATTCAAATCTATAATATATATAAAAATATAAAGATTATAATATAAAAAGACTTTTGTGATATTAGGAAAAGCAAGTTATATATTATAGATAGGGATTTTGAGAATAAGAAGTTTGAGTATAATATCAATTCTTATCTTAAAGTTCTTAATAAAGAAATAGTTTCTATTTAGGAGGGATTAAATAAAGAGTATTAATTTATATAGAATAATACTTCTATATATTAAGTAACTAAAGTATTAGATTAATTTAAAACTAGGGGTATTCCTTTAATCGATTTCTAGTCTTCTTATAGTTCTGATTTCAATTCTATTAAGCATATTTAATGATATCTAAAAATATATGTTTTTGAGATATTTCCAGATATTGCAATAAACAAAAGCAAATCAGAATATACTAAATAGAAACTAGAGAGTATATTACAAGTAGCTTGGAATACATTAGATAATCAATTATTTATAAATTTGGGAACTAATATGGGGAGTAGAATAGAGACTTGTATTATAGCAAATGATTAGTATACTAAATATTGAGAGTTTAAATTATAGAATCATTATATAAATTAATAATATTATTAAATATATATATATCAAGAGATTCTGAAAATTTAATAATAAAATATTGAAGAATTGATTTAATAATTAGAATTGAATAAGAGGGTGATGTTGGTGGATTCCCGGGTAAAATCCGGCCGACGAACAGCTGTGCCCTAGTACTGTACTAAATCGTCTCGCGATTTCCTTCCTTCCCTTTGCTATGGACACACAATTTTCTTTAAATCTGTTTAATAGCGTTATTGTGGCTAGCAAACAAGGTATAAAATAATATCAAAGCCATATCAATTTAATTTCCACCTACAACGATATCAGGATGTAGCGTTTTCGTCCCGTAAACAGGCTTTTTAGTGATATCGTGCGGCATGGCCACAACCTCATCGCCAACAATAATTTTGAGAGTAGGCAATAAAGTTGCATTTAATGGCGTATTGTCAAGCTTGAAGTCTATCAGCGCAATGTTCTAATCACCCAACACCAAACAGAAATATCCGAAGAGAAAACTCACCAGCTGTGCTCTCCACCTCAAGTTCTTTTTCAAGAGTTCTTCCGTTCCTTCGCCATCACCATCTTCACCATGCCCTTTGTAACTACCTCCAATAGCAGGCTCCCTCAAAATAACAATCTCATCATAGGCCAATGCTTTCGTCGCATCATTAGAAACCGCACCCGGCGGAGGTAAAATCACTAGACTTCCTACCAAACTTTCACTTCTCCCCCACTCCTCCGGACTCTCTGGTATCTTGCCTAGAAAAAGTCGAACAATAAACCGCTGGCCTTGAAGATCCAATTTAGAGACACTGAGTGCTGCGGTCCATTCTCGTAGTGTTTTGTTCGTGTTTGGTTCTTCGTGTTGTTTTTCTGAGGAAAGTTCTCGATTATCGAAATTCCTCTTCTTGATCTTTGAATTGATTCCATCTGCATTGTATAATGCATTTACTCTTCCTGTTACATAACTTGTCATTTGTGCAGCTGTCATATTCCAATCCATAATTTCTGGATAACTATACCCAAGTTGCGACATCGATCTGCAAGTATTCGATGTGAAAAAGGTGGAACTGGTGATAGCAAAGGGCTTCAGAGGAGAAGAGGCTGTATCAATAGTCCCAGGAGGGATAGTATACGTGCCATACCAGTCGATTAAACCCGTAATGAATGTAGAAGGATTAATGGCTTGATACATGGAGAGAACCCGGTCGACATTTGCGTGGTGGAGCCAGCTATCCAGGTCAGCCGCTGTGTATGATTTGTAATAGATAGGGAATGTTAATAGGAATAAAAAGAGAAGATGGGCTTTTACAATATAGGATCAAACCCAGAATAGCTCAGAAAGGACATATGTCCATAAGCACCTCCCACGAGAACATGGACCGCGCCATGCGGCGATTCTATACTCGCTCCCGAAACTGCCATCGTAGCAAAGCTATTGAAATTGCTTGATTTCATGATTGCTGTCCACTGTCGCCGGCCCCATCAGCATTCTGCTCCTTCTTTCCTATTCTTGATTCTATGCCACCATATATTTCAAGAGACAGCCCAAGGGCCAAGACGAAGATACCAAAATAAAAACTTACCACTTGATCTCCCAACCCTGCATTTTGCAAATTCGTGTTTGCAGCGTTGAAATCACTTTGTCCATTACCTAGGTAATCTGGACTTCTCACCGTCCAATTGTACTGTGCCATATAACCGTCACTGTCCCCAGGAGGAAATTGTTGCTGATTGAGCGGTTTATTCTGGAAGTTATAACGGAAGAGTGGATTGTTCACATAGGCAGTAGCCCCAGAGGGGAGTACGATAGAGACAGTGGCGACATTAGTGATACTAGGCATGCTAGGGCTAGCACCCCAGTCCCAAAAAGGGATTCGGAGGTTATCAGCGGCAGCTTGATAGGCGGGATAAAGTGTAGATATGTAGGTTTTTGCTATGGTTTGGGCGTAGCTGGCGAGAACTTGCTACAGTCAGAGAGGGAACGTGAGTAATTTGCTTTCAGCGTGAGAGTGCAGGGAAATTAACCTCAAAAAGTGCAAGGTAAGGACGATGCCATGTTGTGAATAATACCGAATCTACACCATACATTAACATTTATTCTCAGATTAGAGCTAGATTGTCTGACCATGTGTACAATACCCGGTGGTTGGAGCTGCGATAGCTTGACTTACACCATCCCAAGCAATGTATGGTCGACCGTGAATACCTACAGAAAATCTCAAAGTCAACACTGAAGGTGATTTTACATGCTTAGTATTTCGAGCCAATCAAGCTCATATGAACATTATTCGAGATTACCCACCTGCCAGTTGAAAGTAGGACAGCCCGTCAGTATATTCGTTTGCAGCTTGCATGGCAAGAAGAGCTTGAATATATAGCGACCTTGATACGTCGAAATTAGCAATTGAATGGTAAAATGATGTGTATTCAAAACATCTACTGTAAGGGAGCTTACCATTGTTGAATGTTATTCTGCAAATCGTCAATATTTTGTCTGAATGGTCGAGCCTTTGTATTCGAGTTGATACCAGTTGTCACCCCAGTTATGGGATAATACTGAGCATTGCCATAAGTGATAAAGATAGAACATGCAAGCAATCCCATAGGGAAATACGGGTATTTGATTATCATAATCACTCTTTTGAGGCTCTGCGGTGAAAGTTTTGGAGTAAAAATAGTATGACATAAACTCAAGTAAGGGTATGCGTGCCTACAAAACCATCCATATATGAAGTTCCAAGCAGAGCAAACAGCAGAATACAAAAGAAATCAAGACTTCAGCCTCGGTCGTAAGGATGAAAGTCGACCATACAGACGTCGCAAAATCATGCATGCATATCCATAAATGCAGTGGATATTGAAACATGCCATACCCACGAGTTAGATCTCTCTCCGAGTAACACAGAATCATTGAATACAACAATAGATACGACATTGCATAGCTAGTTCAAGAAAGAAAGTCTCTAATGGTACAAGAATCTCGGGATTGCCTTCGTCACACGAGAATGATTCAAAATGACGACTTCGTAAATTTATTATGTGACAGAAACGCCAAACTCTTTCAACGGCGATGCGAGCGTTCAGTGCTAAAGTATAAAGAATGGTATGGTCGGGTTCTCCAAGAATATACTGATGTGTACCATGCAAGAACCTCCAACCATGTATGGATTGAATCACATCTACTATGGACTCGACCGATCTCCCGATGCGGTCATCTAAGATCTCGGTGTGTTGCGGAAACGTTACATTTGCAACGAATGCTTTTTCAGATAACCTTGAAAAATGTGTGCAAGAACAGGTGGAGTCAACAACAACTTAGTAGGTGCTATGTCCTTGAAAAATTATCCAAGTCATGAGCCAAAAGAACGCGTAATCTCAAATGAATCACGAATCTTGAAGGAATTCAACGACTGCAGGCCGACCACCTTTATATGCCACTTGCCGTCGATAGAGGCTGTGGCACGTTGACACGACATCGCGGAAATACAGACTGACGAATATTCATTCTCAGCTCTATTCTAATCGGACACGAACCTTTCCAAACTTCATGAAGATTTGCAGGTTGAAAGGATATCGTCCGAACACTTAGACTTCCAAGTTTTGTCCTTGCTATCTCCAACACCCCTTGACAGCACAACACAATCTTCTACGACTCAGTGCCAATTTAGTGAACAACATTCGCGCATCTAGAACATTGATGCCCGCTGCTTTGTTATTTTGTCATCCAACACAAGATCATGTGCAATAATTCTTGGCTCAAGGAAAATTATGTCCGTCGCAACGCCATGTCAAATCAGAGAAGGATTTTAGACTTCTCGCGTGACTATTTTCTCCTTCCCTTATGCCGATCGACAGTTAAAAATAATCGAATACACTTTACCATAGGCCTGATTGAAGCTCGCTTCCATTGTCAAGAACCGAGCATGCGAGAGCGAAGCCTATTCTTATGAATACAAAAATGACACTGCTAATCTTCCTGTAGTACACCTACCTTCTATGCTAAATTGTCAAATCTTAGTTACAGCTCCACTTTTTGTAGCACACACGATATGCACATTGAATCTAGAATTCCAGTACTAAGTACCGTATCCATAGCAGCCATTCTTATAGATACTCAGCATAGACAATTTGTGGCCGCTGCAGCTACACCTTTTTTTGTTTTGTTGAAGATATCACCTGCCGTCAAGAACAACAGAAAATATACTACCATTAAAAAGATTTCAGCGGCCTGCATATAAACCACCAGTCCAGAAAGCCACCAGGATTTTGGTTCCGTGCTTTGACCATGGTAGTGTATTCTTCCGACTTCTTGTATAAGGATTGTTCGTCAGACTAATATCTGTGGGACTGACTTGAGTAGCATTTTATCGTAACACGCTGGCGAAATACGTATTTTGGAAACTAGAGATCGATAGAGTGTATAATAGTGCTTGATCGTGAAGTGTAATGGATCGTAATCTCCTTGTTGGGAATAAAATGGCAGGATATATGTATTGGTGAATTACCAGGGAAACTCTCTGCAACTAAGCCAGTATAACAAGAACAAAATTTAATACCTGAGACCTATGAGGTCAAGTTACTAGAGCTGTATAGTCCAGAAAGCCCTATCAATTTCAATGATGGTTTGTGCTTGGATTACTCAAAGTGCAGCCGTTCCTGGAAGAGCCGAAGGAAAAGAATCATCGCACAAAGGCGAATGAAAGCACTTGCTTGAAAAGAGTGGTAAAGAATGACTACATGACTTCATGTATAATAACGTTGGATATCATTTGATGGTGGCCACGATTCTCCATATACCTATTTATCGGAAGTCACCCGGACTCAAAATGTGGGTACACACTGCAAGCGGGAAAAACAGCCATTTCAAGCTCAAGAACAAGAACAAAAACGACAAGACACTAGAGATACACAAAATCAAGCAACCCAAAACAATTGGAGTACAATGATTGCATTAAAGCTGGAAGATACAGTATTGTACTGTATGAGCATATTTTTTCTGCTTATGAAGCGCGCAAATGGCCATTCTTTCAGCCATGAACAGGTGTTGAGAGAGTCGTCGACGAAAAACAAGAACGCCAATTCAAGACATTCCAGGAGAAATTACTCGGAGTACACCGAATGTCAAAGATACCTTGTACCCGCTTGCTATACGCGACATTTTCATCGTCATATGAAGGACCAAGACGTATTATGTTCTCATACCTCATAAAGCCTGCTGGCCCAAGTGGGTATGTAGTGTTCAAGAAGGTCCGATGTAGCTGAAGAAGTGAATTGCGACTTATGCCAGTCAGTCATTCAATCATGCTTTTACGGTCTGGTTTTTAATCATTACGACAGAGGCCAATTCTGAATTTGAAGTGCTTCTCGTATGCAATATGGATAGTCTGAAATATAGACTTTATAATTTTCCATAAAGTTCTACAAGTGTTTACGTCCTTTCTGA
The DNA here is from genome assembly GCF_013461495.1 of Botrytis fragariae. NCBI lineage: Eukaryota > Fungi > Ascomycota > Leotiomycetes > Helotiales > Sclerotiniaceae > Botrytis > Botrytis fragariae. Next base: position 1,665,633 of record NW_023500987.1, read on the forward strand.
TGTGTGGGCATGAGTCACGTGACCAAAGACAAGTCCAAATGTGCTTGCATTTTGGGAGGGGGGGAGGTAGGGTGATAGCGCAATCACTTACTGAACTGCTCTTGAGGCGATTTTCTTCAATTCCTACAACCTGCAAATCTTGGGCCCATCATGACGTTCAACTGTCATGAGGATGTAGCACTTTCTAAAACTTCAGCTTTCAGCCACATCACCAGCCACATTAACAGTTTTCGAACTTTAGCCAATGAGAGCCCCGTTCATCGCACATGTCCATTTCACAAATCATTTTTTTTTTTTTTTGCAATCTACGATTTGAATTCCAGGCATTAGATAAAGCCATCATACGCTGTAGTCACAGCCTCAACGACATAATGGTAGAATGGAGTGAAGCTCTCCAATAAGATCGCTAAGAGCCCCCACGTGTAGTGCTTCTAGGCTCTCGCTACTCCTATACCAAGATCTTGACTTCTTGGGATTTCTTGGAATCAATCCCATCTTGTCCGTATCACAATGTTGGATCGATAAAACCCAACACGAGAAGTTTAGAAAGTCCACAACAATACTGATTATTGTTAATACCAAGAAGAATAGAAGATTCTCCAAGAGACCAAAGTCGTTGTATTGTTAGGAATACTTTCTTGGGACGCGGCATATCGGATATCAGTTCTAAAATTTTGAAGACATGAATATATAATCGTAGGCTCCCGTGGCTATGGCTGCTTTCACAACCATAATCAAGCCAAACCTTCGTCTCTGTGAGCTTGACATCTGAAATAAAAATGGCAGTCCTCGAACAATTTGATTACATTTTTGCCATTGGCATGATCTTTGCTTTCCTCGATGCTTGGAACATCGGTGCCGTAATCCTATTTCCAGCCCTCCTGAACCCATTGCTGATACCCAAAACAGGTGCAAATGATGTTGCGAACTCCTTCGCTACTTCCGTCTCTTCCAGGTCGTTGACGATGAAGCAAGCTATGATGATAGCCACTGTAATGGAATTTGGTGGTGCCGTTGGTGTTGGGTAAGTTTGTGTTGATATCTTGTTATATCAACCCTTCTGATACTGATAAATCTTCAGTGCTCGTGTTGCAGATACTATCCGAGGCAAAATTCTTTCAACCAAGGCTTTTGAGGCAGAACCGTCTGTCTTGATGTTGGGAATGACATGTGCTCTAGTATCTTCTTCTCTTTATTTAACACTAGCCACAAGGCTAGGTCTTCCTGTTTCAACTACGTAAGTATGATCCTTATACAAGTTGTCAATCATTTTACTAAGTAACCCCACAGCCATAGCATAATTGGAGGGGTGATAGGAGTAGGTATTGCAGCGATAGGAGGAGATGGAGTCAACTGGGGCTGGAATGGAGTATCACAGGTATTCGCAGCCTGGGTCATCGCACCAGGAATCGCTGGTGCTTTTGCAGCTATTCTCTTCCTGATCACAAAGTACGGTGTCATGAAACGAAAGAATCCAGTGCGCGCTGCACTTATTAGTATTCCATTCTATTTTGGACTTACCACGGGTTTATTGACCAGTATGTCCCATTATCCAAATTCTTTTCACAACAGAGGCCTGTAGTAACCTAGCTAACTCTTCGTCAAAAAGTGCTTATCGTCTGGAAAGGCGCCGCTTCCGCATCAGCAGCCGTCAAAACATGGGGACCTGGCCAATACGTGGGTGTGATTTTCGGTACCGCCATCGGTTGCGCTCTTCTATCTGCTATTTTTCTCCTCCCATTTCTGTACCGAAAACTAGTGCTAAATGATTGGCAACTTTACTGGTGGCATATCCCCCAAGGCCCATTGCTGCTTCGACGCGGAGAAGTTCCTCCTAACACCTCTGGACGTGAGATCATCCAGAATTACTACAAAGGTCACAAGACGCGCGCAGAGCTTGATGCCGAAGGCTCGGATAATGTGAAGACTCAACCCAGTGATGACGTTGAATCAAAGACAAACGAAGATACAAATGAAAAGCATGGTATTTCATTTGTTTCGCCTGCTTCTTCGGATATCGGGTCTTCAACAAGGGATGAGACAGCAGCTACTCCCGTCATCACAAACGAAGAGCCTATATCGGCAAAACCTTGGTATGAACCTAAAACACTCTTAGCCACAGCAAAACGTATCTTCTTTCACGGTGTTTCCGTCGATGTCGTTGCCGAACAGAAGAAATCCTCTATCCTTACTGGCAATCTCGAAGCTATGCACGCCCGTGCAACCCACTACGACAACAAGGCCGAGCACACCTATTCGTTCTTACAAGTACTGACTGCCGCCACTGCATCCTTTGCTCACGGAGCCAACGATGTCTCAAACGCCGTTGGACCTCTTGCTGCCATCTATTTCATCTGGCACACCGGTTCCATCCAATCTAAGTCGCCTGTACCAGTGTGGATTCTATGTTATGGAGCCGGCGCTCTCGTCATCGGTCTCTGGACATACGGATACAATATCATGCGCAATCTCGGGAATCGATTAACACTACATTCTCCCTCTCGGGGATTTTGCATGGAGCTCGGTTCTGCAATAACTGTCATTATGGCTACCCGACTTGCATTGCCCGTGTCTACTACCCAATGTATCGTTGGAGCTACAGTTGGAGTTGGACTTGTGAATGGAGATGTAAAGAGTATTAATTGGCGAATGGTGGGATGGATTTATATGGGATGGATCATCACATTGCCGATCACGGGTATCATTTCGGGGTGTTTGATGGGTCTCATTTTGAATGCGCCAAGATGGGGAATGGGCGTTTGAGGGATTTGATAGAAGAGAGGGATTCCCGGTGCAGACGGGTCGAAGAAGCTTCATGGTTGGGATGCTATGCGACTGGGAAGGATTTAATTGCAGGATAGTACAATACAGCTCATTTCACTAAAGTTAGAGAATCTATAGATGTAACATCAGAGGACTGAAGACACACTGTTCGTTTCATTTTCTTCAAAGCTTTATAATCCAATCTTTTTCTAAACTATTCTTTCCCGTCTCATGCTTCTCCAATCCTCAATTTGCCTCTCCCTCATCGCAATCACACAAGAATCATCATACAAGCATCTCATTTTACTCTCCTCTCCGGACATCGAATCGACACGTACCAGACAATATCCGCCCCCTTTTGATTTTCCCGATAACCAACAAAAAGCACTGCCAATTCGCTTACCTCCTCCATTCCCTTTTCTGAAATTCGGCTATCGACTCCTTCCCCCCTTAGATTCTCGGGGGCTTTTCCTGTGTTTTTCCTTAGTAACATAACTCATTTCCCTCATCTGAGATAACCACTACATTCGCCCAATTCTTCACACCGGCGATTGCACTCAAGTTGGATTGATCAATACACCCAAAGTTTCACGAACAAAAAAATAGCACGAATAAGTCACCACAGGTCACCGCGAATAATAGACTCCACCAACACTACTACAACAGGGAAACCATGTAGTACGCTTTATGCATGCCATTAATTTAGTATCTAAGTACTGCCCAGGCGAAGGTACCCATTCCTATGATGAAGTGCCCTCCCATCAGCCGACGAGAAAACAACTTATCAGCTCAGCTAAAATTGAAAACAGGAAAAAGGAACCAAAAGCCAACGATAAGCATCAGCAAGAGTCCCGCTCGCTCATCAAACTTCATAATTTTATGAAGGACGCAAAACTCCAATCCAGATGCTATGCATGCAAAGAGGTATTTGGACTTGATGAATGAATGAGACAAGAAAAAAATACAGCAATCAAAATTTATTCATGATCGAGAATGAATAACGCCGTGCATGTATTGCACAACGAATGCCATCGACCCCAAACTCCCCAATATATTAATTGATACTCCTAAGAACTCCTGATTCCCACCAGCGATATTATTATTTATGATATTGCCGTAAACGTGCAGCTAATGCTGAACTCTGAAATTCGTCGTAATCCGAAAAACGCCAAAGACCCAATCATTCAACCATAACTCCATTAACTTCGGCATCGAAAATTACTTCCTGCGGATTGCGAGGATCGTACCATGCAACTCGTCTCTCGTCTCCGCGACGCCCCCCAACTGTAGTCCAAACATGCTTGAGCTTCTTATCGTCGTAAATTTCACGATGTCCCATCCATCGTAAACGTGTCTTGGGTTCCATATCACTGATTCCAAGACCACCGTTTTGTACCCACTCTTTAACTGCACATCTGATGAATTCAACTTTTCTCCTAAAGTCATTTGCTTGGGGAAGACCTTGAATCATTGGATCAATCTCGGGACGTTTGCGTGAAGTGGGTTTCACTGCCCTCGAGGGCTTAGCCATGAAGTTTAGAAGTGTTTGCAGAGGATAGGAGAGATGTTGTCGCTCATCAAGGGCAGTCGTCGGAAGCGTTCCATTTTCCGTGAGCTCTCGTGCGCATTCGAAAGAAAGGTGATAGAAATCACACCAGAATCCATCCGCTGAAAGGACGACTTTAGTATGATCGGGAAAGTTGAACTGAAAATGGCCGTCACTGAATCCCCAGCAACCAACATCTCCCCATCGTTGATAAAACGTGATGACTGTACTGTTGACAGTAGCCTCGGGATTCTGACCGGCCGTCCATGATTCATAAGGATACTCGGCATCTCTGCCATAAGCAAACATATAATTGCCAAATTTCTTCCATAGACAGATCTTTTCTCGTTTGCGATTATCAAAAGAGTCTACACCTAGAGGGAGTCTGCCGGGTCGACCCTCGGGACTTTCAGCAACTCTGTAAGTCTTGGCAGGGACCGATCCACGGATCATTCCCCTCTCACCCTTGCTTTCATAAAATTCTACATTCGGACCAGAAATTGGAATAATCTGATGCCTGTGTGCGTACGATTTGTTGGTTCGATTCGCGAGATGCCTCTCTCCGTCGCGAATAACAATGCAAGAAGGAGCGATGACGTTATCCTCACTTTCTGGAGAACCAGCTGGTGTTTCCCTAAAGACACAACCCACGCTTCCGTTACTGAGAATATATCCAAGCCCATATTTGTTGGTATAATCTACCCACTTCACAACTATAGCAGGGGTGGCGGGTCTAGATTTCGGAGTGGCTGCAATGGATCTACTGTTCAAAGCTCGGTCAAGCTCGACCTGGAGCCGTTGTAGGCCTTCGAGAATATGGTCTGGCTTGCTACCTGGTAACCACTCCAATTTTTCTTGAGGTGAAAATAGCGAAACAACCTTCTTAGTAGACTGTTTTTTCTTCAGTTCCTGTGATTTTCGTTCCTCGTCCGCTTTTTGCAACTCGTCCACCAAATCAGCTGCAAGGCGCCCCTCAGCTTCGGAAGAGATTTGTGGTACAGATGGAATAGTTTTGGTCTTAAGAATACTACGGGGGGGTTTGATCTCGGCTGTTGTGTTACTGGCCGGCTCTCTAGTATTGGTCTCTCTTTGGATCGGTCGTCGAGGAAGGGCACCTCTGATTGAAGCAGTGTTTAATGGTTGATCCTTGATGCGCTGCTGTGCCGCAAAGCTTTGACTAGCAACTCTCTGAGAAACGGTTCTTTGTGAGAGAGGCTTTTTGGCCAACGGTGCAAGACTCGACTCTGCGAAATCCGAAACGAGAGAATCCACAACTGTACTAGATGCCTCAATCTCAGTAGTAGCTTTTTCTTCAACACTTTGCTGGTTTTGCTCTCTGACATGTTCGGAATACGGACGGTAGATGATACCCTCGGCCAGTGGCACATTAGGCGTAAGACCGGCTTTCTCTTCTAAAGCACACTCCTTGTAAAGACTTGTGTACTGTTTCTTTGGAGTCCAGGGACCAACTTCACATTTGATGCATAATTTCTTAAGGCTTCGAGCGTAAGGATTCGGCTTGCCAGGTTTAACAACGACTGAAGGGAATTGATCGGGCCTTGGGGGATCCTCTAGTAAATCGGGACTCATCTCTTCAACCTGGGGCATCCAGCCGCAGGTGAAAAACGGGTGTTGCACAATGATATCTGGATGTGGGCGCTCTTCTGCATCCTGTAACATGGTGGATACCAAATCTTGAATCTCTGGTGAGATCATATTGGCACTGACGAAATGTTGTGGCCAGGTGTATTCTCTTTCCTTTGCACGTCGATAAATTTCATCGGCTGTAGCGGACTGAAATGGTGGTTTTCCGGTGAGCATGGCAAAACTGAAGCATGTTAGATCAGGTATGGAGACGTTTATAGAACTACGAAATGCCGACTCACATTATGATACCCAAACTCCATATGTCAACTGCATGATCGTGTCCACCATTGTTTTTGGATAGGATTTCAGGCGCAATATAATTTGGTGTTCCACATAGAGTTGTCCTTCTGCATGCTGCCATATCCTTATTCGACATGAGCAATGCTGCAAGTCCGAAATCACCAATCTTAACATTCATATCCTTGTCCAAAAAAATGTTTCCCATCTTCAGATCACGGTGTATTATGCCTCTTGCATGCATATATTTAATGGCTCCAGCAATCTGGACAGTGTAGAAACGAACTTCCGGCTCCGTAAGATACTTTCTCTTTTTGACCATGTCCATTAACGAACCATTAGGGCAGAGTTCCATAGCTATGTAAGTGCATTGATCGTGTGAAAATGCTCGGTAGAATCGAACAATGTTTGGATGATTCATCTTCGAATGGATTTGAAGCTCGGTTTGGAACTATCACACGGGTTTAGCTCACGACGTTACCGTTATCGAGGGTAGTTGGGCTAACCTTTTGCTCCATTTTCTTCTGTGACATGTGGCTTTTGACAATCTTCAAAGCATACTTCTTCCTTGTCCCTTTAAGTTGACCTTCGTAACAAATAGCAAATCCACCTTTCCCAAGACAACGGCCGGTCTTGTATATAGATCCATCTTTTCGATCCGAACATGGTGGTTCTGGTACCTCACTAGGTGGTGGTGGAGGGTGATCCTTTTCTCTTGCTAACTTGGTTGGGGGAGCTGTTTTCTGCACCGCTGTTTTCGTACGAATATTCGCGTTGACATCTCTGGGTGATAACGCGTCCATTTCTTCGTTACAGGGAAATTGTTGTTCCCAGATGAGGCAACGGTGAATGTTTTTGAAAGCTGTTTTCGTGAATTGTTCGTAGGTTTGTCCGTTGAAATTTTCGTCAACCTGCAAGCGCCTGTACTCGAGATCTAGCTGTATCACTTCATGAAACTTTTTCAGTTCGGTGCCGTCGTGAGCACAATAAGCCTGGATAGTACGGTAGTCAGTAAAGAATAATACAGCGTGCTGGTTTTTCGGCGACTTTCGATCACAATTGGCGGAAGCGCTGCTGAATCGAGATAGAACGCATCCTATGATATCTAAGATTTCTATTTCGAGCGGTACTATTTCCCATACGAGCTTAGGATAATGAAGTTCCAAGTGCCCTCTGTCTGCACATCCTGGATGACCGTACACATATCGTCCCAGCATGGAGCCATGTCTATTGGAAAACTCGGAGATCTGAGTCGAAGATGGTCTTTGTCTTTTTGCGGCTTCTTCTGCGTCTGATAATGCTACCACACTAATTTTTGGTGTCCAATGTTGAGATAATTTGTGGATGTTCACTTCCTCCATGGCCGATGTTTTTGAAAGCAGAATTGTGACTTACAGTTGGGGGTTTAATTGTTGTCCGAATACATTCTCCCTCGGGTAGTTTGCAATTTACTGTCAATGTTGTCAACCGATTAAAGACAGTGAATTTGATGAGGCTGATAAGATCAAAAAGATGGGTTTAGAAACAAAGTACTTTTTTCTTGCTCATGTAGTTATCCGAATTAATTGTAAACAGCCTCGAAAGGGTTCTGCTGGTCTGGGCGGGAACAAGCTTGAATTTTTTGGTTGATACAGCAACAAAGCCACGAAACACGAAACCTTCCATCTTTGCTTAGAATACTCCACCAAAATTACACCATCCACTCTGACACCTTCAAAAAAATAACCAGGCTGACTAAGTTAAATTACCTGCTGGGTGCTTACCCAATATCTTGCCTCGAAATGGATTTGTGAATATAATCCATAGATATTTGGCTGAGCTTACATTACATTACAATGGCAATTCATTAACTGTCAATCTTACTACTTCGATATGTCAATGGCAACTGCAGTATAGAAGCGTCCTTTAAGATCCTCAACCACTCATTATGGTCGCGCTTCCTCTATTTAAACTAGGATCCCTCTTCGTGAGGCATATCTCCAAGTATGGTGCAGTATGTATTGACTTACCATACTGTATTTCAAAAGATGCAAGCTAACACCTCTAAGAACTGGATCAAGAGGCAGGCTCATGAGCACCAGAGATTCCGGGCGATAGCAGCTAGAGGTGGACAAGCAATGCATCAATGGAATATGAGAATCCAAGTAAACCTGTTACGGGACAAACAAGCCGAAAAGAGAGCCAGAGAAAAGGCGGAGACTCCAACTGTAAAGACAGAAGAGCAAGCCAAGGCGGAAGAAGCTGCGAAAAAGGCACACCGTCACAATCAAGAAAACACTAGCGTTTGGAGACGGAGATTCAGACCTTTGACGGAAACCAGAGCTGTTGATCTCTTTGCTGATGTTATCGGCGATACCTTTATCCTTTCGGTCGCCATAAGCTTGTTAATGTATGAGTATATCAAAACCCAGTCAAAACCCGATTCGAATGCGGAAAAATTGGCAGAGCTACAAAAACTCGAAGAGGAATTGAACCTGCGGCAGAAAGAATTAGAGGAAGCGCAAAAGAAGCAACAAGAGCGTGTAGAAATACTTGAACAGGTGTTGGAGGAAATTCGGAGTGCCAGTGCAAAGAAAAAGTTGACATGGAGATCATGAATTTCCAGTCGAATTGCGGAACATAACAGTTGCACAAGGGTGGAGAGCAGCCCTTCTATATATAGCAAAGCGTTTGGGAAGCACCTGGCACCTACATATATAGATTATCCCATGAGTAGAGATGCAGAGAGGAAGATGGACGTTGAGAAATCTGTAGCTGGGGAGGCAAGTGACGTATACTTCTCACGGTACAAATAACAATAAGGGAAAGGGAATTCACACAAAGTAAGAGAAATAGGAGGTCTAAGGACGCCGAGCTCATCCATTCTCTCTCGGATGATGTAGGAAGAAGGTCAAGATGTTTGAATGTACATGCCAACTCATCAAATGTAAAAACTATCGAAAAGTATCATGCACTTTCTACAATTTCTTTGAGGTTGTGTTTATGCGTAATGTCGTTTTCTAGAATTCATAGATCGTAGTTCTCATGGTTTTCCAATATGGCGCTAAGAAAGAGTCATCTTTTTTAGGAGGCAATAGTACCAATATTCCCATTCAAACAACGGCATGACGTTGGTAAAACGGACAATACAACATAACGATGTTCTGTTCATCACTTCGCAAAAGACAACAATGGGCTTCATTGCCTTCCACTTTACTGATGGAGAAGATGCCAAAGTGGAAAGGTCGAGTTGCTGAAATAATCCTCGACTTCCAATACTGACAAATAGACAGAAGCGACTCTGAATACACATGATATATCACTCCCAATGCAGACTAAAACAGGCGAGCAAGAGTTTTTCAGAGTTCTCTTGCTCTCTTCAATAGATATGCAACCCATCGCAAATCTATCCGCCCGAGTCGAAAGACTCTATCACCAGACTGGAGGTCGCAATGTAGGGATAATTTTTCTTCTCCGCGAAGAGGGCGGCAATGACAATGGCTTGAAAGAGTTTATGAATCTTCAAATCAGGTATTAGGAGTCAAGAATCATAACTTAGAACATGGCCCCTTTTTAACATAACTTTAGCTTGATGTCCACTTTCAAGATGCCAATTCTACCTCTAATATCAGTCCCGCAAATCCTCTCAATAGTACAACCTTTTCAGAGACAACTTTGTATCGTTCCATCTTCCAAAAGAATCGATGCTCAATATGAGCTTTTGCCGTTCAGCCACGTCGGTAACACCATGACGGAACATACGAGAAATATACTCAGCGATATTTGTCACAGTGTCCCAGAACTGGCTCGTACTGCTAGTACAACCGACGGGCAAAAGCAGTTAAGGGAATGGCTATCAGAACCCAATCCGGAATCCGCTCAGGATGTTATAGACTTTGTGAGAACTTCCTTAGCACGATATGCTATGAACTGAAGTAGTTCTGACATGTATGAACAGTGGAAGCGAGAATATCTCCTCGAGTAAGATAGATACTCAGGGGATTTGAAGTCCATATGATTACAATGTTTGCTCATCTCACATGTGATCGTTCTTGGTGGAAGATGTCTCTACAAACGATTTCTCAACTTCCTGCGGTGGATAGGAGAATCATCGAAAGAGCACTGTTGGACGTGTGAAGAGAAGCATCTAGAAACCGAACTGGCCTAGACTTGTCACTTGCTCAATCGTAAAGATGACCAACAAATCAGATTACTTTCGTGTTGTTTCTTGACGCGGCTATTATGATAGAAATTACGATGAGATATAATTAATCCTCTCCAAAATTGGTTTCTAGATCGTAGATGGCTGATTTGGCAGTGACGTAGCACCCCTTCATATTTACTCATGGTGGGGTCGAATGTTTTGACCCCATCCCAACCCAATGTAATCAAACGGATGGCGCCGACGAGTGTATGACACGCATTAAATTATATAAACTCATCCATACGATTCCAAGCAAGAATAAGAAATAGGAATGAAACTATGAGACCCAGTCGACCCCACCCCAAATGGCCAAAAAGGAGTCGTGTGAGATGAAAGGTTAGAATGAAACCTGGAATGTGACGTCATAACAATGAGGGGTTGAAACCACGCCAGGAACGAAAACTGCAGCTGCCAACAAATTGAGTCAATCTGATTGAGCTACAAAACCAGCCAAAGTTCCTCTTTCTACGACTCTTTCCTTCCTCATACAAACAAATCTATCAATCAAACAACCTCACGAACATCAACGATCAACAATTATTTCAACTACACACCAAATATCTTCTTTCAATCGACAATACAACCGCAATCATGAAGGCTTCCGGATCCCAAACCAAGATTCACTACAAGGGTACCAAGACCGATGAGGACTTCATCGTCTTTGTAGACTCAGAGGAAGATCTCAAGAAGTGGAAGGGAGACAAGAGCATTCCTCTTGCACAAGTTGTCGGTCTCTTCAAGGTCTTCGTTACACACAAGTAAGCTCTTTCCCTCATCATTACCCCACACTCCACGTAAAGCTTCAGCTTTACATCGATACTCTCTTCAACATCAGAGCACCATCTATATAGTCTTTTATTCATTCTTTTGATCATCGAATTAACATAATAAACTTCTAGGCACGGAGCTCAAGGTTCTCATGATGAGGCTTCAGAGTCTCAATTGGTGAACGAGTTCGATACCAAGGTTGAGGATGATATCATCAAGACCATTCTCGAGAAGGGAGAGCCACAACACGGTTCTGTATGTTTACCCTTTCCCATATGCCCATACATTTTATCAGAGCAAAGACTAACATTACCTTACCCCGCAGTCAATGGAGAAGACCGGACCCAAGAACGATAGCATGGGTGCAATGAGTGCTCATTAGAGTACTTACATCGGAGTTGGCGAATGGTTTGAACGGGACGGAATGGGATACGATATGATATGATGTTATTTGCATGCATGCATTATATGACATGACATCGCACGATTTTTGCTGGAGATATGGATCAATACCCTTGGAGGAAAGGATGGGAAGATCACTAAAATACACTACGATTTGATGAGATATCATATTGCCTCTTTAATTAGCTGGTATTAGCACTAGTGAAGTATCTAGTAGCTACGGATGCTCAATGAAAAAAAAATGATAAAACTCCATTGTTATGTTTACCGATTGTATTGTGCATGATCACTCAATGCGAGAAATGCTTTTCACTAGGGAAAGCACAGCAAATAACCGCTGGACCACCAGGACGATACTTTGGCTTAGTAATGATCACAATGCACGAACTTGTCTGAGCATCTACAAAGTCAAGAGAACTGTTTGTTTCTTGCCACGACTTCTACTACTCCATGATTAGACTAATGGAAGATCTACGTGACAGCAAAGATATACAAGGAGGAGACCGAGAAACATGGTTCGGAGCTCAAGAAGAAGTGATTAAAGTTTGTTCTTCATTATCTTGATCGTATATTGCATATCGAAATTCTCTTTTCAAAGGAAACCTCAACCGGCTCAGAACATTTCATTTGTCAAAATGAATAATTGTCGTGAAGATCTCGAAGGCCTCTGACTCTGTATTTATTTCGAGTCTATACAGATCTTAGATGACACAGTCACCGAATTTCATCTCACACGCCAGCAGAATATGTACCGTCAAAACTATACGTCAAGACATCACTGGATGCGGAAAGCGAGTGCGCCGTGATTGTTCTGTATACAAGAAGGTCCATACAGAGTGCAATACCCAACATACGATGGTGGTAGCAGTTGCGTCCCCGTCAGAGACTTTCGGCAGTCAAGAACACAATAGAACTTTGAATGGGCGTGCATTTAGTACATGTGGACTCTAACAAGTACGTCTGCAAGAAATTGAAAAGGTCAAACTTTATATCAAGGACCAGTAAAGTTTTGGAACTGGAGCTGTGGAATCTGGAACGGATATAGGGCAGTGAGGGTGTCGTGCGGCTTATTGCGGTCGACTCCTATTTGTCAACCCATATCGAACGACAATCGCCATAGGAGACGTCCTTCTTACCAGTCTGTGAGGTCCTTCCTAAGTTCCACCAAAACAGCATGCCACGGGATTCTTTGTAGTTACTAAAACTCAATCACCCCTGACATTTTTGGACACTAGACTTCACTTGTACACTTGACGCCGTTCATCAAAATAGCATAGTGCATATGGAGTCAAAGCCAGAGAACATCGCCCTGGACAAAAGCACGCACGCTATACCGATCGACTTTGTTGAAACTGGAGGTACAACTTGACAGTAGCTATCACCAGAGATAGAATCTTTATCGGAACCATTTTCTTAAGACATTGAAGCACGGAAATAGAATAACAATTGGAAACTGGGGCAAATACTCTCTACAATGGCTCACGCTACGTGTAATTTGATGGGGCACAAAGTGCTAAGCAAATCTCGCGCCTTGCTATCAGAGCTCTCTCCTTGTATTCCACTTCAGGATGCAATTTCCATGATTTCGTCATCAGTAGATTTCCAATGCGAACAAGCCGAATTCACTCCAGTCAACACTACCGGTGTCGAATTTGACATCGAAGTGACCACCCGGTAACAATACAACTCGAAACATATTTCGAGAACAACTGCCAAAATTCAACCTACCTGGGCCATCACGTTTATCCCCAAGTGTTCATTCGCAGGTGTCCAGAGAGCATGGCCGTCCTATAGTACTAGCATCTTCTAAGTTGCTACCATGACTACCAAGCCATGTGCCTTTCTTGGCATCATCGATTGGTTCCACAACATCATAGTATACTTTCCGCGACTGCTGACACAGGTTTTGAATTCACATCGTCTCTAACAGCCTGCAATTCTGAACTGGGTTTTGGCGAGTTCGACTTGCACGACGACCAGAATATATTACTTTTTAGATCCCCACGGCTCTCATCACCACTGCTTCAATCTTGAAGAGTCGACGCCCGCAAAGCAACATGTCACCTATTTAGAAGCTCCAAGTATGTCACAAGGTTGCATCATGTTCTATTAGAAGGCGATTCCCACAGTCAAAGAGTTCTTCTCGTCTACTTACATTGCTGCCAACTACCTGACCTTTAGGACCTTCCCAAATTGTACCTTAGTTACAACTAACATTGAAAGGGGAAATAGCGTGGTTTAGAAGTACAAGGAATACCAAAAATAGGACATAATGGCTAATGCTAATTAGACGCCAGGCCTACGCAGGCCTACCTCCACGGAAGCTACCTCGAATTCTATATTTCTCGAAAGGAGTCACTTTTCCACAACGTAAGATGTAGAAAAGCTGTGCCAGTGATACTTTCTATAGTACTAGCAAATTGAGTTCCTGTACCAATTTTGGCTCTGGTTCTTGCTCTGGCTCATCCACTTCCATGCCTTCTTCGCAGCAGACGTTGCTTGTGCCTCCTCAGTATCTTCACAACTCATTCTATTCATCTTTGATCACATTATGTGATAGAAATGGACTATACTTCATTCTGCTAGTTGATTCTGTAGTTTTAAATACTAAATTAATGATAATTATTGGCTTTAATATTGATTATTCGGTCCCAATACTATCCTAATCACCCCCCGAGCTCTTCTCAAGGGAACATTCAAAGAACAATAACTCATTCACATCTATACAACCAGGATTCAACCCCCCTACCAGATACAAGACAAGGTAAAGCCATCGGGTATTCCAATCCATACCTAAGGATAAAGATTAACACACATCGAATCATTCCACACTGACAGACGAATTTCCATACCCCCAAACCCATAAATAGCAAGCACCTAGATACCTAGTAAACAACCTGCAACACACAATATCAAATCACAATACACCCTCATCCGCTCGCACCCAGATATACATATAAACATAGGTACATGCATGCATAGTCTTCAGCCATCACCTCTTAATCCGATTCTTCAACCTTTAATTAATTATCCCATACACATACACATACATACACACACATTACACAAATACAAATCCACACCCATGCAAATCCAACCACAATCACACCTCCCCACCCACCCTCCAAACTCAAATCCCAAAAACACTCAATTGCAATACCTACCCAGCCACTCCCAAAATCCCCCAAAGAATCCGGATTCAATTAATTAGTCAATTAAATATGCACGTAAACTAAGCCCTACAGGATCCGGTATTCACGATACTCCGTATTCATTCACCAGGAGCGAGTACCGGTGCTAGAGGCTGTGCACGCACGCACGTACACATTTGATTCTAGGATTTGGGGATCGGGGAATCGAGAATCGGGGAATGGTATTTGGGGAATGGAGATTTTTTTATTGGGGAGGTAGGTAGGTCGATAGGTAGGTAGGTAGATAGATAGGTATTGTTCTTGCATGAAAATGGAAATGAAGATATATATATGTATATGTACCTATCTATGTATCTAGATAGGCAGGAAGGGAAGTATCTATTTATACATCCATCCATCCACCCACCCACCCACCCACACACCTATCCAACCCCCCCTCCAAAAACCAATCAATCAACAAGCAAAAATACATACCTAACGTGATTCATAAAGCCACAACCCCCAGCCCCTAGCTATCATCAGCGTCTCGCGGTACGGAGCAAGGCTGGAACTTGCATCGGTGTCTCGGTTTCCCAATCGGTCGATCCACTAGGTCTAGCTAGCCGGACCGACAGACGGACGGACACGGAAATGAGTTTTTTTTATAGGTTTTTTGGAGAATGGTTGAATGGATGGATGGATGGATGGATGAATGGATGGATGGATGGATAAATGAATGAATGAATGATGACCTTGGTTTTGCAATTTGTCGCTGTGGAGATAATACGTGGAGGGGGAAAAGATATATATATAAGCGGAATGAGATGAGATGAGCTGAGTTGAGATGACACAAGACGACTATATGAAATTACCTACGTAGAGGAGGGAGGGAGCGGCTGGACGTTCATGCATGTGTATTCATTTGTATCGTCGAGATGCTTTATGTGTCGTAGCGATGTAGAAGTAGCGAGGGGTGAGTAATGGATTACATAGATACATAGATACATAGATACCTACCCAAGGATCTGAAGTATCTCCGTAACTCCCTCCCGTCTCGCATCTCGCATCTCGAATCTGGATCAGAGAGATTGAGGCTGGGAGACGAAACTGTGTGTCTGTCTCTTTTGAAGGGGATTTTCTGGTTATGTATGTATGTATGTATGTATGTATGTATGTATGTATGTATGTATATATGTGCATTCTGTATAAGATGGTGGAATGATATGAAATGAAATATCTAGATGTTGTGTTATATTACATGATATAATATGATGTCCCGGACCTTTTTATAGCTGGCTACATACAAGTATCCTATTTCTGTACTTGAGAACACATTTCCCAAGCAGTAATAATAAATTCAGGGTTTCGGTTTAGTAGCAAAGTGACAAAGACACGGATAGATATCATGTACCGCAGGAAGGGAAGAATCAATCATAGTTCTTGAATTCCTATTTTATATCTGAAGCTACTGAATTTCGGAAAGTGTGAATACTGGCTGTCCAGAGTCGGGAGAGATGATTACCTAGGTAGATGATGGTATATACATGTATAGAATCTTCACGATTATATTGATGTTTACAAAATAAAGAACGAAGGAAAACGAGCCAGAAGAATGATGTAGAGAACGATGTGTATTCGATTTGACATTAAGTGTGAAAGATGTATGGATGCATGAAATGCGCATACGACTCTTTGATTAGACTGACTTGCTATCTGTCTCTCGGAACACTCCTCTCCATTACCAAAGCAAACACAACTGCTTTGTCAGATGTTGTGAATTGTTAACGATAGACAACATCTTGAAGTTCCAAAGACTATCACACGTAGTCAATTCTAACCCACATCTATCCACCTTCAAACTTCCATTTCCATCCCCATCCTCACCCATCTCCATCTTTCCATTCATCTCACATTACCCCACACCCAAAGTTTAAACGCCGACCGCTAATGTATACCCCCCAATCCCTCGAAACTCCAACCCTAATATGCAATCCTGTCCTTGCAGTTGGGTAATTGAGATGTCGTAGTCATTCATGTATATCCATGCCGTCCCATATCCCTCTACCAATGTCCCTGCCATTCCTTTTCTATCCCTCACCCAGCACATCACCATGACCTCTCCTCTCTGTTAAACCTTTCCCGTTGTGGATCTCCGAGGAGGGAGTTTCCAAACCCCAGCTATCACTTCCCCTTCACTATACGCCCAGAAATATACCACCAGTGCAATGGTGTAGTAGATAGCGGGATTGGTGGCTTGATATAGTAACGCGGAAGCCAAAGCTGTTAAAGGGAGGATGACCAATCGAGCCTCGATGCTGCGATAGAAAGACGTGCCAACGAGGAATCCAAGTGGCCACTCCCAAGCTAGCATGAATAGTCCAAAAACCAGATTGATGATTTGTAGTATTGGCAAAGGCTTGACGGCACCGTCGAGATTCTTGGTGAGAAAGTCCCAGAAGATTTTGGGCCAGAAGAATCCTTCGATGGCAGCTGCTACTTGATCTAGAGTATTCTGATTAGCTTTGTGTATGGAGATTGATATTAGTGAATACTAACAAATTGCGGCAGTGAGGACAATTAGACGTGCCCAGTGATTCTTGATAAGTCTTCCCATTCTATCCTTGAATGCAGAAGTGTTCGAAACGATGTGAGAAAAGTCACAAAGATGCAGTCTTGAGATAGACCGTAGAGGAAATAAGAAAAGGGTATCGTTTGTACAATTCGTCAGTACGGGTTGAAATAAAAAAACCTTAATAGTAATAATAAAAAATAAGTATCCGAGCCAGCGGAGAATGTGAATAACGAAAGTAAAATGGCGTCGACTCGAAGGAATGGTATCGACGACAATGAGTGCACAGCGCTGTTGTCCCAAAAGTCGTTTGGTACCGATATATCGAGGCGTACCTCTACCTATATCCCCGGGCACCAGGACCGTAATCACTGGGCTGGAGATGATGGTCTCCTTCGTAGCTTGTATCAGGCTTATGACACCTAGTCGAGATGACGGAATGTCTAAGGTGCGGTTTGAAGGGAAGAGCCCTTGAGATGATTATCTGATCTTTTCTGACAGCGGGCATCCGAGCGGCGGGGGAAAGATTATGCGTAGAAAGCTGAGATGAAGTTTGTTGTAAGGAGGACCCGGTAAACCGTTGCATCAAGACATTTGAAGGTTCGGACGTCGTCTGATCCGTGATCTATCTGATGAAGATGGAGTTTGAGGAAGTATGAGGAATTGGGTATCGAATTTGTGAGATCTTCGGAGTTATGAGACGTTTTAGTGTTTTAACGTTTGAGGTAGCTCAGGTAAGTCGTTGTAAAATATCGAAAGATCGTTTCCAAACCTGCGGGTTGAGAGGTTTAAGAATCAACAGGGCAGAGAAGTGAATGGGTGTCATGAGATGAGCGGGGGGGCAGGGTGAATGGTACCTTAGTAGTAACGTTAAGAAAAAATGTCTACTTTCGTGCACGACGCTTTTCTATCTTGGGTTGCCATGATATCTACATCTTGGATCTGCAGCCACTGGCACTGGGAACGGGATTGAAATGCACGATTGGGGCAACTCATGTATGCAAGGATGTAACGGAGAGAAAAAAAATGATTTTGGGAGAGGGAGATGAAGATGCTCCCCATTCTAGGATAGTCAAGTAGATCCAATAGATCTCATTGTGGCTACACATGAATATCGTACCGACCCGATAAATGTAGCATCATGAGGGTAAAGTCGATGGCCATTGGATAGTCGACATAAAAATACGTGGTGTGGTTGAGAAGAGAGAGCGACGATTGGATTCTTTGCCCAGAGGTGTCGGCGCTTAGAGGTGCAATCCAAACGGTTCAATGCAATATTTTTTTGATCTACCAAGGCTGTGAACAGGGTTACAGTGTCATAATTCCGGGATGATTGCATACGACATGTCTCTCGTCTCTTATTTTATCGAGCGAAGTTGTCGCCAAAATGCATGGTGGGTATGATCTGACCCGGAATGGCAAGGGGTGATGCACAGAGCACACCTCGCACCCTTGGATGCTGCAAGGTACTACCTGGATTTACGGGATACGTTTAGGGACAGAATCGGTCTCAGGGGATTGACTGGCCGATGGACGTTCTCACGTATCTTGGATATCCAATAGGACAATTCTTCAACACCTCTCGTGCATGGGAGGAGAGAAGAAGGAGGGGTGTTCCGCGTCGAGATTGGCTCATTGGAAATATTTGATGGGAAAAAAGGAAGGTTACACGTCAAGCGAATCGAGGACTTTAATACATGATGAGTGTGAATGAGCGAGTATCTATCTAGGTATATGCGACGTTATGGCTTGGACATGACGAGAATGATACTTCAATTGGATGCACATGTACATGCGTAGGCATAGATGTATATATATGCACCGAGGTCATATACACAACCTTCTTATTTCAAATACTTTGCATAGCAATAGCAGCAATAGCAGCACTTGGATATTCACCACGAATAGAACAATGATGGATGGTGTTCTTCGCAGGTAGGTACAAGGGTATATGGGTGTCTTTCAATATGATCCCGTGACCTTGTTATATCACATGTCGTACATGAGCAGGTATGCGCAACTGAAGCAGAGAGAGTACCATGATTAGATATTAGATATTAGATACCATGATTTGTCACGTCGCTCTCAATTATCCTTCACCATGATAATGCCTTGCCCACTTCCACCGATTCATCAGCGTTACACATGATCCATTGGAAAGTGTCACATAGACGATGGATGGAATAAAGTGGACGGGAATCCAGAAAGCGTTTGAGAAAAGGCTTTCAAGTTTCGTCTCATCATTCATCGATCGATGACCGCACAATCATCTCAAGTTTGTACCGTCCGGTGGATAAAGTGCATTTTTGCATGAATGTAAGCCTTGTACAGTGATAAAAATAATCCCTTGACAACCTGCCATCTGATATATGTCACTGAGAGTAACCGCTATCGTGAGACGAGGGGCTCTGACAATTCTGGCCGGGCTTTAGTTTGATCGAGGGATCTAAGGGGTCCTTCCAAACGGTTGATGTCGCAGAGATTAATAGGTTGGATAAAAAGAATTGGAAGAAAAAAAAGATGCTGTTGTTGCTATTTTGGGTCCATGGAATGAATCTTCCTTGTAAATCAAATCACCTAGTGTTACTTGCTCTTTCCCTTCCCTTCTTTCGTCTCAAAAATTGACTCCATTCTTACATTTCTTGATTTCTTATCTTATCAAATCCGTATCCATCCATTGGCAATGTCACTCACTCACGCACGATTCACGACCGACCGAACGATTGATCATTTGATATGCAAATTTTGACGGTCGAACTCATAGCGGTGTGATATGTGATCGGGAACTCCGTCATCCGTTCGTTACCTATCCGTGATTCCCCACAAAGTCACTTGGGTGAGAAGTGGACCTTTCGTCTTTCATTGAATCCATCCCGCTCTGATTTTCATGGATCCATGTTCATGAAAGCACGATGTACCTTCTCTTCTCCTCACTTCACCTCACTTCACCTCACCTCACCAAGACGGCTCGTGGCGATGGACATGATACATCTCCCTACCGAGGTATACCTACACATTCATACATATATTTATAGAAACCCCATATCAGGTATGCAAGCAAAGTAGCATCCAAGTCAAAATCCAAGCAACAAAGAGACGAGAGCAAGGTATGCAGAGACTCCCAAATCATTACCACCCAATGATTCCCACCAGGGTCAAAACTCAAAAGAACTATGTGATCACAACGGGAGAATATTCAATAGCTTGCTTACTATTGTGTGATAACGATAACGACGAGCCTATCTCGACATCGCAAAATCCCTTCCGATTCGGCTTTAGAAGAGCCATCGAAGACATTAAACATCGGAAGAGCTAATATTAGGCGTTTGCAGATGTGACTTGTTCTTAGCGTGACATTGGCTCATTCTCTTCGGGTACATATATAACACGTGAGCTGATATCCATCTCAAGTGGGCTCAGTGAGTGGGCTTACCTTTTCTGCACGTCTTTACATCTGCACGTCGCTTCTGCTCAGAAACTAGAACCAATTGGGGTGGCGGTGACATCTTTTCATCTTCATCTCGTCGATGCATTCAATTGCAATCTTGGAAGAGAACTTTCAAGTATCCTCGACTGGGTTTCGTAAAGCGCGGGGCTGATTATCGGCCTCTTCTATTTTCTTCTACTCCAGGGTGATAACCATACATGCTATACAAATTGGTCAAGGCCGACCAGGACAGCTGTCATGGCGGAGCAATTGGCTGTCTCACGTTGCGCCGTCGTTAGCCAATACCTAAACAAATGTAGGTCTATCAGTACTAATTCATAGCCACACAGCATTACTCGGATTATCAACTGGATCAGAATTCTGGTGGCGAATTATCGGTGTCCATCGTATGGTATACTTTGATCGACAGCCGCTGTTCTCCTGTACCTGCAAATCTCTCAGCCATTCGAATGATCATCTTCAATAGCCCAAATTCCGACCGGCACAGTTCGCTACGACATAGCAATTTTATATCCTCTACACGAGATTTAATTGGAATCACAGCATTTGATTTGGATTGTGCGGTGATGAAGCATAGAACCTCTTCATGTCTCACGAGTTCATCATCTTCACAGTCAATGATTGTGTTATCATCCTTAGCTTGATTGTATTGTACAAACATTTTTGTTCTCATCCTACATTCCCATACAATTGAAGATAACTTTCTAAACCTGTGTCGGATCAAACAAGAGTAGCTAATAAGTAATAGCCTTGTATCTAAACACTTATAAACTTCCATCTCTTCACACCTATTGAAGTCTTCCAGTGGAAGCAACATTGTGGAGTGCATCCTCAGATGCAGTTGTCCTTCATTTGAGTCGATATGCTACTCTGCTATCACCAATTTCTCTTCAAAAGCTTCTTCTTCATGTCGAGTCCATTGGATCACTTCTTTCTTTTACTTTGGGAAAGGTCGGTCTGATCTTCCGTCCCACTCGTCTTGTGGTTTCTTCTTTCTTGACTCCTGACATATCGGTCATATAGACGCCTCTCCGTTTCTGTGTTATCCCCTGAATCGCTTGGGTTTAGCTGTGCAGCTTCCCTTCTAACATTATCGTGTATGTCCCATTTTTTGCTACTACTGTCGCTATTGCTATGTCTGCTGGATGTGTAGGAAGACCGTTGATTTCCACTGCCATATATTTTATCGTTCAACTCATTTTTCTCTTTTTCATATCTTTCTTCTTTCCTAATTTTCTTGCTTCTAAAAGGAGTGGACATCTTTGCTATGGTAAGATGGATGAGACTAATACAAAGTAACCGTTTGCAACGAAAGAAATGATATTATGATATCGTGAATACTGAGATCTGATCTGACGAAGTATGATTGTATCAGCATCGATAGAAAAGAAGCCGCATTATATGGAAACTCCAACACTACAACGGTCGATAAGAAACGCCTGAAGGAATTCCCATCTCGTGTATACCGACGATACAATGGTTCGATCGAGGCTTGTCGCATGTACATGAACAGAGTGGTCTGTCGAAGAACATGTTTTAGCCGCTTGCAAGCTAAGCTGGAGAGTAACCATAAAAATATGAATTTTTGGTTGCGAGGCGGACACATGTATGTATGCGCAAATCGTGAGAAATAATTATATCATAAAGTCCCCAGCTGAAAAAGCATCAACCATTCATTCGCATGTGCAAGAGCGAAATCATTAACCTCAATCAATATCCGCACTCGCGACCGTTTTGCATCTGATCGTTCAAACAAACACCGACAATTAACCAAAATGAGCCAACACATTGTCTTTCGTGTCAGTTAACATTAACAAATATGTCATATGCATCATTATCATTGCATTCTTTGTATTGTACGGATAATTGAAAATCGATTGACTTTGTAAAGTACGCATGGAAAACGAAAAGTATCCCACGTATACTTCACGCGATGATTCGAAACGAGAGAAGAAAGCGCGAGTAAGATTTCTCAGTGAAAATTTAGTGTTTGAGCTCTCATTTCGCCCACAACAAATAAGAGGTGTGGGAAATGAGATTTCTGGTCGGAAGATATTATTGGCGCTTCGCTCACATATAGGTCGGTCTATACATGTACATGATCGAATGCATACTGCTATCATCCCACAATGCCATGATTTGAGTGATCGAATATGTCAACATATCACAAATAATTCATAGACAAGGTTCCACGATTCAAGATGGATCGATTCGCTACACATTACAGTACCGCTCATCCATGATAGAGACTGCCAAGAGCATATACATATACGCTAACCTCTCATTTGCATACACGCCGGCTTCATTCATCGCTCTCCTATCGAATCCGTTTCCCAGATACGACTCCAATCCGGATGAGTCCACTCCACGTCCCTACTCCTCCTCAACCAATTTTGCAAAACCAGATACAAGATCCTGAGATCGACCAGCCTTTCGGCTTCCCTATCTGGCAAAAACTGTTTGAAGCCATAGATGATATCCAGATAATGGACGTCCAGCAGGTTGACCCACTGGATCGTCGTCGCCTTGGTCGAGTGATGTATGACAAACGCATGCATGATGTTCAAAAACTCGTCGTAAATTCCGGGGCGAGTGTATTGGAAAGCATTCTGTGGTGTTGAACAGCTGAAGTCAGCATGTGTCACCATTGGACAAGTCAAGGATATGATACGGCCTACCTTAATTTGAAGGACGTAGTTTGATGCGTCTCTAACAGCTGGATGCCGTCGTGTATCCATGTTGTTCTCTTCGCTTCGATATTATCAATTTGTGTCAGGAAACCCTTGCTGCCTATCTTAGATGTTGAAGTTAGCCCCAGACATTATATCCCCGTTTAGCACCCACCTCTTGGCTGTCGCAGTCGAGATTGTGGAGATGTGGGCGTAGTAATGTTGACGTTGACGTTCAACAAAGAAGATGACACTACAAGAGTAGAAGCGGCTTTGGCAAGATAAGAGGATGATTTGGATGTTGGAGAGTTGAAATATTGCTAATGCTGCTAATGCAACAGGTGTTAGAAATGCTGGTAGAAGGAAAATGCTTAAATCTTTGTATGCCAAGAGTGAATGAAGTTCCAGTGAGTCTTGTAATTAGATTGAGAAGAAACATACTTCATGGTATCTCTGAAAATAAAGAAAGGAATGGTATTGTGTTTAGAAGTATAAGCTTCTTAGAAAAGTGCAAGTACTAACAAGACCTATCATGGAGGAGAGGTTATATCTGTTCGAAGGACCCAATATAAAATGCATGTTTAGAAGGAACGAAGCAGTTGCTATTACCATGGGTACGATCAAGCTTCCTCATTTGTGTCACTGGTGGCATCCCTCACAAACTCTTTCCCAGCATATACAGAGGAAACCCCAGCTCTTGCCGAAAAGGCGGCATCGGTCAAGGCAAGTGAGTGTTTTAATTAAGATATAAATTAGATGAAGAGAATAGATGGATGGATTATGGGCTGCAAAGTCGTCCTTTGAGAATATTGTCCGCTCTTTTTTCGCTCTCTGTTGGCATCATCACATCAAAGCATACGAGTTATTGCTCCTCATGCACACATCTCAATCGCCTGCGAAAAGAAAGACACATTTGTATGATCTTGATTTCTTTGCGCGGTCTGCAATGTAGCGCTCTGATGTTATCATGCAGATACATATTTAACCTTGTTCGTGGAAGATAATTCATGACCACCCAGAGAGCCTGCCAATAACCTACGTTTCCTCGGAGATTGGAAAATAAGCATCTTACCCACGAAGACTCAGTAGTTACCATCCACCAAGCTCCTGTTGGATTCGTTCAAGCATTTGAGTGCCGTGGAACCCCATACCCCGTTTTACTTTAGGAACATCAAACTTAATCAAGTCCTCTTTAACACCTTCTCCAAGTCCCAAATCTTCATTCTTGATGCTCAAATGATTAGACCATTTTTCTTCATCCTTGACATGTGCTTCATCTCCAACGCGCTTCTTGTATTTGTAGTCTGCACATACTTGGCCTTGATGAGACGCATGGCATGGGATACAAGTTTCAACGAGACATCTAGCACAAGTGCGGGATTTGGTGGGACTATTAACCCGGTAGACTTGTTCACAGTCTGCGGTTGGACAATGATGAAAATCATCGCGATGATGACGAATGTACGAAGTGAACGATGCTTCAAGTAACTGCTCAAAACTTCTGGATGATAGATTCTGCTCAATCTCTTGCAGAGAGAGAACAACATCGCATCCGACAGCCGTACAATTGATAGATACCTCTTTGTCGCTAGATGTGGTCGAGGAGCATAGATGCTCAAAGCATTGAAGGCAATACAAATGGCTACAGTTGATACGGATTGGACACTCAGCAGGACACCAGCAGACGCTGCAATTGTCTTTATCGTCGCCTGTCTCTATCTTGTCGATCTTGCCAGCAGCAGCGCTCCTGGACTTTATGACTGCCATGGCAGTGTGATAGTTCTTAGGACTACCAGCAAGTAAGATCTTCTTTGGATTCGACAATGTATCAATCGAAGCAACATCTTTTCCAAGAACTGATACTATTTGATCAAACCCACCACCTGCTACCCACGAAAAGTCACTTGGAGTTAGCTTAATAGCATAGCCTTCTACTCCTGATGTGATAATTTTGTGAAGTGTGTGTTGAGCACTGTCGATATCTCTGGGCGAACCGTACAGCCAAAGTTGTTGTCTTGTTCTATCTCGATCAATAACAACGTTATGATCGTTTGAAACTCTCTTGATCTTCATCAATCCGATTGGTTGCATGAAGTAGTCGTTCCAAACTGGCTTACCCTCTTCTAGAGCCACCGTACCGATCAATACCTTCTCCAGCTTATTTCTGGCGTTGGAAAAGTTCTCTCCGGGCTCTCCCTTAATCTTCAAAGTTGTGAACTTCTTCGCGACATCAGTGCTTGGGTATGCTCTGATGGTAACTCGCTGCCCTATCAGTGACTTCTTTTCATCTTCAACTTGCGACTGTATAGCCGATTATATCTTTGTGATGACCCTAAAACGAGTCGAAACGATTTGTTGAGCCATGATTTTTCCCTTTCCCAATATCTCAATGTTTCTATTGTTTAATTGTGCGATCGCCTCCCGGGCATCTGACTCGTCTTGGAATCGTACCCTTACTTTGACTCTCTTAGCTGCCGGATCTTGAACAGGGTCCCAAGACTCCACGGGGCCAATGACTGAGCATAATTTCTTGACATATTCACGAGACACCTCGTCAGATGCTTCATAGCTCGGTCTGCCAATTTCCAATTCATCTGGTCGATATTTCTCATCCATCGCACCTAAGATGTCCTCTTTGTCTGCAAACACCGGTACATTCTTCAAGATACATAGGAATCTGTGTTTTTGATCGGTCAAGATATGAGAGATAACCGGCGATTCGCAAGCCAAATGTTTGCCTACGACTCTGTAGTAACCGTCGTTAAAGTTGATGCATATCATATTGGCGACATCCTCATTTGCATATTTCAGGATGGCCATCTTAGAAGATCGATACCATGACAAAAACACTTCACGAAAGTCGACTTCACTTGAAAATCCAGAGACGGGAAACAAACTCGTAGGGACTGGGCTCGCCTTTATTTGGGAGTACATCTTAAGTTTTCTCCAGCCAGATTCCAATTCTTCGCTTAGAACCGAGCCGACGGTGGAATCTTCAAGTCGCAGATAGGCAAGAACGGAGGGCGGAGTACCAATTCTAGTAATTCTAATGCAAATTCCACATGTTCCAAGGTCGAGTCTAGCTAGCATTGTCTCAATGTACTCGATGTTGGTATCCTGTGGCAAGCCGGTGATTCGGATAGTTGTAAAGTCAGACGGGACCGCAATTTTGTAGACTTTTGCTCCATCTCCAAACATTGTAAAAGCTCCAGAGATTGCGCGTGCAATCATACCTTTTGGTACATTATCCTGGATAATTTATCAGTTTCAACTTCAATATACTAGCAAGTTGAAAATGGGACAAGCCATACATAATTCTTAGTGACTGCAGATGGCACATTCAGAACAGCAAATGATGTATCGATGATGGTGGAAGAGAATGGGCGAGTCTTCTTGGTATTTTGCGTATCTGGAAGCTTGGTTGCCTTGTGGTCAGGCTCAATTGGGCTATGTAGGTAAAGGCAATCGCCTCCCTTTGTACACTTTCCTCTGGCAAAGAAACTGCAGGTTGTGCGGATCCGAGCTTTTGAAGAAGCTTCCACTTCAATCTCATGACTGAAAGGACAGTTATCACCCCTTTGACATCTTCCTCTTACAAAAAAGCTACACAGTGGAGTGGCAGATAGTTTTTGCGACGGGGTTGCTGGTTCAATTCCATGGCTAAAAGGACAGTCTTCACCCTTCTGACAATGACCCTTCGCAAGGAACTTACAAGCGATAAGTTTTGTTGCTATAGGACGTAGATTCTGACCAGAAGGTTGATTTTCATCGCTTGACATCAACGAAAGAATTGAATCGGGCGTGTTTGTTGTGATGGTTGTATCATGGCTGTATTGACAAGTATTGCCACGGCCGCATCCAGTAGAAGTTACGAAGTACTTACAAGGTAGCATCATGGAGGTTTGATCCTCTCGTCGGATCGATGGCGTTTGAAAGTTGTTGATGTGTTGATTTCCTTTGGTAGGAATCGTGGAATCGTTTGTGATGAACACTTATTTTTTCATCTTACAAACTTTGAGTTGTATCTGAAGATGAAACGAGAGTGAAAATATGGCTTTGCTGGAAATCGTGATAGTGAATATATCGAAACCTGGCAAGAGAATGGGATTGATTTCCGGTCCACCTTCGAAATTACCCGGCGATACGAATACTTCTTGGATGATACCAATGATCAGAAAGAATGTGATAGCTCTTTCTCACTGTTTATCTTCCGCAATCAAAAGGAATCCATGCTGGAAATAGTAGAAATTACGCGCTCTCATACCTCACCGTCGCGGCGAAGAGTGAAGATCAAAGAATATCTGCCAAAGTGCCGATCTAAGTATAAATTGTCCCTCGATTGATAGTGTATGTAAAGGAGGATAGGTTTGAGATGAGAGTATTATTTGATGTTATATCGCAAAAAATAGGTGTGATTGATGGGTAGCGATTTATGAAGTGTGATGAATCATCTTGGTGAAGTCGTTTGTTTGTATACGCTCAGCAGTTCAATCTATTGCGCTAGGGAACTTGACCTTTGAAGCAAGAGCGTCAGATGAGGTAGAGCCTTCCAAGTTTGTCAACAGATTTTTGTTCATTTGTGACTTTCTTCCTTCTCTTCTTCTTCTTCTTTTCTTTCCTTCCCTTCCCTTCCCTTCCCTTCCCTTCCCTTCCCTTCCCTTCCCTTCCCTTCCCTTCCCTTCCCTTCCCTTCCCTTCCCTTCCCTTCCCTTCCCTTCCCTTCCCTTCCCTTCCCTTCCCTTCCGTGTCCCCCTTTGCTTTTTTTCTTTCTTCGCTTTCTACCTCTCTACCTCTCATCTCTCAAACTTCCCAGACTTCTCAAATCAATCCTATATCAAGCTTTCCCATTCTACATACATTTCCGAGCCCAGATGTCCCGATGCCAATAACCTATCAAATTCCTCCTGATTTGCCCCATTTCGCAACCTTAAAGGCCATTTCGCAACCTTAAAGGCCATTTCTCAACCAATATATTCTTGGTTTTTATTTTTAACCCTTCCACTTTACTGATTTCATACAAGCAACACTCCTTCATAAACCTATTAAAGAGCTCGTCAAGGCCTTGAAACCGAGATCTCGCATCGTTGTACCTCAGAAAGTCTGCATTGTAAGGTTGAAGCATGTCTGATTGAATTGTCATGTACCTATGTGATTTTGCTGAATCAGTTGCTATGCTATCAATGTAATCCTTGTCAGTGCGGCTTTCATGGACAGCGTTGAGGAATAAAACAAGAAATGTGGCATGCGGATTCTGTGATTTACGCTTCAGGTAAGGAGCGAAAGTCATCAGAAGTTTTCGGGGTCCAATGTAGCCACGGTCTCCAATATTTGAAACCTGTGAACTATCACCAATCTGTACTACTTTTGCAACCGATTGAAGATTACCTCAATTCTGTCGAAATAGTATTTGCCAACGCCTCGTCCCTTCATGATACCTGGCAGATCGACTGCGTCAAGTTCGAATAGTTGAAAGCGGATTTTCAAATTCTCAATTCGCTCGCAAAAGCTTTGAAGTTGATCTTGAAGATAGAAATAAAGGCTGCCATAGATATCGTTTCGAGCCATTGAAGGTTTCGAAAGGTGTCCTTCGAGAGGCCATCCTTCCAACGGATCGGCAGAATCCATCATAGGCCAGAATTCAGTGCTCTGAAATAATGTTCTGTCATTGAATTAGCAAGTAAACTTTCAAAAGACTTGAAGATATGTACAGATTTGGCATATTGAAATCCTTGCGAGAATGTCCGAAGGGAAGAAGTATGCCATCAGTACGGAACTGAGTAGCACAGACACGCCATGCAGGTGGTCGGGTATAAAATTCTCGCTCGATATAATCTCTTCTCGAGGGTGGCAATGTAGTGTCAACCATTACTTTTTGTGCCTTGCTAGCTGATAGTCCATCTGGAATTCTGAAAAAAGAGGGAAGAAGATCCCAAGAAGCCTTCGGTAATACCAAACTTATGCTGCGAGTGCCGAATGTCCAAGTTTTGGATTGCAAAGATTGCGCAGGGCGGCCAGCTACCTTTTCACAAACATCTTCAATCAGCGGGAGGACTTTTTCTCGAAGTTTTCCCAAGTACGACTCGGTTATGAATGCAGAGTACCAGATATGAATCATGATGTCTGCTGCTTCCATCGGGTCGAATACGAGAGCTGTGAGGAGCAACATTGCATTCCGGGCGACAATGTCAAAATCCTTGTCGTTAATTATAAGCTCACATCTGCCCTCATACGCAATTGGAAGTTCGACGAGAGACTTGACAACATTTCTAATATCCCCAGATGCTGTAACCTTGTCAGTCCGCAATTTTCCCCTGGACTTGACACTTACCCGCAAATAAAAGATTGAGTTGTTCTGGCAAATCTTTTCCTTCATTCTTACAACTCTGAATTATATCAATGGCAGGAACACTACCCCATAAATACTTCTTTTTCCCGTGTTGCACCAGAGTCACCCACTGTTCAGCTAGAGCAGGATCATCGTTGTCTCCAATAAATGCCAGACGTCGTTTCTCTACATCCCATTGTGGTCTCCAAGACTTCTTTATAAATGGATATTTGCAATCCTTCTTATGGGGTTTCCAGTGTGCAACTTGGTAATGTTTGCTGCAATATTGAACCAGAAAGCACCCATTGCAAGCTTTCGAGGCGATATTAGTACATGGAATCCCTCCATCATCTTCATCTTGATCAACATTGGCGCACGTAACTTTTGGGTGCTTCTGAGAGGAACCAGCCATGATGATCTCAGGACTATTGAATACTGTTAAATACAATGTGCGACGAAAAATGGAGAGTCGACTAGAGCCTCTTTATATCAGTTCAATCTCCGCTCGCAATTACTCATAGAACAAAATAATACAAGAATAAACGTCCATTACAGGGTATTCATTGGAGCCACATCAATCAAAAACCCGATGTAATATATCGATGGGGGTCTGCACCTTACCGTCGCCAATGTAACGGAGCAAACACATTACTGCAATCATCCGAACGTAGCCGAAACACGTTCACAATTTCTTGTTTACTTTCCAGGGCTTTGGTCCTTGATTTAGAGCACATTCTCTGGTAGATTTTCTGCATTTTGCGTTCTTGATAATCATATTACATTTCGTTCAAAAATCATGATTAGAATCTCACATTAGACATAGCGGCAGATAAAGACCAATGCTCTTTCACCCCTTATTCCTCTCTAAAAAATTCCAACCAAAAAGGCACTACAAGTCAATAATAAAGTCTTAAGTCTCAATAGTCCATTTTATTCTCTTCTTGCTTTGAATTACAAGAAAAGATTTCACTTCTCATACAAAATTTCAATTCCTAACAACCTCATCTCAAGATCGAAAATCGCCACTTCAACCGTTGACGTAGCCGGAAGGATTTATCGGTCTTTGATGTTAAAACGGTCCAGGAACCATGGATAAATGTTTCAAAGAAGTTCTGTCTTACATAACTTCAAACGCGACTGGTAATGTTTTAATGAATGATGAAAGATGAACTAAAAATCCGGCCGCCAATCGGCCTGGAAAGAAAAACTTTCCTCGGGTCTATAATCTCTTTCGCAAGAGCGATTTGATGATTGGGTTGGATTTGGCTATGCTATGGTCTCGAGACCTGCCTTTGAACCGCCAACAATATTCTTTTGCCGATGCGGGATTTTGCTGCTTATATGTTTGTATGTTTTTGTTGAGCTGTTGGTGGCTGATGTTCTCAATTTTGACGGATCGTTCAACCCAGATATTCATTTTCTTGAATTCACAATTGTCACATTTATACCTCAATTTGCTTTACCATTTCTATGTTAAAAGAACACTTACACAGTCATAGTGGCTGTAGATTTATATCCGCATAATTCCAATCCTCTTCTCGACTTCTTACACCACCCTAACCATCACTGTCTCGTCCATTCCATCCAATCCCATCATCATCATCATCACCATCAATTTTTCTCTACCCCTCCTCCATCCCAAGCCATGCCCCTGAAACCCACCCACTATCAAGTCTACAGTCTCTCCACGAGTAGCACCCTCCTCAGCACCGAACTCATCTTCATCTTCCATCCTCGCGCCAAACGCTTTACCAACTCCTTTAAATTCCTCTACCACGAATCTGCCTCCCCCTCTCCTCCCGCTCCTCTTCCATCCCCCTCCATACTCTCACCCAAACCTCCGCGCCCAGCAACCTCGAATACCTTGGCTACCTCCGCGGCAAAAGTAGCATGAAGAAAGCATACGCCCTCGCTAAAACCGTGCACCATAGTATCAAGCGTCCATTTAAGAAATTCACGAATGATGTTGTAGAAATATGGATCCAAGAGGGTTTGTTACGCTGGGAGCGACGTCGCATACCGTGTGAAGTTGACGAGTCGATTTTGGATAAGAGGACTCTTGAAACTAGGGATGAGAAAGGAAGACTCTCAAAATACGCAGAGGAGATGATTAGGGCGGGGGAGGACGAGAATGGAGAGGGTGGGGATGATGACTCTCCATCTTCATTCTCGTCCTCACTTGCCTCCTCCTCCCCATCTCAACGCTCCCTCGGCCGCTCAACGCGCGAATCTCACCGCCGCCTCTCTCGAGCCCGGACAACCCACCACCCCCCCTCAAGCACCGACAGCTGGGCCCAAAAATACTCTCCCAAACCCCCCAAACGCTTCTCCATCTCCGTCTCCCTTTCCGCAAATTCAAGTTCAAATCCCCGACCCAAATCTTCATCTCACTCTCGTTCTCATCCTCGCTCTCGCGCTCCCCCCTCTCCCCACCACGGCCAGTCCTCCGACTACGATTCCGGAATCGGCATGTCCGAAGACGATTTCAACCCCCACGATGACGACGATGCGCAATCAAATATATCCAAATCATCCATCAACCCCGGCTCATCCATCTCGCATTCCGATCGTGCCTATTCTTCTTCCCACTCCTCCCATCGCGCCCACCCCAAAAAGGATGTCTCGCCCCCTATCTCCGTCGTCGAGGACCAGCTCGAACGAGAAGAGGCGATCCGTCGTCGCATCTTTGCAAATAAGAAAGCTGAGTACATGAATTCTTCTTCATCTTCTTCATCTTCTTCTCATCACCCCCCTCCTTCTTCTTCTTCAGGTTCAGGCTCACAATCCCGATCACGAGCACAATCACGAAGAAGTCAAACCCCCACCCAAGCATCCCACATACCGCGTTCTAATAACCCGTTTCGACTTTCGGTTGCGGGAGAGGCGAAGCCAGATCCGTGGGTTGGGCGATGAGATTGATTGTTGGGGTTGTAGGACACAATTGAGTAGTATGGGTAAGATGTAGTGGGTATCAATGAGTCTCTGTGTTGATTTTCTTGGACGGAGAGAGGTAGTTTGTTCTGGTAGCTTATCGAGCTAGGTTATTGAAGGAGAAGACTATCATTCCCAGCTCCTAGCATTGGAATAATTTGAATAGTATAATTAATACATTACATTATAGACAACATAGTTTAACATCAGCAATAAGCGATCCTCTCCATCTTATACCGTACTGTATCATACAATATCATAATATAACATACCCTCATTCCAAACTCCACCCCACGTAGGTATCATTTCGCCAAAATTCAAACCCAGCCTCACAAACCATCCATATTTCATGAACTCAAACCCTTATAAATGTCCTCCTCTTCCCCAGCCTCTAGAGCCACCCATGGAACCCTGGTTTTCCCCCTTGTATCCTCCACTGCTCTCCCTTCCAGATCAATGCCCCAACTGGTCCAAAAAACAGAAATAACACAACTGCAAATGTAAACCACGCCCATGTAAACCCTACTTCATCTGCGAATGGCAACGCGAAATATCCGACTACGAATGAGAGACCGCGGGAGAGATTGAAGAGAACGCCTGTTTCGGGAGTTTGTGGCTTATAGCAGTCTGAGACGTAGGCATAGAGGGTTGTGGAAGCGATTTGAAGACCGAAGACACCTGAGGAGGAATGTTAGTCAAGGTTAAGTAAAGGAAGAAGTGGGGTTGAAGCGGGAGAATAAGGTTTGAAAAGAAGGTTCGAAGCGGGGTTTCATGGGGAAGGATAGCGAAGAGGGGTTCAGAGAAAGAGAAATATTGAGGCACTAAAATGGAAAATAAAACCAAGTAAATCATAAACATACCAAGAGCCAGTCCAATAAGCGGAATAATAAAATGAGTTTTCCCCACTGTAGCTCCGAAAACAATCAATCCCATTGGCATGAATACCGCCGATAAACAACAAAGATAAAGTCTATATTCCGGTTTTCTTATATCTCCATTTTTCTTCGCCATACGATACATGACATAGTCACTTGCTTTTCCAGCGCTGAATTCTCCCAATAAACTACCAATCATGAGTGAGACTCCCAGACAGGCACCTATTGGACCAGGCTTCAGGTTATAGAACTCGGTGTAGATGGCGGCGATAGAGATTGCAGGCATGACATTGATGAAAGTCCATCCCCATGTGTAGTACCAGAATGGAAAGAGAATGGAAGGGTAGCGGAGCATGTAAAAAGATTCTAAGAAGTGGGAAAATTGGAGTGAGCGACCAGGGAGACAATTCCCGCGAAAATCAAAGAGAAGTTCATAGTACGTGCGGGTTCTGGTACGTGTGGAGAGGTAAGATGGGTCGCGAGAGAAAAGAGTTTCGGGAAAAAGGAATATGGCGAGAAGGAGAGAAACGCAGGTGCTGATGGCTCCAATCCAGTAGTCCCATTGCCAGCCTAGGGATGACCCTAGGAAACCGCCAACTAAATTGATTATGTTAGCTGGTTTTTCGAGGAAAGCGTAAAACTCAAGGTGACTTGACTCACTAATCGCAGCCACATGAGCACCGTTTGTAACAAAGAGGGAGTATACACCAGTAGCTTCACCTCTCTGATGGAGAAAGAACATATCATTTACACAAGCGGTACCCACCGACATCATTCCACCGAACCCAAAGCCACAAAGAGCACGTGTACCCACAAGTTGTGAAAAAGTGTTTGAACGAGCCGATGTTACTCCTCCAATAATAGTCAGAACTATTGCGAATAAGGTGATAGGTCTACGACCATAGATGTTCGCCAAAGGCGCATAAATGAATGGTGAAACACCACCCATGATGATTGCCGTAGTTGTGCTGTACGAAGCCACTTTTGGACTAACATCAAGCGCATCACTCAGGAGAACCAGACTTGGATTCACGAGTGCGGCATTGTAAGGTCCTAGGAATGCCATGTAGCCAACTTGAATCAGGACGGCCCATTTGAGCCATGTTGGCCAATTCTAGTCGATCATCAACTTTGTACTTTTTTTATCGAATGGATGAAATCTGGATGAGATGAAGGGATGTATTTGGAATCTTGAGATAACCCGGCAATATCGGGTCATGATTAGAAAATTACAACATACCAATGGATCATCTTTAAAGCGACTGGGCTGGGGTACTAATGGTAATCCATGTTGATCAAGCTTGATTTCTGAGGTTGGAGATGTCGAGTTTGATTCCTCCACACAAAGGGCAGATTTTTGATGAGAGTCAAATTGGTCAATGTTTGATTGACTTGATGACATATTGGAATTTTTGATGCGAAGACAAGAACTGCCGACCTTTATCCTTGATCATGAAAGGATTGTTGGTTGACCAAAAGGGTGAAAGTAGTTTTGAGAGCTTTGAGAGTTTGGAAAGATTTCGAGGACCAATTCCGAACTACATGCTCATGTTGATATTCTTGTACTATGAAAAGAAAGGGCATTAGCTCCCTTGCTTGTACATGTATATATATAAGTATATATATATATATATATAAAAGAAGATATGTTTATGTATCTTTTCGCGGACTTTGTGTAAAGGAATCGTTCCAAGTGTTATATCTCGTACTATAGATTGATGATAACTATATGGAAACACAGCAAATGAGCATAAGCCTTACGGAGGTACCATACGATATCTTGTCTTCTAACAACCCTCCAGATGATAATGGAATGATCAACGAAGTGTACTCCGTACAGCAACCAAACAAAAAGACGGTACAACATACCTCTTTCTGAACGATCCGATCCGACAGAGGACCCGAGAGAATGGTAAAGTGAGACCAATGAGGCACGGGGATATGTATAAACAATGGTATGTATGATAAATATATGTTACAATAGCTTGACAGGGCAGGCAGGACAAGGTAGAAGAAAACAGGGGATTGTGTGATCAATTGGGATTAGTTTATGGTTTGGACATGTACGGAGCATGTAATCTGTATGTGTACATGTACTCCGTATGTATGTAAGGATTAAAATGTTCTCGATCGATGGATGAGATTTGATAATTGAAAAAGTGGATTGATAGATTGATAGATTGATTGATTGACTGATAGAAATATTGGTAGATTGATAGACTCAATAACCTTATGAATTGAACCAACTGTTTTTGATACAAGGAATACAGCGTAAGAAGTAAAATGACCGAGTAGAATCGATCGTTCGCTATGGGAGATATTGTAGGTAGGAAATAGCGACGGCAGTTGTTTAAAGAGGAAGAAGAAGTAGACGAGGAAGAAGAAGTAGACGGAGGAGAAGAAGAAGAAGGGTAGGAGAAGAATACTAAACCGGTATGTCTTTCTTTTTTACTCGAATGAAGGAACGATGTGATGATGGACACACCCAAGCATATATTGTTATATCAACACATCTGCTTTTTCTTTTCTCTCTCTCTCTCTTTTCTTTTTCTTTTTTTCTTCTTCATTCTTTCCCTATTTTATAGCTAGTCGGCGGAGTGCCAATCTCAGCTAATAAGTTGTATTGGATACGAAAAAGCTTGTTGGATACGGAAGAGAGAAAGAAAGACCTTGGGAGTAACTCAAAAGAGTGAGAGGTGAAAGAGGGGAGAGGGAACGGGAAGGGGAAAGGCGTTTATGGGGCGACTGAGTGAAGACTTGGCCCGAACTTGATTAAGTTTTGAACTTTGATTTTGATTTCCACTTTTAATGACCCATATCCAGCTCTGATTCGCTCGCTTACAAAATATCTTACGCACTCT
This sequence comes from Botrytis fragariae, assembly GCF_013461495.1. Lineage (NCBI taxonomy): Eukaryota > Fungi > Ascomycota > Leotiomycetes > Helotiales > Sclerotiniaceae > Botrytis > Botrytis fragariae. Next base: position 1,701,987 of record NW_023500987.1, read on the forward strand.
CTGTGGATCAAAAATGGAGACATGGTACAAAATACATAGCACGGTCGGGTGGTACAAAATGTGCGAGTGTGCCAAGTGATGATTGATTATCTAAGCAAGAGTACAGTACCTACCTACCTGGGACCTACTAGATAATAAAAGCAGCGACTCGGACTAACAAATCAAGACTTCAGGTGATGATGGAATTGTGTGATTTTGGATCATTTCCGATAGCCACCGGTAGCGGAGGTGTGTTACACGCCATACCTAGCTACCTTATTACTAAAGAGGTGTGTTATTTTACCGGCATGTCTAGATACGAGGTAAATCGTAAATCGTTGAAATTCTGTTCACGGAGTACGGATTATAGATTATAGGGGGGCTCGGGGGCAATCAATAGATACTAGGTACCTGGACATTTACTCGTAACAAGTCGCAGTACTTAAATGACTGGAGACGGGCTCCAGTGTATCGGTACCAACGGGGGAAATGAGGTCTAATGGCTAATTGATCATGGGCAATGGTCAATGGATAACGGATAATGCGTGGATAATGGTGAATGGCATGTTACGTTTCATTGAGATTCCTCTGAGATTCCTCAAATCAAACATTCAATTCAGTTCGGAAAGAAATGGTATCCAATGAATCATGAGAGTATAGTAAACAAACTATATTGAATCATGCCTACCTACCTACCCAGTAATCTAACCAAGTATTGGAATATGTGTCGATGTAAAAATCGATAAGATAAGAATGGTTCACTCGCTCGATGCATCAACACTTGCTCGGGTAGATCTCCTTATTTTTATATGTACCAGATATACTTAAGTACTGGCGATGACCAATGGCCATAGGTTTTACCTGAGAATTTGATGGGTGACATTCCCCTCAATCTACGATAGCAACTGATGAATATCATGTATTAGATTTACTTTTTTGAAGACTTCCACCTCGTCAAGAACTACCAACTTGAGATGGATGACACCTACTAAGTACTTAAATGCTAGGGATCTACTATGATGAGCAGCTGGGGGGCGAGGAGGGGATGCATTTGGTGTAAGGACTGGCTCGAGACTGGTAGCTTAAGATCTACCTGTCATTGAAACCTATTGATTCTCTCCGGAGCAAACTTCCAACTTTACGCATCTGTCTGCAGTAGCAGCATACTTTCATACTAAGGTAATGTTCCGATTAGGTCATTCCCGGGGGTTGATCATAGGGAAGTCTTAAGTCTTACAAGCTACAAACAAGTTACAGTACAAGCAGGTCCAAGTCCAAGTCCAAGCCCAAGTCCAACATCATAATATCGTTAGTATTCGGAAATAAGAGGAAGACCTACTGGGCTGCTATCTAGGTACCCTTGGTACATGTACAATTTCAAGGGTATCGATACGGAGTAGAGAGTGCTGCATGCTACTAGGTACCTATCTATACCTACATCTACCGGCAAATCATTGACTCTAATTGTTATATTCTTACCTCTCTCACGCGACGCGACGGACAGTTGATTTTGTCCATATAGAGCCTCTGTATACCTAGATAGTCCCTACTCGCTAGTACTTATTAAATCCGTCTTCCAACGTGTTCAAACTGGTAGGATGTAATGGATCCTGGTTAAGGTAAATGACCATCTACCTACCTAGGCTCCTAGGTAGGAAGGATATATGTATGTCCGTCGCTATGTGCCGGTACTTTTTAATGTTCACACGACATGACCACCCACTGGCACTGGCACTGGCCCAAAACGATGGCGAGAAAAAAAAAGAGGCTAATGAAAAAAGTTGATAAGTCAGCATCAGCATCAGCATCAGCACCAGCACCAGCACCAGCAACCAACATCGACTTCTCTCCCCTCTCCCCACTACCTACCTACCTGCCTACCTACCTATGATAAACCTACTAGGCATTTCTCTTATCCTCAATTATTTCATTGCCCTTTCCTAATCACCATAATATTACCTCCTTGTACCTACCTAGTACTTGCCTAACCCATCACTCAAATTTAAACCCTTCATACTCCTTCTTCCTTCTTCCTTATACTAGCCATCTATTCCGTATTGTATCTTTCCCCATTTATATTGGATTCCATATCACACACGAGATCTGAGATCTGTCAATCGGTCAATCGCATTCAGATACTACCTAGCACCTAGTACTAGCACGTACTAGTACACTAATTGCACTTCATCCGAGTAATTGTATTGTTCCTGTCTAGTCATACAATCATAACGAGATGAATTGATACTTCTTCATTCCTGTACTCAAGACCTGCATCCATAAACCTCCATGATCCATCATAACCCTTCATACTCATAATTGTCACAAATTATTGATCACCACATCAAAATCTATACGACTCTCTATCTCTTGACACCCCGGATTTTGCGGGGTTAGATCTCACTTTCCCCCCCTCCCCTCCCTGCGCATAGAAGATGGATTCATCCAAAAAGAAAAAGCCTGGCAAGGTCCGTATTGCGGATCACCTGCGAAAAAGAGCTCTGGTTTCTTGCGATCGTTGCAAAAGGCGTAGAGTGCGTTGCTCACGAAATGGAGAGGATCCCTGCCAGAATTGTGTGGAAGCCAGTGTAGAATGTAAATCCACCTTGCCCCGGAAGACTCGAATTTATGGAAGTGTCGAAACGCTTAGTATGCGATATCGCGTGCTGGATGCGGTTGTCAAAGGAATCTTTCCCGATAAGGATACAAGTGATATCGACGTTCTATACGAGATTGCTGCAGAGCATAAAATAACGTTGCCTGACTTCACGGGAGATAATCTTACTACGGGCGACATACGCATGGAGGAAGTTTTTGCACACGTCCCAAAGGAATTGTCATTGTCGCCAGCCTATTCCGAGGGTAGCCAACGTACCTTGAAAGAAGAGCCAACGCCAACAGAGAAATCTGTAACCGTACCCAGTTCGCCACAGGAAACACTTGTTCCCACACCTTCGGGGGGACAATCACATTTTATTGGACCTTCTTCAAGTTTTGGATTTGCCCTCAATCTTCGTGCGCTGGTAGGATCGTATGCTCAAGTTCTTGAACCGAACAATCCAAGGATGAAGTTGATGATAAACTTCGCGACTTCAAAATGGAGCAAAGGCTTAGAGCCAAAGGCGGCCGAAGAAAAGCACACCGCCCCTGGACCAGCAGATCTCGAACGAGATTCTCAAGCATCTAGAAGCCGTCACGTGCTTCCGCTTGTCCCAGGCAAAGATCCATCAGAAAAAGAGCCTCTATCTTCACTTCTACCCGCTCGGGAAATCGCGGATGCCTTGGTTCGGTCATTCTTTGACCACGTTCACCCAGATTTTATGCTTTTTAGACGTCGCTCTTTTGAACAGCGCTACGAGAGCATGTGGAGCCAACTTGGTAATCAAGTACAGGATTTCGAACCCGGGTGGCTATGTTCAGTTCTCATGGTTCTAGTACTTGGAGCTCAGATTATCGAGCCACAGGATGATTTGTACCTGCAAATGATTCACAATTATAAAGTATGGGTACAGTCGCGAGTGTCCCAACTTCAATATACCAGTACACTAGTCAATATTCAAGCTCTACTCCTTTTGCATATGTATTTACATAACATGTCTGAACGTAATGCAGCTTGGACGATGCTAGGTGCAGTTTTAAGAATGGCTATGACTCTTGGAATGCACCGAGAAGGAGGCAACAAAAATCTCGATGCAAGCGAAATCGAGGTTCGACGCCGTGTGTGGTGGACAATTTACGTACTGGAACAGAATTCATGCACGATACTGGGCAGACCTTCTTCTATCGACGATATGGAAGTCACCATTAAATATCCCAACGAAGATCTGCTTGATGGTAGTGCACATGTACCTATGGCATACATCGAGGAGTTGTGTCGTTTGACAAGGATAATGGCGCGTACCAGCAAGATGATGTATCCCTCTAACGCCATTTTATCCCCAGATGATGAGAAACATAGGATCAATTGGGCCGGTAGATTACTCTCGGAGTTACATGATTGGCGCGACCGCTTACCACCACACCTTCGCCTCGGACTTCAAGGAATTTCACATGCCCACTCGCGTGCGATTTACCTACTTCATCTTCAGTTCTATCTCGTACAGTCACTTGTGACTCGACCTTACGCGGTACGGAAAGCGATGCTGCAGGTAGCGCGGAAGAAAGGGAAACATGTTCGCGCTAACCATCTCTGTGAAGAAGAACACAGACTGAGTTACAAATGTGGTCTTTCTTCCAAAGAAGCTCTTAAACTCATTCATCAACTTATCACATTAAACCAATTCAATGGTGTAACCTGGATTGATCCTTACTATGTATATCACAGCGTGGCCGTTATCGCGTTGGAGTTCCTAGCCAAAGATGAGCCAGATAATGACGAAGATATCTCTCGTAGGAAGGCGGTCTTTGATATAAGGAATGCAATGGATAACATTCGTCTCTGTCCAGTCTTCGCTATGCTCACACAGGTATCTTTCCAATTTGCTCAAATTGTCGGCATAATCGATAACCATGTAACTGCCGCACAATCTCAACATTACGACGCCATGCAGATGCAGTCTCATGTTCAAGCTATCCCTGATATCGACATTGAATTCGAAAACCCTCAGCAGAGCAATATTGACAACGTCTTTGATTTAATTCTAGGGAATAACTTCAGTATTCCTTGGAAAGTTGGACCGGATGCCTTTTCTCATAATCCACAAGTCTCAGCCCCGATGATGGGGTCATACATCGATCGTAGCGTGCCGGCTATGGATGAACAAGCTGCCGCCACCGCGATGCAGGGAATGCAATCACAGCAGCCATATGTAAGCTGGCCCACGGGTGGATACGGAGTGATGCCTACACATGCGCAGTATGGAAATCCATCGGCAACTCCATCGCATATCAATAGCAATAGCAACGGCAACGCTCAATCGCATGCCCAGTATTCAAATTCAACAGCCGGCCCATCGCAGTTCCCAGTAGCAGCCCCAACTCATGTCAACCCGAATGGCAACGGCATCGGCTCCTCTCATGCGCAATACGCAAATCAGCCAAATCCGTCACATCTTCACAGTAATGGTAACGGCCATTCTCATGGGCAGTATTCGAACTCCCATCCTGATTACGAGCATCGGAGGAACTGATCACTTTTAACGCATTATATGTCTATTGGTATCGAGGTGTTAAAAATGGGTATGCGCGTGGGAAAAGCAGGAGTAATGAGCTAAAGGGTGTAGAGATTTTTAACCAAGTATAATTTGCCGGGGATTTGCGGGTTTTTTGGAGTCTGGAACCACTGGCAAGGAGTTGGAAAACCGGACGCGAATCAGGGATTTTGGGGTTAGGAGTAACGATGATTATTCATTGTGCAATAATTTGGGAAATGGGACGGAATATAGAAATTTTGGAAGAGAAAAGTAGGGGGGTACATCGGTGCAATTATGCATAATGGCAGATGAACAGATGATTGAATTTGTTGGGGTGGGAAATTGAAATGGGGATGGGGATTGGGAAGGTTTGATCCTACGGTTTCATACAGGTGTGTGTATAGATACAACTCCGGGTAGAAGTCAATAAATAGTGTTTGTTTTTTTGTACATGGTGCTTTTGTATATGTTGATTTCGTACAACTGACCAGTTTCTCGGTATGATTTACTCTATTCAATATTCCTCTGCTCCTCCTCTCTTCTTCTCCCCCTTACAGTCTTCCTCTCGCTCGCCTCCCATCAAATTACCCCCCCTTATCTCAAATCGCGAGAAGTGCCAACTCTCAAGTGGTAATACATAACCAACCGACATAGCTATTTCAGCAGAGGGTAAATAAAAGCTTGAATACAATCTTGTTTTGAAGTTTGCAGAATAGGTAAGAGGTGTGTATCTCAAGATCCCCTCTCTTGCAAGGCGTAAGCGATATGTGATATAAGATTATGTATGGATTCTCTGAGTATGTGTCCATCTATACGTGCTAAGATCCGTTACACGGAATGGATCGATGGTAATGATACACTAAAAGTACAAATACCGCCACAATTCTGATGGCGCCCACTGCCCCTTTCCATCTTACAAACTATTCATCGAACAAACCCACGCATTCCCCCTCCCCTTCTCCTCTTCTTGCCGAACACTTCCCCTCCCCTCCCCCATCACAACTTTCCCAATTCCCTTTCCAACCACTCGACAACCCCCGCATACCCACTCTGCCTCTTCCTCATCACCTCCAAAAAAGCGCCCAAACCCCACCTCCTCATCTCTCTTTTCGAAACCTCGCATTTATAACCTGCATATTGATCTTTCTTACCAATTTTCTCCTCTTTCCCAACCGCACCCTCATCCTTATCCAGACTCCCCCCTTTCTCCCTAGATTTTCCACTGCTCTTCTTTCCCCGCCTACTTAGACACCAACCCAACTTAACTAGATCCTCTACTGTCTTAATCACCAATGCACTTTTTGGTTTTTTGGCAACAGGTAAACATTTTATATACGCCATCATTTTCGTTGCACTTTCAATGTAAGAGGTGTAAATATTTTTCCGGACAGTGGAGAAGGAATTGTGAGAGGTGTCGAGGTACATGGGGTGGGTTTGGAGGGTGAGGGAATCTATGGGTGTGTCAATTGTGTTCTTGAAGTTCGAGTGAAAGTGGAGAGCGAAAGCGAGCGCGGGGAAGCAGGGTGCAAAACGAAGGCGGAATTCAGAATGAGTATTGAATAAAAAATCGATAGCACTTAGGAACACCCAGAATTTCATTGAGGCTCTTTCCTGGAATGCAAAAAGACTCAACGTCAAAAACATACAACAGTGGGGATTCGCTGGTGGTCACCCACCCAACTACTACTCCACCGATCTGAAGCTTGTGTATGGCAGAGCGGACGGGATGCCCAATTCTCTTCAGTCTATGGTCGTATGTGACAGAATGTGCCCTGTTTGATTTTATATTCCCATACGTTGTGACGTTGTGATTTTGTGAAGAATGAGATCAGAAAATGATACTTACTGAGAACTTTACGATGGAATGTCTTCCCCGGGATTCTTGAATATTCGACTGTGAGCGAATCTTGTATTACTTCTCAACGATTAGTATCGAGGTCCATGATAGTGATATGCTCAACGAAAAACTGGAACGGATCAAAACAAACCCACCTAAGTCTTTCCTCCTATCCCTATCCCTTGCAATATTCAAAGTCTTCATATCCACCAAATTGCCACAATAAGGAAACATTTTCTCACCCACCACCCTCTTTATTTTCTTACCATTAATCATCACCTCGAAATTGGTAAGTGTCTTGTCCGGATTTACACCTACTCCGTACTCTGGTATTCCATCATGCATTATTTTCAAGAAGCGTTTCGCATGTGCGGGATTGAGTGTTATAAGTAAGAAATCATCAATCAATCTCAGCAGTAGACTTTCCCCAGATTGTAGAAAAGATAGATGCTTTGCTTCGAGATCCGCATAGAAGTAATTACAAAGTAAAGAGGAAAGGACTGAACCCTGTGGAATTCCTTCTTTTTGGCGGTAGAATTTCTTGCCGATTTTAACCATGTTTTGTGAAATGTGTTGAGCCAGAATTTGGAGAAGAGAGTCAGTATCACGGATTTGGTTAACAATATTCTCAACGAACACAGTGTTCTTCCTGCCAATGGCTATATCATTTTCGAGATCCTCATCAAAATTGTCAAGGTGATGAAAAGATTTGGCGTGTGATTTCCATCTTCTAATGGGTTTATTTGGTGCATTAGGGTCTGTGGTATAGGCTTCTGTAGGTCGGATCTCAACATGTCTCGCAAACCTGTACTCTGATTCGGAAGGAACGGTAGTCATGAGCTTGATGACTGCAGCTTGAGGAATGGTGTCGAATGCAGCCTGGACATCAACTTTGGCAAAGTAGAGAGGCTTTGTTGATGAGTTGAGAGTTGCTTTGAAGGATTTGACCTTCTGATATAAATCGCCGATAGAGAAAAGAGTTGATCCAAGGCGACCTATATTGCTTGCCTACAGATGTTAGATTTTGCAACCAAAAAAAGTCGACTGTAAATGACGCTTACCTTCTCGTGGGTGAGTACATTGTGAACAGGTGCTAACACACTATTAATACTGGCACCTAGCAGACGCTTATCACCTTTCCGCATTGCTCTTCTTCTTAGATTCATAATTGGTCGCACGCCAGTCTCCTTAGGTATCAGTCGCATCTGACTAAAGCCTAAGGCTCGCGAACCAAGTATCTGCTGAGCCTCTCCCAACTTTACTTCCTCGAACATTTTTGACTTCAGTGAAACCAGAGCAGGCCCAGCCACAGATTTCCAGACATCATGACGAAAGAAGAAGAGTCGCTGACGATGAATATTCGACTCAGTGACATGAAAGTTCGAACGAACCAACGGGATAAGAACTGAATCAAACAAATAGTATATGAATTCAAGGAATATTTCACGTCGTTTGTTGAAATCAGTTAGTGACAATTTTTGGTTCGAGGTATTTGGTGCGCCCAACCATTCAATCTCGGCAATCTGTTGAACATTAACAAAATAAAATCCAATCATGACAGAAAATTTACCTTGAATCCCTGAGTAACTTCGTGAAGTGACAAAGCCTCAAATCTTCTTAGTCTAATAAAGTTATCCACATTCTTTTTGAAGATGCCCTCGTTATGTACTTGTACATCTCCTGTGCCCCAAAATTCGCGCGGTACGATATTTCGAAGCACGGCATGGCAGAAAGCAGATACATCAGCACCAGAACTTGCATGGTCCATCAAAGTTAATTTTCGGGCTGGAATTGAGGGAGTACTCGATGAAGATGTGTTGGAGACGTGGCTTTTCCCGGAAGATTGGCTTTCGAATGCCGTCGAATCAGAAGAACACTTTTCTTTCGTGTCCTCTACGCTGCCATCTTGATTCTTCCGATTCTGTAAGTGTTAATAGAAGCCACAGAATTTCAATCTGGAGACTGACCGGGCAATAATATTCTAACAAGCTATTGTATGAGCACCTGGAGTGCAAGATTTGAAATTTTTTGACCAGATCCCTGGCTTTTCCACGAAGTCTTTTGGGGATTTTGATGGCCTTTGAGTCAGGATACATGGAATCAATTTCTTCTTCGCGTAAAGTGTAATCTTTGAATGGCTGAACGGTTTCTCGATTGTCAACTTCTGAAGTAAAGACATTGTGAAGGCCGAATTGCATGGGGAATATGTACATTAGAATTTGGGTGATATTCTCCTCAGGCCGTCGACGACTAAGCATGGCACCACTTCCATCATTGACTTGACATGGAAATCTGTTCAAAACATCTGCGCAGAACAATCAATCAATTTAAATCCAAGCTACTAGCTCAAGAGTGACCTACGGATGTGCCTAAAACCAAACTGAACCTCGCCCTTTGCATTCAAAGCAGCTTTTGCGTAGAGCATCCGATTTCTTACAAAATTGATTTCTGCTGGATTGTGTAAGACAACTGATTGCTGGCTTTTGCTTGAAGGGTTGTCTGTCTCAGACAATTTCCCATGGATTTTTGCAGTTGTGATAGGTGACAGTTCACTTAAAGGCTGACCTGTTTGTAGTCGTCAGTCAAGATTAAACAAACCAGACACAATTGGAACCCACCACTGAGTTGGTAATAGCTACCATGGGCATTCTCTATTTGAACAAAAACACCACAATCAAGAATCAAATCACACATGACACGTTCTCCAGCTTTCCCTAGCAGAGCAAGAACATGAGGCCATGGCCAGGTTTTCATAGCTGTCACATGACTATTGGGATACATTGAATTGACTCCTGGAATAGAAGTTCTAAAGTTTTCATCCCTATTGACAGAATGAGAACTGATATCTTTACGATATCCTTGACAAAGTAAGTGTTGTAGTCTTCCATTTGATGATTTTGACTTTGAAAATAGTAACCAGATAACAAAATCAACAATCTGTTGAGATGTTAGTAGTCCGAGACAAGAACATTCCGGAAGAAAGATTATTGATAAACACCCACCTCTGATTGAGAGTAAACATCATTACCACTTGAATTTGCAATGGTTGATACAGAAATGTCTCCTTTCTGTGAGAAAGAAACCCACTCTTTCAACCTATTTTCTTGAGAAAGTTCATGATTCAATGACGCACCTATCAACGTGCCATCAAGAAAGTCACCTAACAAATGATCTTCATCTTCCTCCTCATGATCATCTCCTTGATCTTCAATGTTTGTTGAAAGCTTGTGGCCCACCGACAACAACTTCTTTCTCCTAACCTTGGAGGATACTGGAAGTTTTGATAGTAAATAATCACGAAGACATAAGACGTTGGGGTAGTATTTGGCCAATAAAGTTTGCTTTATTGGAGGATCCTTTCTGTGGGTATCTCCAGACGCCTTTTGACGTTTATTGAGATTTGTAAGGCCAGTGCCATTATCGGTATCAGTTCCTGTGACAGCATGACTTCTCTTTCTCTTTCTAGCCATGTTCAAATAATTGCTTTTGTTGATTCTTGATCTCTGGTAAGGCACACTAGGTAGTATTTCCTAAATGGATTGTCTTAGCGTTGGGCTGTCTATGATGGACAGTGATGACCCAGATGATGACCCATAGGCGTGATGTCGATCTTCAAGCAAGATCGATACAGCAACCTTGGAAGACTGCTAGTTCTATGCAGCCTGTTTATGCAGCCTTGTCAAAGTTACGAGGCTGTACCAGTAGATCAGATTGCATTATTGACTTTAATTCTGGAAAGTCAATGATGAAGTATTCCTTCCTTTCACAACGAATACGAGAACACAACATATGATTGAAGTTTCAACTTATAAATAGGTATATGAAGTAAGGGGTATCGATGATTGTGAAAAAGTAAGGAGTTGTTTCAATTATATTGAGCAAGACAAAGTCGGAACAGAGAAAAGGAAAAGAAAGTCCGGAAGCACGGTCTTTAACACATATCTACTAGGTAGGGATTTAGTCATTTATTGGTTGAGTGTTGATATTGAATCTAGAATTGAGGATATCGATAAGCGATAAGACTTTGATGTTGATATTGATAGGAGAACAGCCTCGAGCCAGTGAGCCAGTGAGCCAGTGTCACACAACAAAACAAGAGACATGAAAAGGGCACCAAGTGGAATATGAAAACGAAGTACCTAACTGGCGTTCATACACACGCCTTGGCTTCTTTTCTACTGTAGGCAGGCCCTAGGCGATTCTTGAAGAAGGGATAATGATCAATGAATCAATGAATCAATGGATGAATGAATGATACCTATTGATTTAGGCTCGGCTACTGCTGGCTTAGAAGTAAGACTTTACCATGTCAAATCCAAAATGAAGCAAACCTTCCAGGGTCATGACAATCAGATTCTTTCTTTAGGTGTTTGTTCACCTAGTTCATCTAGTTCACCTACCTAGACAGCTAGATACTATTTTAGAGTCAGGCTTGACTGATTGTCAAACTTTGAAGCACAATAGACCCGTGAGCTCCTAGTCACCGAGTCAGAGACTTGTAGTGAATATCAATATTGACATTTGCTTTTTTCCTTCGGTGTCAAGGTTTGAGGCGATAATGCTATGGATTATTCAGTATAGATAGAGTGGCTGAAGGAGACAGGCCATTTGCTTCTTCATCTAGTGTCTACTCGAGTAGAATGGATGGCAAAGCATTCAACCTAAAACCTTCACTCCCATTGTTGATTTGTCACAAGTATTAGATAGAAATGATGGTGGTACATACAATAAAATTGGAATGGAAGTACAGGCCATAAGTCGAAGGTATCACAAGCAGTAGCAGCCAATGCCAGACAGTATATATAGTGCCAGGAAACTCTGGAAGGGAAACACGAAACAAACGGCAGCGGCAGAAGGGCACCTTACTAGATACCCAGTAGTGATCAATCACAATTCATCCATGACCATGAAAGTTGAAACTGTACAAAAAACTTTCCTTGACTCAATGGAATTCATTATCCTTGAGCTTTTCCACCTCTCCCACGAAGTAAATTCTTCCGAACCCGGTATGATTTGACCATAGTTGACCAAATTGCCTCAACGGCTGATATGTATGATGATTTCGATTGATTACCTTGTCACTGTCATTTGCTGAAGATATACACAATACACTACACCACACTACATTACATTACTTGACCAGTATTGTGCTTTTGTACCTTTTCATAATATCGGGTAGAAATACTCACTACCTACCTAGTAGATCACTTCAAAGTTATCATACATACTAGGAAGTAGTAACCTTTTCGTCTTTTATTGCACAATCACTCACACTTAATTCTTCTCTCTCTCTCTCTCTCTCTCCCACTCACACACCCTCTCACCCTTTCACCCTCTTAAAACTCGAAAAGCAACAACTTTACAGACTTTGTGGAGAAAAATCATTAAAGCTATCTAACCCCCAACTACTACCGGTAAACCTCTAACCCATAATAATTGATTGTGCTCCATTCAATTACATCCAATTGCATAACAAAACCACGCTACCTTTTACCGTCTCTAACTTTCTCTCCCGCATTATACTGAAAGTATAACCAACTCTTGTCCTATGATTCTTCCGTCCAACCTACTGCCACATACATTCAATTTTCTCCCTCGTGCGCCCAGAGCTCAAGGATAAGGTTTGTTGCTCAAATCAAATCTATCGAATCAGCTACAAGTATTCCAAGGGCCATTCAACTTCTGCCACAATTGTATGGATCATCAATAGACAATCACAGCATTATCATCGCTCACAATTAGAGCACGAGCTTCAACAGATGTTGAGGCACAATGGAGGATGGATTTCAAGATGACCAGAATTTTTATTCTAGGTCTTTCCCCCAGTCAGAAGCTCAGTCCCCAGCGCAATCCCAATCTCAATCCCAGTACTCGTCGGATTTGACTTCACAACACCGGCAAATACCTTCTTCTACCATTTGCGAATCTCCTCACTTTCCTCAAAGATTTGACTTCGATCCGGCACCCCCTCACCCTCCTAAACTCCCTCTTCTTACGACCTCGAATCTACAATTACAAACTACCAACACGAATGGTTACATGGATACTTCTGATGATGGTGGTGAACCAGATGACTTCTACCGAGATTATCAACCTCTTCAACAGACAAACAGCCCGCCAGATCAATTATTAGATATGGCTGCTACAACATCAGATGTTAGACCGGCTTCCTCCACAATGCGATCAAGTAATACCAGCAGTTCACCAAAACAAACTCCTTCTACCTCAAGAACTACAACGCGACCACCCTTCAGCTCAAATCTATCGCATGTTGAAAGCAATCAAAAGCAATCAACTAAACCACTAGTCAATGGATATGGAAAAGCATCACAAAAACCAAGCGTAAAGGATCTCTTGAAGCGCTTTGATCAGAACAATGATCAGTCCCTTCTCATGCCGCGGAAACCAGTGGTACGAACAAAAGATAGTGCTGGGATCAGTTCCGGATACATGAGAGATCGATCGAATCCATACACTACCCGCGTGGCTAGTAACCCAGGACCTATAACTACGAGTTCGTCATTAAGGGCAAGTAATACTACGAGGGAGCCGGGATCAACCAGAGTTAAATCGCCTTCATCCAGTACAAGAGCAATGCAACGACCGAGATTTGCGACGGAGGACCAACATTCAAGTAATGCTTCTTTGGGTTCCGCCCGCAGCATGCGTACGAGGAATACACCAAGTACCAAAGCCAGTTCAACTTCGAAGTCAATGAACAATCTTTCGCCATCATCTCAATCTCAACCCCCACCCGCGGTGCCGGAGAAGCGTCCTCTGTTTGGAGAGATTTCAACTTTAGGTCAAGGTACATTTGAAGCTGGTTACGGTATACCAACGGCTACAAGAAGGACATCTGAATCAGGGCTACCTTCGGCCATCTTCACTGAGCAACGTTGTCGCACAGATGCCGATATATCTCCAACTTCGCCAACAGCCTGGTATTTGGGAGTAACGCCATCGCTCGGTGACGTAGAACCAAACAAGCCGCGAAGATCAGGTCACAATCGTGCCCATAGTGACTTTGCAGACACTAAGGTAAATACTATGCATAATGTCAACCGCTCTTCTTTTCTATTACCAGAATCCCCAGTCAATGCCAAGGATTCAGGTCCAAACACTGCGCTGGATTCTTCTCATGTAGAAGCTGAGGGTGGATCCGACCTTCAGCCAGCAAAGATGTCATCTCGACTTCCTATTGCACTCAAACGCTCGAGTACTCAGTCAGATAGATCAAGTTCCCCATCAACGCGTGCTAGTTCTCCTCTGACTGGCAAACGCCCACTTCATGGAAAGCTTCCTCGAGAACATCGGCCATGGAGTCCTGCCGGACGCTCAATGACATCAGCAACTCGTTCTGTACCTCCTAACAGCCGTGCCAAGACACGTAGCCCAGACAAAGTCTCTAGCAGTGGTAGCTTGAAAGCTTACATTTCCGCACCGCCCGCAAAAAACTCCCCGCCTCTGCGAAGTTCACGTCCTCGGCAACCTGTTTCTGCAGCAACAACCGCTAGTTCAAGACAAAAGGCAGTGGATGGATCGGCATCGCCACATGACACAAGAGCTGGGATTAAAGTGACTAAAGCTGGCGGAACTTCTGAGACGAAAGGACGTAAGACAATAACGACAGAACCAGTTAACTATGCAGCACGGCGGGCACAAATTACACGCGCATATACTAAGTCAATCCATGAATCTGAACAGCAGAAGATTCGAGCATCTCACACAAACCATGCCAACGGACATAATCCTCAAGCCACAAACGGTGACGAAAGCTCCAAGTCTGAACATGCGAATACTTCTACGAATGGAGATCAGATACCAGATATGTCATCAATAGGGCCCGAATCATTACAGATCTTGACAAGCTTCGACCCACAAATTCCCCCGCCACCTGTTGAGCATCAGATTGTAATGGATCAAGATTCGCCAACCTTGGGTGTTACTAACAGCATGCCTGGAGCTTTTATTGAAGAGGATGTACCAATGTCCGCAATTTCAAATATTTCTGCCACGACCTTTATTGAAAATGAAGCGCAAACAGAAGGTGCCCGCCTTGCTCGTATCCCGTCTATAAAGCTTGCAGATTCAGTTGCAGCGCCTGTTCAAGTACTTAAAGTAGATGATGTGACTCCTGAGGATCGAGCAAAGATCACAGCAGACTCTTTAGAGGTTTCTATCGAGGCCACTTCAATAGGATATACTCCGAAGGAGGGTTTTAGTGAAGCATTACCAGAGTCCATTGATCATGATTTGACATCAGAAGCCTCCGAAAGTCCATCAAATGTCATCACCTATGATGAGCAAGCCAATGTCACTGTTACAGAGCTCCCAAGTGCAAAGATATTGGTATCAGAAATTTTCAATTCGGACTCCATGCATCACATGGATTTCGAAGTAGCTGCTCCTGCGAGTATTAACCATGGCATTGCTCAGCCTACCGGTTTGGGTTTATACGATGATAGTTCTCAGCAGCTGGTAGATATTCCCATCAGAATCGAAGAAGACATGGACAGATCCCAGTTACACTTAGAATCAGATATCATTTCTGGGGAAGGCCCCAGACTAGAATTACCAGCTTTGCGTACTGCCCTTGCCGAGTCCCTATCTCCACTACAGAACGATAGACAACCGGATTTGTACACTCCCACAGATATCGAGTATGAAAGTTCTGATGACGTTGGCGCGGGAAACACCGGGAATACGAGTGAACAAGAAGACTTGTACGGACCATCCTATGATCAGAATCGCGAGTTATATCTTACATCTGACGCCTACCACCGTGAAAACCGACATTCTGCTTGGACCGATTTCTCAGTTGCCACAACAGATGACCCAGCCTCCCAAGACGAGAATCAGAGGTGGATAAACACAAAGATCTCGCTTCCTGAACTGCAGAAAGCTCCGACACCGCCCCCCAAATTGCCTCCTTCTCCCGGGCCACTTAGGCCGATCGAAGACACAAGTTCCATGAATTCTTCTAGGCTTGAACTACCTCCACTGACATCCCATAACGGATTCGGTCTTGGATTCGACCCGGATACCATCTATAGCGTTCCAACTGTCCCAGTATGGTCTAACCTCACTCCTCCACTAGCCTTAGAGCATACTTCTCGGAAAGATGCAATTGCTAAATTAGGTCCCCCTACTCGTACACCCCCTCCTCCTGCTATGCAAGATAGTCGTCCACAATCGGGCACCGATCAAATTAGCCAAAACACTACTAGCCAACATACTCAATCCAGACGCCCAAGCGTTGACTTGGTTTCGCCGCGACCTTCACTTTCTACACCTTCCATTTCCACTCCTAGATCAAGCATGCAAATATCTCAGGAAGATGTATCTTTGAGCAATGGCTACCCCGCCCTAAAGCTCCCCTGCTACCTCTCACAGAGGAAGAGCAAGCAATTGCCAAGAAAAAAAGCGCACGCCTATTTACTAGGAGAAAGATTATTGAGGAAATAATTGATACAGAATCCGCTTATCTGAAAGACATGAATGTAGTTGAGGAAATCTACAAAGGTACAGCTGAAGCATGCCCAAAATTGGATTTTGGCGATATCAAAACCATATTCAGAAATACAGATGAGATTATAGCTTTCTCAACAACTCTGCTGGATGACCTGAAGAAAGCTGGGGCAGCTGTCTACACTTCTAAGGCTCGCGCCAGACAAAGTAAAGCTACATCCACAACGACTACTGCGCTAAATACCCCTGTATCGCTGGGTCCAAACGACAGTAGCTCAGATCCTACAGAATCCAATGATTTCAATGAAGAAAGGGACCGAAAGACCTATATTGGTTATACCTTTGGCAAACATCTCAGGAGGATGCAAGAGGTCTACACAGAATTTTTGAAAAATAGCGAACTGGCAGCAGACCGCTTGAGGATCTTGTCAGCGGACCCTGCCGTTAATGTTTGGCTTATTGAATGCAACAATGTCGCAAAGGACTTAACGGCTGCTTGGGATCTCGACGCTCTGATGGTTAAACCAGTCCAACGGGTCACTCGATACCAGCTATTAATCGACAACCTCGTGAGACATACAGCTGAAGATCACCCAGATTTCAATGCTCTTTCGATTGCTGCCCGAGAAACATTGAATTTATTGCAGACTATTGACAAGCTCAAGGAACGTATTTCAGTCGTCGGGAAGATTGTTGGTCGAAAACGCAAGGAATCAGAAGTCCGCCTTGGAATCGCCAAGGCATTTGGACGACGATCAGAGAAGTTGACTTCTAACGTGGTTCGGCCCCATGACGATGAAGTGTTTGTCAAGTTGCATGAAAAGTTTGGTCATGATTACCTACGACTGCAAGTAGTCATGCGTGATGTTGAATACTATACTCGACAGGTCGCTACTTGGGTCAACGATTTTCTCAGATTTCTTTCTGCCATGGAAATAATCATGCGACATAGCCCTTCTTCATACCCAGAAATGGAAGCTCGGTGGTCCCAGTTTAACCTTTCCATGAGAGATATGGGGAGTGTTGCTTTGGAAAGTCATGTAAGCATTTTTCTATGATCTAGAATGTTATCAATGCTAATATAAAACAGGTAGGACAGATCCGAAAGGAAGTTATTGAGCCAATCGAAGCTGTGATTCGGTTGTATTCTGGGCCTACTGAATTCATGAAGAAACGCGCGAAAAGGCGCGTAGATTATGAAAAGCTAATGGCTGTCAAAGCCAATGGCAAGAAGCCTGACGAAAAGCTTCAATTGCTAGCCAAAGAATACGATGCTCTGAATGAAACGTTGAAGACGGATATGCCCCGGCTCTCAGTATTGACGGCGCAGGTAGGACAAACAATTCTTGCCAAACTTATCTTCAGTCAAACAGCCTGGTACTACATCTGGCAAGAGAAGGTCAAGACTGTGTTGGATGCTAACCAAATACCAATGAACGAGAATGACATTTTACAATCATTCGAGCGGGATTACAAGTATGTGCTCGCACAAACCCAAGAGCTTCGCCTCATCAACGGTACATTCGAGGTGGATTGCTTTTTGGACAGATTAGATTCGACCCCCGTTACCAGTATCAAAGATAACGAATCGATAAAAACAAAAGGCCGACTATCTGATTCGTCCGCTCGTCCACGAGTTCTATCCTTGGCAGCTCCACATGATACATCTCCATGTCTACCGACTCCAGATTTTGCAAAGCGACATAGTGGTCAATTTTCATTCTCGCCAATTATGGCAAATGGTCCTGGCTTCCCAGCGCATGCTCCATATCAACCAGCAGCTTACTCTGTAGGACATTCTCGTGCTGGCTCGGGCTCTCCTGCGACACCAGATGCGAATGCCCCTCGTCTTTATGGTTCTACCAGACCATCAACATCACGAAGCATTACTTCGGATAATGGTGGCGTGGCAAGAATTAGCACAGACCTTGGACATCGTAGGGAATCAAGTTCCACTCAAGCATCTGCATCATACATGGTAGATGGTCCTCTTCGCGATCAACGACCGTTCTCAGGTATTTTCCATTCGGCAATGCCTTTACCCGATGGCCCTGAGGATAGCGTTCGATCCTCGAGAGCATCCTCAGTGGATCGTGCCCATGGAAGTCGGTACAATGTCATCTACCTGGCAGCAAGCTTATTTGAGTTTAATATTGCAGCAACTAAGACTGAAGCTGGTTACCCTTATCTGACCTACTCACCCGGTGAAGTAAGCTAACAATTGAATCTGGCATTCCTCGTTATAAGCTAACTTATTCTTAGATCTTTGATGTCATTGGTGAGAAGGGCGAGCTCTGGTTGGCTAAAAATCAAGATGATGGCTCTGATCAAGTTGGCTGGATCTGGAGTAAGCACTTTGCTCGTCTCGCCATGGATTGATGAGCCAACATCTGCCCCTTCCAACGTGTACTATTCCTTTTCTTTTCGGCTCTTCTAGCAACAACGCATCCTTGATTTGGCGTTGAAGCACTTATCTGTACTCGTTTTCCGAAATAATTTTCCACAGAAAAGCAACAATTTACAAGGGCCATCGGCGTAAAGAGGGCGGTGTCATAAATTCAAGCTTGATGATAGGACATGATCCTATTGGATCATTTTATTTGTTTTGCCTGACTACAGCTAGTTCCTGGCATACACAATTCGGGTCTGGATGGAAAGGAGGGGCGTTCTTGATTTAGGGATGGGCGTTCAGATAAGCCTGAGTTATTCATTCATTTGACTTTTTCTTTTATTTTCCTTTTCTCTTTTGATCTCTAAAGTCGACGAGATTGTTGTTAGAGTGTCTATTATGGAGCGATTCTTTATGAGGGATGGAATGGAACCACATATGCAGCGTATTTTCCTTCTTTTTACTTTTCCGAAAATTTCCAAATGTTTAGGCCGCAGGTTTGGGTTGTTAATATAGCTGGATGGGATTTTCGCAGCACTCATGATTGTATGCATGAGGTGATGACGTCTCTGGTTTGTTGGAGTTAGTCTTAGTTTTAGTTTTAGTTGTTGAATATACCAGGGGAGTAAGAGAGTAGGGGAGAGAGGAAGAAAAAGAGGTCAACAGAACATGGGCTGAATGATAAGGGGGAAGGGAAAACGAATGCGGAGAGGGAGAAAAGAATTAGAGGGGGGAGAGGAGACGAGAGAATGGAGGAAATGGACTGGACTTCTTATTCTCAGATAGGAAACTTTTTTTTTTGTCATTTATTTGGTTTGGGACAGATGAGAATTGTTGAGAAAGGAAGGGGATGAATTGTTTTCTTGTTTTCTTTTTTGAAGAAAGGAAAGGCAAAGCGCAAAGGAAGATGAAAGGCACTGGATGGATGGATGGATACCCGAAGATCATTATGTATGTGTGAAGGAGTTATTGAATTGTCTGAGTAGGAAATTTTCGTTTTTTTCTTCTTCTCGTCTAAGAAAGTGCGGAGATGCGAATGTGCAATCGATGCATTGTATTGCGTGAGAGGAGAGAAGTAGGGGGAGGAGATGAATGGGGAGAGGAGGTAAATGAAATCATACTAGTCAAATTCTAGGAATGGGATGCGAGGAATGATATCAGAAGTGGTGTGGAATGAAAATATGAGAATTCTTTCAAAACAAGTTTTGATTAGGCTATGATTAAGTGCATGATCTGCGTGGCATGTCTTGTCGTGTGAACGATAGAACGATAGAACATCAAACGTAGAAAGAATGTACTCGTAGGATGATGCAAGGACGGCTTCTCAGAAGCGCGGGGTCCTCTTGTTCTTGACTGCATCATGATATAGAATCTCGTAATAAAATACATGTAAATCTCGTTCGCTCTACTCTTGCATCGAATCCTCTCCATTCTAAAGAAGAAAAACTTTTTATAGAGATCCATCCATCGCTCATACGAACATCTCCAAGTGAAGTAAAGTGAAGTGAAGGTCTGGGTCTCGCTTGATCAAAAGGAGTATCCGAAATGCACCAAACGCCTCGCCAAATGCTATATTAATTTTGTGTTGTGACGCAACGAAATGCATGCTAGAAAGATTCGAATGCTGGATCGTGCTCCGTGGTATGGGGCTATGGGATCAACCGTGTTTTGTGTCTAGGTTCCCGACGAAATCGGCGATGGCTTCGAAATACCCAATCTCAACCACACTCGAATTGTGGTCACCGCTCGGGAGAGGCTTCCATACTTTGGTGGGGGATTGGCAGATCTCAAAGAGACGCCGCATGTGGCTGGGTCTGTGATGGGGGAGTTAGTGGAAAGGTATGGGATAGAGCAGTTTTGTGATATTAATC
This sequence comes from Botrytis fragariae, assembly GCF_013461495.1. Classification (NCBI taxonomy): domain Eukaryota; kingdom Fungi; phylum Ascomycota; class Leotiomycetes; order Helotiales; family Sclerotiniaceae; genus Botrytis; species Botrytis fragariae. Next base: position 1,722,660 of record NW_023500987.1, read on the forward strand.
AAAATGTTGTTTTGAGGTAGTCAGACAAAAAGTTCTCGTATTGTGTAATCTGGTCCCAGAAGGGAGGTCATGTTTTGTGGATGGAAATTGGGTCATCATTCTGAGGCATGGTATGTGGGAGGAACAAAGGAAAAGAAGAAGACGTACGGTACAATCTCATCCAGGAGACCGCTAATGAAGAGAATGGGTACTTCGGTAATGGTAGGTAGGTATGTGTCTGATGGCCAAACTTGATGGCATAGATAGGCGAGATATCTGGCTGGTGGAATAACACTACGGCGTGTTAGTATTTGAATATAGCTGTGTGGTGGATGTACACGTACGATGGAATCAACTTTCTCATGGATAGAAAAGTATTTTCCAAAACGAGACCCACTAATCTTTCGTCGTGTTGATTTTTTGCTACTAGTTGTATTGATACGGCACCCCCAAGACTTTGACCGTAGATGACAATATCATTATCTCTCGTCTCTGCTCTCTTGCGAAGATAGTCGAAGCCAGTCTGAGCATCTATCATGAGACCCTTCTCGTCCGGTGATCCAGTAGAGAGACCATAACCCCGGTATTCCAACATCAAGACACTACATCCTACAATGTTTATGAATCGCCTCGCGATAGGTATTCGATGACCAATATTTCCGGCATTGCCGTGAAACATGAGGATTGTGACATTCTTTCTTTTCCTCGTCAGCGGTGCTCGAATGTAGAAGGCTGAAAGCTTTTCCCCATCAGGTGTAGGGATCATCAACTCCTCGAAATCCGAGATGCCGAATTGTGAGGGTCGTGGAACTTCGGTGCGGGCCGCATTTGGGATGGAACTTGGATAAATCAAGGACCTGCGGGTTGAGGAAACATATTGATCAGTATTTTATCGTATGGTAACATCGTTTTAGGAAGATGTGAATGGGTGCGCGATGTGGTGTGTGGTGTGTGTGTGTGGTGCGATATGATGATAAAAGAAGAAAAAGGAAGAAGAAAAAAAGGTGAAGGGGTTTGTAGAGTGGAGGGAAAAAATATACTTTTGCTTGAAGTAGAGAAGAGAACTTAGTAAAAAAGTTATACCCTGCAATTATTCGTAAGTACGAGGACAGTGAATGAAAAACAAGCGTGGCCCAGTTGAGCACCAAATAACCTTCAAAAAAGAAGTAGGATTGGAATTGTGTGAAAGAAAATGTACCGAAGACACAAGGACAGGGAATTTGAGGTAACCTGCGATAGAACTGGTAACAGTAGTTACCTGTTCAATATAACCTCCACCAGATGAATCTTGTGTAGACATCTTCATGTATTTTAAGGGGGAGAGTAGTCGTAGGGACGGAGGGAGGGAGGGAGGGAGGGAGGGAGGGAGGGTAGGAATGTGTTTTCTTAAGGACCAAAAATGGCCAGATATCTTCCTCCAATGGAAATGAGAAGAGTTGCGATGATGAATTAAATTGAAAATGTCAGTAGTAGTAACACATAGTCTTGATGCAATTGGTAGATGGATCTGGATCTCTTTAGAGTTTGATGTTTGGATGTTGGAGTGAGTGAGAGGTCGAGTGTGGATTGGTTGATCGATTGATTGATCGATTGATTGATCGATTGATTGATCGATTGATTGATGTGTTTCATGAAGAAAAGTGCAGATGGTGCTAGGGAGAGTAGAGTTGGTAGAAGTGGTAGAAGTGGTAAAAGTGGTAGAACTAGATAGCAAGTGGTATAATTAATGAATTGTCTCGAACAGTGATGGCGTATGTGTATGTCTATGTCTATGAACCGTTGAACCCGTGGGACCCTTTTTTGGAGTGAGGGAGAGATGATTGACCGCCAAAATGTTGTCATGTATGGAGTCGGTACTCTTGTATATCAAAATCCAATTGTTGTCTCAGAATTTCAGGAGTGCAGCAAGAACCAACAGATCCTGTCACTACTCCTTCCATCAACTCCACAAAACACAGATCAAATGCTCAACAAGCTCGGGGCCGGTCGAGATCCAGATATTCGAATACCACGGGTGACTTGCAGTGAGTGATACTTGCAGTTAGTGATACTTGCATCGTACTAGACAACGACCTACAAAAACATATAATAAAGCACCTACATCTACGCACCCTTCACACCTTCGGAGATCTATTTTGGTTCATATAGTTGCGCAATCCTGCGAGTAATTTATATATGCGATCGTCGGGTAAGCACGAGTTCAAACGTTAGCTAATCAAGGAACTTCGGACAAGGCGGTTTCTTCCCTCATGGGGCGGACTGACATGAGGAATCAAACAGATACATCTCATATGTGTTTGTCGTACAAATGACAGTGTCGCCTACAATCTTGTAATGTTGTCGTGATTAGATTACATCTGGGTGGAAGATGCGTCCATGGGAGGACACGATATCGTCGTGACACAACTGTTAAGTCATATTCTGAGCCACAATCTTTCAAGATGGATGCACCCTCAGTGCCTCACGCTTTGAGGTAAAACAAGGGTGATGAGTTGAGTACGAAATACGGAGTGGGGTGTGATTCATGTGATTCATGTGTTGGGGGTCTCGAGGGGAATTTATCCAAGATGATACACGCATCTTCAGATAGTAAGTAGGATTTGATTCATGGGTTAAATTCCAAGCCAAACTCGTTTCTCTCACAGAAATTCCCTCCGTTGAGGATATATTTCCATACTTCCGCCTTCTTTTCCCTCTGGTCATTGTACAGCGAGGCAGCGTACTCGGTCTCCTTCATTTCCTCGCCAACAATCACTCGTACATATGGCAGTTTGCAAAATCGAATGAAACTAATGGCCTCGAATACCCGATCTCACGTTTCCTCCCGAGCAAGATGTCAACTATTGGGATCCCAATATGTGGCGGAATAAGGGACCATCCAATGATCCAATGAAGAATATCTTCTCATGTGTCCAAGGTAAGGTAAGGTCGATTTGGATTTGGAGACAATGCCCAATGATCATGAATTCAAAGCAAAAGAATTGAGGATATCACATAACGATGCATAAGGCGACCCAATGACAGGACTTGCTCGTATGAAGATACCTACCCTACCCAGGGAGTTAAGGCAAGAATAAGAATAAGTGCTTAAGTATCTTCCTTTGAAATTGACGCCCAAAGCTAGAGAATTTTCAATGTTGCATGTCGCATGTCGCATCTCGCATATCCATCCATCCCTCCCCTGGTCGCGATGAATGCGAATGAATGCGGATGAATGAACATTCCTCTTCCTCTTCCCCTTGTTGATTCCACTTGCTGTTTACCCTCACAATCCAATATAATATAAGCCATTGGGGGCGGGAATGGATACCAAATTAACATTGTTCAATGAATGATACAAACCGTAGACATCGTGGACCTTTTTGTTGGACTCTGTGCTTTGGTATCACTGTGTCGCCAGTGTCGCCAGTGTCGCAAGCAAGAGGTGCATACATGTACATACACACAAGTAGTACGAATATAATTCTGAACGTGCTTCCGGGCGTATTCTAGTCTCTCTCGTTCTCTCTAGGGGAAGGGGAAGGGAAGGGACAGGAAGGGCGGCATCTCCACCAGTCAAGGAAGCAGGAAGAAAAGTATAAAAAAAAAATCCAACCAAACATTTTTCATCTTTTTTCACTCCATTCACCCATCCATCACCTTTTTTCATGCAACCCAAAAAATACTAACGCGCGAGCTGTACACCTGCATAGCCTTGAATCCCACAAAAATATCCCAAGGTCCAAGGTCCAAGGTCCAAGGTCTAAAAAGTGTGAAAAGAATCTGAGAAGCATTCCAAGGGCTGAATTTATTAATTTGTTTATTGATTCCAAGACGACTTGTACCGAATACCTAATACCCGATACCTGCCCTCCTACTTACTACCTGACCTACTTACAACTTACATCGTACATACCAACCATCCCATCCCATCCCATCCCATACCATACAACACAATACCAAAATACCCCTCCACCCTTCCCTCCCCCCAGTCAAATATCAAAGCAACAGCACCAAAGAGGCTTGGATTTTGAACCAAAGAGGAAATATTTCTATTTAGAAACACTCTTCATCCCTCCCCCGAGTTTCATATCAAACACTTGACATACCTATCTACGGAATACACCTACCTAGTATACCTCTACCTACGCAACATTACCGTCTCAATCTCCAGTTTCTTTTCTCAAATTCGTCAAAAGCTAGCTACTTCCTTCCCACCCCCGCGATACTAGAACAAACTCGCAAACTTATCTATTCTTCGCCAAAAGGAAAAAAAAAAAGGAAGAAAAAAGAAAAAACTCTTATCAATCTTCTACCTCATAAATTTCTTCTACAAATACTGCAAATCTCAAACAATCCAAGAGACTCCTGCAGGGAAAGAAAAGGAAACTTACATATATCATCATGGTATCATTCAGCTGTGAGGTATGTTTATTATTCTTACGACTCCAATGTCCTATTGAAACACCGACACCTGCACCTACCTACATTTCTACCAACATCTATTCTGGTAACTCAAACAAGCTTTGGTCTGACAAGAAACAATCTATAGAATTGCGGAGACGTCCTGACGAAGAAAAAACTTGACCCTCATCGAAATCAATGTCGCGGGGCATCATATACTTGCCTGGATTGCATGGTACATTTTCAGGGCCTAGAATATCGCTCGCATACGGTATGTAAACAAACATGATTCAGACGCGGGGCATCGTTGGCTGACAACAATTAAAGAGCTGTATGAGCGAGGCGCAAAAATACCAAGGCGCGCTATACAGAGGAGAGGGTAAAGGAAAGAAAGGAAAGCAACAAAACAATCAAAAGAATAATTCGCATAATAATTCTCAATCCGCACCCGCCCACAACGCATACGTCGAAGATGCGCAAGACGAGTACGACAATTCGCAACAAGCTACCGCCCCGGTACCAGAAGCTGCCCCCTCAACGCCAGCACCCGTCAATGTATTTGATTTCCTCGTGGATCCAACACCCAATGCGTCGCGATTAGATCTCCCCGCAGCTGATGAGATCATGAACGATTCTGAGCCTGAGCAACAAGTTCGTGATGAGCCCATGAGCGATGATGCAGATAGTTCCGAAGTAGAGGGGAAACCTTCCACGGATCTCGTACGAGTGAACGCAGCAGACAGTCCAAGTCTTACCAATCTCGTCGAATGGGGTTCTGGACCAGTACCTACCAACGGACCTTTCGAAACACCGGCGCCAAAAGCGATTGAGTGGAAACCAACCAAGGAACATGAGGGAAAATCGAAAAAGGATAAGAAGGATGAGAAGAAGAAAGACAAGAAGCGCAAACGCTTACATGTTGACACATCGTCCCGCGAAGGCGACGTCCAAATGAATGATGCGCCACCAGTTCTACATTCAGGATTGACTGCTGAAATTGGCAAGCTTCAGACCCGTCCTTCAGTCTTCCCTCCATCGCCAGATTATTCCGGTGCCGATGCTGAGAAGGAATCGCCTAGCGCAAGACCCAAGAAGACCAAGGAATCCAAACGCGCCAGCCGTGCTCGCACTCGTAATGACACATTCGGTAGCAATTTGATGTCATTGATCACCACTCGCCAACCTTCCCGCGAGCACTCGGAAGATCGACCTAAGAAACGTAAGCACAAGCATCGTACCAAGTCCTCTGAAAGACCTAAGATGCTCGAATACAAACCGATGAACGGCGCTGGTGATTCTTCCCCTGGCGAAAACCAAATGGTCGTCTACAAACCCCGCGCAGAACTTCTCATGAGCATGGTGAACAAGGGTCCCAATAGCGAGAAGGGTGTTTCGATGAATAAAGCATTGAAGAGATATCATCGCGAGAGAACGGCCGCGGGATTAGCGCTTGGAAAGGGAGATGAGGAGAAGGAGCTCTGGAGGAGTTTGAGAATGAAGAAGAATGATAGAGGAGAGATCGTCTTGTTTATGTGAACATGTATCACATTAAAACGGGGCGCCAACAGATGAAGCGGGGTGCGCAACGGAGATGGAGCAGAAAGGAGAGGAGGAGCATTGTGATACCATATTTTCTTCTTTCTTCTGAGATGTATGTTTGGGATTGCAGGTTTTGTTGTTGCTTGTTTGTTCTGTACTTGCACTTGTACTTTTCTCATGCGTTTTTCATTCTTCTCGTTCTTGTCTTTGTTCTTGTTCTTCTTGTTCATACATCTATCGTGTTTACGTTTTCTGCTGTTGGATTATGCTTATGCTTATGCTGTTAATCATGTATATGAGGGCATTGCGCGCGGGTTTGACTTCTAGGTTGGATCGGAATAGGAATGGATGGATGGGCATAAATAAGTGTACGAGATTTGTGGAATGGAATGGGATGGGCTTGAAAGGACTGGGCTACACAGGACTGACTGCATGGGATTGAATTGATGTTTGTTTGTGTGTGCTTCCAGGTACATATTTTTGGCTGGTTGGATCCAGGATATCACATTAATGGTTGTGGTGCATGGCTTGATGTGTTATGAGTAGGAAGGCGGATGTAGTAATGTGAGTGGATATTAGTGGGTTCAATCAACCAAGCAATTAATCAATCAATCAATCAAACGTACAAACGTACACAATACATGTCTTCCTCCTGTGAAAATGGTTCCGAAATCGGTATCCCATATCTCGCTTGTAAAAATAAAAATAAAGTGTGGTGAAATCAATAACTCAATACGACAGACGTAGCATGGAAATGGTTGTCTTGTAGATCCATAATATGTGCCTCAACATCGTATGTGATTTTCGTTTGATAGCATCAATGAAAAAGTGATGTTTTGTTCTTCAGAAGCTCGAATCTTAATTGCTCTCTATCATCATTCATGAGGACAGACATCCTTTCCTTTTTTGTAATATCCCGAATCCGAATCCGATTCCGATTCCTCTTTGTATTCATGTCTCTATCTACATCTCGATATTGTCTGTGAGAGTGAGTGTGAGAGGGAGAGGGAGAGGGAGAGAGAGAGGGAGAAGGGCTTTTTGGTCTCTTTCTTTTGTCTCTCGTCTTTCCTTTGTATACATACATACATACAGATTATATTTCCTCCCAATCGATGCGTCGTCATCTATTTCTAGACTTTCTTTACATCTACATGGAGTTCTCCATTTTTATGTTTTCCGCGTCCTCGGTCGCATCATGCGTGATACATTGAATCAGAGAAAAAGAGAGGCTCTGCTCTTCTCTGCTCTGCTCTACCGTCCGTCTCCATCTCTCATTGTATACCATATACCATATACCATATACCATATACCATATACTTTTCCACGTCTCCTACCCTTCCCCACACCCCTCCTCACCCATAAACTACCCACCGCACGACCCCACGACCCCCAACACCCCAAGCATAACCCCCGTAAACCAAGCACACATGTGATGCGCCCTCTGCACTGCGAGTTCTTGGGCGTGTTGTTCCCATGATAATTCATTTATCATATTGTCTTCAATGCCGGTTTCTAGATCTGAATCGGAATATGAATGCGAACCGGAAGAGGAAGCGGAAGGCGTAGAAAAAGAAGCGGATGTGGATGTAGATGTGTATGGCGAGGAAGAGTGTAGTGCGGGTAATGTCGGGAAGAGAAAAGGAAAGGGACGAGTTGCGAAATCAGGAAATGGGTTTGAGACTGCATGTTGATTTGGGGATGTGGTGGTATTGTAGTTCAATTCTGGAGCATGTGTTTCATTCGAGATCTGTTGGTATTCAGCTTGGAAAGCGGATGGGATGGACGGCGAGAGGAGATGGTGATGGGATTTTGGTTGAGAGTAGGCTTGAGCGCGTGAAGTGGTACTTTTTTGTGCTTGTTTTTGGCGCGAGTAGGGAGATGTTGTGGGTGGAGCGAGGGATTGTCGTGGTTGCATCTGCGGTTCCTGCGATTGTACTTCTAGTTGCGATGGGAGCGGGGCGTACACAACTGATTGAGGCGAAGAACCCAGCTGAGGAGAAGATAGAAGAGAGGAATAGTAATGTTGTATTGGATCTACCATTGCGTGGTTTGCGCTTGGGGGTGACGGAGGTGGTGGTGGAGAGTCTGGTCGAAATTGTTGAGGTCTATCAAGTTCTTGAGAAGAGGATTGGGAAAGGGTAATAGCGTGAGGGAAAGGGTGGGAAGACATTGTGATGGATTTGTTGGAATTCGGTTTAGTTGGAATCTAAATACGAAGTTGAGTTGAGGTTGTTTCTTAGTTTGTATGTCCTTTGGAGAGGAAGAGACGGAGGCCAAATTGAGGAATATGTGTGTACAAATAGAAAGTTGTTGTGTGATGAGTCAAGTAGAATATTTTAACTTTCGGTTTGTTGATTGATCTATAGTGAATTGTCCAAGTGGTTGAATCAATTAATCAGATTCAAAGATCATATTCAACTCAAACAAAAAGCCGCAAGGATAGCTTGATCGCGAAAATCAGAATCTGTAAATAGCCATGAACTTTCAGGTGAAATTACTCATAGGTAGATTTGATTGTTGATATGGGATTTGGCAATGGCAGAGAAAGTGATGTGTATTCTTATGTGAAAAGAAAAGAGAAAAAAAGCTGTTGCTTTCTGGAATATTGAATTGGGTCAAAGGAAGACTTCAATGTGCACTGGGCGGAGTGAATGGGAAAATATGGAAGTTGAGTGGATTGAAGAGGACTTGCTTAAATTCCCCAGACCTAGATTTGGAATCATGGTATTCGGATTCCATACTTCAATGCGGGGTGCACGCTGAACAAGAAGTGAATAGCAATGCAAGAGCTCGCACATGCATCTTCCCCATGAATCTAGACTCTCCACATTCATGATTGTATTCCAGTCCCTCGAAAAACGGTGTGAAACTGCGGCAGTCCGTGATCCAAATCCTCCAAATCACCCCCGAGGCCACAAGAATGATTCTCTCACGTCTCAAGATTTGCACATTGTCGTAGAAATAAGGTACCGGGAATTCATCGATCGTGTTATTTTGTGGTGAAAGTATTTCCTTGAACTGATCCATCCATATTCATCAAACGTACATCCAGCCCATAGCCGTAGCAAAAGCCTGCACCTGAATGCATGAAGAAATTCCCAATGCTCCCATCATTCGATAACTATGACCAACAATTTATCTCAATCTTCTAGCCTCACGCTCAGATTCGAGTAAGCAGAGGATGTCATCTTCACGGACTATTTCGATATGTTAGCCTACACCTTCCCTAGCTTCCTAATGTTTCCTTCTCGAATATTTGCTGCCGAGTGTAATCTTGGGGGGAAATAAAGATAATCGTAAAATCGTACCTGGGCCCTTGACGTTACGGATGATGGAACGGGTGGTATCGTCCATGAACTCAACTCTGACTTGAGTAACACCTCCACGGGAACCTAATTTTTGTCAGAATTACCTCCTTCCGAATCCGCAGATGTAGATTCTCCAAATTTCGACATACCGGTTCTGCCCAAAACACGGGTGACCTTAACGAGCTTGACGGGGACCTTTGATGCATCCATTTTTGCGATCTGAATTTTATTAGAATCTTGGAACCGTAGATGAGCTCCTGAGTCACTCACAGGATTAATGCGCTTGGATTTTGGGATGTGGTTGATAAATTGACTCGGGGCTTACTGGTCGACGTGAATTTGGTGATAATTTTTTGCCTGTTCGCAGAATCTTAGGGCAAGAGATTCTCGTTAATATTCTTAGCGTTGAAATTGAAGCATTTTTGCACTAACATAAATCGGGACTAGTGGCCTTTGAGAAGACGCCGACCACCGAAAGTACCAGGTGTTACACGTGGGGCAGAATGATGAAGATGAGTACTAGGTGACTTTTTTTTAATAATGGAGTTTGCGCCAAACATCTCCGAGTCATATTAAAAGTGAAGTCTTGTCCCTTTCCCATATTATCCAATAATCGTGATTCTCCTTGCTTCTAATATATTTCAAATTACCCAAGCCATACATTTCTTATCATTTACGAACACAACATACTCTGCTTCTGCTTGTGATTCAAGTGAATACCCCGCAATCGGAGTGGTTATATCTTCACATTGTACAGAAACAAACAGCTTGCTCTCCTCACCCTCAACAAAATGGATTTAGTGAATCAGTAAGAATTGTCCTCTTTTACCTTGTTGGCTCTCGAGCTTGCCATTGAAGCCTATTTAAACGGTTTGGAGCTGTTGGTTTCGCAATTTGGGGCACGTAGAACCTGGCAACTCCTACCATTCAAAGAAGCTACTATGAAAGTTCTCAAGATGTTATACATTGCAGACGAGGAGTCTGAAGAGTACGAACCTTTCACTAACGATCACAAAAGCTTAGAAGGTAGACTGCTATTCGCAGTACCAAAAAGTGAGTCATGACACCATTGAAGCCGAATCCTGTGTTCGAGATTGATGGCTGATTGAATTGTTAGAGGGAAGACTATTACAAGCAGCACTCAATTTGCTCGAAGGTGCCGATATTCAGTTTCGAAGAGAATCAAGACTTGACATAGCATTGGTCAAAAACTTACCAATTGCGCTCGTTTTCCTTCCCGCTGCCGATATTCCTACGTTCGTTGGTGAAGGTCGAGTAGATATTGGTATTACTGGGCGGGACACAGTTGCAGAACATGCCACAGGAGTCGAAACCGAGAGGAGAGTTAAGTCAGAATCGGGAACATCAACCCCTGTCGAAGCGGGCAAGGAAGAAGGATGTGTAGAGATAATGGATTTGGGATTTGGTGCTTGTAAGTTGCAAGTACAAGTGCCAGAGAAGGGACCATATGCGAAGCCATCAGATCTCATTGGAAAGAATATTGGTACCAGTTTTGTCAGTCTATCTGAGGAATTTTTCCGAGCATTGGAAGCTGAGGCAGACGGTGGTGCCGTATCCGGGCGCAAGTTGAAGACCAAGATCATCGAGCTCAGCGGCAGTGTTGAAGCTGCATGCGCTCTTGGTGTCGCTGATGGAATTGTGGATCTGGTTGGTGAGTAAAAGAACGACATGATCAACCTCAAAAAGTTTCGTATTAATATGTCATCAGAGTCGGGTGAAACCATGAAGGCAGCAGGATTAAAGGCTATCGATACCGTCGTCTCGAGTACAGCAATTCTCGTGAAATCCAAAAGACCCTCAAATCCAGCATTGGTAGATCTTATTGCTTCCCGTATTCGAGGTGTCATCACTGCACAAAAATACGTCTTGTGCCAGTACAACGTTCAACGAACAGCCCTCCCGGATGCAGTCAAAATCACCCCTGGAAAGCGAGCACCCACGATCAACGCCTTGGAGGAGGAAGGCTGGGTAGCTGTTAGTTCAATGGTCGAGAAGAAGAAGATCGCTGTGGTTATGGATGATTTGACGGCCGTTGGAGCAACAGATATCTTGATTCTTGATATTGCAAACACGAGAGCCGGATGAAAATGAACGAGAGATGAAAAAAGGAATGTATCATGATAACAGATTGAGATTTCGGATATTGGTGGGAGATTGGAGGACGAGAAAATACCCATTTGGATCGAATCGAGCCTGGAGTTGTAGCTTGGAAATCTAGTACATCCTTAAATCAAAATTTGCAGTGGATAATGCATATGGTGTGAAATTTTTTAGCGAATTTAGATGACTAGATAAAAGAAATCTAACCAATCCCCGACGAAGGGTTTGCGCATCAAGATCAAATCCTTCACCAGCCAACCGCAAAAGGGTCCCTTTTCTCCTCCCTTACAAAAGATCCGTCTGAATTACCCAATAGCACACCTTTGAAGCGCCGACGAACATGAGAATAATTGATGGATGGGCCCTCGATTTTGTCGTATTTCCCCCTCTTCGGTCTCGTCTTCCTATCTGGAAATAAAACGACTTCATTTTCCGGCCAGAGAGGTAGTGTCTCTTCTTTCGTAACTACCCCTATCTCCTTCAAATCACGAAGCGAAGCGAGAACAGTGGATGAGATGGTCAGGTGAGAATAAGCTTCGTCTCCAATGATTAGATATCTTAATCGCTGCAGCCCGTATCCACATCCATCATAATCCTCCCCCAGCCTTAACAAATTCCCTAGTTTCTCAACCCAGGCCGAATAGTAAGGGCTGTAAATTTGGCTAGTATCTATCCGAAAATATAAACTATCCCTAAAAGGACTGAACCAGAGATTCAAAGAAGGGATGTATTGGTAGTAGTGGAGAGCGAAAGAACGTGATTCGGAGATGAGATGAAGAAGAACGGGAATGCTAGAATAAGAAAAGTAGATAGGAATGAAGGTTTGAGAGGGGGGAGAAAATTCCAATTCTAGAATGCGAGGGGAGGGGAGACAATGGGTGTATATTTGGAGACGAAGTTCTGGAGGGAGGAAAGGAAAGAGTGAGAAGGTTGTAAGGGTTTGAGATGACGTTAGAGAAGAGGAAGATTTGGGATTAGATAGGTTGTAATCTGTGTCAGTGGTAAAGTGAGGCATATTGAAAGTTTTCAACTCAAAATTGGAATCTTGAATGTGCGTGTGGAGTTGCGTTTGATAAATTGATAAGGAAGTGGCGAGAAAACAGCTCAGCCGAGAACGAAAGGGGTGAGATGTTGAAGAAAGAGTCAACTAAGCTTATGGGTTATATGTCATCGTGTCGAATTACGAAGGGACAAAATGGTAAGAAATGAATACCAACAGAAGAAACTACCTAGGTAGGTATCATACTTATATGTACATGTTAGATAACCGCTGAGTGCGATTCCTTTACACACTGAGGCTATATCGAGATTTTTCTCTTCGGGCGTCTATGTTGTGTTTATCTATGCACCGCCATAGTGGATAACTTCCTCCTTCGAATGTTGGAGAAGGAATAAATGCCTAGGTCCTCACTGAGATATTTGTCTGTGGACAGACTAAGTTACTTGTGCCATATAGCTCAAGGAGACCCACGAAGCAACAGTACATATTTTTATGACCGACAATACCAACAATAACGTGTGGTCGACCTATAAGTACCTCGGGTTAAGAATAAAGACTTCGACCAGCCTTGTAACCTTAGCGCGAGGCTGTTGGTTTCCAAGATTTGATATAACTTCACTTGTATCAGAGATTGCGACAATAAGTCCGCAATACCCTTTCTCGGCTCATAGGTCAATTTATTTCCACATTTGATTCTTCAGAGTCATCTCATACAATGATGCAATGCAAATGTTACAATGTTCCAGACGATGAGCGAGTATGAGTCAACTCTCATGTATGAGTCTTGGAGTTGACAAATTTATCCGAAGAGTCCAGAAGAGCGCTAGTTGATAAGTTTAGCGTCGATAAAGAAGCTCATGGATTGCCACAATAAAATCAGCCTTATTCCCCTCTACACCAGAGTGCTACTTCCGTATCTTGCAAGTAAAAAGTATTTTCATCCATTTTCTACCATTTAATCTTTTCATTCCCTTTTCTTGTCTGAAGTCGCCGTATATCTTGAGGCGCAATTACTTGTTAATTTACGAAAGTTCCGTATTTGCAAGCTCTCTTAAATTTGTCTGCATTGCATCGCAGTAAATAAAAAAATAACGACCCCGCCACTGGTCAATAGTCGATTTAACACACCAACAATCGACAATTTCTGGTTACATCGCCGACTCGTTCTATTCACATATCATGGCTACTACAGAATCATCTCCAGCTTCTGGCTCCAATCGTCCTCCTCGAACTCGGACTCGTCGCCCAAGACGAGGCGGCCATCGGGACACTGGACCTGCACCAGCAGATGGAAACACAAACGCTACTCCAAATCTAACGACACAAGTACCAAATGGTCCTTTAGCTCTCAGACCGGCTTCTGTGGCACCACTGCCAGACTCAAATTCTCCAGCCCCGTCGAACCCGCGAAATTCGAACGCAAACAATCGAGGAGGCGGCAATGGTAGAAGAGGTGGGTTTGGACGAGGGGGTCGAAGAGGGGGTGGTCGCGGACAGCCCATGGCCAATGGAAGAGTGTTTGGAGGGCAACTTACCTCAAACTCGCATACTGGTCCTACATCTGACGCTGGTTCTCTTGCTGGAGATGCTCCAGCATTTACACCTGGACATCCTATTGCCACCCGACCTGGACCCTCGCGAGCTCCGCGCGCACGTCGAATGTCGAAATCGCAAGCTGCAGATCTTGCCACTCGAACACACGAGGATATCACAAATGGCCAATACGAATGCGCAATTTGTACCAACGAAGTTTTACCAAATTCTAAGATATGGAACTGTAAAAGTTGTTGGTCGGTTCTCCATTTATCATGTGTCAAAAAATGGTCGAAGAATGAAGTATCGACACATCAACAACGAGCAGTTGAAAACGGAGAATTGCCACCACCGAGACAATGGAGATGCCCCGGTTGTAACTTGCCCAAAGAAGACTTGCCAATATCGTATACTTGTTGGTGTGAGAAGGAGATTGAACCACGATCAGTAGCTGGGCTACCACCACATTCTTGTGGCAGAGTTGTTCAAAAAAACGGATCGGACATTGTCCTCATCCATGTGATCTTATGTGCCATGCTGGATTCTGTCCACCTTGCGCTCACATGGGGCCTTCACTTCCTTGCTTTTGTGGCAAAGAGACGGTTTCAAGAAGATGTTTAGATACGAAGTACGAAAGCGGATGGGCTTGTGGGCAAATCTGCGATGATGTACTTCCCTGCGGAGAACACAATTGTGAGCGGAGTTGTCATGAGGGCCTCTGTGGCAGTTGTGAGGTTCTTATTGAATCAACATGCTATTGTGGTAAAGTCGAAAAAACTCTACCTTGCTCGGAACGCGATGAAGAGCGTGAAAGTCAAGCACCAACCAGTACGCTTGATGGTGAAAGTTTGGCCACGAGGACATGGATTGGATCTTTTGACTGTGGCTCTGAATGCCGTAGACCCTTTGATTGCGGTAAACCAGATCATTACTGTGAGACTAGATGCCACCCTCAAGACCTATTACCTGCACACTGTCCATTGTCGCCAGACGTTGTCACAACTTGTCCCTGCGGTAAAACGCCAATTTCTACACTCCTCGAAACTCCACGAACCGATTGCACCCAGCATATTCCTCACTGTCAAGAGAAGTGCGAATTGCCGTTGAAGTGTGGGCATACCTGCCAAGGTATTTGTCATGAAGGCGAGTGCCGACCTTGCTTTCAGTCGGTGTTAATTGCATGTCGCTGCGGTAGGACAACATCAAACACTATGTGTCATCAAGGAGTGGATGAGAAGCCCCAATGCCCTCGAGTATGCCGAGCAACACTCAACTGTGGGAGACACGAGTGCGGCGAGCGATGTTGTTCTGGAGAAAAGAAAGCAAGTGAACGACAAGCCGCAAAACGAAAGCATCGTGCTTTGAATGCTCCGCCGACAGAAGAGAACATTGAGGCTGAGCATATCTGTCTCAAAGTCTGTGGACGCGCACTAAAATGTGGTGAACATGCTTGCGCTGAACTTTGTCACAAGGGCCCTTGTAGATCATGCCGTGAGGCTATTTTTGAAGAAATCAGCTGCGCTTGTGGCCGTACCGTTTTGCAGCCTCCAATGCCTTGCGGGACGAAACCACCCGAGTGCCGTTTTGATTGTACAAGAGCAAGAACTTGTGGACATCCACAAACTAAGCATCAATGCCATCTTGATGGTGAAGATTGTCCAAAGTGTCCCTTCCTTGTAGAGAAGCCTTGTATTTGTGGCAAACGGACTTTGAAAAACATTCCGTGTTGGTTCACTGAAGTCCGGTGTGGCTTGCCATGCGGAAAAAAGTTAAAGTGCGGTATACATTCTTGTCAAAGTCTTTGCCATCGTCCCGGACAATGTGAAGACGCGACTTCGCCATGTCATCAACCGTGCGGAAGGCAGAAAAGCGTTTGCGATCACTCCTGTACCGACGCTTGCCATGCCCCTTACCCCTGTAAGGAAACACTACCTTGCCAAGGCAAAACCTTCGTTACCTGCCAATGTCAACATCAGAAGCAAGCGGTCAAATGTCTCGCATCGAAAACCAGTGAGGGCAATTCAAAAAAGACACTAGATTGTAATGACGAATGTCTTAAGCTCCAGCGCAATGCAAAGCTTGCCGCAGCCTTGAATATTGACCCAAGCACTCACACGGATGATCATATTCCATATTCTCAACAAACATTGGATATGGTCAAAGACATGCTTAAATTCTGTCAAACCTATGAGCGCGAATTTCGCGTTTTCGCAGCGGATCCATCGGAGAAGAGATTAAGATTCAAGCCCATGCCATCTCATCAGAGAGCATTCTTGCACTCATTGGCGGAAGACTATGGTCTTGATAGCGAAAGTCAAGATCCAGAGCCCCATCGCCACGTTTCAATCTTTAAGACACCACGCTTTGTATCTGCACCATTGAAAACTCTAGCGCAATGTGTCAAAGTCAAGCCTGTGGCAGTTGTGGAAGCCGCATCTTCAAAGAGATTGGTTGCTACAGCCGAACCGTTCAATGCATTCTTATTATCGAATCCTAGGTTTGGATTGACTATTGATGAGATACACACCGACCTTTTGTCTGAGTTCGCAAATGCGGGCCTCGATTTCGACGTATCTTTCCTACCTTCTGGTGAAGTTGTCCTTCGTGGAAAAGCTCCCGAGACTTGGTACACGAAAGTTGATTCCGCACTAACTGCTATGCAACATAGCCTTGTTCAAAAGGTTAAAGCACTTCAATTAGCATCGACAGTTGTTCTCTGTAGTGTGGATTCGAGTTTGAATGTCGTCAGGAGAGAAGATGATCATTTAGGTGGTGGGTGGAGTCAAGTGGCCAAAGGAGCCAGCGGAAGCAAAGCTCCAGTGAGGCCAGAGATAGGTGTGAAAAGCAGCTTCACCGTTCTGGGAACTAGAATGGCGGCGAAAAAGAAGAAAGAAGAACAGGATTCTGCAGTAGATGACTGGGAAAAGGAAGTGGAAGCTTGGGATGCTTGAGGATGATCATATGAGGATCATGGTTATTCAATCAATGTACACTAGGTACATTTTTAGAGAATAATGAAACGACAAATTCTAACTATAGCATCTTTTTATTATCAGGTCCATCCATATGGCTAACCCGTTCCATAGCTTGATATCAAATTGAGGAACCTTTTCCAGCCCACATTGCTCCCTGGCGAGATTGTATAATACCATATCTACCTAATCCATCATGATATACGTCATGGATCAACAGTCCCTACATGACATTTCATGGAATACCTGCTCTCGTTTCTACACATAACTAGATTCTTGGCGTCAGATCCTTTTTTTCACTTCATCATCTTCGTCTATGTAGCACCTATTCGTGTCTTGATAATCTACTCTTCCCTTCACGAAAGTGCTATTTCTTTTGCTCATCCACCATCATATGTGTTATAGTCCTTCTCTTCCAATCCCAGGCGGAAATGGTAGAAGTAAAATACTTAAACTTTATGGAATATACTAGTGCTGGATGGCCTACTGTGTTCAGGTTCAGATTCAGATTGATATCTGGAGATTGATGCGCCTTTTGTTTCCCCCTCTCCAACGCGATGCTTGAGAAGGTGGTATTGCAAGATGTGCTGAGGAAGATAAGGCAGGCTTGAAAAAGAAGGAGAAAGTGAACGGATTTTCAGGGAGAGTATAGGCTCAGAAGGTTTGAAGGAATGGGGAGCACCAACGATCTAAGAAAATTTTAGTGAAAGCGTAGAGCAAGTAAGTAAGTGGTCTGCTATTGCCGTCTCATGTTCAACGCTATTGACCAAGTTACCATTCTAGCTTTGGTGTCTAAGTAGTCCCTCAAAAGAAGTTGGACTATCGATGGGTACATATATCAGCTGTGCCTGATTATTACGTGCAGGACGTCATTCGTCTTTATCTCCACATTCACCGTCATATTCATCATATGTTTGTTTCACTCGGCTATTCCAGGATTCTCATCCCAACTCCGCGTAAGCAAATAGGCCGCCTATTCTTTCCACCACTCTGTTGCCCCACAATATATGTTGACGTCGCCTCGCTTCGCCGACGACATCAATCTCACCCACCAACTCCAACTCTTTCAAAAGTGAAAGATGGAAGTTGACCAGTACTCTTCAGAATGGCAAAACCTTACCGCCCCCACGAGAGGGGCGGGAGGATAAACCCCCGATGAGGGGTTTTTTTCGATTCGAACCAGGCGTGTTACCACTCCACCACAAGAGCGCATTTGACCTGAACAAACAAGCCTGTTTGCCGCCTTTGCGCTCTCGATGGAGAAATTGTTTCTGAGAGGGCTTATATAGTAGAGTAGGTAAGAGCTTGGTGAAATGAGGTGTAGAGGAGAAATGCTCAACGCTCTGCCGCGGGTAAATCTGGTATCGAACTGCCAGTATGCAATGAAGCCAAAGTAACTACCCACTGTATAATCCAGGCAACCGATTGCCCAGTAAGACCAATTTCATTTCAACACGACTGTAAAGCAAATTGGTACAAGGTAGCATGTCCATTAGGGTAGGCGAAAGATAAAAGAGTTCAGATACTCGAGTTGACGGGAAACCATTTTCGCCACTCAGAAGAAAAAGCCGTCTCTTCCACTCCCGCATGACCCCCCACTACAAGCAAGGGCACCAAAATTCGATGTAGTGTATGTGAAGTGATTCCCCACGCCAGTACAAACGGGATGAGTTGCAGATGGCTGAATAATCTAGCCCGAGAGGTACGACCAGTACGTGTGTCACACCGGATAAACCGAGCCGGTAATGATCCACAAATCTAGTTTTAGATGCTTGGTGAGACTAGGCGCATACATAACTTCATTCTATGCGAACTAGATGGGTACTAGGTGACCTTCCCGTATCCGCAAGAAGGCGGGACCTTATTGGCAAGCTTGGGCAAGGCCCGTACCGGTACCTATTGCGACATTAATATGCCCAAGTAATTGTACCGGCCGAAAATGTCGTTCTTCAGTTGCTAAAAGCTCAAGCTTTGAAGCTTATGGAAAATCATGAATTCAGAGATCTTCGATGCGACGAAGCCATGGCCGAATATGGAGAATGCTAGGCCCGCTTCCTGGTGTAATTGAGAAGACGCGATAGTAGGACAACTTTAGAATGCACTTGTAAACACAGCGCATATAATCTGCTCGCTTTGTAGTATGAGTAGCTTGTTGAATACAAGCTGTGTTCACTGCGCTAACTTGAAGGTTAATGTCCACGTGCCATGGTACCTCTTTTGTGTTCGGACGCATCTGAAAACGGGCGCCAAAGGGGTGCTGGACATGTACTATTCTGGTAGACGAATAATACCGATGTACAATTATTATCATGGAAGACGACAATATTGAGCTTCTGGATTAAGAAAATCTGCAAGGATTGTCATGGTTGCATTGCCGGCTCTGAAAGTTCTGAATCCGCGCTGCTTCGAATATCAAAAAACAGTGATAAGAGGCTTTTTATCGTACCAGTTGCTTGGCGAATCACATTCGGCAGGTAGAGGCAATTTGAGGGAAACGCATTAAAAATATGCCACGGGAGCTGCCTATTCTAAAACCTCTCGTCGTATTTCTCACAACGATGGCCTGATTCGACTCGACTTCGCAGGTAAGACCATTTCCAATGCCGAGGTTTATATGTTGGTAAGAACATAATGCGCTGAATGATCAAGCGAACGTAAGATCCTGCATCGTGGTCCCATTCAATCATTGGTATGATGAATGCATTATGTATCATGTATCACCGCAGACACTAATGAAGCCCGGAGGCGACAGCGTGGTCTGATTGTACGTTGGGGATGTCGTCTCTGGGTTCCTAGTTGCCGGTTCTCGTAGACTCATTATGTAATTTCGCCTCTCAAGAATATGATACATCTCTTCGACTTTGATATCTCGTGATCCTAGAAGAAGGTGGTTCGGGGTTCTGGTGGTTCGATACGGAAATTGGAAGTCGATGTCATGTGAGCCAAGATATCATGGAAAACCCCAGATTCTCGTTGGCCAAACTGCGGTTGATTCATTCCTTTTCATTCTCCACCCCCACGTTCTCTCACTGAATCTCGACAAGAAACGGCTGTCCGAACATGTTACCAACACCGTGATCTTGGATTCTTGTGTCAGCTAAGCCATCTGGGGAATCATCTTACAAGACCAGGGTCGATGAACCCCGCGATTTTCAGGGATCGAGGTCATTATACCGTATCAGCAGACATTTTACTCTGCAGCGACAAGTACAATTCGATGAAAGGCCAGACTACGTACGTTCATATACACCTGAAAGAAAAGACAAACTCGTCTATAGGCATGGTTTCTTCAGCCCAATATGAGTGAGCTTTTGGCAAAATACAAAAGTTCAGCTCCGGAGGATATAGTGCGGTTGGTGCTGAGTGAGACTGCTCTGAGTCTGAGCCTCCATCTCTCAACTTTTTTTTTTTACCATCAATCAAGATCCAGGAATTGCCCCTCAGCCAAACCTCTTAGAAAGCTCTTACATTATCGTACTCGGAGAGATGGAAGTCTCTTAAGGCCATGATGCAAATAAGCAATTGAAATTAGCAACAGATTATTGGATAAACATGCGACTTTACCTGAGGTATCATGTATGCGGTGAGGTGAAGTTGTCTAGGAAGGAGCAAACGGCGCCCGACATGTAATGGAATACGGGGTTCAGAGATTGCACTTTCCCTTTTCCTTACATTTCATCTCTTGGCAAGCAGAAAACACCAAGATAGGCTTCTCTACCGTTCTCTATTGAATTCAGAATACAACATCGTTGATGATCATTGATCAAAACCGGAGAGTGCAGCATATGAAATATCGAGACGCAGTCAATCAATTGCTAACTCCAGATCAGGAATCCCAGCTTTGTTGAGCTAAATGTGTAATTGGTCGGGAAATGGAGGGGTTAGTTGCCGTTACTTGCCGTCACCTGCTACTCCTTGCTGCTGTCGTCCATATGAAAAGTAACATTTGGGTTTCATGATGTTTTCTTTACCATTATGCAAGGCTAGTATCTGCCCGTGCTTCACAATCTCCCATCTTGCATTTATATCTGGTCTTACTTTTCTTCGCCGTTTACTAATATGATCAGGGAAAACAAGCCATGCCACGAGGTCCAACTCCTAGAGAACTTTTGACCCCCCACACCATGCGACGAGAGAAGTAGCTCGTATACGCCACCAGGAGCATACCGAGGAAACAATATTTAATATCTGACTATTGCCCACACAAAGGTCCTTGATAACATCATTTCAAAAACTTTGCCTTCCCTTGAGTCAATGTTGTCTTAGACTGACCTTCTCAAATAGAATCCAGCTAAAGCCTCACATTCCAATCTAGCATAGTCTTGTTATTTCCTTCTAGCATACATCCTGGTACACATAATTGAATATCTTATATTCACCATGGCGCCACACAGTAACGATTCACCTTCACCCGCGAGAGAGTTCTCAACAGATTTTAATATGTCTTTTCACCCTCCAATAAATTCTGTCTTGCTCGACCCGAGCAACGAAAATAGCATATATTCTGTGAACGAATCCTCATACAGTTCGTCTTACAGCAGTGACTCAACAGAAGCCGACGATCACATGGCTCGGCCTCTAGTTCCTGGCGTTTATGTTCCCACAGTCTGCTTCTTCGACCCGACCACGGAAGAACTCGATACGGAAACTATCTCTAGTCATGCGACTCGTCTCGCGAAAGCTGGAGTCACTGGCCTAGCCACTCAAGGTTCTAACGGCGAAGCTGTCAATCTCACCCACGCAGAACGTCAGACTGTTACGGCAACAACCCGTGCCGCACTCACCTCGGCTGGGTTCCCACATCTTCCTATCATTGTCGGTTGTGGCGCACAGTCTGTCCGAGAAACGGTGCAATATTGCCGAGAAGCCTTCGCGGCTGGAGGAGATTACGCACTTATCCTACCACCTTCGTATTATGCACCTCTGTTTTTGCCTTCCTCTGCTTCCGTAATCGAGTTTTTTACAACTGTAGCGGACCAATCCCCAATTCCATTGCTGATTTACAACTATCCGGGAGCTGTCTCCGGTATGGACCTTTCATCAGATGTTATCATCAAATTATCAGCTCATCCCAACATCGTGGGTGTGA
Source organism: Botrytis fragariae (assembly GCF_013461495.1). Lineage (NCBI taxonomy): Eukaryota > Fungi > Ascomycota > Leotiomycetes > Helotiales > Sclerotiniaceae > Botrytis > Botrytis fragariae. Next base: position 1,744,584 of record NW_023500987.1, read on the forward strand.
AGCTGACCTGCGGCAATACTGGAAAATTGAACCGAATTGTGGCAGCCACAAGGACTTCCAAGCCACACTCCCCCGCATCTCCGCCATTCTTGGTTCTTGGAGGCAGTGCCGATTTCACCCTTCAAAGTCTGATTGGGGGTGGTCATGGGATCCTTGCCGGTTTAGCAAATATTGCCCCGAAGGCTTGCGTCGAAATGACGAAATTATACCACGAAGGAAAAATCAAGGAAGCTCAGATACTTCAGGAAGTTGTTGCTCAAGGTGATTGGGCGGCTATCCAGGGAGGTATTGTGAGCACTAAGGCTGGTATGGAGAGTTGGTTTGGCTATGGAGGATATGGTCGTTCACCGTTACCACATCCTACTAGTGATGAGATGACGAAGTGGAAAGAAGGCTTTCGAGAATTGGTTACTTTAGAGAAAAGCCTTTAGATGAGGTCTTCTTTGGCTCTAGGTTTTAGGCGTTTAGTCTTCGTTATTGTTTTACACAGCTTGTTGATGTACTTTTTTAGCAGTAGTCTCGAAAGCTCTTTTTGCGTTCCGATCTAAAAGTTTCGCTCTTTGGGCATTATGGTTCAGCAAAACCCTTTCAATTCCATTTCACACTTTTCATTTTTTGCAATCGTATCCGGCAATGATTTTGAGGCTAATTTTGGCTTCAATAATATGTATTTGTTCTAGAGTGAAAGCCGGAGAAATATCTGAACTCTCTATACATAATCAGTATCTGTCGAGCAAACTTGTTTTTGGAAAAGAGTGCTCATGCCCCAACCTCTCTGTCGCAGAAACATCTGAAGGCTAGATGCGTGATACATACACACATACATGCATCTTTTAAGTAGATAATTCAAGTCATTAACATTGATCTTACACACGTGGACATGAAAACAAAGAGTGCAGAAGCAAAGCAAATCTTTGGGCTTCGAGAGAAATCTATTTGGACCAGGAAAGACAGGCAGGTTGAAACAAAATTGACATGACATAATTGTGCACACGCATACACTATTTTATCAGTGGAAGAACTTGCACGATGACTATCACCAGATCTTTCTGACAGACAAGTAAAAAATGGCCACAAGATGAAATATCGTGCATATTTGCTAACCCGTCAAAGATTTCTGCAGATCGTTCCACATGGCTATCTGTGTAATCTTTCATGTTCCCTATCTTTAAATGATTCCTTCATGAATTAGGCTTCTTTTTACGCCGTTCCAGTTCCTTGCGCCCTTTCTCAACATTCTGTATGAGCTTCTCAAAATGCTGGGAAGCTTGCTCAGCGCCTTTTCCACGGAATCGCTCTAGGTTTTCAGCGGCTTGGCTGGCAAGAGCTTGATCACGTTGGACTTCTTTCTGCAGCTCTGTGGTGTTGCGCGTAAAGCCGTTGATGAGATTGACCCCATTGCCGATAGAATCACCTGCAGAATTGGGAGATTTCCCCTGACTAATGACATCTTGCATTTTCTTCTGCTTCGCGACGGCTTGTTTGCCTGCAGTTTTAGCTTTAGCGGATTCTTTTACTGATGTGGATTTGGATTTGGAGGGACAGGGTTTGGGGCCAGATTTATCTTCAGAGATTTTTGCTTTGAAAGGTGAGTTAGTTGAACGGAGGCTACGAGCTGGAGTTAAGGTTGGCTTGGTGACCTTGCTAGCGGTGGCTTTGGGGGTAGGTGTTGGTGTTTTGGATTTATTTTTTGGTGCGGCTTTCTTTGTGGCTGCCCTTTTGATAGGTTGAGGCTTTGGCTTTGATATACGTGTGGCTCGTGATCGGGTGGACATTGTGTTGGCAAGGCGCGGGACATCAAAAGGGATGAAGTCTATAGAGGGTGATATGGGGCTAGATATAGAGTTATTGAGATTTCCAAACTCGGGAGGCGCTAATTTTGTAAATTGTGGGAAATTTGGATGCAGCTGGGGTAAGACTGGTTGTTGTGACGGAGCAATAGCTTTCTTTGAGGCTGAAGGTTTTTTATGATTCGGTTTCTTCGTAATAACTTTCTTCGTAACTCCATTCCGATTTTTATAAGATCGCCACCTTTTACTTTGCCCGAGTAAAGCTTCGACCTCCCATCCTTCGATTTTATTGAACCCCGCTAGCCAATCTCCAGACTCGACATCAACATTGCCCTCTTTGTCTACTACGACTATACCGACTTTGTCTTCTATTTTCTGTTCAACATTCTTGCCCTTTTTATTTCTCTCTTCGTCAGTGGGCGTGAATACTGTTGTCGTTGTTTTAACTATCTTTCCACCTGGCACAAGCATGGTTTTCTCCCGTGTCATTCTACTTTCTCTGATACCCTGGGGTTCTGGATCGCCAATCACCATGGCATCCTGAGCAGCCTGGTCCAGCCCGAAAGCCGCTTGGTGTGGAATATTTGCATCAGTAGGTTCGAAATCTGACATTGGATAGTAACCTATCATCGGGTTTGAAAGGTAGCCTGGTATTGAAGGAAAGTTTTGCTGCGACGCCATCCAATCAGCATACCAGTCTTGCTTCTCGGAGTCGAAGTCTCGTGTTTGTCCAGGTCCGAACCACGGTTCATATGATCCTAATGATTGTGGTGCTGTATGTACCTGCCCTGAAAACCTGTTTTGATTCCAATCCATTGAATGGGGCCAGTTTGCTGAAGCAGGGTCGGAATACTGTGTGATAGTCTGAGGATATTGCGGAAACCCTGCAGCTGGAACTGTAGATACGTTCTTAGATGGTGAAATACTAAGTCCCTCTCCATCGGCACGAAAACTGCGGCCAACATCAGCAACAGCACCGAGGTTGGTTTGGTCTACTGTTTTGATACTCCCCGAGGATGATAAAACTCCAGTTCCTGGTACTGTAGAACTATTTCGCGCCAGATTAAAACCAGATTGGTTTCTTGGACTCGTGTTGAAGCCATGCGGTCCCCCAAATCCTGGAGAGTATCTGAATCCCATAGCGGCATTGAAGCCCGGAGAAGGTTCCGTTCCACCGGATATACTCGCCCGCGGGTAAGTCGGATCTGGGAACTTTCCTTCCGCCAAGGAATTCAAACGTTGTTGTTTGTTGGCATCGAAGAGCTGGGAAGTTTGCTCTCCTCTGTCTTTCGAATAAGGTGGGGGAATAGCAATATGCCCTTTATCCAATATCGAGCATGATCTATCATGCTTGGATCTCGCAGATCTTGGCGACTTAGACTTTGGAGTTCCATTGACCAGCCCATTTCCCGAATTTGGTGAATAAAAAGCTGGAGACTTGGTGGAATCCCATTGAGAGAGCAAAGCTGCGGTGTTCTTACGAGAGCTTTCTGTGGAGAATGGATTAGGATAGGTTGCTTCTTGACGTATTATTTGATCATTGGGAGTAGATCTCGAGGGCTCTCTCGTAGTCACTGCTCGTCTTTTCCCTTTCACTTTGCGAGCCGGGTTTGTTTCTGAGGTGGATATTGTCTCAGGAACGGATTTCTTTGAACGACCTGGAACTTTCTTGATTGTTTGGGGCGTAGTCTTTGGAACAAGTTCAGGTGATGTCTTCGGTTTGTCTTTTGCTGCCCGGGGCAATCTCACTCTGGCGAGGGTAACATTTGTATCTTTTTTAGGTGCCATGATGATAACTCAGCTTGAGAATGTTGTAGGTTTTGACATGAGATCAAATGAAGATATCAATTTTCACAACAAAGATATCTTCGGCATGCAGTTTCCGCATTGGACTATGTCTCACAAAGAGAATCGCCCCTTACTGAAAGGTAACTGATAATATGCCCAAGGCCAAGGACTCCCTCGAATCTACGCTTGTAGAATAAAATGGCCATGTCAAAGCTACGCCATTCTTGTTGTTGGACATTTGGAAGCAAGGCTCCCATCATCGTGATTTACAAACCGCGATTTCCATTTTCCACACAAGTAGCTCATGAGATAATCTGCCTTGCCTGTTTTCATGATGTTGTAAGTTAAGCTCAATTGATGAGGTGTTTTCATATCTGTCAATGGGTACATTGACCGTAAAGAATTGTTCACCGGTCGTGGATGAATTGTAGTTGTCTCGCGGTTGTCAATCTTAACCTTATCAGACGATGGTGCTAGGATGTCGACATCGCTATCAATGATGGACCCCTAATAACTCTCTTAAATCCAGGCTTCAGTCTCGAAATGAGGAGAGAAAATTATTCCCATCCCGTTCCTTAATTAGTATAAATAGCTGCAACTGGGTTTCGTTTGAAATTCTATTGTATCTCAGCTAAGTATTGGAGACATAAAAATACTCTCATTTCTATTTTCATTTCCATTGCCATTATCGTTTCTTGTTGCTTCTTTTCTTGTATCCTTCGATCTGCAGTCAGAATTTAGATACATGAAGTTTCACATTGACTCTTCCACAGTCCAAAGATCCGGAATCTCAAGCTCCCCTCCAGACCTTCGTTCACAACCGGCACAGGTACTGTAATTCACAATGGTTTTGAGATACTTCCATCATTTCATCGCTGAGGTGGGCCTCATCACTCTCTACAAATCACCCCTCGATACAAAACTTCTATGCCTTCAACGCTTCACCCGAATGTTTGCATATGCCACAGCTACCCTCATTCTCGTTGAATATCTATCTATACTTCAAATTTCCAAGACGAAGATAGGGGTCTTCATGACCTTAACATTGGTTGGCGATACATTGATTAGCTTTGTTCTTACATTATTCGCAGATGCGCTGGGAAGGAAATCTATATTGGCGGTGGGCTCAGGGTTAATGATGGGGAGCGGCATTGTTTTTGCGACTTGTGAGAACTATTGGGTTCTACTTGCTGCTGCTGTTTTGGGAGTTATCAGTCCCAGGTATGATACAGCCTAATTTGTCGCCGTTCAGAGTTGCTGATATCACGTTCAAAGTGGAAATGAAATAGGTCCTTTCAGAGCAATCGAAGAATCCACTCTTGCACAACTTACCCCCGCATCAAATCGAAGCGACATATATGCGTGGTATTCGTTGATAGGAACAGCGGGTCAGGCGTTTGGATTTGTTATTTCTGGTTGGGTCATCAATTACTTGAGGAATGAGTGTGGCTGGACTGATGTCTCTACATATCGAGCTGTATTTTGGAGCTACGCGCTATTCGGATTCATTAAATTTCTACTTTCAGTAGGACTAAGTCAAGCAGTGGAGATTGAGGAAAAATACTCACCGGTCGAGGATCCGGAAATTGCTCCATTGTTGGGCGACGGAGTTGAAGAGGTGGTTGCTACGAAAAAAGGTTATTTTGTCTCAAAGTTGCCCGATATAAGTAAGGAGAGCAGAGTCATCGTGTTAAATCTTTGCCTCTTGCTGGGGCTTGATTCTTTTGCGTCCGGTCTTGTACCGCTGTGAGTCTGATTCCATTCTACACGTGCCCTGTTAAGCTAATTAGAGGAACACAGCTCATGGGTGACCTATTTCTTCCATGAGAAGTTTGGCATCGAAGAAGGGAAATTGGGCTCTCTTTTCTTCACCACAAGTATCATATCAGCTTGCTCAATGCTAGTTGCTTCATCTTTAGCAAAACGTTTTGGAAATGTCAAGGTAATCTTTCAACTCCTCTCACGATGCAGTTGTTTCTAACACAGTACCTCCAACAGACAATGGCATTTACTCATCTTCCCTCCACTATCTTTCTCGCTCTGATCCCCGTACCTTCTAGCCTTCCCTTTGCGATAATCTTTCTCATACTCCGGCACTCCACATCATCTATGGACGGAGTACCGCGTGCTGCCTTTATCGCTGCAGTCGTACATTCCCACGAACGCACTGCGGTCATGGGACTTCTGAATGTCGTTAAGACGTCTGCGCAAAGTCTTGGCCCAGTAATCACGGGCGTGTTGGCTGGACAAAATCTTTTCTGGGTTGTATTTGTCTCCGCTGGAATCCTTAAAGCCTTCTATGATCTAGGGCTACTGGCTATTTTTGCCGGTCATCAGACTCACGATGATAAAGCAGAGGAGGAGAGGAGATTGCTAGAAGCGGAAGCAAGAGCGGTTGCAGAGAGAAGTGCAAACGTTGACTCCTAGATGACATATGGCGTTAAGACCTAATAAGAGATGGCCAGAGATAATACCAATTTTATTTTAGTTAGATATACAATGATGGATTATATTGGTGGCTTACCAGTCATTGTCTGGATCTATGAAAAAGAATTAATTTGACTGATTTTATAGATTTCAACCATCGAAATCTTGGGACCTTTTGGAAACTGCCTGTGAACATAACCCCGCGTCTGATACATCCCGTTTGCCCTCTGCTCCAACCAAACTACGGGAATCCCTTTAACGCGATGACAATGAAGTCAGACTTGATTTTCCTCATCTCAAAGACATCAGAGCTGAGACAAACGCAACCCCTTCATTAGGCTGCTTCTTCATAACTTAACTTCTCGTAAAAACGTTTTTTGGGGGGAGTTCTGTTGAAGTCTCACAACCAACAAATTCTGATGGTTTTGGAGCCCCCCCCTTTTGATCTATCGCTGTGATATTGAGCGTGGTACATGTGTAGTATTGCTCTGAAGATATTGTAAATGCACTTAGAAAGTTTTTATAGATAGAGATTAATACTAACTACCTTCCTACCCTCTGTATTTCCAAACTCCCTCATTTTCCATTGGCATTCATAGTTTTTTTTTTTGACGAAATTGAGTAATACTTTCGAAATCTCGTTTTAGTACTAAAGCCCCCCTTACCTTTGCTCGATTATCTGTTGAGATGCTCGCTTCTGACACTTTGAGATCCCTTCTACATCGAATGAATACTCGAGATTGTCGCGTGAGGTGAAGCAGACCTGATTTGCATAATTTGATCGATTGTATTGATTTACTTACCGTCTCGTAATATGGAATCATAAAAATACCACAGCAAGCAATAAGATATGGAAGACGTCAATCTGAGTATCCAACGTCAAGGACACCGGTATGATAAGATTGAAGAGATGTCATCATGCGATTGATCCCATCCATAAAAGAGTAAGCGAAGAATGGCGAAAAGGGGCAGGAGCGGCCACTAGCGCTCCTCTGAAATATTCTTTGATCCATTACTTCACATCTTCTTCACCTTTACCTGTGTTTTATACAGCGGAATAAAGGGCCAGGATATTGAGGCAATCCCAATATATTCGGAGGGTAGAGAGTTGAGCTCGTTCTCAAGACTGTCCTCGAGATACGAGCAATCTCTACAGGATATACATATACGAATATCCAACCCCCTGGGGGGTTTTGCACTTTACAATTGATCATCTCGCAGAAGACATCGAAAGATTCCAACCTGGTAGCCGAAAAATGCTTTGAAGCCCACCCCTCGAATTGTTCCGTCATGTTTCAACTGCCAGGCGCGCTAGAGGCTTTGCAGGACTAGATTGATTTTCGAGAACCTCTTGGTGCAAATGATATGATCAATAGGTCTTGGCTTCAAGTGTTGTACAATATGACGTGCATAAATGAGAGAATCGAAAAGAAGCAGTAGAAAGATTTAGTAACCCTCTGTCGTTGCCTTTTGAATGTCGCCTCACGTCGTCCTGTTCAGGGGGAATACTCTTGCTGCTCATCTTGATCCTTAAGGATCTACAGTGCTCACGATGTCGTTTCATTTAAGACTCCGAGTCAAGTTCTAATGCTGTGTTTGTGGAACGATAAGAGACTGCTTATCGTGGTTCATGCGTGATTCACGAATGCGGGGTACAATACTTGTCGCCCCGCTGTTGACTTTTCTTGAATCTTGATATTCTTGATATTCTTGATATCTGAGAGCATGGAGCAACGAATGAGATCCTTTTAATTTCGTGTTGACAGTTCATTCTCGAAAGCGTTCCGGAGGTCTCCGGTACAATAAGCCAGCTGCTCGGAGGTATTTCATCCACAGTTGGGCAGCGGTGATGGCCACCAGCAACGCAGCAAAGCTGCCGACAAAGCTTGGTGATGTTACACGTCTTTCATGTAATACACCACTGGATTTTCCTTTTGAATGCCTAACTCTTACCTAAAATACCACTACCATAGCATACCGCCTTTTCTCCACGAAAACTTCGATTTTCTCCCACGCGCAATTTCCGAAATCGACTGTCAGTGACATTCGGTTTCAATCAATGAGGTAAGAGATTGATATGTACCGTCAGCATGCAGCAATGCAACAGCAATGAAAGAACATAATCTTTGTAGAAGCTCACCGCCTTATCCCCAATAGCCATTCGGCGTTTGGCTTTTTCCAGGACTCTCTTAGATACTCCGATCACGCATGTTGTTATGACTGCAAATCTGGATATCGCACACACCCCATAATCCCACTTTCTTCACAATCAAGCCACCCGAATTATGTGACACAAAACAATTTCAAAGTGCAATTCGGATGTGCGTCAATCTCGGAATTACATAACAATTCAACCACCCACGAAAAGGGCCCTGAGAGTTTTCCTCACACATTGGCAATTCAACGTGCTGGATTAGCATGGAGTAGGAACTGCTGGAAAGATGGATGGAAGTTTAACTGATGTATGACCAATAGCTACCGGGGTTTGGAGGGTTTGGGAGGTTTCTTTTAGCAATAATCATGCACTAGAGGGGTCGTGTGTTGTGGGGTTAGAAGATCATGTTTAGATTAGATCATTAGATATCAACATCATTGCTTGGATCTGGATAGATATGTACGTATGGAGCCCATGCTGCCGCTATACCTACACAATACTCTGCAAAGATACCTTTGATTATGCCTTGGCTAAGTGGCTGAGCAACTTAGCATATGTATAAAGTCAGGATAGCATCATAATTTGGGTAGCCGAAAGGGGGGCTGCAGCAACAAGGATCCAAGAGATAGGATGTTTGAGAGACGATAAGGAAATGTCGTACGTTGAGTGGTTGAAATGTCGAAATAGATAAATAGATTGAGAAATCGATGGGATGTATGGGATGTTACAAACTCCATAAGTTTTAAGTAATTCTTCACATGTATCCAATGAAAGGTTTTGCGTTTCAAAAAATTACGTATAAGATATGGTGATTGGTTGCATCCACGTGGATAGCTCATTGAAGATGCATATTCATACATATTCTGGTGTCATTAAAACTATGTTCTAAGTATGTCTAGGACGTTAAGTTGATCAAAGCGTAAGCATTGAAAAGAGTCAACCCGACTCAAACGAGGTCTGCTCGAGTAGGGGAAGTCGGAAAGCTTCCAATCTCTGTGTAGCTTTTCCAAGATTGATGACCAAATATTAGCCAACAGCCAGGGAAATGCTCATCGTCTACGTTGCAGACTAGACGAATTATCAAAAACTTACCAAACCTACGTAGGTTACCGTTACCCAAATTCTTCTAGGGTTGGATGTGGATGTGCCCCCATCGTACCGGCAATGCAGATGCGAGGTACGGATTAGTAGATTAATGTAAAAATAATTATTTCTGTTTGATAGAGATATCGGTCGGATCTTATATTGGTCCCTTCGCCTTATCTTGCAGCATGAAAAAAAGGACGCCAAAGCTACGTCTTTAAAACATGGGAGAACGTGTTGACAACGCGGGATTAACTAGCTATTTGTCCTGCTAATCATTTAACTTACTCACTTACTCAGTTACTCTTATTATTACCATCTAGTTTGGTAACAGTTCGGCCAATATCATCCGAATTCTGGGCTTCTCTTACGAAAGTACTGTTTCTAGTAAATGCAGATCTAGCTTTCATCTCTCCATATCTCCTAAGCTTCTAATCTCCTTTCCTTTCCTTTCTTCTCATTGAGTTCTTCTTACCAATATCATTCAGTGTTTCTGAACCCTAATACGCTCCCGTTGAATTTCTTTCCTCATCAATGACGTGGGAATCTATCCATCATCTCATCCTGCTTCAATCACTAGCTGGCACATGCAGTAGTGATAGTCACTGAATCTAGTCAGCAACTTTAACAATTCTCTTTAAGTTCCAGGCCAACCTGATTCTTTCGGACAAACAGGGAGAAGAAAACTCTGGAGTGAATAGAAGGCTTTTAATATTTACCATTATCAGTAAAATTATTCTGTTTGCGGTTGGTTTTACCATACCCAAGCTTTCTTCTTATCTACCCGTCCAACACAGACCGGGAACTTGCAGATTCGCAGTGCAGACGACACCACAATTTTCCCACTTCAAACTCCGATAAGCTCTTTTAAGTATATCCGGATTACGGGACCTCAGTAAACAAGAGATATTTGACAGGCAATAGAGTGGAGATACACATCGATAAGCGTATCTGATAATCCGTCCATCAAACCACTCACATCTTTTGGGGTATCATATCTTCTTCTATCTTGCTGGACTTCCCCTTTGAGGCAGCTTTATGCATTACTAGACTGTTCCTATACGCTATCATATTCTCGGCCATCCATCGCGCTTCTCCGAGAACAGGGGACTACGCCAAAAATCCCGTTTCTCATCCATCTTCCCTGGCAGCTGCAGTATCGGCGGTATCAACCCCAGGGTCTAGAGCAGGTCATCGGGTTCACACAGACTTACGGAACCTGGTCGTTGACGATCTCGGCGGAGATTGTTCCACTAGAATCTTATTACACAGTGGCCATCATGTCGACTCCAACTTCTATAGCACGTACTGCCCCAATTGCCATTGCTTCCAAGAAACCTCATCTAGATACAATTCTCGACACTCCCAACAATTCATCAAACGGCAGAGATATCTCTAGTTTGTCAACGAGTATGAGTAGTGTGGCATCGATGGATCTAGGAAATAACATGAGAAGTCGAAAGGATAGACCGTGTGATGCTTGTAGGAGGAGGAAGAGTAGATGTGTGATCAATGAGGGGCAGTCCACGTGTGTTCTTTGTCAATTTCATTCTCAGGATTGCACCTTCCTGTCAAGTCCGCAGCCTAGGAAGAGAAAATTGAATACGGATGGGAAGGAAGAATCCATCGCTAAAAGAAGGTGTGTGAAGTTATGTTTGATAATTTGTGTGCTCTTAAATCACGGCTGACAGGTTCGCAGATCTCCTGACAGGAATTTCGAAAGATCCAGACCCCACGAGGCTAGCATATCTAGTACCGGTGCTACCAATTCACTGACCGAGGATTTGGCAAATATTGGGGGCCCAACATTGTTAAAGCGAACATTGGGGTTACAGCATGATCGATTCAGTCAATATATTGGTCCAACTACAGATTTCGAGCCTTCACTCATTGATTTATCACCATTTGATCCACAAGATGAGAGTTTGTTATCGAGAGGAACATTAAGGAAAGTGAGCGATGTCGATACGTTTTTAATGCTTCCTGATCATACGACCCCCGGCCATGAACATCAAATTGATGATGTGGATGCGATTGAAGATCTGGTGGCGCCACACGGTCCCATACTGCTGGATTTATATTTCCGTATCATCCATCCAAACTTTCCCATCCTTCAGAAGAATGTATTTTGGGAGAAGTACAACAGATCTTACCGAGAATTTTCTCCACCTCTTTTGGCTGCCGTATACATTCTTGCGATCAATTGGTGGGACCACAGTGAAGAACTTGCACATCTGCCTAGGCCCGACCTCAAGGAACTGGAAAGATTAGCGAGAGTGACATTGTCAGATGCCATGAACAGACCCAAACTATCGACCGTGCAAGCCGGACTCTTACTATCCCAAGCCCCAGAAGGTGACCAATGGGCACCAACCGCACAACTCGTAGCAATTTCCCAAGAATTAGGTCTTCATCTCGACTGTTCAAATTGGAAAATCCCGCCATGGGAACGCGGACTCCGCAAACGTCTCGCTTGGGCATTATATATGCAAGATAAATGGGGATCGTTAGTGCATGGACGTCCGTCCCATATTTTCGCTACGAATTGGGCTGTTCTGCCCTTATCCCAGAATGATTTTCCGGATATCGAACATGATGAGACTAATGATGAGCAAAGTGCCGAACACGATCGCGGCAGACAACTTTTCTGTCAAATGATAGCCCTCTCTCTGATTCTCTCCGAAGTTTTAGACACCTTCTACACGCTATCTGCTATGTCTAATGTGGCCAATGCTGGAGCCCAAGGCACAGTACTTGTCCTTCAACTCGCGAAGCCCGTACAGCTCAAACTTAAAGATTGGTATTCGGCACTACCTGCCTGTCTCCGTATGGACGCTCCTCCCACCTCTTCGAAATTATCCTTATCCTCCACCGGCTTCCTGCATCTCGCGTATTTTGCGACGGAAATCACCCTTCATCGTCGCATCATCCGTTCCTTGACGCCTCCTCCGAATTCCTCGCATGCTCACATTAAAATCGAAGGACAATCGTCTCCTGCCCAGCCAGATCCTTACATCCAGCACATCTGCCGTAGCGCAGCAAAAACCCGCTTAATATCCGCCATGGATTTTGTGAATCGACTCACGACTAGTCATCTGAGGTCCTTCTGGTACTTCGCAAGTAAGACGAACTTTGCGCTGATAGGAACTTTTGGATCGTTGTTGTGGGCGACGGCGCCGGGCAGAGAGGAGGCTGAGTGGTATAGAAGGAGGTTGGGTGAATACAGGTGGACGCTAGGAGTCAGCTGTAAAGGAGGCGAGCTGACAAGATGGGCCATGGGTATGTTGGATACGAGTACAGGGTTATTAAAGGGACTGCCTGAGAAACCAGCTTTGAGTAGAGTGGGAAGTGTAGGAGAAGGGATGGAGGCAAATGGGGGCCCAAGAAGAGTGTCTGGCAACCCGTTAGGATTTGTAGGCGGAAGTCTACCCACTGGATTTGGAAGCATAGGAATGGGGATGGGACTTGGAGGCGGTACTGGATTTGGAATTGAGGGGACAGGAAGTAGGACTAATGGGAGAATAGCCACTGGTATTGATGAGGAAATGGCAGGGTTAGCAGAAAGCAGTGGGTTGGTAAGCCCAAGTACGAGTGTTAGTAGTAGTGAGGAGAGTAGAGGCGAACGCTACGATGGTTACATATTGCCTCATCCGAGGTTTGTGGACGAGAGGTATCAGGATTGATACGATTTTCTTTTTAAGGGAAGCGGGTTTAAAAAGAGCGCGGGCAGGGGTTATTTACGAAGTCATGAACATTTTGGTAATGCGAAGACGAAGACAAGATGGATGGATTTGCATAAGTGTGTTTGGTTTTGGTTTTACGAGGATATCCTGGTGTGCTTGCTTATTATAGATTGGACACCACATGCGACGTACATGCATTGAATCAAATAGCAATTCGTTTCTATATAACATTTCATTTCTTGCCTGTATCCTTGAACTCGTGATGGACAATTTGAAGCATCTGTGTATGGTGAATGGGAAGGTAAAACTGGCGTGAGGAAGTACGAGGTGAAAATAATGCTATTCTATCTTAAGAAAACCACAATTACCACATGACATGGAATATCATTCATATTTTCTTGTAAAAACTTGGGGAGATTACAACCCTCGATTATCATAAGCGTGTATGTGTATGTATGTATATATCCATGTATTAGTCAGTGTAGCTGGAGTGTACGGGGAGAAGAGAAGGAAGGGAGGGGGGTGAATCTGGCTTTCAACTTGCGGGGAAGAAAAAAATCTGGCGTAGGGTTCAGAGAAAATAGAGTGAACATGCTAATAGCATGTCGACGATGAGTTTACACAAGGGGGTGAAGCACTATAGGTGTTTTTATGGATGTATCACATTTTTGATGTAGTTTAAAAAGTGCCTAAAGATATCTTATTCTGATCGATTCTCTAGACGCGTTCTTGTATCCCCTTCATTGAATTCCATAAGCGAGAACAAAGGGGAATTGACGATATCGCGAATCTCCTTAAGCTTAATTGGCGACAAGGTATTGCAGGAGATCCCCATTTAAGCTGAATAATAGTCGATTTATCGTTTGGTTGAAATCAATTCGGGTTGAGTAGCGAATTTGTAACCCTACTAGTTTAGGAATGCAATATGCCATTACTTAACAACGAAAGATCATGTGGTCATGGCATAGACAAGAAGAACTGCAGATTTTATCTCTCGATGTTCAAAGTATTTCTGATACGCGATGTCCTCTCTCTCAACGCAGTTGTACTGGATATTACACGCCTTTGCAAGCAGATCATTCTAACCATATTTGCGTACCACTAGGCATTCTATGTTATTGGATTTGTTCAGATATATTTAGACAATGCAACTGCAATGGCATAGCTGGGATAGAAATAGAAAGAACTTATCTGCGGGTGAGAAAATGGGACGCACTTGCCCTCCGTAAGAAGGTTAGAGCACGAGGAGAAGATTACATATGTGCTCGTATCAACATGGTTGCTTACGATTCGTGCACAATTCCTAGCGTTTCTTTTCCGAATTCCTAACTCCTGGGGTCATTGGCCGGACGTATCTTAAAGAAGTGTAGCTCCGGAGGATTCGAACGAGCAAACAAATGAGTTGTTCATGAGGTTGCGTGCTGGGCTGAATCAAAAAAATGGCTTTCCATCTTCCAAAAAATGCCTCCTTGTCTGGCAATACCGGCGCATCAAACGGGCGACGCCAGATATTGACTGACTGGGGTGACGGGTCGCAGACACTGGCGCTCCCCGGAAGTCCACTAATTGTTTCTGCCCTGATCGTGCGGGCTAGAACTTTTCCAGAAGTCTGACGGTACCCTGATTTGGACATGGTAGAGATGTGGAGATCAATTTAGACCATCCCCATACTCCGTAATGGAGGACTAGTTATGATATTTTTCACTATCCTCCTCTAAATCCTCCAAAATATAAAATGGTATCCACCACATTGAATCTGGTGAGAGCAATTATTTAGTAAAAGAAAGCCAAAAATGCCGGAGACCAAGCATATTCCTGGGGAAAGGTAGCTCTTGTGACCATGAATTCGGAACCAATCAAGAGCCATTCTGCTTGTCATTCGCTACCACTTGTCAAAGTCAGCCATGTCAACAGGGTGGAGATTGAAGCTTTAGCAATTGGATCCGATGTTATTAGTTTTGGCAGAGACTCGAAATTAAAGTTGGTGGGATAGCTTTGAAATGAAATCAGTACAAAATGCACAACACGATTGGAAAGATGTACAGACTTACAAGTTGGTATGTCTGGTTAGGTCTGATTCGAAGTGATTTGGAAGAGGGAGCTACAACCTACTCCGCAGGGCCTGGGGCAATATGATATCGGTATTGTTATCACATATTGATTGATTTGGCATATATTTGGCATGGATTTAGCAAGGATGTGCCGCACATCTAAGGGTGTGCATAAAGGAGTAGACACTTGACAGATATGTAGATTCGACACTTCTTGAAGACTCTAGATATTATTGAACTTGATATGAGAAAGTTATTCTGAGAGTTAGAGTTCGTTTTTATTAGAAAAGAAGATTTCGAAAATCTAGAGATCTTATCGTCATGAATTACTAGTTTGCATATGTAGCTTTGAGTTAAATAGTTAAAGTTTGGTTTTCTATCCCCCTTATGGGTCCTTATCGGCACTGTGGAGTAGTATGTCCCGCTTACTTGGGCTGATAGCCAAGTTTGCGGCTTCTCGCCTGCCCGAACTCAAACTCATCTGAACTTAACCATTAAGATCCTTGATGATTGTTCATTTGCGATTCAGACAGTTGAAGTTATTCTTCTCAACTACTTGAGTATCGATCTTACAATGCTAACAACATTGTCGTCCTGTTCGTACAAAGCGCTACTCTTGAGTTATCCCATATCATAAGATTGCGAATATGGCAGCGTATGATACTTTGACCATTTCATCATCAACCTCTCCTCACAACATTCTACGATTAACAGCTCCGGGCTCAAGGAGTAATCAATTCAACATGGATACTTTTGAACACGATTTAAATTTCGAGGCGGACGGGTTATTGTATGTTTAATCTTGAAGGGCCGCAATGAAAGAAGAGTACATGTGCTAACAGCCAAGGAGAAGGGACGATGTCCATATAGGAATGCCCTCATTACCATTCACACCCTCGTACGAAATATCTGACGCATTTTCTACTACTTTTGAAGATCCTTTTTCCTACAACTCTGGGCCTTTCGAGTCACTGCTCGACGACCCAAATCCAGAAAATAATGGCGATACCAATTCTAGCGACCCGGATAATAAATTACTCGGATTTGGCGCACCGATAATGAAAGTGCCAACTTTAGATGAGAATGGACAGACTTGGCCAGCAATGAATGCAGAATTATATGGGATGTTCTTTGTGGCCGAAGATGTATTTGGTAGTGAGACTGTGGGGAGACCAATGGAATTGACTTGCTATCGACGGAATCTATTTCAAATTTCTGGGACCATTGTCTTATCGAGATCCATCACGAGAATAATAAATGAACAAGGCCAACATGTTCCAATATATAATCTGACTGCGACGATATCTGCTCTAGAAAGCATTGAGGGGAAGAGTACCGAAATTATTAGTGTGCCATGGAAGACAGCGAATGTGACGACTTCTGAAGATAAAGCTGGCGCAGCCCCACCACAATGGCCCTTGGACTTGAGCATCAATCCGGAGCTGGATCCTACGTGTGTCTCCATCCCTATAGCGTGGAAGCGATTGCAATTCAAACATGCGACGGCAAATAATGGAAGGAGGAAAGGACTGCAGCAACATTATGTCATACAAATTAATTTGATGGCTACGTTAGCCACTGGGGAACAGGTCAAGTTGACAGAGATTCAATCCGGAGCAATCATCGTGAGAGGAAGAAGTCCTAGAAATTTTGACAGCCGGAAAGATGTGCCGGTTAGTGAGAAGAAGGGGGAGCCAAAATCTAGGACTATGAGCAATGAAGCCGGACCGACGGTAAAAGTTGATCCGACAACCTCTCAATCTTCCTATCGCTTCTACGCTCCGAATTCTGTTCAGGTACATCTCCACATCATTTTAACCCGTCTATGAGACACTTTTTCAAATTTTTGTGGTGAGTATGAAACTAACTATTTTCAGCAACCGCTAGACTTACCTGATTGGCCTAGCCTCACGTCTTCATCTTCATCTCTAACACCCGACCAGCCACCCACTCCTTCACACCGTGCGAAGAAAAATTCATCTCACAATCGTCCCCCTGTTCCTAAAACTCGTTGGAAAACAGATTCCACAAATGTCAAGACTTCATCCCAGTCTTCTGCAGCCCCAATAGATCTATCTCTAGCTGATGACGACACGGGATTTTCAAACTCCCCGGTTCCTTCTAGAAACGTATCCGGCCTTTCGGACAGAGATAGGGATAGAGGTGCAAGCCAAAGAGGTAGTTCGGAGAAAGATGGCGGAGTGAATGGAAAGATTGGCTGGTCGAAGAAAGCGATCAGCGTGGGTAGTCCCGAAGACAACGAAGAAGCGCTTTATGAGTACTTCCCTTTGAGCTTGGATGATTGGTTAGTCTCACATTTCTGTTGCTGGCTGCGTGTCGTCTGCCACATTTTGTGGTCAAATGTGACTGTTGATGTTAGCCACCGAGCACGAGGGGTCAAATTAGATAGATTCAACATGAGCGAATGTCACAATGGGTATCAAAGAAGTATACTGACAAATATTTATAGGATGCCACCAGTAGATGCAATTTATAGACCTCATGTTGTACATCATACAGTTATCCCAGATGATTTCAAAGCGCAACAAGGAAAGGCCAAGACCAAGAGATACTTTTCAGCAGATGATTGATTATTCTAAGCATCTGTGAAGGTATTTACCTGGAGAATGGGTTTGGCAATGCTATTCTGTTGAGGTCTACTGTAGCCGACTTTTTGTTGGCTAGCCCATATGACTATCACAGTCCCATTTATGACGGGATTTGACATCTTTACATCCGCCTAGTATTGCACACAACAGAAAAATATGTCGGTAACACTGACGTAACGTAGATGTGTAGCGGCATAAAAGTAGTTCCTGTCGTCTCTGGTGTTGGATGCTGAAAGGAGCCTTGAGGTAGATAAACCCAGGAGAAAAGGTGTGGCAATTGCTGTCAAGGTCACAACTACCAGTCAACTTAACGTTGAAATGGTTGAGTGATGGGCAACTGAGGCCACCATAGGATTTCAAGTAAGAGAGTCGTTGACTTTCGTACTCATGGCAAACAAAAGTCTACTCTGGAAATAGTCTCGCTAAAAATGTCGCTGATTGTAGTGAGAGGACTTTTTACTTCAAAACAGCGAAAGCTGCTTCATGCTTCAAAATTCAGAATGTTAACAAGCTTGGCCAATTAGCACGAGACTAAACCTTTTCGTAAACAGTATCAACACGCCTATTCACAAATGATTTATTCGCCATCTGTTCATGAGAGAGTCTATATCTGTCATTCTCTCCGTTTGCAAGAATCTTTTTGTGAAAGCCATAGTGATCTGCAAGGTTTTGGGAAAGACTGTTGATCAGCATGACAAGATTCGACGAATGGATCAACATGAAACTGGAGTATACATAATCTTTGGTTAATTATTACATGATCGATTTCGGAGTTCCGCATACTTACTTAGGACGAGATTGGAGATCTTGATCACCTTATTTTAACAGGGCAAGATAATTCAGCCTCTTGCTCTGGCTATCCCAGTTATACTTTCTGCATGTTGGATTGTTTGTTCATGGTGACGATTTTATTGGGTTATCGGCTAGGACTCTCCGCCTGAAGTATCTACTGAGGGCTGGGCAGATGAATGGTTTTAAATATATTATTTATGAGCATCAGCTATAGAACAACGTCCACATATCGACCTTGACTTTGCATCGGCTCTAGCAATGCATGTTTAGTTCAATGGCTGCGCGATTGCGAATACTCCCCGATCGATATGGTTAATTGATCACCCCTGAGATTTCGACAAAGGGGAATGATATCATGCCTATCTCTTCGCTCCGATGAGATGACGCAATATTCGGAGTAGTTATGGTGAATAAGTGTAGGTCGTTTTACACGTTCGAATGGGATCGATGAAGGGATGTATTTGCCATGCTGCGGAAGGCATAACTTTTCCTCCTATTGGATGAGAGTGTCTATTATGTGAGTTGTGGTTGAGAAATGAGATGTATTAACTTACATCTTTTCGAAACCAGGCCAGAACGATTTATCAAACTACTCTGAGATAGTGGGACTTTCCAGATCTTTTTGTTGAAGTCGATTATTGTAGATCTGCATTTATTTATACTAAACTTCGTTGTTGGTAATAGTATAGTGAGGGCTTAGGTAGATGCAAGAAACAGGTCTTGTACCTTTGACAATCACAATGGATATAACATAATCAAGCATCATAATGCAAAGCATTCATAATATTTTACAGAATATTAACAACTAAACACAAAGATCTTCTTTTTCAACCCATTTGATCCAGAACCCGAAACTATGAATCCGATATATGAGGACTTTGATTATAACATCATAGAAATTATACAAAATCGATCTCGGAACCTCGGCATTTCAACCCAAACTTTCGGCATGGGGTTCAGCCCGTTGTGCTACCCGAATTTTCCAGTAGACATCCGAGTATATCCCATGATAATCTATTTTCGATTTATCATATGATTTGACTCGGGTGCAGTCATTGTCCTCCGAATCTTTGACATGTAGGTTCTAGACTATAACTTCGCTGTCTAGACCTCGAGTTTTTTTATCTCAAAGCGATTATTGGTTGATAAAGGCTACGAACTTTATGCAGTATAAAAATCCCATGGCAATTTGAACATAGTTCCTTGCAACGAATATTGAGTGATGCAGTACGCATTCTTTACCATCATGCCTCTTCTCTTTGCAACTCATACTAGGTATGATAGTATCCCATTTGCTACTAGCCAGCTCCCCACATCGAACTAAAGTCCCCGCCATTTTAGTTGTACAACCATATAGACGTGCAACAAAACAGTGTGTTCTGAGTCTAATATCTAGCTCCCGCAACTTAGTCTGTGCCGAGTGTTTTGGTAGAGATGTGTCGACCAATCGTCTTCCAGATGCACCAGTCATATCATATTATTCACACTAGAAAACACCCGAACAAGAATATTTTCAAAACGCTTTTCATAATCACATACAGGGTATTATCAATGATTACATGATATTCGCACACGGGCGAAATTGCCAAGCCAAGACCAAGGACACCGATTCCAGATATCCCCTCATATGAAGCCCAATCATCCATCCACAACGCCGCTGCAATGAAGCCATCCATCCATGAAAAAATGTTGCTCAGATAGTTTCGTGGTCGACCATATCGAGCACCCTCGCATATTGTACCGTCAGTCTCTGTGAATCTCGATATTTGCCTGTCAGGTGAATTAGCATATAGACCTTGAAATGATTAGATGAGCGAAGAAGAGAGATACTTACCCAATATTAGTACAACTCCTTTCAGGAGCTCTTTCCGGTCCCATCCACACAATTGATCATCTTCACTCATCCATCCTTCGCCCTTTTCAGCTATAGAAAGATCACTTTTTTCTTGTAAGATTCCACCAATGATACTGCGCAAAAGTTCCTCAATTTTATTCTTGAGGCCCTCTGCCCCGAGACGTTTCGCATACATGAACAGATAGAGGCGGAAGTCATCCTTAGCTTGAAGCTGCAAGGCAGCAGCAACGCGATTTTCGAGATGAGCAATGCTGACACCTGATTCAAAGCCCTCGAAACCATCTTTGGAGAGTAATGTTTTGATGAGTCGTTGGAGGTGGTAGGCTCTACCTTTAAGTAACACTTCGCCGGTAGTATGCCTTTCCAGGTGAGGAATAATCCCTGCCGATAAGTTTGAGCTATCAATCTCGCCGTCTTTGCGACTTTCGGGACCAACCCCTGTAGATTGCAAATGACTGATTGAGGAGTCATTAGAGTTCCAGTACTGACTACCAACAGCCCACCATGCTTCAGACAATCGCTGCCAAATGAACATTTTAGGGGAGTACATGTAACCGTCACCGTTGCTCAGTGTGACAATGATATGACCAATCGAGTTAAGATGGGCCGATGTTACACCTGGAGCAAATGTTGTGTGCGTGCCCAATGAGTGCATGGCAATTTCTAAAATCGGCGCCATGGAGACAGGCGGATGTGGCGAGGCGAGAGTTTTGAGGTTCCAAACATGGCACATTCCAACAGCTGTAATGCAGAGTAACCACCAGCCTCGGCATTCAATGATGACTGGTTGAGATTCAGTCACGAGAGCGTTGAATATCCTGCGACCCGCAGGGGTCCATGTGTAAATACTTCCATCTTCACAAGCGGCCGCCCAAAAATTCTTGTTACCTGTTACTAAGATGACAGCCCTAGGGAGAAAGTCTTCCCATAGTGTAATACCTCGTTTGATAGTGCTGATTCGGCAAGGGTCTTTGACTTGAACAGGCGCTATGACAATGGGATTCCGGGCCTCCAATATCACATCATCAGATAGTTTCGCACCCTCATCAGATCCTCCAGCACCGTTACCATTTGCTGATGCAAGGTTGCCACGGTTGAGGGATCTGACGACGTGGCTTCTGATTTTCGGTACTGCTAAGCGTACCTGACTAACCGAGAGAGACGGGTTGACAACAGCTGGCCGAATGAACTCTGGGGTTGGAACAACGCCGTTGACCGGTGGTATTGGTAAAGCATTCTCCAATCCACTAACCCCATTGATTACTATTGGAACAGGTCCAGCAGCTGGCGCTGATCGCTTATTAGGATATTCATCATCATCCTCTTCTTCATCACCTTCCATAACAATAGCTTTCCTCTTATTGCCCAACAGCATAGCCGTAAGACCACCTCTTGGGAGTCCATCGTAAGGTTTGGATAAATCTAATATTGATACTGGGGCTTCATTCTGAACATTGTTGGAGCTCGACGCCATGAGCTGAGATTGGGGTAAGGATGACAGTCCTGTACTCGACGCAGAGACAAGTAAGGGCGCTACACGCTTTTTCCCCTCTTTTGTAATTGTAACTCGTTGTTTTAAAGCGTCCAATCTTTCTGCATTGGGATCAGCTGGTGCTGGCTGTTGAGTCTCTGGTTGTTGTGCAGCCTTGCCATTCGTAGTTGGGGCTGCATTGATTACTCCGGTCATTGGGGTTGACGACGAGTTTCCATTATTGACCACTACTGGACCGGAGCCTCCCATCAGAGCGCTCATCTTTCCTTCTGTTTTTTGACGTTCATCGGCCCTGCTTATCTCTTCCAATTGGATCGATGACACGTCTTCAACAACACCAGCGCCTTTGCGATTACCACCAAATTTATTCAAAGCTTTCTCATTTTCCATCAATGGTGCAATATGTCCTAGCTCGCCCTTCAAGAAGTGTGCAGCTATTATCGTTCCGTCTAAGCTCGCGACGAAGAGAGAGAGTCCATCTGGTGACCAAGCAAGATCAGAAATTGACTTTCTGGCCAACTGCTGGCAAATGAGTAATGGCCGAGAGCTGCTGGTATTCCAAATACTTAAACTTTTGTCTTGTCCAGCACAGGCGATTACCGTAACCAGAGGCTGTGTACTATAACCATTTTGATCCGTAGTTTCCGAGGTGAACTCGTTCTTGCTAAACAAACGCGGCGAAAATGTGCAAACCTCCACCGGACCTTCGTGGCCAATTAGGTTAATATCACTATCCCAGGCCCCCCGATTCACAATTGCAACGGAGCTCACAGGCCCGTTGACAGCGTTTGCTGCGGCTATGTGGTTACCATCTGGAGACCAAGAACATCGTCGAAAGTATGTCGTGAGAGGTGACGAATTGAATGGTGCCGCTATTGAGTGCTCGAAAGTAAAGTTATTCATGCACTCATAAGCAGTAGCATTAGGTGGCGGTGAGGTAAATCGAAAGAGCTTGATTGTTCGATCATCACTAGCAGTCGCAAAAAATTTGTTTGCGGGATCGAATGTAATTCCTTTGACGTGACTCTGGTGGACCGATAGAGTTTTGAGCTTTTCAAATGTATGTCCCGACCAAACAACAATCTTCGAGTCCAGCCCTACGGATACCATTATCGAAGAATCGTAAGCCCATCCAAGATCCTGTACATCGCTATCATGTCCAATCAGACGCTTAACAATTTTCCAATTCTCTACCGGTGGTGGTTCATTGGTTCCTAATACTCGTCAGCATTTATCTTGTTGTTTGCCCGCAACATCGAAAGCTCAAAAATACCGAAGGATGCAGAATGCGCTGCTGGTTGTGTATCTAGTTGATAGATACAAATAATCTTGTCGTCTGCTCCAGAAGCCAGCCATCGTCCGTTTGGCGAGAAGCGAACAGTATGTATAGTGCCCGAATGATAACTCATATGGCATAATTGCCTTGGTATTGCAGGTGGGTTTTCCCCCGCTGCCCCGAGAATCGCCTCGGTGGACCAAATTCTAACGTGGCCATCTATTTCGAGTATTTAGCAATGGTCTTTGCAAATGCAGCAATTAGAATGCTCCATCTTACCTCCAGCGGCTGTCGCTAATCGTTTACCATCGGGCGATACATGGAGACTGTAGACTTCGTGGTCTTTCTGCTCTCCTAGACGTCGAGGCGCATTGAGCGCAAAAGTTAGCCAAACGCGACATCAATAGAACGATACAAGTAGCCAGTTCTTGGGTAGATTAATCTGTAGATAACAAAAGCAGACTTACCACTGTGAGAAAGCCAAGATGGCTTGATAAATTTCATAGTTTTCACCTATGTCATTGACGAGGGCAGAATTTCATGTTTAACAATTCCACCTCAACGTCAGATACACAATTTATTACATAGAGCTAGGAACGCGTCTACGGGTGCACTTTACTAGCGGCGTTTTCAGTGGGTACTGGAATTCCTGGAATGTTACAGCCAATGAAAGACGATTCTTTAAAAGGAAACATCCGATTACTTTTATCCGAATGCCTGGAAATTACCTAAGCAACTTGATAGTATCAACGTATGTTTAACTCCTCGATTCGAACACAAAAGTAACTTAATGGAGGAGTTGATCATATTGTCCAACAAAGCTTCAAGCGTTTTCCTGATGCCACCCCAGCATTCCATTATAGCTTCGTGTGACCCAAGAAATTGGGCAGACTACCGAGCATCCTCATTGCAAGATTCTGGAAGGAAACAGGCAAAAGGCATCTGAATTTCGTTCGGTCTGCTTTCCTCTTGGCTTTTAGTTCTACTAAAGTTGATGTCTGGAGTAGTGGCTCGTACTGCTTTTTGTTCAAATGGTGTTTGTCCCGAAGCATACTGCTTGGTGATCGAGATCGGGGTTCAGCCTCGGAAAGGGGATTTGGCACATGATGGATGGATATATTCCCGCATTGGATCTCAGATTTATAGTGGGCTCAGCAACCATTAAAAGATACAGAGTAAACAAGATCTGCATCGTGGCTTGAGTCAAAATCATATATCATTATTGCTATTGGCGCTTTAATTTAATCAACCCCTTAACGAAACGCCCAAACAGGCCATTTTGGATTCGGTCAAGTAGAAAAGATGAGATACTTGAAATGGGTTACATGGAATATCTTCTACCTCTGATCTTCAATGGTCGAGTGGGTTTATTGTAGGCGGTACTGTTTGAACAGGCTAAAGTTTTGAGGGCAAGCTGTGAGAATTCGGACCACGCCGTCAGCAAGTCAAATACAAATCTCTCCTCTGAAATTAAGCTGTTAATGAAACGTTGCAGCTCCAGCCCAGAATCTTCCAACTCATTTTGAAGAAACCCTTCTAATACATGCGAAAGTCCGGTTACTGTAGGGTCGAAGCGGAATCTTGAGGGAAAATAACGTGAGGCTTCGACAAGGTCGCAGTCAGGCATCACTGTGGTCACACCGCTCAGGGCTGCCTCAAGTGGAGTGATCCCAAGAGTCTCATAACGTGACGTACAGACGAATATTCCATGCATTCGTACATAATCAAAGAGTGCATACATGTCATCCTTCGGAATCTTGGAAGTGATCTTGACATGAGCGCTATGTTTTTGTGGGACGCGGGCTATCAATCTCGCTGATGCTGTGTCTGAAGTCCCTTCGCCACCCACTATCAGTAAGCGCACAAGTTTCCCACGGTCGAGGAGTGACACCGCTGAGTCTACTAACAGCTCTGTATTTTTGAAATAATCTAGACGAGCAACGGCGGTAAAGATAAGATTTCTTTCACTCGATGAAAAGGATACAAGTCCTTCGATATTGGCTGTTTTATGATGGTGGTATATTCTCATCGAATGGATCGGTGGGTTGAGTGCTCGAATTCGGGCGGGATCGATACCTCGCTCCATGAGATAATCGCCTTGTTTGTTGGAATGCTGTAGAACGTAGGCACGATCAGAAGATTTAAGATATCGCAAGCCCTCCTCCTGAGTTCCTGCCAGATGAGAAGCTTTGCTCTCGGAGCCATATGCTATAGCAGCAAGGCCTTTTGTAAAGTGGCGAGTGAAATCGCCGTAGAAAGGGCCGTGGTGGGTGACGCAATAAGGTAGACGCTTCGGATGATATCTGAGGAGTGTGTCGGTTTGATAATATAGCATTGGTGGTGGACTATTCGGAAACTTTGCCACGAGTAGAGCTGTGGCGGCACATAAGGCATACCGAACTTGCACAGTGTTCATGCCAAAATTGAAAGACAACTTGACGCATGGCGTTGAATCTCTTGTTACAAGCTGTACAACGGGCGCCGCTAAGTGATCCTGACGATCATAGAGAACCACGCCGCCAAACAGCCCCGCGTCCTTCAGAACTCGTATCACTTGTAACGCAAAAGCAGTTACCCCAACCTTAGCAGGTGAGTTTGCGGAACTCGGATAGTAGCGGACATTCAAGATGAGGATCGCTGGAAGCATCTTTTCAACAAGAGAGACCTTCATACTGGTTGTCGAAAAAAAATATTGGGGGCCAAGGGGGTGGTTTTCAAGTATTCTAGTAAGCGTACAAGATCTGTGAAATGGTGTTGAGGAAGTCTGGGACACGGATAATGTAACTCAATTTATAAGATAAAGAATAATAGAGGCGACAATAATAGTTACAGGGGGCCCTTCGAATGCACCGGGGCCTAGTATACTCTTGATCGCAAGAGTGCGGGAGACTAGGATAGAAGGGCGTCCAAGACTCTCGCGTCACCACGAGATGCATGTTAACTATCTCGATTTGAAGGCGCGATTTAGTAAGGTACGAAGCCCCTATCTCGTTCGTTAGAATCAACAAAAAAATACATCGCAGGCCGGGGAATAGCAAACTGCTTTGCCGGCACACTCCTGTTGGTAATAACAAGAAATACGAGCAGTCAAAAGAAGGTGCCATGAAATAAAGGATCGAAGTAAGAAATCTGCAAAACAGTTTGTTTTGAGTCAACTCTATTTTCAGATATCTGTTAATAAACCCGATACCATAGTTCATGATGAGGTGAGTAGGAGGGTGCGGGGTGGTGGAGATAGGTTTCACACGGGAGCAATCTAGAGCCTCCGTATCGAAACTTGATATCCATATACTAGTAATTGTGGCTCGAGGAATACAATCAGTAGCCATAAGGTGGAGATTTGGGATAGTGTTACTTCCCACATGATGACAAGCGAATGAAGACCGAGTGGACGGGCTTTCATACATCTGCACACGTGCCAAGCGCCAGACACACCCATGTGTATTTTATTGTAAAATTCACTTGCGTCGTACGGTATACGATATGTGCGAGGTGTTTGTGGAGAACAGATTGGATTCCTTCGAAGCACGACGCTACTCTCCCGACCCACCTTCCATAGTGGCGTTACTCAAAAATGCAGACACCCTATACGTACAGTACATTGTGATCTCAAAACCAATCCGGCTCTCAGGATAACTCCTAAAAAAACTCCAGGTTAGCTTGGCTTCTATTTCAATGTTAAAGAGCAACTGGGCTCTCCGTATTCAAGCGATGTCGACCAATTTGAGCTTTACTAAAAGTCTGATTTCTAAACGATCAACAGATGCGTGTGTATATGGAACGGGAAATGAGAGGAGATGGAATTGGACCCAACCTTGAATCAATATCCCGCATCGGGTTGCGGGTACTGACATGATTCACGTAGAATTTCGAGTGAGGAAACGATGAGATGAGATGGTCTTCTCGATTTCATGTAATATCAAATCGAGGAAGACATGTTATTTGGGAACCACGTGATGTGAGTCTCTCAACCCTACATCTCAACATCGCCCTTCCTCCCTTTTACTAGGTATTCGGTTTCACGTTATGCCTTCCTCCTCCTCTCTCTTAAGTTTTTGGGTCGCAGTGGAACTACATAGTAATTTTTCAGCATGACAAAAACACAACATTCGGATAGTGGGGGCCGATATCATATTCTGGAGTTGCTAGGCTCTCCCAGTGGAACAGCGACTGTGATGATGTCCAACGGCCGACCCGTTACTCCCGCTTATTCTGGGGTAACCCGCGAAGATCCTGTAGAAACACATGCAACATGACAGAAATGGGGTTTTTGGTCTCATCTTTATATACATGCTACTACTGTACTCTCGTCTAATTACGTATGCAAATACGATGTCTACTTGCCTACTGACAGGCTATAGTGATTATATTGATGTCTCCACTTTTCGAGCATCCCTGTTGAATATGTAGGGCAGGTACGAGAGGCATCACTGCTAAGTCTTATCTTGATATAGTAAGATCATGGGAACATAGTGGTTCTCTCTTTCTTCATCTTAAACTTTCCTCAGAACACCACCCTCTTCGTCATCGTGTTAAAGTATCGGCTCTGAAAGATGAGTATCACGCGATCTCATACCACAGGCAGACCTAGCAATGAGCATAGTACCACTTCGACTTACCTCGAGACTTCATGTCTGTCAGGAGAAATTTCGCTGTTACATCATACTTGCAAATTCAGTTTCTTGCAAATTCCTCCAATCACCTCACCGTCAGTTCAGCTATCAATTGTTGCTGTCATCTGTCTACTATGTCCTGGTATGTTCAATGCTCTCAATGGGCTTGGCGGAGCTGGATTGGTGGTCCCTGGCCCGGCAAATGAGTCGAATATCGCACTTTACGCTGGTTTTGCAATTGTAGGGTTCTTCGCCGGCTTTATCGTCAATATAATTGGACTCAAGGCATCACTATTTGTTGGTGGCATATCATATGTGGTTTACACCGGTAGCTTTCTCGCTTATAAACACACCGAAAATCGAGGCCTTTTGATCTTTGGGGGAGCATTTTTAGGGGTATGCGCAGGACCCTTCTGGGCATCGCAAGGCGCTATGTTAATATCTTATCCATCTGATGATCAGAAAGGGCGCTCTACCTCTTGGTTCTGGGCTATCTATAATAGTGGTGCTGCAATAGGAAGTCTTGTGAGTAACTTCATTCTCCAGTCAAGTCAGTCTGACAGTTTGTGCAAAGGTTACTCTTTGTCAAGAGCTTCAAACAAGCGCTGGCAATGTTGCTTCTGACAATACATACATTACTATCATTGCTTTAATGTTTTCTGGGGCGATATTGTCTCTTTGTCTGTGCAAACCCAAGAATGTCAAAAGGAAGGATGGATCTCGGGTTCACGTCACAGTAACAGTGGAAACAGACTGGCGAAATGAAGTAATGCATTTTTGCAAATTGGTTCGCAGAGACTATTTTATTGTTCTATTATTTCCCATGTTTCTCACTTCGAACTGGTGTTATCCATATCAATTCAACACATTCAACCTTAAGACATTCAATATCCGGACCAGAGCTCTGAACAACTTCCTATATTGGCTATCAGAGATTCTAGGTGCGCTAGTTGTGGGCCATACCTTGGATAACGATCGCCTGAGCCGGTCTGTCCGGGCAAAAGGACTTGTTACTGGACTTGTACTTCTGACTTTTGGAATCTGGACAGGTGGATACATGTGGCAAAAAAGACATTGTTATCAAACAGGTATTGTCACTGATGGTCAAAAGATGGACTTTGATGATGCAAATTATCTTGGACCGATGTTTTTGTACATAGCTTATGGAATTTTCAATGCTATATGGCAGAACTGTGTATATTGGTGAGTCATCAGTTGGTATTTGATGATAAGTTCCAGCTGACATATTTTAGGATCTTGGGAAAATTTACGAGCGATACCCGAACGGCATCGATCTACATTGGCTTCTACAAAGGTATCCAGTCTGCGGGTGGTGCTATCAGTTATCGCATAAACAATTCAAACATCTCTGCGATGAATGAATTTTTGATTTGCTGGGTCCTTCTTGCTGTTTCACTTGTTATCGCAGCGCCGGTCATCATTTACAAAATACGAAACGAGACAGACGAGAAAGATACCGCTGGAGAAGAAACGGCTACAGAAATAGGACTTGGAGGGATTGATGGAGAGAAACCAAAAGCTGTAAATGATTCACCTCGAAGAGCCCAAGAGAAGCTCCTAGAGGAAAGTTTGCAGACATCACCAGTGTGATCGATAGTTTCTTTGTATATTGGACCATCATTTGGGATTTAAGCAGCCATTTGGAAGAGATTTTAGATTTGGTAGATAGTCTTGTCAAAATGCACATGTCAAAACCACACCTGCCAAAAACGCAGTCTAGCTAACATGGTACCATGCTCATGTCTTCTATACCAGCCTTCCCACGGCCTATCACACGTCGTGTCACCTGCAACACCACCTCGGTCGCTCCCAGCCGTGAAACATTTCCTATGAGAATATCGAGGCCCATATTTGAAAACATTATCGGGAGCCTGCAACTTGCAACAAGGAGCTGGAGCGTATGTGATGGGCCGCACTACTGGATGATGCGGAAAGCCGATGGCCTTATCATGCTTCATTCTTTGCCGACCGCGAGGAAACCAATCTTATGTTAGATCAATGGGAAAACTAGTCATGCATTAAAAGCTTAATCTCGTGTGGGTGGGTGGGTGTGCGACCACGCATTGATATTTGGATAAGGATAAGCCAAGATCCTCAAGCTGATGCAAAGAGCCTCCATGCATATAGATAGTTTATATTGTGTTTGGGAGCCATTTCAAGATTCCATTTTGAACTTATAGTACTTGGTACTACCAATTTAGATGATCGTGTGGCCCTCAGGACACTAAATCCTGTTTTCCAAAGTACTAAAATCCCAACTAAGACGTTGGCGCAGCACCGGGCATACCTTTACTATTCCTGATGTACTAATCATTCGACCGGTAGCTACATACTCGCCTTGGCTCGGAGAATTATCATCACGGCTTGAAGATGGATTCTTGCATCGAGAACAAAAATAATTGAATTTGACTTTAATTTCCAGCGGCTTCACTGCAGGAGTACGTACGGAAAAGTGCATTCTTGAAGTAAGATTATACTGATTAAAATTTGACAATGACGACAAACAATTTGAATCTTTTCATTGCTGCTCTTTGGCCAAGGCGACCAGACAAAGGGAAAACCCAACGAGCTGGAGTTTCTCACTCCTCCCATCGGTCGAGGGCAAAAGTCCGATGCAAAATCGGGACGGAGGCAGCGGGCTTCTTGAGGAAAGTTCTATTGCTCCGGCGCATTCTCATCCAAGTACCTGGGAATATACATTAAATACCATATGCTTCTTAACAAAGTCGATAATAGAACCTGAATACAACGACTAGTCCCGTTGTAAACCTGCCAGAAAAAGACGCCATAGATGTGACGCTAGAGCTTGATACTGTACACATACATTTCATGCAAGGGTAAATGTTATAATCAGATCAACGAAAAGAGCCTCCAAATACGTACTGATCTACAGATCTTTGTTTCAAATAAATTTCGAGGTTCATCTCGCTGTTTCTTAGTTCGACTTCAGAAAGTTGAAAACTATAACAAAAATGTTTTTCGAATTTTGCTTCTTTGTGTCTAGCAGACCCGAGTTGACACTAATAGGTAGAGTATATGTACTGGTTGTATGCTTACGATTTGATAGAGCCATTCGCGACTTATAGGTATATGAGTTGATTGAAAAGATAAAGTGGTAATGCGAAAATGACTGGTCAAATTTAAAATCTTGAGCTATTCTCTCAATGCTCTAGACGTCGCAGATTCCAGTGGCTGCCAATCGTGACTTGTGAGATCCATAGAATATTGTTTCTATGCTAGAGATGACCTGATAGTATTTGGGATACTGGGAAGGTGATTGTTCTCCAATCATTCGCTTTGAGAAAGTTGCACATGAAACTTTGAAAGAATGGTCAGCATACGTTATCGAAGTAACTTCTATATTCTGAAGACTTTGTATAGTCTGCTAATTCTTAGCTTCAAGTCAATTATGATCAAATAGCTGTTGGCCTATTGTGTGGTGAAAAATGCCTCGCTTCCCTACACGTCTCGCTTCTAGGTGCATCTCGTTGGAGAGATATCTTACGTCTCTTTAAGACTTAACATTTAAATCTTTATCTTTGCAAAATAAAAGGAAGCGCAACAAGCATAAAGCTAAAACCGGACAAGAAGAGCATGCTTGGCTATTGAATTTTACAGACAGAATTGTATTCGCTGTCAAAAGAGGAGCTATATCAGGTTTCTACATATCAGAATGGTAGTTGGAGCAGAGTGTTGAGAGAACGAGATCAAGATTTCTCAAAAGTTTTGGAATTAATAAACAAAATGGCAATGTGGATATATCCAGAACCATTTCTATTGTGGCTTGGAGATCTCAACCCAATGAGGCAGATGTATTGGATTTCGATATCTTGCCAATTGCTCATATCTTTCTGCAAAGGTTATTTCAACGGTCCTTTCTTAGCATATAGTCTCTTTCCCAAAATGCTATTAGAAAAAAACTCGTCTATTAGATTCAACAGTGTTCTATTGACTGCTTTTATCATTTGTATGTGAAGCAGTTCCAGCTATAGATATATGTGGTATAACTACAGAGCCCGGTATATTAAACGAAATTATATGCTATTTTGCGTTAATTACATTCTTCCAGTTGTTGTATTTTAATACAAATTTGACAACCCCTTTTAATAATACAAAAAATCTTCTAGAGTTTTGGTATCCAGTTCTTGTATTACTTTATTATATAAAATCACAAACCTCTGTAAATCTTTTCCTTCTCTATAAAAAGGGCGAATCTAGTATGGAGTATCAAGTAAAACAATTTCGGCTATGACACTAGCTTATACTTCTCTTGTATGAGCGAGCTACTCATAAAACTTTCTAGATCCAGCATAATTAGTACTTTTATGTAGCTGCTTATGGAGGCTTCGAGGATGGTCTTTTCAGACTTAGGTGTCATAGTTATTCCGTGTCCTCAAAAATGCTCCGGTGATTCAATACCTGTAATATGGCGTCATAACAAAACCGCGAAGAATATAGGTCTTTCAGAGTAGAAATCATTTTGTTGGTATTTTCATTGACCATTTTTGGAATACCGATTTGGCACTCTTGAATGTTGATTGGTAGATATTCACAGGTATCTGAAATAACTCAACCCTCAAAATCCCTCATTTTGCACTACGTTAATATCACTCTATTGCACTGAAATTAGAATATTGGTATTAGATATTGTTCACGTAACGAAGTTGAATCACAAAGCTTGATATTTATCTTTATGTTGAAGTCTTTTGAATGAAAGAGAAACTCGGATTAACTGCAATTAAAGCGAATTTTGTACGGCATGCCAAACCACCAAAATATCGCTTCAGTGTACGTCGTCACGTGTTAACGTGATTTTGCTTTCCCCAATCAGCGTGCGATAAGGAACGCGATTTGGCCATTTCGATAATCGCGACAGCTTTCTCATGGCTCCATCCAACACACCAAGGAAACACCTCAAACTTGACAGAGATGTCGGATGATGAATATGGAGATATCGACGAAGATGTTTGGGATGTAGCCGAAGCATTGACTCAAGCGTCGCAAACTCTACCATCCAATTCCCCTCATCGCAGAAAACGAAGGCGAATCAGCTCAGGCCAAGAGCTCGACGATTACAATGATGATGATTTCTCAATTCAGCAACGACCGCAAGGCTCTACATCTAGCGACCACGATGAAGGAGACGAGAAAAAGCAGTCGAAATACAGGATACATCTCGGGGCAGAAGAAGTACCGGCAGCAGTCATCATGGGGGCGACACAAGCGGATGGAATGCCTGATTCGAGTCCTTATAGAATTAGAGGACCTATATATAAAAGGCCGAGACCGCTCCTATCACCAGAATTAGAGCCCAAGCCCACACCAGCATTGGCTTCTGTGTTCCGGCCTACCAAAGCCCAGAAACAGAATATTGTTCCCCAGCCCGCGCCAGCCGTCGCCTATGATTTCTCCAAAGAGCTCGAGGATTTACCGTCCGATGCTTTCTCTCCAAGCCCGCCACAACAAGACATATCAACTGGTTTGATTACGATAAACTCATCGCCGCCATTCGAAATTACACAATCACTTCGTTCTCAGCGACTGGTCGCACCACAGAATGGCCTTCACCAAACTACACTCTTTGGTGGTCGTGCTCCAAACCCGGCGCCATCTTCCACTCAAGCTAAAAAAGTGCATAATTATTTGGTAGATAAGGTCCCAGAACCACCGACGCATCATTCTTTGGACCGAAAGGCTATCAAAACATGGGTGTATCCAAACAATTTAGGCCCAGAACGGCGATATCAATACACCATCGTACATAAAGGACTTTTTAACAATCTCTTGGTCGCTTTACCAACAGGTCTCGGGAAGACATTTATCGCAGCGACCATCATGCTCAACTTCTTCCGGTGGACGAAAGATTCACAAATAGTTTTTATGGCGCCAACAAAACCTTTGGTGTCTCAGCAAGTTAAAGCTTGCTTCGAGATTGCGGGTATACCGAGATCATCAACGACTATGCTGACAGGAGATCAGACCCCGGCTTTAAGAGCCGAAGAATGGGATGAAAAGAGAGTGTTTTTCATGACGCCACAGACTGTCGAAAATGATTTGAAAACTGGTATAGCTGACCCTAAGAGGATCGCACTTCTGGTTGTTGACGAAGCACATCGAGCAACTGGCAAATACGCATATACTAAGGTTGTTGAGTTTCTGCGAAGATTCAATAAGAGTTTTCGTGTACTTGCTTTGACAGCCACCCCTGGATCAACCGTGGAAGCAGTTCAGGAGGTAATCGATAATTTGGAGATTGCTGAGGTTGAAATTCGAACAGAAGAGTCTATCGACATTAAGGAGTACGTTCATCGGCGAGATATCACTGAGATTCTCATAGATCCTTCCGATGAAATCATTATGATTAGAGACCTCTTTAGCAAAGCGCTTCAGCCGCTTGTGAATTTGTTATGCTCGCAGAAGGCCTATTACAATAAGGATCCTATGTCACTCACTCAGTTTGGCATGCTTACAGCCAGAAAGACGTGGATGGCATCTGGTGCAGGTAAGACTGCAAACATGGGCGTCAAAGGAATGATGAATGCCTTGTTCACTGTGTTGACGAGTATGGGGCATGCAATAAAAATTCTCAACTTCCATGGAATCGGGCCTTTCTTTTCGAATATCAAGGATTTCCGGGCAGAGGTCGAGGGAAACAAAAAGGGTGGGAAATATAAAAATCAAGTCGTCAATGATCCAGACTTTAAAAAGATGATGGATAGGATTCAAAGTTGGATTAATAAGGAAGACTTTATTGGTCACCCAAAGCTCACTCATTTGTGCGATACAGTGCTGAATCACTTTCTTGACGCGGGCGCTGGGTTGACGGGTGGCAATATGCCACCTTCAAGCACTCGGGTAATTGTTTTCACCGAATACCGTGATAGTGCTGAAGATATAGCACGGGTACTCAACAAACATGGCCCAATGATCAAAGCATCTGTCTTTGTGGGCCAAAGCGACTCGAAGCGCTCAGAAGGTATGAATCAGGAGAAACAGCTTGAAACCATTCGAAAATTTAAAGCAGGAGGCATAAATGTTATAGTTGCGACCAGTATCGGTGAAGAGGGTTTGGATATTGGAGAAGTTGACCTGATCGTCTGTTATGACTCTTCTTCATCCCCTATTAGGATGCTGCAGCGAATGGGACGTACAGGAAGAAAGAGAGCTGGTAAGATTGTTCTCCTTCTCATGCGCGGGAAGGAGGAAGATTCATACAAGAAGTCGAAGGACAATTATGAGCAGATGCAAAGAATGATTAGTTCTGGTTCTCGCTTCACTTTTCGCCACGATTTATCTGCTCGTATCATTCCGAGAGACATTAAGCCTGAGGTCGAAAAACGTTTTATTGAAATTCCTCCGGAAAATACCCAAGATCCGTCTTTGCCGGAACCGAAACGACGTGCCAAAGCTAAGAAGAAGCCTGCCAAAAAATTCCATATGCCTGATGGTGTTGAAACGGGTTTTCGTAACGCATCGAAACTCAATGGCAGTGTTGCAGGCTCCACTTCAGCAATCTTCGGCATCAAACGAAAGCCTAATGAGCTAGATGATGATGAGCTAGCGCCAGTGCCCTTACTCGACTCCGTGTTACTAAGTGAGAGAGATATGGCAGAGCTTGATCGCCGTTTTTTAAGAGTGCCAGATGGTGCTTTGGAAGAGGTCGAGATGCCCGATTTGACAGCTCAGCCAAGCACACAACGATCTCTAACTATGACAGCTAAGGTTTCACACGGAAAATACACCAGAAAATGCGTAGATCTATTCAGCAGGCTTTCGAGATCCCAAGCACCTGCGAACCGTGATATCAAACCATACGGAGATGAAGCACCATCTGACCTCGGTAAAATGCCAACGATGCCATTAGAAGCGGAACTACTCGCTAGAGTCCCTAAAGCCTCTAAAGCTCCAAAGCTCACACAAGTTGCAAAGCTTTCTAAAGTCACCAAAACCACATCCGCGCCTAAGAAAACACCCGCACCCAGAAAAGCCATATCCAAAAAGGCTCCAGCAAGTCGTAACCGCCCTCCTCGACACGAGAATTCTGACTCGGAAGATAGTACCGCATCCATGGCCATGGTATCCAATCTCCGCTCTTCTCAAATTCCTCAACCAACACCTGATTCCGAAGAAGAAGGGCCAGGTGAAAGAGTTGACAGAACCAGTGACATGGAAGATCTAGAAGCGAGTGACGATTCGGATCTGGGAAGTCTGGTTGATTTTATCGATCCTACGCAAATCCAAACCCAGATGACCCTTACAGGGACGTCCAACTTTTCGTCAAGCCCACCACAGATGGAGAAGTGGGATGGAGATGAGAGACAAAAGGAGAGTGGAAAAGGTGGATTGTTGGGAAGGGCAGTGGAGAGGGATAAAGCTAAGAATCTGTCTTCTGAGAGACCGGTACCTATGATGACACAAGACAGTAGCGCTGATGACCTACCTACCATCGAGGATCTCGTCAGAGGTGATGCTGTCACTAAAAAAAGTGTAGATTTCCCATCCAGTAGTATATTGAGTAGTGGGAAGAAAGCGACGCCGAACATGTTTACGAGGAAGAGGGATGGTGATATCAGGGGAAGAGGAAACAAGCGGAGAATTGTGGATAGTGACGACAGCGATGAATGAATCTGTAGTGTGCCAGTATCATACATACGTCCTTCCTTTTTGGAATTTGCAGCGGATTGCTTAGCGTTGGAGTTGCTAGGTGTATTGCTTGGCGTGTTGCTATATATTGGTGGTCATTATGTGTACATGTAATTCTCTGACGATATGTACTGCATATGGGAGGAATGAAAATAATTATTAGTGATGATACTTGGCTATTATTCCTGATGCCTGAGGATTATCGGGAGCTAAGCATGCAATATTATCCACCGTCTGATCATGAATTATGTATTACTTTGTGAAAGGTTTGACATGCAATCCTTCTACTACTTCCCTCATACACCCCTGAGCTCACCAAAGAATGCAAGTGATGTTCTCAATTGAATTCTTCACGTGTACACCTAACTTCTACTCCGCTCTAAACTCTAATCTTTCCATCCCCTTCTCTCCCCAATCCACCTTACCACATATACCAACCCCAGCAACACTGGCACCTCAATCACTATAGAAAAATATCAGTAAGCATCTTCCCAACGAGGCATATCCAGAATACATACACGGGCCAACTGTAGCAGCTAAAGCCTGTTCACTATCCGCGCCATACGTCGCAACAGCCACAGCAATAGCCAGCTCGAAGTTATTGCTTGCCGCCGTGAAACTTTGCGTCGTGGCAACCTTATATCCGAATCCCATTCTCGCACACACGAATAAAGTTAAGAAGAAGATGATCGCAAAGTAAACAATGAGAGGGGCTGCAACTCGTACAACCGAAACTATCTGCTGAATGACATGTTGACCCTGACTTGCGAAAAGGATCAAGATAGTGGCCAAGAGACCCAGCAGGGAGAGAGGCGAGAGGTATTTGAGGAAAACAGTGTCGTACCAGGAGGGAGATGTGAGGCGGCGGAGGAGGAAACGTGTAAGGATGGCGGCTGCGAGAGGAATGCCGAGGAAGACTGCTACGCTGGAGGCGATGGTTGAGTAGGAGAACTCAGCAGGGCCTTCGGCGCCTGATATGACGGAGATGAAAAGCACGGAAAGGGGGCAAAGAGAACCATTTGCAATAGACTGTTTATAGCCACGAGGATAGCGCAGTAGGAAGTTGAGCCGCCGGCTAGGCCGGTCCATATTAGGACCTAAGAGGGATTAGTCGACTAAGTTTTAAGCATGAAATAAGAGGAAGGTGAAATACCATGGCAATACAGCGAGCTATTCCGACAAGTATCAGACCAGATCGAAGCTCTTCTTTGTCAGGTAGGAAGGCCCATGCTAGAGCTAACTGTATGTGAGTTCTCGTTAGCTATGTTGTGACGGGGTCAAAGGTAGGTAGGAAAGGTTTAAGTACCATCAACAATGGGGCAACAATCCAATTAACGACCAGACTAAATCCGATCTGAACCCAGATATCCTTTTTCTGAAAGACGAGATGCAAGGTTTCGAATTTGACCTTGCAAAGAATTGGATACATCATTGCTAATAAACAAACAGCTATATTATCATTGTTGTATTAGCGTGGAAAGCAAATTGGTACATCTTAACCTTTCCTCCAGATTAGATGCTCAAGTCAAGATGCTCTGTCATTATACTTCACTATAAACCAGGAAGGAAGTAAAGAAGCACGAACCGATCGGCACACTAACACCCACAAACTCTCCCTTTTGCAATGCAGTCCCGACGTTAGGTACGAAATTTCCCAGCAAGATACCAATAGCCATAGCGAGAAAGATCCATAAAGCTAGGAGCCGATCAAGCCACCCTAAACTTTTGAAAAGGGAAGTTTTTGGGTGATCTGTCTGGAAATCATCCCGAGGCTCGGGTGGTACTTGGAGGTGGGAGTTCTTCTCAATGTCTATAGAGTGAGATGGGACATCCGAGGAAGATTTTGGGAACTTGTTCATAGATTCTGGAGAGGCGATATCTTCAGAGGCGAGGACTTTAGTCATATTGAATAGACTTTTATTGGACTAAACGCTTTGAAGATTTTCTCTATCGAAAACAGAACTTCTGTTCTTGGAAATATAGTGATTAAGAAAGTTGAAGAACAGTAACATCTTGAAAAAAGTAAATAACCTACCATAAGAACATCACATTTTATATAAAAAAGCAGAAAGTACATCCTCTTGCTTCGGTTTCTCCCTACACTTTTGGCGAGGATAGCTTTGACCAATCAAAAGGTAGGAGTGACATTCATGGAGTGTCGAAACTAAGTGGGGCTAGGACATGCACATGTTACTTTACTTGGCTGTTTAGATAACGCGAGATCGCTATTCTTCTCGAAAACAGCTATCTATCTATATAAACAGCAATAGCCTTATAGTATTTGAGAATTCTAGGTGATTACTAACTAGATATGTGTGAGCGCAACCTAAGGAGTAGAAAAACTGCATTTACGCCCCTTCTTTGTAGTAGAACGCCCCTTCGTTAATGTTGACGTTTGAGCTTCACGGAACCAACTTCATAGCATCATCTATTCTAACATGAGAGGCTGAAAGAGGTGGTTGAATGCACCTACCTAAATACATCAACAGTACGTCTGGAGACTCTACCCTTGAGATTCCACAAAACCATGGCAAGAATTGACTTCCTAAACTTTCAAAATTTGACACAATATCTTGCACCTATGGAAAAGCCAAAGATCAAAACAATATTCAAATGACTAAGAAAATAACTTGGAGATGGGATGGATGGTGTTTGTTAACCACGAGGCAAGGAACCTCAAAACTTGATATGCTTCATTTCATCATTGTCTAGTTTACAGCGCAAGGTATATTAAAATCATTCGTTTAGTTGACCTGGGTCCCGTATCCCCGAATTTGTTCAGCTATTTGACTGTTAGCACACTATCACGGAGTGTTTAATACTTGAAATCTTACCGAAAGCCCAACTTTGCTTCTCCAATTCTTCATTCTCCTTCAAATCGATACCCTCCTTTGTGATAACCGCAATCGAATACTTGTCCATACTCCTAGCATCTCTGTAAAACAAGACCTTCATGCTCTCTTTAACTGCCTCTAAAGCCACTTCTTTGGTCAAGTTCGCAGCAGCTTCCTCATCTGGTGCAACCTTTCTTAACAACGGCTGGGCCAAATGCGCACCGAATCCAGTAGCCAAACTTGGAGAAGAGAATGTGGTGCCCAATAAATCGGCGCTCGCCAAGAAAGGTTTATCGTGTTCATCCAATCCTGCGACCAGTAAAGTGTTCCATAGAGGATTAAAATCGGATCGACGCTTGTAAAGGACTTTGGAGAGGTATTTGTGGAGATTATGAGCGTTGAGGGTGTGGCCTGATGCGCCGTAAGCTTCTTCGGTATCGAGGGACTGGAGAAGTCGGTCCAGGTATTGCATATCTGATACATCGCCACCAAATCCAACAACGGATGTATCTGCGAACTTTCGAAGACGTTTTACGTCTGTGAATCGTGCGAGAGAACCATATGATGCTATTGGAATTGTTAGTGAGATGCATTTGGAGCTTATAGTTTATAGACTATACCCAAGTTATCTGCTGCGATTACGACACCATCTTTAAACTTTAACGCCACAACCGATGTACCAGTGACGATGGGTGATTGAGTGTGTTGATTTGGTCCATTTTGTTGAAGATATGAAGCATCATAGGCGCCATAAACATCGTCTCTAGGCTATTTGAATGTCAGTAATCTGAATATAAGTCACTCATGTTGAGAGTATGTTTATACTTACACGGCCCCAAGCTTGTGGAAGGTGATTCATGATGTTTGAGGGTTTATTGGGATTGAAAGGTTGTTAAGGTATGGTGTGGTATCTTCAAATGTTCATGGGGGTAAAGTTATGGATAGTGTTGGAGCTTGAGGAACCCAAGCTCTCGTTGTTCCAGGCAGAGCTCGGGACGCGCCTTCTGCAACCTGAGGCCAAATATCGGGATGTAAGCCCCGAGAACCAATCTGGAGCACGGAAAGCTAGTACCAGTACCTAGTAGGTAGCTAAAGTCAAGAAGTTTATTTTATCACTTATGTGCCGGTGAATTTGAATGATCCTTCCTTATCGAAACCACTCGCAATACATTAACCATGGCAGGTTTAGTAGATTATGGAAGCAGCGATGAGGAGGACTCACTTCAGATTGAAAACCCGCAGACTTCTTCGAACGTAAGCTGAATGTTTTATTTAATGCAATTGGAATTTGTGAGAGTCACTGACATCATAGGCTATAGACTTCTGGAGATTTAATATCCTACAATTCTCCTACAAATGACACAGCAAAAGGTATGCGAACTTTACGGTAGATTTTTGATTTGTAGCACTTCTGACTGCTTGGAAGATGTGCAGCCACATGTGAAAGAGCTTCCATCTACGGAAACCTCACGGACTATTGAACTACCAAGCAATCCAAAACCAAACGCTCCACTCGTTGGACCACAACTGGGACCAGTCGAGGCGACTGGCTTCTCAGAATTAGAGGATGCCATGAACGGGGAACGGGATGGAGAACCACAGTCACCATACTCCGCGAATCGAGCTTTGCTACGAGATCTTACCCTTCCGACAGTTCCTAATTACGATATCCCCCCTTCACCCCCAGGCTCACCAGTAGCCGGTACGAATGCGAAATTCAAGCATTTCCTCGAACTTAAAAAGCAGGGTACACATTTCAATGAAAAGCTCGCAAAGTCAGCTGCGCTCAAAAATCCGAGTTTGATGCAGAAGCTCATGGACTTCGCGGATATTGACGAGGCGGAACAATATGCAACAATGCTTCCTCAGGATCTATGGGATCCGGCCGGATTCCCAGAGTATGCTCATAAGGAGGAACTCGCGAAAAGCCAGCAAAAAATCTTGAAGGAAAGAGAAGAAAAGAAAGCTCGAGGTCAAAGGGAAGCTCTGGACTTCGTACCTGCAACAGCATCGGGCGAAACTCGCAGCGCGATTTCAAATACTGGTAGCATTAATGGAAAGGGACAAAAAAGTACTGCCGAACGAATCATGGCGGGACTCGATAAGGGCAGGTCCAATTCATCAAACACGCAAGGCGTCAAGAGAAAGACAAGATTCGAGAGTTGAGATTCACGGCCTATTGGCGAAGATCCGTTCGAAACTTCACAAAGACGTTTCAAGCTTCGACTTGAGGATTGGTACGACTTTAAGTCTTTACTTAAGAGGTTTGCGATCAATTTAAGGAAAGACCTTGGGACACTCGGAACACTCGAGATTCCATCATCATCGTAAGATCCCGGGGTGGAGAGCCTTGGTTGACATCAGATGACAAGAGACTCAGAGCCCATGTTTTACAATAGTCCAGCAGACCCATGAGGTTCCTTCTGATATTGTTTTTACTACTCGTGTATTCACAAGACCCGAGCAAGCATATATATCACGAGATATTGTATTGGACTAACTCCAGATGGAAGGGAAACGATTCAAATTAGAATTTGGATTGAGGCTCTCGATGATATTGAATGTAGTGAGGGCGAAAAATAGGAAAAAATCTAGCCCTCTGACCTAAATTCCGCTTCAAAATATCTTACTCGTGGCTTACATCTTCACCCCCACTGGCCATATGGCATACATTTATACTATATCCACATTCATTATATTAGTCTCAGTTCCACTCAACATGGGGAAACCGTGATTTTATACATAACCATCATGACGTTTGCCCGTGCGTAGAAGCTCACTGGTGTTTATGCTATTTTGTACTCGTAGATCATTTTCGATCATACAGCAAAAGTGTTGAAGTTGTACGAGATAGGTGAGTAGCTGGTACGAGCACTGATAGCAATACCATTAATCTCATTGCCAACATCAGTCGATACACGGATCTCTCCTTTCCCCGTGTGGATTGTTGCCTTGAGGACATTCTCTTTTGTGATACTGCCAATTCACCACATATAATATCACAAATACAAAAACAAAATATACTCTTTATAACAAGTGAATACTCAAGTAGAACCTCCTCTGCAGTTGGTGGGGTTTATGTGAATATATCGATACGATCGACACATTTTTCTATCACTTCTAGGCAGTAAAGGTCCCTAGTCCATTCTACCCCGAGCGGCCGAGCCCATATCCTTGGTATGGTATAGAGAAGATCCGGAGTACCTAGTCCCTCTGATTACCTATCGAAAAGTATGAATCCAACAATCAATTCCGACTCCCTAATCAAAAGAAAATAATATACTCCTCGCAAAAAAAACTGATAATCGGTTTGAATTGCTACTTACACAATTACTTTCATCAAAAATCAAAGCACTTGCAAGATCTGCAGAATCCCAACGCCTCCGCTCACTTCAATCTTCTAACTCTTACACTTTCTTCGAAATACAGTACTTCAAATCGCATCAAAACTCGAACTGACCTTCAATTTGTGTCAAGATGCCTTCAGAAAAAGGCAAAGGCAATTTAAAGCGCGATAGAGTAGGAAAATCGCTCCTTCCTTATAGTTTTTGAATTTCGAAAAGGCTGACATATAATCTCAACGTAGGTAGGAACGATCGAAGAGAGCGAATCATACAAAAAGCCGCGCCGATCAGAGAGACACTCACAGCCGGGTCACACTCCAATCTCGAATAAGCAGCACCTTCCTTCCCCAGTTACCCATCAAGGTTCATCTTCTAGTGATAATCTAAGAGATGGCACTGCAACACCACCAGAGGGTCGACCAAGCCAGATCCAGCACCGAACTCCAGAACCAAGTGAACGTTTCCTTAAGGATCCCGAAGCTTTGTCGTCCCCCGTTCGATACTCGCAAGCAAAAACTCAAGAATTGAGCCAATCACAAAGAGACGCAACTACATTGTCAAGTCAGGTTGAAGATGAGGAAGAGGAAGGTGTTTGGGGATACTTGATGCCTCTCAATTACAAGTATGGAAGACGTCTTGTCTTGAGGAGAAGAAATGCTTGTCCGTTGCCAGACAAGGATAGTGATCTTGGGAACCCTCGTAAAGGCAAAGATTTAAATAAGGAAGAAGAAGCTTATGAAGCTACTAAATTCAAAGGCATTGCTTCTGGAGGATACTTGATCGGACGACATCCAGAGTGTGGTAAGTGAAGCCCAGACAATCTGATACAAAAGTGTGGTACTAACAATTTTTCTAGATCTCAACATCGATGATATCAGGGTCTCCAATAGACATTGTCTCATTTTCACCGAAAATCAAGCAGGTCTAAACGTTGCATTTGTTGAGGATCTATCAAGCAATGGTACCTTCGTCAAAGAAAGTATCATTGGACGAAACAAGCGTCGTCAACTCGAAGATGGAGATGAAATAGAAGTAGTGGATGATGTCAGATTTGTCTTTCGATACCCGAAGTTGCGCGAAACCAGCAAATTTTTGCAGAAATACCTACTTCTAGAAAAACTTGGATCGGGACATTATGCAACGGTTTACTTATGCGTCGAAAGGGCTACAGGTCAACGCTTCGCTGTCAAAGTCTTTACAAGAAAGCCCGGCGTCGGAGAAAAACAAAGAATTGAAGGTTTGCAGCAAGAAATTGCAATACTAATGGGCGTCAGTCATCCAAACATTCTATGCTTAAAAGATACTTTTGATGAACCTGGCGCAACTTACCTCGTCCTAGAGCTCGCAGCGGAAGGAGAATTATTTAACTGGATTGTCAAAAAGGGTAAACTCACAGAAAAAGAAACAAGAAAGGTCTTCGTTCAATTGTTTGAAGGCTTGAAGTACTTGGTGAGTATTTGTCCTAACATCATTCCATTGCCTCTAGCTAACCAATCAATAAAAGCATGAACGTGGTATCGTACACAGAGATATCAAACCAGAGAATATTCTGATGACAGATGAAGAATTGCATGTAAAACTTGCAGACTTTGGTCTCTCAAAAATCATTGGAGAGGCGTCTTTTACAACAACGCTTTGTGGTACCCCAAGCTACGTAGCCCCGGAAATCCTCCAAGACAACAACCATCGAAGATACACTCGTGCAGTTGATATT
Organism: Botrytis fragariae; assembly: GCF_013461495.1. NCBI lineage: Eukaryota > Fungi > Ascomycota > Leotiomycetes > Helotiales > Sclerotiniaceae > Botrytis > Botrytis fragariae. Next base: position 1,788,754 of record NW_023500987.1, read on the forward strand.
TGGTCATTAGGAGTTGTTCTATACATATGCCTCTGTGGATTCCCACCATTTTCCGATGAATTGTATTCCAGGGACAATCCGTATGACCTCAAAGCCCAGATCAAGCTCGGTAGATTTGACTATCCTTCTCCATACTGGGACAGTATCGGGGATCCAGCATTGGATCTCATTGATCACATGTTGACAGTCGACCCGGAGCAGCGTTATACCGTTGATGAGTGCTTGGCGCATCCATGGATGACTCAGAAGACTCTCAATGTTCATGATAGCACAGACGGTCTAGTCGGTGGACTTGCAGGTCTCGACTTTAGCAAGCGTAAGATCGTAAGAGAGAGAACACTACTCAGCGATATCAACGAGGTCAAGGTTTCTAAGATCATTCACATCAACTCTGACAAACACCCTGTCAAGGTATACGTCAAAAATCCAAATGCTAAGTCTAATTGTATCAACCAGCCCTCAACTCAACAAGACCCTACACAAAACGGAACCAAGAATGAAGAAGTCCCAGCAGCTCAACGGGACCCAAATGAGTTCATTGAGATGGGTGGCAAGGGCGATCAAACTCTCTTCGACAACGCCGAGGGTAGCATCTATCCGGAGGATTTGGAGGCAAAAATCGAATCTCCCGTTAAATCCCACGAGATGAAGGCGCCAGAATCAAAATCCCCCAAATCCAAGACATCAAAGCCCGAGACCTCAAAATCCAAGACCCCAAAGAAGAATGGCAAATAATGAATTCTGGTTAAGCGATTTTGTCGATGATGGGATCAACCCTTTCCTGCATAGTTTTACCCTTGTATTATGTCTTTCTTTAACCTTTCCGCCTCTTTTCTGACTAAATTCTTCCTCTACTTGTACATACGTTGGGTGAGGTAGGGTAGGAGAAACTGCTGGGCATGCGGGCGAAAAGTCGTTTTTGATGCTCTCGTACCCGTTTAATGATTATGGAATAGCATGCATGTTGGAGCTATCTATATTGTGGCAGCGGGGAATCGAGGATTGATTGGGGACATCACGCATCATACCTACTAGTCATAAATAGATATTGTTAATATACCTTTAAGTTGTTCATTCGTTTGGAATTCCATAAAGTTCATTCCTTTGTATTTTGCACCTCTTCAACTTACAAAGGTTGTGACAGGCACCCTGTAATTCATGCTAAACGTTTAAAACTGTCGTAACAAGCATCATATCGTGTAGCACCAAAAAGCCATATATCTCAACAATGTATTTCATTCCACTGTCTATGAAAAAAGAGAGCTTGTCTGACTATTGACTTCCCTATGCAAATTGCAACTACGCTTTCGCAGAAGTAGATATCTAAAGAGAATCCATTGCATTCATCGCAATAGTAGCTAACTACAGTAGCACATACCATCCCTCCATCAAAAGATCCCAAACCGAGTTTTTAGTGCCCACAATTCGCTAAATCTCATATCTACGCAAAAAAATAAAGAAGCACAACACTTAGATGTGTAGCTAGACTTCTTGCCTATCATTTCCTTCCTTTCAATGCATCCGAGTCCAGCAGAACACCAAACCGATAGGGCTTAGTAGCCTTTTATAGCTATGCCATACCGAAAAAAACATTTACTCGACGGTAACTGACTTGGCCAAGTTTCTTGGGAAATCGACGTTGAGACCACCGGCAACAGCCAAGTGGTAGGAGATAAGTTGGAGTGGGAGAACGTTGAGGAGACCTTGCAAGCAGTCAATGGTAGCTGGGATCTCAATCTTCTCGGCTTGACTGGTCTGGAATTCCTCATCTCCGGGGTTGCAGATAACAATCGGCTTGCCAGAACGAGCAATGACTATAGACATTAGCATTAGTTATGTAGATAAAACTTTTTGGGGGGTGTAAACATACCTTGTTGATAAGCGTTAAGAGACTTAGCAAAAATCTCATCACGAGTAAGAATCATGATGATTGGCAAATTCTCATCAACCAATGCCAAAACACCGTGCTTAAGTTCACCAGACATGACAGCCTCGCAATGAAGGTAAGAAATTTCCTTGATCTTGAGGGCACCCTCCAAAGCGGTGGAATATTGGCTACCTCTACCCAAGAGCAACAAACTCTTTTGATCCTTGAAGGTTCTGGCACAAAGCTCCTTGATTGGTTGATCGAGCTCTAAGACCTCCTTGATTTGTCCCGAAATCTTTCCAAGTCCATCCATAATGGCCTCGCGTCTCTTCTGTTTCGAGGAACGATCTTCACTCAAGGACAGAGCAAACATGATCATAGCAATGAACTGAGAAGTGTACGCCTTGGTAGAAGCAACACCAATTTCGGGACCGGCGTTGACGTGGACACCACAGTGGGTGAGGAGGGAGATGGAGGAACCGACAACATTGACAATACCAACGGTCAACGCACCGCGCTCTAAGCAGTATCGTAGAGCCATCAAGGAATCGGCAGTCTCACCAGATTGAGAAACGAAGACACAAGTGTCATCACGGAAGACGGGTGCTTGTCTATCGAGGAAATCCGAGGCCAGCTCGACGGCAATTGGAATTTCGGTCAGCTCTTCGAAAGCACCACGAACCGCCATGCAGGAGTGATAACTAGTACCGCAAGCGATGAATATGATTCTTCTGCAACGTCGGATAGTGGCGATGTATGATCTCAAACCACCGAGTGTGACTGTCTTGTTCTCGACATCCAAGCGTCCTCTCATTGTGTTGATGACTGATTCTGGTTGTTCGAAAATCTCCTTTTGCATGAAATGATCGAATTTGCCCTTCATGATCTCTTGGAGTTCCAACTCAAGAGTTTGAATTGTGCGGACATTGGATGAGCCATCAACCTTGGTGAGTCTGTGGATGTTCAAGGAACCCTCATGGATGTGAGCGATATCATCATCTTCAAGGTACATGACCTTCTTGGTGTGCTCGACGATAGCGGAAGGATCTGAAGAAAGGAAAAACTCGGTTGGCATTGGAGCTCCATCATCAGTCATGAAGGCACGGGATTGGGATCTGTGCAACAAGGACTTGTCTGCTGGAGCAAGAGCATTGCTAGCGGAGAGGAAATTTCCAACGCTGGATTTCTTCAATGCAGCGTTTTGTGAAGCTTTCTCGGCAGGTAATGGTCCATCCTCAGCGTACTCGACGTCAACAAAATCAACCTTCATGCGCTTCTCTGTTCGTACACCAATAACCAAGGGCGAACCCTTACGTGCAGCAATAACCTCATGTGGGTAGTGTACTGACTTCATCAAAAGACCAAAAGCACCTTGCAATTCCTTGATAACTGCCTTTGCCAAGTCTGTGAAACCAATTGTTGGGTGTTGGTCGTAAAGGTATTTTGCAAGCTTGGCAATGCATTCTGTGTCGGTCTCGGTCTCAAACTTGAAGCCCTTTGATGTCAACAGAGTCTTCAACTCCTTGTAATTGGTGATGATACCATTGTGTACAACCGAGAATTGCCAGGAGGGGTCAGATCTGCAAATCTCACATCAGCAATGTATAACACCTTACAATAGCTTTACGTACCTGTGAGGATGGCAATTAAGACGAGATGGAGGACCGTGAGTAGCCCATCTGGTGTGTGCAATACCGGCGTGGGAATCGAAGACCTTGGTGAGATCTGGCTTCTCCTGCTCGATGAGAGCCTTCAACTTTGCAACTTTGCCGACCTCCTTGAATGCAAAGACTTCATTCTTCTTGTCTCCATCGATGGCGAGACCAGCAGAATCGTAACCACGGTATTCAAGGCGCGAAAGACCTGTAGATTGCAAATGATTAACTGGCAGATCCCAAAAATTTGATGAAAGGTGTGCGGGTATTGAAAGGTATTGTTGGTTGAAATGGCGGTATATACAACACCTCTGTCAAAAGGAGGGGCAGTTTGTGTATCTTACCATTGACAAGTGTGTCAAGAATGTACTTTCTATCCTTCTCCACCAAGTAATTAATGTATCCGAAGATTCCACTGAGAAGACGGTCAGTTAAATTGTCAAATCTCTATCGTCCTCGACCTCGAAGGATAGCAGGCCTTTCCAAAGCATATATACATACCACATTGTTGCAATAAAAGGGGATGTGTTCTATTGGGATCTAGATATTGGTAGGATGTGCAAGAAAGGGTATCGAAAGCAAGAACGATTGTAGATTAAAGGAAAACGAATGAAAATGAGATGTATGATTTCCTTTCCTTTCGTTGAGGGATGTGGATGGTTTTAAGGGGAGTAAGAGGGAAGAATGGTGGGTTGGATATTCTTCGTCTGAATGTAAACGTGCACGTTGTCACCCCCACAGCCTTTTGCCTCTTAACCTGTCAAGCCTGTTAACGAAAAGAAAATACGGTAACAACTTACAAGTGTTTACGAATCTATTAGCTACTATGATACGGGGCCAATTGGTTGTTGCTGCGGATCTCAAACATGCTAATAGGTGACTACTATGTTAGTGTTGAATAACTGGATTAAGAACCCTTGAGGCTGTATCTCTCGTACTTTTCAAAAAGAAATCTTACCTGACCAACCCAATCCCGAATAGTCTCACTCTTGGAACCCGTATCAATACGCCTTTTCTTGTCAATTTTGACCTCAAACTTTTCAGTTTCTTCTTCTTTCCCACCTTCTTCCTCGTTCATGTACCAATTATTGAGGATGCTCAACAGGGGAGCATTCTGCCAAAGCTGTATAAGCCACACAATTGACCCACCTGTTAATCTAAATAAAGCAACATTTCAAGTTCTCCAGGCACAGGGGACTTAATCAGGTACCTAGGGTCGCGGGGGCATAACTCTATCCAGACAAATTTCCTCTACTGAAGCTTCATCATGACGTACAATCTTGAACTCTGTACTATGTGTATGGGGGGTGAAAGCAGAGGTTGTAAGTATCGGCACGATATCGTATAAGTGGTACAGTACATCAACGGAGGATTTCACAGTCGAATTCAACCACTGAATCTGAGCTCAATCAATTGTGAATACCATGAATCAGTCTAACAAAGAAGAACCGGAGAACCCGTCGTTTTAGGGTTACCAGGCCATCCACCAAATCACACCGTATCACCGCCAGCTGAGCCAGCGACCTGCACGCATTCCTTTTGCGGGACAGTGGCTTCACGTTGTGTGAGGCACTATTACTGTTGGCCATTTATGCAAAATTCGCATCTCTAATCGGCCATCAGGATTGTGAGCTGGGCAGATGTGTTTCCTTTTTGCCGGTCCAAGAAATGGTGTGCTTCGCGCTTCTTCTTCAAGCTACAGTAATCTATATCTGGGTTTTATGTAATTGTAGATTTTCTTTCGGCGAATCAATATATTGATTTCCTTTTTGACCCTCAAACTCCCCGCCAATCAACCCCACAGGAACCATTGTTGAAGATATACCGTACCCTAAAAACCTAATAAGGAAGGCCCCTTTTCAAGCGAGCATGGAACATAGCTTTGTGGGGGCAATAAATGGATGCACTCGAATTACGGTTGATTGAAATTAGAAAAAAGAATTTTATTTCATGGCAAGCTGTCCCGTTTGTACAGGTTCATGGAGTTCCAGAGAAGTTCTTTTTAATGTGGTATTCTTACAACGTCGAGCGGTATGCCCAACCATCCCTCAATTATGCGATGCGCCATGCTAAAACGAAATCTATGTAACAATCATAGTTTTTGATATTCCAGCTTGCCTTCCAATTTCTTTGATTCTGCCACTTTACGAACAGCTTTATTGAAATCGTCCTGGTTGACGGCATCTCTGTAATCCTTGATAGCAAATAAACCACTGGAAAAGTTAGCAAAGTCTTATGTGTAATGTGCCGAAGGAATACATACGCTTCTGTGACAACGTTTCGTAAATCTGCACCGTTCAAACCATCACTCATCTTTACCACACTTTCAAAGTCGACCTCGCCATCAATAACAACGCTGGAAGCATGAATCTTCATAATTTCCAATCGTCCGACCTCATTTGGCAGAGGGATCTCGATCTTCCTGTCGAGACGACCAGCTCTAAGGAGCGCAGGATCAAGGGTATCTGGACGGTTAGTAGCCATGATAATCTTTGTCTTTCCCAAGTAATCGAAACCATCGAGTTGATTCAACAGTTCCATCAAGGTTCTCTGAATTTCACGATCTGCCGAAGTTCCCTCCGAAAACCTACGTCCACCAATGGCATCAATTTCATCCATGAAGATAATACATGGCTCGTGTTCCTTTGCATAACCAAACATCTCTCTGATCAAACGCGCAGACTCTCCAATGTACTTATCGACGATAGCAGATGAGACAACTACATCACATTAGTATGACTGTGAAAATGATGTCAAGCAAAACTCCTACCCTTTAAAAAGTTTGTCTCCAAACTGCTGGCAACAGCTCTCGCTAACAAAGTCTTTCCAGTTCCTGGAGGTCCATATAACAAAACACCCTTCGGAGGCTTGATACCAACTCGCAAAAACAATTCCGGATTTTTGAGTGGCAGTTCGATAACTTCTCGCAATTCTCTAATCTGCTCATTCAAACCACCAATTCCACCGAAGCTCACTTGTCCTGGATCTTCCAAAGACATATTATAAACAAGTGGATCGACTTCTCGAGGTAACATTCGCATAATTGTGAGAGTAGTCATGTCGAGTGCTACACGGGTTCCTTGCTTCAACTTCAACTTATCAACTTTCGACCTGCAGCCGACAACGTATCTGGGTCCAGATGATGCTTTGACGATGACTAGAATATTAATGTTAGTGATGTTGGATTTGAATTACCGCTGGCCTACTCACATCTCTCATCATCAAGTTGTTTCAAAACCTCGCCGATAATTTGTCCAACACTTTGTAGGGCTTTGATATTGTCCTCTGTATGGTCAAAGTCCTTCTGCAATCCCTTAATTTCTAACCGTAAAGCCTTGAGCTTTGCCTCCCATTCTCTAGACTCCAATAACTTTTCCCTGAATGTGTTCAACGCACGTTCGCGCTCCATAACGCCGTCGGTAGCCATCTCGAATGTCGCAAGGAGTTCGCTAGTGTTTATGAGAGGCTTTATTACGTAGAGGTGATTGAATTATCGAAGATGTAATACGGGCGTTGTTTTCAAAATTGCGTGGAAGGTGTGTATGATGAAAGTAAAGGTATCAAGATGGCTTAACTAAGTTGCATGCGAAGCTCTTGTTGCCTGTGGATCGAGTGAGCTCCAAAATTTAGATGCCTGAGGTAAATATAAACATTAGTCAGGCCGTACTTGCTTTAAGTGAACCAATAATATCAATGCTTGATTTATACAGCATTCAAATCAACCTCAACCTCAGAATCTATAACCCAATATATCGTCTACCGAGTACATTCCGTTGATTGATCATTGCATCGCTCTGTTTACCTGCATAGACTCACTACCAAGCGATACATCTACAGTACTCCGAGGGAGCCCAATTCTCCGACCTTCAAGTGTGCCACATTACCCAGGTACCTACCTAAAGCTTCTCAACATCACCTGCAAGTAGGTATCCAGTGCTGCATTTAGAGATATAAAGCACCCAAAACTCGTAGAAGACACGATTCCACCTTCATATACCAACAAGATGAATCGGGACTTTGTATCTTTTTGGTCCTTTTCCAACCTCAAGGTTTCGACTGTGACGACAGTGATGAAAGTTATGATGTGATCATTTAGGACATGTTCCATTACTATCTTTCATGCCATACAGGTACAGTGAATATCAATGACCTTGGCAGGGAGGTACATTGTTCGTCTTTTAGACTCAAGACCCAAGAGCACTCACGAAACTTTCTTCAAGTCGGGTCCGGCCACCGGAGAGGCGAAATAGTACGAGCAAAGCTCGCAAAGCTATAGTCTAGACATGGCATTGGCTTGAGATACTACTCCGTAGACACACGTAGCCATTTTTAAGTTTGAAAGTAGTAACAATCCGGCTCTCGTCTGTCAATAATGGTTGAGATCTAGAGAGTGCGGGACGTGCCATTCCCAAACATCGTTGGTGTTAGTTTAGTAGGTCTGACTTGTACTTGGATGTTTCAAACTTTCAACAAACAGCTTCCAAGATAGTTTCCAAGGTCAACATAATTCCACTTTATATACACGTTGATACATTTCCACCCAAAATCTGCATAAGGTCGTGCACAAACGTAGGTGTAGATACATTACTGTTATCCAATCGAGCCAGTCAAGACTTCGGCGTAACTCACTTACTAAGAGTAACTCCGGTCAGCAGGGATTACAGGCTGGTACGGGAAGGGTCGACGCATTGGCACGTTTGGTGGGGCGAGGGGTTGAAAAAGATCTCGTTCTTCTCTGTGACTCCAACTTCTTGATCTTCACTTTCTCACAATCACATCTTTCTTTTCCCAAAGTCACATTAAAATTCAAGGTAAGACCATCTTGATGATATCCCCCTTCAACTGTTGTTAGTATCTAGGTATCTACCTACGATCAAGAGCTTCATTTCTATCTCTTGATTAAAGTGAATCAATAAGTAGAGGAAGAAGCTATACGCTGAAGCTCGAGTTGGTGCTCTCACCCCACCATCCTCATCCATACCGATATTTTCTTCTTCGATATCCGCCATTTATTCCAGCATTTTTTATCATTTGTATAATTTGATCGATAAGCCCAAATACTAATGATAACTCCTCAACAGAAAGTCAAAATGGCTATCACTAAGATTCACGCACGTTCCGTCTACGATTCTCGTGGAAACCCAACCGTCGAGGTTGACGTTGTCACTGAGACTGGTCTTCACCGTGCCATTGTTCCATCTGGTGCTTCCACTGGTACGTAAATCGCTCCAAACGCTAGAAAACTACAAGGCTGATCGGATGGCACTTCAGGTCAACACGAAGCCGTTGAGCTCCGTGATGGAGATAAGGACAAGTGGGCTGGAAAGGGTGTTACCAAGGCTGTCGCCAACGTCAATGATATCATTGGCCCAGCTCTTATCAAGGAGAACATTGATGTCAAGGATCAATCCAAGATTGATGAGTTCTTGAACAGCCTCGACGGTACCCCAAACAAGGGCAAGTTGGGAGCCAATGCCATTCTTGGTGTTTCTTTGGCTGTTGCCAAGGCCGGAGCTGCTGAGAAGGTCAGTCACAGTACATTCTCACAATCGTTTGCTTGCCTAATGCTCAATAGGGTATCCCACTTTACGCTCACGTTTCCGACCTCGCCGGAACCAAGAAGCCTTACGTTCTCCCTGTCCCATTCATGAACGTTCTTAACGGAGGGTAAGCAATCTGGCAGTTCTGAGAATTGTAGATTAGTTCGCTGACAACGCATAGTTCCCACGCTGGTGGACGTTTGGCATTCCAAGAGTTCATGATCGTCCCTTCGTAAGTTGCTACTTGCACATTCCACATACAATAAATCATACGCTAATACAGTCTATAGTGCTGCCCCATCTTTCACCGAAGCTCTTAGACAAGGCGCTGAGGTTTACCAAAAGCTCAAGTCTCTCGCCAAGAAGAAGTACGGTCAATCCGCTGGTAATGTCGGAGACGAGGGTGGTGTTGCACCAGATATTCAAACTGCCGAGGAGGCTCTTGAGCTCATCACTGAGTCTATCGAGGCTGCTGGTTACACCGGAAAGATGAACATCGCCATGGACGTTGCCTCCAGCGAGTTCTACAAGGAGGATGCCAAGAAGTACGACTTGGACTTCAAGAACCCAGAGAGTGACCCAACCAAGTGGATCACCTACACTGAACTTGCCGATCAATACAAGAACCTTGCCAAGAAGTACCCAATCGTCAGCATTGAGGATCCATTCGCTGAAGATGACTGGGAGGCCTGGAGCTACTTCTACAAGTCCTCCGATTTCCAAATCGTCGGTGATGACTTGACTGTCACCAACCCAATCAGAATCAAGAAGGCCATTGAACTCAAGTCTTGCAATGCTCTCTTGTTGAAGGTCAACCAAATTGGTACTCTTACCGAGTCCATCCAAGCCGCCAAGGACTCCTTCGCTGCTGGATGGGGTGTTATGGTTTCTCACCGCTCCGGAGAGACTGAGGATGTCACCATTGCTGACATCGTTGTTGGTCTCCGTGCCGGTCAAATTAAGACTGGTGCCCCAGCTAGATCCGAGCGTTTGGCCAAGTTGAACCAGATCTTGAGAATCGAGGAGGAGCTCGGTGATAAGGCTGTTTATGCTGGAGAGAGCTTCAGAACTGCCGTCAATTTGTAAACGAGTCGAAGATACTTTGACAAAAGTAAGCTGGGTAGGTAACTGTGTTATGCGGGATGAGCGATACCATAGCCAGAGTAATGATGAATGATACCTAAAAATGAGAAACAATTCGACCAAAATATTTATATATTGTGTTGTGACTGTAACGGCGTTATTATTACCTTATAAATGCAACCTATTGTTTCCATTACTATAAAGAAACCAGGACAATTTTGTTACCATTGTACATATTGCAGTCTGTGGATGTGGATGGAAAGGTTTAAACTTGGTTGATGAGCTAACACATTTGTAACTGTACAAGGTTAATCAATCGGGACCAATCAAGATTACTAGGCACTGTCTGTTCCGATCGGTCTAACTTATTAACTACTGGCAGTGGGTACTTGCCTATTAGCAAGTGCGGGCGCAAACCTAAAGACAAACTTCCAAAATCCCTCTTTCTTAATATTTTCCTTTCCACTACCACAACACATAGTGAAGACTATTACAGCGAGGCTTTTGAGACTCCAGGCCCAGTGATCGAAATAGTCCAACCAGAATCAATAAAAAAGGTCTTTTCACCGGAAATCTAGTCTTGAAAATGCCTGACAAGTGGGGTAAGTGGCAGAATATTTATTTTTTCCACGGCGTGTTCTGCGCGGAATGTCTCATCAAATAACGAGCACTTTGAAGGTTTGGTTGGAAGATCTACCGCCATGTAAATGCACAAAGAAAGCACTTTAAACTGACCGCTACTCTACCAAATAGATGAGGAATCCTCCGGAGAGGAATCATCGGAGCCAACACCCGCACAAACCGCCGTTTCGAACCGAAGAAAGTTCGATGACGAGGAGGATGACGATGAAGTCTTAGATTCCTGGAGTGCCGCCGAAGATTCTGAAGTTGAGCGCGAGAAGGCAAAGGTTGAAGCCGAGCGAAAGGCCAAGGCTGATGCATTGGCTGCTGCGAACAAGAAGTCAAAGGCTCAACGTGTCGCCGAGAAGCAGGCCGAGAGAGCACGACAACTGGCAGAAGGTAGCGATGAGAGCAGCGAAGAGGATGAGGCTACAAGAAGGGAACGCCTCAGACGAACTGAACAAGAATCCGATTTGAAGCACGCTGAGGATCTTTTTGGCAACATTGGTATCAACTCTCGCAAGTCTACAAGTGCCGCGAACGCAGTGCAAATTGATGAAAAGAACCCCGCCGCGACTGTCGATTTGACAACTCTCCCACTTTTCGATCCTAGAACCAAGCAGCAGTTTGAGAAGCTCCGCGAAACTCTTGTCCCTCTTATTACCAACAATGTCAAGAAAGCACAATACATCATCTTCTTACAAGAGTTCACTAAGCAGATCTCCAAAGAACTTCCAAGTGATCAAATCAAGAAGATCGCCAGTACACTGACAGCTTTGAGTAACGAGAAAATGAAGGAGGAGAAGGCAGCTGAAAAGGGAGGAAAGAAGTCTAAAGCACAGAAAACTAAGACTACCTTAAATGCAAGCAGGGACACTATGGGCAGCAAAGATACCCAGGCCTATGATGATGATTTCGGAGAGTAAGTTTGTGTTACCCTTTCTTCCACGAAACAATTATTGACTGATTGCAGTGATGATTTTATGTGAAAGGGCTTCAGTTATAGTTATCATAACTCAGTCTCTCCAGCGTCTACGAAACTGAGAATACATCCCCAATCAAATTTTACGCGGTCCTACTCAGGTACAAAGGTATTACTTGTATCTGGCGAGCCCCATACACTGCTGCATATACAAAACCTGCCGAGGATGAAGTTGCTCCTTCACGAATGCACGACGAAACCTTGATACATAGATGACAGCAAACGGTGCTGGGTCGGAATTTGAGTCGGTTTAGTGATTGGAGGTGTTAATGACATGGCCGGTCTGATATTTCTAGGTTGCACTTCGGTTCTTCCTTGACCTCAAGATTTGCTATACATACTACTAGTCGGATTCAAGCATGAATAGACATAGCGAGTACGACTGAATCTAATTTTGGGAATATACCTGTTTTTATACCTCTTTATACGATTTCAATCATCTGTCTGTCTCCAGCAAGTGATGCACTATTTTTATCATAACTCCTAAGTCTAGGTTGAAGAGTCCATATGAAATTTGTTTGACCAAAATCTCCACTCTATGTCCAATCCCACAAATCTAAAATTCATACTCAATTTCTACATTTTATATCTTACTCGAACTTCTCGCTGACATGTTCCTCTCACTCCCCACAACTAGCGCAACGTGATGACTGATAGCGACCAATTCTCCCTCCTCATCCCAAGCCGTCAACTCTATATCCATGCGCCCATTTCTCGTCTGCTTTCGTTCAACTCGAATGAAGAGCCATTCAATGCCAGTCGATGGGAGGGACTTCTTGAAATCTATATTTAAACAAAGAGTTGGGAACCAGTACTTTGCGCCGGGAATAGTGGGTTTAGATTCCAAGGAGGTGGAAGGGGCGGTGGTTGCAGAGAGGAAGTCGGTGGGGAGCGCAAACATGTCACAAGCGTAGCCGAGACTTTCGTCAGTCCACTGGTTGACATTTGGGTTAGAATTTTGGTTTGATTTGGGGCGTAAGGTCAGGAGAATATGGTAAGCGGGGTGGAGGAGGTGATTATGGGTTCAGGCTCGGTATTATAAAAGAAATGCGGTGCTTACAAATTCGCCAGTGGATAGTCGGATCCATTCGTCTGAAATACTAGGAGCAGGTTGGGTGTGAGGAAAGTAAGTGTGGGCTTTTGTGCTAGCTTTACGGAACTTGGGGAAGGCCATGCCTTCGTGGCGATAGTTGGGGTCGTTGTCAGTTTTTAGAACTAAAATTCGAGGGTTAATTGGTGAGATTTGGAAAGAGGAGATGGCAGGGGGGAGCAAAGATGAGGGTGTTGGATGGAACATCGGCTATGCTTACGAGAAAGAGAGACGGGGAGGGGGGCTGGATGAAGAACATGAGTGTGAGGAGAAGAAACGCCTTCTTCCGTCCTAGTATTAGAGTGCGTGATATAACCGACTACTTCAACGCGGTCACCTTGTGACAGGGTTACATGGAGAACAGATGTCTGTCTCCCGAGTTTGGCATCTTGGACTAAAGAGAACATTAGTACATAGAATCCAATCTATAAGATGAAAGATACATTTATATAATGCTCTCGATAGTTAGAAGTCATGGGAAAGACTAACCGGTGAAGAGGGCAGGGCCAGCTTCAGTGCGCCGCAAAAACTCCAGATGAAGTGTGATGGGGTTTGGTTGTTTTTGGGCTGACAGGGTGGTGCGAAAATGAAGGGCAGAGACTTGGAGAAAGACGCCAGTTACGAAGCCGCCATGGGGAACTAGATCTCCAGTAAGACAATGAGTTCATGGATACATGGGTAACCAAGTAGAAAGTTTGGTAAGGTGCTTATCTACCTGATCCAATGCACCAGTCCTGCGTCAATTGTTAGTATGAGAATCTAGTAAAGCGAAATTGTATGTTGAGAGTAAGATTGTTCGTAATCATGCTTGTATAGCTCAGAGTCATCAAATCGATTTATGTAATATGTATCAAGAATCTTACATCGGGAAAGTTTGCAGAGTAAGTATGTGAAGTCAATTGTTGGACCTTGGTAGCATCGGCAAAGTTGCTGCCTGTGTTTGATGAAGGAAGGGACGTCATGTCGTATATACAAACGTGTTAGGTGAGACAAGATAAGGTGTGGAATGATTGAAGAAATGGTGTACGAAACAATCAACGAAGCAAATCAAATTCTTGGTCTAATTATATATATAGGAAACCTGGGGAACTTCTTGTGGAGAAGGGAAGGGTGGAAGATATCTTGGAGAGGTGAGCCGTGGTTTGAGACATACCGAGGTTGGTGTACATTCTATCGCTTATCGATTAAAAGGGTGATACGCTTGTACCTTCGGAGGCTTTTGTTCTATTTTACGAATACTATACTAGGTATGGAGGTACCTAGGTATGCATCGAGATTTTTAACTACAAGGTGCTTGTGTAGTTGCTTGTGTAGTAGTGATCCGCAGCAGGGCAGGATCTCGTATCAAAAATACATTTAGTATACGTAGTAATGTATTTGCCGCGAATCTGCCTCTCTCCAAGGCAAATCTTCAGATATTTTTGGTCACACACATCACTAGATATGGAGGCGCATATATAATATAACACTCGTATCAAACCTTGAGTGAAACTGGAACAAACTCCAAGAACCGTGACTCTTTTGTTATTAACTTGGCTGGAGAAAAAAGACCCCCTGACTATCTGCTTCCACTACCTATCTAGTATCTAGGTACCGAAAGGCACTTGGAGCCCGTGGGGCCCGTTTAATGCCAAGTTATACTCTATCGCTTTTAAATACGTTAACAGCCCTGTGATTGTTGGTCCTGGTCCGTTTCATTCACAAGCCCAACAATGTGCGTCAGCACCAAGGGCGTGGGCGTGGGTACGGGTATGCTGTAAGAGGCTGTGAACAATAATCATGGAGGAATTTGAGTATTTTATATTTTAGGTATCAGTTATTAGGGAATGCAATAGTGAAAAATAAGAGTCAAAAGTAACACGAGACACAGCAGAGGGGAAGAATGCACGGGATTGTATCACATACAATCTAGAATTTGAGTGATATCCTTGCTTTGCTTACAAGTCAGAAGTAAGATTCATCTAATTCCATTTATTCATCTAATTCCATTTATACATCTACTATTGCGACTACTGCTATCTACACTTACTCATCTACTTACATGAACACCCTCTCTCTACCAGGGACTAATAAGTAAGATCCTTCACAGCCTTGCATCTACTTTACCTCACAGTAACTTCAAGATCCGTTAAGTCCACAGCAGTGAAACGACTGTTGAAACAGACCCAGATACCGGCCCAGATACAGAAACTACATCAGGGTTGCCTTTAATAAGAGACGAACTAAAGCAAAGGCTAATCTTTTACCACTACGACCAGCACCCCGTCTAGCGAGAACCTTACTGTACCGGTCTCCCAGTCTCCCAGTCTAGCTGCTAGGAAGTACTCTTTACTTTCGACTCTAGCAATCCCATAGAGTTTAGGGTACCATATCATATCAACCTTATACGCCAAAATAATCAACCGAATCCCTTCTTTATTACATTTGTTCTTAATTGCCATTATACAGATTAGATGCCAAAAACATCATCTTCTTTACAGTGTTCGACAATATTGTCAAGAGCAAGGGCCATACCTCTTGCAACGACTTCCAACTAGATAACTTTAGTGGGGTAAACCCTGAGAGACAGAGGGAAAGAGAGCGTGTGTCTGTGTTGGAGAGAGTGTGAGAGACAGTGAGGAACGTACATACATAACAGGAAAATGGGTAATGTTAGTAGCAGACCAGATGATGGCGCGCCATTGTACTTGAGGGATCAAACTCGCTGTTAGTACTTCCATTGATACTCCCCAAATTTTGAGAGAAGGAGGGGACTGATTATGATATACTACTAGTAACTATATCGTCCTTGTCAATCACCAATCAGCGAAGGAAAACACTCTTAAACATTGTTCCAAACGGCTTTCCAGCAACAAGAGTATCTGCGATTCGCGACCTTGGAGATAGTGCTGTGGTGGAATATGTCCAGGTAACGATTATACATACATATACATTGCATTTGTATTACCAAAAATCCTAATCAGAATTCTGCAGGACCCTGATACACTTCCTGGCGCCGCTCCCAATTTCCTCATCAAAATCAATAACGAAGAAGAACTTACCTTCAACTTCACATTCATTATTCGACAATCGCAAGGATTTCTTCCTGCAACGAATGGCGCAAAAGATGTGGTCGGATTGATAGATTCAGTTATAAATGGACTTACATATGTATCCGCCTCGACGGCGCGAGAAGTAGAGAATCTAGTCACTCGAGAATTTCATGCCGATCCGAATTTGCACAAGAATGCCAATGTACAATTGGTTGGGGATTATTCTACTGGAGGCAGTCAATCAGTGTCGTTCGAATGGTCTTGGAAATGGAGACCTCCAAAGCCAACAGAGGACCGCGGGGGTGGTTGGAGAAATAATTGTAGTGTACGTTCGGCCGGATCGCATATGTTACTCGTCCTAACATTTCTCTAGTTTCTCGAATATGATCAACGAGCGCATCGATTGAATACACTGGCTAGCTTCTCATTCTGGGTTTCAAGTAAGGCTCTAATTGATTTGGCCCCAATCATCTACTAACAAGGACCTAGATTCACAACCGTTAAGTATGCCAGGCTCGCCATCTCCCCCATTCCATCTTGTTCCACCCCCAAAATTGCGACTTCCCTCTTCTCAATCCCTCGATTCTCGTGTGAGCGGACAAGAACCTTCCTACGAAGATGCACCACCGTCGCCAAATCCCCTTAACCTCGATCTGGTTGTTCCTCAAAGTCAAATGGCGGATGTACCCAAGGTTGATGTTTCTTGTCAACGCCCGGGTGAAGATATGAGCGCCACCGAAGATGGGCCGTTATTCAGAGCTACCATGAAAGCATTAGAGCAGAAAACTGGAAATATGCGCACACGGATGAAGAAGGTTCTCAGAAAGGCAGAAGCTGCGCAAATTGCTCAGATGCAATGCAACGATGCCATTGGAGGATTTATGGAAGCGCTTCGAGAAGCATCTAATTCGAATGCAAACGCAGTTCAGCCCGCTTTGGACCATTACTTTGATAAGATTGCGCGGGAGATTTTACAGTATGAGAGGCAGAATGCTCTCAATCTCGAGAAAGTCATTATAGAGCCACTTGCAAAATTATATACCCTCGATATCAAACAAGCTGAATCAAAGAAACGAGACTTCGAGGAAGAAAGTAAAGATTATTATGCATATGTCTCAAGATACTTGGGTCAACGTCAAGATTCCCTCAAACAGAAAAAGCGCGTTGAGAGCGATACAAAATACCAAACGAAACGTCGGAATTTCGAGCTGAAGCGTTTCGATTATTCTTCATTCATGCAGGATCTTCATGGGGGGCGAAAAGAACAAGAAGTTTTGTCACACTTGACTAAGTATGCAGATGCTCAGACAAGGAGTTATCTCGCAGCAGCCAAGAAGGTGGAACAAATGCTTCCACAGTTAGAAGCATTGAGTGCAGAAGTGCAGGATGCAGACAAAGAATTTCAATACCAGAGGACTGAACGTGAAGAAAAACGGCGCAATCTCGAGAAGAGTACTATTACATATGTGGAACCTGAGACAGTTCCTGCAGTCCCAGTTGAACCCATCGTACCTGGAACCTCGAGTTCAGGGAATGGCGCATATACATCAGATTCTGAGCTCAACAGAGCGGATAGCACTGGGCATCAGCTGAGACCGGTGCCGACAAATAGTACAATTGCTACAGTCAACAATGGTGGCACGACGGAGTTTTCTAGATCTCCCGGTAGCCTCTCGTCTACAGTGGGAGGACAAGTAGGAAGCCCGGGCGCAAATCCTCGGTTTCGTGGCATACGTGACCTCGAAGAAAAAGATCACAGTCAAATCACGGCGAGTGAGAAGTTGGGCACGCAGCGTAAAGAGGGTCTTCTCTGGGCTCTGAGCAGGCCTGGTAGCCATGTAGATCCAAGGGGCCTAAATAAGCAAGCTTGGCACAAGTAAGTCTGACTCGCCATAGACGCAGTAACCCCACTGACTTTCGTAGATTTTGGATTGTACTTGATGCCGGTAAACTCTCTGAGTATAGTAATTGGAAGCAGCGACTAGACCTACACATGGAGCCCATAGATTTACGTATGGCATCTGTTCGTGAGGCTCGCGATGCCGAGCGCCGTTTTTGTTTTGAGGTCATAACACCTCATTATAAGAGAGTATATCAAGCAACATCGGAAGACGATATGAAGAATTGGATTTCCGCTATCAATAATGCGCTTCAGAGTGCGGTTGAGGGTAGAGGTATGAAAGATTACCCAGCCTTGGCGCCTCAGCCTGAGCCTCATTCGATCCGAAGAGATATTGGTTCGATATTGACAGGAAAGAGTTCTTCGATGAACCACGGTCATTCTTCAAACCATACTAATGTCTCTAGCACAAACAATGTGTTTAGAAGAACGACTGTTGGTGCAAGACCTGCGTATGGCCGTTCGAGTAGCAGTAGCTTTGATGAAAGCCCAGATAAACTATTACAGCTTCTACGAGAAACGGATCAAGGAAACTGCTGGTGTGCAGATTGTGGATCTGGAATCAAAACAGAGTGGGTGTCGATCAACTTAGCCATCATTCTTTGTATCGAATGCAGTGGTATTCACCGCTCCCTTGGGACACATATCAGCAAAGTACGCTCCTTAACTCTCGATATCAATTCATTTACCACGGACATTGTTGAGTTACTTTTATTGGTTGGCAATCGTGTCTCCAACATGGTCTGGGAAGCTAGACTTGATCTAGCTACAAAACCCGCGCCACAAGCTACACGCGAGCAAAGATTGAAATTTATCACGGCCAAGTATGTTGACCGAGCCTTCGTGGAACCAATTTCATCCACCCTCTCACGATATGCTACAGCAGATGAGACCCTTCTTGCCGCAGTCAAGAAGAACGATGTCCAACAGGTGATATATGCCTTGGCGCTCAAGGCAAATCCTAATGTCACGGATAAGTCTCGTGGAACTCATTCAGTATTTTTGGCTCTCGCTGCTGCTGATCCAGCATCTCCAGCACAAATTACGTCTTCCACGCGAGTTGAGCCTCCTGCAAAGATTGTGCCATTCCCAATTGCAGAAATGCTCATACAGCATGGGGCTGAGATCCCAACCTCTCTACCCGCATTTCCGTTAAGTCGAAGCGCAACGCTGTACATCGAACAAAAGACGCAACGTGCAGGAGGCACCAGTGATACTTTAGGGGCCTTGCCAACCACAATGACCCCACAGGACAAGCTCAAGGAGCGGGAGGCGAGGTTGCAGAAACGTGTTAGTGCTGGCGGACGATTAGCTAAAACGCCCATCCAGGAACGTTCATGAAATTTTTTGATGGTATGACATGTCATGGTATGTTAATGAATGATGGATGATTTGGAGATACCATGGGATTAGCATTGTTGGCGTTTTTCGTGTTCTTGGTCTGAAATATTTTATTTTGTATTGGCTTAAGGCTGGCTTGCTTATATTATAGCTAGAAAGGTGGCTCGCCGATGGCTGGCAGGTTGGCACAATGATGAATGACACGGAGGTTTGCTTCATTGTACATGTATAGTGAGCGATGTATGGTATCGATATCCACCATCGCTTGAGGAATTGAAATGGAAGCAGGCAAGCCACTCGACACCTGGATTTGGATAGGTTAGGTTAGGAAAAGGAGAGGAATAATATTAATGGAGTATGAGTTATGTGGAGTGGATAGGTTTAGTTGGGCTTGCCTCAATGGATGGATGGATGCACATGCGATGTGAGATGGTGGAACGATGCTTTGTGTCATACACATACACATATACACATACATACATTACATTCTATACCTACTGAGTACTTTGTTGATTGTATGCATACCTCTTTATGATTCTGTGTATTGAATGGAATCGAGCAGGTGGAATGAACGAGGAGTCTCATGCCTACCTCCTACCTATCTACCTACCTACCTACCTACCTATGTATATATCCATCACATTTACATGATGCACTTACCTACACTTACTTGCTCAAAAAAGCCCGCATACTTACACACATTTCATTGTGCAAAAGAACATAGACGCCAATCGATTCAATCCATTACATATCAACACAACGTAACGTAACGTACTTAAAACTACTGCTGAAAGATATCTACATTGACTATACGATACTATACCATACCATACGATCCCTCGCGCAAAGCAATGCAACAAAAAGCAAAGCAATACAAGAGAGAGAAAACATCTTCCTTGGGCAATTCCAATCTCTTCCGTTCCTCCCACCCTATTATCCCACCGTGGCCTAATGAAGGGGATGATTATGGAAACAGAACAGGTAAATAGGCCCTAGTAGAGGGTATCAAAAAAAAGGGACTTCGCGTAAAAACAAACAAACAAATAAACAAAAGAAATGCGTTATTAAGTTAGGTATGATGTGGTCGTGAGGAAGAATATCACTCGTCGACGCGTTCATTTACACCCAGTATGGTGATGGTATCCATTAACTTCCTCCTCCTCATCCCCTTCATCCCCTTAACCCTCACATGAGTCCCTGTCGCAAGAGGACCCAGTCGTGGTTGATTATGTGAGTATTGTAGATAGATTTTGCCTTCGATCGTAGCCTTCAGCCAAACCCTCCATTCACAATCCTCATCATCACGCTGTCTCGGGTGGATTTCCATTTTCCTGTTTCTGGGCCTTCGACTTCCCTGGTACATAGTCCTTCTTCAGATCCTTGACTGCCTGACTTGGATCTTCAAGCCCAGCAACCAGTCTCTCTCTCTTGCTCTTGCGTCCTGAGCCCACCAGATCGTTCAAATCTTCCTCGTCACTACTACTGATCTCATCATCTGAATTCTGCACCATGTTAATTTCATTTCCTTCCTTCTTCTTGCGTTCACGTTGTCCTTGTTTCATCTTGGTAAGATGGTCGTCGGTGCATTCTTTTGTAACGATGTGAAGACCCGGGAGATTCTCATTGAGGAATTTCTTGAGGAGGGGAAGCAGGGAGCCCTTTGGTCGGTAAGTGCCGCTGTCATTGTCGATCACCAGTTCGTAATGGCTGGGGTCTTTGGGGGGTGCATCGTGGGGTGGTCCTCCTGGAAGCTCTTCGATTGGGTGAGTAGATTGGCTGGGATCATCAGCTGATCGACGTGGGTGTTTTAGTCGACGAATGAAGAATTCTCCAGAACACGCAATATAAATATTTACATCGCTGTGCATGGTATGTTTTGACAAAAGGTCAACACCGAACTCCTTGCCTGTTTCGGTAAATCGAAGAAGTCCATCGAGTGAGAGTACATAGGTGAATATCCTTGCGCCTTCATCAAAGTGTACCATTTTGAGAAACTGCAATGCGGCTTCTTCTGATCGGGCTTTGAATACTCCGTATTCTGTACTGTTACTGAAATTATACACACGGGCGTGTTGGTGATGAAGAGCTTTATTCAAGACTCGTCCTCGTAGACCGGCTTTTGAGAACATTCCTTTTACGAAAGGTTTGAATTCGACAAAGCGATGGTATAATTCAGCTGGCACTGGACCTTGAAGTTGTATCTGATTTGCTTGGAAACTAAATTGTTAAAATTGACATGATGTTAGGTACGAAGGAGAATTGCTTACTCGTATTTCTCAGTTTGTGGCTTATCTCCCGATGAGCTTCCAGGAGCTTTAGTACCAGCCAATCTTCCAATCATAGGCGAATAATGCTTGAAGAAATATGTTTCCGCGACAGTGTACATTCTGCCATATGGTTGCTCGGATGGTCCCAAGAATTCCGCGCTGACATATAGTGTAACATCCATGTGAACATTGCTATCAAACATAGCAGCGCAAGCTCGTACTCCATATGCTCTCTTGCTACCCATTCTCTTTTTGATCTCAAATCCTCTCTCTTTGAAACCTTGCCAATTTGGACCCAGTGATTCCACATGAATTGTAACATTTCCTAATCGGTCGTCATGATCTGCGGGGTCTTCATCGTATAGACGGCATTTTAAGCGGAAGCCACTTCCGGGAATACCAGCTACCGTCCAAGTCTTATTCCATTCCGGATTTGTATTTTTGTGTATGGTTTGGGTTCGCAAGACGAGATCTGGATCTTCCTTGTGCCGCTTCAATAGCGAGGATGTCAAAGTTGCCGTAAGAAAAGGGTCGGAGGAGCGAGAGTTGAGATCCGAGGCAGGAAGATTCTCAGCTCTGTGAAAGGTAAATCGTACAGTATACCCATCTCGCGCATGGGGAATTGGCGTCGCATCGAAACCACCAGGAGGATTGGCCTTATCTTTTAACTTTTGCTGTTTCTCGGTAACCTTTTCCTTTGCCGATTGCAATTGGCCTTGGTGTTGTTTCTCTACGTCGCCATTTTGCTGTGTGCCGTTTTGCGCCGGAGTTACTTGGGCTGCTGGACTCTCTTGCGCTGGATTGACTTGCGATGGACTCTCTTGCGCTGGGTAATTTGCGCCATTTGACATGTCGCCGAGTGCTTGACGATCGACTTTTTCCGACATCTTTGTCTATACTCTCCAGGAGAGTTTAGAATATTCCGCGGAGAGACGGCGTAATATTGCGCAAAGAAGAAAGAGTATTATGATTGTAGTTGTAAAATGAGCTTACAGCCAAGCTTTGTATGACAAGAAAATGCGATACGGAAGGAGGGGAGTAAAAAAGACGGAAGATAATTCTAATATCCTCAAGGTGACCAATTGAACGGAGAGAACGGGAAAGGATTATCACGAAGAGGCGCCCAAACGGGTTGGAACTAAGCCTTTTAATTGGGTTAATTTCGTCGATACAAGGTGAATGCGTATAATGGGCGCGAGTCAACAATGGAAAGTTTGACGCACGGGTACCACCGGGATTTGTGATGAAGTCGGATGGAGGGAGGGATATTGTTAATGTTATTTAAGTTATTTAAGCGTGTGAGAGAAGCTCAAGAAGTGACAATCAGCTTGCACAAAGTGAGGACTTGAAGCCGGGTATCGTAAGGTATCGTAAGGTATCGTCAGGTATCGTGCCGGAACGACTGATTCAAGCTTTTGCCAAGATGGATAGCATGAGGAAAGAGCTGGGTAGTTTACTTGGCAAGGTGGAAAAGTTGACGGGATGATAGGAAGAGGGCTGAAAGGAAAGGGCTAGTTGTACTTGAATTGGTACTTGTACTTGTGCGTGTTCTGGTGCCGGTACTGGAACTCGTCCTTGAATTCGGATGATGCATATAGAATGAAAGAAAACCAAAGGACTCATTATCCTCATCCTCATCCTCATCCTCATCCTCATCATATTACCCAGTCGAGTGACATGCCACAGTCTCCCTGGTCCCGTAGCTAATCGGTATGATTGCCTTCCTACCTAGACCCGACCAACTCCACCACCAACAATTGCCAGGTCTCCCGAGGTCTGCTTGGACCCATAACACCCACACATACGCTCTAGTCTCCCTCCCTAGGGATCTTCTTTCTTCTTTCAACGGCGAGATCTAATTTTAAGCTTACTTCCCTCAAGCAAGTCTTGTGTACAGGTAATCAAAAAAAACCAAGTTTCCAAGGATTTCATCAAGTAATGCGGAAGATGTTACTTTATATACGATCCTTAGTATGCACATCGACCACTTTATTGGAGAAGCTGTGAGCCGTAGATTCCGTACAGCCGTCTTGGTGTTTGACTTGAACCCTGGATGAGTAATGTAATGGATGAAATTATGAATCTATCAACGAGACACGCTAGACTATACTTGGATTCCAATTGATAAGACGCCTGCTGACTGTCTCAGATTCTAAGCTCATGGTCCTTTTTCGATCATGGCGTGCAGATTTTCATGCAGTTGGATTGGAGAATTGAAAGAATGGCAAACATGGGGTCATCTACTACGTCATAAAGTGCTTGGGGAAGAAAAAGAAAAAATGGATTGAGTAAAAACATATTTAAAACTGCCGAAAAGCGAGTCCAATTAAATGAAGGATATATATATATATATGAATCTTTGACAACAACGACGACAAGGGGGGGGTCGTTGCTTTGTTGCTCTCCATTGGCTTGATCAAAGGAGGCGGGGAGGGGGAGGGGAAGGGGAAGGGGAGGGGCGGGAAATACGACATAGGCAATGAATGCAGCAGGAAAAGCACGAATGAGATACAGGTAAAATGTCACAATATCCTCCCTTATGGCGGAATCTCACGTGAAGATTCCGCTCTCCTAGGTATGTACGTACCTGCCTAGGTAATTGTGCATCTATCATGAACTGCCCAGGTGTATATACTTTTTTCTATTTTCTATTTTCTATTTTCTATTTTCTATTTTCTATTTTCTATTTTCTATTTTCTATTTTCTATTTTCTATTTTCTATTTTCTATTTTCTATTTTCTATTTTCTATTTTCTATTTTCTATTTTCTATTTTCTATTTTCTATTTTCTATTTTCTATTTTCTATTTTCTATTTTCTATTTTCTACCCTCCTACCCTCCTACCCTCCTACCCTCGATTCTTCTCCAAGCTTTCAATCTATATGAACTTTCTGAACATCACAAACCACCATCTGTCTTATGGTCTGAAAGATCCGTCTGCCTAGGTCTGCTCTGATGTGAATATGACGGGATCCTAGGTAGACAGTCAACTCGGCCACAATTCTTTATAATATTCTTCAAGTCAATAATAAGCATCGGTATAAACCATTGTTGCTTGGCAATAGTTTGGGTAGTTCTCATATTCGGATTACATGGTCAATGCCGATCATGATATCGTGGGGAAACTCCAAGAGTCTCAATTGCTCAGTATATTGAGACGACACTTTCATAGCGCGGGGCTGGTGGGGTTTACTGCGTTGATATCGTTGATATTGCTGTGACAATGGACGCTTATTCAGATACCATTGGAATAAGGATTGTACCAGACATACAGTTGTGTCATGGATCCAGATTGGGGGGCCCAGATTGATCAGCCATCCAATCGATCGTTTCGCTGAGCCAGTAATTCTCAAATTTGAAGGGAATTCGAAACCCCGCACATTGTAGTTCTTCTTGAACTACCTCTACATACCAACTACTGTACTAGAGTGATGCTCCGGTACTTTCTTATTTTTGGCTCGCTACTTCATCACAAAAGATAAACTACTTAGTAAGTGTTGACATCTAGTTGAAGACTAGATGCCACATGTCACTCACCTACATCTCACCCCAAACACATTTTCCTCAAATCTAATATCAAATTATCCATACAAACATTTGCTATCTCCTCACGTAATTATCAATATTTCTCCCTTACTGAACATTAGGATTTCTCAATTCGGTCATCATGCCATTGAAATCCCTTTTCGAAAAGCTGTGTGCCCGCACCTCGGAGTCAATCCATAAAAATCATTCGCGTCAAGCAAGTAAAGAAGATGAAAAATACCATTCCGAATCCAATCCCAGCTATCTCAAACTCTTACAGGCTGCATCCGGCAAGCCACTACGACCTATTAGAGCCAGCAGTATTCCTAGAGAAAATTGGAGCTCCGCCGACCAAGAAGTATGGATATTCAGAACCTTAGTCGAGGTGTGCCATCGACCGGACTATAATGCTTACGATATTGTCAAAACATACAGTATGGAAAATGACCGGGAGGATTTATACTTGTTGGATGAAGAGGATTGGTCGAAAATCTTAGGGAGCTGGAAAGATGGTGCGACGGTCCATAGTATCTTGAGAAACATGGAGAGGAGGAAAAGGCCCGGGTTTAGAAATACTCTGTCCAGGACCGAATCCGAGCCCGAATCGAAGGCCCAGCAATTTGATCACCGTGATAGTACTCGGTCTAGAACAACCAATATACATTTTTAAGATTCTCGAGGTTCAAGAACGTGTCTATCACCAGCTTACAGTTATTTGAAAAAAAGCATGAGGTGTCCTTAGGGAGGACTTGATGTACTCTGATAACCCAAGTACGGGTATCTGAAATGCAAGAGAGCGAAGTTCGGAATTGTTCGAGTTTGACATGCGGTTTGGAAGAAACACGAAGGGTGGACTTGCATGGTGTCTTCATTATGGTTGATCCAAATGATATCGCTTCGTACGTCATTACGTCGACGCTTCTCAGACGCGTATATGGCATTCTCCGGACTCTCCAAGCGGAGAGCATTCTACAGAATTCTATCTTTATATCCGATGGAGGAGATCATCTGCTCACCATACATATACATTGGAGGAGGGACCCGTCATATTCAAAAATATCATGGGTTCGGTCTTTATTGTCATGATTCAAGAAGAAGAGATATGCTGTCAGTTAAAAACACTTTGGGTGTGCAATCAGTACATTCCGTTCAAGAAATTTGGTCGCAGGATTATGACATGACGCAGGATCAGGCGAATTTTAATTCTTCAGACTTACCTTAAGTTCAAGGCTAGCAGATTATTCAATCCAACCGATTTGAAGATATCTTTGAGAGCATTTTACACATGTCCAGTTTCTCGATTGCTACCTTTCTCACAGAAACTATGGGTCCACAAATCCATACACCCACCCTTGCTAAGTTTCAAATTACTCCCTGGTAATAACAAATTCCATCGTCAACACATCTGTTCCCATGTATGCAGTCTCTTTAAGATCATTGCCGAGTTGCTCCCAAGTCAACAGTCTCGATTCCGTTTTCCATTGCGTTCCCGTTCTCTTCCCAACTTCATCTCACACCCCCTTCCAAGTCTCTGGGGACTGCAGAAGGCACCTGTATTTAGAACCAGGGGGGTCAAGTAACTCCCGTTGCTTGGGCACGCCGGCTTGGTAGCCTAACTTCAAGCTCCCTGGATGATCTCGAGACAATTTGACTAACTGCGTAGCCCCCTCGTTTGGTTCTCTAAATTCCACTGATGGGAAAATCTGGTTCACTAAGATGACATCCATCGTTCCGTGCAATGCATTCAACCTTTCACGTGGTTGCAACATATCATCTTCAAAAAAGTCAACTTTAGAAGTATCCTTGTCACGAAAAAACTAATAACCCAAGTCCCAGTGATTGATAATGTCCACGGCATGGAGCTGATCTGCAGGCGCAAAATTTAGGTCCCACACCAATTTTCGTGATTCTTGACCGAGGAAGCATCCAATGTCAATAAATGAGTCTTCGCTCTTGAGCCGCGCAACAATATCTTTATACGCTGGCGACTGAGCGAGAAGATTATCAAGGAAGCGGCTCCCCCTCTCCCTCCCCACCTCAACCCGTAAAGAAATATGCGTAAGGCAAATAGATCACATCATTCTTGTTCAGATTCTGGCATACTTGGGCGTTTGGGATTCATACACAGATTTGCGAGCTTTTACTTGCGGCTCGAAGCTCAACTTCATCCTCCACACTATGTCCTTGTTTCCTTACCGATTTATTCGCCGAAGAACTCTGAGAATTTGATCGCAATGAAAAGGTTGATCGGACAGAACGGATAACATTCTCAGGACTTTTCCCTTGGAACAAGGGGCGAACCGCAGGAAGACATGCTCCAATGATTGCAGAACTGGATTCTATCACCACCAGACCGCGAAAATGGTGCTGGCAGCTGCCTCATATATTGGATCAGCAACTCCAGTTATATGATCAAGGTACTTACCAAGGAGATCTCGAGAACCGTATTCAGTATTAAGTGCAAACATACCTGTAAGAACTGCTCGAATCATGCCAGCAACAACAGACCTATTTCGATCAGCAGATTATTTAGAGCCATCAATAGCGAACAAGTGTACTCATAAGATACCGAGTGCGAAGACCGAACAAAGTGCAAGCCTTGCACCCATCGACATTTTTGGCTTCCAAACGACGGGTATTGGAGTGAGAAGAATTGCAAAATCGGTCAAGACATCAGTGATGCAGAAAATTGTTGTTTCGCATGATTCAGTGTCGCAATATTGACCAAAAAGCATGCCGTTAGTCCAGAAAGCTGATATATGTGTACCACATTGGAACAAAACTGCGAAGCAGAACGAGATAGTCCACAGGATTATGATCACACATAGTATCGCAGACCAGATATTGAATTGTCTATTGACTACAAAAAGCCGGCGATACAAGAGGGCCACACTGAGTTTTGTGAAGCCGAAAGCGATGGTATGCACGATTATCACAATGGTGGTAAATTAGGGCCAGTCAATGAGTGATCGAAATAGAGAATTGAAATATTCCATCAATGGTAACTGTCGTACCTCCCACTTGACGGCTTTCTCGCCAGGTAAGAATTCCTTCTCCTGTCTCAGGATCCTGCTGCGTATGATATCCAAAGAACTTTTCCGAGGCGCCTTGAGGTTGACTAGCACCAAATCACTTCGGGAGCAAAACGTTCCTAGACACTAACCAGCTAGAATGATCCCACTCGCAGCCCACATGCATAACTACATTGCAAACTTCCGTCTGTCGCAGAATTCGAAATAACATTAGGGTTGGGCAGGACCTACCAAACTAGGAAGAATGATCCAATCGTCTCTTTCGAGTTTGTTCTTTTTTGTCTTTCGAACCCAAAAGCGCATTGGCACACACATAGTCGCAATGAGTGGTAAGAAGATGCATGCAGTATAAACCCCTGCCGGGACTATCGAAGAGAGGAGCTTGATCGTTGTGGATTGCAACCTAACGGGAATGTTTGATAGAGACTCGCAGATATCACAGTAAATGGGTTTCTGCTGTCGAATATGGGGAGATCTTGACTTCAAATCCTGCCAGCTTCCACAATCAACAAGCTTGACGATCTCGCGATGGCTACGTCGAAGGAAACTTACCCTATCATCCCAAGTCAGCAAGACTCTTCTGACTCTGACTGCGAAGCAAACGACACTTCTCAACTTGATAGACTGCTTTCGGAGAGTCCAAAGCAAGTCTCAAGGAAGAAACCCCGTAGAGTTCTTATACCAATATTTATCTCTTTTCTTATTGCCATCATCATACCACAATAGGTTCTACTTGTACGAATCCGATCTATTACTCTGAGTGGATGCTTTCGTTTCAAAGGTCAGGCACCATGAGTTACAACTATTGTATAAATATGGCATCAAAAATGATAATGCTGATTACTTATAGAGATTTTCGCTCTTAGCTACCAACGAAACAAAGAACGTCAAATAGGATCACTGAGTGCGTACAATTCCAAGCATATGACCGAAGCCGATGAGGCATGGCGGACAATGTTCACAGGACATGGCATCATTTCTTTTCCAGAGAGTTACGCCACAGAGCACAAAATGATCGAGACACTTCGCTACTCTGTTGAGAGTCCCGAGGCGGAGAAGAGTCGAGTGTATCTTGTCGAAGCGTGCCATGCCATGCACTGTCTCGTGAGTTTCAAACCCGCAAGAGAATCTAAAATCGTAAGCGCTGATTTGAATAGCGAATGGTCCGCCTTCACTACAGAGCGTTGGAGACCGGTACTCCCTGGGATTGAGATGCTGCACACGATTATCATTGTTTCGATTCGCTTCGTCAATATATCATGTGTAATCCGGACTACACGCTTTGGTACATAAGTGGGCATAGAGTCAATGGTTATATGCAAATGAAGACTTGTCAGGGTTGGGATGCTTTGAGAGATTGGACAGAGGAGCATACTAGTAGTTATTATGATCAGTATGACATGGAACCAGGCACAATTGGGGATAATCTGCGACACAACTATCACGCTGGAGACGGTTTGCCAGCTGGCAGTCTCTAGAGTACACATGGAGGTTTCAAAGGACATTACCACTGTCGAACATGTGATGTGCATAGTCTGGAATTCCCGGGGTGGAGGCTATAGTAAGTTTGAATTCAATTATTCTTGTGATGCTTCGTCATCGCAAATGAAGAGTTTGCCACGTCTCTCATCCATACCACACCTCGGGACTAGCTCAATAGTTCCATCTTCCCTTCTATCGGGACTTTTCTTCTCCCATACAAATAGCTCTGTGCCGTTCAATCCATTTGGGATACTGTCAGAGTTCTTGCCCCGCAGATTTCTCTCCTGGAAGCTAACAGTAATGACACTGACATCGGTTCTCCCGTTGCAATAATGAAAATTGCAACATCCATCATTCTTGAGCCTTGGATACACTCGGGAAACCCATGATTACCGAAGGAGGGACTGCCATCGCTGTCTGCTGTTCAATCTTTCACAGCAACCTTTTCCAGCTCACACAACGTCTTTCATATCTTTCATAACCTCTCAGATCATACGACGTTCCATCTCAGATGGTAAAATACTAATCCTCATCCCCACAATTCCCATCGCATCACTGCATTTACTTCCTAAGATTCTCTCAAAATAGCCATTCATTCCAACCTCTCCCTTCCCACTCCCCCGTAAGGAATCATACCCTGCCCCCCATCCAACCTCCTCCACACCATCTCCACCCTCCTCTCACTCTCTCCCTCCCCTTCAACCCTAACCCATCTCCCCTTCCCCTTCCCCTTCTCCTTCTTTCCCCGCGTCGACAACTTCATTTTCATAAACTGCACTTCGGTGTTGAATTTCGCGCAGAGAGATCGCGTGCGTGAGAGGGTACTTGGGGAGTTGGAACGAGGAGGAGAAAGGGTATGAGACGAGAGGGTGTGGGATGAAGTGTATGAGTTTGATGTGGAGAGGGGTCTGTTCCGGTTGAAATTGAAGCTGCGGTGGGTGGAGCTGGTGGTGGAAGAATAAGTCAAGGAGGTCTGTGTCGAGGTTGAGGTTGAGGGACGGAGGAGAGGTGCATCCATTTCCATGTTCATTGTGGATTACTTTGAAACTGTTTGATTTGTGATGGGAGAATAGGAAAAGGAAGATAGACAATGAACTCTAGAAAGTCGTAGAATTTGGAATTCAGAAAAGAGGAAATGTAGAAATTTTGATGCACCAGGCAATCAATGTAGAATTCACGACGTTCGGATTGTTACACTCTGCCAGGAAAGCTACTAAAATGTAGATTATAGAAATACACATCATCTCAACAGAAACCTCCTCTTTCTTATATACACTTCCATTGCCTCTCCCGCGTCTACAAGCTACCAAAAATAAACATACATGATAGAAGTCCTACCTCGTTACCTAGTTAGTTCTCCGGTCCCGAGTCAACAAACCCATTCGATAAGCTCCAACAGAGTAGAACTCAAACCTGCGGCTGTGAATTGTAAATGCTTTTGGGCCGAACAGGACAATTATCTATAGTTATGTCAATATGATTGGCATTGAGAGATTTGAAGTCAGACGTCGGGGCGGTAGTAGTACCAGTTTGCTGGGAGAATATTTTGAAACGGGAAAGCTACAGGCTGTGGATTATTCCAGGGGGCTTTTGGGCGCTTGATGGGGTTTGAGATCTTCCAGGGTATTGACTCTTGAGTGGCTCATGGATTGGTTGGTGAGAAATAAGAAGAAGAACAATAATAATCAGTTTGAAGGCAATCAATGAACTCTTCGTGATTTTCAATTCTTCACAACTCATTAACTGATCAGCCAATGTATGAGTCATGAGCGTTCAATTCACAAAGGTGTCCAGCACTTATTTGAAACAGAACAAAATGATAGATATCCACACGAGGTAACGTGACCTCCTCGATACCAAAATATGCACTCCCTCCTTGTTGATTGAAAGGCATGGTACGAGATGCGGCCCTTTGACACTCCTCACTCGCTCCTCACTCCTCCATGTTTGTTCGCTGCGTTGCTCGTCTCCAAACTATTCTTGGTCCGGGATTTTGTAGGGCTGGAGGGCTGGAGGGCTGGAAGACTAGACACACTGACAGGCTGCCAAAGCCAATTAGGTAAGAGATTAAGAAATGCGTTCTTATGAAGTGCGTCTCTACCAACTGTCGACTCATTTATATTCAATTAATGCGCGACGGCATCGGTAGTTAATTTCACTCAAGAGTGGAGATCTTTCCGACCTTTTTCCTCACGGGAACGCACATTTTCATGGTCCGGAGACGAAATTATATGTTCAAGGAGATTGATTGAGTAAGATTACCCCGATTAGCAGATTAGACAGCGTGGCAAGTTCAACATGTTCATGAACCGGCATGGGCATGGATACCAGGTCGGTGTTTCCATTTCCATTTTTATATCGATGGTTCTTCTTATTCCCCTTCATGTCCTCCGTCCGTACGTACATCGATCGTACTTCTTCAGGGAACAACACAGACACAGACATTACAGCAAGTAAGACATCCGAGTCAACTTCCTTCAACCCCAGGACTTCATACAATCTAACTTTGATATTCCCTTCCTTCCTTCCCTACTACTTGTTATCATCATTCCTCTTCACTTCATTCGTTACATTACCTTCGTTACGTTGCATTGTAAGATCTTACCAGAACAATCGAATCCCGACTCCTCCAAACTCTTACTTGAACACTACCTACCCACCTCCAGCTAGGCTTATTAAGAACGCTTTGGGCAGCCGTGCAGTATATTTTTAAAAGTTCACTTCAACTTGTTTCAAAACGCGGAACCCTGCAATTTCTCCTTAACACCGAGGAAATTATTTGATACTCAGAAGGTCTTGCTATTGTACCGGCCAGTATTAGGTTATTCATACCGTGTTGCTTTGAGATCTTTGACTTGAAAAAGCCTCTTCTCGAAGGGAATAGGCAAAAGGATTCTGAGGATTTCAAGGCGGTACCAAGTGAATAATCTTCGACTGTTAATAATATCACATTGGGTTCAAGATTTATAAGGACACCTGCAATACACGTCCCTGAAACTTACATTACAGAACAAGCAAATATGGAGACAGCCGAAGAATACACTGGACGACCGTCCTTCACCAGAAGATCTCCATCTCCAGCTGGAAGACCTTCACCCGCCATAGGAGCAACGGGAAATTCGGCTCGATGCGTTTCGACAGCCTCCGAAGGCTCAGTCTTCTCTGGCAGATCAAGTGCTATGAGTCGTGCGTCTGAGCAAAGTTCGGTTGGAAGCTCGGTTTCGCGATCTTCGTCTGCGAGTTATGGGAATAGAACATCTATGGCAGGTCAGGAAAAACCGAAACGACGCGGTTACGTTCGACCACAAGGAACCAATTTTGCAAAGTCGGCACAATCAAGAGAGAGCGTTTTGAGCTTGGGAAGCATAGCACATTTACAGTATTACTTCGCTCGAACCGGTCTGCTGGACGGGAAAGGTGGGCGATTAATGAAGAAGAGGAAGGATGGTAGAGAGACTCTGGATTTATCGGTCTTGGACACGTCATTCCTTGTACCTGGCTCGGGGTCTGATGCGGACTCATCATATGCTTCCACGGCTAGCAGCCCAGAGCTCTCTGCTGCACAATTTGGCGGTATGATGGCGGATAGTCTTATTCACGACTATAATGAGGATGTGGATGAATATTTTAGCGGCGAAGAAGACGATAATCCTTTACACATGCTCCCTCCGACAGCGAGTACCTATATTCATCGCGAGAAAGTTGTCGCACCTCCCCCAACGCTGAATCAGCTTAGACAGGGGTTGGTAGATGCTCTTAATAATGCTACTGCAGCTTTAGAAGACGCAAAGCATGCAAGAACTCCCCCGGCCTCCCCCCTACCCACATCTAAAGTCGAAAATGCAAATCCCGCAACTCCTGATGCTAAGCAGAAAGGGTGGTTTGAGGTACAGGGTATGAATATGCTGGATATTATGACTCTTGCTATTCGTGCAGCAAAAATGTACTATACTGCCCATGAACATCCCGAACGTCTCTTAGCAATCAAATCGGAAAGAGAAATTCGTGGAGAGCTATTATCTGTCCTTGAGGTTTTAAAACGCATGGCTACTCGAGGATTCGCCAATGGAATACGCACAGAAGAAAGAGAAACGATGGATAACTGGGTTGACGGCGTACGTAACATGCTTAGACGGGAGAAAATCCTTGAGGAAGAAGAGCGAAAATTAATAGCGAGCTGGACGTGGCTTCATGCCGATGGTTGGGCAGGAAAGGAGATCGAAAGAGAGTATGCATTCTTAAAATCCATGGATCCGGAACCCGATACCCTGCCGCCACTATCATTAGTGGACGACGTGAAAGATGACAGTCTACTTCCTACACCATTTCTGGCGGAAATGAAAACTGGCCTAAGATTAGTGAAGCTTCATAATGCAGCAGTCAAGAAAAGCAAAAGACCGTTTGGAGCAATATCTACGTTTCATACTGAATTTAACAAGCCATATCGATCAGCCGAGAACCTTCGATTCTGGGTCAAGGCCGCTGAGTTGAGATGGGAAGCAGATGTCAAATTTGACGTCATGGGAGTTGTAAATAGCGAGGACCGTGATGCATGGGAAGGATTCGAAGAAGTAATTTGGAAATGGTGTCGAATGGTTAGGGAGGAATTATCGGAAGAACTCAAAAGACCAAGAAAAATGTCTATTAAGGTCTAATTGTAATGGACTAATCAACCCGATTTTTGTTATGAGTTTTCATCTTCATGTGTTTTCACGCTAAGGCTAGGGAAGGAAAGAGATAGTTCTCTCTTACATACCAATATTTTATTGCACATAATTAGGGTGGACTTTATGGAGAGAGGCTATCGGACATATAGGTTTTATGGGCATATATTTTGTAGTGTTTTTTTTTAACATTTCTTTCATCCGCGCTCCTTGCGCACTTTGTTTTTTGTTGCAGTCTTCTTTTCTCTTCATTCGCACTGCACTGGCTTTGAAGGAGTACTATACCCATGCATACCCACACTCCCACTACTTTTAGCTATACATACATGCCTTAAGTACCTGTTACAGAGCTGTCCTCATCGTGTGACGATGAGATGAGATGGGTATATAGAAATATCAAGTTCTCGTTAGCTAGGAATCAATACATATATACTCTTGGTAATGAAATCTCATCCTCGTCATATCTTTACCCACAGCCGGAAATTTACTCGAGCCCAGATCTTGTTAGTTTGTGGTAATGTGGTACCGATGATGCGAATTTCTCTGTTGGGTTTTTCTTGACAGGCTAGGTATACTTGGATACCTAACCCCCCAAAGCTTCAGTGGTGACGATGGCGCAATAATGCAGGGTTGACGTGCTTGGTGCGGGATTCTGGGGCGAGGTGCGGGAGAAACCGCTTCCACTTCTCTGGTCATTGTGTCAACATGCGAGATTGTATCGAGCTAGGGGAAAGTTGCTCGCGAGGAAAGTCTGAAGCGGATTTGGAAGTCGGTGTGGAAGTTGGTGTGGTGTGAATAAGTAATTTTTTATTTTTTTGGTGCGCGATCTAATTTTTTACTTTTGAGACGTTTTTGGTATTTCGCACCATGGGGGCTTTTGGGGAAAACTATATATATACATATTGGTTGGTTGGGTTGCATCTTCTTTTCTTTTCTGTGGTTGGAGTGGTAGTATGGATTCTTCTTCTTCTTCTTCTTCTTCTTCTTCTTCTTCTTCTTCCGTCTTTACAAAAAATACTTCAATCTTTGATTTTATATGAGTCGAGATTGTGTTATTTTGAAATTCAGGGCGATATTCTTACATAGTATGATGTAATCAGATATCATAGTATCTAGACGATAATAATTGTAATGTGTACTTAATATTCTACACTCTTCAAGGCAAGCAGAATGCCAAATTTCTATCCAATCTACTTCTGACATCCCGAGTAGAGAAAATAACACGATAGCACAGGCATCTGAACCCGAACGGAAAAAGCATTCAGACGACGACGAGCATCGCAACGTAAACGATTCACTCTTTAAACCAGCCAAATACAATCCAACACTACTTCTTCGCGCTGATTTCAGTTTCAGAGATCCAGCAACCATGGGATTGTTCCAATGTGCCGAGGAAATAGTGTTCAAATGGTGGAAAGCGGATAACGAAGCGCGTCCTCGCTGTCTCCAAGATGTCCATCTAAAGAGAACCCCATCGAATGTATCGATTACGCGTTCGGGTTACAAAGAGCGCCGACGAGTAGCAGAGGAGGATGCGAGGCGAAAGAAACTTGAAAGATAGCAAATGGAAAGAAAGGTCATGGGAGTGTAGATGAATATCATCCGAGTCGATCAATTTGCGACGTCCAGAATAGATCACATAGTTTGAATTTCATCTCGACAAACAAAAAATGATAAAATGATAATAACGCATACTTTTTCATGATTCAGTCTTTACGCCTGGACCTGCCAAGGTACAAGACATGACAGTGTTTCCATCCGATATCACCAACCAGAATCTTTTCTTCACCATGATTCAAGACGTTTGTATCATGATGTCTGTTAGAATAAGCAATAATTTAACCTTTACTCCATTCGAAGTTAAAATGAGAATTTTGCTGATCACTTGATATCACATGATGACTACTAAACAAACTTGGAGGGTGAAAGTCCCCCTTTGGTAAAGTGAAACGCGCTAGATCCGAGTCCGCTTCACGACGGCGTGCTTTTAGGTTTTGGATTTTTTTGACGTGTCATTTGCGATATACCATTTGAGTATTTAAAGGTATTTTCTCCTCAAGAATTTTTGATTCTTTCGTTGAATATACATACATTTACTTTGATTGCGTGCTGAACGAACATTCCACAAGATTTAGTACTATACAATAGTACATCTCAAAATCAACCATAACCCCTATATTCGCGAATCAAGAAACCGAACAACTCAAAGACACAGTAACCATGGGTGCCAAAAAATTGTTCTTCAAGCTTCGAAAGTTTCAAAACGGAATCAAACCTTCTTGCGCTCAGAATCCGCAACTCCAGAGGGTCTCCACGAATGAATCGTTAACCTTTTCCTTTTATGAAAGAAGGAAGGCGACCGAGAACAGATTAGCAAAGGAAAGAGGGGTAAGAAACTTTTTAGTAGAAGAAGAACAAAGGAAAAGGAGGAAAGACGAGAAGAACCGATTAAAAAATGAGGCAAAAGAAGCAAGACAGAGGGTGGCTGAGGAATTCGCCATGGGCCAATTAAGTTTGAAAGAGATGAAGGCCCAGCTAAAGAAATCGAAAAAGAAGGAGAAGGCAACGAATGGTGGTTTTACTCCTAGGAATCCTGATGAGGACGATATTGATGGGGAGTGGGACTGGAAGGGCGACGCGGTGAGCTTAAGAGAGTGGGCTTAAAGGGACAGGCAGGGAGACGAATTCACCATGAGTGCATGGGGCTTGAAGAATTGATGAGAGCGAATTTGAATAGCAGCATACTGGAGTTTGTGGCTTAATGATACAACAATGTTTGTTATCAAAATTTGATAGTAATATAATGCCATTGAAATGGAAATTCATTTGAAATGCAACACTTCGTGACAGACTGGACATTGTGGACAACACCCAACTATAAGAGTTCTTACTAGAATACGCCATGCCATGAAAGGCACTGGCATGCTACCCAGTGGTTGAAGAAAAAGATAAAAGGGGGTTCGAGAAAGCCTCAGGGAGAGGTCAATAGACCTGCGATGATGGAAGGCATCGAGCATCTTGCACAACTACTGGCTAGACCTGGCTGCCTGAATACCTTTTAGGAACGCAAGTGCTCGTCCTAAACTTGAAGCCACTTGCTTCAGATAACGAACTCCTTCTTGCTTGATAGTCCAACCATTCACTTATCTTCTTCGCCTTGAAGATTTGGGAAGACAGCAAAAGAAGGAATGTCTGAGCATTCGATGAACATACGAACCTACATTCACCGTCATAGTTTCAGTCTTTTGGAAGAAAGAAAAGACTTGATACCTTCGTATAGAATGATGAGAGGGGAGCAGGCCTCGAGATGGCATGGTCGTACTTGCCTCATCGACGACATGAGGTAGGCAATGCCACTGGATGCTATAGTGATAAAACTGGATCATTTTCTCACTATAAACACACCTCGTACGCAGAATGTGAGCTTGTCATTGGCTCTAATCTCACACCCCGCCATGTACTAACAATAAGTATCGTCTCCCAAAATGAGAATGAGAATGGAAAATGATGAAACCAAAAATGAAAATCCCTGCCCAACACGTCTCGCGTCGCGTCTCCCCATATTTTTCTTTTTCCACTCACCGAAACTTTGCTTCCGCAGCCTTCCAAAACCAACGCCAAATCCGAACTTTAATCTTCAATCACACTCGCTCACTCAATTTCAACTATACCCTCTTTAACAAATTTCCCTCCCATCTTCCCATCTCAATGTCCACACTTCCACCCAATTCTCCAACCTCACCACTTCCCAAACGTCAAAAGACTTCGTCCTCGAGCTCTCCGTCAAAATCCACCCCCGCAGCCGCTGCCACCTCTTCCCTCCAAGAAATCATGTCTTCCACTCCAAGCACCGCGCCCACCACAACTCCAGCACCTGCAACAAACGGTTCAGCCCCAGCCCCCACACCCCTAAAATCATCAACCCCTCCCCCTCTTCTCATTAAGAAACTTTCACCCCGCGCCCGTCTCCCTACACGAGGTAGCGCTTTCGCTGCTGGATACGATATCTACGCTGCAAAAGAAACGGTCGTGCCTGCTAAGGGAAAGGTTTTGGTGGATACTGATATTAGTATGGCTGTGCCAGATGGAACTTGTATGTTTTTGTCCCCCGTTCATCCTCCTATTTATTCCACCCTCTCTTCGTTGTATCACTTTGCCTTAATCAAGTATCTTTATTTAACTAACACTCTGTGCAGATGGCCGTATAGCCCCACGCTCTGGACTTGCCTCCAAACACATGATCGATACTGGCGCTGGCGTAATCGATGCTGATTATCGAGGCCAAGTAAAGGTACTCCTTTTTAACCATGGCGAAAAGGATTTTGAAGTAAAGGAGGGTGATCGTGTAGCACAATTGATTTTGGAGAGGATTTATACACCAGAGGTTACAGAGGTTTTGGTTTTGGAGGAGAGTGTGAGGGGTGAAGGCGGCTTCGGAAGCACAGGTTAGATTGTGAGGAAGGGAAGAAGAGATGAAGTTTCGAGGGTAATTTGGATTAGTGGAGAGAGTTAAATATACCGTGCTGTGCACACTTTAAGGAAGGGAGACTGTGGCTCGGGAAGGAATAGACAAAATGAAGAAATCTATCGCTGTCTATTATGATGCATCTATGTATTCAGGATATCTAAACTGTAGCCCCCCGGGTCTATACGCTTTCTGCTCTAAATCTCACTACTGGATTCTTCAGAAAGTGCACATTCCTAACCAGTCTCACCTCAGCCGCCTTCGACCTGACCAATCCCTCTCTCTTAGAATCCTCATCCTTTGCCCTTCCACCGACAACATTCTTCCACTTCTCAATCTCCTCATCTCTCGCGATCTTTGTCTTCGCAAGCACTTCATGCATACTAGCCAAAACCTTTTCCGTCGCTCTCGCAAGCGGTAATTCCGTAGCCTCAACCTCATCATCACTAATCCACGCATCTTTCTCCAATAGTCCTTCCACATTACACACTGCCTCTTTGAATCTCACCAACATGAGCGCTGCAAACATATCTCCAGTTCCACTAAAGAAACAATCAATCGCTGGTATTTTGATGCTGAAGATTCTTGGTTCGGCTGTCGATGTCATAGTCGAGCCTACGACCGAAAGATGGGGTTCCGCACCGGGAGATGGAAGTGAAATGGAAGTAACCATTATATGTGGGATTTTATATACTTCGTGTAATGTCGTTATGGCCAATTTAAGTGTATCCATATCCTGAATTTTGACACCAGATAGTGTCCTACGAGAGTCAGCTAATTTGCACTTCATCTCTTCCGGAATTCAAACTCTCTTAGGAACAAAAATATGGGTGCCCTACTCAACCTCAAATTGATTTGGTAGAATCAGATCCGCATCTTTGATCAATGCTTTGTAAGCTGGCACCACATCCTCCGCTACATATAGTTTCCCGTTATCCCCCATAACCGGATCCAAAACCCAGAAGAAGCTTCCCGGTTTCATTGTAGTTTTTAATTTCAGATCGCGTGCTATTGTGCCAACGGCTTCTACAGATGCGGCTCCAGGCAGATAGCCCGAGAGCATCATATTGAAATCGTCGAGGTATGAGTTCTTGAGTCCTTGATAGAGGTCCGATATTTCGGTCGCGGTAGCGCGTGTGCCTTTAGCTTGTCCATAGCCTAGATGATTGCCTTTTCATACACCTGTCAGCCTTAAGTTCATCTGGTCTCCGCGTCGATTTGCGATGGAGCATGTATTCAGGCTAACATACTGAATTGTACTGTATTCAGAGCAGCGACTTCGCATCCTAGAGATTGCATAACGAACGTGGCCATAGTATTTCCGACATATCTTTAGTAACATCATATGGTTTAGTCGACTTGCATACACAATGTAGAAAGAATTTGTGACTCATGGGACTCACCCGTAAACAACCTTGAGCAGATAACGTTAGTTCAGCAAAAGTCGCGTAAGGGTGGCCTTCCTACATGACTGGCAACAGCAAGAACTCGTGTATCTGGTACGGGGAAATCTTCAGACATCTTGCTTATTTGGCGGAGATGTTACTTCGTGAAGAAGAGAGGAGTGGATCTGAGATATCAGATCGAAATGCGCCGGAATCGCTAGAAAAGATTGGCGAGGGAGAGTTTCAATTGCAATATCCAAGTATCTCAAAGACAACAGAAGAACTTCAGATACAAAGTTTGTAAGCTAAAAGTTCATTGCTCAAGAACGTTTTGCTTCTCAATGAAGGGAAAACATTAATCTTATCTTGCTCTAGATTTCATGCTGACGATATGGGTAGTGGGGCATCAGGTTTGCCCCGCGCTATCCTCAATCCAGGGACATGCATGAAGACCAGCAAATTTATGTGTGCAAATAGCAGATGTCAAAAATATTCCAAGAAAAATTGTTCTCCGAATGTATCTTATTATTGTTTTTGAACAGATTCTATTGAGAAAAATCAACGAATTGCTTCATCGCATACCATGTACTGAGCAACAAAACCATTCATGGCACAATTTACCACGACCATTGTCCATATCCATAAACCAACCCACGCGCCATATTGAATATGCTGTAAACTTTGATATCATTGTTCATTAATCCTTTTCGACAACCATACCTACTCGTCATCACCAATCTGGAATAAAATGTTAGCTTCTCTAGATCTGAATATTAGGTGATACATGTAAACGTACCTTTGGTGCCAAGTAAAATCTCAAGTAACTGCTTCCGGCAAGCTGGTATTCCACCAAGAGAGGAACCTCATTAGACAAGCAAAGTTTAACAGACTTAGACAAACCAGCAGCCTTGCAGAAGTTGACCAAGTATTTGAGGGAGAAGGTCAAGGAGACCGGCTCGGTAAGCTCAATATCGACGTTAAGATCTGGCTTGTCGATATTGCTATGGCTGCGCAGGGTGACAGCACCATTGCCAATGTCTCCAGCACAGGAGAACTTAACACCATCCTTTGAAGCCTCAATCGACACTATTTGGCAAAGGATTAGTACAACCTCTCATCTGGGAGGGGAGAGAGAGAAACGGGGACAATGAGACATACCAGACTCGGACAAAGCCATAAGATCGACACAGATTCTCTTGAACTCCGAACTTGGCATATTGATGACTGCCGCATATTCTGTATCAGGGATACCCAAATGTTCTTGATCGATATCCATCAACTTTAAATCATATTCGCTCAATCGATCGCTCTCACTGCTCTCGAATACTAAGTTCAAAACATCTGGTGCATCCTCGGCCTTGATGGTGAGAATATCCTCGTTTTGGGCAGCTCGCAGAACCTTTGTGAGAGAAGTGAGATTGACACCGAGGGCGACATTGCGGTCACATCGGTAAGGAGAAAATCCTTCAGCCTTCAGCATCATCGATACGAGCGCAACGTGCGAGTTGTCCATAGCTTGGAGCGCGATTCCTGAATCATTGCAGTCGAAGTTGCAGTCTTGAACGAGATCTTTGATGGCATCGACAACCTAAATTATACATCAGCACAAGAGAGGAGGTTAGAGATTCTTTTCTCTTACCTTCTTGAGGAGGTCTGCTTGTTCGAGGCGGGCTTCTAACACTAGGACTTAGTCAGTATTGCAATGTTTGAGGGTGAAATATACTAGGATAATAACATACTCTTGACGGTAATGAAGTCTGTAAATGCAAAGAGATGAGTATTAAAAGCTTATGGTGAAGTTGTTTAGAGAGCGTTGTTTGTGGAAGGAATATTCTGGATTGCAAAGTTGATTGTTTGACTTTTTGAGATGGAAGGGCTGCGACGCGGTCTCGAGAAAACGCGTAGAGTGGTTTTTTGGTTGGTGCACAGACCTGAAATATAGGCCAATCACAGCGAAATGATAGAATGTCAACCTCGCCTACCGAGTATTAAGTTCAATTCAGTACGATTTGTTCTAAGATCCGATTGCTTCGAAGTCATCCCGGGTGCCTTTTGAATTCTGATACCGATGATTTAAAAGCTTCAAGTTAACTCTGGATTAGAAGATACCATTTTTGGATTCAGGTTCCCTTAGCATAGCTAGCCACACAACCCAACATCTAATTGTTCTTGATCTAGCTATAGCAATTAGACAGCTTTGATTGGCATGAAGCTTCTTTTCAGACACTGGCAAGCCATCATGTCCACCTCTAGTCAGCGACTCAGCATATCAACCCTTCTGGCTGTTGGTTTTTCTTCATGAAAAAATGAATCAAGAAAATGCTTTCCAGATACCGGTAAGCCATCATTTGATGGAACTTTGCACACTTTAACATCTCCTCTAAGCCAATATTCTAATTGTTCATGTTCTATTCATACAATCTCAAAATCGCTCTCAGATCACAGTCATTGCCTGATCAGTACCAACAAAATTATTTTTCATTGTTTGAATTCTAAAGCTATTTTCAAGGCCCAATTTTATTTGCCCAACGGTTTAGCATACCCCCCCCCCCTACGCACCCTCCCCATTGTTTAATTAATATTCAGACATTCAATCAATCAATCGAAGAGGTCATCCATATCTTCCAGCTTGCATCCCTTAGTCTCTGGCACGTAGAACCATGTCCATACACCAGACAACGCACAAAAAACAGCGAAGAAAACGTATGCTCCCCAATTAGTATATATTACTAGCGGCGGAGTAATCAGACCAATGATGAAATTATTCCTAATTGATTCAGTAAATGAAAGTCGCCTAGAGGGCTACCTTCGCTAGTCAGACTTACAGCCAATTGGAGCAGGTGCTTAGAGCGACGCCTTTTGCACGAAGATCGCTTCGGAAGATCTCTGATGGCATTGCCCAAGGAACAGGGCCCCAGGATGCTCCAAAAATCACCATATAGAAGAGGAGAAATGCTACACTGACCCAGGCAGCTGCTTGGTGGGTATGCCAGTCATAAGAAAACAGGCAGACCATGACAGCTATCATAACATGGCTAATAGTCATAAAAAACGAGCCTATCATCAATAAGGGCCTTCTTCCATATCGATCCATCGTAAAGAGACTAGAGCCTACACCAACGAGCCTATGCTCGGTTAGCATACTAGCTTCAGGGGGTGATCCATTGTTCCAAAACAATACGAACATTCAGCAGGCAAGGAAAGTAGGCAAGGACTTACTGGCAAATATTTAGAACGCCCGACATGATAAGTTGCATCTCTGAACCCAAGCCCATTCTAGAAAACAGAGTGGGAGAATAGTAAATTAGGGCATTTATACCGACGAATTGTTGGAAGAACATGATAAGTATACCAACGTGCGTGCGTTTGATAGAATCCGACGCAAAGCAATCTCCCCACAAAGCTACTTCGAACTTCATGGGTGAGTTCATAAGATTTTCATGTTTCTGCAGGTGAATTTGTCGAATGTGCGACACTTCGTTGCGTATGTGACGTGCTTCTTCCTGAATCCTTGAATCGGTATCGGGCAATTGTCTCAGCTTCGATAGGACATTCAGAGCCTCCTCATCATGTCCTTTGAAAGAAAGCCATCTTGGCGAAAATGGAAGGAAGTACACCCCAGCTCCCAAGAATAAGGCAGGAACGATTTGTATAAAGAAAGGGAGGCGCCAGCCCCACTCGCCACCTAGATATCTTGTGCCGAAGGATATCCAGAAAGCGACGACGATGCCTACAACAATCGAAAGCTCCTCTGCATGACTAGTTAGCACTTTGATTGTGTGAATTGTACTGGGACAATTGAAACCACTTGCCCAGGACGAGTAAGGCGCCACGAATTTCCGGTGGTGCTATCTCCGAGATATATATGGGCGTAACCATTGAGAGCATCCCAATACCAATGCCCCCACGAGTCTAGCAACAATAAGCATGTTGAAGTTGACAGTCGCAGTTTGTAAAACGCTTCCTAAGAGGAATATGACCACAGCGATTATTATAGAGTATTTCCTCGAATATTTGTCGGCAATCCAGCCCTGGTTCAAGGCACCAAAAAATGCCCCAAGTTCGATCATAGCCGTCAAAATGCCCTTCCAAAAGCCGCTAGAATGGGGGCCTATACGAGGAAAATCCAGAACGAAGCTTTCCATGACAAGAACGACAGAGACTACGCCTTGGTCATACCCTGGATGAAGTTAGAACATTCAGATAAGTTGAGACATTCAAACAAGTTGGCACATTCGAAATAGGTTGGGATATTTAAATAAGTTAAAACTTTCAAATATCGTAATTGGTTTTAACAAAAGCCAACAGTTAAAGGGCCAGATTGTATCCGTACCGAATAGAAGTCCGCCAACTGTGCTCAAAACGGCAGCCCCAGCAACGTAAGGTGAAGCGATAATGCCTCTGAGTCCGCTTTCAACGTAGGGACGATAAGAAGCTTCCATATGCTCTTCTTGGCCGTTTGAAGTATTCGAATATGCAGAGTCCTTGATCGTCTCACTTATC
The DNA here is from genome assembly GCF_013461495.1 of Botrytis fragariae. Lineage (NCBI taxonomy): Eukaryota > Fungi > Ascomycota > Leotiomycetes > Helotiales > Sclerotiniaceae > Botrytis > Botrytis fragariae. Next base: position 1,833,187 of record NW_023500987.1, read on the forward strand.
TCGGGCGGGGTTAAAGATGCCATCTTGTCATTTGCAGCTTTTCAATGTATGAAACAATCCCAGAGATTGTGAATAAGTCGAGTGTGCTGAGAAGTTTCTTAGGGTTAAGAGGATGTGGAGATGAGGTTAAGAAGATGTAAAAATGAGGCTTCCATCAACTGCCACCATTGCCAGGCCACTCACCGAGTTACAGTTACCCTGCATCGTGCTTGACAGTTTTTGTTCATGCCAAAACAACGTATGATGAAAGTGCGACCACATACCTAGTACCTACCTACTTGAATACCCAGGAGTGTACAGCCAATGCTTTTGATCGAGACGAATCAAATGCACATGTCTCTGCTCTTGATTTCTTCGCCCTTGAAGATTAAACCAAGAGGTATAAAAGTATTTAAATGACTTTGCTTGGATAATTTCCTCTTTTCTTTTCTCAAGAAAACAAAATTCAAGGGCGATGCATATTTTGATGGAAGTATGGCGACAGCATCATAGGCTCTTTCCTGCAGCTATGGTCAGTCATGAATTACCCGCAACCATCTGATTATGCGGATCGGAAGGAAATTCCCCCGTGCTTAGGTTATCTCCGTGGACTCGAGAGTCGAGAATTAACCTTCCAGCTTATTGGCGACTCGAGAGATTGCTTTCAGATTCCAATTGCGACTGAAGCGCCTTTCAAGGGGTTTACAAGTTCGCAGAGATATAAAACTATTTTAAGAAACCTCATGGCTTAGCCCACCCACCAGGGCCTTTGGATCCCCACCTTTTGGCGATCAAACCAACACAACATCAACCCCTCTAGGTAGATCATTTATGACACACTAGGTACCTTGTATGGTGTTGCACTTCGTAAAGTGTTTGCAGTGAAGGTTGGCTTACGAAGCTGCTCGTTCATTGGAACTCGTATATTGGCTGTGTAGTTTGTTAGGAGGCAGGAAAGTTGTTGCAAATAGATGCACGAGTACGATGATATAATTGATTCTTCAGATTGGCTGCATTGCCTTGAGATTGTGTAGTGGAAGCGCCGTTTCGACTGATAGGACCGAGGGGAAATAGATAAGCCATTATGGCCACCTTACGGCCTGTCCCGAATCCTCATTGCATCCTACCTTCGGGAACGGGGAACAATTGCGAAGCTCGTGGTGCGAGCGATCATAACGATCTGAGATCAAAATTACCGATTGAGCTCTGTTATCGTAGAGATGCTGCTTCAACGTTGATATCAAACAATCCGGGAATCCCGGTTTGTTGCTTCGAGTCTCGTAGAACGTTCCCTTGTGATTGCTACATTTCCAAGGGTTCCTTGATCGTTTCAGACAATTCCCCGCCGCACACTTGCAGTGTACATGAAGCATTACATATACAATACCCAGTAAGACTGCTCAGCTGAGACCCATCGCACACTATACTCGATGTAGGCGCCCTGTACCAGCATGGATATGTTCTCTGCTCGCTTCGAGAAGGGTGCAAAGATGTGTGTGTGGATACTTTGTTCCGTTGGAAATGGGGATGTTGATCAAATAAGGTCTGTTGGTTTACATATGCCACATGGTTTTGAAGATATTGAACCAGCTTATCTCGTTGATCTCCAAGATAGGAAGGATATTTCGTCTGGCATGTGCTGGGAATGGAACTAGGCCCGGAAGATTGAGATTGTGAGATCTCCTGGGCCCCGGAATGACTTAAGACGGAAAAAAAGCGATTGGAAAGAGTGAGATATGATGATATAGATATGAGGTTGATGGAACACTTTGATTAATCAATTATTGAAAACAATGCCGATTTGGTATTTTTGCGAGTTTTCGGGGGTTGCTTTCGCTGTTACGCTACTATCACATCAAACTCGCGCTATTGAAATCGTTGTTGAATTTGCTGAGGTTATGTTCGTAAACTTGTTTGATTTTGTACGTGAAAGGTGCCGTGATCGATATGGTCGGGCATAATAGTAATTTGCCCTTCTGACGGCGTGTACTATTCTTACCTGACTAATTACTTGGATGAAATGAATGATACTTTTCTTGTAGTGTTTTTGAGACATTCTAGAGACGATGTAATGTCAGAATGTATGGCGGTGGAACATACAACCATCATCACATAAGCAGAGGTCGGAAAGCTGGTCAAGCAATTTGAATATTGCCTTTTTTAGAAACCAGCATTAACCATTCAGCAGTTGCTCGTTTGCACAGTTCTAAGATACCTAAGGACAAGGTATTCCTCATACAATCACACTCGAAGAGGTACACGTACTCGAGTATATTCGCCCACATGACGAGGTTACAAGCAGTTAAAGCAGGTAAGCACTTAGAATGTGAGAATGCGACGCTGCCAACGAGCAAATTGGAACTAATCGCGAAAATCGAAATGAGATAATCATGGGGGGGAGGGGGGATTCTGGAAGTGTTCTATCTTGGCTAGCTGCAGGTATGCGGGTTTGAACAGGCCAGGGCTGCAGGTACTAGCCAGGTCAGGAAGTGGTGTTGTTGTTTTGTGTTTATTTTAAGTGTCATGATGAAATCGAAACGACCACGGGATATCCCGTCTTGAACCATTGAGTGAAAGAACTTGTTTTGGTGATGATGTTCGTGATGGGATTCGTGATGATGCATTGGGGGGGGACAGCGGGTGATTTGTGAGCCGTGCGGTAGGTTGGTTCAGCATGTAGATTTGATGAGATCTCTAGGTCAAGGTGGCGTAATGCCTCTTTTTCCATAATTTACCATGTACTGCGTAGAGCATTGTTGGACGGGCGGGACAAACACGGTGTCCAAATCCATATCGTATCTTCCGTATATACCCAAGATAGTAGTATAGTGATTACAATGAACTAGTACCTTCCAAATTTGGATCTTGAAACAATCGAAAATGGAAATGTGGTGAAGTTTGAAATCATCAGTAATATCTTAAATGATCCTTTGAGCCTCTTTCCTTCTTGAAGAGTCGACAATAGTTGATTGTACAGAGCCGCGGTGAGTCGAGGCTAGAAAGTACAATGCCGCATTTCCAGCGACGGACAATTAAATTCAAGAATGGGATTCCTCGATTCCGGATCTCGGGTTCGTGTTCTGTTGGTTCTATTTTGAGAAATTCTCCCACCTTCGAGTATTCACCGACACTGCCTCTGAGAACTATGTTTCAAATTCCACATACTGTATGAATGTAATCATGGTGACAGGTTCCAAGTGTGATGATAATGATTAGACCATGAACTTTGCTCCATATTGCCGTATCGCTTCAAAGATTCTAAATTACAATACTGCAGCCATATGCAGGTGATACTCGTCGGAATTCGCATTGGATAATCACCTCGCCGAACGATGATTGGTAGAAAGGAGGGCTGGTAATAAGCCTGTGAGCGATGTGAGATTTAAGATGGGCATGATTTGGTAGCTCTTACGATCGCACGACACGACCCACCGAAAGGTAGTGCGAACGTTGAGTATGATATTATAGATGTTGTATTATTCAGTGAAAGTGGAACTCATGAAATCCACATATTACCAAGTATAGATCTTTTCCACAAGGCAACGAGATTTTGGATATTAGCCCCGCGAGTATGTCACATAAACTAATACTGATACATAATAGCGTTGTAGATTTTGCCAACCCCTACCATTGCTAAGCGAACCTGTAACGCGGTGAATATGAAGTTCTTCGCGTGTTCAACAAATCAACAATCTATGCTACCTCTGATGGAAATTTAATCAAGCCAAAATTACAGAAAAGATATTCTCAGCGAGGCTGCGCTGGGCTGCTGAAATCAGAAATGAATATCTTACAAGATTAAGATTACACATACCATTTTTATAATATCTAAATTACACAGAAACTACCAAACAGTGCTACGTCAGCGAAGTACTGACTGTATTTTGCTCGTGTTCTTCATCAAAACATGACATCCCGCGCAGAGAAAATAGATATACGATAATGGTGATGCAAACAGAAATAAGACACTACCTAGGTATGAAATGAATTTGCCGCTTGAGAGCCTCGGCTACCTAGGTATTGAAATGAGAAAAGTTCATTGCCTGAGAGATGGGGGGAAGGGGGGACAAGCTTGAAATGAAAGAGATCGTTATTTTTAGCGCGCCTAACATGTTGGTATGGAGATGCCGCAGATTTCAATCAGGTATAGTCTACTTTCTTAATTGTTCTCTTGTCAAGATTGAAATTTAAAGTACATTTTATATGGAGACAATAGTGACTAGTTAGACATGCTTGTGTTTATCAGACTGATGCAGCAGCGGTGCCATGCTCATGACCCCTGGCTATTTCACTCAAAAAACGTGGGTCTGGCTGGAGAAAGTTGAGATGGTAGGGATAATTGAGATGGAGTAGGGATCAAGGGGTAAAGCAACTAAAGAACCAAAAAGTTGTTTCCATCTATCGGAACTTAGTGATTGTAAGGTTACCATCCAATTTTCTATGCGGTTGATCTGCAACTTACTATTGTTGGTAGTTTTAGTCTGTACCCGTCATTTGGGCACGCACCATTATGAAGCTTTCTTTTGATCCCTTTTCTTGCCTGCCTACACTAAGATTATTGTTTTGACTGGTCGCAGTACAAGGCAAGCCTCTTCTAAATCTTCAAGCTTGCGGTTCATTACAAGATGTCATTGACGGTATATGAAATGATATCGGAGCATCGATATGCTGTGTAAGCGCGCGCAATAGCTCTTTACGTTGGTCAAATTTCACTTCCTTCGTTAGAGCTACAATATACTATGCCTGATAAATACTACTCAATGGAGAATAATTGCTCGCATATTTCTGGTCTTTTCAAGGCTAGCTTATAAAACGTTAACCATGGTGCTGGTCTGCTAATACTACTACACGACAACAAACTGTCAGATCTATCACGAATTAGGCTAAATAATTTGTGTTACAAATTACCCGCAAGTTTGGGAATGTCTCTTCAGCATGCCATTCAGATGGTAACCTCAAAGTAACGACAATCAAATTAGAATCTAGGCGGACATTTTACGTTTACCCAGTTTTTTTATTACCGAAAGTTGCTTCATCACAGATCCCACTTCAATGCACCAAGAAAAAATCACTCAGACGCTGGATGGTTGTTCAATTAGAATTACCATTAATTAAATCTGGCTAGTTCACATATTATGGGTCCCTTGAATGGTCTCAATGGGGTCCGTGATGAGCGGCGTAGCCCATGATTGAGAGGGGAAAATCTCCTATGCTCCTGGTTTAACTTTTTTATGGTGTGCCTCGTCCTTTCCTTAAAAAGCCCTACGGTCGCGCTAATTTTTCCAAACGTTGACGTGCCCAGATGAACCCAAAGTGCGGGTGTGTCGCTCTGGCGCCTGTTTTGTTTTCCCCCATCTCTTCACACAAGTAGCTCTCAGGTCGAGGGGCAACCATGTATGACAGGGTTCAGAATCCTTTGAACATATCCCCAATCTGACCAATCACATGCTGACGGAAGCAGCGCTAGAGCGCCTTCCACTTACATGCTTTAGGTACTTTAGAGCCTTACTCCCCTTGGACAACTTGGGGCGAAGACCTTGATTTAAGTGCCTCCTGGAATCCCTCGAACAGAACCAAAATAGGTACATCACAACGTCTATTATTCCTCACCAAAGCCGAGTTTATAATCTCCCCAGATCCGAACGTAACGTCAGTCTATTTCGAGTGTCTCATCTCTTTAAAGCTATCTGTATGTGCCGCCATTACTAGTCACAGCCTTCTTATCCCCTGCACAGATGGATTCATCGTATGTGGAGCACAGAGACTCACGTCAGTTCAGGTCCCGAACAGACAGTCACCTGTCATCAACTACAACGCAATTTCAAGGTCTTCTTATTGAGACTGACCCCGCCACTTCTTCAAATCATCAAGTTGGTATATCTTCACCAGACTCAGCAACAGCAGCCTCAGCTACAACAGCTACCACACTCATTACTTCACCGATACCCACATTCCTTCAACAAAAATCAGAATCTTCAACCGCTACTGGTCTATCGTCACCAGCCCCTCAGCAATACACACCATTTCCGATCCTCAATAAGAGTGAACTTGACACAGACTGGTCCTGTATCACGAATTCAGAAGCTCAATCAGGCAACTCACTTGAACTAAGCATCCATCCAGGGCAAACGTTTCCTGGTATTGAACATCTTGAATATAAACTTCCCATTCATTCAAATTCACTTCCACCAACTATGTCTACTCTTGGTATTCAGCACTATGACCCACGGTTTGATGCCGGTGCACGACCATCATACACTTGGCCTCGTATGTATTCAAAGATCTCCTCGAAAGTATTAGGACTAACTAGAGCAGAATTCGAGATGAACGAACAATTCATCCAACAACATGATTTGAGCCCACATATGAGCCCACATATGAGTCCTGGGCAACTATCACCATATAACGAGCTTAAGCCAACACCAATATACGCACGAGCCATTTCAGATAGTCCACCACGAGCAAGTCTCACGACTGAACAGAGGGAACTGAAGCGTCAGCGCGACCATGCAAGGAGAGAAACGAAGACGAGACAAAGAAGGGAGAGATCTTTGAGCAACCCATACGCATCAAACAGAACAACACCAGACATGTTACCACGAACTCTCCCAGATCACTATTCAAACCCTAATTCGCTTGCTCCAACTCCACTCTTATCACAAGGTCCTTCTAATCATGGCCTCCCCAGTCCATCTTACCTCGCACCATACTCGCCACAAGTATCTGTGACTGATACTACATCTTCAGATATGTATGGGCCAGTTTTCACAATGGGTCCAAATGACTATACACCAATCTCAGCGTATTCAGCACCATACTCAATGGGAGGCCCCGAGGGCACCCTTCCTTCCTACGCGTATGTATTTTCCACAAAAATAAATTTTCAATTCAAATCATCTAATTAGTAATTCCTAGTCCTAGACCACACTCCCTTTCATCGGCCTCCGACCAATCTAGCCTCGGCAGCATCTATGTACCACACACACACTCGCTTTCTCCTTTGACTCCCCTCTCCTCGATATCTCAACCCTCACCCCTCGAACCTCGCGATCACGTTCGTGTCGTGCAATCGCGACCCAAGCCCCAGTGTTGGGACCATGGCTGCAATGGTCGTCAATTCAGTACCTTCTCCAACCTTTTACGCCACCAACGTGAAAAATCGGGCGTAGCAAGCAAATCTTCATGCCCCAATTGCGGCGCCGAGTTCACAAGAACCACTGCTAGAAATGGCCATATGGCACATGAGAAATGTAAGCAGAGAAGAAATTCTTAAGCTAGCATTGCTGTATTGGGGTTTTCTTTCTTTTCGACGCAGAGGCGCGTTTCATTTTCAGGGGCTGTGCAACACTAGGCGTGGGTTTGATTTATTTGGGGGCTGCTCTTCTTCATCATTTACTTGAATTGGATATTATATGCGATCAGACAAGATAAGACGAGATCAGACGAGACGAATAGGCTATGAGAAAGAAAGAATGAATTGTAAGAATATCGGGTACCGGGTCATCTCATAATTTCATCGTCACACTCATCACCATCATCATATTCAGGTCTCTGGAATAAGGAAGGAGTTAAAATTAGAGCTGCCACTCATCGCATCTATTTATTGGGGTTTTGGTTAGGTTTATTGTTTTGGCTGGAGAAAGTTATTTTTCGGTTTTTATGTATATGGACATCTACTTCATTTCTCTACACTCTTTCAGGCACTTTTATTTATTAGGCTACAGCGAGTCTTGTTTTTTTTTGGGAGCGATAAAAATCATTTTTTGTTTGCTTGTTTTTATTTCTATTTTTACTTTGTACTGGCTCTTCTGGTCTGGTTTTGTTGTCATCTGCAATCTGCAATGTTATACCCCCAACTTTTCCTTAGAAGCTATTAAAGAGGCATTGTCAATCGTTTTGTTTGGAATCAATCATGGGATCATTATACTAGGTATACATTGGATATATGGATTAAATGTATTATGGATTTGGAAATATGAAAAAGAATTGAGATATCAAATTGTTAAGACTGAATGAGCGTTTTTTTGGTGAATTTGTATGTACTAAAGCTGTAGTATGAAAACGTGGAATACAAATACGAAATTTCACGCTTATTTAGTCTATTTTATTTTATATCTCTCCCGGGCTGGATGTTCGACTTTTAAATGGAGAAGGCATTTATTGATTGATTGATTGATTAAATGATTGTTGCCGGGCTTTCAACGAATCGACGAGCTAGCTTACGAGCCCACGAATCAAGGAGTCAATTGGAGAGGAGGGTAAGAAATAAGTGTCGAGATAATGAATGCTGAAGATGACTCTTGCAGTCAAGCGGAAACGTAAGAAGGCGTCAAGTTAGCAGTGACGAGTCAGGTTCGTGAGAGCTACTCGGGGTCCAAAAAATACGGTACACAGGTGGTGGAAAGGGGAGTTGGTTCTGAGTTCAGCCAGTGGCCACGAGGCGTTTTCTTTGGCAATGCCAGAGGCATTACATTGCAAGCTGGATGATTAGTCGGTGTGTACTGTGTGATTATTAAATTCTTACTTTGCAGTTCTTAGGGGGAGACACAACTGCATTCATTGGTTTCGGTTGGGGGTTGGGGGTGGTAAGAATGAGTAGAGATGCCCCCTTGATTTGATGTGCGACACACCATACACCATAGCATCACGCCTCGAACCAATCTGCGGTGTGGTTGTATGTAATACCTACACAGCTTGAATAATCAGATTTCACTCACATCAAATTGGGTTCGGACATTTCAGATAGACGAGAATTGCACTCATCAATTGTCCTTTGCATCTGTTCTCGTTGCGGTTTCAAGAAAATTTGTTTCCGTCGTGTAAATAATTTCCCCAAATCATGACACAGCCCCTTCACAAATAGCAACAAACAGCTGGGCGAGTTCTGCTAGTAACAACGCCTCTGCATCTCCTAGACATTTCAGATCAGGTGGATGCAGCATCAGGTACAGCACGTTTTACATACTCATGAAACGTAGAAGGGCAAGGTGGACGGCGTGAGAGAGACGTTCAATTTGCTTACATGTGCTGCACTGAATTAAATGCTACATATACATACATAATGCGCGCACCCATGTGTCTGCATATTAAACTAAACAGGCATGGCATGTGGAATTCCTGCAGCATTTCCTTTAGCAGTCCTGACTTGATGTGGCCACGGTGAGATTTTGGGAGGTCAGGGAAGTTGAGAATATCCCGGTTTGCCATGCGTACAAGTTGTCTTCCTTGCCGAGTAAAACCATACATAGAGGGCCAAGAGGGAAGGGTCAAGTACATTTGCTGATCTGGGATTGGGGGCCGGTAAGCCTTGGTTGGCTCGTTTGTCTTACTATGTTGCATTGCAGATTGAGGTTGCAGCACAACGTGGAAAAAGTTATGCAGATGCAAAGAGGGAAGGGAAGAAGGGATTAAAATCTCATGTTCTTTTTGTAATGTAGTGCATCCGAATCTTAACGGATATGCAAGTGCGGAGCGATGGATTGTATGTGATGTTTGTTATGTTTCTGGTTTGATCTATAGACGAGTAAAATGGTTTGCTTATGAGATTGAGAAGAATGGTGTTTCATATTCTATTTTTCGGAATACGATGGCAGGTTGAAACTTACAACAGTGCAGGATATGCTGTGCGACGAGAGGAGAAAAGGACACATTGCTTTACCAGGTTGCCAGATTATTGTCATAATTCTTACTCGGAAATGTTTTGGGAGTAAAGAAGGCCACTTGGTAGGTTGACTCCATCTTTTACGCTAAAGCAATTGATATAACTGGGCGACCGAGGTGAACTTTCAGGTAAAGGCTGAATATTCATTGATATTGAATTGTACCGGCCGAGTATGTAAGATCGGACGTGCTGTACTACAACCATGTGTCCTTCACATTGTATGAAGTAAATCTTCATATTCAAATCCGGTTCTGCGGTGAGATACAATGAAATGAAATGGTACGTGTGTATGTATGTATGTATGTATGTATGTATGTAAGCAAACTTAAGCAAACTTCATACCGTGTACGAGAATGCGTGTATGAGAATGCCCATCTTAGGCCAAAATGATTCTCTTCGTATATCTGTTTGATCTCATAATTTCATGTCTTCATTTACACTTGGCCTTTTCTGCTTTTGAATTACTGTAAATGGCATGGTGCAATGTGATCCTTCAGCCTCGAGTTGCATGGATTTGCCCCTCTTTCTAGATTAAATAGGAAACTGCTGATACAAAAATAACGTGTCAGTAATACATGAGATCATGTACCTATGAATACTCCGTTGAGATACTGAGTCCAAAACAAGTTGAGAATGTTGACGAGGTGATGAGGTAACAGTTACAAGGCATATTGACAAGCTGACGACGTGATCAGTTCTAGAAATTCTATATTCTGTCCCGCATTTTAGATGGAGATTATACCTCATAAAGCCCGAACCAATAGATAGAAATGGCTAATTACGAGACCCGTATTTGATTTGTCAGAGCTAACCTATAAAACCCAATTAAAATAACACTACTCTGAGGGAATTTACCCGGTCTTAGAAACCTGTCGTTCATCGTGAGAATCCCTTTCGACTCACGACGACTAGGTGTGCTAATGACCCCTGGATTTTCTGGCGTACGTACGGAGGGGCAAATAAGACACCTATCGATAAAGGTGCAGATCTATTGTACCGCAACTAGTGCATTAATGAATGCTGGATAATGTTGCAATGCATGTGCAACGTCTCAAACCTTGGAAGTCCTGATTCTTGAGACGATTGACTACATCCTGCATGGCATGACTGTGAAGTTCCAATTTGGTCCATTTTTCTGCATGTCACTACTTGATTTGTATTTTGTACTCGGGCTCGCCGACATTCTTCACGTACATCTATCTTGATTGCGTAGCATCTGATAATTTCGTTCGTCCCGGAGTATCAAACAGCATATTTCCCTAGGGGAAGTCGGAACATGCAGTCTACAGCTTTCTTCAGCGTCGGAACGAAAGCGAAAGTATTGACGCATCATCGCGAATGTGATTGCTTCCAGTATTCGATTAGTCCGGAATATGCGGTGAAAGATATACTTCTTGGAGTTCAAAATTCTAGCTAAAATCAAAAATTAAATTGAACAAACTCCATGATGCTCATGCTCATGCTCCCATCGAAAATATTCTGAATCATTCCTTCTGAACACCTACCCAGTCCGAGCTAATAGCTCTCTGCAAGACTTCTAGGTATAAGACAGAAGATATGCTGCTTTGTGGTATGCTGCTTTGTGGGACAATCATCAGAGCCAATTGAATTATATCTTGCAGATGCTTGACTTCTTACGGACCTCCCTTCCCCTTTTTCTAGTAGACCATGCACACTTATCCTATCCCATTTTGATTTCTTTCGTTCCCTTACTTAGTATGAATGATCATCTCGTTTTGTCCTCATTTGATTCTATGACCTGCACGTCTGCTGTTCTTCCGTGCAGAGTAAAAGCATCGGAGACACAGGTATATCAATACAATTCTCTTCTAAGTTCTAAGTACTTAACGATACACACCATTGCAAGCAATTAGGGCTTTGAAGAGATTTCGTCAAAGCAGCGGTATGTAGCCATTTATAAACATACAAAAACTGGCTCAAGGAGTCAATCTCAATGTTTCGGAAAGTTCACGCAAGAGTAGCAGCCTGAATGATACTAAGTCGTAGCACCATAGTTCTCAGGTTTCATACTTATGTTGGGTGTACGTTCAGAATTTGCAGTACTTCAAATCTGGTGACGCATCTTTTTTGTCAATTTTTTTGAGTTGAATCATACAAATGAACTGTGGGTGGAAGTGAGTCATTTGACTTCATACCAATAAAGCATAATTTTGATATGGCCCTCTTCTACGAGGTGTCTCAAAACATTCAAAACGTGCTATGAGATGCTCGAGTGATGGCCTGACTTGGATTGCCTTTGGTATGCTCCTCTAACTTCACAATGGTATCGACAAGTCACACCCCTCTTCTCAACCTCCACATTCTCAACTCATTCAATTAGCAGCATTAACAGTCAATTCTACTCGAGGACTGCGAGTAGGATTTCCTCGCCCATCGTACATTGACTAAGAAATTTCTCATCTTTTCTCATCTTTTCGCTTTCTAAACTAGTGTTCTGAGATTCCCTCTTAGCAAATCTTGGCCTTCTGGAATGAGAGGAACATCGTAAATCATTCTGAAGAGAAATAACAAGTATTACTTTCTGAAAAGGAATAGAAAGGAACAGTGAAAGATGTGTTCAGAAGAAGGAAAAACTAAGAGGATGTAGCATGGAAGGCGCAAAAGACAATCTTCAAAATGCCGAAAAGCACTTGCTCGATTGCCTTTAGCATTCAGAAACGCTGTTGTTTCTGATTCGATCAATACCGAAGCCACAAATGCTGAAATCAAATACGGAGGATTTACATCAATCATTTTGATTAACACTAAGTCAGAATGACAGCAATATCACAGCATCGAACATGTCAATTATTTGTTGTTACCCATCCCTTCTCAGACCAGCTCACTCTATTCTTATTGCCCGCTAGGCTATCAAGATAAGTCCTCGAATGATTATCAAGAGTACAAAACTGATTTGTTTACCTTCCTCAATTACCAGGAGCAGGGCGCGCAAGAGGAGAATAAAGGTGCGCAAAAAAGCAGAGAGATAAATCGGAACAACATCTTTAGCTCCATTTGAGAAGAAACATCGATCTGCATTCCAAAGTGAGAGGATCTAAAGGAAACAGACATGCAATCTCCTATTCTAGTACTCTGAATCTAACCAAAACTCACTTTTGACAGCCGACTTCCAATTGATCGAATCGAAGCAAGGAAGTTTTGTGCAGTATCAAAGATCGACAAGGGGAAGAACCCTTTAAGAAGCTCGACATTCTCAATTTATGACGACCGTGTCTTCACGGATATTTTCTTCGTGCGAACCGCAATGGCAGAAAGTCGATTGGCATAAAGATCAAGCAGAGTTTGAAAAGCTTCAAATTCGCTTCTTGGACACCGAGAACAGATTCCGAGAGGAACAAGCAGGCGAGGGATATAGCATAGTCATATCGGACAAACCAATAAAGGAAAGAGGTGATGTGCCTGATTATTTCCGAGTCTTGGGTCTTATACCAAAGTCAGATCATGTTTTATCGTCGTTTCTGAGTACACTTCTCTTGCACCTTGACAATCTGATTTATCGTGCAGAGATACAATGCATTGTCTAGAATATCTGGAGGAGATGAAATGGAACAGAAGAATTCTAGCGAGACAAACGTTAATAAATACACTCGTTTCATACCTAATTAACGAACCAAAGGCATTTGTGCAGGATGCCGTGCTTAATTATTCTATCTAGGCTTCATCATATTCCTGACTCATCAGAAGCTCCTATCAAGCAATCAGCTATATATCTTGCCATAGTTACGAGCTGGTCAGTTAAGCTTTTACTTTTCGGAGGCTAAACTGAGTATATATTGTTGAAAACCCACTTGTACCTGGCGTCCAACAAAAGGCTTAATGTAAGACGGCAGAGCAACACAAAGGACGATGATTGGTTTGTTGCCAGAGGACATATCAGAGATATCAAAGATATGAAAGATAACACTATCGTGGGGGACTTATCTACTTATCTACCTACAGATATGATATGAAACCAACTATAAAGACGATGGAACCCTGGGGATATCACAACAGTGAAATGATCATCTCCGCGGCCAGGAACTGATTGAAGAATGGTAATTGAACTCATACACAACTCTGGAATAATGTATCTCGAGGAACAATTATTGAACATACCATAATCTATTGTTGCCACCAATTTTGCATACCTAGTCTGATGAACACATCTTTTCTAGTGTGCAAGGTTACTACCGAACGGGAACGGGAACTCGTACAAAACACTACTAGGTAGGTATTTATTTCTCAGCCGTACATCGAAATAGAAAATTGTGACAGCGAGAAATTCCTGACGAGTGGCCGCGGAGAAGGAAGATACATATATATCAGCGATGCAGACCCGACAATCTCCTCCATTTCTTTTTTCCATTAGGTCTCGAAATTTTCCCCCACAATCCTTATCTACAAGGTGGGTCTATTCCCGTTCTCGGCTTCGCTAAGCCTCGTCAAAGATAAGAAGCGACGAGGCGACGACACGACTTCCTCATTCATGCTTTCCTCTACCCTCAAGGACCTTCAGAGCAGTCTCCAACCAGTCTTTGCTTGGTGATGACACCAATTTGATAGATTGTAGCCACCGTCATTGGCTATCTTGAAATTAAGGTTTGCTTGCGCCGAATTTCTTTTATTGAGTGTCCATACACATTCAAATCGTGGGCGCGATAATTCATCTATGACGGTGCCTGTGATTATTCTCTATCAAGATAAACCCCTGGATACTAGGATATATACTCGGGGAAGCAAATACATGATGCTTGGGAGTAGGGATGCAAAGCAAAGTCGCAACCTATTTCACGGTATTGCTTTCTCGAACATTACTTTCAGCTATTGAGTTACATTAATGTTGGAAAGAATTCACAATCCAAATTTAAGCTAAGAAGGGGCCAATATTGTACCTCAACATTCCACTGGTTACTGTCGAGAGAATTTTCCCGTGACAGTATTGCATATTCAGTCATCTCAGCCGTGTATAAACCCCAAGAATGATCTCGACCCCGACCTCGCAAATATAGATCTCCCACTCCAAACCATCCCGGAGATCTCTAATATCCCAGCCCCAAGATACACATCTAGATGATTTGACAGCCACCAGATATTGGCGCCCAAACCTTCCAAGCTGGAGTGTCCTATATTCGGTTCACCTATACTGCACCCGGTTCGCAGCTTATCTATCAAGCACAGACGAGGCGTTTCGTACCCGCGCCAAACTTCTGGTCGACCTTCGATCTGCACAAGGGAGCAATCCATGGCATTATTAACTCGCCCTATAGATTCAACCTAAGATTGCTCTGCCGGAGATGCTTCAACTACCAGTGGGCGAGCATCACTTATCTATGATCTCAGGCTATATCATTTCATAATTTATATATGCGTTGGATTTCCTTATTTAGATAATCAGCAATTTATAACAATCTGTATCTACTCGAGTTGAGAACTCAAAAATCAGTCGTGTTCAGAAACAATCTAGACAGAACGAGTCTCAATTGACAACTCTTTCTCATCTCCGATATCATACCAGCTTTGCCATGTTCAAAATTCAAACACTCTGGCAAGCGCCAGAGATCAATCCAGTCAATGGGAAAGCTCGATCTATCCCCGTCCTTAATCCTTTCAACAAATACGGCAGAGTGTTCTTCTTTTCTTGGTGGGGCTTTTTGATAGCCTTTTGGTCCTGGTTAGTCATTCAACACTCCTTCTGCTCATTGACCTCACATCATGCTAATCCTTGTATCAGGTATGCCTTTCCACCATTGGTATGATCTAGTCTTATTGTTTGTTGTTCTTCGCTTTCTGACCTGTTCCAGCTATCTCTCACGATCAAGAAAGATCTTCATCTCACTCAAAATGAGATTGCAAATTCCAACATTATTGCTCTCGTGGCGACGTATGTATAATAAACTGCATGTACAGTGTTTATTCACAATACTAACACTCACCCTACAGACTCCTCGTCCGATTAGTCGCAGGCCCATGTTGCGATCATTTCGGCCCCAAGGTGACATTTGCAGGATGTTTACTACTCGGAGCCATTCCGACTGCTCTTGCCGGCACCGTGACGTCTGCAACCGGTCTTATGGTCCTTCGATTCTTTATTGGTATACTCGGTGGCTCATTTGTTCCATGTCAAGTATGGTCCACTGGTTTTTTCGACAAGAATATTGTTGGTACAGCCAACTCTTTGACCGGTGGTTGGGGAAATTCGTAAGTAACTACCTTGACATACATAACACCCTACTTAGCAACGATCGCATACTAACATCTGCTTACACAGTGGAGGAGGAATAACTTATTTCGTAATGCCAGCCATTGTCGACTCTCTGATACTGAACCAAGGACTCACTGCTCACGTCGCTTGGAGAGTATCCTTCATCGTCCCCTTCATTCTCATAACCACAACGGCCATATCGATGCTCATCCTCTGCCCCGATACCCCAACTGGCAAATGGTCAGATAGGCATCTCGTCGTCCAACAAAACCTCCGAGCCCACGGGATCCACAGCCCCTCGGACAAGATAGTGTCCGTACCCGGCTCAATCACTGACCGCAAGCCTGGTAACATCCATTCGCCCACCGATCCCGTCTCATCCTCCAACTCTATATTCGGCAATGAAAAACGTCTCGAAGAAGAAGCACAAATCGCATCCGCCAAGCATAGCACCGCAGAACCCTACAACAACGAAGCTACCCTCCCTCCCCAAGAGATGCTCACCATCGCTCGCGGCGAAGTAATCCAAAAACCCTCTTTCAAAGAAGCTCTCAACGTAATCCTCACCCCACAAACCCTCCTCGTCGCCTCCTGTTACTTCTGTTCCTTCGGGGCTGAGCTAGCCATCAACTCCATCCTCGGCTCCTACTATCTCAAAAACTTCCCCAAACTAGGCGAAGCCGGAACCGGTCGCTGGGCAGCAATGTTCGGTCTCCTCAACATTGTTTTCCGTCCTCTAGGCGGCATCCTCTCCGATCTCCTCTATCGCAAAACAGGAAACGTATGGGCGAAGAAAATTTGGCTACACACTCTTGCTATTTTCACCGGCGCCTTTTTGATCGCTATCGGACTCACAGATTCACATAACCACTCCACGATGTTTGGGCTCGTAGCAGGTATGGGACTTTTCCTCGAAGCAGGCAATGGGGCGAATTTTTCGCTCGTGCCCCATATTCATCCATTTGCCAATGGAATTATCAGTGGAGTAGTCGGCGCGTGTGGAAACTTGGGAGGAATCGTATTTGCGATTATTTTCCGCTACGAGGGGAAGGATTACGCGAAGTGTTTTTGGATTATTGGCGTCTTCACAATTGCGGTTAACGTAGCAGTGTCGTGGGTGAAACCTATTCCGAAGGGACAGGTTGGAGGGAGATGAGATGGGCTTGTATCGTTGTCTTTTGTTTTGTTTTGGACTGGTCTTTTTCTTTTCTTTTTTAGTATGTGTTTGAATTTTTGGCGGGGAACGTATATACCAGTAGTTCTAGATTCTCTCACGAAGGGTTAGAACAGACGAGGAATATTGATGGAGGAAAACTTAAGATATACCAAGGAAAAACATCAACTCTGATAGTTTTCTTAATATGCAGCCCGCTTATCACCGTGATCTGCCTCCAAATTCGAATGTCGTTTAAAACAAACATTGAAGTCAACATGAACATGTCTTTTCTTCCTCTTCTCCGGAAACCATGGTATTTATTTCACGCCGCGTCAAGAGTATAGATTTTCTTCGCCAAAGCTCAAGCATCCCCTCTCGCTATGTTATCAAAGCAAAAAGCATTTCAAAATTCGAAATAGATTTCATTCGCCATACCATGCCCGGATTCGTCGATTTACCCGGTGTCTCCTAATATAATTGACGGAATAGCCATCCCTCCATGCAACCATGCATGCCTGTTCACATGATATACTCCGTGCAAAAAGCATCCATCCTTCCCATCCTATAATTCCTTGCACTTTAGCTTTTGAAGTATTGTCCCCCCATACAAAGGAAAAAGAGAAACGTGTCAAGCATTCGCTTCTCCATATTATATCGTATCAACGTTCCCTATTGCCCCATAGAACCCCATGCAAAGACTTATCCTATCCATATTTTCATACTCACCTGAGTTGTTAAACGATACTCCTCGCAACCAGCGCACGCCTTCAAAGTCTACCATGCCTTGCTTTAAATATAGCAACCTTATCATCATAAAATAGAATTTCTCTTAACCTCAACCTCACCTTTCCCTTACCATCACAATCACTCGCTCCATCCCAGCTGTCCTCGTCGCTCTCATCGTCTTCATGTTCATCACCATCCGATAGCTCATCCTCTGTTTCGTCTGGATCAATAGGAGCAATAGCCGTCCCATTATCGTCTTCCTCTTCGTCTCCTTCATCATCATCATCCTCACTCCCATCGTCATCCTCCTCCTCTTCATCATCGGTTACAGGTCCGCCATTTGCAGCTGACGTGTGGGGATCATGTGAAGAAAGTAATGGTTCCTCGTGGGGGCGATTTTCGAGTATCTCGAAACATTTATGCGATATGCCTACGTAGCAAAGTTCCACTTCTGGGCGGAGGAAAATTACGTCGAGAATTTGATGAGCGAGTTCTTTGGGGTCGAATGCGGGTGTGATGTGGTCGGCGATGAAAGGAACACTGAGAGAGCGAAGATGGGGTACTTGAGGGAGGCGTTGCAGAAAGTGGTGCTAGCCATTGTTAGATATTGCAATAATGATGCAGTGATTTCAAATTGAGGGGCTTCGAAATGTACGTCAAAGGGTTATTCTCGGAACACTTACCCAGTCTTTATAGTCAATTGCAATACTTAATTCGCGCAGATTGCTCATACGGCCACTGGTGATGAAATTCAAGACATCACGGCTGGGCATCCAGGCTTTCCACTTGGAGGATTCGACTGAACTATTCACATTCCTTGGGGGTCTTTCGGAGCTATCCAATAATAGTTTTTTAAGACTAGCACGATGCCTCTTGAGTGGCCCCCGGTAGATGGATTCCTATGGTCGCGTCAGCACTCTCCTAAATACTCACACATATATTGAGCTTACGATTGTCACCGACGAGTTTGGTGCTCGTTTTCTATCTTGCAAGAATAGTGTTTCTAAAGTGTTTGGTGCCAACGTCTCTTTCAGAAATGATATTAGGGAAGGAGATGATGCGTCAGTATGGATCTTTTTAAGACTTAGATGATACAGCATTTGTGTGCTGTGCTTTGTCGAGGTATGGTTGCCTAATGGCGAGGGCGCGAAATGCTTTTTAAGTATGGACCAAAGCTTATCATGGTGCGGACAGTCGAGAATAGTCAAATTAGTCAGAACTGACCAATCGAAAGCTCTATGCAGTACATAAACAGATAAAGGAACTCTCTCCAGTTCCAAAGTTTGTAGACGTAGTTTACCCTCAAGCCTGTCTCTACCAGCAGGGAAAATTTCCGAAAAATGTGCTTGTTTTCTATTCGATGATTGAGAACGTCGCAAAGGAGGTTCTGCAGGAATATCGGAAGGCACAGGTGGTTGTAGTATGTCATTGGCTGTAGTGTCGTTATCCGATGTAAGTTGATGTTCGGATATCAGCGCAGTAAGCGAATCCATATCAGAGTGAGGCGATAATAGAGTGCTCGACAGTAAATCTTCATGGCCAGGATCAACATTCTCTGGAATAGGCTCTGCTTCGATATTGAATTCTACTCCCTGTGGATTCAGTCCACCTGACGCTACTGGAATATCTTTATCGCTCCAGCTTGGCTCCGTATAATCATTTCCGGCTATTTCGGGAAGTAAATTTTCCGCGACGTCGATGCTACTTGGTTGGGCTTGCACCTGGCTATTCGCCATGAAAGAACCAAGTCTTGGACCCTTTGTCCTCTCACTTTTTATCCTTCGTTTGTTCCGGATATCGAAGATGCGACCCAGAATGGTGCCTAATACCCCACCCAATCTTCGCTCGCCAATCTTACTGGCACCGGGCCACTTCGCTTCGTGATCAACCTGTTGGAGCTCAGGCCCGTCCCATGGAAGAGCAAAATCGCGGTGGGTGGCCTTCGCAGA
Source organism: Botrytis fragariae (assembly GCF_013461495.1). NCBI lineage: Eukaryota > Fungi > Ascomycota > Leotiomycetes > Helotiales > Sclerotiniaceae > Botrytis > Botrytis fragariae. The sequence continues at coordinate 1,852,860 of NW_023500987.1, forward strand.
GATACCAACACGAAGTTCCCGAAGTTTATCCTTTGAACGCTCTATCAAAACACTCATCTCGTCTAGATAATCTAGTTCGTCAATGTCCAACACAGACAAGCTTTGTAATGGAGGGAGTACGCTAAGTGTAGGATACTCCACACGGCCTTGTGAATATGCCATGGTTTGTGCGGGAGCCGACGGAATTATTGAGGAACCGGATGGTAATAACCAGCCTATCGAAGTCATTGTCTTCCCAGCCAACATTTGATTCGTAGTAATGGATGGCGTGCTTGGGTTTTGTGTTGAAGACATGTGAATAGCTTCGGTATTATCATGCCACCTGACCCAAACACGTTCTAACCGACATTCTTGTTTTGGACTCTTGTATTGTAAAGAGGATAGAGCAAGCCAAACGTCTCTCAACACCCCTGTTGGCATATCCCAAACAAACGTTTCTAGATTTATCATTCTAGCCACGGCCAACGCAACAAGCGTTCCTAACATTTTCCCACTTTCTTTAGTGATGAGGTATTCCTGTACCCAGTCGGTAGGTCCGTTTCCAAGGGAAAACTTTCTAGTAAACTGTGGATATTCATTACCGACACGCCTGGGGATACTAGAGGGCTCTGGTTTGGCCTCATGGCTGCAATCTATAGAATTGTCTGTTCCGCAATGCTTGCAAACAAAAGATTGTGTTGAATTTGGATTCGTGAAGGCATTGCCCATGCAGAGGGTAGAAAGTCCATAAGTAAGCGCATCGACTCCGGTCCTCGGGTCAGACGTAGCATGTGCATCGGGCCAGACGATATCAAACCGCGAATATATATAAGGTATTGCTAAATTATGTAGAGCAGAATGGGTGAGGGCAAGAGAAGTTAAGTCATTGGTATGGGTAACCTAAATATTCCATCAGCTTTGAACGAGGTGGCTGAAAGGTGAATCAATAGTCTACCTCCTTCACAATTTCTTTGAGAACATCCATGGGCAGATCCAATAATCGAAGAGGGCCATTCCTTTTCTCCACTACAGCAGACCATTCTTGTTCCTTATCCTTTGGTAGTAGGCTGGTAATTTTAGACCTCGCATCGATCATAGCCTCGTCAGCCTTTCCGGATACTGTTGGTGCAGCCATTGCACTACCGGAAGCAATAATGTCAGGTAACAAGGAATTATCAAATGGTTGTACAGCGGCGGAAGTTTTTGGACAAGAAGGGAAAGATTCATCGGATTGTGATACAATATCATCGAGTTGGGGATCAGGAGGAGGAACGTGGGCTGTCATTGCGTTGTGGTATTGCGATTTGAGTAGGTGGATTGTATATAGAATCGTTCACGGTGATGGTAGTAAGTAGTACTTTCCCCTCGGATGAGCAACCAGCATACTTGAGTGACATGTAAATTGATCATATAATGATATTGTGAGTCTCTGCGATCAAGCCATTATTCTCCGTTGATAAATTTTGGGTTTGGGAGAAGGGGGAGGGAAGCAATTAATTGTTTGAGCAAGTGGTATTAGGTGGTTGAAGTTCGTATATAGAAGAATAGTGGTACAATGAATGAACCTTATGGAGTAGGTAGGTGCTTGGGAGGTGCTTGGGAGGTGCTTGGGAGGTCAATGGATACAGCCAATTGCGGCATCGAGCTCATGTGCCACTAATGTAAGTGCCTAATGGATGATTTTCAGGCACCACTATCTCCTTCCTTACTAACTAGTATGCACCTAGGAAGGCAATATTGGGTACACCCGGACCCTATACAGTTCTATCTGCTGAATACCCGGGCACATAAAGTTGTCTCGTATTGATAACAGCAGAAGCATCTTCAAACTTCACTCTATATGGATATATTCGTGTCTATGCTCGGTCGGTACTACGTTCTGTTTTATACCCATTTTAGATGATAGAACAGATTACTCGGTATAATTACAAGAAGCTTGCGATTCCCTTAAGCATAAGAAAGGGATAAGGATCCATCCGATAGATAGATAGACTGCTCGGTAGGCATGGAAGAGACACGATAATACAACGATACGAAGTTTCAGTATTTGTTTTGGTAATGTCAATGTAGGGGGAAATTGAATAACAAAACATCATCCCATTCTGACTCTTTCCCAATCCCTTCATTTCCAATCCAAAGTTCCTTTGATACCTATATATTGATATTGATACCTACTTTCACTGCTACAGCATAACAAACACCAACATCAAATTTCGGGTTGGCACATGAGCACACACCACTTCCAAGAAACAAACCTGGAACTTGCACTTGTCTCGAGCGTGTCTTGTCCCCCAAAAACATAAGCAGCGCGACCACCACGCACACTCATCAGATCAATTTAAAGACCATCTGACACCCTGGAAACATAGATTACCAGATTAGCGACCCCTGGAACTTAAGGTTCTCTCCTAATCGTCAGTCTTGAATCCTCCCCATTTTCATGAGGCTGGCTGGCATTTGGCCTACCGTTACCTCTTACGCCTCTCCCTGACATCTACCATAAAAAAAAGTTACCTCAATACCTCATTACCCCATTCGTCCTGTGCCTGTTTGAGTTTATTATCGCATTTCATTGTCAAGATATATTAATGTTCTTACAACCATCATACACAATCAGAGAGTTCTACAATCTGAAGTCGCATACCTGAACATTGGGAAAAGATAAATCTGATCTCCTAAGGACATTGAACGAAGACTTGGTATCCTCCCCCTCAAACCTCCCTTCCTCTCTGTCTACCTGTCGCATAACTGCTCTTCAAGGGGACAAGATGTCGTCCACCTCTCGAACTCGACCCAATCGTCGGGTGAACAGTCTTGCAAATAGTGAGCGCATGTCCATATCTCGAAATAGTTCTCGATCACGACCGAAAGCTATTGGTTATACCGATGCATACACATTCGCCCTCAGGGTTGCATATCTGCACCACCTTCTTCAACCTCGACGAAAGACCAAACAATACATCCCCGCAGAGAGAAAGATCATTTCGAGGAAGAGTGTCATGATAGGAGAGTTGATGCAGGATTTTTCTCTTATGAAGGATACAAAAACCAAATTCCCCCATGGATTTATGTCGCAGCTAGAGAAGCGCTTGCAAGGAGTCTTAACAGGAACTGAGAGGCGCCCAGAATACAAGGAGCCGGCTGTCAAGAGAACCTTCGCAGAGGCCTATACAGCTCTTACTGAACCAGGATTTCGAAAGCGTATGGACAAAGAGAGACGTGTTGAAGACTTGGTTTTGATATTCTATTCAAATACCACTAAATCTTTACAAAAGGGCAAAGCAGCGGATGATGAATCGTGGAAAGCCCTTGTGGATCGCCATGTGGCTCTGTTCGTGAGACTAATCAGTGCAACTCTCAAGGATCTTGACAAGGACAAAGACCGACCCGAGCTGATGAGTCGTTTGTCAACCTTGGAGAATAAGCTATTGACGAATTCGCAAGATCTATACGTCAACTCTTCCACTGCTCCTGGCGGGGGGCATTCCATTGAAGTGACCGCACCAGTGAGCTACGATGTTAAGGATATGCCTATGGCACAAGTTGTTGGAAGAATATTTGGTATGAGTAATTCGGAAGTTCAAACAGACATTGACTTGAACAAAAGTATCTGGACGGAGTCCGCAGCGCTCAATGATCTGAAATCTTACCAGCATTGCTTGAATGCAAACACTAAACGAACTCTACGAAGCGATGATTTTGACGTTGATGAGGGATACCAGACGTGGAAGAGGTCAGAAATACCAGAACTCTCGGCCATGATTTCTGAGATACTTCAGGCTAGGCCAGATCTTGTCAAGGCCTCCGGCAAGAATAGAGCTCTCCCACCACTCCCACCACTTTCCATGACCACTTCAGGTGCTGAGGATCAAGCATATGCAGACTTAGCCAAATCTATAGCTATAACAAGCCCCATAGATGGAGGCTCTGGCTACAATTTCGAACAACCCGCAGATATGTCTTCATTGTCCCTGGAGGACGATGAACCCTCGAAGATATTTCTGGAAGAGTCCACATATACATTTATACCGACAGACACACGAGCATACTATCGAACAATCTTAACTTATGCCATGACCTATGATCAGATCCATGCTCAAGCTGACGGTGCCGAATCTCAGCCTCTCAGCAAACAGTCTCTCGAGTTGTTGACCGAATTGTGTGTTCGCTGGAGAATTCCACAAATCTCAAGGCTCGTTCTGTTCTTAGATGTCGCAAGCCAAAAATTCTTAGACCAGGAGATTGGGCTTGATGAGCTTGATAGCGCCTTTGAGTTTATCAAGAACCCACCATCGTCTTTGGAAACAAAACGTGCAAATACGCATACACATTCTGCGAGTCTGTCTTCTTTCGATCAGAATGAATGGACGATACATGATTTTGCTTTATACCGTCAAACTTTGACAAGTCTACATGACGCACTTCTCCGTGATCTATATGATCTTCTACAACATTGCTATGAAGCTAAGCCGCCTTCTCCTGGCCCAGTCCTGCTCATCTTAGAAACCCATATCAAAAATGATCCCTTATTCTCAACAAGCCCTGGTGGCTACGATACTTATGTCGAACAGTTGATTGAGGGTCTTAAATCTAAAGCGGCAGAAGTGTATAGGGAATATCTTGAAGCAGAGGTTCCTCAAAATCAAGAGGAATGGGAATTTTTCCATGTTGTTCAATTGGGAAAATCTGTCGTAAAATTATGTGAGCGGATTCAGAAAAGATATCGGAAAAATCCCGAAATCATGGGTGTCAATCCTCTAACAATCCTTGTCGAGACGATGTTTCCTAGCTTTGAGGATGATGCGAATGATTTAATCCAAAGAATCTTACACGTAGCACATACCAACGAAAGCGAAGTCCCTTTACAAGATGGGTTTGACCTATATAAGGAACTTGTTGAGATCCGCAGTATTCATCATAACGTTCTGCCCAGTAGATCCTTCGCTTTCAATATTGAGGATTTGCTTGCTGACTTTGTTTGGCGCTGGATTCGCAGTGCTGATGTGAAAACAGTAGATCTTGTTGACCAAGCTATCAAACAAGATCAATTTCAGGTTCGCTCGGATAATCCTGACCAAACCCCATCAGATGATGAACGTCATAGTGTGTCTATCATTGATGTATTCCGTCTCTTCAATCAAATGGCTGATCAGATCTTCCAACTCAACTGGGCCGACACAATCCAGCACGCCAAATTCATGACAGCTTTGTCGAAATCCTTTGGCATTGGGTTGGCGAGATATTGCGAAGTCATCGAGCAAAAGTTCTCGAAAGAGATGGACAGACTGTCTCCCGCGCAAGAAGCGGCTGCAACACAAACAAAACAGGAGAAGTGGATGCAACTGGCTAAAGAGGCTTGGAATAACAAGGAGAAGATAGAACCTTTTCAATTCTACCCTGAAGTAAGTTCAATACATGCAAATGTAGAAGGTCATGTCTAATGCAATTACAGTCATTTGTTAAGCTCAACAATATCGAATATGCCGTGCAGCAACTTGATGCACTTGAGAAGACAATAAACGTCGATGCATGTGCAGAGCTTCTTGCCAAAAACGCACCACCGGTAGAGAAAAAGAGAAGAACTGCGAAATATGTATTTACCATCAAGATCGTGGAGGGCGAGGATCTCAAGTCTTGTGACCCGAACGGCACCAGCGATCCATATGTCGTTCTCGGCGACGAATATCAAAAACGCTTAGCCAAGACTCGAGTCGTGATGAGAAGTCTCAATCCTCGGTGGGATGAGTCCGTGGATATAACAGTCCAAGGTCCATTGAACATTATTGCGACAATTTGGGACTGGGATACATTTGGTGACCATGATTATGTTGGAAGAACTTCTTTGAAATTGGATCCAGCTCACTTCAGCGACTATATGCCTCGTGAGTACTGGCTTAACCTTGATACTCAAGGTCGTTTATTGTTGCGTGTCAGTATGGAGGGTGAACGTGATGATATTCAATTCTATTTTGGTAAGGCATTCCGATTGCTAAAGAGAACTGAAAGAGATATGACGCGAAAGATCACGGACAAGGTACGTTTAAGTTTATCAACAATTCTGCAACTCCATACCATAGACTAACGATCATAGCTTTCGCAATATATTAATAATAGTCTCTCGCATGAAGCCCTAAGGGGCTTACTATCTCGAGGTATTTCAGTAGCATCGGTAACCAGTCTCTGGAAGAACAGACAATCGATAGCTCCAACCTTGACCCCTCAAGACGTCGAGAACGCTTTGAAGCCACTGTTCAATTACTTCGATGAGAATTTCGCTATTATGAAGCAGACTCTAACAGATGCATCCATGATTATGGTAATGACTCGACTATGGAAGGAAGTTCTCATCGCACTTGAGAGTCTCCTAGTACCCCCTCTTTCAGACAAGCCATCTACTCAAAGACCTCTCACGCAACAAGAAATGGACATTGTTTTCAAATGGCTCGAACTTCTATTCGAATTCTTCTATGCCCGGGACGAGCAAACTGGCGAAGCAATGGGAGTGCCCACTGATGTTCTCAAGTCCCCTAAATATCACGAACTCACCTCACTCAATTTCTTCTACTTTGACACCACCGATAATCTCATCCGCACCTCGGAAAGAATGGCCACTGCAACCGCTCAACGTGCTCAACAACAACGCAATCGTCTTTCGGCGCCTGCTACTCTCGGTGCTTCTTTTGGTGGTCTGATGGGTTCGACTTCAATGCGCAGGAGTAAGAGTATTATGTTGAGCAGAAATTTGGGAACTATGAAAAAGGCCAAGGAAGAAAAGAGGAAACAGGCACAGGCTGATCCGAGTGATGATATGATTTTGAGAATTCTAAGAATGAGACCGGAGGCAACGGCTTATTTGAGAGATAGGAGTAGGCAAAAGGAGAGATTAGCAGCTGCTGCAGCGGCCGAAATGATTGTGAGACAAAGTTTGGCAAGTGGAGGTGGACCAAGATTTGGAGCAAATAATCTACCTCGGAGATAAAGGAGGTTGGCTCTTTTCAATGGAGAGAAAGATGGGATCTATGCATGACGGGAATTAATTATGAGTCTATGACAGGAGACGGGATAAGATGGTAGGCGTTATTCTTTTAACTGAGAGATACCACTGGCATATTTGTTTTGGGATTTAGATATTCTTTATTCCTTTTCTCTGAGGTTTCGGTGGGGTTTGGTGAGATTTGTTTTGTTACTTTGGGGATTTGGGCAGAAGATGGGAGGTTTGTGGAAAGATATTCGGGAAAGTCAACGGAGGCAGATACGTAACTAATTATTGAGATGATCATTTGAACATCTCGCAGAGAAGGGATTTGTGTGTAGGTTGATTGATGGATTTCTGGCTGCTAGGGGTTGGGTTTTAGTTGTGGCGGTTGCTTGGTTTGGTTTGGTTCTGGTTCTGGTTCTGGTTTGGTTTGGTTTGGCTGGACTGGACTGAGGTGGAGGGGGCAATGAGGTGAGGGTGAGAGTGAAAGGAAGGGGCGGTGGCTTTATGTATATATGTATGTAGGTTAGGTATGTAGAAATACTGAGATATTAATTTGAAAACCCTATGACTTGAATAGGATTGTGTGTTTTGTGGGTGGAAGGAGAGGGGAGGGGGGATGGAAATGCAGAACGTGAGTGAGTGAATCAGATGGAGTATAGTGTGATATTATATGATGTGGTGGGATGGGATGGGATGGGACGGGATGAGGCCAAATGCCGGGAAATATCTTGGAACCTGTAGCTCTTTTGCGAAATATATAGTGGATTTATTTGTATTTGTATTTGTATATGTATATGTATATGTATATATATGTATATATATGTATATTCTATCTATAAATAAGTTTACTTACTAAAAGAAGTTGGTTGTGAAACTAGAGAAATCAGGGAAGCTTATTTTGGGGGGGATTTTTTTGGATTAGATAAGTAGGGAGGTAGGTAGGTAGGTAGGTGTTTTATAGGTAGGTACTTGATGACTTGATGCTAGTTTATACTGACTGACTGATTGGTGGGTTTGTGTAGAGTCTTGGTTTGATTTTGATGTTGAATTGGTTTGTTCATGAAAATATTGGGGGTTTTGGGGGATGGGTTTGGTGATGGGTTGGATATAGAGAGAGGTGGGTAGATATGTAGGTGTTTGTATTTCTCAGAATCGGAATCGGAATTAGAATCGGAATTAGAATTAGAATTAGAATTAGAAGTAGAATTAGAAGTAGAAGTAGAATGTATTTGTGATTTTTTGTGATTTTTTGTGATTTTTTGTAGGTTGGTATGTGAGAGGAAAATATATGTATGTATGTATATTGCTGTGTTGTGCTGTGCTGTGCTGTGCTGTGCTGTGCTGTGCTGTGCTGTGCTGTGCTGTGCTGTGCTGTGCTGTGCTGTGCTGTGCTGTGCTGTGCTATACTATTCAATCCATTCTAAACTCCCACTTTCATTTTTCGATTTCCTCATTTCCTCATTTCTAATTTTCCATTTTTGGAGGGGGAGGGGGAGGAGGGGAGTTTCCATTTCGAAATTTGGATTTCAAATTTCGATTCTCAAATTCTCAGTGTCGGATTTCGATGATGGGATTATCAAATCGATGAACACGCAAAGAGGCAAAGAGGCAAAAAGTAAAATGGAGAATGAGAATCCGATGCTGGGATCGAGACGGGGATTCTTGTTATACCTAGTAGTACCTACGGGGATTTTTTGGTGGTGTGGAGGGAGGGAGGAATGGGGGAGTAGAGGGAATAGAGAATGGCCAGTAGATTTGGGTGGTTGGATAGGGCTGTTGTGGTTTAGTTGAAATATGGTGGGTGGTGGGTAGGCGGTGGGTAGGTGGTGGATGGGATTTGTGGAATTGGGTTGGTGTGGTGTGGTATGGTATGCGATGGCAAGGTAAGGTAAGGGACCTGTGGCGGGGGAGGTAGAAAGAGATAAATGTAGGGAGGCAGGCTATTGGGCTGGCATGGGGATGTGTTCGTTGGGCTGGAGGATGGAGTGTTGAAGATGTAGTATGTGTGGGCTAGGTGATGGAGGGTGAGGATGAGATGGAGATGGAGATGGGATATGATATGATATGATATGATATGATATGATATGATATGTTTGATAGCAAGACTTGCAGATAGTATTATAGCTTCTCGATATACATAATATCAAACTACCATATATTTTACAAGCGTCTCTCAGGCTCTCTATCCGCCTGACAAAAGCAAATCATTCTATATTATACATACGACGGGACATTCACACGGTAAGTAATCAGGTCTGAGAGCCCGCACTGCACCTGATGAGAGAAACAAATGGAGACGTGCTATCTATCGGTAGATCTACAAATACACATATTCTTTCGTACATGTCCTTCGTACGCTGCAAAAGATCCGAAGCGCCGGCCGACTCGTAGCCGAGCCTTATTTATGGAGATGCGAATGGGAGCGTGCTGGTTAGGGTATAGTGTGTAAGTATGTAAGTATTTGGGACTGGGCAGCTTGGGCAAGCGTGGCAAGCATGGCAGCTCGGTGCTAAAGTAGGGAAATAAAGGGTCCACTGTACCAAGGATTTTTAGGACCCTGAGATTTTGGAGAGAGGGAAAGAAGAGAGAATTGACTCGCATTTTGGGATGGGAAAAGGTTTTCGGGGATTGGTGTGGTTTTGTGTGTTGTTTTTCGGATTTGAGGGATTGGTTTGGAGAACCTTTTGGAGGATCTTTTGGAGGATCTTTTCGAGAATCTTTGGGAGAATCTCTTGAAAGAATCCTTTGTCACTGACTCACTGGTGATTTGTATGAAAATTTCGGTAATTGTTTTGATAACCAAATTTGATAAAGAAATTGAATTTAGATCAGCTCAGGGCGTCATGAAAGCCAAGAAAAGAGAAGTATGAAAACTGGAGCTTCTTTGAATGAGGCTCATGGAGCATGAAGCGGCTCTTTCATGCGATTTTTTTGCTTTGTTGGCCTCGGTCTTGCCGTGTATGAAGCTATTGATGGATGGGTTGAAGCAAACCAAAGAAAAAAGGGCTGGTAGGGTATGTCAGGATATCTTATTGGTAACGGTAACGGATGATTGAGCCTTTGAACAAAAATCCGTACGGTACGACGGAGTACACAGCCTCCGCATGGATTTTGATAAGGGGGCAGTCAATGCCAATCAAGACCGGTACGTCCGTAGATAGTTCCCACTCATGCCATTTGCGCATGCAGATTGCACAATCCCCGAAGTTAAGCAAAAGACGAACTATTGGTGCTTCATATTTCGAAGGCCGCTTTTTGAGATGGAAAAAAGGAATTGGAGGGGCTCGAGGGCTTCTCGTGCTCCCGTGTCATGGTACACGTTTTGTTGTGGTTGAAGCAGCGGTGTATTGAAAAGAAAATGGGAAGTACTAACCGAAAAACGTCCCATCAGCTAGTTGGGTGGATGCTTACACTTGTAGGTAGGTTCGCTTTTTCAGGCAATAAGAATTAAGTTGATGCATGCAACCGTTGTCGATCCCTTCTCGAAACTGACACCAAAGTTTGATTGCACCAGGCCTTGTTGGTCGTGAATCTTGGTCTGATGGAAGCGGAAAAGGAAGATCGGGCGCAGAGATCTACTTGAATGATCTATAATCTGAAACGTTTCAATTCTGTGATTCCTGCGATTTCGGTGACACAGTTTTTGATTTGACAAATTGACATATCAAGGCTTGTAAGGGTTCAAAAGATTAATGACTCTCTCTCTCTCTCTCTCCGGTAGACGATGGCGGCCTCTGGTCTTGAGTCGGAATATATCGAATGATCTAACTTCTCTCTCTCTCTCCAGGTTTATCCCCAGATTACACCGTTTCTAAGATTGGCTGCGTTGTTCGAATCATGCCAGGAACCCAACGTGTTGGCAAGGAAGTCTTAGGAAGGGAAGGATGAAATAGATGGGATGGAGGGATGGAGGGATGATGGATGATGGATGATTGATGAACATTAAACACAAGGAACCGTTATCCAAAACCTGGCGATACGAAGTACACAATTAAAAGCCTAAAAGCCTCAGCCGTCAGTGTCAAATCGATCTCACTCGTGATGCTTTCAGAGACTCGTGATATGATGATTGAAGTATATTCCACTTTAACTTGGGCACGATAGGAAGCAAGTGTGCTAACGATATGGCCGAGTACTGCATCTGCATATTGAGGCGAGCAGCAGTTGGAAAGAAGGGTCATTGGATAGAAGAAAAGATCATTTCCTCCAATATAAAGCAAAAGCGTCGTGGGGTGAATATGTCGTGGTCAGAGTGGAAGAATGTGAGATGGGATACGATTCGTTCGTTCACCTACTTGGGTATGGATTGGCAAATGTATCCCTGGGACACACAAGCCATTCAGGATTCTTACCTTTCTTTTCATCCCTTGCTCGTTGAAAAGGTTGAATTTGACGTTTCTTCTGTGATAGGTCTAATAATGATCAGTTTCGAAGCGGAGAGGAAGTCGAGAAGCCGGTGTGTAGCTGGGTATGAATTCGTAGTCGACAGCAATAAGGAAATACATAGCTAAGAGACGCTTGCGATTGTTATTTGATAGATATATTTATAGAATGGAAACTATTTTCTGTTCTTTTTCTTTATTCTTTGTGGTTTTAATTTTGAATTGTTTTCTCTTTCTCTTTCTCTTTCATCTCTTCGTCCTTTTCTTCTTCGGCCCTCGATCATGAATTTTATATTAGATGAATTAGTATAACTTAAATGTATATAGTGAAATTCCGTACATGCTCGATATCCACGTCACGGAAGGTTTGGTCCCTATGGAACACACCTAGGTAAGCGATAAACTGCTGAACCGCTAAGCCCCTGTGATTGAAGTTAGATAAGTGAAGTGAATTTGGGGGAACCCTGAAAGTAAAAGATCCCAACCCAAGAACCCGAAACTCAAAAAGCCATAATACCATACCGTACTATTATACTACACCATCCCATATCAGACCATACAAATCAATACCAGCAAATCAATTCCAGTTCCAGTACGGTACCATACAATATCCAAGGGCGAGAGAAGCTTCCTCTTCCTCTACCTCTCGACCTGCCTACCGACCGACATAGGTAGACATATCTTCGAGTACAATTTCCTCCCCACCGACAATATCATCCAATTGTGCATACGTCGTAAGTACAGAAAACACTCTTCTTTCTTTCTTCACACAGTGCAATACACAAACATAAAAAAAGAGAGAAAGAATTTAGATCCTCCAAGACGACAAGAACAGCTGCTACTTCCACCCCCTCCCTCCCCTCTTTAGCAGTATTCATCTGCAAGAAAAACTACCGACCTAGTATATTTATTCTCTCGTGTCCGGAATACAACCAAGTCACACTCACACCTCACACTTCTCACTTTGCATCTCAAACCTCACACAACCTCTTCTAACTTCTCTCCTCGAACTTAGAATTTTTCTGTATTATAATTTATCTATCATCACCGTTTTTTACCTTATCACCCCATCCATTCCCTTTCCACCCATTCTATCAGGGTCTGTCCTGTTTTAAAATTCCTTCCAATCGGAAATCGGCATTGTCGCTTCGTAGTGGAGATCAAAAGTTGTCGACCTGACAAGGGAGACAAGCCGTTGGACTTTCTACTAGAGAAAAGACATCCACTTCACGCATCTTCAAAAGAGTTGAGGTAATTCTTATTTTGCTCTCAATCATTGTATTAATTCTTCCCCTTTTCCCTCGATTTCAGAGCGTCATGCAATCGTGAAGTCTTCTTTGACTCACTCACTCACTCACCCACCCATTCATCTCAACCTAACAAAGTTGCAGCTCGTCCACTCCTTGACACCACTACCTCGTATTACATTTACCGATCGAAAAATCCGACTCCGTCGAAGCGGGTAACTCAGATTTTTGACTTCATGGTAGACGGAAAATTCTTTGTTACGACTTAGCAGCCTGGCTGCATATACAGAGACCAAAATGGGGGATTCTACAATAGCACACACTATTGCGATCCTGCAAACTCTCGCATTATCGAGTCTCGAACTTCCACCAACGAATGTTTACGGCAACAAAGGGATTAGGTTACCAGGTGCAGCTACATCAGAGAAGCTTGCCCTCGAACGAGAACTTACGGCCTTGGTATCAAGAGTTCAAAGACTAGAAGCAAAGGCGATCACAGTCAATAATCAAGCCCTACCAGATACACCGAATGAATTGGGAGCACCATCTGCTTTCGCAGATGTGCTCACCGGTGCTCCATCCCGAGCCTCGAAGAGTAGTACTACATCTCGACAACAACTCGTCAATTCGTTGCTTGCCGCTAGAGAAGCGCCCACCGGCGGTGAAAGACCTCCTAAATTTACAAAATTGAGTGACGAGGAACTCGAAGCACTCCGCGAACATGTCGACGACCAATCGAAACAACTCGATAGTCAAAAATCCGAGTTGGCCGGTGTACATGCTCAACTGTTTGAGCAGAAGCAAAGACAAGAACAAGCACTTAACGTTCTCGAGGTCGAACGCGTAGCAGCTCTCGAAAGAGAACTGAAGAAGCATCAACAAGCCAACGAGGCTTTCCAGAAAGCTCTACGGGAAATAGGAGAGATTGTCACAGCTGTAGCTAGAGGTGATCTCAGTAAGAAGGTACAAATCCACTCCGTGGAGATGGACCCTGAGATTACCACTTTCAAGCGGGTAAGCATATCATGTCAGAGTTTTCCCCATCTACCCTCTCTAACTCTTTTCTTAGGTTATCAATACCATGATGGATCAGCTTCAGATATTCTCTAGTGAGGTTTCTCGTGTGGCTAGAGAGGTCGGCACAGAAGGTATTCTCGGTGGACAAGCCAAGATTTCTGGTGTTGATGGTACCTGGAAGGAGTTGACTGACAATGGTATGTATTTACCATTTTGGAGGCCTTGTTTATTTTATCTGGGCGAACTTACTAATTATTTACAGTCAACGTCATGGCACAAAATCTCACCGATCAAGTACGAGAAATTGCCTCCGTCACTACTGCTGTAGCCCATGGAGATCTCACACAAAAGATTGAGAGACCAGCCCAGGGTGAGATACTCCAACTGCAACAAACTATCAATACCATGGTGGATCAACTGAGAACGTTCGCCGCCGAGGTTACCCGCGTAGCAAGAGATGTAGGAACTGAAGGTATCCTTGGGGGTCAAGCAGAAATCGAAGGCGTCCAGGGCATGTGGAACACATTGATAGTGAACGTCAACGCTATGGCCAATAACCTCACTACACAAGTGCGCGATATAGCCATTGTCACAACAGCTGTCGCAAAGGGAGATTTGACACAGAAGGTTCAGGCAGAATGTAAGGGTGAAATCAAGCAGTTGAAGGAGACTATAAATTCCATGGTGGACCAATTACAACAATTTGCGCGAGAGGTCACGAAGATTGCTAGGGAGGTCGGTACCGAAGGTAGACTGGGTGGGCAAGCAACAGTGCATGATGTTGAAGGCACTTGGAGAGACCTCACCGAAAATGTGAATGGTATGGCCATGAATCTTACGACACAAGTACGAGAGATCGCAAAGGTTACCACCGCTGTCGCCAGAGGAGATTTGACCAAGAAGATTGAAGTGGAAGTTCAGGGAGAAATCGCTTCGCTGAAAGATACCATCAACACCATGGTGGACAGACTTGGCACATTCGCTTTTGAGGTTAGCAAAGTCGCCAGGGAGGTCGGAACTGATGGGACCCTTGGTGGGCAAGCGCAAGTTGACAACGTCGAAGGAAAGTGGAAAGACCTCACCGAAAATGTGAACACCATGGCCAGAAACTTGACTACTCAAGTACGAGGTATCTCGACTGTTACACAAGCTATTGCCAATGGAGACATGAGTCAGAAGATTGAGGTTGCTGCTGCGGGTGAAATACTCATACTAAAAGAAACCATAAATAACATGGTAGACAGATTGAGTATCTTCTCCAATGAAGTGCAAAGAGTCGCCAAAGATGTGGGTGTGGATGGTAAGATGGGTGGTCAAGCTGACGTTGCCGGGATTGGCGGCCGTTGGAAAGAGATCACGACGGATGTCAATACCATGGCTAACAACTTGACAACTCAAGTGCGCGCCTTTGGTGATATTACTAACGCTGCAACCGATGGCGACTTCACAAAGTTGATCACTGTCGAGGCATCTGGAGAGATGGATGAGTTGAAACGAAAGATCAACCAGATGGTCTACAATTTGAGGGACAGTATTCAAAGAAACACCTTAGCTAGGGAGGCTGCCGAATTCGCCAACAGAACGAAGTCTGAATTCTTGGCCAACATGTCTCACGAGATTCGAACACCTGTTAGTACCACTCCATTCCCCACTCTGTTTTTTCTGGCATTACGCTCGAGTGCCTTTTCAATTGTCTGTACTAGCTTGAGCATTGAAATGCTCTACGTAGCAGGCTCTCTGGTTTATCACTGCCCCCTTTTACCAAATCTTTCATTCTCCTTAACCTAATGCATATACTTTTTCGCTAACATTGGTGATAGATGAACGGTATCATTGGCATGACTCAGTTGACCCTCGACACCGATCTTACTCAATATCAACGAGAAATGCTCAACATTGTTCACAACTTGGCCAACAGTTTATTGACAATCATTGATGATATTCTCGATTTGTCAAAGATCGAAGCAAACCGTATGATCATGGAGGAGATTCCATACACTCTTAGAGGAACCGTCTTCAATGCACTCAAGACTCTTGCTGTCAAGGCAAATGAGAAATTCTTAGATCTCACTTACCGCGTGGATAGCTCAGTTCCAGACCACGTGGTTGGTGATTCGTTCCGTCTTCGACAAATTATTCTTAACTTGGTTGGAAACGCTATCAAGTTCACAGAGCATGGTGAAGTTTCTTTGACGATTCAAAAAGCCGAGCAAGATCATTGTGCGCCAAATGAATATGCAGTCGAGTTCTGCGTTTCTGACACTGGTATCGGTATCCAAGCTGATAAACTCAACTTGATTTTCGACACTTTCCAACAAGCAGACGGATCTATGACTAGAAAATTCGGAGGTACTGGTCTAGGTCTATCAATTTCGAAGAGACTTGTAAACCTCATGCGTGGAGATGTTTGGGTCAAGAGTCAGTACGGAAAGGGCAGTTCATTCTACTTCACATGTACAGTCCGCCTCGCAACCTCAGATATCAGCTTCATTCAGAAACAACTCAAGCCATATCAAGGTCACAATGTTTTGTTTATCGACAAAGGACAGACTGGCCATGGCAAAGAAATAATCACTATGCTTACACAACTTGGTTTGGTACCCGTTGTTGTCGACTCTGAGCAGCATACCATTCTTCTCGGCAATGGAAGAACCAAGGAGAAGATTGCTTCAACTTACGATGTGATTGTTGTGGACTCCATTGAGTCCGCTCGAAAACTGCGATCAATCGATGAGTTCAAGTATATCCCAATTGTCCTCTTGGCTCCTGTTGTCCATGTCAGCTTGAAGTCTGCTTTGGATCTTGGCATCACTTCTTACATGACCACCCCATGTTTAACGATCGATCTTGGCAACGGTATGATTCCTGCCTTGGAGAACCGAGCTGCACCCTCATTGGCGGACAACACGAAATCCTTCGACATTCTCTTGGCCGAAGATAACATCGTCAATCAACGCTTAGCAGTGAAGATTCTAGAAAAGTATCATCACGTCGTTACTGTCGTTGGCAATGGTCAAGAAGCACTAGATGCTATCAAGGAGAAACGATACGATGTTATTCTCATGGACGTTCAAATGCCAATTATGGTAAGTGCAATCTGCAGTCACATTATAATACGGGAGAGAGATGACTAACACCATTGTAGGGAGGATTCGAAGCAACTGCTAAGATTAGAGAGTACGAACGAAGTCTTGGAACGCAAAGGACGCCTATTATCGCACTTACAGCACACGCTATGTTGGGTGATCGCGAAAAATGTATTCAGGCCCAAATGGATGAATATCTTTCTAAGCCTCTGAAACAAAATCATCTCATCCAGACGATCTTGAAATGTGCAACTCTTG
Source organism: Botrytis fragariae (assembly GCF_013461495.1). Classification (NCBI taxonomy): domain Eukaryota; kingdom Fungi; phylum Ascomycota; class Leotiomycetes; order Helotiales; family Sclerotiniaceae; genus Botrytis; species Botrytis fragariae. The sequence goes on from NW_023500987.1 coordinate 1,869,808, forward strand.
GAGGTGCATTACTCGAGAAGGGTAGGGAGGTTAGGCAATCCGCTAATGAAGAGAGCCCCAACTCGCAAAATGGTACTCGCGGTACACAGCATCCTGCATCGAGTCCCACACCAGCCCATATGAGACCGGCTATCGAGCCTCGTGCATACACGACCACTGGCCCTATCAATCATGGAAGTGTGGAGAGTCCTTCACTTGTAACGGCAGATGCTGAGGATCCACTTGCGAGGGTAAGCACTTGCTGATTCACATTCCAAATTCCACAGAGCCTGTACTAAGCAGTTCTGTAGCTTCTAATGCGTGCGCATAGCAGCTAGTGTGAGATTCATCTTGGTCGAAGTTCGATGATATATGCATGGATTGATGGGCACAGAAAAGCTCTGCCATTATTTCCATTTTCCTTTTCGTAGATACCACCAACTGCGAGTACTTGTTGTTCTTTTCGATTATCTCATCCAAACCTATTTTCAGAATGGCGAAGGGCGTTTTGGGGGAAAGGGAATAAACCACGTTTCGTCAAATAAATTTGGGCGAAGTATCTTTGTTTGGTGCATGGAATTGCCTTGTTTTATTTCACCCATCCGAGAAATTTCTCAGAGGGCTCAAATCAATTTACTTTCATAACACTCGTTCCTGTGCGAACTGGAAGTGTTTGCTACTATTACTACTTTTTTTGGCGGTGGAGAATTATGCATTGATGAGAATTTGGTGGATGGTTTGATGGAAGGGCGGGGATATTGAATGCTAGTGATTATGATGATGGATATGTATGGTGTGAGGGGTAAAGAGGGTATTTGAAGAGAGGAAGTCAAATGGATGTGAAAGGTTCGATGTATGTATGGAGATGAGAATAAATGAGAATCATGATGCACATTGATATGATTTATATGGTTTTTGACTCTACGTAGTGTACTTTTGGTACTTGGTGAGTTACTTTTTTTTATATAAAAAATCCCTAGGGGAGCTTGCGTTAGATTTTTATCAAAGCTAAGGACCTTTTCGTTGTGCGGGTGCGGGTGTGTGGATGAGAAAATAACAAGTGCTGAAGGTTTTTCTGCCTATCTATCAATAGACCTTCCGAATATGCAATGCATACTCACTCATCCAGTGTATTTGTTGTTTGGAACCCTGCTAGCTAACTGACTATTTAGTTATAACACAACCTTATGTCGAGCGAGAAGTTTATTAATATTGTGTTCTGGAGGTTGTTGTTAGTTGGATGGATGGATGGATGGATGGATGATTGGTTGGTTGGTTGGTTGGTTGTGTTTTTTATATATGGCTTTGTTGGAGTTGGAGTTGGAGTTGGAGTTGAATTGAATTGAATGATTAGGAGGGAGTTGGCGGGTTGAGTGGAATGGTTCCTGGGAGGAGGGTATTGGGATGTCAGTGTGTGCCACTGTGTGGTTTGATTTTGGATTTGTTTTGATATGTCTTATTTCGCTTCTAGATTCTCAGATCTAGTCTCCCCTCCTCTTCTATTCCCTCGTTGATATCTATCCCCCTCATCTATCCCACCCTTCTCTCTCTCTCTCTCCCTCTCTCGCTCGAATTTAGAAAATAGAAACCAAGAACTACACACTACAACCCACAAATTGCAATTCACCACCTCCCTCCTCACTCAACTAATATCCAACACCCAATCGCCTCTCAGCCCCTCCCCTTCTCTCCTCTCTCACAACCACCCAAACCCCACAATCTCCATTTTCTATCTATTCACTCCCAAGATCTCCGCTCGCTTTGGGTGTATATAGAAGGCTTTTGCAATTTCGATCTTTGGTATGTAAAAGCGATGGATGGGGTGTAATGAGTGAGTAGTGATTGTGATTTGTGATTTGTGATTTGTGAGATTTGTGGGATTTGGAAAGTAGTCTGTTTATAAAGATGGAAGGAGGGGGGAGAAGGGAGAAAGTAAATTCGCTTCTATTCAAAAATATAAATCTATAGCAAAAGAGGGAAAGAGAGGAGGGAAGAGGAAGAGAAAGAAAAACAAGGAAACATAAGATTCCAGATGAATATCAAGGGGAAACTTGAAAGTAGAAGATGCGTTGTAGAATCTAGATACAGAAGTGGATAAGGATGAGGATGAGGATGAGGAAACGCATGGCTGATTTATCACGATATAGTAAGGATTTTCTTTATGAGCCTCGTGCTTGGTTTCTGTACTTGTATCTTTATACATACACGAATGCATGAGCTCATGAGTCTACGAGTCCATCAAATCTCAACCTCCTAAATTCTAACTCCAAATCCTCAATTGTCTTTCAAGTTGAGTCAGTCTCTACTTTTCACTGACGCAGAGTTGAGTGAGTGAGTGAGTATCTCGTAAGAATTCACGTAAAAGTTGAATGGATGAATCATTGAGTTTTATCATTATGATATAACAGAAGTATTGCATCACAGATAGTAAAGTAAGTAATACACTTGGTTTCGTTAACTTTCCAAGATTCCCAGTTTCCATCACAGAAGAATACATTTTTTAAACTACACATGCGCGGTATCATTCGATTTCTGTTACATCCAAAAACATAGGTATAGATAGTACAAATCGTACAAACAGTATAATCCACTCATCATCCTCATCCGTAATTACTATTCAAAAATGAAAACCAGCCAGCCAACTAACCACCTTCCTTAATGCAATGCAATACAAATGCGAAAAATAAAATCGGACCCCCATCATCCCTCATTAGAATGCCGTTATATATACAACCATCCAGAAACCCACCCCAAGATCCGAAATTTTGTCCCTCTTTTCGCGATAATTTTTTTTACCCCTTGTACGTATAGTATATTTCCTCCGCACATCACATTACCAGTATATTATGCAAAAACAACAAATGCAGCTGCAGCGACAGCAACAATGATACTCGTGAATCTGTTTCCTCCCAGGGCTGCCGCATCAGAAGAAGCAGAAACTTCTCCGACGATGTACGCAGGATCGTAGACCACATCGCTAGTATCCAGCGTACCGTTCCAACAGTATCTGTCGAAACAAGCCGTACATGCGTCGGGAACGGTAGTGTTGGTCTTGTACAGCGAGCGGGAGATAACTGCGCAGGCAACGCAGGTTGGCCACTCGGGATCGATGGTGGAGTTACCCATGGTAGCGACGTTGTAGCCGTTTTCAATGATGAGATTGCGTTCGGTGGCGTTGTAGGAGGGGTCGAAAGTCGAGACGTTGGATTGGTAGATGTAGGGAGCGTTAGGGATGTAGATGACTAGGGGTGTTGGGCCAGTGGAATTGGAAGGATCGCAACCGAAGAAACTGGGGCGTTTGTTGAGTCCCAGGTTGACGAATGTGTTTTGGCCTGGAATCGAGGGGAATGCGGTTCCGTTTGCGATGGTTGCGTTTTGGGAACGCTCGTGGGTTGCGACAAGGGATGTTCCGTTGGGCCAGAAGTAGGTGGTGTCGGCGGATGAATCGATTGCGAAGATTACATCTACTTCACGGATAGGTTGGATGAGAGGATAAAGAGGGATGTTTTGACCATCCTCACCACCATCAACCAAATCTAATTGAGTAGTTTGGGCATTGCGGTTGGTTTCGTTGTTGAATGCGTAAAAGGGGTTAGGCTGATATTGCGCAATATCATTGTTGATGAATCCGATCTTGTCGAGAATGGCGGTAAACGCGTCGGTGACAATAGTTGGAAGCGAACTTTCATTGGCTTGAATCAAAAATTGGTTGAAGAGTGAGGACGAAGTACCCATCACGTAGCCGACTTGATCAAAACCACGAACACATTGTTGACCGTCAGGGATGGAACCAGCGGTGAAATTTGATCCAATATAACGAAGGGGTGCGAACCCATATGTCGTAGCATCCCATGAACCAAGCTCAAACGGATTGAATTCGTAGACTGTCGAGTTTAGTGAGATGATCTCGGTGTATGGCGAACGACCATCAGCGACGAGGAAAGGCATAGGAGTTTCGCCATTTGCGAAGTTTTCCTGTAGTGCAATTGATGAAAATGTATAAGCTGGTCCACCATCTGTAGCATTAACCAATTGGAACGATAGCGCGCGTCCCCAATAATCGGTGACCGAAGTATTAAAATTGAGAGGAGCATCCGCTTTTCCAGAAACCTCGTTCTTAATGGTACTATAGTAATCAGCAGTACTTAAGATCTGAATATGATCGTCGTTAGGTCCTTCGAAGATCGAGTTTTGGAAGTTCCACACATCAGAACTATCCCGTAAAGTTTCGACACTACTAAAGTTGTTGGTGTAGATTGATCCTACCAACCATCCACCACCAGAAAGACCTGCAAGATAGGTTGTAGCTTGTAAAAGACCTCCAATTTGTCCCGTGTTTGTCGAATTGGCTGTTCGATCATCGGCGGCAGCGACGAACCCAGCACCATTCAACATTGCACGGTAACCTCCTCCAGAAATTGCTATACCGATGTTCGGTAAGGTAGATGCATTGCCGGAGACCCTGTTTATGTAGGCAGTTGCATCGAATCCAGAAATGTTCATCCTTTCGAGGAAGGTTATCATTGGTTGAATGGTATTATTTCTTCGTAGTTCGAGCCACGATGTTTCATTGGCAGATAATTCACTGGCTTTTCTGACTGTTGGTCTCGTATCAGGACAATCTACTGCTCCTGGTGTGTAGCTTCCTGTTGGTGAATCCGGTAATGCACGCTTGATAGCATACATCGGTGCAGCTAACACTTCAGCAGCGATAATTTCGGGAGATGCATCTCGAGGTAAAACCAATTGACGAGCTGTGAATGGGTTAATAAGCTTGATACTAGAAGTTTCTTGAAGTAATAATTACCATCACATATTGAAGACAATGCAACCGAAGCAACTATAGCTCCGAAGGCTTTCATATTGACTCGATTGTCTTGTATTACCTGTAAATAGGTAGGTAGGTAGAATATTTAAGAGAAAGCAAAGATGAGAGAGAAATTTAAGAGAAGATATAATATAGTTAAAAAATTAGATGTAAACCTTTCTCTCTCTCGCCTCTCGTTCTCTCCCTCTTTCCCGTACTTGTTGGAAAAGATGATGTTTTGAATCAAAGGGCTCAAACGGGAACGGCAAAGCTAAAGAACGAGGCTCGGCCAGCTTATATGTTCGTATGACGCAGGTCCACGCTTTTTTCGGCCTAAACGTTAGTACGGGAGATCTACAGGGAGTCAAAGACGACTAATGTACTCAAATTTCCGACTAATTGGTAACTTCTGTTTTGATTCGTTCAGAGAATTTGAGAAAAGAAAAGTAAATTGGGTGAAGAAATCCTTTTGAGACGAGATAGGTGCAAGGTAGTTGCTAGTCAAGCAGCTAGGTAGTCAAGTAGCTAGGGTACCGGTAATATAAAAGAAATCATTAGTTCTTATATTGCTTGACTAAATTCGTTCTGATGAGACCTCAGCCTTAACCTTGCGAGACAATGTAGCAAAATTCTCGCTGATATTATATTAGACGCATGTATGTATTATTGTATTAGCCGTGTGGTGAATGTACAGCTGTACCGGTCCACTAATGTATGTACCTTTCACAGCCTTGTATGAGAATAGAACTAAGAAAGTGCTGATTATGTGGGGTAAGAAGATGTAAGAAACTGCGGTGAATTTCAAATTGTTTACCGAGGACAGGTGTTGAGTAGGTACTCGAGTGTTGCTAATTCGGTTCTTGATGACGGTAATGATGATAATGATTCTTCCGGCTATTTTTCGCGTGTCTTGTGTATGTAGGGGGGAAAGGAGGGGAAAAGGGACAGCAAGGTAAGACAGATCTCCTCTCCTGTCTTTGTGTACTCCGTAAGTAGGTGTGGAATGCGAGCTATACAAAATGCGAAGTGGTAAGAGCTTCAAACAGGAAAATACACATAAATCAAAGAATCAAAAATAAAAGGCCAGCCACTATGTGTTTTGCCTTGCTGCGCGGATAATCGGCTTCTCCCGCTCTAGTGCCGCTATTCGGATTAGTTCGACAAGTCCGCTTTAACAATAGTCTAAACTCTCTTTATTCAGCAAGCTCGGCGCTTCGGTTGGCAAAATCTCCTTTGGCCTTTGAAGAGGATAGATGAAATAAAGAATACCGCTCACTCATCAGTCAGGTACCTAGTAGTTACCTCGGAAGGAGTATGAGGTCTGCGGAGTAAGCATATCTATGCGAATCCTCCATCCACAAGGCGCAGTCGTAATTCCAAACAAAAGCAAGCTGAGATCAATTAGGTCAAAGCCAAGTCTTAAGGGGAAAATGAGACCTGGAATGACAAACTAACCCCGTTCTGTCGAAAATCCCTACAAAGGGTTCCCCAGTTTAAGAGTAGATATGGTATTTGTGCAGACTAAAAACCTTATACACACTATCGTATCGTATCGGTCGTATTGGTCGTATTGATGCTCTGTTTTGAGTTATGAGTTAGGGATTGTATCGATCGTATGGACGCTCTGTTTTGAGTTTGGCGACGAGGATGTTGCTGTTTGAATTGAGTGGGGTCGATAGGTTAGAAGTTCCATCCGGAATGTTCGGTAAAGTTAAAAGAAGCCAAGTTATAATATCAAACGAAGCTGCCAATGGAAACCAACTATATCAATGCCTCATCTCGCAATATCATATACGCATTACTGCAAGGACGCAGCCATTACTATTGTGGCGGCTGCTCTCATGCGCGCGCTTCTTCTGTGCTCAATTCGGTTTGTCGAGTCTCTTGATAGGTGTTGGTGGAGTTTATCATCACATCACATTCTTGGTCAGTGATTTGGCCAGCGATTCGGTCAGCGTTGTCTTACAAACACACACCGCAGAACTTCGATTCGGATATGATAATTACAGATGCTTATTCTCCTCATTCTAATGTCCTCGTATATGCTGTACAATGCAAAGAGTTCTACACAGCCTTAGCACTGCGTAAACTTCAAATCAAGTGACTTTTTCTGAATAATCATCATACACAAGCCACCACAAGTCACGACCATGACGAAAACATACCTTGGTATTCTTATTGGTTCCTATCCGTACTGGGATTTGAAACCTTCAGGTTTCAAAAATATTACATTTCGCACAATGATGTTAACGGTAGTTGATTCCGTGTTTCTATCAGCGCCATTGTCAAGTCAGCGTCACCATAGATCTATAAAACGTGATTGTTGTAGTACATTTTTATCATCAATGATCGCTAGTGCAGTATTCTATCTATGCGGAGAGAGATGAGATAAAGTTCTTAACATTTGTCTTTACTTTTGCTACATACTCTACAGACTACCTCGAGACCGCTTGCTGTTCAGCAATTAGCAATTAGTAGTTGTCAGTTGCTGGAATCGATATTTAATAATTCATCATCAAAAATCAAGACTGTATAAGCCAGTATTTCAAACTTTGGTGACCTTCCCCAGTTCGTTCACATACATTGGATTCGTATGGCAATGTACACAGACACATTATACATCATATCAATAGCTATCACCTTCATCACTTTTGCCCAGTCCTATACACTATCCAGTCCGGGCATCCCTCTCATCAGACCAACAAAAATTCTCATGTCGACACCTTGGAAAGCCCAGTCATCCACGCCGACCATAATTGCAGGCATGTCCAAGTACGTCTGATCTTGTGGGGAAAAAACTAGATACTGGCAGCATATTAGTATTCTGTTCACCATCGATCGTTGTATTTAGGTTGGTGTCTGACTGCTTGCGAACAACCTGCTAACGTGTTGGATTCCTGCTCCATGCCCTGCAGATGATTAACTGGTTGCTGATTCCCCGCCCCAGGTGGTGATGTGTGGGAAAGATGTGGGCAGGTGTTACTAGACGAAACAAGCGGCAAAGTCGTACGTGTAGATTCACCTTGGAAAGTCTGAAGTCTTGACTGCTCTCGAGCAAAGAAATTTTGATGAACAATATTAACGATTCCGAGGTGTCGAATATGCATACAAAATTTCCCGCCTTCCTTGTCCACATTCTCCTGGGTGTTGTTTCGTCGTTTTTTACATCTCAAATCATATAAATTTTCCCTCGGTTGCCTCCGCCTCGACATCAAGTAAGTGTCGGATCACTTCGGCGCTCTTTTCAGTCACTATCTTCTTGCAAAATTTACTTGTCACGCCATTGTAAATATCTCCGATGATATCCATTTTTTCCAGGGCTTGATCAAGTAGTGCCCGGTCGTTCAAGCGATGATGGGCTAGAAAATTGATCTTTGGTGAATTATGATATTGATTATGTGCATTGAGATGCGAAAGAAGAAGCACCATTGACGCTAATAGTGCAAAGAAGTCTACGGGTCGTGAGCAAGATGAGAAAAGACAAAAGCTTCGACGAGCAATAAAGCGGATTAATATCTCCCGGCGGGAGTTCACACAAGTCATCTTGGAGCACTCCTGTTCGTCAATACTGTTGCCTTTGTCCACTATATATGGTAGATGGAGCTGATTTAAGAGGCCATAATAATATATCTGGGCTGACAGACGAATCGCTTCCAGTAGGTTCGCTGATGACCCCGGTGTAAGATTGTGAAAACTCAATGGACGCCAGAAATTTGCCGGCATACTTTTAGAACCCTCAATGATTCCGAGTCAACAGACTGGGTGGTTGTGAATGTGATCTCCCTTGGATCAGCGATTTCGCGAGGAATGCGAATGAGGTGAAATAAAATAAATTGCATACAGTCAAAGTTCATCTATATTCTTGTGCAAAACTACACGTATCCATCTTGTAAATTCAGCGGATGGTCTGTTAATCAATGAGTGTGAACAAGTTGTTTTATTCGATAGGTGTAATATCCCGCGGGGAGATCACTTCAATGTCTCGTTTTGAGTCCGGAAGTAATACAGATCAGCTCGAACTCTTAGCTAGAATTCTTTTCATAAATATGTCCGAGTAGGTGATTATTATTCTATGGCCAAAACATTTTTATTCATGAACTTTGATCTCAGGGTACCAATTCAAGATTGATTTTATGTTCTATCATCCCGACCTTTCTAGTTAATATTGCCTCAATATTTATGATTTGGAAGACCATGATATCCTATGATCTCAGTTATAAAGAGAATTTAAACGCACCACCTGAATCCAGAATGGAACAAAATACCCGAAGATCTTTCCGGGTCTTGGTCTAAATTCGTCTCATTGTGTAAGTACTGAAGTTGAGCAACAAAAAATCATTACTCGTCCCAAGTATCACAATCTAGACTATTAAATGCGCATAAGTTCTCTTCACAATCACATCATCCAAGCCAATAAGTATCATATAATCCTTGATATTCCCTATAAACAAACGCTACCTATGAATTACCTAATACAAGTCAGAGTGTTCCCCCTAACTCTAACGGAAAAGATTCTTAAATCCCTCCATTAGCATAGCCCTATTTCTACCCTTCCTCTGCTGTGCTTGCAATAAATCACCAGCTACTTCTTCTCCGCTACTACTACCATCAACCGTCATTGACGAATGCAATACATTCTCCTTTCGGACCTCCTCTCCATGAGCAGCCGTAACAATCGGTAAAGCTAACGAACTCTTCCCCGACGGAGATTTAGAAGCAGAAGAGCGCTTAGAATTCAACGAATCATCCAACGAGCCCGAGCTCTTCTTGCTTCTGAAACTTGCAAGACGCGCCATGATTGGACTGGCAGTTGTAGAATGAGCAGCTCCCGTACCCGCACTACCCTCCTTCTCATCAATAATCACAGCAAGTCGCGAACCATGTCTTCCACCGCCTGCATCTTGGCCTAACGAGTTTTCGTCTTCGGGTAATGGCATACTATCGCTGGAGTTGTGACGAGCTTGACGATTGAGAACCATAGGTCTGAGACTATCCAGCTCGGTGGCCGTGTGATCTTCTGCGCTCTTGTGAAGACTGGCAATGCTACCCGAGCGCTTGGTGATGCTGGAAATGCTTGCGTGGCTAATCTTGCGCATCATAGAGCTTGCGGATGCTCTGACTGTGTGTTCTCTGTGGGGTCGGGAGCCCATGCCAGGGTAAGGGATGATATCGCGGGTCCAGACGTCGGCGAGAAGGGTTTCAAGACGAAAGCGCTCTGTGCGGGAAGGGGCGAGGATCGTGGGGCGATGCGGACCGGCTAGGGATTGGGATCTGTTGATCGAGAGCTGGGAAGCGGAGCTTGAAAGAGAAGGTTCGACTGTGGCACTAGTGTTCCTAACGATAACGCTACGAGGAATGGTGGTTTGACCTTTCATTGTTGTTGCTCTATGAATTGAGTTGCGTCGAGCAACAGTACCTGTTGTAGAATCGATTAGCCAAAAGAGCAGAAAATTACTAGAAGTATGTGAGACCCACCTGGCTTTCCATAGACCGTTCCCATCGGCTTGATATCAAGTGACAATGATGCAGTCATTTCTTGCTGAACAGTACTATTGCATTGTTTGCCAGAACGATCAATCAGACGGCTCTTCCACTCCAACTCTTCCTTTGCTGAGCATGCGCTGACTATAATTTCAAAGAGTTGAGAGATGTGCTCAAATACAATCTTCCAGGAGTGGGGCGCCGTGTGACATTGTAAGCCTAGGTATCTCATGTCAGAAACTATGTGCAGAGTAATGGAGCTCGGAGAAATTAAGCAAGAAGAGTTGGTAATACCTTTACTGTTATCAACATCCTCTACAGTGAGCTCACTAATTGGAATGCAAGCTTGAATGGCATAAATCTCATCTTGCGTTCCAGAAGGCTGGGCAAGAACGAAGAATTTTTCATACAAGAGAGCTATGAGGTACTGTCCGGTGATATTACGACCTGCAACAGTGACTTGCGTCTGCCAACAAGCATGAAGCACACCGCACAGATGGTTCTGCTCAAGCATACGGACCTTATCACGAGATCTACTTTCCGGCTAGGTAATGTCAGTAGTAGAAGGCAGTTGATTGAAATTCGGAGACTTGCCTGGCTTGTAAAAAGTAGACGATCCTGCAATAGCCATGTTCTTGACATAGCAGTTGCCTTTTGATGATTACCTGCAGCAGAGTTCATTGTCTTGTGAACTTCTTTGAGTCGAAAAAGCGCAGTCTCAACGGTGGTTGAGGATTCTGGGCAATCGCAGACTGGGCTTTGTTCTAGGAGACGACCAAACAAAACTTCGTATCTAGCAATACGATGGATAGGCTTTGAACACTGTCAGCATCCGTAAATTGAAACAAAATCTTCCCCTTACCTTAATGAAGTAATCATCAAAGTGTCTTCCTTTGCGGGAGCCATTCTCTCGATTGTCAGTAGAGATGATCATTTCCTCTGTTGATCGGATTGCTTGATTGAAATCTCTCCATTCATCCGTAGTTCTGTATGATGTATGAATCTGCTTCATAACCTCGCTATGCATGATGCCATAAGATTCATACAAGAACAATCCTGGGATCTGCTTATAACGTGTTAGTATTTGTGTCATGAAACAGAGTATGATTTCCGAACCTTTCCACAAAAGACCTTTGCAATCTCCCCCGCAACCTTTGGATCACCAATGTGTCGACCACGGCTTTCGGTAGAATTCGAAGCAGGTGCTTCTCCTAGACTTTGCCATCTCTTGTGTCCCTTGATTGGCGGGTGGTTAGGTGGATTAACCACTCCTACCCCAGAAGACTTATTTGTATTGGCCACAACTGTAACGAGTTCATTATAGAGCTCGTTATTGTGGCTCCAGATATCCTTGAGAGTAATGACAATGGACTTGCGTAAGCTTTGCGAGAGAATAGGGATGGCGATTAGGAGACCATCAAAAACCTAGGTAAGAATCAGTAAAAGAGTGAAGTGGAATGGATTTGTTGCAGCATACGCGTATAAGAGCTTGAACATCATCAAGGTAGGCTTTCTCAGTGGATAGAATCTCCTCAATGACGCCTTGACGTTGTTCCATGCGCTTAATCACCTCCTTGTCGAGAATAAATGCTCGTGATAAGCAATTTCCGTTATCTTCAGAAGCTCTTCCCTATTGAATGATATTAGTCATGTACCTCTATGAGTTGAAGATCGGAAGAAGATTACTTACAGCATAGGATGCTCTACTGCTGTAGTCAGTTCGTTGATGGCGAGAGGACATGCCCGTTCTTGAACGCGGTGCAATACTGAAGCTTGCAAGACTAGTTCCAACACTCTTCATGTTATTCACAAACCCATAGGAGCTGCCCGATAGGGACTTTCTGTGGCCGGGTCTCTGTGAGACGATAGGTGATTCAAATAAGCCTCCTTCAATTCTGTTTCTAGGCATGTCACAGCTGGTTGTCTTCCTATGTCCACCTCGTCGCTTGATGGTGAGTAGAAATTTTTCAAAGGGATTTGTTTGATTAGTAACTACTGGCTCCGGTTCCATTGGAATTGGACTGTCTAAAGAGAATCTAGCGTGACGAGCGGCTTTCTCATCTAGATCATGAATGACTTGTAATCCAACTTCAGCCAGGTTGCGCATGGTGCTAGAGACTCTGCTTCCCAGACTACTACTCGTCGAAGATTTGTCATGGCGCCTGGTGACAGTCATTGCTGCAATATGGTCATCTGTATATTGATCGTCTGTGCCATCGAAAAATTGAGCGCGAGCAGCAGCTTTCTCATCTAAATCATTGACCACCTGTAGTCCTTTGGCAGCCAAATCTCGCATTGTATTAGAGATTTTGTTTCCGAGGCTGTTATCTATTGCAGATTTCTCCCGGTCGGCAGAGACTGGCTCTGCAGTGAAGGATTCTCCCACACGTTCATTTTCGACAGCTGAGTGACTGATTTCGGAATTGATGTCAAAGCTGCCACTGGTTGCAGGATTCTCTTGGTGGTTGATGACTTGCATTGTAGTAGAATCGTCTATAAATTGATTCATGGTAGGTGCGGGATAAACTTCAGAATTGTCATTAAACTGATCATTAGTAGCGGACTGTCTTGGGTGATTCAAGGTATCTGGTTCCATTTTGATAAGCTCTTGGGGATTGATCGCTAGATCGCCAACGAGATGAACAGTATCAGCGGGTTCAGAGGCTCTTTCTCTGTTCCACATTAACTTCTTTATTCGGACAGGATCTTCGATAGGATCTTCGATAGGACTTTCAATCGGTACACCTTCTTCGTTGTAGTAGTTGATGGTATATTTGGTGTCAAAGGTGATGCAATTTTCTGGACAACGCCTTGCTTCGTTGACGCTTTTGGAGGGGGGATCAGCTGTACTATTTGACCACCACTTTTGTCCAAGAGCTGGAACCTCCTCACCAAATTTATCTTTGATGCACTGTGAGGTACCAATACTTGTAGATCCGCGAAGAGGTATGATTTTCTTGGTCAAGGTATCAACTTCTTTGATAACGGAAGCGGATTCGATTGATGCATCAAGAGCTTTGTCTTTCTGGAAAGAAGTTTTCATAATATTTCTTAAAGAGAAGAGTAAAATTGAATCAAAATTGAATCAAAAAGAAGCAAAAGCAAAGGGAGCAAGTGGAGCAAAAATGTAGATACAAAATCGTTCCAATGGACCAAGAAGGGTTTGCCAATGTAAAGTTGTGAAGGAAAAGAAGATCAACTGAAGAAATCAATTCTGATATTCCAATAAAATGGAGAGAAAGAGCAACTCTTTGGGTATAAGTCAAGTTGGGAAGGTTCGAAGTGTGTTTGTCCTGGTGGAAATATACGCGAAGGGGTAATCTCAAATGGAAGTTGAGTCTGCAAGAAACAAAGAGCTGACCACAACAACCCATCGGCCGAGTGATACAATACAAAACAAAATTTAGAATCAAAGCATAAACATAAACAATGGTCTACTGCTAAACTTTCATGTTCAGTTTTGTCGCAAAATTAACAATTACTAATTAGGGGAGGTGTCACTTTATCATGAGGTTTTGTATAGTCAAAATCACAACTCAAACAAGAGATATGCCTATAACTGCCACAAACATTATTTGTAAGTTTTTATCTACTCTGTCCATGTAACGAAGTTGGGTATTTGAAAAGTGGAGTAAGGAGCTTGACGATATAGATATATTCGGACTTTACTCTCCCTCACCTACCAGCACGGAATAGCTTCTCTGAAATGATACAGCTAACCCCATGTTGCTCTCTCGATCTTACTATTTGGATGCGCAGACTTGTCTATAATCATACAAAATCGTCCCCTAGCTTGGACTAACTGTATAAAAGTCATTCACCTGATCTCCTGGGTTGACGCCTGCCGAATCCCAGACACCTCTTTTCAAGTCTTGATTTACTAACCGGAAGAGATAGAAAACTGCAGAGGAGTTAACGAAGGTCATCAGCTATCACAGCGATCCACTCGCTGGCTCGCAGTCACTTATTTGTGTTGGTGGTTCATAAATGATAAGCGCTTGCTGCGCGTTACCTTGCATCCCCTTATGCCTGAAGAATGGAACAACACTTAAGTCACACAAATCAACGTATGTATCAATTATTAAATCCGGTTTCTTGTTGTGAGTCACAAATAACAACGCCGGGTATGTATCTGCGGCGAAGCTTCGCGATGTGGTTTGCACAGAGGGTTGTCACAAGCTTTTCATCCACATATACCAATCTCACAAGGGTTAGATATGCAGAAGCTAAATATCGCACTGCTCCTCGAAAATGAAGCATAAACTCTTGCACATAAGATCCATGTACAACAAATAAGATTGAGGATATCAAAAGAGCTCTCTCTTCATGTTGTCTATCGCGATTCCTATCTAATCACCATGCCAATCTGTCATCTTTCTTATAAAACTTTCGCTGCAACACTCGCACGCCGTCACTAGTACATCACCAGACAATCCTAACAACTTTTCCAAATCCGCTACAAAGCTAGAAGATAAATTGACTGAGCAGAGGGAATTGTGAGAGAAGGAATATGCGCCCCTTATAAAGGTAAAGGTTTACGTAAATACCAATGATTTTGAGGGACATAATGAATTGCTTTACTCCGGCGATATCATTACTCGGATGTTGCGATAGTATTCCACGGTATCAAGGTGATCCATGACTGCTTTGATTCTCAAATGCTGGCACTAACTATCATGCTAGAGGGAAGCACTAATTCTCGTAGGTGTGCAAGTTCCACAGTGATACGAAGATGAATTACTATTCTTTTGGCTTCTTGACCTAGCGATGCGTGGAACACCCATATACCATGGCTGAATGAACGGGTAAGGATGACAGGGGAAGAAAGGCATGTAGAGGCATGATATGACTCCAGACTGTCATGATGGATACACTTTTCGTCCCCAATGTACTGTGACTTAAGTCTGGCATTGCAAACTTCCCATTCCCCCTTCATTACAAGAAAACTCCAACTAGCAAATTGCCAACTTTGTGTCCATGGTGCATGTTATCAGTATATAACACATTTGGAAGGAAGAAGATGTCTTATGTATTTATCTTCACACCGTTCTGTCTAATAAGTACACGTACACAACCAAATCACACTTGTGATTCAACAGCCACATGAAGATGCTCAGGAACTGGACTTGGTCGGCTGGAGTGAATGCAGGATTGTGGGACGAGAGATTAGTCATCGCGGAGCTCTACTTTGGTTTACCCCGCAATTTTTACATAAGCTCAATGCATTGCGTCTATCATCGCAGCCTGGTCTAACATAATCCACAAGGCTGAATGAATGATCTCACTGTCTTAGAGAATATCAAGCGGCAGCACAACGTGAGATGGGATTACCTTTAAACATGGAAAATCTACATGCCCCTACGATTCCCTCTGGTCCTACATCTGGACCAGGAGCCACAAATGGAATGCAAACTAATGGCCTAACATTTTCCCAACTTCAGGCTAAGAAAGACAACATAGAAGCTGAAATCAAAGCTCTGAGTGGTGTTCTTGACTCGGCAGGTTATACTTCAAATCATATGAGCTTCTGCTAATATGTATTAGCATGGTGTGGACATGAATACAAGACTTTTGACTCCTGATGGTTTCCCTAGAGCAGATTTAGACGTTGCACAAAGTAAGCATTCTAGTTTCATAAAAGTATGTATGTTCTAGGCTAATTTCTTCCCTATAGTTAGAACTACTAGATCACGGATAATTTATCTCAAAAACGACCACAAAGCTCTTATGAGCGTCATTGAGAAGCATATCCACGAACATTTTGCGAGACTTGCCGAAAACCCAAACACAGAGGAGCCCGTTGTCGACGAAGTTCAGGCTAGTAGGATCGTACCTTCTTTCGATGAGCCAGCACCTTTGGATCTACCGTTTGCAAAGGTCAATAGTGTTGCAGCGGGAAGCCCTGCGGACGATGCTGGTCTAAAAGCTGGTGACACAATCAGAAATTTTGGTTATGTCAATCATGCGAACCATGATGGCTTGAAAAGGGTGGGAGAATGTGTACAAGGAAATGAGGGCGTATGTGTTCTATATCATGACTAGATGTTCGAAAGTCTTACTAATTTACACTTTTACAATAGCGCGAGGTTATGGTAAAGGTTTCAAGAGACTTGGGACGCCAAGAGCTACAATTAAGTTTGACACCACGAAGAAACTGGGGAGGCAGAGGGCTTTTGGGCTGTCATATTCTGCCATTGTAGATTAAAATTGACTACTTTTAACATATTGTGGCATCTGCTATTCGAGCGTAGGAGTTTACATGGCGTTTGGGTTCCGGTGGAATAGTTTGGCCCAATTTTTTCCATGCCAACACATAAGGTTGATTTGGGCATCGTTGGATTCAACACATGTTAGTAGGTACCAGCAACACTTTCTGTGTATCAAGGTCAAGCTAGATAGCCTGTATAGAAACGACGAGATGATCTTACATCTGACAACTATGGCGGTTGACCAGAAGCTTCACAGTAGCTTCCGGAAGATACTGTGATGGAATGTATACTTGTTGCTATCTTGATACCTAGTAGGTAGTTGTGCGTACAAGTAAACAAAGCCAAACAATGAAATGAAACTTTTGATATCATCTACCTACCAGGTAGGCTCGTAAGTACACACAAATACTGCCTAAATCCGAAACAAAACAATGTAATGTGATAATTCACAAACTGCATTCATGCATTCAAAAATTTCATTCCACTTAATTCCACAGTTCCAAGATTTTGAAATTGGTTGACAGGTCAATGAATCCAATGAATGACAGAATAATAACGTGACTTCTACCAAAAATCCATTTTTCGCTTACATAAAGTTCGCCCACCGCTTTCTTCTCACTAAAGTTTTGGTCTTGTAGCAATCAAAACATTCTCACATCCTTGGAGACCAAATCATACTCCACCACGTCCACGACGAATTTTCAACGATAACAGGTACCCCTCCTCCTCTACAACTCTTCTAGTCATCAAATTCATTCTCGCATCAACAAATTTTCATTTGCGCTGACCATTTGATCAACAGTATCGACCCGTGCCAGATCTGTTTACCTAAATTTCTACCTATCGAAAGCATCAAGAAATCATGGCGGAAACTTCTGCTGCACCAGGAACACCAACCTTCAAGCTCGTGCTTGTCGGTGATGGAGGAACTGGAAAGGTAAGAAAGTCGAACTTATGGATGATTATATGGCTTCCGTCGTTGTCGAGTTACCAAGTTGGATATCATTGTCGCGAAATTTGCGCCTTCATTCCAACGATAGTGGTGTAGTAGCATCTTGAATCATAGACTAATTATCAAATAGACCACCTTCGTCAAGCGCCATTTGACTGGTGAGTTCGAGAAGAAATATATCGCCACTCTCGGTGTCGAAGTTCACCCCCTTGGATTTACTACCGTATGTTGCGAATTCCCCACCTGGATCCGAGCAAGGTTTACTAACACCCGCAGAACTTGGGAAACATTCAATTCGACGTCTGGGATACTGCTGGACAGGAAAAGTTCGGAGGTCTCCGTGATGGATATTACATCAACGGCCAATGCGGTATCATCATGTTCGATGTTACTTCCCGTATCACATACAAGAACGTTCCTAACTGGCATCGTAAGTTCTTTCAAACTCTCGTGTTGAAATGGTCTCAAAACTAATATTTCGAATAGGTGACTTGGTTCGTGTTTGCGAAAACATTCCTATTGTTCTTACCGGAAACAAGGTCGATGTCAAGGAACGTAAAGTAAAGGCAAAGACCATCACCTTCCACAGAAAGAAGAACCTCCAATACTACGACATTTCGGCCAAATCCAACTACAACTTCGAGAAGCCCTTCTTGTGGTTGGCCCGCAAGCTCGTTGGTAACCCAACTTTGGTACGGGCACAACTATTTCCATAATTCTCAAAGTAATGTGACTAATATGTATCAGGAATTCGTTGCTGCACCAGCATTGGCACCACCAACTGCACAAGTCGACGAGGAGCTCTTGAAGGTTTACCACAAGGAGATGGAAGACGCCGCCGCTATGCCACTTCCAGATGAGGATGACAACGATTTGTAAATCGACCGCAATAATGTCCAGAGGACCTTCGATCAATTAGCAGCATCTTAGATAGTTCTTTTTCTCTCGGTGGTATTTGCATTTCTCCTGTCGATCGGTTTTGCGGATAGAGGCAGATGACGCTCTCTCGTTTACTCGGGGCAGGGCACATTACAGGCCAAGGGGGTATGCTGGGAGGAATGGATTGGGAATTTTACGAGCGACGAACATCTTGAGATAGAATCAATTCTCGAGATATCACTGCCATTGGCAGCTTATGTAGCTAGAGCAAAAAGCCATTAGTTCTTTTGATAGACAACTTTATGAACTCAAGGGCTCGTAAGGCCATATCGGGAAAAAAAGTGGTTAAAATGTGATTGGATATTATGACCAGGAAATTGAATTTTTTTAAGTATCACCTAGCCTCCCAGACATGTATTGTCAGCATATCTCATCATTTGCCAATCTCAAATCCAGATACTTTCTACATCAGCGGTCAGACTTAACTACTAAGCCAGAGAAGGAAGCTCGGATGTCGATTTCTAAGTTCTTATTACTACCTGCCCCTCATGCTTTTTGTTTGCTTGTCATCGGTTTTTGGTACCAGTTCGACCTTGAAGGATATGACGATATACTCTTCGTTGTTTTCGCCAGTCCAATCCCTGTATGAGATGCAGTTCCCAACAGAGATGCTTCTCCGACATGAGAAATACACGAATATTGCATTTAGATACCCCAGCCAACAAACCCCGCACCACTTCTTATCGTGTACAGCATTATACCAGGTTGAGCGAAGGCTAACAAGTTTGTTCAACATAATTGCCCAATGAATAGTTTCCGAGCCGAAGTCTCCCTGTGTTCCAGGTAGCAGCTACCAAAAAAATAACGAAAAAAAGTTTGTATTCATTTGTCTTATCTATAAACCCTATCCTACGCAGTGCTGTTCTAGCAAGATTCCTAGATTATCCTTGAAATACACTCGTCACTCGATCTGCGATATGATGAGACGGCTACTATACCTCGTATTCCGAACTCGATTTAAATGCTTGAAATGTGACGAGGTCTGAATACTGCTCATTCAGTGGAGTTGATGCGGGCGTTTTGCATAGTGATAATGAGCTAAAACACATCAGGAAGGACGTTAAGATCCGCGATGTTAACGTGTTTTCCCATACCTATAAGTACTGTACCCCAAGACTGTTCATAAAAGCATGTTTATGACACTCTCGTTGAATATACTCCTTTGTGTAAACAATGATTTCCCCAATAACGGCAGGATTGGCATTGTTCACAGTGGTGAACGGTGCTAAAATTACTCAAAGGAATGTGCATGCTAGTCTGGCAGGCCGAGGCGTCCCAGCAAATGCAACTGGGGTAAAGACTCTAGTTACACCTCAAAACATAACAATCCGTTACAAGGAGCCCGGGAAAGAAGGCGTGTGTGAAACAACACCTGGTGTGAACTCGTACTCGGGATATATTGACCTTGATGCGTACGTTATTCTTGAAGCCTGACATTTGAAATATTGTGTTCACAAGGTGCTAAACTTTCTTAGCAACTCACACACCTTCTTCTGGTTTTTTGAAGCTCGAAACGATCCTGCAAATGCACCAGTCACTTTATGGCTTAATGGTGGACCAGGTTCCGATTCTATGATTGGTCTCTTTCAAGGCATGTATCATCATGGAACACCCATTGGAAAGTAGCTGACCTTGCCAGAATTGGGGCCTTGTAATGTTACAGCAAACCTCACTACCGAATTGAACCCTTATTCGTTTAGCGAGTATTCGAACTTACTGTTCCTTTCTCAACCTCTAGGCGTTGGCTTTTCGTATGGTTCTGAAGGTGAAGGAAGTTTGAATCCATGTAAGTAGCTCGGCACATCGTTCTTGAAGACGTACTAATTTCGGAAACAGTCACCGGTGTTTATGAAAATTCTTCATTTGCTGGAGCGCAAGGAAGATATCCTATCATCAATGCGACAGCCCTCGACACGACAGATTTGTCGGCTGTAGCCGCTTGGCACGTTCTGTAAGAAACACTTTTTCCTCTGCTGAAGACATAGAAACTGGCTGCATATGCTTCAATTTTTTAGACCTCTCATCTCTGTCATCTTCAGCCTTCTTAACAGTTGCAAGATTTTCATGGTCCTAATGTTTCACAGGCAAGGCTTTCTTGGCGGCTTGCCCCAACTCGACCCAGCTGTCAACCTCACCACGAAAAAGGAATTCAATCTATGGACAGAGAGTTATGGGGGTCACTATGGTCCAGCTTTTTACAAGTACTTCTACGACAGAAACCAGGAAATTGCAAACGGTACTATTGCAGGTATCCAATTAGACTTTAACACCCTTGGTGTTGGTAATGGAATCATCGACGAATATATCCAAGCACCCTTGTAAGTCAGGTCACCACTGTTTGTGTATGCACCGAAGATCTACTAATCATGTAACTGATAGTTATCCCGAATTTGCGGTAAACAACACATATGGCATCAAGGCTTATAACGACACAGGTATTTGACCCGCTATCCAACATTCGTTGGCTATACTGACTACAATAGTCTACAACTTTGCAAAGTTTGCTTTGAATATGGGCAATGGCTGCCTTGACCAAATCGGGTTTTGCAGAGCAACAAATTTGACAACGGCTGCGGAGCAAGCAATTTGCACTGAAGCCGAGAACCTCTGCAGAGACACGGTGGAAGGGGTCTACTATACATATGGAGGGCGGGGAGCCTATGACATCAGACATCCATATGGTTCGTTTGCTCGTTTTCACACACTCCTCAATTTCTTCTCCATACGATTCAAAGATTACATCGACATAAATTTGAGCTAACCACATTTTCAGATGATCCAACTCCACCAACATACTTCATTGATTACCTCAACTTGGCCTCTACACAAAATGCTCTAGGAGTAAACTTAAATTATAGCGAGGACGCCAATAACGAAGTTTACTACGCATTCCAACAGACTGGAGATTTTGTCTATCCCACTTTCTTGGAAGATCTAGAATATTTACTCGCAAACGACGTTCGAGTATCGCTATTTTACGGTGATGCAGATTATATTTGCAATGCAAGTTTATCCCCAGACAATTATTCATTACAACTAAGAACCTGAACTAACACGACTAATTAGTGGTTTGGAGGAGAAGCCATCTCCTTGGCCGCAAACTATACTCACAGTGCTGAGTTTGCAGCAGCAGGATATGCTCCTTTCATCGTCGATGGAACAGAGTATGGAGAAGTGAGACAGTATGGAAACTTCAGTTTCTTGAGAATTTACGAAGCAGGTATGTCATATCTCACTATACTTAAATATGATCAACATTTGATTCACTTACTGACTCTTACAAAAAGGCCATGAAGTACCATACTACCAGCCAGTAGCAAGTTTGGAGTTTTTCAGACGAACGTTACTTGACCTCGACATCGCGGAAGGAAAGGCAAGGGTTGCCAGTAACTATTCAAGCCCGGGTACCGCTTCAGCTACTCACACTGAACCTTTTGTTGCCTTACCATCATCCACATCAGGATCTAGTACAGTAGTAGATCTACCAGATGGATTACCCAACTGGTAAAGATGGAAAAGTATTTCTGTTCAAGAGTGTACTTACCACTAAGAATCCCTGTCCTGGATCGGAAAGTGCATGCAGATCACGTGTTGACGATCAGTCGTTCGTCACGAAGCAAATTTAGATATATTACGAAGACTTTATTGAATTATGAAAATTGAATGTGAAATATTGACGTACCTTCAAGGTTCTGATCAATTGAATTTAAACTGCATGAAACATTTAAATTAATTGGTTATACTTCCTGATGATAACATTATCTGTTCCGGGGTAGATGTGGAAATTCCTTAGATTCTTTAGATTCTCGCTTGCGTCGCGGTTCCCCAAACGCGTCGACCTCAACTCATGCATACAAATCTTCCTCCTCTAGTTCCTCATCCCTCCCAATTCATTTTATCCACACAGGAATTGGAATTTTTGTTATTGAGGGTTTATTTTCTATACCCCATCCTTCAATTACATATTAATTTGGTATGAATCATCATTAATATGGACGACGCGACTCTACCCCCGATGCCTCCACCCCGCTCTCCCTCACCAACTCTCCCTGAGCATATTCCTCAACCTAGTTCTGAATCTCACTCCCGGAGCCTACCCGAAGTAGAAAAGGAACACGCGAATTATTCAGACAACAACGGAGAGTTAGAGCCCGTCAATTCCTCACACGACGTTCCCCTCAAGGAAGAGGCCCCTGATCATGAAGGGAAATTGGAAGGCGGGAAGCAGAAAAGGAAACGAACCAGGTAAGCAGGATTATATCATTATCTGCCCTTTGTAGGCCTTTGCAGGTCATTTTTTTTTGCCATTTTTGGCTCAAAATCGCTGATTCCATTCAAAATGTTATACATTATACGACGTGTGGTGTGCTGATGATTCTGATTTCTGTAGCCCCGAAGACCAAGCATTTCTCGAAGCTCAGTACAAGGAAAACCCCAAACCGAACAAAGCAGCGCGTGCAGAAATCGTCAAAAGTGTTAGATTGAACGAGAAGGAAGTTCAGGTATGGCTACTGCCGAGTTCTATTGTAATGCATTACAAGACGCGTCCCGACTGACCAGTCAATCCCCATAGATATGGTTCCAAAATCGTCGCCAAATCAATCGAAGAAAGTCGCGCCCACTTCTCCCACATGAGATTGCAGCCTTTGGTCTTGGTCTAAATCCCTTGTCTTCTGATCCTGCATCCATAGTCAACTATAGTAGCAGCCAGGAAACAGATGAGCAAGCCGAATTATCACTGCCAAACGAGGCTTTAAGAATACTTGATAATGAGGTCGAATCTCGAATTTCACAGGACGTTGAGCTGCCAGCACCCGAAATGACATCTACAATCAAATCTTCAGAGAAAGTTGCGGAGGGTACTCAAAAGCTTCCGGTAAAGACCGAACCCAGTTCTCTAGTCTCAGAGACACCCAGCAAGGAAACACGCTCTCAATCGATTTCGGAAGCCCTATCTCAATCATTTTCCGCTACACCTGGATATCTGGCCAATCGTTGGAATAATGTGAACCCATTCTCAACCCCTGTTGCTGCTCACAGTGCCATGTTCACAACTCCTACCATGTATGCAATCCTAGTTCCAACTCTTCTATGGCGAATGAGCTACTGACAAAATATCCTCAGTTCTCGACCAATCTTCCCATCGTCTTGCC
The DNA here is from genome assembly GCF_013461495.1 of Botrytis fragariae. Classification (NCBI taxonomy): domain Eukaryota; kingdom Fungi; phylum Ascomycota; class Leotiomycetes; order Helotiales; family Sclerotiniaceae; genus Botrytis; species Botrytis fragariae. The sequence continues at coordinate 1,893,328 of NW_023500987.1, forward strand.
CTGAAAGAATCACAACAGATACTACTCCATCTGCTACATCTCGAGTGCGTCTTTCAACTGGCCTTGATGGTAGAGCAGAGTTAGTCGAAGGAGAAATCACCCCTCCCCGCTCACATGCCGAACGGCCTACATCCTCATTGTCTAGCGTCATTCCACTAAAGCGAATGCGAAGCCTTTATCGCAGCCATAGTGCTCTGCCTCTCGGATCTTCATCCTTTAATGGCCCATTCACGCCTCGTTTACTGAGTGGCCGCTCGCGTGACGCACGGACTTGGGAATTTTGTGCCGAAGGAGAGCCTCGTGACGAACTCACCACTCAGGCGGAAAATGAGTCCAGTGGCTCAGCAATCGCAGCGATTAGTCTTATCCGCTCGACTAGCAGCAGTGCTTTAAAGCCTAACCCTAATAAACGAAACACACTATCTCGACCGAATCTGCAAGGGAAGAGACCTAAAATGGGACGCGCATCGTCAAGTGTTGCGAGGATGCAGAGCGGTGTTAAGAAAGCAGGACAGCCTATTAATGATAAAGATCCGTCAATGAGATCTCCATCAGGAGATTCGGACAAGGAGAATTGGGTCCCGCCTCAAAGTGGCGTAAACCCACGCCGGCGACCTGCTCATACCCAAAAGGAGAGTGACAGAGAACCGAAAGGAATTCTTCAAGACAATCCTAGTATCCCTACTCACGTAGACTTTGGCGTCAATAGAAATAAGCGAAGAAAGAGTGCGCATTCTGAGCCTCAGGTTTATGAGGATGCAGAAGCTAGTACGAAGAACAACAAAGCTCCCGATGATGATGTTCAAAATTTTATGCAAGCTCCGGTGAGCCCGAGCAAGAAGGACGATGTCGATTGTATACAAGGGCTTCTATCATTGAGCCAGGGAAATTGGCGATAATCAGAGTCTTACGGGGTCAGTGATACGAGAAATGAATGATGATACGGGGTCTTACTGGAGCTTGGTTGGTTGGGTATTGGTCAATTTTTGGAAAATGGAATAAAATTGGTGTAACATTGTGGTGTGGTGTATGGTCAACTATTGTGGATTCCACTAACATTTGGAAGATCCAAAAATGTTCAATTAATCGAAACAATTTTATCTTAAAGATCTGGCAGTCAGCTGGGCTGGTCCTGAACTTTGCGATTCTTCTTTTTTCCCCGAAGACTTCTGCAATCAAACTTGTGTAAGGTCAAATTGCTAGATCATGCATTCCTACTTAACGCTTCGAAAGTCATGATGAGGAATCCCCTGTTCATTCAAGCCAATTAAGCGAGCACAGCCCTTCGAGTTGTATCAAAATAACTACTATTACCTGATCATCTTCAGACACATATTAATGCTCTTAGTTGATGTATCGAATTCTATTGACATTACCTTTGAACCTTGTTAGTCATCTTCTATTCACTGTATATGGTGTGTACTTCTTAAATTTGCTCCCAATTTCTTTCTGGCCCCGTGCAAGTTTCTCCAGCCCAACAACCACATAATAGCTTTTCGATTCCTCAACTAGCTTCAAGTTATCGAAACAGTCTCTACCTTTTTGAGGACAACAAAGAAATATCTCTATCAATGGAACAAATTTCTGGTACACAGACACCATTACGAGAATTTCAGGCTCTTGATTCTTATATTGATGTTGACTTTGCTCAGCTTTTTAATTCTTCTGTCTCTGTCTCTGATGACAAACTCAAATTGAAAAGGATAGCTGACAAACCTAGACCAGGTTTTGATGGAGGTAATGAAAGAGGAACTAATGTTTGTACAACTGCAGATCATAAGGCTGTTGATGATGAAGAGGTCGATCCTCTGACAGTCAACACAAAGCCATTTATGCTGACGCCAGAACCTTCATTGCTCAGTTCCAGATCTAGTTCCAGCTCAGCATCAAGCTCCACATCTACCAGCACAGATCCAAGTCTGAAAGTCGATAATACAGCTCAGACTGCAGTTGTCTCTAAAACTGTTCACCAAAAGCAAGCATCTGACAGCACTATTGTTCCGCAAATCAGTAGTCTTCGGCACCCAAGTTACAAAGGAAAAATTTGCAATCAAAGTAAAATTGTCACCGGTTTGACCACTCCTTCACCAACTCCAATAATCGTCAGTCCAACAAGCCGAATTGAACTCCGAGCACTCTACGAGAAGTATCCCAACATTTGCCCAAAATTTCCCGCACCACCGCCAGCCTTCTTCAACCGAGATCTCAGCCAACAAACATACTTACAATGTGTACGATCGCCCCCAATCACACCGCGCAAATATGGCCAGCCAGATTCCCGCCGTCTTGCCGAGTCATTCGCCTCCAGAACACCACTCCCGTCCAAAATTCACCTGCACCCCAGAATGGTGAAAGAGAGTTTGAAGGAATGGTATGAGATGGCTGGATTTATGGCAAAGTGTCGACGCGATGAACAACTCAATCCTTATCCACATCTGGATCTGAATTCAGGATGGAATCGCGCACGAGTTCAGGGAGAACAATGGCATGATAATTTTAATCCGTGGCAGAAACCTAATACCAAGATTTTGGAGGTGGTTCAGTTGCAAGAGCAGCTTTTGAAGTTTTCGTGGGGTGAACAGGTAGATTCGATTGTTGTTGATGGGGGGTTGGCAGAGGGTGTTTTTGAGAGGGTATTTGAGGGCGTAGATGCGGAGAAAGAGAGGATGGCTGGACGCGGACAGAAGAGAATGCCGGGGGCTTGGTGGGCGCAGAGGAAACGGATTTTTTACGATTTGAAGGGTAGAGGGTTTAGGGAGGAGGTTCATATCAAGAATTGTCAGATCTGGGATGGGGTAAAAGTATGGGCCGCAAATGATGTTGACGCACAATACGGCAAATCAAAGCGAAAAATTGATGTCGTTGAGAAAATGGCTGCGAAAGCAGACGACATGGAACAAACCCAGATTGAGGAGCCTATTCCCAAGAGACACAAATTCCGTCGTCGAATCGCACAAGTCATGAGCGCCGCCTGGCGAGCCAAGCGAAGAAACCAGGAAAAGAAAGCCGGTCGATGGACAGACGGAACACCGTTGCAAAACCGCATATGGGCTGAATTTCACTGGGTCTTGGATGCGCCAGATCATCGTGATCGACGATTTTTCGACATGCGGGACTGGCCGCGGATGTTCGCTGAGAAAGGATGGCCAGGAGTTTCTGCGATGCGGGTTTGGGCGGAGTTTTATCATGGATGGGGTCCGTTGCAGAGCTGGCTTTATTGGTATACGCTTCAGGCGCAGAGACAGCGTAGGATGTTTAGGGAAAGGGAAGGACGGCAGAGAAGGCAGTGGCAGTGGGCTATTGAGGGTGAGGGCGAAGTTAGGCTTCCGGATGCGAGGTTTGGATATGTTGGGTACACTGGATAAGATAGCGATGGGGATGGGATATTCTGGTACTTCGAGTGATTCGAAATTTTGGGGGCAATGCGACGATCAGAATTTTTCTGATCGTTTGGAACTTCCAGACTCTACGAGGGTCTTTGATACTTTGGTACAATTCTAGCAACCTAAAGTTTCCCGTCGAGTGGGAGGATATTAGGTTCGAAATATGAAACGAAACGTATGGCATGACGGCATGGCGGTTCGAAGAGATTTGCGGTATGCAGTTTCGTTTCTCAAGTTTTATTTGGCAGCTGGTGATCTTTGCTTTAATATCAGTTCGTAGCAATCTAAGAAAGCCTATTAATTTTCTAGCAGAGAAGCAGTGATTAATGTGCATGATGACGAGATTGTTGAAGATAAATTGGCACATTTAGTAGTATGCTTTCTTGACTGGCGTCCACAGTTCATTACATAACATCTTTCCAACACCGTTGCTGGGCTCGACGCTAATAGATATGGATCTTGCTCTTGATACTACCATTATGATGACGAGTGGTCTTTCGGCCGGTATCCTTGACTTCTGAGTCCTCAGGTAGGACAGCAACTATATTTTTGGTCGATCTCTCCAAATCAAAATACTCACACTAAAATCACCTGCTTTGGGTTCAATAAAAATGAGATCTGAAATTTCTTGGCGTTCTTGATTGACCTGACTTCTTTCTCTGAATATCTTGAAGAGAAGAACAGGAGAGAGAATATTAAAGAAGAGACAAAGTCGTTGAAAGCTGTAGTCACACCGCCGCTGGTCAGTATGGAATGTGAAATCGTTTCGCTTCCATTCTGTTCTCGAGGCCATCAATGATTCGTAGACGGAAGTTTGAGTTGAAGCAGAACGATTGTTTACCTCTGTCTTAGAGACCAAGATGATATAGAACGAGTATTTTGGGCATGCAATGCAGCAGTGATAGGCGCAAAAAAGGTAATGAATATCCGTAGTCTGTAGAATAGCCGAAGGTTTCTTTAAAGTTTTACTATAGAGATAGCATTCAAGTACCCGAAGTGTTCGCACTTTCCTCAAGTAAAGTTCCAAACAAACCCTTTATATTCTCCATCCGCAACTAAGATACATGCATTTCAAACAAATAGTTTATCTGTATCATCTCTTCAATTATAAGCTATCAATTATTAACCATGGGGAGAGGAAATTTTCAAAGACGGAAGGGGAAGAGCCACAACAAAATCATGCCAGGAGCTTCTTTGAAAGGCCATTTAATGGCGAAGGGGTTCAACGCTGCAGCAGTAAGTTCATACTGAGAAACCATTAGTCAATCATTTGAAGCTGATGGTTTTCCAGGCGAGACAAACCCTGAAAGTGCAAAAGAAACACTACAGACTCGTGAATGAGCGTACTGACGTCAAAGTAAATGAGCTCAAGCCCTCCAGCAGAACTTCTCGTCTTGAAGAAGGCTGACTGTTTCCAGTCTCAAAACTGGGCGAATTCTGTTCATCCTCAGAAGGAGATGTGTTTACTCCTAGATCTATTGCCCGAAGTGCGTCTGATAATCTGGGAGTTTTGTATCCTTAATCTTCGTATGTAGTATCCTCTATCTACATTATCCTCAAATGATGCGGGCGTATACATGCTAACATTTGCAGCTTGCGGCCGCAAACCTATCACAGTAGCGATTTCTCAACCGCAATTTAATCGAGATCGGCATGTGCTTCAGGGCCCAATCCCTTTACGTGGTAGCAAGAGATTCTACCTACAAAAACAAGCCTGCTCTCGCCAAAAGTACTTCGACCAAGTACACCCTACCTTTAGAGCCCAAATTTTCAATCTCTTTATGATTTGTCGGCAGGCATATCTTGAAATTGGGGGCGGTGCCCTTTTATACAAAACGAAGACTTTTAGATTCCTTGATCCGATGGTTCTGTTTAGATTTTGTTTTAAAATCCAACGCCACTTTTTCTTTATACAAAGTATGACTATTGAATATGATATCTCTTCTGACCGGGCCTTTTTTTTTTGTCATGTCTACGTTTTCGATGATTTTCCATCGGTATAACCTCAAAAATTTCAGAATGAAGATAAGGATTCTAAGTCGCGAGATTTTCAATAGTACAGCGCCTCACTTTAAAATCCATGGAACCCTTTTCCCAAGTTATCACGGACAAGTAGTACTCCATAAACTCTGCAGCGGTCCGACACTATGGAAGTGGAATCTAAAACCCGAGAAAGTTGACAACATCAAAGACTTCGACATTGATGTCAGCTACGATGATGCCTGGCCTAGCTACTTTAGATTTGGCGGAGACAAAAATGGTTGGCACCTTGTCAGGAATCTACATGCTATGCAAAATATCGACATGAGTGAACTTGTGCAGCGTCTCATGGAAAGGTATCCGTACTACAAAAAATGTGGTGTTAGAGAGCAAACCTCGACCCGCATAGAGGACACATGGGTTGATGTCTGCGAACCTATCCTTGTGCCAGAAACTGCACTGAAACTGTTACAGAAGAAGAACGAGAAAGAGGAGAGGGAGAGGTTGGAGGAGATATCGGAGGAGCAAAATTAAGTATGGATCGTCTGAGAGCACAACAATATCCATTCCTGCCCTTCTAGAACCACTGCAACGAATCGAGTTAGACGAAACCCATACCCATGTATTAATAAAATCGGAGAACGGTTCACTAAACCGGAATTCTCAATATATTCAAGTAGCCATATAGATATTTACAGATTGCTGACTCGTGATTCTGGTGATACTACACTTTCCCGGTTCTCTCTCTCGATTCTACGTCTCGCTTCCTCGTTCCCCCTTCTCCACATATCTATCCTTTTCAAATGCCCATTATCAAATCCTTCTCTCCACCACTTCTGGAATTTGGGTAAACTTCTACCTTTACCATTCTTTGCCTCACCTGCCATTTCCCTGACGGCCTCAAAATAATCTTCAAAATCGGGATAGAGAGCTGTGAAGGGTACTCCATCCCCTTTTACTGCGATTCTATCTTCTTCCCATTTCTTTTGCTCTTCAGCGGAAGGAAGAGTGATGTGCCCGGCTAAAAACCGTGCTGCAAGTACAGCTTGCCATTCAAATACCTTGAATGTAAATCCTGCAGCCACAGCACCGACGAAAGTTAAGGTAGGGTCCTCGCGCCAAAATATGTGTTGATACAGATTTGGAAGACGATTATTGCGTATTGTAGAATCGAGATTAGGAATGAACGGAAGAGTCCAGGAATATCCAGTTCCAAAAATAATATAGTCTACTTTTTCTAATTTAGACCCATCTTCAAAATGAATTGTTCGCTCATCTGTGTTAGCATCCGAGGTTATGTGGGATATCGGTGGACGTCGAAGAATATGGGGATGCTGGAAAGCGTAGTCAAAAAAGTAAGGATGATATTTGCCTCGAACAACAGAGTGAAGAGGTCGTTCAACACAATCAGCAAGAGCATAAGAAATATCAGGACCAGAGATGCTGGCGCCAACGACTACCACACGCTTCCCGCGATATGTTTCTGGGTCACGCCAAGCTTTCGAATGAAGAACCCTTCCAGGAAAATTTTGGGAAAAGGCAGAAAGACCTGGAGTTGAAGGAATGAACGGGACACTGTAGTGTCCTGCTGCTACAACAACTGCATCGAAAGATTCTGTCCACCATCTATCTTCAATTCCATTGTCAAGGGGTTTGCGCAACGTCAAAACCCATTTCGATGTATGTGGGTCTTTATGAACAAGCTCCACAGTAGTATTGTACGATATCAGATCTGGGTATCCTTTCCGATCCACCAAATCTTGAACATATTTTTCCACCACCTTCCAATGGCGAAATGGCGAGTTTTCGCCATGTCTTTTAATGTTAACCGCTGATCTTGTTTCCGGAAATGGTTCTTGAGAAAAAGACATGGCGAAAGCATCTATATTTGTTTCCAACGTAGGATATATCGAGGTATCAGAAAATCTATACTGGGTATTGTGCGGAAGCGTAGTAGGAAGATCAGATGGAATGGGAAGAGTCTCGTCTGGTCTGCGAGAAGCAAGTTTTTCAAAGTCTGGAATCTGTTGGACGTGATCTTTCGGATCTCCGAGCCTGTGAGACGAATATGAGTAATTGTTTTATTTAACGTTTTAACCATTCAGACATTTCGTACTCACCAGCATCCTCCAGCTTTCTCTCTTCTCTCAAAGAGCCGGATCTCATCAAATGCTTGCTCCTGAGCCAGAGCATCGAGTGCAATTGCGCCAGCTGGTCCAGCGCCGATGATTGCCACTGACTTTATGGTTGCCATCTTGTGAAAATTGCACCTTTGGTGAGTGTAAAGATATATAGATAGATATATTAATATTACTGCGAAGTCATGGAGGGCGTGTAGAGGATAGAAAAGGCCTCATAGCACACTTCATAGTTTTTATTTATCCTCTTATTAGTAACGGGACGGGAAGTAATCGATTTGCAGGGAACTCGATATGGCGAAATTTATCATGCATATCCCCTCACTCGGGTTCCTTTCGGTCATATGAGCCTAGGTAGATCTAAGATAAGATTAGATTAGATCTAGTCCTCTTTAGCTCCATACAAACAAAATGATATTTAGCTCATTGCGAACAACGGGTACTGGCTTTCAGTCCCCTCGATCATTAGATGGTTTCCCGCTCAAGCAGGGCTTTTTAGATATAGGATAAGGTCACAGCTCATTCCGTCATATCGAGGCGCACTGTCATATCATGTTACATCATCTCGATGGTTCTGTGTTACAGGTTATATAAGATCATATATTGATATGATCTCAATTATGAGTTCTCAAGTATTCAAGTTGGCTTCATAGAGTAGATTCACATTTGACGAGAATATTATGTGCTATCTGCGTTCAATATTGATCAATTGCATAGGACACACCTAGCTGAACCCCATTGAATTCTGAGATACACACTCTTTAGAGAACATCACCATCCTCACCATTTTCCTGTCTCGCGCGTTCCAATCCTAAATTCGCAAGATCTCTCAGCTCCCCTTCAATCTCTTTACATAAAGTACAAGCTTCCGCAATTCTCAACCACTCACACATTGCCAAAGCCGCATTCAATACTGCAGTTCGCGCTCCCTCAGTCCCGGCTCTTTCTTCCATACCATCGACCAAGTTTTCTCCCCATTTATAAAGATTGTTCATATCCATGGCCGCATCTGATTCAGCTCGATGAGGTGCCATCTGATCTCTCCTAGCCTTTCTCCATAGGAATGTACTAATTACTTCGATATTGTCCATGAGAGTCTTGGAATGGTCATCGTTGTATGATCTTTCTCGTCCTTTATCACGGTATGGATGGTATCGGTGGGAATATGAACGAGTTCGACCGTATCTGAGACTGATATGAGAGGAGCTTGGAAGAGCGCGAATGTAAGTGGTGGTGGCATCTAGGCATATTTGGTAGAGGGTATTCAAGAGGAAGTAGCGCTGCTCGGGAATCGACACAGGTGCAACGATTGTACTATCTGAGGCATTCGAGATTGACATCCTATCGTCCAATGTTGATTTAGACGGTGTATAAGTCCCCATGGAATGTATGGGGATCCGGTCTGATGGAGAGCTATTTAGCATCATAGCAATGGTGGGAAGACAGCTGCCAGAAACATGACGTAGAGGCAGGGCACGTGAATGTCCAGCGCGGTTGTCAGTTGTACGAGAACCTCCTTGGCAGTGACAGTAACCCACGTCTAGTAGGGCCTGGGAGTTTTGTCGGGTCGAGACAGGTGTGGTCATTAGACAGTCCGGATCAGGATCAATCGTCGCCTCAATGGCTGGAGAGGGCTCCTGCAATACATACCCAAAAGACGCTCTATTTTCGCCTTGAAAGAGCTTACTTCCCTCGGCACTAGCGTTTCCTGTCACCAAAGCCATCTGACTGCCAGGCGCAATAGGAGGATGAGGAATCGCTTGATTAGATAGGTGCAAAGGATTATTGATCCCGTTTTCAATACCACCAAAACTTCGGGAGTGACGTAACGAATTAACGTCAAAAGGATAAGTAACTTTAGATTTCTCATCGTTGTTAAAATCCATGGCGTAGAGAAAGTTTCACGAGGGCAGAGGGGGTACGAATGGAAGATGGAAATAAATATTGTCAAATTTTTCAAGGAGGGTGTGAGAGAGATAAGGTCTGATTTCTTTAAGGGCAACAATTACAACGAAACGCGATGTGATTCTCGAAGGAAATATACTTAGCTGGATTGTTCTCTGGCATAATTGGAATGAGTTAAGTAATATATTATATTCTGCATGGAAAGTATGGAACGGCAAAGAGCCACTGCGTTGCATGCTGAGGCTTTGTATACAAAGTTGCGAAACTCGTCAGTGCTTCTATTCAACTCTTTTCTAAGCGTTCCAAATAACAATTCTTCCATCAACACCGCTCGCTAAAAATCAATTAGTTTCCCCTTAAAGATATAGATTAAAAGAGCACTTACTAGTGAACTTGCTGACACCACTTTCCGAACCTTCATAGACGCGGATAGTGCTGATGGTGTTTTGATGCACAGTTGTCAATTGTGTATCATCCTTGACTTTTCCTTTCAAGTCCATTTGCTTGAACATATTGAAAGCACTCTCCTCTCCAACATCTTTGACTGGGCCCCCTTTTGATTCCAAGGAACCTGTGAGTTGCCAGCCTCCTTCGCTACCACCAAATCGGAATGCCTCACAGTCATAGCCTGCCGCAATAATCTCAGCTTCGCCATTCCAGATCAAACTCATAAAAGGGAGAAGCTGTGTGCTGACACTAACAACAGCCTTTGGAGGTTGATCTGCGCCATTGGGGTATACGACTGTGATGCTGCTGTCGTGTGCAGCAAAGGCCAAGGCATTTCCACTCGGCGAGAACGATACTGCGTGAACCCATCCAGCAGAATTGTTGAGATACTCTCCGCAGACAGTGTTAAATGGCAGTCGTTCTCCCCAGACTCCAGGTTCTGGCCTAGCATCCACTCCCTTGATGAAACTCGAGAATACTCTTGCATGGGCATCGGTAGAACCGGCAGCTAGGAGAACGGAATTTGGATGCCATGCGACAGTTGTGATGGTGCTACGGATAGGCTTCTTGATGTGTTTCGAAACCCACCAGTCGTTCTCCTCTTCGAAATAGCAGATAGCAATCACCCTTGCACCGGATCCAACGGCAAACTTCGTTTCGGAAGGAGACCATCGAACAAATGTGGCCGCACGATTGATTCGGAGAAGGACGAGAGTAGGTTTATAGCCAGTGGGAGATGGTTCCCAAACCAAAGCATTGCGGTCTGGCCCAACATTATCAGCATTGTTGAATTAAACCGGAATGATTAAATGGGTACAAACCTTGGGAGCATGTTACAATTCTACCACTGTTAGGAGCTATATCAACACTGGTGACGGTCTTGTCATGACCTTTCAATTCGTCCTTGAGCTTGAATTCCTTACCGTCTCGTCCATAGAGCTCGACACTGGTGTCGCGTGCTACAGCCAATGTCTGTCTATCGGCTGAGAACGAGTGATCCGCGATAGGATGATGGAAAAGGTGATGAACTTCTGGACCAGGCATTTTGTTGCTTCTTGATAGGAGGAGCTCTCTACTATCACTGTAAATATGTACTTATGTTGGCATTACCGCATGGACGAGAGATGCTTGCTTGAACGTGGGGCGGGTACTCCCTATACGTCTGATTACTAACCACTTTAAGCTAGCGCAAGGCTGCGAAAGGCGGACTCTCGAAATTTATATCAATATTGATATATGTTGGAAGTACCCCAAATCCAAGACGCGACTGACTACCGAGTAACGACAGAATGAGTGCCGCAGTAAAACCTGTCCCAGTGAGGACGTCGTTCCCTCCAAATCAAACCCTTTACATCACCAATTTACCTTCGTCGAAGATTCAAAAAGATGATTTACGTAGAGAACTCTACACATTATGCTCGACTTATGGTCCAGTTCTCGATGTCATAGCCCTTAAGTCAATGAAGATGAGGGGTCAAGCACATGTGGTGTACAGAGATATCCAGACCGCGACTCAGGCTATGAGAGCATTACAAGGATTTGAGTTTCTTGGACGTGAAATGGTTAGTTGGGAATCCTTCAATTCTATTGCTCGTCTACTTGAAATGATTAAGGGCTGACATTCACTCTACTAGAATATCCAGTATGCCAAATCAAAGTCAGACACCATTGCCAAGTTGGACGGTACTTTTCGTATGCCGTCTGCAGCAGCGGCTGCAGTCGTGGCCACAGAATTGCAGCAAAGCATTTTCAATGCGCCGCCTTCCGCAGCTACCATTACGAGCAATTTACCTCCCCCACCACCGCCCTCAACCCTCCAGGTTCCAGCTCCTGCATCCGATCACGCTATGGAAGATGCAACAAGCCCAAGTGCAAGTGTTGCTGGACAGAAAAGACGTCGGGATGAAGAGGAGGAAGAAGATAGTGAAGGAGACGTTGCAATGGAGGAAGACAGTGATGACGATTAGCGACTGATGATATTGCATGGAAAAGGCGTTGGGGACTGGTTTGAGGCGTATCGGTCTTGGTCACACGGTTATCGACTAAAATGGATCTAAAGGGCTACGGCTCCTATACAATTCGCATATTAAGTACATTGACCTCTAATGACATGTCAGATATGGCGTGTGAACCATTATGTATTTCCGATGCAACACAAGTGTACATACCTAGTTGGTGATGTTTCAATCGTGTGATAGGTTTTGTCGTGGCATGTCCACAAAGTGAATGTGAAGCTTCAATATCTATGTGATACCTTGGATCAATGTATTATATGCCCAGTGGAGACGAAACTCTTTGAGGGGACGGAACGCCAAAAGCTCTTCTCTATAGATCTTCCTGAGCCATTTCGTGAGGCATCCATAGTCCCACACACCCACCTATCAAGCCAAGCCATACCATCAAATAATTATTTGCCGGACAGTCAAAATTCTCCATTGCCTCTCTGGTTTGACATGGATGAATGAAGAATGCCGGTACATCTGTGATAGGGTGTGGCTAAGACCTAGTTAGGATGTATTTTCTTAGCAAAATTAGCGACTTACAGCAGCGGAAATCCCACCCATTACTCCTATTGCACGAAGTTCACTTTTGTACTCTTCTGGCACGAGATGTCGATAAACAGAATTTATATCAAACGCAGGCTCATCGTTTGGTAAATCGTGAAGCGTAAACCACAAAGTCGGTATTCTATAAGTGGGATGTAGGTGAATCTCATAAGTAACGTAAGGCTGGTGAGAATATAGACTGTATCGGGGAATAGAGTCACTCTCCAGTGTCGAAGACTTGTTTACACGCAGTGCCTCCTATACCATGTCAATAAGTCTAAATATTCATATACTATCAACACGAATGAAGAGAGTCACTAACGTCGTCTTCATCCTCATCCATCATATCCACCTCTTGACTCGGAGCAGAGTTTGGAGCGTAACCACTACTCAAATTGCTAAGAGCAAGTAATAGATCATCATCATCTTGTGGTGGATGAATCAATCGAATAATTTCAACATAGCATGACCCAGTAGTTGCTGTTCGTCCCATGGACAGCTTGAGGTTCTTCCTTGCAGGTCCCAATGATGCTCGACAATATCTTCGATCAAGAAACGCACAGGCGAGCTCAAACTCTTCTTCCGTGAGAAATGGCCACTGACGATATTCATGGCGATGTGTTGCCATCATGACTGGTTTAGCACTGGCTAGAGAGTCAAAATATTCAACCCACAAATCAGCATTGGTGTAAGTACCGTGTTTGCTGTGCTTGCTGTGTGTAGGTGGTTCATGAATATTTAGTGAATCCCTAGTAAATCCCGCCAAAAAGAACTCTGTTCAAATGTTAATTTTGAAAGTCAATTCACGCTATATATTTTGTAGACTCGAAAGTAGAAAAATATTAGTTGTGATAATTCATGGCATTGTATCTTTTGTAGCCTCTCCTTAGGAACGGTCAGATACCCACCAGCTACAGTGCTAGGCTTGCTGGCTCGGTGGACGAACTTGTAGGACCTGGCGATTTTAGCTGTTCTCACCAGTTACCCCGGTTAAAAAAAGTGGTCAGGGGTAGCTTTGCTTTTCGCTACCTACCCACCGAAGCTCCCCAGATAACTATCGCCATATATGCTTCCGAGTTACTCTTCGTAGTTTTATCAGAGCCTACGCAAATTTCCAATGATGATTGCCCAAACATACCGGGTAGAGACACAAATCTCCATTTTCAAAGTCTATCAGATTTGCTAAACAGATTTGACTGTTCAAGAAGAACTTGGGAATACAAATCTAACAGGTAGGACACTCGGGGGGTGTAATGTAAGGCTGAAAATAAAGCCTGTAATTTATCCCAAGGCTCGGTAAGTACGCCTTACGTGTACTGTTTATAGCTCTTGAGTCTCTCCGTTTCGAAATGACACCTAATGATAACCCTCAGATATTTTAAGTTTTTTGTATTTTAGTGTTTGTTTATAGTCGCGCCTTCTGGTAATGAAATGATTTTGAAGTTTCCATGAACAGTCGCGACCCCTTTAATCTACGCCGCTCTCCAGCATTCAACATCCTTCGAGGCACTGCGACACAAGCTGCTTCAAATATCACTCAAAGGGTCAAAGAAGCAGGCGAGCAAGCTTATGAGTCTGGGAAGCAAGCTGTCGAAGAGATGTCCACTTTTTCCATACCAAAAAACGTCCCCTCTTTCACAGATCCTCAGCGCAATTTGGAAAACAAAGCTTGGGCGGCCTCTGGCATGACCGCGAGATCATCGACGGCACATACAAGTGGAGGAGTAATTAGCGGCATACAAGATCGAGTTGGAAACCTTCTTGGAGAAAATAGGGATCTGCCGATGTACAAAGACAAGCCGTATTCATATGCCTCCTCCAGGAGAGCACAACCTTTTTACAAACGGCGGCGTATCATATTTGGGTCCATTGCATTTGTATTTTGTGTGTTATACTTTTTAGGGTTCTTTGGATCCAGTGACGAGACGAAAAAGAAATCGACAGACAGATGGACATGGCTACAGCGGCCGGAAAAGGGTCCTAACTCAATTGATTGGCTAGATCGAAGGGAAAGGGTCAAGGAAGCTTTTACTTTGAGTTGGGATGCATATGAGCGATATGCATGGGGCTATGACGAGTTTCATCCAATCTCGAAACATGGGAAGCAAATGACACCGAAAGGAATGGGCTGGATAATTGTGGATGCTTTGGATACGATGATATTGATGAATTTAACAAGCAGGGTGCAGCATGCAAGGGAATGGATTGCAACTTCACTGGACTACGACCAAGATCAAGAAGTCAACACATTCGAAACTACAATCCGCATGCTTGGGGGTCTTCTATCCGCCCATTATCTCTCCACAGAGTATCCACACCTAGCTCCATTGGCCGAGGACGATGAAGGAGCTTCAGGGGAGGATTTATATCTAGAAAAGTCGAGGGATTTAGCTGATCGTTTGCTTGGCGCCTTTGACTCTCCCTCTGGAATACCATTCGCCAGCGTTAATCTCAAGACCACCAAAGGTGTTCCATCTCATGATGATGGCGGGGCCTCATCCACAGCAGAGGCGGCGACGTTGCAGTTGGAACTGAAATATCTTACCAAACTTACTGGAGAGACTGAATACTGGGAAAAAGCTGAGAAGGTGATGAAGATTATTGATGATAATGGCATGGAGGATGGACTCTTGCCAATTTACATATACGCTAATACTGGAAACTTCCGTGGAAGCAACATTCGTCTTGGCAGCCGCGGCGATTCATACTACGAATATTTGATCAAGCAATATCTTCAAACTTCAAAAGAAGAGCCTATCTATGAAGAATTATGGGACGAGGCACTTAGGGGAGTTCGTAAGCATCTCATCACTTACTCTAGCCCTTCCAAGTTTACTGTTCTTGCTGAGCGACCTGAGGGTCTGGGTGGCTCTCTTTCGCCAAAGATGGATCACTTGGTATGTTTTATGGGTGGAACAATTGCTCTAGGTGCCACTGGTGGCATTACAGAGGCTGAGGCGCGCAAGCTACCAAGCTGGAGCGCGAAGAAGGATGAAGAGATGAAACTAGCAAGAGAATTGACGCACACCTGCTGGGGAATGTATAAGGTGATGGCAACCGGGCTTGCCCCTGAAATCGCACATTTCAACATTGATGATCCACCATTGCCAGAGGATGCACCACATCAAGCACCTACAAATTTTGATGATCCGGAGAATCAAGAATGGCGCAAGGACTTCATTATAAAGAACAACGATAACCACAATCTCCAGAGGCCGGAAACTATCGAGACATTGTTCTATATGTGGCGTATCACAGGAGAGGAGATGTACAGAGAATGGGGATGGGAAATGTTTAGGTCCTTCATGAACCACACCGCTGTTGGTGAAGGTGGTGGGTTTACGAGTCTCTCTAATGCCAATGTTCTACCTGCGCAAACCAAGGATAACATGGAGAGTTTCTGGCTTGTAAGTACATCCTATATCCGCTTGTCATTGACAATTCGCTAACTTTAACCAGGCTGAAACTCTCAAATATTTTTATCTTCTTTTCTCGCCAAATGATATTCTTCCCTTAGACCAAATAGTTATCAACACGGAGGCGCATGCCTTCCCAAGATTCAAGATGGGCCCATTGTTGTCAACTGGATGGAAGAGAAAGCCCAGGGGGCCAGACGGAAAGATCTTACCAGAACCAAAGAAAGAGCCCGAAGTAAAGGAAGTCGAAGTTCAGGAGTTGAAAAGTGGTGCGACATGAAGTTAAAAAAGCAAAATTGTACCTATATAATAGATGATGACCATGTAAATTCGTTGTATTTTTATCGCATTTAGATTATAGGCTTTTGTATGTCTTTCTTATTATTACTTGCAGATTTGAACAATCTAAATATAAATACCATTATTGTATCTTCGATGAAATATCTTGTCTATTGCATTCCAATGGTTTACAATGAAAACTTGAGACGAGCTGAATGATTTTACATTGCATTGCATCTTGTATTAAAAAATTAAAAATTTCAACGCCTCAACCTCTTTATATAATAAATGTCTACATTTGGAACCTTTCTTGCATCTGATAATCAGTTTACTACACAGGAAGAGAATTATAAGCTATTGCTTTAGGTAGCGCAATACCAAAACACAGGACATAAATCTCTAAAACTTAAATGATACACAGACATTTGGTCGGCACTTCACTGATGCAACTTTGACAGCCGGCTAATCGAATCGGAAGCTTTTCTAAGAATTATATTTAAGCGTCGAGCTGTTAGACGCAAGAAAGACGACCAAAGTCAACAACCACATGTTTTTCAAACCCAGCGTCTATGGACGAGATCGAGGATGGAGGGAGGGAGGTATAATAACCCATATCGACTGTTCAGCTGACGGGGCCGTCGTTGTACCAATTGTTTACAAGTCGAACACCAAACTTTGCCCAGAAGTTGAGATTTTGTACTCCTATTTTACCTACTTGGCAACGATGGTGATACATCAATAGAATGTCATATACCTTTCTGAAGCGTTTGATGTTAGTTGATGCTTTTCTTTCTTCTTCTTCTTCTTCTTCTTCTTCTTCTTCTTCTTCTTCTTCTTCTTCTTCTTCTTCTTCTTCTTTCTTCGTCATGTTTGTGGCAACCAGCTTGCAATTGATGAAGTTCATCCCGCTACCACGATGGCTCCACAAGCCCTAGCGCCCCCATACCCCAAATCAAGCTCATCACGTCCAATCACGCCTAATCACTTCGAGCAATCTCATGCAAAAGATAAGCCTTTTACTCTCCGAGATAGCTGTGCCTTCCGGGCTCACAACTTCATCTTCTTACTCCGCAAACTTTCTCAACCAACTTTCATACTCATAGTATAAAACATGATGTTGGAAATCACTGGAAAATATGCCATGCACTATCACTTGCACAACCTTTGAGCTCTAGCCAACCGGTTGAGAGCTTCAATAGTTACTCTCTTAATTATTCGAGACAACTCAGCCTCACCGGCAATCTTGATGCGGTAGATCTAGATCGACGAGCATCATTCCTAATACAGGCTGTCGACATCTCCTAGACTACACACACATCAAAACTCGAAATCATCAAGATGAATAGTTTCAGGATGAACGATATTGAGAAGGGTTCAGTCTACCCCGATAAAGACCAATCCACAACTCCGGACTACAGTAGCGGACGCGGGGAACCAAGCTACGAAGAAATAACGCAAATAAAACATGGAATAGGGCGTCGCTTTGTTGATAGCTTTCGAAGAGATCCAAGTCTTACTATGACCCCGCCGGGTGTGGTAGGCGCAAATGGGAGAGTATTCCATGCCGAAATTGCCGCGCAAGCAACGGCAAATTCTCCTCTTGCACGAAGATTGAAAGGGAGGCATCTGCAGATGATCGCAATTGGAGGTTCAATAGGTTAGTTGCTTGACGCGCCGAGTGATTTAAGGGGCTATTACTGAGTCGACTTCATGGACAGGTACCGGACTTTTCGTTGCGTCGGGCAAATCTCTCGCAACTGGCGGACCTGCATCACTTATCATATGCTTTACACTCATCGGGCTCATGTTATATTGTACGGTGCATGCTTTGGGTGAAATGGCCGTTCTGTTTCCCGTTTCAGGGTCGTTTTCGGCCTACTCGACTCGATTCTTGGATCCGGCAAGTTCATTCATTGATATAATGGGAAAGAGGTTAACTAATTGCGTGACTTACAGGCTTGGGGATTTGCTATGGGATGGGTATGAGAAACCACAGATAATATGGAAACTAGCATAATACTAACTCCTAGCAAACAGAACTATGCAATGCAGTGGCTTGTGGTTCTTCCATTAGAAATTATTGCGGCGTCTATCACAATCGACTTCTGGGATATACAACAGCGATACGATCACGCTATATTTGTCACAGTATTTCTCTTCACAATTATTGGCATAAATATGTTTGGAGTGAAAGGGTATGGAGAAGCGGAATTCTTCTTTGCTATCGTCAAAGTTGTGGCTATTATTGGATATATGTGAGTCTAACCGTTGTCATATTCGATCTACG
The DNA here is from genome assembly GCF_013461495.1 of Botrytis fragariae. Classification (NCBI taxonomy): domain Eukaryota; kingdom Fungi; phylum Ascomycota; class Leotiomycetes; order Helotiales; family Sclerotiniaceae; genus Botrytis; species Botrytis fragariae. The sequence continues at coordinate 1,911,709 of NW_023500987.1, forward strand.
TTTTGGCCATTATTCTATCCTTACGCTTTTTTGAAGAATCCATAGATGTTTCAACGGAACAAAACTCTGACTTTTCCAACAGACTTTTGGCCATAATCCTCAACTGCGGTGGCAGCCTTGAAGAAGGTTATGTAGCTGGTACGCTGTGGAGTGATCCGGGCGCATTCAACAACGGATTCAAAGGCATGTGTAGTGTTTTTGTCACTGCAGCATTTGCTTTTGCCGGCACTGAATTGGTGGGGCTCGCTGCCGCTGAAACACAGAACCCCAGAAAGTCATTGCCAAAGGCCGTGAAGCAAGTATTCTGGCGTATCACTCTTTTCTATATTGTGTCGCTTACTCTCGTTGGACTTCTCGTCCCCTATACCGACAAAAGATTGCTTGCTGCTGGAAATGCGAATACCGCGGCAAGTCCCTTCGTTATTTCTATTCAAAACGCTGGAATAACGGTACTTCCTTCTGTTATGAACGCAGTCATCCTTATTGCTGTACTATCTGTGGGCAACTCGTCAATATTCGGATCTTCTCGGACTCTTGCAGCATTAGCAGATCAGGGGCAGGCTCCTAAGATTTTGGCTTATGTTGATCGTAAAGGACGTCCTATCGTAGCTATTGGCGTATCATCGGCTCTTGGGTTCCTTGCGTATGCAGCGGATTCTGGTGCTCAGGCAACAGTTCTGGATTGGATGCTCGCACTGTCTGGGCTTTCCTCAATATTTACTTGGGGATCTATTTGCCTTGCCCATATCCGTTTCCGACGGGCTTGGGTACTCCAGGGACATAGCCTGGACGAGTTAGCTTTTCGTTCGCAGCCAGGCGTCATTGGCTCGTGGATTGGGTTTTTATTCAATGTTCTCATACTTATCGCACAATTTTGGACTGGGGCATGGCCTACAGGCTATCAGCAAATGACGGCACTCGAGCAATGTGAGAGCTTCTTTCTAGCATATTTGGCCGCACCCATCGTAATTGTATTCTACGTGGGATATAAATTCTGGTATAGGACTTCTGTGATGAGATCCAAGGATATGGATCTAAAGACCGGAATGCGCGGTCTAGACTTGCCAGCCTTGATAGCAGAGGAGCGAGCAGAAAAGGCCGGATGGCCAAAGTGGAAACGAGTATACAAGACAGTATGTTAGTTCAACTACAGGGAGTTTATGGTAATGCGGGTGGATTGGGAGTTTCTATCATAAGGGAGTTTATGTGCGAGAGATACCATGTGATTTCGGCGTTAAACAAATCATAGCGAGGGAGGATATCCATTGATTTACTGGGAACATGTTATAATACTTCAGCGAGCTGCGCGATACTCATTTTCGATCACATAGAATAATTACATAAATCAGCCATCAAATCAGATCGCTGTATATCGGACTTTGCCTAACGCGGGTAGTTCCTTTCCTGAAGCTTGCAACCACAACCAATCGGCGCGATTTCAAAGCTTTATATAAGGTAACGGGAACTATTCAAGAGCTCCAAACTATCATTGCCTTATTTGGCCGAGGGCTTATGGATAGAAAGATGGGATAAATCTAGAACTACGGAGGTCTACAAATAATCCGATGCCCCGCTTGTCATTAAAAGGCGTAGGCGGACTCCGTGTGATATATATTTTCTGTTCTGTTGACAAATCTCAAATCTTCGCTTTGTTGTGCAGGATCTCTGGACTGAAGCATTTTCCTCGGGGCTAATTGAGTAAGTACTTCCATCTAGTCTCGAATGGAATGTGATATTCAAAAGATCTGATAGTTGATAAATCGATTAGGTGGAGAGCTAAAATTTTCTAGTGAGGGGAAAAGTGGGAGTGGATCTTACGTTGATACCCCTCCAAAACTAACGATAGATATAGGAACTGATTGGTTAACCACCTCGAGAGACTAACTGGAATGAGAATATTAACCACAGCTTTTGGTTACTCTGTAGCTTTGTGATTGTCAAAATGTCCATGCATCTCCGGTACAACACAGACATCTGCGAGTAGATGTGGTTGAAAGATAAGGAAGGCATGACGGATGCATATGGCCGACTACGTGCAGCTATGTAGTGAATATATACATGGCGTTAGTCCAGCACTTACTCATACTTTCAATCCCTCTGCTTTGTATCTGAAGCTTCAAAAACATCTTTTTCAAACTTGACTTGTTAGTGTATTAGTCACCTTGTTTGATACATTGGACCTTCAAGATGTTGGCCAAGCAAGCTCTTTTTATCTCTGCACTTCTGCCATTGATTCAAGCCCAAGAATCTACTTCAGAAACGGTTTTGGGTGTTTATATTTTCCATCGTCATGGAGATCGTACTACAAAATCATATGCTCCCACATCTTTAACAGATCTTGGTTACGCTCAAGTTTATGATTCTGGAAATTTCTATCGAAACAGATACATCGATTCCAACGCCTCTTCCCCTCTTTACAAGATCAGTTCAGACATAGCTAAGGTCTCTCAATTAAATGTCCAAGCACCAGTCGATAATGTCCTTCAGAATTCTGCATCCGGATTTCTTCAAGGTTTATACCCACCTGTTGGTGCAACATTGGGAAGCCAAACACTTGCCAATGGCACAAGTATTGAAGCCCCGCTAGGTGGTTTTCAACTCATTCCTGTCAATGCTGTTGCTACAGCATCTAGCAGTGCCAACTCCGAGAGTTCGTCCTGGCTACAAGGCTCCAGTGGTTGTGGAAATGCTGTCACCAGCTCCAACAACTACTTCTATTCGGAAGAATATGCGAGCCTTCTTAATTCGACTAAGAGCTTCTACCAAAGCCTTCTCCCTGTGATTAACACCACCTTCAATTCCAGCACGGATACTTTCAAGAATGCATATACAAGTAAGATCTAATTGCTCCAGTTTGCTATGTGTATTGTTAACAGATATAAGTTTATGACTACATTCACGTCTCTACCATTCACAATTCGTCTATTCCTTCCGATGACCTTCTCACAGATGAGACACAATCTCAATTATTAGCTCTAGCCAACACTCACGAGTTCAATCTCGCATATAATGCTTCAGATACCATTCGTGCGATTGCAGGATCTACATTGGCAGCACAGATGTAAGTCTTTAATTCATCATACCACACTCAAGATCATAAGATGAAAGTGCACATTCGTCATTCTCAAGCCAGCACGATTATTACTCCATCATCTCCAAAATCACTACAACCTAATCGAATCAACTAACACATACTAGTCTCCAACAACTCAACACCACCATCACGGGTAAATCCGCCGTCCCAGTCTCCATCCAATTCGGCGCCTACGCCTCCTTCCTCTCCTTCTTCGGACTTTCCGGCCTCTCCACCCTCTCCCCAAACTTCACCGGCATCGTCGACTACGCCTCCTCCATGACCTTCGAGCTCCTTACCAACGCCACCGTCTCCAACACCTCCTACCCCTCCCCCTCCGACATCTCCGTCCGTTTCTACTTCTCCAACGGCACCGCCTCCGAGAACCCCCTCGTCTCCTACCCCCTCTTCAACCAATCAGAACTCACTCTCCCCTACACCACTTTCGTCGACGAAATGAACAAATTCGCCATCGGAGACCAAGATGCCTGGTGCACCGCCTGTGGAGAATCAACAGGAGATTGCGCGTCTTCAACTGCATCCTCTTCTTCGAGCTCGGGCTCCAGCTCCTCGGGAAATAGCGAGGGAAATGGAGGCATGTCGAAAGCGGTTGCGGGAGTGATTGGCGCAATGGTTACGCTAGCGGTGGTTTTGGGTCTTGAGGCGTTGGTGTTGGTGGTTGCGGGTTTGAGGGTTGTGAGTAGAAAGAGATTGGGAGCGGGGAATGCAGGGACGGCGGCGGTGGCTGGTGAGCAGGGTGGGAAGTAAGAGGAGGTGAATGATGAGAATGAACAGGTGGGGAATGTGATATGGGGGAGTTAGTGTTAAGTAATGATAATGCGGTTAGAGGGAATATGGAATGGGGGTTGAAAGCGCTCATTGATTACGATGATATGAAACGATAATTCCAAAAGCTTAAAATACATCCAGGAAATGTGTTTATATTGAATAGGCGTACCATATGATCGACAAAATGACAAAGTTCTTTGTGTGTCCCTATAATATCATACAGTACCACTTGAAATGGCCCTCACACTAATAAGTTTAGAACTCCAACTCAGACCATAGTTTATTATAATCATTCATTGAATGTGTAATCCTATTTATCTATACCTATACAAACAAGTAGTATCCATCTATCCTACTACTCTCATATACCCATAATTCGCGAACATCGCGTGATTTTCGTCATGACCCCATCCTATGCAACAATACAATAACCAACTCCAAATAAATGCTTCATCAGACCATATCCTCAAACAAAAGCGCTCAAACCACGCAACGCTATGCAACGAAATACAAATCAGTACAAAAACCCACTAATCCAACCCCTCTCCATTCAAAATGCTTTTCAAAATGCCCGCTCCCAATCCCTCCACCGCAGCCGCAACCTCTTTCTCCCCAACACAACTAGCCACTCTCTTCTCATCTCCCACTCCCACACCGGATCCGAATCGCCCGGGTCTACCTCGTGCCCTGACTCCTCCACTCAATACAAACGAACCATTTTTTCCATCGACCGCCGCGACTAATGATAGCGTTTCGAGACTTCCTACCACATCTCTGAATTCCGTGCTCGTTAAAGGATGTAAGATTGCGTCTCGAGTACAAAGCATGTTGTATGTGTTATACAATTGTTTGATGGTTGGAGCTAGGTTGTGAGATTTTGACGGCGTAGCGAGGAGATTGGAGGATTGAGAACGATTGCGTGATTCGAGAGCTAGGAGAGCGCAAAGGGCGGCTTTTTGTTGGAGATTAAGGGTCTTGAGACGTTGGGTCGAGCCATTTCCGAAGGTAGATGCGGTGATCTTGTTCACGTGCTGAATACTGGCGCGGGGGGCAGTTTCGACAGTGAGGGTTGCGAGGGATTGGGCCAAGGTTCGTGGACGGAACAAACTTTTGCTGGGGGTGTTTGTAATGGAGGAGAGATTGATGTTGTCCTCTAGGATTCGTTTGGAAGGGCTATCGAGGAGAACTTTGTCTTTGAGTTCTTGTTCGTGCTTTTGCTTGGTTTCGGTTTCGATTAAATCAATTGCTCTTCGGCAAATGTCGAAGGCTTTGCGTAAATCTCCAGTCTGGCTTGCTACTTTTCGGGAGCAAAGTTCAATGGCTGCTGGGTGGAGAAATGGTACGAAATTTGGAGTCGCGCTATCCGCGGGAACAAGTGACTTGAGGCGTGTCATGATGACAGTCTTGATCTGTAATGCGGTGTATGGAAGAAAAGGTAGTAGTTGTGGTTGTAGGTTTCGAGCCTTCAATCTTGGTAAGAAACGATCTGTAAGATCCAATGCATTTGCAATTCCGATAAGGATCAGGCGCGATGACTTCTGTAAAGACCATTCGAACAGCTTGTATAATATTTCCAGGTCCAACGTGAGGATGTGATCGATTTCGTCCAGCGTGATGAGGTAGACATCCTTGGTCTTTTTCCTCGAAACAAACATACTCTGTAAAGTCTTCTCTTCATCGCCGTCCAAAACCACTTCCTCGCCACAATAAGACTCCAGCAGTATACCATACAAATCCTTCGAGGTTTTCATGCTCATACAATTAACATACGTCTTGTGTAATGTGGTCGATTCTCCATATTCCGTCGTAACTTCGTTGATCATAGCACTTTTTCCAGTTCCAGGAGGTCCGCTAACATATATACACCCCCCACTTGTTTTGTCGACACAATTTTGTACAAAAGTTTTCAATTCGCCCTTTTCAGTCTCTCTTCCAACAAGTCGTCCAGGCTCTGAGCTCCGTGTGAAGATCTGTCGAGCTTGAGTATATACAGTCGCAATTGATCCACCGGGTGTTACAGGAGTCCTTGGAGTTCTAGGAGTCATTGGCTTTCCAGTAACAGTAACACGATGCCGAGGAGTTATTTGTACTTTTTTGGATAGCGCATCGCGATGTCGAGGTGTTTGAGGAGTAGGAGCTTGAGCTGTTTTGGATGCTTCTTCTATCAATGTTTTTTTCGGTAATGCGATCTTTCTACTTGCCAATCCATGTTTCGAAGGCGAGGACTTGACAGGTATAGATTCCGTCAATTCGTCAATGTCCATACAATCGTCATCGGAATCGTCGACCTCATCGCGCCTCTTGCGAGTAATGAAAGGATTTTCATTCTCGTCATTGTATATTTCTGTTTTTGCTTGTCGGTTTGCGCGCGTTGATGGTACTTTGAACTCTGTAGGATAAAAGTTAGAATGTTATTTAGATGTCTGCCGAATGACCCTTCGTACCTGCTATTGCTCTTGTGCTGCGGGTTCTTTTTCCTAAAACAGAAGGCATCATTGAGGATGTCTATATCTCTCTCTAACTCAATTCAAGTATATTCTTTCTCAATCACGGAAAGTTTTGCTTGGAGTTGAGAGAATTGAGGAAGTTGTAATGATGAGCAAATGGTAATATTCAATGGGTCGGATATTGATATGTAAAAGATCGCGTCGACGCGTTCGCGTATAGTGGATTTCACGCGTACTAACAACCCCTGAATTTCATGATTTCGGTGTAGCAGAGCAATAGTACGGCAACGGGCAAAGTCTAGTCTATGCACATGGCACGAGAATATGTAAGGAGGTGATGCAAGTCGTGATAATGTTGCATTTAAATAAGTATGTACACTGTATGGAATACCGGTAGACGAGAATGCACATGCAGATGATTAGATTCTACTTGCATTTAGGCCTATCTATAGGGTTATAAGATTATCATTTAAGCTTCACTGTCAAAATCTAGTTGTAAGCTATTGCGACTTCGACCGGAAGACTTCTCACGATGCTTTGCTATAGCATGTTAGAAATGACTTGGATCAAGTGGACCGTCGAACGGAGTATTTATTAGCCTAGCAAGAAGTGCTTGCATACTTTCGAATGCCAAAGATATTCAAAGACATGTAGACCAAACTAGACGTGCTCCAATATGTGATAAGTGTGATGTCCCTACAGATCTTTGGAAATCAATATTCCATATGCTATTTTAGGTATGGCACACCATACGAGATAGACCGATGGAACACGAATGTTAGAAATGCTATCACGTGGGTATGTCGAGTGGCTTTCTTGCCGTGGGAAGTGAAGATAACCTCATTGTCTACTTGCTCTGTAGGTAGTTGGTATAGTGCACATTACATTAAGTCACTCTAGACGGTTGTACCTGGAATACAGATCACGGGAAGGATTCGGGGCTCGGGATGGAAAAGAATGAAGAAAGTTGGTTCTTGGCATTACTATCATCTACAGAGTAGGTAGGTAGTCACTGCTAGGTAATGGATTAGTTTGGGCAGCAAGCAAACAAATTAGACGGGCAAACTTCTGGTCGACTTTTCCAAACTTGCTTCATGTTACACTTCACAACCTTCACAGATTCGCATGTATGATCATCTACATCACAACCACACAACCACACAATCATACAACAAGAACCAATGTCAATATCAATATCAATACCAATATCAATACCAAGAAGACTTCTTTTTACTCGCATTCAATATAATCAATGCACAAAGCTTCTATACGATAGGTACCCGTAGGTATCCCACCACACCCCATCAGGCTTCGTAGCCGCCCATCTTTTGTGCCAGGGTATTTGCCTTACCCTTCACGATGACTGGCTTCAGGATAAAAGCTGTGTATGCAAGTTTGACTGCCCCGCTCTTCCTATTCGTTATTCGTTCAGATTCACTCATTTCAATCAAATACCATCTTCTAACCTGTTAAACTTGTTCTCCAAGTTTGATTTCTTAACTCGTAAGCTCCTTCTCTTCATTCTTGTGTCTTTACACGGATTCGTATCCCAGAACTTTTCCCGTTTCGCATTTCACGCCGTGAAGAAGTTTACAACAGGTCGCTGGATCTTCCTTCTTACAGGCTTTCTTATCGTTTATCTGTTTCTGCCCTACAGGCCTTTTTCGTGGCCGCTGTAAGCTTTGATACTACCTGACGCAACTTTCCCCCGCCTCGCCGGTAAAGAGCTTGGCTCCATTTCAGCTATCTGTTCAGCAGATTATTGAAGGAAGAACTCGTATTAAGAAGAATCTACCACCCTATTTGCAAGTTAATCTAGCGGAGCGCTTGTAATCTGTACAAGATGGCCCGGCGCACTGGGAAACCCGGCGATGAGTTATTCATGCAACGTCCTGGCGATGGTTGCGATAGTCCTACCGTCACCATAGAACCTTTGAGAATTGTAAAGCCGACAAGTCCACCCAGACATCGAGCGGAATCGAGCTCTTCTAGTCGATTTGCATCTCCACCTCCTGCGAACAAGCATACATTCCCCTTGCCACCAGGTGCCTCGAGCTCCGCAAACCCTTTACCATATCCCGATGATGACGATGACGACCTGTTTCAGAAGAAACCAAACCCTCCTTATCCTGACAACCGAGGAAAGGCTCCACAAAGGATCCAGCTGAGCGATCAAGAAAATAGAACATCTGGAGAAAATAGCAGGCAGAATGCGTATGATACAGCACCACGATTTACAAGTCCGATAGAGAAGACTGGGCCAGGGCTATCGGAAAGAAGGGGGAATGCACCACAGCCCTTGCCTGCTTCTCCAGAAATAAGCTCCCCTGATAGAGAGGGAATGTTTGGCAGGATACCTCCAAAGGAACCAATTCTTTCAACTGGCGCAAGTGCGTACTCGGAGGGCAACAGACACTATTATCCTCCTCCTATTCCTAAACCTACCTCCTCTAATGCGGTGCCTGCAATACTTTCACCAACCCCAAGAAATGATATGAACAGATTCGCTTCTACGGCTTCAACTTCTACTACTAGAGCAAATAGGGGATCCCCACCTCCCCCAGAAACTCCTATCGATCCACCAGGTGAACTTGGAGGTGGTGGAATCGAGGCCCGATATGCTGCATCTGGAATTGCAGGCGCTGCAACTTTAAGTAGTTTACAGGCGCAAAATGCTGCTGCTGCTCAGCGAGCTAATCAATATGCGCCGCCTCCTGTTCCACAAATGCCACAATCGCCGCCCGCCAGACCTTGGACTCCAACAGAGTCTCCGGAGAATGCCCCGCATGGCCCACCTAGAGTATATCAAGGCTTAAATGAAATCACTCCATCGTCGCCTCCACCCGCTGTCACTCGGCCCCAAAGACAAGGTTCGGCGCCACCAGCTAACACTCTGGAGCAGGACTTTCAGCGCATGCAAATGTCTGCTGAAGAGCCACCGCCAGCTTATTCTAGTGTGACTCCTGGGGCCAATAATTCACAGGCGTACCCTGTTGAGAAACAACAGCGTACCAATCCACCTGCTGCCATAGACACTACACCAAAACCGAATATTGCACCACCATTAGCAACGCCCGCAAATAACCCTGACCACCCTGCATTTGCAAACGAGCCACGACAGGAACAAATTCCACATCAACAGCCTACTGAAGCTGGCCCGTCAGCTCAGCCTGTCAATATTTCTCCTTTTCAAGGCGCTGGCCCGTCATCTCCACCACCGCTCCCAGAGGGCTGGATTGCTCATCTCGATCAGAACTCTGGTCAGTATTATTACATTCATCTTCCTACTCAAGCCACTCAATGGGAATTTCCCAAGGGCCCTACACCATTGAATGATGTTCCGCTTTCACCAGTACAATCCACCTATGCTGGATATGGAAATCCCATGGCGTCCCCGGGTTTGAGTATGTTCAACAAACAATCTCTTGCATCACCTGGCTTTCAAGGAATGGCCTCGCCTGGTTTCATTGGCTCGCCAGGATTTCCTCCGCACACCCCGGGCTATGCGGAGAGTATTATGAGTATGGCGTCAGGCACGCCAACTACTGCAGGATTTTCTGGGCCCCCTCCCACCGCAGGGGTTGACATGTATAAGGTTGTTCCCACGAATGGCGTGTATTTTGGTCCTTATTTGCGATACGTGAATATGGATATGGAGAATGGTGTATGGCTGGGTACAATTATGCTCGTAACAGATGCTCCACAACCACCAACTATTCATATCCATCAAAGCGTCGATCTGTCGCCGAATCCCAGGCAACTCAAACCAAACCCAATTTACACACATCAAAGATGGGTCTTCTATCGCTATGATGTAGATTTGAAGATGGGAGAAGGTCCAGGTGATAAGTGGACCTATGCTATAACTTCGCATTTGGGTTGCACGCGATATGAGTTTTTGGTAGCTGGACGTTTCGAGACAAATTGGAGATTTATTGCGCATTCTGGCAATGATTTTGCTATGAATACTACCGTCAACGAGCGTTCAAAACTTGGCGGTATTGGTTTCATGTGGAAAGACATCTTGCAGAAGAACGTTGAATGTGGTGGTTTCCACGTGCAGTTGGGTTTAGGTGATCAAATCTATGGTGATAGACTATGGAAGGAAGTTCCTTTGCTGAAGCAATGGCTTGCTATGAGTGGCAAAGAAAATCGAAGAAGTGCGGCATGGACAGCGAGACATGAGGAGGACGTCTCGCATGCTTACTTCCATTACTATACTAGTCATTTTGACCAACCATACTTAAGGGAGGCATTTGCTCAAATTCCTCACATACTACAGATTGATGACCATGACATGTAAGTTTTCGAAAATGTTTTTCTTCACTTTTACTGTCACTAACACTTTTAAGTTTTGATGGTTATGGCTCTTATCCAGAATACATGCAAAATTCCAACATGTTCAAAAATATTGGTCGTATCGGTATTGAGATGTATCTCCTCTTTCAGCACCACACCACCGTTGACATTCTTCGAAATGTTAGCACCGATATCGATTTATTTACAATTACCGGAACTGGCTGGCACTTTGTCAAGTATCTGGGACCTTCCGTTGTTGTGGTAGGCCCAGATTGTCGATCAGAACGTACTCAACGCCAAGTTCTCGCTGGTCCTACCTACCAAGGCATTTTCCCTAAAGTAGCCACTTTACCTCCGAGTGTACAACACTGCATATGGATGATATCGGTCCCTGTGGTATATCCACGACTCGAAGCCGTAGAAAGTCTCGCACATACCATGGCCACAGGTAAGAAAGCTGTGAATAGCACGTATAACTTGCTCGGAAAAGTCACAAGTTCCGTGGCTGGAGTAGTGGGAGGTAAAGAAGCCGTGGCAACTGGCTTTTCTCATGTTAAGAAGGCAGTTGGCAAGTCGGGTTTGATGGGAGGTGTGCTTAACACATTTGGTGATATTGATATTGCGGATGAGTTGAGAGATATGTGGACACACGAGAGTAAAGATTTGGAACGAACATATTTAATACGGACTCTGCAAGGAATTGCTCATCAGAAGGGTATTAGGATGACATTCCTATCTGGCGGTAAGTTATCTATGCATCTATTACAGAAGTATAATTTGCTGACTTGTTCCTAGACGTAAATTGTTGCGGTGCAGGACTTGTCCACGATCCTTCTCACCCCTCTGACCACAAGACCATGTATCAAATCATCGCATCTGCAGTTGTCGCCGCTCCGCCTCCATCATATGTTCTCAAGATGCTTCACAACAATAAACCACTTTACGTTCCTCAAAATGGTGTCAAAACAACAAATCAAATCAGCGATACCAAAGAAGACATGATGGAGATATTCCAGACAGACACCAATGGGGGACCACGGGATATGAAGAAGTTAATGGGAAGGAGAAATTACGTAGCGTTTGTTGCTTTCGATCCAGATTCAATGATGGGCGGCATGAGTGCAAATGGAAGTATGCACAGTGGAAACGCTGGGTTGGCAAAGTTGAGTCTGGCTGTTGATTTTGTGGTGCAAGGGGATGGAGGATTCAGCCCACCTACTAAATATGGCCCTGTTATTGTACCAAGTTTGGAGTTTGGCAGATAATGTGAGGAAGAGGAAGGATTGGATCGGTTTGCGATTTGCAATATGCAGAAGAGGTATCAGAAACGCGGTGCAGTTAATGAGATACTCTCGTGACGATTGCGATCTTGATATATATTTATTGGATAGTCGAATAGAGGTTGTCTTTTGTACTGTATTATATTCACTATTCACCTCGAAAGCTTTTAGAATTAAATATCCTCGGAAAGAAATCTTGAATTTCAGAGCATATATTCGCAAGATCTCTTCAATCTGTGTACAATCAAATTGTGGTCATTAGATGTCTCGAGACTGTCTACTCGTGTAGATCAAACGATAGTAAATGATAATGATACTCGACGAGTGGAGCCAAGGGTTCTCGCTAGATCAATATCTTAATCAGCTTATATCCCTGTCAGACTATGCCCCTCATTCCCCCTTCTAGTAAAACAGCCAGACCGCCAAAGTGTCAACTTTCTAAACTCAATCCTTCACTTCCTTCCAATTTCACTTCTCTCGTTCATTTTTCAATTTTACCTTCAAACAAAACATTTCAAAATGTCAGACGCCATAATTGCCAGTTTCCCCCCTCTCGCGGAGCGACCCATCAAAAACACCATCTGTCTTTTCGATGTTGATGGAACTCTCTCTCCTGCGCGGCTAGTATGTTACTCCCAACTTCTCAACGCCTTTCACTATGCCTCAACTAACATTCAAAACTATAGTCTGCCTCCGCAGAAATGCTCAATCTCCTTGCCGCCCTCCGCCAAAAATGCGCCGTCGGTTATGTAGGTGGCAGCGACATGGCCAAGCAACAAGAACAACTCGGCACTGCTGAGATCCCCGTTACCTCCATCTTCGATTTCTGCTTCGCCGAAAACGGTCTCACAGCTTTCAAGAGCGGTGTTCCCCTTCAATCGAATAGCTTCATCAAATGGATTGGGGAGTCCCAATACAAAGAGTTGGTCAGATTCATCTTGCATTATGTTGCGGATTTGGATATCCCAGTGAAGAGAGGAACATTTATCGAATTCAGAAATGGCATGATCAATGTTAGCCCAATTGGTAGAAATGCGAGTGTTGTGGAGAGAAATGAGTATGAGGTCTATGATAAGGAACATCATATCAGAGAGAAATTCATCGAGGCCTTGAGGGAAAAGTTTACTGGTCTGGACTTGACGTGAGTTTTTTGATCGCTCGGAAAATTAATGATGGGCTATACTAATAACTTGCGATGCAGTTACTCAATCGGTGGTCAAATTTCTTTCGACGTCTTCCCTACTGGCTGGGACAAGACATACTGTCTCCAACATCTTGAGAATGACGCAAAGCGCCCAGGTGGTATTGAATACACTACTATTCATTTCTTTGGAGATAAGACATACAAGGGAGGAAACGACTACGAGATTTATGAGGACCCCAGGACAATTGGTCACAGTGTGAAGAATCCAGATGATACCATGAGAGATATTAGACAGCTTTTCGACCTTTAGGTATATGGCATTTGCTGTAACGAGGTATAGATATTAATTTCAAGGGGAAATAGGACAAAATTTATATTCATCTATTCCAAGCCCGATCTTGATATCCGATGATTACCTCTCGCGCGAACAGCAAAGCATTTTTGGAGGCTAACGTGGAGTGGATTGACAATCTCTAGACTATATATTCGACACGATATTGACTATTTTTCTCCTATTGGAAAAGAAAATCCATAAAGCTAATGATCTAAATGATTGTATAAGATAAGAGGGGAATAACAAGATTATCCCCCTCGGGGATAACACAAGTTGCATTATTTCCCGAATCATATGAACAATCCATTTCAAACTCTAGATTTCCATAGCCTTGAATAACGCTTCCATTCGTACAAGCCCACTGATGATTCGGCTCATAATAAATCGTTCCTTTGTTTGGCGAACCGTCACTATGGGGATTGCTATCGCCGATGAAGGAAACTCGATACGCTACTCCCGCACAGAAAACAACTCCATTGCCGACGTCGTAGCGACGAAATCCAGCTGGGTTAGTCTGCTCGCATCGGTTGTATTCGTCAGGAGTGTTGATACCGATTTTTACATCGTCCGGAGGGCCGAAACCAGCGGGTTGCAAGGGAAGACCGGTGTAACAGCCGTTTATGCCGCATTCATCGCAGGGACCGAGATTGCCATCACAGCCTACGAGGCCGTCAGAGGTAGAGTTGACACATACGTTGGCTGGAGAGATTCTTAGCTTGGATTTTATAGGATGGATTTGGGGAGTGGCATGGAAATGAGGAGGAAATAAGTACTTACGAACGTTCACTTGGTTAACGCAATCTAAATTTTGCGTGGAATTAAACCAGACGAAACTCGTCACCTCCCAGGTAGGTATGACGTCGCATTCTGGGGGTGGGGTGACAGATTGACGAGTTTGGAGATGGGAGGTGAGGGGCGTGCATATTGCTGTGCGTAGAAAGAGGAATATCAGGGGGGCGGTGAATTTTGTTAACATTTTGATGACTTTGAGAGTTTGAGTGAGATTGATTGTCTTTTTAGTCAAGCAAACGTTGTTATGTTGATTTAGCAATGGGAAAGTAGACGAGTATTAGTAGTACATGAGTAGTTCCTGATTCACAAAATTCATGAATATCATAGTCTGTAAGTGGATATGATGACAGAGGGGTACATTGACAACACGAAGATCGAAAATTCTTCAGTAGAACAGCCTGAATGGCTGGAATCGGTCATGCCCAATGAGAATGCCATCATCTTCGTATATCTGCAGCGAGGATCTTCCGGATGTCATCCCAGGTGGATTTTTCGGGTAAGGCTTGGCAGATTTCGCCAGCTGAAATGGGCTCGCCCATACCGATATACGAAATGCGCATGGACAACCTGGACGCAAAATTTTACGTTATGTGATTACTGTGCATGGTCTTTGCGAGCCAAGCCATTCCTTCCGGATTATCAAGCGCGTCATAAATCGGGTATCGCGAATGGTAAATCGAGAACTTTTCTCTGCTTCGCCGGCCGGTTCGTGTTCAAGGCGGGGGAGTGATGTGTTGGGTAAGTGAGTACGTGAAAACCCCGGCCTCGAGAACCGCGTTTTCGTATACGTACGCCACTGGTGGACTGGTGCATCGTACGAGTACGCGATAAATCTAGAGTTAGAGTGGTTCTGGATGGAAGGGGGATGTTGGGTTGCTAGAGCATAGTCTGCTCTTGAAATTTCTGTTCTGTGAAGAATGGTAGCTGGCATGCCATTCATTACTTGCGTTGTCAGCTGTAACGTTACACGCGACTTCTGCAAATCTTCCAATATTTAATTGCCTACAGCTCAGTTCTGTAGAGTCAGAAGGTGCGCTGGTTAGAAAGGCTGGTTGGGGATTGTGACATGGCAGATTTTTGGAGAGCTAGATCAATGGTATCTGGATGGTCTGCTTGACGTACGTCTGTATATGTCGATGTTACGGCGGCGATTATGCGGACCTCTTGATTCGTCTCTAGTGCACGCTTGTGTGAGAATATAATTGTCTGACAGTGCGTGGATACTGGAATACGCTTGGAGCAGTGTGGTGAGATAGGGGTTTCTAGGGAATCTCTCGATCACTTGTGCATTTTTACGTGCTAGAGGGACCCTGTCGAGATAATGTATTGAGAACTGTAGGCGGGAGATTGTATCAGGTGAGATTGAAGCGATTGGAGGTATTGATCAAGAAGCGTGCGGGATGAATATTCCCTGCAAAATGCCTGGAGGACTTTGAAAGTTCACATTCTATTAATGGCAGTGGTCAGTAGCGACAACAATTGTTGTCGATGAGAAAGTCACTTATATGCGTTTTAGTCGTTTGATTTCTTGAACTTTCAAATGACATTCTTCTCTCATATCTCGGAAATGGATGGATAACTTTTTCCGTCGCTTTTGGTATGGAGAATGTGCAGCTGTGTGCTCACTCTTCTTTATTAAAGCTTTGTTTGTGAATCGATATTTGGAAGTATTCTTTCGGCAATTGGCTATACAGTTGGTGAGAGAACGCATCCAACGAACGCCCAGTTGAAAAAATGCATCGACTTAAGCCCTCGCTTTGTCAGAGGAAGTTCTCTCGAGCCATATGATCGTGGGGCTTTGTATATCTATGACGATGATATTTGGAGCTTAAGAATCCTTCATAGTTTGGATAGAGATCATTTGTAAATTGTCACCGCAGAGTGTCGCTTCTTCATTGCCTCAAGTTTCGATGCAAGGACAAGCGATATCTTAACTTTACCACATAACTTAACTCGATTGAAAAAATGACACCACGCTTTCCATCTACTTCGGCGTTTCCAAGAGGTAAGGAAGCTTTCTCATTGTTTGAAAGTTCCATAATGAGCGCATGAAACAACGCCTTATTAATACTAGTAAGAATAGATGCACTTCATCCAAACACTTCCTGGACCCTAAACACAATCTCCTATAAACTTTGCACTTTCATGGGCAGAGGGTTCCTAGACAATCTTGTCATTCTGCACTAATTTCCCACCAAGTCTATGTATCAGTTTGCCAGCTGGAGTAAGTTGCTTGCGTCTTAGATGACACTCGTCAATTTCTGTCTGTCAAAGCATGACAAGTAGGTCTTTATCTCCCGTGGAAATCAAAACAAATGATTGACATATATAAGGTTTCCAAACCTAAGTGAGCAGATTACCGATAGTTATATTGGTAATATTGTATAACATGCCCCGGAATAATAGAAACGTAAGACAAAAAGCATTTTAATTTGTATGGAACTCAAGTCAATTCCGCTCACCATCACTAGAAGGCTTATTGCAATACGCCAGACTGTGCCATCAACATACTGCCAAACGTCAAAATGAAAATGACACACTCACGCCTCCTCACATGATAGGGCACTCACATGATCACACCCTCCTGCATACCTCCGCTTCTCATCGCTCCAGTCCGATCAAAACCAATTGTTGCACATCTCATCGTTTGAACCCGATCAGACCTCCCCCAAAACCATTTGTTGCACATCTGAATTTCGCCTTCGACCGCCGTGGCTTTCCTCATCCATGTACTCACGGCGAAGTCGATACGCATATTCACGCATTTATTCAAGTGCATCGATCTATCAAACGAAAGAAGAACACTCAACCCCTATCAGATTATCCTGTAATCCCCAAGCGCGAAGTCTGAATCTTAAGAGTATGTATTTCATCTCTCAAAGAGATATGATTGGATGGATAAACTCAGTCGATAAATGCTAGTCTTTGCAGTAGTCAAAATGTTCCAGATCGTACGATATGCAACAGTTTGGTGAATGTGGAATGTGGAATGTGGAAGGTGGGTGCGTGGTTGCATGGGTGTATGCAAGTATGCGGCGGGAAGGTGCAGGCTGGTGTAACGATGGCGATTGGCTGGGCAGTTGGCTGGTGTGGTGATGGATGCATCGCATCTGTCGAGTAGATTCAGGAGTTGATGTCGAATACGAAATCTAGTTGGAGATTTTTCGGCGGTTGTGAATATAACATGGAGGGCAGTACATACAAATGGATGCATTTCATTTTTTCCCGATATTCGAACTCTACCTTTTGTTTATGTTTGTTATCGATAGAGATCTGTGTTAATTGTGGCTGTTGACGCTCTATGGCCGGCGTCAGAATGAATTCTCATTGCTCTGAATCGTAAGCTAGATTATCTTTCCATCTCTCCATTACTTCCTTAGTTATCATTAAAGAGAACGAGATTCTACCAGGCAATTTCGAGAGAAAAAGATCAATTGAGCACTTTAGCAACTCATGCAGTCAACCGAGACGTTCATCCCCGAAGGCGACGCATCCTAAACTCAACCGTATCAGACGCTGCAGTTCGATCATCGGGAGCTTTTGTCGTCACTGATATTGTGTACACTTTATTGTGTAGATCTGAAGAAGCCAGACGCGACATCATAGGCGAAGGATCTCCAGACTTTGGATAGGGGAGGGGGAATCGAAATGTTTACCAGTTAAAAAGATGCCTACGTCGCGAAGAGGGAGGGGTCAATGATTCAACTCAAGAAGCAAACACCTTGATATCATATTGATCTTGTAATCATCTCAGCTGCTGATACACACCTTTAGGTAGCCTCCAGCTTAAACAAGTAGATAATACTACGATCTGAATCTAGATCGTGATTGCAGAATTACATGTTTAAGCTCACCATAAAGCCTGTGTTCCAAATCTCTTACGCTTGAATATATACTCGCAAGTGAGATATATCGCAATCGCTCGGTTGAAAATGCAGACAGTTGTGATTGGAAAGTATCGTGCAACCACATCAGCTGTGCTAGAACATTGGGTATATTATTAGAAGACCGAGCAGGGCATTTCTGACATCATCTTATTTCCGCGGAAAGACGTACTTTATTGGTATGTAAAGCAAGTCACTTGGCGGACGTCTAGAGTCGATTTGACAAGGCCATATCTCGAGCTTTTAAGACTCGACTGTGTTACTTCTAGTATGATAGCCTAAATATCGAGAGGCAGAGTGGTGCATGTATTGGAGGTAAGAGCGTTGTTTCCAAAGCTTCTTTTGTATAACGTACCAATAATGCACACAAACATGTTCAGTTTAAGCATGACCAAGTCTGGGGATTCATTCGGAAGAGAAAGAATGCACTTGAAAAGCTTGCAAGCATCGATCACTCGATATTGTATAGCTTTGATTCAAAGATTGGATGACTGTGGCAAAACAAGCAATCTCATTATGTTTGTCTCATGGTTTATTGATATTTCACAATCGCAGCAGATAGTTCGAAACTCGTGTTCCCATTATTCCCTAATTTCTCACTCAAGATTTTCATACCTCAATCTAACTCTGATACGCCAACGCGCTTCTCATTTTGAAATATTCTCCTACCACGATTGCTTCGTATTTCCTTTTCTCTCCCTCCTGTGCACATTCCTCGAGAACTTCTATCGATTTATCCGTATCTGGCCCGCAGAAATATGGGATCGAATAACGCGCTTGTGTCATTCTTACTCCTTCCTCGGTGATTGTGTAGCGAGATGTTGAGGGGGGAGTTGAACGCGATGGAGTGAGGATTTGAGATCATCTGTATACATTAATATGTTGGAAATTATACACCATACGATAAGAGTATAGGAAATGGAGAGAGAGAGAAATGAAGAAGGGATGAAATACCATTAGTCCATCTCATCAGTAGATCACCTATATTCATTACAATAGCATTCGGAACCGGATCTGCCCTGATGAATTCACCAGGTTTCTTCGGGTGCTCGATTTCCAATCCTCCGCACTCGTCTTGAAATACCATGGTGATACTTCCAAAATCGGTGTGGGCTGGTAGTCTTACCGCAAGTCCGGTTTCGATTTCAGAGGCGGGAATGGGAGGATAGTGAAGGAGTCGTAGTTGGTTAGTATGCCCGGAATGGAAATCCGCGAGTAAGGAGGGAGTTTGAAGCTCTAGTCCTGTACCTAGGGCTAGGAGAATTGTTTGAGCTGTAGTAGAGAGACGGTGGTAGAAGGATTGCATGAAGCAGTGGAAATTTGGGAGTGTGGATTCGGGAAGCCAGATGTTTGGCTGGGAGGGATTTTTCTCGGAGCCGATTTCATAACTTTCCTGTGAGGATGCTGTTAGTTCACCTTGACCAAAGCCGATTTGGGTGAGCGTCTTTTGTAGTTGCAGCTTGTGATAGAGTAAGATCAGAAAGGTAAGAGGGTATCCCAAATGATCAAACAAACTCACTTTACAATCCTTCACTCCCCTCATTTTCTCCCCCAACTCAGTACTATCACTAATAACCTGATATACTTTCTCCAAGCCCGGATACGAGTATCCTCTATGGACACTTGGACCGGGTGGATGCGGCGCTTGCATTTTTGCCTCGTGTGAAAGAGCGAAAAGCTGTTTCGTCATTGCGAAAGCTTCTTCGAGTAATGAGGAGGGGATATCATGGTTTATGATGTATACAAAACCGAAATGACGACAAGCATTGACGAGGGCTTTTGCAGTTTCGAGACGAGATGTTGGAGATGCAGGATATAAGAAGGGGGTAAAGTCGACAATGGGAATTGCGGAGGTGGAATTGGACGCCATGTTGAGGAGTTGTTTAAATAGCTTTGAATGTTGAAGTAGTTTCAAACATTGGAAGTATTTCGGATCGGAAATAACATATCTGATGATATTATCGTCAGGAATTCGAAATAGGAATCTTTAACTAGACTGCAGTCCGGAATTTTGGAAACACTGTCAGCAAGAACTATCTTATGAGAAGTGAAACGGAATCGTAAATGACGGTTGGAACAGGTGAGATATAGTATTCAATGAAGGAGGTAATAAATCGTGACGGAGTCCACACACAGTATAGTCTCTGCTATCTTTCGAAGCAAAAATTTGGAGTATGGCACCAGCTTCGCAATACCGATATGTACACCTAGCGAGCGACTGATTACACAGTGTTACCACACTAGCATATCCTGAAACCATCAGCTTGTTGAGCCAATACACATCGACCATTCTTCGATCTCCCTTGAATAGAATTGAACAACATGCGAAAGGCTGACAAATCCAAACAATTGTCCTACTATACTAGATGTATCTCGTCACTCCGCCGAGAATGAATGAGGGGTTGGGTCTGGGGTCGTACGTCGTTGACCGTTGATGTGAGTGTGCATATGTTTAGTCAGCACTGTGAAACCCTCGGCATATGCCAGTCAATATGAACTAAAGTTATTGCCTTATAGCAGTTTTTATTGGTCAGGTTTCGGGTTTGAAGGACGGTACATGGAAATTACTGGTTTGGGTATGTGTTGAGCAACATGTACACTTGCCTTCGATGTCTCTTCCTTGAACTCTAAAAACACCCCTTTCTAAAGTATTCCCAACAAGAAATTGTTTCTAGATCGATATCAGTGCTATCGTTTACCTGACCTTCAATAAATCATTCCTGCAATAATCTATCACTGGACACTACACACAATTCGAGTTATATGGGCGGTGTGAATTGCTTAGACACGCATGCCCACTGACTTACCGTGTACATTCTGGTACAGTAATATTTCCACCGTATAGAGAGCCTCTTCTCAAGGATAAAGAAACACCACCGTCAACTGGGAGCGTTCATATGGTGCTGTACTCAGCTAGTAGCATCCCAGTCTCACATGTAACTGCAAAGAGTGAATAACTACGGTGAGTCAGGTGCTGCAGACTGCAATTTCCGACCTAGCCTCGCTTTTCTTTTCACTCATCAATATTTCTCGAGGTTTTCAGAGAAACCACCCTTCCACAACAGAAACAACTACATCCATCCCTCGGTCAAATTATGATCAACAGACAGATTTATAACGGCAACGTTCTAACGCAAGCAGCTTATTTGAATGGGCATCTTGACTCTCGTGAAATGCAACTCGAAATTTGAGATAAGTTCTTTCGGAGCAGGCAGCTTAGTTCCAATCTGCTAGTAAGCCTATGAGAGATTCATATTGGAAGTACATGAAATTTTTAGACCCAGCTACTTCTAGCCTCACGGAACCGCATTGCCAGTAGAGCAGAAGAGATGAAAAAGAAGCGATCGAGTAACATGCATCATCCTATGAGAGATGTAATAGAAAAATGGGATGAAGGACTTCGCGAAGAACAAGAGTCAGATAAAGATAAAATGGGAGCAGACTCCTTAATAGGTATGTAGGAAACAATGGAGTCTGCGACTTGAATGAAATGATAGGAGGCACTTGCATGATTTACACTCAAACGAGGTGAGGGAGGACAAATTAGAGGAGGTCATGAAGCATGATGAATAATATCGACCCGAACTCTTCGAGAAAAATAGAAAGAAAAAAGCTGACAGTTAACGCGAGTATTCAGGAGGCTATCGATACTTCGAGTTCCTCTTTGGTCTCTCGTTTTTCCCACAACTCGGATGCCTTCCTTCCAGAATTCATTTCATCCATTGATGCAGTACAAGGATTTTGATCCCCAACTTCGCATTCTCTTCAGGACAGCCTCACCTGCACCCCAGAAGCGTGGGGGTGCTGCCCAGCAGGCAATACGTATGAAACTATCCCAATAAAGCTTTCTTCATGCTTCCCAGTATTCCAGCCGCATCAAGATATATGAATAGAAACAATAGAGATGAAATCCATCTAGGCATTCAAAAGCGAAATATGTACGAAACTTATGCCTTCCTTTCATTAGTATAAACTACAAAATCAATGTCGGGAGATTCCGGCTCGTGCGAGAAAAAAAAGGTAACCAGAAGCATTGACCCCCATACATACAAATTCACTCCACCCATCTCCTCGCTTACTTCTTCGCTTTAAGTATTTTTCTAGAACGTACAGGAACGCCCCCCCGTCTAATCTAAATATGTACTGCCGAAAAGCGGAGCTTGCAATGACCCATCGAGCGAGCCGAGTGAGCTAATTCTTAGTCAATCTTTAGTTTAAAGATAACAGGAACGATAAAGACATCCACACATGTGATAGGTTGAAAGAGATGTCAAGGCTTTTTGTCATGCGGGATTCCATTGGGTGGTTTCAACGACGATAAGGCTAATGAGTTCCAGGGGCAGAAACTAGATGTTTTCAGGTTAGGAAGCGTAGCTTATCTGGAGTAAAAGATAAGAGGTTTATTGATTATTTGTTGATAATTTTGAGAGGTCAAAGGGGAGATTTTGAGAGATTGGAGATTGGGGGACTGATTGATGTCTTAGGAGAGGAGAGAATAGAAGAATACGTCATGATGGGAGAAGATGTAATTTCAGCTTGAAACTGGGCTATGTATGATATATCTGGGCAGATTGATTGTTTGGAGCAGAATTGGTAAATCTTACGAGTTGTTGCATAGAAATCGAAGATAGGCGAAGATGAAGGGGTAAGTGAAGATACTCACACAATGATATATCACCGTTGCATTGGGACCGAAAAAAAAGCAACGGAAAAAGCCTTAAGAAGTACAAAGAAAAATTTGATGTCCATGAGCATACCATTCTATGCAATACCAGTAGCCACAGACTACCAAGTAGCAAGATAGGCACATAGGGTACCTTTTTTGCGGGCGCCACACGCGGGGGGGCAGACAAGCATGTTGACGACAAGCTGGGGAGAGGAAAGGATGTGAGAGTGTGGGTGAGGAGCGAAATCGGGGGAAGATTGTTCTGGATATTGAATTCTTTCGTATGAATGATCAGCTGAGATGGAATCCTTTGATCAAAAAGAAAAAGAAAGAAAAGAAGACAAGTCACTCCTGACACTCACGCGGGAATCAGACTTTTTAAATATGACATTGGGCTTTGATATCAACCTGTCTCTCAAACATAGTGAACCAGTCAATGCAATTATCATCAGATCGTATCAAATCAGATAATCAATCCTCCAAACTCAAACCAAAAACATGTCTCTGTCATTCGCGCCCTGTCTCGAGCGTGCTTACCTACTTTTCGGAGATATCCCTACGACCCGCATGAATACATAGCTCCTTTACTAAAGTATTCAATTCTCGTGCGTCAACATGGGCTATGCTCGTCAAGGATATGTACCCCATAATTGAAGGTTGGGAAGTCGTGGATCTGTAATTTCTGTAATTTCAGTAAATGGGTGATATCGGAAGGTAGAGAGGATTAATGTGGTCGAGAAAATGACTACCAATCTCCGTGCAGATGTGAAGATAATAATTTGTGAAAAATTCACATGTGTTGGGAGACCTTGAAGTACCAGATTAGATGAAAATGGAAATAGAAGCAGAAATCGCAATAGCCTCATTTCTCTTTCTTGATGAAACTTGTAAGCCTCAAGTATTGATTAGACTTTCAGCCATAATCGTGGGATGTGTATCTTCGTATCATATGCTGCCTGACAATTGCGATTTCGGGCATGACATGATTCGATATGCTCAAAGATCTAATCAGAAACTATGCATTGACTGGCTTACATTTTGGGATTTGGGGGAATCAAGATACACATATAATTGACCAATGATATGTGATATCATATCTTCAGATGTCATTTGTGTCACAAACATCTACATGTCTCACGACCTTCATATCTCTTGGCCCATAGTACGAAATTCGAATCTGGAGCCGTTAATTTTCCCGAGTCCTTTTTAATTGTGCTTCAAGCCGCGCATGGGATAAATGAGTCCACCTCTCACACGAACATCCCACGTCGAATCCAGAGACATGGGTACGGAGCAAGAAACTAAACTGGGTAAACTCTCGGCCCGTCGATCTCAAAAGATCTGCCTAGTACAGTGTACTGTTGCTTGTAGACTCGTAGACCTCATCCGAATTCGCGTAAAGAATGAAAATGGTCTTCCCTGCGAGCTGATCAATATTTGGATGTGATTGGCATATTTGGACGGATCGCTTGTGGTGAAACTACCGTTCAGATGTATTTTGCTAGACGGAATAACCGACAGATAGATCCTTTGGGTCAGAGTACCTAGGCCGCTACGTATACTGTAAACAGTGTTGAATGGATGGATGGTTGGATGCTCGAACTTTGAGTAAAGTTGGTATAATTATCCGATCTCTTGGTACATATCCCTCCCTGTCCACAACATGGATGCATGGCTTGGTATTTGTGGTTTCTCGAAGATGCTTGTCCAAGGCGTTCCTCATCCGTAAATGTAAATGTATGTGGATATCATAACTATAAGGTTTTATAGCTGCCACTTGCCATGCGGACTAGAATTCCCATGTTCCGTATTTTTAAAGCGGAAGAGCTCCACCATCTTAGTTGAAAAGTACTAAAGGAAAGAACAGTCCCGATTTCTAGCGATTCTCTCGGATTCCATTATTCGAGATTGATTTCTTTAATCTTTTGGATTTGGGATTGTTTGATTGTTTTCCAACTTTGTCCGGTCTTTCTCATTCACCATCTACCTAGCTGGTATCGAGGATATTCTTGATACTCAACTCTGCTATCAATCTACCTCTCAATTATCACCGGATTAGGTAGTGAGACAACATCAATAGTTGTAAAACTACCCAAACCACCAATTCTTTCTCAGTTGTAACCAAAACAACCCCTTTATAATTCGAATATCAATCGTATTCTCCTACTTTTTCGAAATCGCCAACATCCATCCTGGTCCAACGAAAAACGATCTCTACGTCATTCTGAAGGCATTCCCTGTCCAAAACCTCGACACAAAGGGAATCTCGCGGGGAGAAAAGGGCGACAGGAAGGGCAATTGAAGGAAATTTCGAAATTGAATAACGATGTCGAGTAACGAATATTACCCCAATTATGGCTATGTTGGAGCTCCTGCAAATTATAATGGCACCGGAGCCAATGGTGGCGATAGTGGTATGTTTCCATCTCTTCTTCGAATCTTCGAGTGCCAAGTTGTACCCAATTGTACCCCCACAATTTACACATTCCGCATGCCTCTCTTATCTCAATTAGTTCAACAACCTCAATCCTCAACCCCGTCACAATGGAAGAACATCAACTAACACTCAATTCCCAAATTAGCCGTCGTAAATTTAAATCAATGGTTCGATCCGGGTGATCAAGCTTTTATCATCGTAGCATCATGTATGGTTCTACTCATGCCCCCCGGTCTGGGCTTTCTATACTCCGGTCTTGCACGTCGAAAGTCTGCGCTCTCGATGATATGGGCCTGTATGGGTGCCTTTTCCATAATAGTCTTCCAGTGGTACTTCTGGGGTTATTCTCTGGCTTTCAGTTCCACGGCTACGAATGGGTATATTGGAAATTTGAAACATTTCGGTTTGATGAACACCCTGGGTACGCCAAGTCCAGGAAGTCCTTTAATTCCTGAGTTGTTGTACAGTTTTTATCAGGTATGTGATTTTGGTCTAGGGTTTGCAGGAGAGCGAGGGCTAATGATTGGAATTCAGTTACAATTCTGCGCAACAACTGCCGCAATTGTCGTAGGAGCTGTCGCCGAACGAGGTCGTTTGGTTCCTATGATGGTATTCATATTCTTTTGGGCTACTATTGTGTACTGTCCAGTCGCATGCTGGGTATGGAATGTCAACGGTTGGGGATTCAAATACGGTGTTCTCGATTATGCGGGTGGTGGACCAGTCGAAATCGTCTCGGGTATGTCCGCGCTTGCATATTCGATGGTTTTGGGCAAGAGACAGGAAAAGATGATGTTGAATTTCAGACCACATAACGTGTCGTTGATCACCCTGGGTACCATTTTACTGTGGTTTGGATGGTTAGGATTCAACGGAGGAAGTGCTTTTGGAGCCAATTTGAGAGCTGTCATGGCCTGTTGGAATTCGTGCTTGGCAGCCATGTTTGGAAGTATTACCTGGTGTTTGTTGGATTGGAGACTCGCGAGAAAATGGTCAGTATTCTTTCATCCATTCTAAAAACGTTCAAGCTGATAGAAAATAGGTCCATGGTAGGTTGGTGCTCAGGCTGTATCTCTGGTCTTGTAGCCGCCACACCCACATCCGGATTCATTCCCCCTTGGGCCTCTGTCATCCTCGGCATTGTCACCGGTATCGTCTGCAATTACAGCACCAAAATTAAGTTCTGGATCCGCATTGACGACTCTATGGATGTGTTAGCTGAGCACGGCATGGCCGGCGTCGTCGGACTGATTTTCAACGCTTTGTTTGCTGCAGACTACATAATCGGTCTTGATGGTGTCAACACCGGAGTCATCACCGGCGGCTGGCTCAACCACAATTACAAGCAACTTTATATCCAAATTGCCTATATTGTCGCCTGTACCGCCTATTCCTTCGTCGTTTCCGCCCTTCTCGCTATCATCATAAACTATATTCCTGGTCTCCATCTCCGTGCTTCAGAAGAAGCTGAACTCCTTGGTATGGACGACGATCAACTCGGCGAATTCGCATACGATTACGTTGAGGTAAGACGTGATTACCTTGCCTGGACACCCGCAAAAGATGAACCAGAAAACGTGGAGAGTAACGTAAACCCCGAGGATCGTCACGGTATTCCAGAACACTCGGACATGATAACCGGACATTCAGATATGATTACGGGACATGCGCCGGGGAGCGGAAGAAACAGTGGAAGTGAAGCGGATACAAGGGCGGGAAATGCTCATACGATGATTATGGGTGACAGACACGGAATTGCGGCAACAGATAAAGAGAAGGCTGCTTTGGCGAGAGAGGCACAAAATAACTGAAAAGGGCTTCTGACACAAAATAAATAATATTGGGAGGGGTTTTTTTTTGGAATTCTTTGGATACGACACGATTGCTATATTGCGAGGAGTTGAGTGCGGGAAACTTGGTTATGAGATATCTATTTTCTTTTTCATGCATGTTTATGTTTTGGGATGATGAGTGGACCGGGGCAAGGAAAACATGTACTCCATATGGTTTGGTGGGTGGGATTATTTGATTCCCAAAATATTCGCGTGGATAGTGTTGAAACTTAAAAGAAGATTTTATTGTATATAGAATGGATGTAAGAGGGATGAACATATTATCAGACTACATACTTGTTGGTGTACAAAATTTTCAATCCTACCTATAATGAATGTGAACTCAAGAATAGGATGATGTGAAATCCGTATACATAGACCCGTTCTAGAACCCAAAATACACGAATTGCCAGGCATGTGAGTGGCTATAAAGATCTATTCAACGAGCTGCCGCCATCTACCATCCATCTAGTCTAGAATGCTGCTGAGAGACTAGTCTCGCTGGATTTCGGACTACCCATTGAAACTTGTCTTGCTTTCCGCAGCTTGGAGACGAACTCTCGAGAGATCCGAAATCTAGAAATAGCAACGACGTCAACAACTTAAATGGTTGACGTCAGTTTTAACATGTTTCCCCATCATGACATCACAATCACAATCGAAATCACATCCATCACACCCGTGCTGGTCTGCATATGATGCAAGTGATCGCGCGCATCGCACCTAGCAGGACGAAATCTCCGGTGGGAGTTTGGGGTGCATGTATGTATGGATGGATGGATGTGCATGGGACGGAGATTGGGGATGCATGGAAGGGAGGAGGGAAGGAGGGCAGGGAAGGGAAGGATATAAACAGGGATGTGGGATGTGGAGATAAGGATTTGGGAATGAGAGCAAGAATGGAGAGGAGAGAGATAAGGATTGCTGAGGGTGGTGATGCTGTGTGGTGTGGTGTGGTGCTGGTATAAAGTGTATGCATGCATGCTTATCAGTGAGAGGGGTGCAAGGCGGGTTGGGCCGGATAGATGGTGTGCGCACGGACTCGGGGATTTGATGCTTGGGAATTGGGGATTGGGAATTGGAAAGTGGTGATGGGTTCGATACGGAGATTGTGGGGAGATTGAGATGTGTAGGTAGCATGGATGGGAAGTTGAGAGCAGTGTCGATTCGAGACTGTTACTACGTGGAAGATTGATGGATGAGTTTTGGTGCTTGGGGATGTTGGCGGGGGCTGTGAATGCTTGGGGAGAGCTTGGGGAATCTTGGCTTGATAAGAGGATTTTTGGAGCTTTTGAACTGCGGTTGATTTGGATTGGAAGAGTCTATGACAGTTTTGATGATCATACGTGTGGCTGTGTTATCGGTAGGTGGTGAAAGTGTGGAAATAGGTTGAAGGTTGAAGGTTGATGTCAAGGTGATCTCGCTAAGCGCACCAAAAAGACTGCATACCACGGGCGAGTGTGGAATGATATTGAAATCCATATATCAATTGAGACAAAGTTTTAAATGTATTTAAACTCTAATGAAGCTCATATCTTGCTTTTTGGGTGGTACTGGCATAGAAATAGCTCAAATGACGTTAATTTTGATATCTTTTTGGGCGAGATATCGGCATGTTAATGGTCTGGCATTTGTACCATTTTTATAAACACTTGTGTTTCAGATCGATATGATTGGCGAGGAGATCAAACGATCGATGTGTAAATTTTAAAAGTCATGGTTCATTTGACTTTGTGGTAAAGATGCGAAAGAATGCGGTATATATATATTGATACTTGCGAACGCCCCCGAAGAAGAAAAATGTGGCACAAAATTCAGCTACGTACATTCCATGGGGATATCAATCCATAGTTCAAAAAATGTTTCATATACCCGAGATAGTGTACATTGCGATAATCTTGCGTACATGAGGAACTTCCTCGATATATTTCGCAAACGAGCACTGAAATAGACAGTAAGAAAGAGATGTTGAAAATAGGACGGAATATTAAACAAAACCTCCAAGAATTCGGATATTGAAATCTTGAGACACAACGCTAGTTGTATCTCTAAGCATGCTTCATCCAGTATTGAGTATTTGTAGAGACGAAAGACCCCTGTTCGTCGCATACATGCATCGTCTAATGCATACCTTACATCTAATCTAGTCATAGAAGTCCAGTAATTTGATCTCAAACCCGGACCGTATACACTCTGCAACTTCTCGGGAAGTTCCTTAGGTAGCCATCGGTGTTACTGATGGAACAGGCCAGTGTACACGAACAGCGGTGACAGTTTTGATAATGTAGGAAGGCTTGAGTGATTTTGACGAAACACTTGATATTGGCCGAGCTGAACTCATGATGTGCCCATAGTTTGTCATCATAAGAATTTAGAAATTTGGTATTGTATTATCTTTAGGAGTGACGGATTGCTTGTGACATGGACTTAGCACAAAGATTGTTGGTGGAAACTACCTTGTAGCATTGTGCATTCATAGTCGAAACCTTTCCTTCGATGCTGTTAAGCATGATAAGTTACGAAACCGCCACATCGTGATATCTGTTTGTTCTTTTTTGCCTCGGGGAAAGACATTGGACGCAAGTACCCGCTACCCATCAAGCTGGCATTGTGAGATCCCGACTGCTAGTAAAGTCCAAGTCGATGCAAACGGAATCTGAGTCGCTGATAGGCTTCTTTCGAGAGTATCCAACATGACTGGTTACACCACTGCCGTAAAAAAGCAAAAACGTATCTGCAAAAGACGCTGCCAGGCGGTACCCTTCAACCAATAATTTGATAGCACGAATAAGAAGAATTTGAATTCCAGCCAAAATTAAGCTCTTTGCGGGGTGTCACATGATGACGCTAAATGACGCGACAATTCGCGTTTGTTATCGCGATGTCGCAAAACATCAACATATTGCCTGTCTACTGTTGCACCCCAACAATTTTATAATCTTCATCGACTTTCCAAAGCGGAATTGACTTCAGATACCAATGGATCCACCAAAAACTCAGTACTATATTCACTCCTCATGACTCGACATAACCTTCAAAGTCATATTTCTTGGTTGATTAAAAACAAAGTTACTACCCCCGCCGGAGTTCAAATTCCTGCATTTGCAGATACGATTGAATCAGGATTCGCGAATTTGGAGAGTTTCGAAGGGGAAGGTACCGCGCAAGAAATAAACAATACGCCAATTGCTCCGATTCGAAATCGCCGGGTTGAAGAGATCTCCAATGTTGTGGCGAATTCACACCCACCTCATCCCCGTATACTTACTCCGATAACACAATCTATACCAGTGCCTGGGGATGAATTGGCAGATCCGGAAATGGGAAAACTCACATCAGCGCGAAAGACGAATAGGCCAAGTCTCATAAGTCAAAATCAACAACTTGGAACCCCTTCCTCCACGGCCAGTTCCTCCCTTACAAGAAGCTATAAGCTACAATGTAATGAAAATGGTATGTAAATGAAGGCGATTCAGTTTGGTTCATGAATTGATTTCATTAGGCACTCCTTCCAGACCCATATCTACAAGAGAACCGAGCGGTCTAACACCTCGTCCAACTCCTCGCCCAGCTCCGTTGCCGAAAAGCAGAGTCAATTTCGACAATGTGGAATCAATAGATTTGACCGGGGACGATCTGATGGGAGCTCCTATCGTAAATTCTTCTAGCACAGTGGAAGCCTTTGAAGATGCCTCTGTTACTTTGTGGGATGAGAGGTCAGCATCCAGACCAGAACCTTTAAAGAGGGCGAAGAAACGGAAGAGTGAGGAATTATCTATGTTACAGTCTCCCCGAAAGTCTAAGAAAGTACCGGTACACGTAACAGAACTGCAAGACGAACAACACGATTCGTTTATGGACATTGACGAACTGGAAATTCCAGGGCTATCATTTCGAGATATCCTTCCCGACTCTCAACAAACAATTGTCCCACGCAAAGCAGTAGAGGAATACCCTGATCTGGATTTATTGGAAGAGGTTGATATGGTCGAAGACATGATTTCTCAGGGCGAACGTGCGAAATCTAAGATTCGAAGCCGACAAAACTCGGAGAATATTGTTATGGACAGAAGACCAACACGAAGAACGACCCCTGTTCCCATGATCAGTTCTCGAAAACGTGTTACACCTCTTAAGGTGCGACATGTTTCGCCGATTCAAGTACAAGCGTCTCCTGCTATTGAAAGTCGGGAAAAGCGAGTAACAAGGACCCCGTCACCCCTCACACATCGTAGGCTTAAGAAAGAAATTTTTGACTCCGACGACGACGACATCCCGTCAGAGGTAGAGGCAAAGGTGAGCTGTTCGCCATGCCCACCATCGATAAAAGTATCGAATGGAATCCGTAGCACGCCAGAAAATCACACAATGCCCCAAATCCAAATGCACGAGAACAGTGAAGTAACTCCCGCCAAGAAGAGATTTACTAGCCCACTACAGTCGATATCACAAAATGCATCATTCCGTCAAGAGAACGAGCCATCTCCTTTCCAACGGGATTCTCCTACAAAGTATATGGCTTCACAGACTTTACCCCAACGAGGTTCGAGTCAGGCCTCAACAGTTTCTTTAGGCTTCGAAGAAAAAAGAATTGTGAGCTTGTATCTGAAGAATCCAACGGCACTTACACCTTTTCAGAAACATCTGGACAATCTTCTCAATCAGAATTTTGAGGCACTTCAAATCTATCTTGAGGATGGCGAGCATCCTCCGGCAGACATAGTAGCTGAGCGAAAATCTATGCTGGACCAGAAGAAGGCCTTCGAAGCTCTCGCGGAGAATTTGCAAGGACTTCAGGATCTCGCTTCAAAAACAACTGCTGCTTTACAAAGTTTATATATCCAAGGTGAAGATAATGGAGAGTCTGAGGTGCTGACTAGTGAACTTTTGGAGAAAAAGAAAGAATGTTGGCGTCTACTCGATGCTTCTGGCGCAATAAACTACGGTTTCGGGGCTGTCCCGTCTACAAGGACTCCGCTTTCCACCCATACTTCAAGTGCGGGTGCAGGTGGACAAGTCGTTCTACAGACCCAGATTCCGTCTCTTTCACATCAATCATCAGGCGCAACGAGATGCTCTACGCAAGAGCGCACACCATCTAACTATCAGAATCCTGGTAAGTCAAGGGAACAAGAGCCTCGTCTTGCTCCACCATCTTCTATGAGACATACGTCGCCTGCCAGATCAATGATTCCTGCCAGTAACTACTCGAGGCCTGATAATTTTGTGAAAAGGCCGGACTTTTATAGAGAGCCTTCCCCGACGGACTACGATTATGACGAGGACCTTATCAAAATGCTTGAAGACCAGGAAGATTTTGCGAAAAGGACTAAAGTAGCTGATGAGCAATTTGAGGAGAATGTGGCAGAGGCAGAGGAAGATTATGGGGATTTCGATGATGATGACGATGAAGCTATTCTTGATTTGACACATCAAATTGAGCAAAGTAACTCTTTCAAGCCATCTTCCACGAAATTATCTCTCAACGCATCTTTTCAAGATTCATCACGAGACTCATCGAGAAGTTCAAAGCGTGGTAGCCTGAAGTCAGACAAACCAAGAGATATGTATTCAGTTGTGGACTCTTCTCGGGCAGATATGTACAGTTATGCGTGGTCTAATGATGTCAAAAAGGCACTAAAGGATCGTTTTCGCTTAAAAGGCTTTCGACACAACCAGCTGGAAGCAATTAATGCTACCCTAGCTGGGCGTGATGCATTCATATTGATGCCAACTGGTGGCGGAAAATCCCTGTGTTATCAATTGCCTGCAATTGTACAATCGGGCAAAACGAAGGGTGTTACAATTGTGGTTTCTCCTCTTTTGGCGCTTATGCATGATCAGGTAGATCACCTCCACAAACTTCGCATTCAAGCATATCTGTTCAATAGTGAATCAACTCAGGAGACAAGACAACAATTGTTCAATGGTTTAAACGAAAGAAAGCCAGAGCAATTTGTCGAGTTGCTATACGTCACTCCAGAGATGATTAACAAAAGCAATGCTATCCAATCGAAATTGGATGATCTCTATGCCAAGAAAAGACTTGCTCGTATTGTCATAGACGAGGCTCACTGTGTGAGTCAATGGGGTCATGACTTTCGACCAGACTATAAAAACCTTCACGAGCTTCGCGAGAGATATCCCGGCGTGCCATTCATTGCATTGACTGCGACTGCAACAGAAAGAGTAAAGAAGGATGTGATCCACAACCTTGGTATGCAAAACTGTGAGCAGTTAAAGCAAAGTTTCAATCGACCTAATATCTACTATGAGGTTCGACGTAAAACAGGTAAAGGATCAACGGCAGCGATGTTTAGCGAGATAACCAAAATGCTTTCTGTCGACTACAAAAACCAGAGCGGAATCATATACTGCCTCTCTCGTGACAATTGCGAAGAGGTGGCTAAAAAGCTGCGGGAACAAGGGATCAGAGCACATCATTTCCATGCTCATATGACGCCCGAAGAAAAGAAGATACCCAACACAAGTGGCAAATAGGAAGCATCCAAGTCGTGGTCGCAACGATTGCCTTTGGTATGGGTATTGACAAACAAAATGTGAGATTTGTCATCCACTATTGCCTTCCCAAAACGTTGGAAGGCTATTACCAAGAAACTGGTCGAGCTGGTCGAGATGGCAAACCGGCTGCGTGTTTCCTCTACTATGGGTTTCAAGATAGTCAAATCTATAAAAAGATGATTGAGAAGGGGGAAGGTGGTCCAGATGTCAAAAACGAGCAGCGTCAAATGTTGGAAGCTATGGTGCGATTTTGTGATAACCGCATTGATTGTCGCCGAGTGCAACTACTGCGATACTTTGGCGAGACCTTCAAGAGGGAAGATTGTGGTAATTGTGATACATGCAATTCCAATGACACTTACGAAGAGCGCGATTTCAGTAGCGAGGCCCGGAAAGTCATCAGTCTCGTTAGTAAAGTTCAAGGCAATTTTGCTATTGGTCATTTCTCAGCTGTATTGGAAGGCAAGGCATTAGCAAAGATCAAATCCGAAAACCATCACGAACTTGATGAGTTTGGCTCACTAAAAGATATGGGGAAGATGGAGATTGAACGACTCATTGAGAAGCTCATCCAGTTTGGAGGTCTGCAGTTCCGCGCCATTAAGAACAGGGGTGGATTTCATAATGACTTTGTTTTTGTAAGATAACTTCCCTTCTACAATGTGCAAACACTAATCACTCCTCTAGCTTGGTCCAAAACATAGGCAATACATGTCCAAAAACTTAAGGCTTCCCCTGCAAACTAGAATATCGACGTCGCCTGCCGCAGCTTCACGCAAGAGCATAAAGAGCAAAGCCAAAAAGCAAGCACCGCCACCGTCTACATTACTTACCTCGCCAATAACTCAAAGTCAAACCCGCTATAGTAGAAAAGGCAAAGAACGACACATTGAAGATGAAGATATAAGTGATGACGATTTTCATCCAAGCACCTACCCACAACACGACCCTCCTGCTTCCGACAGTGTTGAAAGCTCAGAGGTGGAGGATTACTTCGAGCCGACGAGGGGAAGTAGCAGAACAATGCGCGGCAATAGACAAACCAGTCGCATTGGGCCACCCATCACGGTCGATGAGGAAATGGAGAGGTTAGATCCAGTACATCAAGAGGTTGTGATTGCTTTCGTTCGGGACGCTAAGATGTTGGAAGAAGCTCTCAGAAACAAGAACAATCACAGGAAGCCCTATTTCACAGAGGTCGAGTTCAGACGGATGGCAATTCGCTGGACAACAGATACCACTCTGATGTCACAAATACCTGGAATTGACGAAAATAATGTAGCTTCGTATGGCAAGCGATTTTTGAAGTTGTTAGAGGAGAGAAGATTGCATTATAACGAGATGATGGATCCACATTTCAAGCCAGATAAGAACCATCTAATAGTAAACTTGGTGAGCGAAGATGACGAGAGTGGAATGGAAGATGAATACGGAGACCAATCGGAAGAGCCGTCCCCGTACTTTCAGATCGATCCAGCAGTGCAAGCATTCAATGAGCGAATGGAAATGGCAGCCCAAGTTCCAAGGACCCAGCCAACACAAGCTGAATCATCGAAAAAATCATATCAACAAGGCTCTAATGGTAACAAGTCAAAACCTCGATTTAACAGCAGGCGAAAAGGTGGTGGTTCGACCTCAAGTAGGGCAGGGTCAAGCAGTGGTGTTACAAAGAAGCGAGCACCTGCGAGCAGCAGAAAAACTAGCACGGCACCGAAGGGGTCAATAATGGCTCAGTATGGGAGAAGTGGTGGTGGTGGTAGTAGCGGTAGTGGGATAAATCCCATGCCGACATGAAGCAGGGTATTGATTTCTTGAGAATTTTCTTTCATTTCTTTACTTTCAATCACGGCTTTATATGCATGTGTATAGGGATAGGTTCGGAGTTCTAGGAGCTTGGGTTCGAATTGCTTTTCAGCATAGCGGCTAGCATTTTGGGGGATTTCTGGCTGGGGCTTGGCTGGGTTTACGACATATATGAAAGAGTTATAGATTAATGATGGTTTGATAAATATTGTTATTAATTATGCCCAAGAACTTTCCTGGGGTGGTTCTAATGAGTTCGGGTGAATGGAGATGCGATTGGCATATCGTAGCATAGCATAGCTTGAAGAGTTATAGCAATGTTAGATATATGTTCAATGCATCAGAGGTCAATTTAGTGTCGAAGTAACGCGAAGTTCCTTGACGTCTCTTCTCATTCATCCTGGGAAATTCACGTCTAGCATACTGTGTATTTGCTGAAGCCTCTGTTACTTCTAATATCTCTTTCTCTTATTCTGCATGAGGAAACTTACTATTATAGGATTGATTGTGTGATTCCCATGCATGTGCTTGAGCCTAGAGAAGCCATTCGAAGTACATTCATGGAAATTTGGATTGGGATGGGAGGAGATGAGATGAGACATCTGTAGTTGGTAGGTAAATAGGTGGATAGGTAGCGAGGAAGTAGCGAACCGATATCAGACGCGCGATCCCGTCGGTATCTAAATTTACCGAATGAGAATGAAAATGTGGTGATTGGTGATTGGTGGGCTGTGTGGGTTGTGTACTTGGTACGAATTGATACTTGATAGGAGGTGAGTTGAGATTTATGGGGTGGGTATGGGTATGGGTACGAGATAGGTATGAGTGTAGGTATGAATTGGAATGGAATTTGCACATGTAAATATGCACACACACATAAACAAACCCCTCACTCACCAGTCCACACATGATACATAATACATAATACATAATACATAATACATAATACATAAAATCTACCTACCTCCCTAGGCATATAACACAATCTCAGCCCTAGTATAATCACAAATCAACATGGGTGTATCCATATAATAAACATGAGAAGTAAAAGGGACGCGAGCCGGAGAAATACCCTGGATGGTATCGTGGTGTGGTGTGGCTGGTGTGTGCTAGCTGGTGTGATGTGATGTTAGTGAGTGAGGTTGATTTATGTTTGTAACTTGTATTGGAGATGGAATTGGATTGGAGATGTGTGCATGTTGTGTTATATCATATTGTGTTTTATTTTGTGTCTCCGGTTTGTGTTTGTGATTGTGATTGAAGAGTAGATGCAAACAGTGATCATATTGCATATCTCTTTTCGAGATTGTGGGTTTCTAAATCGGGGGGAGGAGTGCGGATTAAGATATACTGAATCGGATGGGTTAGTTTGTCTGAGATGTCGAATTAGAGATTTATGCTTATATCAGTGGATGCTAGGACTGAACTGGGTATGTTTGTGACATTGTGATCAACATGATGCAAGATATTGTGACGGTGTTACGATGGACTCGGGTTGATTTGATTTGATTCAATTTGATATGCATTGAGTAGGGGATGGTATGACAAGAATTAAAAGGGGTTGGTAATTCCATTGGTTTGGTGGAATGGGAATGGAAATGGAAATGGGAATGGAATAGGAGATTGGATGTGTACCTACCTATTGCATTTTGAGGTTCTACACACGTGTGCGTGTCTCGCAGTACGGCATTTTTATATGTAAAGAAAATTGGTATAGTAGCTTGGATGGAGATTAATAGACACCGTGGATACTACAACACTACGATGATGGTTTGGGGAAAGCAGATTGTTTCTTGGTTTCTCGCTGCCCATGAGGTGGAGGTTATAGTATAGTATTGTATAAAGTACGAATACGAGGAAGATGCAATGCCGCAGGGGTTTATATACAAGCCGAGTCTGCTTCGGAGTTGTTTGTGAGTGCCACTGAATGCTCACTGGATGCAATTCAGATGAGAATGACGAGTGTGGGTGAAATAACAAAGGCGAGATTGAGAAAGACAGGAAGAGTAATTGGCCATGAAGGGGAAAAAAACTCGGAATAACCGTGCAGTGCAGATATCTCGAGGATTATTTCAAGGTCGTGTACCTACCTTGATAAGGATGAAATCTGAAGCCCCTTGCCGAACACCTTAGAAACAACGTTGCAGAGATTCCGGAATCTGGGTGGATGGATTGGATCTAGGAACGATATTGGTTGAGTAGGTAGGTAGCTATCAAAGCAAGGAATGAAAATTTGAGATTTCATGAAGAGTTTTCCCTGTCCCATCTTGGCTTTGTTGATAATGGGTACACAATATGACAACGAGGAAGACCCGATTTGTTCCACTGGATTCATTCGATTCACTAGAACGTGTGAATTGGATATGTGATACCTAGCATTCTTCATCATGAGACCTTGTGTTGAGCCTCACTTGAGGTTTAGCTGAAAGGTAGTTTATTGTGAGGGTGCGGATTGTGGGATTTGATTGGTTGTTTGGGTGTGGGTGTTAGCCGCTGGGAAAATTAGAGTGCAGTGATATGTGGAAGATTAACAATACCTGGGTAAGGCAATGGAGGATATTCAATGGAGATGGAAGATGTGAGGTGTGATTGATAATGTTTCATATGTGATTGTGGCTAATCGTTACCTTCTTCTGTGAAGATTGGCATAGCCTGGACTTCAATGGCCGTCGACCAATAGAAGATTATGGATACATCTGCAATGCGTACTAACGGCACTGCCGTTGAGCGTTGTAGAAAATACCTAGATGCAGTATGCTCTATTCCTGTCCTGTATGTTGAATATCATTTTTACATACATATATATTATATACATACATGTGCATGCCTAGGTAGGTAGGTACATATACTACGACGTCCTTGGAAGCATTGATCGCCTGTGCCTTGAACGGTGTCTCCGCATCAACGTCAGTATTAAAATATCTTCCTGAACCTAACTCTCCACCCATGTTTCAAAGCGTCATTCAGGGGAAGATACCAAATCTTTGTCTTGGAAGTATATTGGTGTGGTAGGAAGGGTTTTCAACTTCTCTACCTGAGTAATTAATGGCACCATCCCCTCCCTTTTGAATCAACGAATTGGTTCACGTTACCGGTAATTTGTGAATCACACCGCCTTTGCTCAGATTATTACTTCGTACAGTGTCTTTGGGTGGTTATGCTTGGCTCGCCGTCAACTATACCCCTACTTGATGGTGGGTGGATTGAAGGCGTGCAGATTGACTGGGTTTTATGTGCAACTACTACACTTAAGCCTTGGGGGTTCGATAGTGTAAAGTCGCCTATCAATTGGCGATAAAGGGATTGCGAAAGAACCGTGAGATTCTAGTCTTATATCAATGCATTCGCAAAGTTAGTTGATTCGAGAGAATTCAACGATGGATTTTTGACTTTTTCGAAAGAGTGTGTGAACGCATACTAAATATTGGAAATTGGGGGCGAGAAATGTAAAAAGCTAATATAGACTCGCGCTGTGTTGAGCAACTATTGACTTCAATTTGACAGTACTCCAGTAGCATGGGGCTAAATTGTCAATGAGCTTTCCTTGTGGCGGAAAATAAAACTTGGGGTTTGTTTCTCACGTTTCGGAGACGTTTCTACAGACGCTGTGGGTGCCATCATTACCGTATAGAAGAAGGGTATTTATCATGGATAAATGCATTATGTGTGTATATAGGTATAATCTTCATTAAAGTTACTTTGCATGAATTTGTCCCCGGAATCCACGGCCTGCTGACAGGACATCTTTTTTAGTAGCGAACGTATCAACGAATATGTCGTTTTATATTTATCTAGATACCCAGCCAGGTAGGAACTCAGGCTCTCTCAAGTACCGAAGCATTGACCCTCGTTCCCAAATACGAAGAGATTTTATACGGAGTATACCATCATGACTCAACTTGTGAAACTATTTTGTTTTTCATATCCTTCTTTTGACAAATGGGAAGAGGGAGTTTTCTAATTGATTAGCCCCAAGCTGACCGACCGTATGTCTGTGCATGGAAGGGGTGACACGGGTTGCAGAAGACGCTGTGAACTTGAGGCTTGGGGGGTTATTTTAGATTTGATAAGATCTGAGGGGTAAATGGAGGAGGGGAAGAAGGGAGGGACATCAAAACTTGGGGGAAGAGGGGGAAGGGAGAGAGATGGGGGGGGGGGGTGTTATGAAGTGATGTATGTTTGTCATATCAATACGAAAACTAATAACGAAAAGCGAATTTGGAAAATTAACCTGGAAAGGGAAGGAAAAAGTAAGGTTTCAATAATTCAGTAGACTCATTCTTCTTCACCTATTCTTTCCTTCTGTAAAGCCAGGCCCCCAGTTCAGAGAAATCAAGAGTGGATTGGTTGGTTGGTTGATAAGACCTGCATGTGTATATGTATGTAGGTATGCATGTATTGTGATATGTACTGGGTACCTGCACCAAGTTCCTCCTGCTGCATTGCATACATATTAAGAAGTATTGAAGAAATTATTTTGGGGGTAGTGAGGAGCTGGAGTTACTTTTGAGTAATGTTCAAAGTGTGAGTGAGTGATGCTGTTCCTCAATTACTTTGTATATCGTATTGATGTTGAGTAGTTAGTAGGTATAGGTATTATTAGTACTTCGTGTGTGTGTCGCAGTCGGGTATAGAATTACCTATAGACTTACTTAGTAGAGAATAGCCGAAGTGATGAAGGGGTATTGGAATTGGGGTCTATTGGTATCGAAAGTTGTTGTATTTATGGTAAGACTTTACATCATATATATCATCTGTTAGTAATCCATTCAATACACATCTACCATTCGAAAGCCATTCGAGCCATTTGGACCACTCAAGCCTTTCTAACTTCATTCTTCACTTCCAGATAAGCTCCAATACTACCCAGGTACCCACGCTGCCAGGTCCAGGGGAGAGAGAGCTAAAGGTAAAAGAAATTCGAACTAATTATACTAAATAAAAGGGCTCTCTCAGCTTATATTCTGTACTCCATTCGGACACTTGCCTTAGCATCTACTTTTTCTTTTCTTTTTCTTGTTCGATTCACGTTGATGGAAATAAGCAGAATGGGATGATTTCGAAGAGCTTTTATATACACCTAGGTAGGTAGGTAATACCACAAACCTCTTAGAATCGTGGACAATAGCCAAAGGCATCAATAACGTCAAGGAAATATACGATCAAGACCCACCTCTTACCTGTAGTATCTTCCAATCAAAATACTCAGATGAAACTTTCCTTTTCATCGCCTAACGTCAAATCAATTTTTTTTTGGCTGTCCTTACTCCTGTTCTATCTACATCCATTCTACATCCAGTCTACACCCATCTATATCTATCTATCTATCTATCTACATACCTACATACCTACATACCTTTGTATCTACTACTGTTCACATAAACTATTCCTATCTCATCACATCACATCAGAGCCATTAATCTTTTTTTCTACTCAATTGGCCTGGATCTCGCTGACGTGAGGTCATATGACTGATATGAATTTCAAACTACGAAAATGAATGAATGCAACTAATCATTTCTATACCAAATTATTATATGGATTAATTTTCTCATAATATCGTATTCCTTCCTACCATTTCTTTCTGTACATACCTACCTCTCTAGATACCCAATATCGACATTATCAATTTCGTCAATCTCATCTACCACTTACAACTCACCATTCACCAATTCGCAAATTGCCATACAATCCCAAGAGGACATCAATAGGTCAATAGGTCAATACGCATTTGTTAAATCCTCTAATAAACCATCTCCCGCGCGCCCGGACCCAACTCGATACATCATCACCCTGGTCCCAAGTTTCCTATTTGTACACCATTCCATTGCTTTGAACGAATTCTACTAAATGTGCGACGTCAATCGACTCGCTCAAGTCATTTCGAAACTCTGAACCTAGTAATAGTGACAGGCGCCACTCTTCTCCCTTGTCCTGAACCTCCGCGACCAATTACTGCTCAGTCCATATTTCAGACTCCAAAACATTTCGGCGTATGAATGCATAGCGAGCTTGAGGAGTGTCAGCAGCCGACGAGCGTACCTGGCGATGTCACAGCTCTCGCAAGAGATGGCCGAAAGGCCTTCTGATACGCAGCTTCATTATCTGCCACAAGAAAGCCCCACAACTGGTCGCACTCACCTCTCTCACTCACCAAATAACTCTTCGCCTGTCTTGGAAACGCGCAATAGGTAAGCTACATACACTGCTCTCCGATATTGAGCCACTTCTCGTTACGGGCACTCACATACTTGTTCTAGTTCCCTGCGCAAGGCTGCTCCTAGTCCGTTACAAACCAGTACTACTCCTACATCACCTTCAAGCAGTGTCACTCCGACAAGAACCACATTTTCTGTGAAAGGTTCTGGCGATCAATATCCTTTCATAAGTACGAAAGCAAGCCAGAGTTCTCTGCAGGAGCCTCGATCGCCAAAAGAGCGCCTTGATGATTTGTTAGCGACGGAGAAGAACTTCTATACTTCTGAACATACTGCCAAACCACCGCAGATACCAGGCAATTTGAGGTATTTGCTAACTTCATTTGTACGATCAATTCACTCACCCCTAATAGATACGGCCGACCATTACAGGAAACGACTTCGAATGCCCCGATACGAAGCGTCTCAACTCCTATC
This sequence comes from Botrytis fragariae, assembly GCF_013461495.1. Classification (NCBI taxonomy): domain Eukaryota; kingdom Fungi; phylum Ascomycota; class Leotiomycetes; order Helotiales; family Sclerotiniaceae; genus Botrytis; species Botrytis fragariae. The sequence goes on from NW_023500987.1 coordinate 1,953,646, forward strand.
CTGGCAAACGTAGGCTCAACCTCACCTACCGATAAACCACCTTCGATGGCATCTACGACACCTGCACATCGTATCGAAATGGGTCGACAACCTCCTCGAACTTCTTCAATTGATTCTGCTATTTCCTCGATATCAAGCGGCGGACATTCATACAAAAACTCGCAGGATTCTAAAGGCTTGAGTCCACAATTTGATGTTGCACAACTCATTCAAGCAGCAGGGTCGCCGGAGGCCGCTATACAATATTTAATCAAGGAAAAGCAATCACAAACTGCACAGAATTCACAATTATGGCGTTTGGTAGATAAACAAAGGGCTATGATTTTGGGGTTAAACAAGGACCTTGAGCGAGCCCTAAAAGACAAGGAGCGGTACAGGAAAAAGCTGAAGGAGAATCTCACACAAAATGCGAATCCATCGCCTGTAGATTCGACACAAGGTCCAACGTCAGAATCGGGAGAAATGATTTCAGAATCAAGGATCGCTGAGATCTCGGTTCAAAAGAGTATCGACGGACATTTGAACTCCGATGGGTCAAAGAATGGATCTCCAGCGCAACATTCGCCCATGGATTGTGCTCTAGCGCCGTATCCAATTACCCCTCCAGCACTAGCAACACCGGGACTATCTAATATGGTGGAGGCCGAGCAGAAGATGCCTTCGCCGACTAAGCACGCCTTTCAGCAATACAATCCTGATTCACCACCCTTGGGATTTGAGGCATCTCAACTTCAAAGGAAGAACCAAGCGGTGTCCAGTGACATGCCATATAATGTAACCGTGCCACCTTCACGGAACCTTCCTTTGGATTCTCCACGGGGACCACCACCGACAGCACCGCTCCCTCCCCCTATGTCATCACAAGGCCCTTCGATGGCAGTCATGGAATCATTGCCAAAGGTAGATCGTGGATCCCCCAAATTCCCACCGCCGAGGAAAGCTCCACCGGCGCCACTTAATCTTGGCAAAAAGACTGGGCCTAGCACGCATTTACGACAGGCTTCGGAGACGAAAGAAGAGTCTGATTCGGACTATGATGATATATTGGAGGTTAACGAGATTCCATCGTTCCCTGATAGAGGTCGACGGAAGACTAGAGAAGAGGACGATAGAGTGCGAGAGATTGCAGCGGCACGAGATGCTGAGGCAAGGAGCCTTTCGAAGAAAAGTTCGAAGGGCAGCGTTAAAGGAACCCCAAAATCAACATCAACCACACCAAAGGAGATGATACCAGCAATGCCTCTAAGCCCGCGAGCAACTGTTCCAATCTCACCACCAGATGCTCATTTGCGGGCTCTTTCCCCACCAGATGAGAGTACCGGTTCCTTGGCGGGTATGTTGAGTGCATCAAGATCACCTCCTCCAAAGACAGGAATGATGTCTCCTCCATTGATGAGTCCTGGTTTACCACAAAGCCCCAGACCCATGGGTATGTCCTCGAGGCACAACTCATCTCACTCATCAATGGCTTCGCCTCCATTGTCTCCTCGAGGAATGGGCGCTTTCCCAGGTGCCATACCGTTATCACCACGAGCTCCACGACAGCCAATCCCTCTTCCTCCCGGTACTCCAATGTCAATTGCTTCCCCTCATGCACCCCGTGCGGAACCTTTGGTTCTCGTTTCCCCGCAACCACTGGTGATCACTAAAAGATCCGAGGAAACTCTTAACACTCTCAAATCTGAGGAAACTCTAGTCAATGAAAGTGTTCAAGGAAGGCGACCAAGTGACTCTCCGTCTTCCAGTCATTCTGGAAACGTGATTTATAAGGGACTTGTTACCGACGAATACCCAGACCTACTTCTTCCCCCAAATGCTTTACCTTCGATAGATGTGAAGGTGGCGTCGTCACGTTTGAAGCCTTCAAGAGCTAGTCTGATGTTTCCAGCTAATCTAGAGACTGATCCTGTTTTCACTCTTGCAGTATTCGCGCGATCAGATGGTAAAGAACTATGGAGAGTGGAGAAAGACTCGGCATCATTGGTGCATTTGGACCAGATCTTGAAACAGTGCCCTACATTTACAGCTAGGACGCCGGATAAATATCTCTTCAGTGGTCACTCTCCAGCTAAAATAGATGCAAGGCGTGCGGCACTCGATCATTATCTTGATGAACTCCTCAATACGGAGCTGGATACTAAATCTGCATTGGAGATCTGTCGATACTTGTCTTCAAATACAATGGAGCCACACGCCGATGACCTGACTCCAAGTAGTGATACGGGTTCCGAAAGTCCTGTGAAGACTGGGCCAGGTGGCAGACCTTTAAAGAATGGCTATTTAACCAAGAAAGGTAAAAACTTTGGAGGTTGGAAAGCACGATTCTTTATGTTGGACGGCCCAGTGTTCAAATATTATGAGTCGCCTGGCGGACCACATCTAGGAACCATAAAGCTTCAAGGTGCTCAGATTGGAAAACAATCCCAGCAGGTTGATGCCTCACCATCTTCCCGAGGAGAAGGTGATGATGTTGACAATCAATATCGACATGCATTTTTGATTTTGGAGCCGAAGAGAAAAGATTCTTCTAGCCTTGTGAGACATGTCTTGTGTGCTGAGAGCGATAAGGAACGCGATGAATGGGTCGAGGCTCTTCTTAGATACGTTGATCTCAAAGATGAGGATGAGCATCGTCGCCCAAGTCACACTCGCTCTGGCTCAGGCAACTCTCATCCACATGGAAGAAGAAAAGGAAGTGCTCAAGGGAAGCTGGGCGAGAACAGTGATCTGCGTGCTATTGGCTATGATATGACAAAGCAAGGCGCTGCACCACATGGCTCGAAATTGAAGAACTCGGACACGCCCTCGCCTCCAAGTCATGGTCACGAAAGAGATCCCATGACATTCCCACACTCTCAATCCATGAAGTCGATTTCTGGTCCAAAGAACGCCCACCCAATTCAGGATGCTGGTTCATGGGGAAACAAATCGGGGACACCGCTCCCAGATGAAAAAATCAAACAGAGGAAACGTAGCTTTTTTGGATTTGGCTCAAAACCAAGACCATCGGTAGATTTACCAGACTTGTCAATCAACATGTCAAATCATAATTTGTCCCAGATGGCCTACGATCAGCATGGTCCGATTAGACCAGTTTTTGGAACTCCATTAACTGAAGCCGTGAGGTACAATCATCCAGCTGATGTTCAAGTTGAGCTTCCAGCAGTCATTTATCGATGCATTGAATACTTAGATGCGAAGAATGCTGCAGGAGAAGAAGGAATTTTCAGATTGAGCGGATCCAACGTTGTCATCAGACAGCTTCGGGAACGCTTTAATGTCGAGGGAGACGTGAACCTAGTCACCGACGATCAGTACTATGACATACATGCTGTAGCCTCTCTGTTGAAGCTATACTTGAGAGAGTTGCCAACCACTATATTAACCCGTGAACTTCACCTCGAATTTATTGCAGTTACCGAGCTTCACGACGTAAATGAGAAGATCAGCGCTCTCAATGGTTTGGTCCACAGGCTACCACGAGCAAACAACATTCTGCTCAGATATCTGGCTGGTTTCCTTATCAATATCATTAATCATTCAGATGTAAACAAGATGACTGTTCGAAATGTTGGGATTGTATTCTCACCAACTCTCAACATTCCAGCTCCTGTTTTTGCCCTTTTCTTGCAACAATATGATGGCATCTTCGAAAATGAGCCCAACGACCAGGAACGTCGTCCTGTGGAGGTTACGGTTACCGCTCCCGCTCTGTCTCCTGAAGATATCCGCTCTCCTCGACGCCAGAAATTTCAGCAGGATCTCCCAACACCATCCTTCAACCAGCAATCTTTTGGTCAGCAAGGCCCAGGATTTGCTGGGTTTAACGCAATGGCTGGGCCTGAGTATGGTAGTCGAGGCAATACACTAGGAGCTTCTTCCCATGACCAGCAATACGGGGCCTCTAAATCGAAGAGGAGAGAAAGTAGCATGTTCAATATGGGCATGGGGTTGGGACAGAAGAAATCTACCAACAGATTGAAAGAGAATGATCCTCGTAAGGAATTATTTTAGTTTCTACCGATAACGTATATTGACGAAATGGTTCTAGGTTTAGTCGACGAAGAATCATTCTTCGATTAGACAGATATCAATGATTGAATCAACGAACCATACACGACTTCGGACAGGTGCCCTAGACGTATCTATAATCACCAACAAGAGCATACATAAAACACGACTGTAATCATAATAACGACGACATTTATTTCGTCTTCAAATTTTTCAGGTGCAGCATTAGCAAGCAAATTTTCAATACCCTTTTGACTTTTTGTATATTACCTTGCATCCATGCGATCGGCCACAAGGAAACGAACAATGCCATCTTCTACATACCATTATCAATTCATAACCACATGAGCATCGAATCAATTTGTTTAGCATATCAGAGGAAGGAGAGGAGGTTATACCCATACTTTTTTTCTATATTACATTTTGCATTGGACCCATTTATTGGTCTGGTTTCAATGCCAACATTTTTTTTTTACTTTTGAATGTTTTTCTTTTGAAGCATGATCAAGATATGTTATTGGATCGGATCGACTTTTAGCGTGCGAGGGTTTGACTTTTGTGAAAATTGGGAATTGGGAGTTGACAGTGACTTTAGACGAGATAGTTTGAAGGAAGGATAGGGAAGGGGGTCAAAAGATTTATGATGGGAGTTACGTGGGGTCGATGAATGGATGAATATGTATTATTGGAGGATGGTATGACGGTAGACTGGATACCTAAGAGGTCTCGGGGAGGACTTTCAGGACAGTCGGATGGGGTGGAATGGGAGGGGAAACAATAGATCGACCGGTGTAGCCTGGTGAACTTTAGGGGTGGAGGGGGAAGATAATGGCTGGACTAGTAAAGTACCAGGCTTCTCGTATGATATTACATCCAACTTGAGTAGGAGATGACGTATATAATGATACCAAATTTCATATCTACATGAAGCTTTTGATGTGATCATAGTGAAATTAGAGCTTATGTTAGGCTATTCTTTTCGGGGATGTGGATGGGAGAAAGGGGCGGGATGAATATTATGTATATCTTTACAGGAAAAATAAGGAAATGTATTAGTAGAGAGAGACCTAAGGGTATCAGAAGGAGATTTTTGAATTGCTGGGAGGAGGTAAGAGGTAGTATGTAGGTAGTTATTGGATATTGGGAACGCGCGGCTTGTATACGTCGTTCGTTTAGGTTGGCTGCTGAGTTTGTGCAAGTTGGGACGGATGGGGTGTAGGTAATCATACTTACTATGTGAGGATATGGTTGGATTTGTGAGTGCGGGTTTGGAAGTGGAAACGGAAGTGGGTTGGTGGGTTTGCGTATGGGTATGTGGTGGATGGGAAGGAGAGGAGAGAGGCAGAGGGGTGGGGTTTGGTTTGAATGGGGGATGGTGGAAGGATAGAGGGATCGAGGAATAGAGATGGGATGGGATGGGATGGAATGGTTTGGCATGGTTTGGTGTGTGAGGTTATGGGAGGGAGATAAAATGTAGGGGATCGCTCGATGTTAAGAAACTCTTGGATTAGAACTTGAAGGAAGGGATTTGTGGCTGGAGATTTGAAATGAGATAAGATGGAATGAGATGCTATGAGATGGGATGAGATTTGAGATTTGGGAGTACGAAGGATCGTGCCGGATTTGATTAGATGGAGTGAGATGTTGATGAATCCAACCACTCTTTTTTTTCTTCGTAATCTGAATATCCCATATACGAATAATAAGATTATTTGAGCATGGGAATATTGCATCAATTATTTCAACAAACACATATGCATAATAGGTGTTTATATATAAATTCATAAATCTCTTCTTTATCTCCTGTATCAATCATTAAACTGCGGTATAGTGAATCGAATCAATAAACAAACAATCAAACACACGCTGAATGGTATAAACCCCAGTATCAAATAACTCCCTTTCATCCATCCATCCATCCTTCCAGAATGCAATGTCCATATGCAATGCGATACTATGCTAAGCTTCTTTCACTCGTCTATTTTCTTCTCTATCCCATGCTGAAATGAACATCCAACATCTCCAAAATCTTCATATGGGTATATCATCATCGACAGAAAACTGTCCATCATAACCTATGCATGCTTAAAGTGATAACATCCGCCTGCCCCGAAAGAAAAAAACCATTCACGCCTAATAAATATACCAGTCGGAGAATCATACATCTAATTCATACTGTACACTTCTCTCTTCGCACTCATCCACTCGGAACCCGAGAGAAAGGGAACCAAACCCCCTCCCCTGGGAGAAAAATCATCTCGTTCACATAACAAGATAACCCAATCCGAGACCCAAAACCATAACGCCAAGATCAAGCATTCCGTATTCGTGCTTGGGTTTCTTGAGTGAGTTTGCGTCCGAGGTGGTGGTTACCTTGGCGAGGGTGGAAGAACCGGTTGCGCTTCCTGATACGGCGGCCGCGGTGGCTTTTTCGCCGGCGGAGAGAGTCGCGGTGCCGGTGGCGCTTCCGACGGCGATGCCGCTTGAAGTGCCGGTTACGGTGCTGAGGGTGGAGCTGCCGCTTGAGGATTTGGTGGATGATGAGCTGCCAGATGAAGCGGAAGATGAGGATGAAGATCCCTTAGAAGCTGATCCGTCTGCATTGCAGCCGCCAGTGGCTGTGATAGATGTGTAGTCACCGGTCAAATCGCCGTAAGTGTATTCGGTCGCGCATCCATAGTCTTGAATCGTGACGTTCTTGACGTACATGGTGAAAGGACCTTTTGTGAGATCGACGGCTCCGCCGGCCCAGGAACAGGTTCCTGCGGTGGCGGGATCGGTTACGGCGGCTTCGCTGGCACAGCCGATCCAGCTTCCCATCTTGACTAACATAGGAGTTTGGGGGTAGTTCTTTCCGCCGACGGTTTGTGTGTCGTCGTAGAGGAGCGTGCGCACGGCGACACCGTCGATGTACCAGATGGTGGACTTGGCGGTCCAGTCAATGGTGTAGTTGTGGAAGGTGTCGATGGGAGTAGCGACTGCTGGGTATTGGGCACGGTCGTAGGTCGTTGTGTTTCCCTTTCCAAAAAAGTTGTTCTCGGCTGCGGCGTTGTTGGATCCGAGCCATTCCCAATCGATTTCGTCGAGATCGTCGGATTCGAGAATAAAGCTACTGACGATACCAGTTCCGGCTGATGCTCTCACCCATGTTTCGATGCGGCCAAACATGATGTATCCGATATTTTTGATGGTGGGTGCATTGGTTGCGGTGCTGATGACGAATTGCGCACCGAGGGTGCCGTCATATGTCATGGTGGTTCCATCTTCGACTTCCCAATAGCTACTCTCTCCAGCGGTAAAGTCGGTCACTTGAAGGCCTCCAATGGCTGGGTCTGCAGGACAGGCTGTATATTTGTTAGTTTTATGTTGCAAGTCATGCGTCGTCATCCAACTTACACTTTTCTGTTGGGTTGCAATCAGTGAATGTTTGTGCACTGGCCAGTCCTGAAAGGAGAGCAACAGCAGATGCTGATATTGTTGAGGAACGCATTTTGAGATGTGCGATATGTGTGTGTGATATGTGAGGAGATAAGCTGATTAGAGTACAAAAGTACAAGTACCGGACTTCAAGTACGAAACGATGCAAAAACGCGAAGCGAATGTGAGGGAGTCGAGATATATGAAAGAGAATGTCCAAACGAAAGATGAACCGTTCGATATGAAGAACCACTTTTCAGAAAGATGGATGATGAAATATAGAAAATCAGATCAATGCCAAGATGTGGAGAGGAATTTCCAGAAAAATCTTTGGGAGGAGGGGGATGTGAGGTCAATAAGTATTCACAAGATAATATGGGGACGAGGTACCAGGTGGAAAGGAAACACAAACCAATCTTGGGGATTTGATCTATTTCAATAATTTCTTTTTCTGCATTTCACACTTCTTCCTCCCGCACGCTCGTGTGGGCTGGTCATGGTCAATGGTCCATGGTGTCAAACTCGAATTCCGAACACAGCCTTGTCGCTGTAAGCAAACGAGGGGCGGGGCGTGGTCAAACAAACCTTGTATCAGAACTTCCTTCCTGACTCTGATTGGTTAAGCGAAGGTTTTCAGCATTGTCATGAAAGGAGGCAGGGGAAGCGTTAGGGAGGCTAATGCCATGTCATTCCAAACTAAATCACACAGGGCAAGAAATAACATTATCGTATACGTCTTCTTGGAAGAGACACCAAATCCATTTTAAGATATATCGTAAAGTGCTAAATTGAATTCAAGGGAGGGTGGATTACTTATTGTGGAGTAGGTGGTGATTTATCTGTTGATTATGATGCAGGTACGAAGTCCTCCTCACAATATCAAATGAAAACACTTGCGATACCTAGGAATACATGATCGACCGTATCAATGATGGGGCGACGGATGAGCACGTACGTTATATTATTCCCCTTCGTGTTTTGCTGCTCCAGAAAAAAGTGGCTCTTCTTTCTCTCTCTTCAGAATTACGATGGTGTTTCCATATGGGATCCATAGATTTATTGACTTTGTTTCTCGTGTCACGGGCAGTTGAATAATGAACTAAAAGTCAAGGTAGAGAGTAGTACCGGTCGGTATGCATATTCCATCCCATTTCCAAAGCATACGAAATAATATTTGGTTTGATCCTGTGGGAAGATTAGATGACTAAAGACACTTCTAGCTATGTGTTTTAGCTTGGCTTGTTGGATTCTTGTAAATTTTCAGCCATTCAGCATTCGTTATGCTTTCTGGTGGCCGTCTAGTGAAACAGAAGGTCGCTTTTATGGTTTCCAGCAAAATGCCACGACTTCTTGGAAGTTGGGCTGCAGATTTTGATGTGATCCACTGGACCCTAGAGCCAAGGTAATTCCTAGTGGAGATCTAAGGAAGTACGATGTAGTAAGCATCTGTAGGGAAGGATCTCAGGAACACATGGGATTTAATTGGTCCGGCATGTCCAGGTTGACTTAGTTCGTATTACTGTCTACCTAGGTATTGGTAGTCAAAGGCTTAACGACGGCGGCTGAGTACATCATACGGTACTGAAAAGAAGCTAGAAAGGGGAAAGAAAAAATTAAATTATTTTTGGAATCTGAAGAATTGGTCCTGGCTGTGCCACCTCTTTTTTACTGAGCAAGATAGAGAGAGAGGAAGAGATAAACCGAAAATTGGGTCAACAATGTCTTGGTCACTGTTCACTGCCGTACTTGCCGTAATTTGGATGCCTTTACGATACGAATTATCATCGGTACCGACAATTAGATTGAAAGACAATGACTATCTACAGGCCATTCTTCCGTCCTACCGTTCTACGGCCAATACAATATGTTTGTATACCACATTCATATATATCATATGCACGATAGAGCGGTGTTACGCTTCTTGCTGTATCTATGACTCCATTTCTCAATGGCTTTCGTGTTATGAGACGTAAGCTGCTGACGATACTCACATAAATTGTACTAAACTTTAAAAATTTGGTTGTCAGCCAAATTTTTCTTCTGCTATTCCCACTGATCGCTGTTGATCTACGGCTCATCATCATGATTGTAGTGGACTATTGTATCATTCTCTTTCAACAGCGAGAGCAATATTCCAAGGTACACATGTTGGTTGAAGTGCCCACGGTTACCTGTTGCTCTTCATGGTTCGGTCCTGGCAGGCCAACCATCACATCCCTTTTTTTTCTCTAGCCAGCAGCCAATATTCAATCGCAAAAATGAGAAGTATCCGCTCTCGTATCATTTTTGTTCTCACCATCTTCATCATCACACATGACCTCGCTAACAGTACCAATTAGTCCTCGGTATGTCTCGGGGGCTTTTCAAAATCCGTCAACAATACGATATCACGAGGTGGAAACCTGATAAGGGTGGACCTTACTGAGCCGCTCCATAAAGTACAGTCTTTATCTTTTCAGATTCAGGGTGACAAGTTACAACTGTGCGCATAAAGGTTTCACTCCGGTAACAAGATTCGGCCTGAGCTCTTTTTGAGTTCCCCAAGTCTCGTCCGAAAAATGACCGTGAACACCCTGAATTTTACTCTCGAGCATTGGAGTTTCTGCTGCTGAAAATTAAGCTTATCCAATATCTGATGATCAGGAATGATTTTCTTTTTCTTTTTCTTCTTGGCAAGGGGACATTTGACGGGAGCGTTTGAAATACGAGTTTGAGAAATTGTTTATATACCTCACTTGAATCGCATCTGTTGTTTACTGGACTTTCGATTGAAATGAAGGGGCGGCGCGAAAGAAGCGAGAAGAAGCTTAGGGACCTCACTTAGGAAGGCTTGATGGTTCTCAAGGCTGTCTTGGCATGCCATACATTATTCACGCTTGTTTGACATCTCACTTGCTTACCTCTCTTACAGCTCCTCTATTCTGTATGTCTATGATTTCAGCGTTTAATCCTGCATTTGAAACTACATTGGACATCCTGTATCTACAAATGAATTCTCACTAAAACCGCAAGTGCGAACTGATTTTCTAGCAATTGGTTTTGTCGAGAGATGGAATATCAATGTTCAAATGTCAAAGCATCTTATCAACCGCCATTTTCCGAGTCATGATACCCTCCAGTCAGGAACCATGGCGGTGATGAATGGTTAAATCTTAACAAATACGAGTAATAAAATAAAGGGCTATTCTCCCACGGAAGACTCACAAAGTTATGACAAGGTCCCGAAACTATTATTGACTGAGCACTCTATACCAAACCAGCAAAAGTTTGTTGTACTCGGGGCTGAAGGGTTCTTACTCCTTAATCTTGTAATCCAGATCCATCACTCAATTGCATCGCCAATATATATGGTTTATGTTATGGATGTGTTCAATGACGCGACCAATAAGTTTGTGATTTCTTTTTCCCCTCGTCCAAATTGTGATTAATCTCATGAGGTTCTACAAGGTCAACTCTCTTAGTAATCCCATAACCATTGAGAGTAAGATTTACACCAGATATCTCCGGTGCTTTGGATCTCATTCCACAAAGCCAGGAAGGAAGGATACTGTCAATGTTTGATTCGCCTGCAAGGAATCGGTAGAGTCTGGAATCTATTCATGAACAAAAAAGTCATTGATATGAGATGAAGCTCCTGATTAATACCAACGCAAAACCCCCATTCTTTCGCAGAGGTATCCATCACAAACCATAAAAACCTCACAAACCGAGTATATTCCTCTCAGGCTTGATCACCTAATAATTCTCATCTCATAGTCATGAAAATTTTCCCATGACACACGCAAGTAGAATTTATAATATATCAGATTTTTATCTTATCACAATAGAATCACAACAACGATGAGTATGCCTAGGTATACCCCATATATCTCAATTAGCTACCGTGCCAAATTAGCTGTGTTCGAAAGGAAGTACAAAGGCGCTATTGTGGAATGAGTATATGTTACGTTTAAGATGGGGTTCACTCCGTGAAGAGGATTGTTTCAAATAGAATATTGAATGACATTATGCTGGTGATTCGTGTGGCAGGTGAATACTGGTACTTGTGCGAGTTGTTTGAGAAATACCTGAGCATTTGGATCTAGTAATTCAACTTCCTGTTTAAATGTTAAGCTATTCGTCTTATAACACTTGTGAAGTCTTCAATTGCTTTTCACACCTCCGATGATTAGCTCCCATTTTCCTCCTCGATCTCGAAACTTCAATCCAATGATTACCCGTCACTATAACACAATCCTATAGTAGGTAGTTTATGTTACGCATGAAAGCAAATCGTATTGTTTATATCTTGTGTGCATTCCATAGGTATACATAGGCAGAGCCTCTACAAAACAGCAGACCACTCAACCCTTAAAGCCTCACCATTAATCCTCTCTCGCACTAACTTCATCAAAAGCAGCTTCCGCCTCTTCCCTTAGCCTCACTCCCTGGTCTCCCGCCACCAACCCCAACGCTCTATCCTTAGAAGGCCTTTCCCTTTCCAAACTGTTATTCTGGTTACGCCTGAACTCTCCAGATTGACTTCTTGGTAACTTCCCTCTTCCCTGTCCTTTTCTCCTCATCCTAGCCACATCTTCTAAGCTATTTTTCCACGAGTCGTTACCGTCGCCATCACCGTCACCAAATCCGAGCCCTCTTTCAAAATTTCTTTCTCTGGCCTCCTCTTTGGTGATCTGAGTCATCTGCAACCTCCTAAGATCCCCTCTTCTTTTCTGAGCCGTCTGTCTTGCAACATGTGCCAATGTATTCACACCAAGTCCATCCAAGGCACTAATATCCATAAGTAATTTTCGAACCTTGTAACCTGTAATTTCTTCAATGAACTTATCGACTCCCTCTTCACAAGCTGCTGCAGTAGCGACCCTCAGTCCCTTGAATAATTTCTTTGTATCTTTTTCCTGCTTGGTATGTTTTTCTAATGAGGAGAGTTGATTTTGTAAATCTCCTACAGATTCAGACACTGATAACTTGGGACTGATTTCTAACAATACAGGAATGTCAGGCAACCTTGCATAAGAAAGTACTTGACCTTGTACGTAGCCAGGCCTTGTTGATTGACTTGACTGACCAGCTTGAATGGGCATTGGTATTGAAGTAGCGCTTGCTTGTGATGGCGATACTTGATCTGCTGTCGACTTTCTTTCAGTCTGGTCAGGGAGTGGCGTTGGTGTTCGTTCTGAGACAGATACCAGTTTTCCTCCACTTCTACGAACGTTCGATTGGCGAGCAAAGTATCCTTCATCCGCCGATACATCTGGTTCTTTTTGCTTCCCCTTAGAACCAATACCCATAGTTCTCGTATCGTCATATTCATGTAAAGGGACGTCTCGTTCTACGTTCTGCCTGGGATGTTGACTTGCAGTCGTTTTAATACTCTTATCTGAATTGCCCACAGATAAATTGCACCCTTCACAATGTATTGTCTCGGGACTCTCACATATTCGCGTATTCTTCCTCTTCGAACTTGCATCAAACCCAAGGGATGGCCCCGGCGCAGATCCAATATTTGGACGTAGTTTTGAGTCTGAGTTTGCATTCAATACTACATTACACTGGGTACAATGAAGTGGGGATGAAGAAACATGAGGGGGTGCTGAAGTAAAAGCAGCGTGCAAAATTTGATGTGAAGGTGCAGGATCAGTACCGGCAGTTTTTGCTACTTGGTGTAATCGTCGTCTTTGTGTTTCGTTTATCAGAGAAGATTTGAGAATAAGACCTCGACGTTGCTGACTTTGAACAGTAACAGGAATTTGAGTGGTGAAATGTGGAGCTCGGGTAATGAATGATGGAGCAGCACTTGTTTGAGTGGCATGGTTTTTTAGCAGAGGTATATCCTTTTGTGCTATAGTTTCTCCATTGGTAAGCATAGATCGACCTTGGCTGGCAGGTTGTTCTGGGTTGGCAAAATCTGCCACCCCAATATTATCACCTGCGCCGGGGCTGACAAATGACTGCACATAGGGGGTCGTTGTTGGTGGTATGGGGGATGCAGAGGACGTGGTACTAGTAGAGGCTCTGGGAATCTGATCTGGAACATAACGTTTATGCTCCGGCGGAGTATCGAGATGCAATACTATAGAAGAAGACTGTGAGTTTGGCTGACTCGTAAATTCCGAATACGGAGGTGATTCAGCAGCATCTCCAGCCAATTTGCTCAATCTGCTGTCTCTTATAACGTCGTCGGATTTAAAAGCAGAATCAGCTGTGATTGGAGGCTTACGAAGCCAAGGTAAGGACTTTTTGGCAGCAGGCGTCCCATGTTGAGATGAGATAGCAGAGTCCGGGCGATATGACTTTGCAGGTGACGATGCTCGAGGGGGTGCCAAATCACAACATGGTGGAGACTCAATATGGTTGGCTGGGTCCGCCCGCTCATATTCTTGTGCCCACTCAATGACGGTTTCCTCTGACGCAATACTCAATGTCGACAACTCTTTCTCTATTCTCGCACGACCAGCTATTGATTTCTTGGTCAATAGATTTGAATCCTTTATTCCCATTTCGTTTGCTGGTAGACTGTCTTGTAGTGACTCTTCGATAGCAAGAAGAGGTCTTCCCCGTTTAGTTTCAAAGTCTGTTAGCACAGTGCTTTTGTGACCAGAGAGCAGAGGCTGGATTTCCGGGACAGTTCTTCTGCGCCCGTATGATTGAACGCCTTGAACTGACTTGTTTCGTTGTTCCGATGATGTCACCGCCAACCCAGCAGCTTGAAATTCGGCGTGATAAGGCTTGAATTCTTGGATAGTCTGTATAGTTTGCGTAGAGAAGCTAGTTGAGGGGACAGATGAAATGGGCGTTTGTTTGGGGACCTGCTTGGCGATTTGAAGATACAATTCAAGATCGCGAGTGAAGCGTTTCAGCGCTCGCCTTTGACTGGGACTACGAGAAGAAGGGTCCGAAGCAATACTCTGCACAATAGAGTGAATAGAGGAAGAGAAAGATTTTCCTTGAGCAAGGCTTGCAAGCCTAGATGCTCCAATTAATGCTGTATTATTTCTCGAAATATCTTTCTTGGAAGGATCGCCTGATATAGATACTCCTGACAAGTGAATACCGTTCTGATGATTAGTACCTTGTTCTTCGTAAAGACTCGCGAGTGTAGATGCAGCCAAGAAAGCTTTACTTCTAGCTGGAGAGACAAAACTAGTACGTGTGGATGGATTATACTTCCTATACAAGCTCCTGGTGTTATGGATACAACTCTCTTGTGGTGCGGAATTTCCAGGATTGACTTGATAGCGTCGGAGTTGATCAAGACCAGTCAATTGTGTGGAGTTGGTTCGAGTTCCAGTTTGAGATATGATATTCTTGTTCGTAATGGCACCTTTGATTTTATTGAAAGTTGAACAACCAGCACCGTCTACAGAATGCATACGAGTTTCGCGGGTAGTTTTATCAGAGTGATAAGTTGGACTCGATGCAATGGCACTTTCGACAAGCGGAAGTACAGTATCACTCTCCTGATCCCGCCTAGTAAATTTCGCACTTGATGATTCCCATCCAAAAACTTCTTGTCTAACTTGTTTCAAAGCGCGTCGCTGGGAGCGAGTAACAATAGAAGTCTTTGAACTTTTCGATCTTCGATTACGAGCCTCAACCCTTTCTTTTCTTCTAGCCTGCTCTAACGCCCGACAATTGTGTATTTCGCAAGTGCCTCTATTGGCGTGTGAAGTACAACGAGTGAAATTGGGTTGAGGACGATTCGAGGTATTGTCTATTCGTGGAAACGTTCGATGAGGACAGCCCTTCCAATGTATTTTGAAATTGACCATTATCGGCTATAAGGATAAATTCGTGAAGAATGCATATTTTAGGAAATGTGAGGTTTCGAGATTGATGGAACTGAGTAATTAAAGAATCTCATCGATATGCAATGCGCCTGCTCTTTCCAGCCAAAGCTTCATCCCCGATCTGCCCGCGTCCAAAAACAAGACATCCTCATTGTCCATGTGGTTTTGCTCATCGAATATCTTTAATACCAGGCGAAGAATACATGTCAACCTGTCGCTGACCTTTCCGCAGAAGGTACTCAATCGTATTGAAATCCTTCTTGTCTAAAGTTATATTCTTATTGAACTCCAGTCTGAAAGCACCAGAGAAATTAGCAAGATTCGTACAAGGAAGGCATGAACAATAAACGTACCTCGCATATGCTTCAAAATGCTTTCTTGCCTCCTTCATCTGATTAACAACTTGTACTTAAATTCTTATAGGAAATCCTACTTACGACTGGCTTCTTTCTACTTTCTCTCAAGCACTTTCTATAAAGCGCGAGAACATCTCTTTGAAGTCCTGATAGTCTCGCCATTGTTTTCCTTTGCTATACATAAGATGTTTGTGGGTGAAGATGTTCAGACAAAAGTAAGAAAATAATGGATGATGCGCCGACATTGAATATTGCAGGGGTGAGCTCTAGGTGGGGGATTAGATAAGCACACAGGCTAGATTGCGTCAGTATTTCAACTCAGTCTCAGCAATATTAATGACATCAATTTGAACCCTTAGATTTGATAGATGGATATATTGCCATTGTGGAAACTTTCAATTTTATCGGTATCTTTCAAATGGATTGATTCGTCCCACTTGATTCGCAATGATCGATTCTTCTCTAGGATTGAGTTCATTCCTCACCATTGGAAGGCTCCCATTGCTTCCCATAGGGCTTGTCGGAGGAGTACTGAAGTTACCTCTTATACTCTGCAGCGTGGCATTGTGATCTAGGTAGTTCCAAGATATCTTTCCCTCCTTTTATTCTACTGTTCAATGAAAAGATGCTCTACACCAGCATATTCTATGTAGTTCAAGCGAAAACTACTGTACATGAATGTTTTGCATCGTGTTCGAATGCTCTATTCCCTACACTTGTTCTCTTGAAGTTGGTACTTGTCCGTATATATGCTCTACTTCCGAGCGTTTTTGTTGTTCCCCGAGCAAAACATCAGATTGTTCAAACTACACAGCGTGTTGTGGTTGTTTCGCCATGAGTCTTCTCACTGCCCGTCGTACATATTCAGCAGAAAGATCACGCGACCCTCCTCAAAAGACAACGTCAATGAGCGTGTTATATGAAGACTGGATAGTAAGTCTAGGAGTAAGAAGAGTGTTTGAACTCATGGAAAAGTCGAGACGGGCAAGTTGCACCATTCTTTGGTCACCTGTGAAGTCAACAAGGGCTGTGAAGCACCACGTGCGATTTAAAGCAAGGGAATTTGGAAAATAAATCCAAAAAGTCCGCAATTTTCGTAATATTTTGCATTTATTTTTATTCAATACGTTCAATATTCAATGTTCTATATTCTATCATACGAACACTATTGCCCATTTGTGCTAATATGAAAATTGCCCGCTAGTGCTCACTTTGGCTGTTGAACGGACACTCAGTATTAAAAATTATAGGTAAGCCATGTCAACTATGCACGCTACTTAGACCAGTCGAGTACATCACTCATATACAATCAACTCAAACCTATAACCAATAATGCCACACCCAGGCCGAATCTATCCCTTCAGCTTTATGTGTACAAGCAATAACCCCTGCGGTCCTAGAAAGAATCAAGGACAAATGAGACTGATCTGGGGTTCGCAAAGAAACAAATGCAACACAACTCAGTAAGCATAGTATCTACATCAACAGCAATGGATGACAGATGAAAATGTTCCTAGTCAAGCACAAAGGCTTCTCGCTTCTTACCATTTAAGCGTCATTGTTCGGCGATTTTGCATCTTGCTTGACTCGGAGGCTTTCGTTGCAACTCGAGAAACCCAAACTAGAGTAATCTGGTTAATGAAGGGGGTGAATGGAAACTTCAATGGAGAGATCTAGGGCATTGTTAATTTCCAGGCTAAAGATCTTCATGGATAATACTATACTGTTCTTGGGTGAGATTCATAATACGATCACTCCCACTCCACAATAAAGGGAGTCTCGTATCCTCAAGTATTCCGAGGAAATTATTCATTACCGCATCTAGTTATCCACACGATAGCCGATGGCCAATACTTGAATATATTCGTTTCTTTATAGTCAATGGAAATTTCCGCAAATTCTCTCGATTTGAGTTTTTGCAGCAAGTATAAAACTTTGTAGCCCATGCTCCTATTTCCGTCCATTCCGCATTTTGTTATAAATCGAGGGATAAATAGTCATGGGAGAAGGTTTGCATTTAGAGCTACGGTATCGGGCAGATTTCCCTTGATTTAAATGTGGCCATTGAAAAAATAGTCTAGCACTTTTAGAGCGTGGGTTGGGACTGAAAGAAATTTATCATTTCCCTTTTTGGTGAATGACTTTGGTTGATATAGAGGAAATTCTTGAAAGAAATGGTAGTTAATTGGTTGGATCGTATGTTGCCACTGCCGTTGACTAATCAAACGGCCCAGAGCTAGAGATTGAGGATCAGCACGGGGGTTATATCTCAGAATGATGATGAACATCGATTTATGAGGCGGCTGAAGGACTGCCTGGTGGAAACTTCGCAGGCTCCCTGGCCTAGCCGCAGGAGTGGGACAATATGTATTACGAATATTGGCTCTAGGCTGTTCCTCGACTAGAGTTGGGTCTCAATGTTTGAGAAATCAGACTGAAAGATGCTGATATTTGACTAGTACTTGATAAACGCGAAAGTCAAATTGCATGACTAGTAATATTACGCCAAAAGCCCTGCATTTTGTGTATTTAACTTTTCGATTGATTATTCAATCTATCGATCGTTACATGGAGTTCATGTTGAGAGTTAATTTTGATTATCTATTATGGGAATCTAAACTTTAAAAATGACATTCCGAATCTGGAAGGTAGTATCCAATTTAAACACGGGGTGCGGGAACGGGTAAAAAGTTCAAAATAGGCGCACTACTATCAAACCTAGAAAAGATGCGCATCTTGATAGTCGATGGAATCCATGGAAAGATGAATTGGAAAAGCTTAGAGTACCACCTACTCATAGTTTCGAACCCAGCGTACACCCCCGAAGCCTTGCAAACGAAATTAGCACGAGGTCGCTCCGCTCGCTCATAGTTCTCAAACACTTTGACGATTTCGGATGTGCTTGGTGTCTTATTGCTTTCGAGAAGGCTGTGTAGACCGTTGACTAGACAGCACACGTCGTCGACGCAGAGATTCCCGCCCAGCCCGAGGTTCGATGCTGCTTTGTGGACGGCATCACCCACGAGAACGGTTCTCCCGCCCGAATGCCACTTTGTGGCTAAAACACCTTCTTCCATGGGTACCATGGTGGAGCCAACGAGGTTGGCCCATAGATCGTTAAAAGTGAAGGCGGGTGTGGGGCGAAGATGTCCCCATTTCTTGATGGCTTCGTCCATGTCGGCCTAGCACGAGTGTCGTTAGCACTTCTGGAACATTTTCGAGTCATGGTCATAGAATACAAACTAACCTGTCCATATCGCGGGCTAGGATAAGGCATTTGCCTATCGTTCGCAATATAAATGGCCCAGAATATCTTTCCTTCCATTCCAGCCGCAGCGATGCCTCCAACACCATGCTCCGGAAAATAAGAGTTAGTAACAACACCGTTCTCTAAGAACTGCTTCTTTGGGTTATCAATAAAGTAGTTCCGTGACGTGCATGTCAGAATCCGGAATCGGTTATCGAATCCCGCAGCCATGATCTCGGAACTCTCGGGGTCAATCGTTTTGAGCAGCTTCGCCGTTTGCTGACGAACATGACTGTGCACACCGTCGGCACCCACTATAATACTGCCTTCAATGACATTGCCTTTGTCGGTCCTCAGAGTGACTCCATTTTCGTGCTCAGTAAATGACTCCAAGCCCTCATGCTCATGGACTTTCGATTTCGAGGATTCATTGAGACCGTTGTATAGATTCTGGAGGTAGACCCTACGGTCTATAAAATACACAGGCCGTTTTTGGCTTTGATACGATCAGCTGACTTGCATTCGTTTTTTGCTCGCTCGCTATGAACCAAAGTTGCGACGAATGTGTACTTACACCTCCTGGAGACGAATTAATTCATCTGAAGAGCAAAATAGATTGCCCTCGTGATCCCAGTGCTCACGAACCCCGATCGGAATTCCAGCCTCATGAGTCGGTTTGTCTATGCCTAATTGTTCGTGAACCAGAATGGTGCAAGGAAGTAGCAGGATAGACTGTCCGAGTTGTGGTGCTACTTCTCTTTTCTCGAATACTTCGAAATCGATTCCAGCGCGCTCGAGTGCATTGGCTAGCGAGAGACCTGCTACTGAACCACCTGCAATGAGCACCTTAAATGGACGCTGCGCTTCTGTCATTTTGCTTAAATGAATGATCCTGTGGCTTGTCTCGAATTCTGGAATGGAAAGCAACAATAGACTTTTCGCTTTTGAGTTTGTCGTCTTTATCGCAATTCCACTTTTCCCCCCTGCTAGCTTCAGAATTATGAGGACATATGAAATATGGGGAATGATTTGACAACGCAGTCACGATTAACTTTTTTGGGTGAGTTTGTTACCGTGCTTTTCACTAAATGTTTGAGGAAATGCTGTTGTCTAGACGTTCAAAATGCGAATAGCTTCACATGTCCACTTCCGTTGATGATCATGTCTAATTTTCATCAGCCGGGCCTGAGGCTTTTCTTTTACCTCTAAACATCTGCACTTGTATAGGGGCATTCCCCTGACTAATGACGCACCATCAATAAATAGTGTGAAGACGGAAACAATAAATCTTTAACTGTGACATGACATGTGTTGACAATCACATTCTGGATATGATGATCAGGGGCTTTCGCGGTGCCAGGATTTTTTATCTATTGGCTGCAGATCTTGACCATTCTTGACAACATTTTTCCTCAGCAGTTACATCCGGCACGAATTGGCTGATGAGATAAAAAGATCTCCCTGTGGCAACGTGAAAAGTTGAAACGGCCTCAATTGTTTCTAGTGGGGTATACACCGGCCGGCTCTCTGCTCCTTCCTAAATCCCTGCTATAACGTCTTACATGATTATCTCCCTCGAGCGTGATTAAACTTACATGAGTCGTTGTATTCATTCGTTTGTATATCTCGGCTCGGCACTGCTTATTAAAGCTAGGATAATACGAAGCTAAGAGGTCAACGGGGGTGTCTAAAGACGCAAAATAACGTCTTTATTCGGACTTATTAATAGTAGCATACGAGCAGGATGACAGAATAGGCAGTTGAAGGAGCACGTTCAAATGAATAGTGTGAAGTTCTAGAGTTTTCGGATGAGCAGTTCCTATCTAGGACGCAGTGCACAGGCCAGATGGCCGTGTACCTAGCCCTGTTACATTGTGGTGGAGCAAGTTATCCATGCGGAATAACTTTTCGGCGCTGTCAAACTGTCACTCTTAACGCCGCTGCAGATCCATGAAATTTCAACTCCTTGCACAATGTGGGTGAGATGTTTACAATTAATAAGTGTAAATTCTGATTACTAAATAAACATAGCATACTGACTACAGGTAGCTAGAAATCCCCTGTGGTACCTCAAGCATTAGGATCCTTTAGACGTACCCATACCAGCCTCACTGGAATGGTACCTTCGTAGCATTATGAGCAAAGCGAAGGAGAGTCTCATCACGCAACAATCGCGGCCACGCTTGGTTTGACGCACTAACAAGCACCTCCATTGTTCCCTGAGGCGCATCCGCAGGAGATGGCAAGATCACCTGGAAGCCGGCACAGACACCACCAGCGGGGAATCGCAAAGATTTGATACGATCACCGAACGCAGGACCCCATTCAATGCTGTAAAAGTCAAAGTCGCTCCAGTTGCTGAATAGCACATTGCTACCAGGCATGTCGAGGAATGCCGTGCCAGCGATTCTATTCACGTCGTCCGCGCGCTCTACGTAGTGCGCCACTTCATCGTAGTATGTGCTTCCACACTTATTGACACCTTGTCGTACCAAACATGCGATATCAGCCAGCGGAGTATCTTTAGAAATCAATTGAGAAATTGGTAGAACTGCAGTGGTGAATCCGATGATATTACCCAGTGTATGTGGATGTATTGGCACGTGAACGCGGCGTCGTGCGTCCAAAGCGACCATTCCTATCGAGAGCTTACTGGGATCAAGGGCTGAATGATCTGGGTGCTCGGCGCTCTGAATGGATTTCCAGATCAGTGCAGATAAGACATCATTGGTGGAGACGAATTTTGGTAGTTGTTCTTGTGGAATCTTGTCCTTGAGACTAGATGATATCTTTGCTGGTGAGCACTCTTCTTTGAGCGCTCGGATGGCTTCTGGTGTAAATCGATACACGTGAGCATGGCTATCTCCTTTCGTTAGAGCCTCGGGGAGTCCAGGAGGAGTAAAAGGTAAATGAATAAATTCTGTGTGCTCCTCTGCAAAATTGGCGCACACGTTTTCTCCGGTGCTCTGCAAAATTTTGGCTCTGTCCGCAACTTGAATCTCAACTGGTTTCTCAATAGTCAACCCCTGTGCTCGGCGTAAATCTTCAGCAAAGAGCTCGGCCAATTTCCACATGGATAGTCCATCGGCATATGAATGGAAGCACAAGTGGTTGAGCAGTAATCCACCCTTGATCAAGTTGGCTTGCATCATTTGAGTTGCTAGGCGATCGACGCCAAATTGAGGCCATTCCCCAACTCGGCCACGCATGCACAATTTTTCATCGTCCATGGCTGCATTGGGAAATCCCTGATCCTTCAACTGACTAAATGAAGGTGCTGTGCTATCGTTACGGTGATCCTTGACTATGAAATCTTCAATCTCGCCATCGTGGTAAGGTTGTAGCTTTAGCTGCCCAGCGGGCTTCACATCGGGGTCTGCAGGCACGGCCTCAACACCGACCATTGGCGTTCGCTCTTTGAAACTACTCCATGCTGTTCGCAGCATTGATGAGATATTCTCAGCATCGTAGTCTGCTGCCAACTCGAGGCACATCATATTTCGGATCCATCCCTTGGGTCCTATAAGCTCAGACGCGAGAAGAGGCGGTGCTTTAGATGCTGCGTCCATAGCGAGTAATAATTGGTATGTAAGAGGTTGTTTTTTGAAGAGGATTTCTGAACAGGGACTTCGATAGACGATAGACGACGAGAAAAGAGGAAGAACGCGCTGTTATTTACGGAAGTTCCAGTGATAGCACTCGATTGTTTCTAATTAGTCTCTTATCACGGTATCTCCGATAATTCATATTACAACGTCTAGATCAACAATGCCGTACTGCAGATCACTCGGGATGTCAAACAGGCGCAGATTCCGCGCAACAACCTGTATTGTACACAAAAACTTTCCTATCAAACCCCTCCAACTCACTGAAATAAGGGCGCTTTAGTGTACCCGTCGATCCACCTCCCGACTTCGAGACGGATATGAATGATGAAGCCTATCCACATCTAATTTCTTCATACCCTTCATTGGGATAGTACCAAGACGAACTATCGGCGCACTAAATCTCTTGAGCATCCTAATTGGGATGCTAACCGGCCCCCACAACTTGCTTGAGACATGGTAAATGTCATTGGTGATGGAATAGACTGTGGACAATACCAAATGGGAGCTATTGCCCGATTGATCATCTATGAGCCAGTGGCGGAATGAGAATAGGGTTTTCCGCCACGTTCCCTTTCATGAACAGAAATTGGGGATATAGTAGAGATACTCCATAATCGAATATAGGTCAAGCAAATAAAATTGGATAAGGTTTTATGTAGCAAAGATTGTCCAGGGGTACACAAGCACGGATCGACTTCCTACCTGCATTCTGACAGCTGATGCAGGATCTCGAGAGAATTCAAGAAATTGCTCCTTTGTAGGGAATAGTGGGAAACTCAAATCCATCTTTTTCAGCGGATAGTATCGCGATTGCTGGGATGACTGATAGGGTCGACCTGTGTTTGTGTTGACAAATTCATATTTGGTGATTATTACTTCTTGTGTTAACCTTGGAAAGTCTAAAAGGAGGGAAGTGGGGAGCTCTGTTGGAGAAAGAGAAAACTCCGTGACCAGACTAGTTCCAATGTGGGATAGTCTAACGGTTAACCCATAATATTCTCACTGCCCCGTAGTTTCACCGCCAGTCGCTTATGGTTATGTTGCATAATATTTTAAGGGTCAACATAAATAGCAACACAAATATCAATATAAAAAATTGTCAAACATAAAACATATCTCGAGCATATCTTACCAAGAAACGAATCGACCTAGCTGCCCAAGATCACTGCAGGTATCATGGATTAATCGTGAAACTATCGTTGGCGGGTACGCATCGCACATTGCGGATTTTTCGCGCACCACCCTACCCTGGCTCGATTGAGTAAATTGGGGCAAAGCCAAGGGAAGAGGCCATTCAGAAGAAGACGCTCACTGTCTTGTGGGCCCAATCCTTCTAATGATCTCTGATCAAGGGTGGGAGATTGCATCAACAGCTGGTAGAAGTTTGAGACGTTGTCAGCACAAGAACTGCCGATGGCAATCCTGTAAAAATCGCATCTTCTCAAAATACAAATCCCTACATATCAGGTATGCCCAGAGGTGAGAATTTTCACCACGAGTCTCCAGGAAATGATCAGCGGGACCTTCACCTGCATATAACCATCGCAGGAAGTCCGGTCAAATGGGACCGTCAACTTTTATGTTGAAATCGCTTTATGGGGGAAAATTGACTTTTACATTAATTGTTGGTAAAGATCAATTTGTATTACTATGTCGGGAGTTGATCCCTCCATCGAACTCGTTTTCGGGCCGCCTGTTGCTGGTGTTGATTTAAATGAAAGTATAACGGCGGCATATGACATCGTGTCTTGTGTGGTGCTCGGAATAGCAGCTGCAGCAGTATGCTTGCGTTTTTATGTCCGAACTATGCGTGGAGCAAATAGTTTGGCTATCGATGACTGGTTTGTTGTCTTAGGACTTGTAAGTCCAGCTCTTTCTCTGATCGCGATGACTTCCTTCTGCATCTTTTGCGATAGCTCCTATACCCCGGACAAGAAAATGAATACACAGTTTCTAACGTAAGGCTTTGATAGATCTGTACTTGTGCCCTCGTGGCTACAACACTTATCGGTTGGTCTCCCAAACTCAGTAGCGACACTTTAGCTTTACCTGAGAATTTAGACTGACGTTTTCTACTCGAAAAGCTGGAGCATATGGATCGGGTACACATGTGTGGTCGACGACATTGCCGCGGCTCGTGGTGTTGTTGAAGGTATGTTTTAACGATGCGACACTTCGCGTTAAGTCTTGATCATCAAGTGTTGTGTTCCTCATTCTAACGCTGATACATAGGTTGTATTTGCCGAGCCCTGGGTCTACGCTGCATCCGTAACATCAACTAAGATCAGCATTTTGCTCCTCTACCGGCGATTGTTCTACACAGGCGAAGGCGACATGCTAGTTATTAACCGCATCTTTACCATAATGTACTGGGTTGCCACAACCTTCACCTGCGCCTACCCTATTATTATGTGGATCGTAATGGCAGCAGCCTGTCGGCCATTGAACTTCTTCTGGATGCAATACGCCGGCGCGACAGAAGGAAAGTGCATTAATACTTTGATGTTCTTCCTGGTCTTTGGAATTGTTAACATGGTCAATGATGTTATCATCTTGATTGTCCCGATTCCTCGAATTTTAAAACTCCACATGAACAAACGCAAGAAGTTTTCCGTCGCGGGTATAATGTTGCTTGGTAGCTTGTAAGTACCTACTCTCCAGCATTTCTCCGCCCCTGCTAACCCGTCTAGTGTCTGTGTCGCCAGTATAGTACGCATCTACTACCTAACGCTCCTGACCACCGCAGTCGACATAACATTCATCCTTGGCCCCGCTTTCGGGTGGTCTAGTCTAGAGCCCTCAGTCGCAATCATCGGCGCCTGTCTACCAACATATGCGCCTCTCTTCCGCGGTATTCGCAACAAGGGCTCGAATACCGGGACCAGTCAAAAGGGCTCGCACCATATAAATTTGAGCCAGACGCCAAATTTTCTCAAGCAGCAGTCGCACTTTCGCATTGAGGAATCAGACGAAGTCGAGCTGACAAGCAAGAAAAGCTATTTCCAGAGCACGGGAGGAAGTCGTGATGGTGAGGGGAGTATAGAGAGTGAGGACGGGGCGAGGTCATCAAGAGATGCGAGGGGAATCACCGTCACATCGCAAGTCCAGGTGGTGAGGGATGTGGCGAGCGTAGTATGAATTTGTTAATAGGATTGGGTTCCCTTAAAACGTTATAATATAATATGCCTTTCTTCTCAAAAATTGAAATGTAATGATGTGCAGCTTGGTATTTTCCCCATTGACCGGGTTGTAAAAATGCACAAGCAATGGTCACGTGGAAACACACGAGGGCCTAAACTCTTACTATCCAAACACTATGGTTTCTGCCAAGATATTGGAGTTCTGCTCTTAAGCAGGTCTGAATTGGAACGATGAACAATGAACTTTTGATATTGTAATCCAAGATGAGTGATATATAAAGAATTAATACCCTAATTTAATGTGAGTATACTGGAGGAGAGGGCGCAACCGCACAGGCAATTAGCTCTAGAACAGGGTGGGGGAGCAAATTAACCTCGGTGCTTGAGCGACCACGGAGATTTCTAATCTATTGCTATCTTATCGTCATTGTGAACCTCACAGCTAAAATACCTCCAATTTCTTCGGTTTGCTTCACTATCATTCAATTGCTACACGATGTCGATACCTTCATTCTCCGTGAGTCTAATTTTACTCTTAGCCCTCGGGTCTTGGATAATTATACAGTACTAACGCGTTGCTCAAGCGACTTGTCCGCTTCCTAGCCAAGAACGGCCGCACATACTATGGAGATGCCATCCTACCCAAAGGAGTCTCAGACATCGCGAAAGCTACTCAGGCCAAAGTGATTACGGGCGAAATATTCGGGAAGCATGAGGTCACAGATCAAGTACAGGATATTCGGCTCTTACTTGCACCTTTAGCAAATGAAGATGTTAAGACTGTGAGGTGTTTGGGGTTGAACTATGAGCAGCACGCTAAGGAGGTAGGTAGTTTTGGCTATGAATATTGGGGAATGATTGAGATAGGATTTTTGTGCTAAATTGGGTGGTTGCAGTCAAATATGCCAATTCCGAAATTCCCAATTCTGTTTGTAGGTTCATTATCTTTATCACCCTTCATCCTAGATCTCGTTGGCGATTGACATTTAAAAGTACAAACCCATCACATCTCTTTCCGGCCCTACCGATCCCATTCCCATTCATCCAATGGCTCAAGAAGGCGCAGGTCTTGACTACGAATGCGAACTTGTTGCTGTTATTGGGAAGTCCTGCTCCGATGTCCCAGAATCCAAAGCTTTAGATTATGTTCTCGGTTATGCCGTAGGTGACGATGTATCGCATCGGGAATGGCAAATTCAACGTGGAGGTGGTCAATGGGCGCTCGGAAAGGGATTCGATGGATGGGCCCCTTACGGTCCGGGCATTGTCTCCAGTCAATTGATCAAAGATCCGCAAAACCTTACGATCTTTACAAAATTGAATGGGAAGACAGTACAAGAAAGTAGTACGAAGGATATGATTTTCAGTGTGGCCAAAACCATTGCCTTTTTGAGTCAGGGAACTACATTGCTACCCGGTGATTTGATTTTTACTGGAACGTGAGTTTTTTCTGCATTGTGCTTCATTTCTATGCTTTGATTGTGAGGGAAAATGATGCTGATAAATGCTTAGTCCACAAGGTGTAGGAATGGGAAGAAACCCACAGGTATGGTTGAAGGATGGTGATGTGGTTGAAGTTGGTCTAGAAGGTGTAGGCAGTTGCATCAACAAGGTTGAGTTTACCCAGACCAAAGAGAAGGCGAAGTTATAGATTCTTCAAACATGGAGAACTTCGGCGTAATGTGATTTAATATCAACTGAATATCTACATTTCGAGAACCCTTGTGTTTTCCACTGTGCCACTTTCCTGTCGCCGAAAATTCCTATCTTTGGTCGACAAGTATAAGTCGTGTTTTTCGGGCCTGACTGACTGAATCATACTCGATTTCATTTCATCATATAGAGGTAACGAAGTCGGTAGGTTCTGATCTAGGAGCCCTTTGCAACTTGGTGAATATCTGTCCCAATCTGTGAGTTTGTATCAACTCTGGCGGGAAATTTGGAATCTATAAATCTTCTATCATAGAAACTTTATTTTCAAGTTCTCTGTCGATATTTGTGATTACATCAAATTACACATCCAACAGGTCGAATCTTCAGCGGTTGTCGAAGTATCGGGAAGAAAACTGGAACATTGTTGACCCTCCATGTACTTCTGCATCCTGTTATGATTCAACGGAAGCCAAAAACTGAGAGATGCAAGAAGATATTTCGGTCTCCAAGATATTATCTAGTAATTGGTGGCTCTATGTCGTCCAGCACAAGAACTCTAGACTGTGTTGGAACGAATAAATGATTTTTCATATCATTGCTCTTCGGCTCATTCATCTAGAGTAACCAATATTCGGACTACCGGACGGAATTTAAACACTCAATAACTGAGACTGCCTCATCCAATACTCAAAATTAAATCAATACCTCAAACCATCCACACCTTTAGGTTAAATTCAGAAGTGTAGATTCTTTAATCCACAGCTTGCTGTTGAAATCCCGGTACTCATCTCATCTCATCGAATAGCTTAACGTCCACAACCTCAGCAAACAATCATGTTCCAAGTCTCGCAATCCATCCACAATTCCGAGCCATCAAACAAATGTTCCACGGTGCTTCCAGGGTCATCTCAACCTCACAGTACAGCTGGATGCACTCCGAGAATAAGGCAAAGACTAGAAAAGCTATTCATTTCTCCTTTGCGAAGTTTCCACTGGCTACAATCTAGTCTACGGCGATTGAATGACAAGTGAAACATATTATCGCAATATTTGGACTTCCAGAGCTCCATTTTATCATGTAGTGATGGTCAATTTGCTTGTTGCAAGATACAATGCAGCCTCTACCCATGGAGTTTCGCGCGTGCGATCTGATCCCACTAGGGATGTCGCCTTCAAAGGTAGCGAATTCTGGAATGATGGGGAGTGAAGCTTCTATGAATACCAGCTGCAGGAAAATCATGACATAGTATCTAACGAATTCAATAGGTTCCAAGTGTTTACCCATTCTTTCCAGCACATTCGGAACCACTGCTTCGGATAGATACAATGGGCTCCTTCCACCCGGATGCTTGAAGCACTTCTAAATCTCCAATGTCGGAGAACAGAAAGGACAAAATCCCTACTAGAGGTGCAACATCCCATCAACAGCAGCGGCGCATGATTATTATTAAATTTCACTCTTTTCTCTAGGCGACGAATGGAAGATACATTGCCAAAGTCTCAACTTCCTTCCATGGCATTCGCAGGTTCGTAACTCAACACATCGAAGTTGCCTAGGTGAGCAATGGCACCGGCTATCTCAAACGCGAATATAGCATGGAATATGGTATCACCACAGAACAATCAAGTCAATATCTCTTACCGTCCGTGTCGAAGAGACAACTTCATGTGCTCCCAGCACTTTGTGAATTGACAATTTGACAATACATTCACCTACTAGCTCGGCTATTCCCACAGCCTACTCTTTGGCGAGAAGCGCAGAGGTGATCAAAAGAACTAGAAGTGAAGAATCCTCTCAAAAAGGAGTATTGGGATATCTTCCCTGCTATTCGAAACAGTGATGGAGCTATCTTATTATTAATGATGATGGGTATTCTACTGGTTGCCTGTTTTGTATAGATAGGTGCCTCGCTATACGGAGCTCCATGACTCGCGAAAATGTTATATAGAAGATGATGGTACTATAATGCAAAGTCCATGCTGATCTTTGAGTTCG
This sequence comes from Botrytis fragariae, assembly GCF_013461495.1. Classification (NCBI taxonomy): domain Eukaryota; kingdom Fungi; phylum Ascomycota; class Leotiomycetes; order Helotiales; family Sclerotiniaceae; genus Botrytis; species Botrytis fragariae. The sequence goes on from NW_023500987.1 coordinate 1,982,864, forward strand.
GAATGGAGGTTCCAATTCTGTCTCATGTGAGATACTGTTTACTTATCATTCATGTGCATAATTGATATCTATCTTCGTAGTTTCAGTATACTTGAGTTCAATGACCTTTAGGTACTCATTAACTTATAGGATGCGTCCTATCGCGAAACTCCTAGTTTGTAGTACAGTATGAATATGGCAATGTACATCCGTCGTTAGATGAACGAAATCTCTGGCCGACGTGAACTTTTGTCCACTAGAGGCAATCGATACCATTGCCAGCATATTCACCCTTTTGAACGTGAGCAGAATGACTAGGTGATTAATATTGGGTCTAGACATCCGTCACTTCCGTCCCATTTGAGAATTGGGATGTCTTTATCAACCAGTATGAATTCAGACATTGACTACCTATGAATACCTACTCCAATGCAAAGAGTTCTGCAACGAGTGGAAGATTTCCTGCTGCTTTCAGCTCGCCTAAAATGCAAAAATTGTACATGTAAACTGGAGCGAATAGCTCTCGTCAGGATACCCATCTTTGGTTCCGCCGAGTTTCATCGCACCTGCAGTCTAACCAATACACTTCTCCTCTACTCGCTAGTACTTTCTTTCCCTACTGTATCCAGGCACACAGAGGGAGTAAACGTCACCATTAATTCCACCAATTCCACCAATTACGCAATAATCACAAACCCATCATACCAATGACCGAAACATGGAAAACTAACAACCTGACACTGAAATCACGTAACACAAAACCCACTCCGTTCCCGCAAGCCCTTCACACACATACACTCTACAAACCAATCGCAAAGAAACAACAATGACCACACCGCCGGAAACATACATCCATCCTGCATATATGCATCCTATCTCATCACATCTCATCCAAACCAAGCATGCAATCGCCGAACAATCTTGCAGCCATCCAAACATCTCCACAAGTTCAGCTGCGTTGAGATGCGGCTCGGAAATTTCAAGGAACCGTTCAGATCTGACAAGGGTTCATTTCGATCTCAAGTTTATCAAGACCCCCACTCCACCCCTACCCCACCCCAAGCCCTACCTAGTAAGCCCTAGGCCCGAATACGAAAATATGCAAGATGCAAAAAAGGAATTAATCGCGATTCGCGATTTGCGCCCGATGATATGCTCAAACCCAACAGAATGGATAATACATTACACAGCGTTGCAGGTAAAAAAAAAAGCAAAAGTATTCTACTCTCGGCCAATTGTCCTTATCTTGCATGGATCGCTCAACTTTCTCCCAAAATGACAGAAGACCGGAGAAATCAGCTTGCCGTTTCCAGATTGTAATATCGTATGTTTTCTTTTTGGAGATTTGTATTCCCAAAAAGGAAAAGAAAAAGCAAGGTACGTCAGACCGGCCCTGATCTCGTAGATTAGATCGATCTAAACGGCGCGGAGAAATCTTGCATAGATATTGCTTACTAGGCACTGCATGCGTGTCAGAATGCGGCTTTGCTTTTTGGTGAGATGTGATAGCGAGGTATGGGGCTGGCTGGAGATGCCCAACCAATTCTCGCACATTGGGGATTGGGAGACAGATTCGTCATTGAAATCATGGAGTATGAATAGTTGAAATGAGAGTGAGGATAAATTAGATGGGTATGAGTAGTTATGGTGAGAGTGAAGATATTAAATCCATACATGCAAGATACATGGAATAAGATGTTGGGAGGTTCATGGGGTTGAGTGGGATGAGACGAACAGAAAGTTATCATTAGGTCATGTATAGGATACTATCTTCTACTAGACCAGGGAAAACCTATCATATCAATCGATTGGTAAACCATTCTGATACGGGTGAGCACTTGTTCTGAATAATGACTCTTCGCATTAAAGTAATGAAAATCAAACCATGCATTCAACTCCAATCCCAGCCGTTTGTATACACATGTTTTTGAGGTATTGTTGCCCGACTATAGTACACCGTAAACTCCAAACATCTAGAATGAGCAACGCATCATTTTCTTACAATCTGAATCTGTAGCTTAGTATCATGCAACTATCCATGACTAGTAGAAGCCATTATACGATATCGTACATCGTCATAGCTCCTCTCTCCCCATGTCATCCTCCGTTTCCGTGAGGTTGTAATGTGGTCTTCTCCAATCCAACGGATCTCCTCCTGGCAAACAAACTCCCAGCCTCCAAAAGTAATCTCTGTGTGCGAAGAATAGCTGCCAGAGTTTGTATCTCGTTGGAATGGGAAGCTTGGGCCATCGCTTTTGAATTCTCTCCATTTCTCCATCTGCCCCTGCTTTGTCACCAGCCTCTCCTGTGTCCCATTTTACATTCCGTATTTCATTCAGAAAGTCCACAGGAATTATGGAGGATATGTCTTCCCCTTGAAACCACAAGCCATCCCCATCACTCCCCGTAATACAGTCACTATCCTCGTCACCGTAACAAAGATGAATATCTCGAGCTTCAGGTTGCAAGTTCCCTTTCTCTATGTATATTTCGCCAGCGTGGCTTCTATATCCCCATTCTTTCAAAGGGAGAAGGGGCACCGGATCTCCTACATGTGTCACTCTTCTATACCTCCTGTCCATGCCGTTGTGATCTCTTTTATCCAGTCCAAATACTCCATCAATGAAGTCAATCAGGCCATTGTTCCCAATCATCGGCTCTCCAAAAGTCGTAATTATTGTTCTCCACCCACTCCCTTCGAGTTCCAGTGCAGCAAGAGCGGCAATTGCCCCACCAAGTGAATGCCCTACCAAATGCAGCTCGTATTCTGGGTATTTTTGTCTCAGCACGTTGAGATGAGGCAGGATATATTGGCGAGTATTGATCCATGAAGTATAGAAGCCTGTGTGAACCGTGCAATTTGTACATTTTCTAATTGTTCCTCCCAACTTTTGATTTGATGTCGTCGATCCCAACGTGTGTTTCCACCTGAAAGGCCAAGATCGAACAATATGGTCGAGGAAACGTTGCGCAGTATACTTTTCGGAAGTCTCAGAAGAGGTATCCTGAGTTTCAGGCTCATCGGGGTCCTCAGGATAAGGTATGTATTCTTGCGGCACCGTACTTAAATCTGCAATTGTGTTCGCAATAGAATAAGTACCTCTAAAGGCCACGATTATCCTGCCCTTCCCCCTATCCTGCAATGCGTGATCCAATACAATATATCCAGAACTATCGCTTTTCGCCACCCCAGTATTGAATGTATCTACCAACTCGTATCCTGGAAATTCATCACAGCGATTGGCACAATTAAAAGGCTTTGAAATGCCGCTTGTGCCAACGCAGTAGGATATGTCGACTAGGCGGGCTAGTTCTTCTAGAGAGTGGAAGAGAGGTAGCGATATTATAGACTGGTCGTGCGTCGAGGAGTATTGCGAAGGGCTGGACGCTGGATGTGCGGAGGCAGAGAAGGCTAACTGCCGGAGGGTAATGGTTGTTATGGTACTGATGCTAAGGAAGCGCATCTTGTGTTGCGGTATATTACATGTTCGAATTCGATGAATTGTTTGTAGGAAGGATATACTAAATATTAGAATGGAAGGGAAAGGGAAAGGCGGTGTCGTTGAGAGTCTTTGAATGTCGCAGAGTTGGTCTCGTGGTGTTTGTTGATGATTGTAGCGTCATTGTTCCAGGCTAGTGGAGTTCTAGCGAATTTTGGATTTCCCCGGATTTTCTACAAAACGGTCAAGAGCTAGCATTAATACATACCCCTTACTTAATTCAATGGCTTCATTCTCACGCTATTATTATTCATTATCTTATTGTTCAGACTGATTATTATTATGTCATTATCCACGAGTATATGTGTTTTCATTCACTAGTTAGACATATAGATAGACTATATAAATAGACATATATAGATAAATAGATAGATAATAATATTTTCGTTATATAAGGAGCGAATACTCACCCAGGAGTAACAGTAGCTCTAATTCAATGAATCCTGTGTAATTAATAGCACTATTGTCATGGCCCTATTCTCCCAGATATTTTCCCATCCATTAATTCATACATAAACCTTGCATATACCTGTTCCCTATTCCTGTAGTAGATGACCCTAATTCATAACCGATCTGTACTCCTATCCTGATCATAATAATAACTCCTTCGAGGTCCATTTAGACATGTTAGAACGCCATGATGCCCCCGATGAATGCTCCTAAGCCCAGCCAATTTTCGTCCCAAGAACCCTAATATTTTGACATTTACTATACGCCATAAACCCGTAGCCCTCTTAGTCGTCCAAATCCTAAAACTGCCATGCAAAATACATAAAAAGAAGAGAAAAAAAAACGCTCATGATTCTGAGCAGCAGAAACCTTGTTGAAAATTGCCAATGATGAGTTTCTCCATATCAATAACTCTATATGGCTTTGCTAAGAAACTTTGCATGCCCGCTTCCTTCGCCCTCATTGAACAATCGTCTGTAATATCGGCCGTAACCGCGACAATAGTCGCAGTCTCTCCATGAGCTTCCGCCAATTTGGTGATTTCTTTTGTAGCTTCGTAGCCATCCATGTTCGGCATCCATATATCCATTAATATGATATCATATCGACCAGATGGCTTTGACAACGAGGCTTGGTAAGAACGAACGGCATCTGCTCCATCAAATGCAAGCGTAATGTTATCTTCGGTATAGCCGAGTCTGCTGAGAGCTGTAAAGGCGAATTTTCGATTAATTACGTTGTCTTCTGCAACGAGGAAGTTTAGAGGATAATCTTTGGCAAGATTGGCGTTGGGAGTTACTCGTCGGCGTGCAGTCTTCGCTGAAGCTGCTGCGTAAGGCGATATAACAGCATCCCGAGTAATTCGAGGATGACTAGGTGACGAGCCCACGAGTGGAGTCACAGCCCTTTTCATATCCAGTGCTGAGATTGGGAGACGTATCAGGAATTCCGATCCTTTCAACGGACCTTCTGTTGCAGATCTTTCCAGTGTAACATCACCACCAAGATTCTTCCTCACACGAGCTTTCGCGTTGAATAGGCTAAGTCCTAGACCATCTTTCGCACGACTGATTGATGCATTTTGTTGGAAATGAGGTTGAAATAAACGAGATCTTGATTCCTCGGTGATACCGCATCCTGTATCAACCACCCATATCTCAATCATATGCCCAGTGTTGTTGAGTTTGACCGTTATTGTAATACTACCCCCATCAGTAAATTTGATTGCATTGTCGATAATTTTCGAGATTGAGAATTGCAAATGCTGCTCTTCAGTAAGAATAGCCTCGGGAACATCGGGCTGGATCACCAGTTCGATCGAGCATTCTTGCACTTCGCCTCTTGACCCTTGTGTTTTCAGCTCAATTATCTCGCCAAACTCCGTCGTGGTATGGTGCTCGCTAGTTGGATAATCGGTCTTGAGGGAATCACCAATAAGGTTTCGCATGAATTCGCGGGTAATAACTCGTTGATGACCTGGAGTCATGGAAGCTGGAGATGTAAGTGGGCTAGGGTTTGAATCGAAAGGAAACTCGGTTGACTTCATCTCTATATCTGAAGTTGTGGTGGTTGTGGATCGAATAGGCATCTCGGGGCTAGAGCATGCCGTGGAAACTATGGCGGAATCGACATCGAGTAAATGCTGTGATATTTCACCCTCTGGCAAAGTGAACATACGCTTTGGAGGAGATCCTAAATTGAGCTCGAGGTCTTCGGATCGATTTCTCTTCTTTAGATTTGGAGATGAAAATGCTTCTCGTAATTGTCCATCGGTTGGCGGAGAATAATTTTGCATTGGTGCAAAAGATTTTGTTCCGTCATCTTCAGGCGTCAAGGGAACATCAGGCATCTGCATATTGAGATCGTATGCGTGGACGACATTATCGGCTGCTTCTATCGCCCTTCTAGAGCTTTCTGTGTAAGATGAGTATCAGATAAAGTAACCTTAAAGATGGGGTTCATTTACCTTGCACGATCTCAATATTGGCCTTGAGATCAGCAAAAACAGCTCGAGCCCGCTCATTCTGTTGATTTGCGATAGCATCAAGTACGGTTGAGTACATGATATCAAGCATTCCAACAACTCCTTGCATTGGCGTCCTTAACTCGTGCGACAGGCTGCGAGCATACGGTTTTAGTGACTGCGAAGCGGTGATAGCAGAAAGAGGTATGATCTGTTCTGCAGCGCACTCCGGAAGGTTACCATCTTTAGCAAAGCCTCGGCCCTCTACTATACGTTGGAGAATTAAGTCTTCAAGAGAATGCATGAACATTTCTATGAAGCTCCAACTGAGCTTCCTTTTTTTTGCACCGTCCTCAGACCATATCAATGCAAAGTGTGCAAAAGATTTGTCTTCCATAGTTAATGGTACACCAATGAAGGCCTCCGATTGGCCCCATGGCATGATGTTTGGATTGTTGGGTGTTACTTCTTTCATTCTCTCGGGTACGATGACCACTTTATCGTACTTCATATAAGCGCAAGGTGTACCAAAGGCTGTATACTTATAGTCTCTTTCAAGGTTAGGTTCCTCATCCCCATTTTTTGTGTAGAAAGCAACACCCATTAAACATGAGCCTTCTTCCCCAAGTTCCGGGAGTTCGACAGCGGTATCCTGATCATCCACCAACATTCGTTTAGCAACCAATCCGCATTGAGCTCCTGTTATATCGCACATTTCCTCCATCAGTACTCTCCAGAAGTCATAGGTGTCAGCCTTACGAAGCTGAGACTTCAATTTTACCAGGCGTTCCGAAGCGTTACTCTCCGCCGCAGGGAAGTATCGACTCAATATATCTGTAAAGCCTTCATCTCCACTATGCAGTATAGAATCCTCGGAGAAATTTGGCAAGCACAATGTTTGTCTGTCAATAAGATCGTGCGGTGCTTGTGTCCTCGATTCCATTACACCCGTCATTTCCTCCTCCGTCCTCTTAAGGAACCGATCTTTTACCTGGGGCCTGGTAGGAAATCGTCTAACCCTTTGACGTTGAGGTCTGTATATTCTCGAAGCGTATGGCTTTCCTTCAGAACGCTCACGACGAAAACGTGGTTCTGGCATTCCACTATGTTGTTCAGGTGTGGGTATGAGTGCATCAAGCATTTAGTCAGGACACTCGCGAGTTGCCTGCCTTAGCCAGATGGTCGAACCGAAACGTCGTTGTCGGCAATACACAATGGACTTGATAAGAGCTATGCTTTCGAAAGAGCACAAAGTTGCCAAAGTACTCGTATGAGATTGGCACCTCATCCAACAGTGGGGCTTTCTCTATTGATCGACGAGAAAATAATGGATGAGCAAGTGACAAGTTAATTGACGGTATGGAAACCCCGGTAATTAGAAGTATGGATTTATGCGCGAACTGATTCTAGACTCCTGCTCGATGACAGAAGGTTAGAAATATTCTAACTAGAATTCTGATGATGGATGAGGGGGAGAGCTGGTGATTGGGACGAGCGAGCGAATAGAGGCTAGAGAGTCTGGATGCAAAAAGTTTAAACAAACATTGAAACTTGTAAATGGACTGGATGAGTCTAGGTCGGGTTACTGGCAGTTACCGCACTGGGGCCTGTCGTAGTGGTCACTGTTGATCAAAGAGCATCGAATTGATTTCCAGAGCATATAACTTCGACATCAAAATAACCTTTGGCGGGGAGTTTGAGTTGGGTTGAGGGCAGACATACGATGGATATTCTTTCCGTGATATGTAAGGTAAATACTGTATAAATCTAAATGATATACTCCGGAAATCAACAATGATTAGAATTGAAAAGAAAATAGGAATAAATTTACAAGGCTCAGACTTCAGAGTAGTGAAATCTAGAGTGAAAGTAGTAAGAGTAGTGAGTGAGCCGAGAAACAGTGTGAATAGTGTAAATAGTAAGTAATAGGTCGTGAGGATAGTGAAAACTCAGGGTAGTGCGGGTAGCAAGTGATTAAGATGAAGTTCTGGGAGCTGTGCGTGGAGAATCGAGATACGCTTCTTGGTCTAGAGATTCTTTGGGAAAGATCTAGCCAGGTCTAATTCGAAATTTTGTGGAGCGACGTGGAGCGGGTAGTCACTGGATAAGCAAGCCTGGCGAAGATCTTTCTTTACTCCTTGCGTAAGGACTATGATGACTAATTGATGCTCAAAATCGAAATGTTCTCCATAGTACCTAGTTTGATTCTTGAGTGTTTGATATTCCCAAAATACTGACCGGTGCCGATATCCGTACACTCCGTACACTGTAGAGTGAGCAGCAAGTATCAAGTAAGTATTAGTGTGAGAATCCATATCGAGAGCAGTAGCTCCGATGTCAACGGTCGTAGCTCAGGTACATTGAACAGTATCTAGATTGTCGGGATCGGTAGTATGAGATCAACTTTTGTTCTCCGCGATTAGCTTTACGATAAAAATATAAAGCTTCCTTTTTTCCCCAATAGGCTGCTCTGTACGACACATGCGGAGTATGAATATCCGATATTCGACCCTTCTCTGTTTGATCAACTCGCTGCGTCTCACTCTTGAGTCTTGTCAAAAAGTGTCATCATTCCCTACTCATGCATGAACGTATACTGGTTCGTCACCTTACTCCCATTGTTCAATGCCTATTCACACAATGCTCTCTTCAGTACGAAGTACACCATGTCGGATTCAGTGTGAAACGAAAGACTTTGCAGTTTTTAACCGCGGATTACAATAAGATCAACAACGGTCCATCCCAACTAATGATTTTCAGCTCCAAATATGAAGTTGGAGGATTTAAAATCCTGTTTTGATTGGCCAATTATTTTATCAAAGTGCCGCGAGTAGTTTGTTTGCATCATGTTAATCCATTACCCAGTACATCATGGTAAGACATCTAGAACGATCTTTTTTGGAATTAGCCCTTAACGCAAAGAGTTATGATTTGCTAGGTTACACCATCATCGGTGCACCCAGCAAATAAATTCTCCACCATATTTTGATGCTTTCTCCTGTTCTAGATTGAAGGCTTCACGTACTGAATTCTCCGAAGCAAGAATATACTGATTGCTCAAAGAAATCGAATGGATTGACTACTCTACTCGTACACTAATATGTATGAGCTCATATCTAGTATTGGGGAAAAAAACTAATCGTTACTCAAGAAAAAAACCATTCTGATTTTATAACGAAAGATTTTCGAAAATACGAGAGCGTCACAAAATGAAGGGGTACAGCCGAACGGAGTAGGCTCCTAAAGAAACTCATAGTCTCCTTGCCACTTTTACGAACCTTGAAGACGTTATCTTTCTGCCAACCACTCCATGAGCTTCACTATATTCCTCAATCTGTCTAAGTAGATGTTGTTCACGATGTGTTACGTCAATGAGGGTATCACTCATATATTTTCATATATTTTCTTCAGTATCTTGGCATATTCATAAGGTTCTCCGGTTTCCATTTTAGACATTTTTCATTCATTCCCATTGAAGAGACGTGCAGAAAATGCTTAGTACAATCAAAGATAATATTGCATCAATCTTCAGACAACATTCCTACGTTGTCAGCAAGTGTCAGCACTGTAGCAGTAACACTAGGCGCCAAAACGCCTCTTCCATTATGTATATTTCTTACAATTAGGGATCCAGAATTCGATTGTTACACCGGTAGTAATGTACGTACACATCTCAAAAATCAAACCTCTTCTAGCACAATGGTAGTGAAATGTTGGGATGTTAATTCAGCACTATTTGAATGCCTAATGAAAAGCTCGGCATGAGGGATTCCGAGGAAGTCGTGGCTGGGACTTGTCAGTAGCTTACGGATATCAAGTTCAAATCAAATCGTTGACCTGCGACGAGGATACCAACAATGTTGTACTATATGTTACAATACGTGAAGTTTCTCCCTTTTCGTCTCAACATACTCGTGTTGTGGAATCAATGTTGCTTTCTTTCCGAGCCTCGATACCACTGACATGGAGAGTTGAATCCTTGCTCGTACATATACAACATCAGCCACCGTTTGGATTGGGCAAGCAGGGACGTTTATTTCATTTTCCCCAATATGCACCCCCCACGAATTGTTTCAAAGCACAAGCCCACAACGATCTCCGAAGGAAATTGACGATCTTGCAGCTCCGTTTAAAAGAGTGGGCGACGGCATTACAGCAGGGCTAGTTTAACTGCCTTGGGAACACTTTGCTTCGTTTGATATTGATGGTGGAAGAGTGAGGAGTTGGACATGGAGGGCGCGGTACAGAAAAGGTAGCATAGCTATTGGCAAAGCAAAAAGTTTAACTTGCTTGGCTCACAAGGTGGCTTGAAGAGCTTATTGTCAATGGATCGGTATTAACTTCAGCCCGACCACAAGACTCGGTGAATTCCAAACTCTCGGGCATCACAGCTCGTACAAATTGCGAAGAATCCAGCTTTGAGTACTACACTCATGCACGTGGATACAAATTCTATAACATGTCCGTGAGCCATGTAACTCAACTTTCAAATCTTTCAGGTAGTGTAGGTAAGTTGTAGCGAAGGCGAGTTTTAGGTTTTATAACATATAGCACTGCTAGTACCACGGCCTCAAGCCTGGATTTATTTCCAGAAGCACCCAGCTCGATCCTCTTATCAGTTACCATTCCTTAATCCATTCTTGAAAAAGTGTTGGGCAAACAGCTCTGGCAAGGAGTACCGGTACTTTTGAAAGTGTCGAAAAAACAATGAAACGGTCAAGTGGAATTTCCAACCATGCATCACGTGATCATCATATAGAAATGATTACATAAGCACACGGTTTCTTGGATGTGAGTGAAGCAACCCTGGAAATTTTAATTAATGGGCAGTTGCTGCTGAGCACAAGCCAAAGCTTCATGAAGATCTCCGAGAGAGTCGTTCCTGGTGTATCTTACATCCAAACAGCAATGATTTCATGATATCGCCAGATATCAAAATGCTACTCAGTATTAGTACTTGAATCAATTTCATTCATCAGTTTTCAATTATGTCTATTCGCGTTCTTCTCCGCGAACATCCCCATCGCTCAATTGCTCTTGTGACGCCTACACACACTCTTATCTTCCGCCATAGTCCTTCTACGAATGAATCTTTAAGCAATGGATTGCTCAATCCCATTTATCCAGTACATCCGCGTGCATCTGCCGACGGAGTTACAGCTCCCAAGTGCATGGTAGAGTTCGCAGATGTCTCTTCAGTTGATCTCAGCGATTACCGGACGTTAAGTCTTATGCCAGTCCATGGTACACTTGGGTTAATTACCGTCAGCAATGATATATTCCTTTGCGTAATAACAGCCAGAACCGTAGTGGCACAGGTGAGGCCTAGAGAAACTGTTGAAAAGATAATAGGGGTAGAATTTCATTGCTTGAACAATGCGGAGTACGACAATACTTTTATGGACGATTTGGATCCCTATAGCTACAACGCTGAAAATACATATGGCCAGAATCTGAGCCGGCGGGATCCAATCGTGGAGCACCCTTGTGCTGAGCTGCAGAGGCTATTGGCAGATGGAACCTTCTACTATAGCACAAATTTTGACCTTACAAATCGATTGCAAGACCGGTAAGCAAAGTTAACATGCCCACGATGCCAAACTCTTATACATTGCAGATCTACAGATGCCACAGCAAACGATGTTGAGAGCTTCGACGACTCTTTTCTATGGAATTCATATATGATTGGCTCCTTGGGAAAATTCCGATCTCGCCTTGTGGCACATGAAAGAGACGCCTTGGACAAGTCTGGTATTCTTACATCTGCAATTCGTGGCCATGTTCAAACGAATACTATACCTCCCGCTTCCGATCCTTTACGAACCTCAAGATCAGGCCTCCCATCATCTCTTACATTAATATCTCGATTATCTTGTAAACGAGCTGGCACAAGGTTTAATGCTCGAGGAATTGATGATGATGGAAATGTCGCAAACTTCGTCGAATCAGAAACAGTTTACTGGAGTCCCTCTGCCAATGTGCAGTATTCATCAGAGCAAGCAGACGAAAAACCAGCTGGCATATGCTTTTCATATGCCCAAATAAGAGGAAGTGCCCCGATATTTTTCGAGCAGGCACCTGGTTTACTTCCAGGCCAACAAAAGGTTACCGTAACTAGATCTCCTCAGGGTACTCAGCCAGCTTTTGACAAACACTTTGAGGAATTGGAGCGTAACTACGGCGCAGTTCATGTGGTCAATTTGCTCAGTGAAACCAAACCAGCTGAGGCTGAAATTACTGCGTGTTATCAATATGGAATTAGTCATTCGTCATTGAATAAAACAGAAGAGAAGAATGCCAAAGATCATCAATTATTGAGGGTCACAGAATATGATTTTCACGCCGAGACGAAGGGACCTCAAGGTTACCAGGCAGCTAGTATGATTCGGAGTATAATCGAGAATTCAGCAGATGGCTTTGCATATTATCTGTCTGAAGAAATTGATGACACGGAAGATGTTCCTGAGAACCAATACCGAAGAACGGTGGTCGTATTACAACAAGAAGGCGTATTTAGAACCAATTGCCTCGATTGCTTGGACAGAACAAATCTTATTCAAACTATCATATCTCAAATGGCAGTGGAGTCATTTCTCCTGCATAGGGGGGCTAGAGGCACTTCCGAATTTTGGATGCGTCACTCAACAATGTGGGCTGATAATGGCGATGCTCTTTCACGAATATATGCAGGTACAGGAGCTCTTAAATCATCGTATACAAGATTCAATAAGCAGACTCTCTCTGGTGTATTTGCCGATGCACGAAAGAGTGCTACCCGATTATATATGAACAATTTCGTGGACAAGGGACGGCAAAACACTATTGATGTGCTCTTGGGCAGACTTGTGGGACAAATGCCTGTGCATTTGTTCGATCCTATTAATGACTATGTGACGGCTGAGCTAAACAAACGTAGCTCGGAGTTCCAATCTTCTGAGGTGATAAACATGTAAGTCTACTATCCTTCCAGTCATCGCACAACATACTAACTTCACGTTTTAGATGGGCTGGAAGTTTCAATCTTAATGGGCGCACATCTGGTATAGAAGAAGACTTGGCTTTATGGTTATGTCCTGAGCTTGAAAAATCACAGCAGCATCCTGAAATAGTAGTGGTCGGCTTCCAAGAAATAGTGGAATTGAGCCCTCAGCAAATTATGAACAGTGATCCAACAATAAAACAAGCATGGGAAAAGGCCGTGCGAAAGACTCTAAACAGGCATGCTCGTGCAGCTGGTCAAGATCACTACGTGCTACTACGAAGTGGTCAGCTTGTAGGAGCTGCTCTATGTGTGTTCGTTAAAGCTTCAGTTTTACCAAACATTAAGAACGTTGAAGGCAGCGTCAAAAAGACTGGGATGTCTGGGATGGCTGGCAACAAAGGTGCTGTTTCAATCCGCATGGATTATGCAAATACTCAGATTTGCTTTGTGACTGCACATCTAGCTGCTGGGTTTAGTAATTATGCAGACCGTAATAAGGATTATCATACCATCCATAAAGGATTGAGGTTTCAAAGAAACCGGGGCATAGATGATCATGGCAAGTTGATCTAAATGATTGGAAGAATTGTCCACTAACGCTATTACAGATACGGTTATTTGGATGGGTGACTTCAATTATCGGATAGGACTTGGACCTGAGCGGGTGAGTAAACTTCTCTACAAGCTCGACATTGATTCTGACATGCTTTCAGGTCAAGCAACTCATAAAAATGGGCGACTTGGAGACTTTATACGAGAATGATCAGGTGAGTTCCGCCGCTCAGAACGAACTAGGATGCCCGTTAATAGCAACATAGTTAAATCTCCAAATGGTAGCTGGGCTAACATTTCAATACTATTCCGAATCCAGGATCACTTTTATGCCAACATATAAATTTGACATCGGTACCGATACATACGATACTAGTGAAAAGGCCAGAATTCCGGCATGGACTGATCGAATCCTACGGAAAGGTAGCAATTTACGTCAAATCAATTACAACACCGCGCCCCTACGTTTCTCCGACCACAGACCTGTATATGCAAATTTTCAGTGCACTGTGAGTGTCATCGACGACGCTATTCGTGATTCTCTCAGTAGAAGCATTTACGATAGGAGGAGAGAGGAGATTGGCGGCGCAACAGCTAGTTCAAAATTGGATGGAACTGACGATGAGGACTTGATTGGATTCGAGAGCCTAGAGCCTGGTTTACCACCTGCAAGCTCGAGCGAGAGGAAATGGTGGCTTGACGGGGGGAAGCTTGCGAAGAGCCAAGTTCAACCGCCGAGTAATTCAAAGGACGTGGTACCAAATCCAAGGAGACTGAGCAATCCGTGGAGTGTGAGCGATGAACCTGACTGGGTCAAGGTTTCAAGACCTGGCATGTCTTCACGGAATAGTTCGCAGAGAATGTCTCTTCCACCGGCACCTGTGGGAAGGAATGGCACTGTACCACGAAAGCTTCCACCTCCTTTTGATTCTTCTTCTCTCCCTAGTTCCCAAAGCAGACTTGGAAATCCAATAAAGGGTAATTCCTCAACTCCAGCCCTGTCTACAAAGGCAGTACTTCCTCCACCACAGCTAATAGCGAGCAACTTTTCGACTCCGACCCCGACCACAACAGCAAAACCAGTCCTTCCCCCACCTCAACTTACACGCCGCGCATCGACTGAAACAACACGCTCCTCGTACAAGAAAGCACCACCTCCTCCAAGAAAACCTGTACATTTAGCATCTACTTCCGTTTCACCTACTCTCTCAACTTCTTCGTTGGCTTCAAGATCGAAAGATCCGCCACCTGTGCCTGGTGCATATAGAGATTTCTCGCCGCCTACTCGGAGAGCTACTTCTGGTATAGACAAAAGCAATTTGGAACCACCCCCGCCACCACAACCTCGAAGACCCGGAAGAAAGATGGACGATGAAGGTGCAAAGCCGGAGTTGCCGAAAAGACCGCTTGACTTGTTGGGCGATAACGATGATATTGGGGGATGGCAGGCCTTGGAGCCTACTAAATGATTGATGCGTACTGCAGTTAGAACTGGGCGTTGATAGAAAATTAATGGAAAGCATGGTAGATTAAAATGGGCTATAGGTAATGCATTTGATGGAATTAGAGCCATAAGCGGTGTTAGGTTTAGCGAAAATACATTACTTTTCAGCGTTATGGGCGAGAAACTCATTAATTCCCCCCCTGAATCCGATTGCGACTGATTGCGCCGACATTTTTATCTCCTCCCATAGTTGGGACTTTGACAATCACCCATTCCCATTCGTGGGCATCACTATTCAAATGGCATACACATGCCAGTCAGTTCCCGTGATTTACATGTTTTTGGTAGTGGCAATCAATGAGCCGGAAATTTTCTACCGTCTTTCCTAATACGGTTTCAAAGTTTAAACAATGAAGAAACATAATCACATCGCTACCATGCTAAATTTCAAATCCTATTCAAGATCCTTCGGGGGTACCGTGTTATGAGGATCGTATGTGGGGCAATGGTTGAGGTTGGTCTTGCTCAGCCTTATAATGGTACCTATGTTAGTGCCCAGGTGGGTCTGTGATTCTTGTTAGTTGTAGAGGTAATCTGCTGAGGCTCTTCGTCAAGTGTATTCACTGTTTGTTTGTTGCGTGATTTTGAGTACTGGCTTTCTTGATGGCATGATTCTTCAGCGTGCTCTCTTGGCTAGTGTGTGTGGAAGGATGGTTAAGAGGATCTAAGTTTATAAAGTTTCTGGAAACTATTTTATTCTTTGACGACGGGATATCAGGATACTACCACGGCATAACGATACTGGACTTGATAGTTGAAGCCAAACTATCTGGAGTCAATAGGTCATAAGTATGGCTTCCTCTTTTGATGAAATGGTTATGTCAGACTTTGGTCATTTACCTTCCCCTGCAGCAATGGCAGATAATGGTGATTTATCTCCTTCTCCGACAAATCCTTTCCAAATCTCTCTCTCCACCACTTCTGTATCTACATCTCTTCACGAGCTTGCGAAAGATTTCAGCACTTTGGCGGCGAGGTTTCTTTTAGTCAATTTACCGGACCGTGAGCCAGACCAATTCTTGGATTTGTTTGAAAAATTGGGTTTTATGACTACAGTGATAACCCTTTTGGAATCAGAAGAAATAACATTCAAAAAGGAAGTCTGGGAGCCATTGGTTGGAGAATTCAAGGCTTTGCTAAGTTGCGGCAAGAATGTGGTGGCACTGGTCAAAATTATGGAAGATGGTCAGACTCCCAACGTGTCTAGGAATGATCAGATAGAAGAATTTTCTGGGAAACTGGATGGCATGTGCGACTTATGCTTGGAGCTCATCAAAGGGGTACGATGTTTGAAAGCTTTTGGGTATGTCAATTTTCACTTTCATATTTGCATATTCTGGAACTAACCTCCTGTGGACCTGGAAACAAGACTTGTAGAGAAAATTATCCATTTCACCCAAGACTGTCTGATTTGAATATCTCACCAGGTCTAGTCGGTGAGTTGGAAAAGACATATGAACGTCTTGATCCGATTGGTTATCAACGATATCTTGCCCTGATTGTTGTTCCAGGAAAAGAGCTTGAAACACCAGCGAAGAAATGCGATGAGAAACTCGTCGACAGAATGGGGGAGACTAATGATAAGCTTATCGCTCTTCATCATCTTCATTTCAAAGCACCACTTCAATACACACCTTCCCTTGCCTCCGAAAAAACTGCAGTAAATGATAAAACTTCAACCAACCCGGAAAAGAATACGGGAAACAAAATTCACTACGAGACATGGACTCTCCACCATGTACCTGCCCATAAAAAGCAACATTGGGGGATGTGGACTTGGTGCGATCTTAAGGTATGGCCAATCAGACCAAAATACATTTTGGAGGAATGGTCATCGTCATCTACTATGTTACATCCTGCCGAAATCTCAAGAATCAGACAGAGATTTCAAGATGCAGCAAGGAGAAAAATGTATGGATGTGGCATGAGGATGGAAATTAAAACAGAAGATGTGGAGAGACAAATACGAGAGGATTATCTGAGGGATATTGTCAATAGACTAGGAGAGAAAGCGGAGAAAACACTTGTGCATCTTTGTGGAGGTGGCCATGATGTTTTCTATACTGATGATATCATGCGAAGATACACTCTCGAAGCGATTGAGGCAAGAGAGCCAAGTGGAATTTTTGATGGACCGAGAATTATGGGTTTAGAGGAGAGTTTGAAGATGAAGAGGGACATGGAATTTGGTAGGAGAAAGTGGTGGAAAAAGGTGAGAGATTTCAAAGGGAAAGAGTGGTGGAGAGAGGGAAAGAAGAAGGAGTGGTGGTTGGAGGCGGAGAAGGTAGAATGGGTTGTTGTGCTTAAGATTGAGGAGATTGATCGTTCGAAGAGGTTCATGCCAAGTCGGCAGGATGACTCTATAGAGGGGAGAACGAGTGTTAGCCAGGAGGTACGAAGCAGCGTGGGACAAGGAGAGAAGAATAGCAGTCAAGAGAACAAGGTTGTGACTCTGGGTAGTAACGTAAATGAAAAGAAAGATACGAAGGAAGAAGAGACAATGGAAAGCGAGGAAGCAGAGAGGAGAATGAGAATTTTGGTAAAAAGGTTGTTTGTTGAGGAGAATGGCGATGAGAAGGTAGAGGATTAGATAAGAAAACTGAGGAGTACCCGGACTGCTCTCTCTATTCCACAATGGATGCTGATGCGATCTACAAGGCTGGCCTTGGGGAATAGTCACATTGGGCTCTAGGGAGGTATTGAGGATGAAGTGGAACGATCTCTTCTTTATCTTAACAACATAATACTAAGCGATGATTCTCTAAATGTCTTCCAGTGTGAGATATTCTCCGTTGAGTTTGTTGGATAGCTTGTACTCAGGATGAATGATGAGAGGTTTGTGAATGTAGAAGTCGTTTTGAAAATTAATAATGGTATCATGTTGGATGTTGAACCTGCCAAGTGGCCTTGTTACCTTTCAAAATTGATAAAATATCTTCGAAGATTCAAAGTCTAATGACCTTCAGATCGATGATAGTTTTCGGATTATCAGATTGTTTTCACAGGTAATGAATGTGTTAATCCCAAACTGGGATACACAGGAATGAGAAATCAATAGTCTATTCAAAAAACGACTATACAGTACAATCTCGCATCAAAATAATGATACTTTTCTCCTCCTCTTGATCGCAACACGGATATCCAAGAGCAAAAGCCACACATCCACACATCCAACATAACTCAAGCCGCCCGAATTACATCTCTCTTCGATAGCCAACCTCTACTCTTCAATCTGAACTCCCCATACCAAAATTTCCACCCACCCCACCTCTACGCCAACCCCTCCCTACTCTCGAAACTATTCGTCACCACAATCCCCTTCTTCCCCCTCAACCCCCCCTCCTCCAACTCTCTCTCCCGCTCATACCTCGCCGGCCCCTCCGCATGTGCAATAATATTCTGCGTCTCGCTTCCATGGGCCGTCGTCCACGGCTCCATCTTCGTATCCATATTACCGTATAGATTCCGCTGCGAATCGTGTGCGTCGCACTGGCTGGGATGTTGCGAGCTGGAGCGCATGGAACGCAGAGAGATGGCGGATTGCACGGAGGCGACGAGGGATTGCACGCCAGGCGTGTTGAGGAGTCCGTATTGTGCGGGGAGACAGGCGGCGATGATGCCGAGGCTGGATTCGATGAGGGACCAGTAGAGCCCGGACGTGCAGATGACTGGGGGGAGGGAGTTAGTTGGGGGTTTGGGTATGGGGAGAAATGGGGGGAGGGAGGAAAGAGAATAATTTACATTCGAAATCTGCGTGAGGGTCGTAGTTCACAGCGGTGGCTTGGATGAATACTATCATTCGCACGATTGATGCTGCAATTGTGCTTTGGGGTTTGGATATCAGTTTAATTTGCTCATATGGGAAGAGCGTGCTAATGCGGGTAGAGGTTCGACTTACAGCGCTCCCAAGGAGAAGATGGCTAGAATACCTATTTTTCGAGCAACAGTAAGATGTAGTCCGAAGATCTGTATAGATAGTTAATAAGTTGAGATTGGATCAGCATTTAGAAGAAATGAAAAAAAAAAGCCGAGTGAATTCGTTGAATGCGATGAGAATGCGCCAAACTGCTAATGAGGGTGGGTGTCGTTTTCAATTGACAAAATTCAATTGAACAAATTTACGATAATTAATTATCAGACGTGCAACAAAACCTCTGTTTGTCCGGAGGAATCGGCCGCTTTGAGAGAGGTTCAGAAATTTCCAGTGAAGAGTGAAAAGTGAGCAGTGAAGATAAATCCATGCTTCACTTTCCCACGTATCGCTTCTCATTCAGGAGAGACTCCTTCCCCTCTCCCTCTCCGCAAAAACGACCCCCAGAAGAAAAGGAGAGGCACACATACCATCGGAACCGGCAAACTAATAATGACAAAATCCGTCACCACATCACTAATCGCAAACGCATTGTGCAGTTTATCCGTATCGACACAATGGGCTTTCTCCACGATAGTACTTTTCCAGTAGGCGGAAAAATCCGTGCCGCAGATAAAGAGGATGGAGAAGAAGAAGGAGAGGGTCCAGATGATGATTATGAAGATCATAAACCAAGTGACGATGTTGAAGCGGGGAGCGGCATTGCGGGTGAAGACCCGGCGGTAGAAGAGGATGAGGGAGAGTTTGACGAAGCCGAGAGCGGGGATTTGGAGGAGCTCGCCGGGCCAGAAGGCCTAGGGGAGGGTGAGAACGGGAGTGTGGATGAGAGTATGTGGATAAGTGGGATTAGGGGATTGGAGATGGGGAAGGAAATCAAGGAATGAGTAGACGTACGACATTTGAATCCGGTTTCCCAATCTGAGTCGATGGTGCCGGTGCAGGATATCCAAGCTGTTTGAGTCCGACCTCTTTTCAACATAAACACAAATTAGTTCCTGTACCCTCGATCCCAATTCTCAATTTCTTAGTCCTCGATTCCTCTCCCCCCAAAATCAAATAGAAATCGAATTCTCACCAGCAATAATCGCAACCCCCATCCCAACTACAAAAACCTACACACACCACATCATCAGCCCCTTCCATTCCATCTCATCTCAACCCCCAATTCAAACATCTACACGTCCGCACAGGTAATACATACCAATGCCCCCATGATCAAATAATCATCCGCGCCCAACCCGACTTTCTTCAAATGACGAGCGTAGACTCGTAATGCGACTGTGGCGGTACAGATGGGGATGAGGACGGCGGGTGCGGCGATGGCGAGGTTGGCGTGGATTTGGAGGTCGGCCATTTTGGAGAGTTTGGGGGAGGGAGAAGGGGATGGGGTTGTGGACTTGATTTTTTGGTTGATGGGTAAGATGGGCGAGATGGGGGGGGAGGTTGAATGGAAATGAGGGGAGAGGGAGGGAGTATGTGAGTATGGATATTATTTGGATATGGATATAGAAACAGAAAAAGAAAACGAAGAGTCAATATCTCGTAATAACACAATATAAATATAAATATCCGAAGTACCAAGAATCAAGTACCAAGAAAAGAAAACAGGATACCATCCCTATCTATATAAACTCTCCAGAATTCAAAATCCAAAATCCAGTGACCACCCCATGGGGAAATAAATAAATAAATGGATAGATTCCCCAGGAGCACACTACACATTACACATTACATACACACCATATACCGTGTCAGTTTTCAAACTTCAAAGACTACACCTACCTAGGCCCGGTAACCTAAAATCGAATTTCCTCCCCTCTCCTAATCCTCTCCCCTAATCCTTATGAGGAATTGTAGAGGAATCGAGGTAACCTATATCGTATCACATCATATAGTCCAGCGTGTGGAGTTTGTACACCGCACCTTATTCCGCATTCCCCATTCGCTGTTCCCTCCCACCTTCCCTCCCTCACGAACGAACAAGCTTTTCTCGGTGTGAATACTACCCTACCCTATACTACCTACCCTATGTTATGCATACAACATTACATATTACATACATACCACATGCTACAAGCCCCAGCTTCAGAATCTCAAATCTCAAATCTCAAATCTCAAATCTCAAATCTCAAATCTCAAATCGAGCATCGAGAATCTCAATAATCCCTACAACAACGTTTTTACAATGCAGGCTACATCTCCATCTACAGCTGCAGCTACATCAATGAAAGCATGCAGTAGTAGTGATAAGTAAGGTTACTAGACTAGACGAGACGAGACGGGATAGTACATGTATTACTTTTCAGGTGCGTTGCGTGAATGGGTGGGTGGGTATGTATGTATGTTGAGGACTTACGAATGAGAGGGGAGGGGAGGGAGTATGTGTGGGACGGGAGGGGGGTACAGATGTAAAGATGGGTTGTTGTTGTGTTGGAGTACTAGGTACTAGGTACTAGGTACTAGGTATGCATGTATCTACTCACGATAATCCTGCGTTTGGTTTTTTGATTTTTGATACCAAGACGTAGTATTCTTTTACGAAATTGCTCTGGATATGATATGCACCAGCAAAGACAAATAGAATTCTATATTGCGATTGAGAAATACTTCACAACCTGGAGACTTCTCGAGATGAGAATTGTATTCCTTCACTAACGATATGAAAATGAATTCAAAGGAGAATGTTGATGAGAAGTGGAGCGCGCTGAAAAATTGGATGGATGGATGGATGTACATAGTACAATCGGCCGTACTACTTGTAATTCCGGAATCATCTTTTGTGATACGACACGATGCCCACTTGATGATATTGGGGTGGGCTGATTTCTATGCCTACGAGTGGTAAGGAGAGTCGTACAGAAAGGTTATTTTCGAGCTTTGAGAGGAGATGTATTGTTGTGATATTATACATTTCCATAAAAGATGTGAAGATTTCTTCGATTTGCTATAGAGGAAGACAATGAGTAGTTGGATATGGAAGCGGCAAGCGCAGTGGAAATTTTCTTTCTTCCGTCTTACAGTCTCGGGAGTATTGTATCACCAAGATTTCGGCGGTCAAGGGATCCCGTGATTGTATACCCGTTCACTAGGTATTGAAAGAAATTGATTTCTAAGGACCTAGCATCCTTACCGGACACGCCGTACATGTACTTTGCATCGCCATGCTCACCATGCAACTTCCATGCACGCAAGCTGCAGATAACGTTTTGCTGGCTTTAGCTGTGTACACCCTCGATTGTAATTTGAGTTCGATCTCAACATCGTACAAGCACGTATAGATCAGATCTATTTCCGGGTCTTCATGTTTCCCATAAGCATATATCAGAGGTATGGATCGAAGGATCTGAAACTGTGAGTTGGCACACCAAGCGGTTTGTGAAAGGCGTGGCAAATGAGTCGGTATCCGTCAAGGCGTTGACAGCGGAGTGAGATATATGCGGGTATCCATCAGGGTATCGAGAACACAGCTTTCAACGTAAGAAGTGTGAGAACATAGCTTTGTGTTTTGTTTTCTAGAGCCTAGCTCTGTGGTTTCTTCTCCGAATAAGGTTTGGTGGAAGATTCAAGTCCTGACTGTATGCAGGCACAAAGCGTGAAGAGGTCGACACTAGACTTTTTCGTTCAAACCGTTCTTTACTCAGAATCTTGTTACATTCGCGTATCGAGATGCTTCTATCAGGAGTCAAGCCTTGTTTTCACTCAATCTTCCTAGTCCTCCCGTCAAGCTTGAGGAAATAATCTTTGCGCACCACTTCAATGGAACCCCGTTTTGCCACATTGCTCCACGTTGTGAGATGTGATGGCCAGTTCAGACCAATTGCTTTTAGTAAAAGCCACATGGGATTCTAGAGATGGTTAAAACAAATCCCACGATCAAATATACACTGGCAAGCTTGTGCTCAGTATCAAGCGTAGTGGCGTTAATCAGGATCGTGCATATGGTAGCAACATCTCCAAATTATTCCCATGCGAGATAATCTCTGCCTAAGCAGCACTCCTCAAGATAATCGATCTTACACATAGGAAAATGAAACGACAATGGCCGTGGAGAAAATGTTGGTATACACAGTAATTTATGTGCCTAGCACACAGCCAATACTGATATGCCAGGTAAATTTACTCACCGCCCATGGAGAACCTCCTCCCCAAAAGTTCGAGTTTTGAGATGTGCGATCTGCAACGAATTTTCTTCATGCGATTATATCGGGACTTGTGGATTATCTCAGGAACATCGAGATTATGCCGCAACTTTTGGAATGATATTCAAATATTGAGGTTTGTACTCCAACAAAGTTGAGAGTGAGATGTAACCTACAATTCGTAATGCTTGGGTGTCGATTTGGAGATGGAAGATCAACGTGCATTAATTATCTCATTTGTCAAAATGTTCTCTCTCCTATAATGTTCTGTTAGAGAATGAAGAAGTCCAATTTGATGCAGACTTCTAAGTTCTAGCAGGTGCAAATTGTGAAGCTGTTCACAGCACTGATTGATAGAGGAGCAAGGCTTCTTCTATCGATAACGATGTTGACGTTAGTAATCAATCGAAATGATTCACATATCAATCAGATGAAATTCTGTAAAAATGGTGGGAATTCGCAAGTCCTTGGTTATTTTGAGCCACCGATGCGGCGGAAATGTCTCTCCACAGATACCAGATTGCTGATAAAGATAATCTCAATGGTGATCTTGGGGATCCATAAATGATTATGGATCATGTCAACTTCTTTCTTTTCCACTCCGCAGATCCGCTTGATGCACCAACAGAGGATTCTCCTTTTCAAACACCAACCCATATGGAAAAACTCAAAGACGGGGGAATGATGGGAGCTGGCCTGGCCCTTGCAATGGTGTAGCGTGTAGCGTGTAGCGTGTAAGATAGGTGAGGCTCGAGCTGCCAAATACGGTGTGACGATAGATTGTTTTTTCTTTCTTCTTTGTTTGTTTTGGAAGAATGGAAAGACACAGTGGATACGAAACTTGCCAGGGAAAGCTCACCGTGGTCCCGTAGGCAACGAAACATCTTGGCAATGTGGGAATCGAGTTTCTTCGGCTTCAGACAACCAGATTATGATACATTCGGGCGGCTGGCTACCACGTCCAAGCTTCAGTTGCGGTATGCATCAATGTTACCAAGACTCAGGCTGTGATTCTTGCCAACCGGCAGTCTTTTAAAGTTTGACTTGGCAATGAAGAATGCCAATGCCAACACCTGAAGAGTCAGTCATCCGGCGAAACAAACGCGCATGAACTACCAAGGACCCAGCTAGCTAGAGTAGTTCCGCGGGAAAAACGTGCAATAAATCCTCTTTATAAGGATATTCCATTGTAAAGTTTATCGTCGAGCAAGGGATAATCATATACGGAGCGTACAGCAACGTGAAATCCCACCCTCTTAAGCAAAAAAGGGAAAGCGTACCCATCAGTTTGATCGAATTTCCCTAGATGGATGACATTGACAGATGTCAGGGATATTTCTCAACTCACAATATTGGCGGATCCATTGCGGACTCAAAGGTTCTCCTATTTCCGAGAAACAAGGGTCGTTAACTCCAGCTTCGAGTCATTAATATGAATGTGGTGAACTATTCTGACTAATAGGACAGTCTCAACCGTCTCCCTAACAGTTATTGGCCAACGGCTAAACCCCAATTGGCTAGGTCGTATTCCACAACTGCCGCAAGTACAGGCAAAAGAAAGTACACGCCGCTTTAACAGGCACCGGAATCAAACTCTCAAAATACCCACCAGAACCTTCAACAATCTGTTCTGGAACAAGCAAGAGTTCCCCAACCGCTCCAAATCGAGATTAAAGTGGCGCCACCTTATCTTTCTTTCACAAACACCTGTGATCACCCAGTAAGCTAGCAATGATCTCTGCTTTTCAACTGCTCCATAGCTACTAAAACTTAAACTACCTAGTATCTACCCAGTCCCCCTAGGTGCTCGTGCAACATCACACTTACCGTCACTCTGACCATTACTCATATCGACTCACATCGACTCACATCTGCTCAGATCGATGCATACAAAGAAAGTCAGATGTGTATGCGTTCGAGCGTTCGAGCGTTCGAGCGTTGGAGCGTTGGAGGATTGCCAATACACCAAGGTACTAAGGCTCCAAGACACCAAACTGACTATTGGCCTTACATCAGTGGCGTGACAACATGGGGTGCAAAAAGTAAAATGCTTGTAAGCAGGTGAGAGCAAATTGACTCCGTCCCGCCGCCCGGGGCAATTTCCTACACAGTACTCCATACGTGCGTGCATATACGGTACCCCTCCATCAACTTACTTTATGTATCCACCAAGGGGGCAAGGCAAGATGAGATTGTAGAAGATCGACAAGGATTTCATCCTTAGCCACGGCGGACGCGCCCTCAACCTTCCATGCAGAAAAGTGCTAATCGATACCTTGACAATCTGATATTAAATCCGAGTGGGACTCGAGTCTTTTGCTGTTCAGATCTTAAGATATATGAAGAAGGTCCCTGCGAGATTCCAAAAAGTTTTCTGAAGCTTAGAACCTTCCATTGTTTTGATGTTTCTTCAACATTATTTGTATCTATCTCTTAATACCTACTGCTAATTGATTCTTTTTTTCTTACATCTCGTCCATACGCGGACATTACATTCACTGTTTGGCTCAGTGGTTACCGTTCTACCTACACACATTTGTTACATCACACACGTTCTAGCCAGCCTTATCATTGATCTACACCACCATGGAAAAAGACAGGGAGGAGACGCCATCTCTAGGCGCAACCACCAATACTGCTCGCGCATCAATTGAAGACTCCGAAACTCAACGAGAAAATGTACGGAACGCCAACCCTAATGGTTTCGTCAGCACCAATCAGGGTATCGATGTTAAAGCTGCAGAGTCCGAGTTCGCACAACTTCAGCGAGAGCTGTCAGGTATTAGTACCAAGAGCAAGGCATTATCCAGAACACGATCGAGGACCAAGACTGCCGATGAGAAGGACGTAGAGAAGTCAGCAGAATCCATTTCTGAAGCCGAGGAGGAGCAATTCAACTTGGAGAATACCCTCCGAGGTAACAGACAGGCAGAAGTAGATTCTGGTATTCGTTCAAAGCATATCGGAGTGGTATGGGATGGACTTACCGTTCGCGGAACAGGAGGTGTATCGAATTTCGTCAAGACATTCCCAGATGCATTTGTTAGTTTCTTCAATGTCGTCGAGACTGCAATGAACATCTTTGGTGTAGGCAAGAAAGGCAGAGAAGTAAAGATTTTGCAGGACTTCAGGGGTGTGGTGAAACCTGGAGAGATGGTTCTTGTGCTTGGAAGACCTGGATCTGGTTGCACAACTTTCTTGAAGGTTATTGCAAACCAAAGATTTGGATACAATGGTGTTGATGGGTAAGACTGACCTTTTCCTGATTTCCCAAGCTTCGCATATTGCATTCCACTGCGATATGCAATTTGTTTCCCTTGTGAAAAACAATTAGACACTTACTCACAGTTTCATTTAGTGAGATACTTTATGGCCCTTTCACCGCTCAAGAATTCTCGAAGAAATACAGGGGAGAAGCTGTCTATAATCAAGAGGACGATATTCATCACCCAACTCTCACTGTAGGCCAAACCTTAGGTTTCGCCCTTGACACCAAAACCCCAGGAAAGCGCCCACATGGAATGTCGAAGGCCGACTTCAAGGAAAAAGTAATCGATACACTTCTTCGAATGTTTAACATCAGCCATACCCGCAATACTATTGTGGGAAATGCCTTCGTTAGAGGTGTTTCTGGAGGAGAGAGAAAGCGCGTGTCCATTGCAGAAATGATGATCACAAGTGGTAGTGTATGCGCTTGGGATAACAGTACAAGAGGACTTGACGCTTCAACTGCCCTCGATTATGCGAAATCTCTTCGTGTTATGACCAACATCTACAAGACTACAACTTTTGTTTCATTGTACCAAGCAAGTGAGAATATCTACAAGCAATTCGACAAAGTCTTGGTTATTGATGACGGAAGAGAAGTCTACTTTGGGCCAATTTCTGAAGCTAGAGCCTATTTCGAAGGTCTTGGCTTCAAGGAGAAGCCCCGTCAAACTACACCTGATTTCTTAACAGGTTGCACTGATGAGTTCGAGCGCGAGTATGCAACTGGTCGCTCTGCTGCAGATTCTCCACACAGTCCTGAGACATTGGCCCAAGCTTTCTTGGAATCCAAGTTCTCGACTCGCTTGAGCGAGGAAATGGACGCTTACAAAAGACAAGTTGTCACAGACAAGCAAATTCATGACGATTTCGAGGTTGCGATAGCTGATAGCAAACGCAAGGGTGCTTCAAAATCTTCTGTGTATTCTATTCCTTACTACTTGCAGATCTGGGCTTTGATGCAAAGACAATATCTGATCAAGTGGCAAGATAAATTCTCTTTGGTTGTCAGTTGGATTACTAGTATTACTGTCGCTATTGTATTGGGTACCGTGTGGCTTAATTTGCCTAAGACTTCTGCTGGTGCATTCACCAGAGGTGGTTTACTCTTCATTTCGTTATTGTTCAATGCTTTCCAAGCATTTTCGGAATTGGCATCTACTATGATGGGCAGACCTATTGTGAACAAGCACAGGTCATACACGTTTCATCGTCCATCCGCACTCTGGATTGCTCAGATCATCGTCGATACTGCTTTCGCTGCCGCTCAGATTTTGATATTTTCCATCATCGTGTACTTCATGTGCGGATTGGTAAGAGACGCTGGTGCATTCTTCACATTCTACATTATCATTCTCACTGGTTACTTGGCCATGACACTCTTTTTCAGAACAGTTGGATGTCTCTGCCCTGATTTTGATTACGCGATTAAGTTTGCCGCTACGATCATTACCTTTTTCGTCATCACATCCGGTTATCTCATTCAATATCAAAGTGAAAAGGTCTGGATCAGATGGATTTACTGGATTAATGCTCTTGGTCTTGGATTTTCCGCTTTGATGGAGAACGAGTTTAGCCGTCTTAATTTGACCTGTACTGGTGCCTATCTTGTGCCATATGGCCCAGGTTACGATAACCTCGAGCACCAAGTTTGTACCCTACCCGGCAGTGTTGCTGGATCAGACATCGTTTCTGGTGGCGACTACATCACTCAAGGATTCGACTACAAGCCTTCTGATCTATGGAGAAACTTCGGTATCATCATTGTTTTGATCGCCGCCTTTCTGTTCACAAACGCAACCCTCGGTGAGTGGGTGTCTTTCGGTGCCGGTGGAAACGCTGCGAAAGTTTATCAGAAGCCAAACAAGGAACGCGAGGAGCTCAACAATGCATTGGCTGTCAAGCGCGACCAACGTCGTGCCACAAAGAGTGATGGAGAAGGCTCGGAAATCAACATCAGCTCAAAGGCTGTCTTGACTTGGGAAGGATTGAATTATGATGTCCCAACTCCAGCTGGAGAATTACGTCTTTTGAACAACATTTACGGTTACGTTCGACCAGGTGAATTGACTGCACTTATGGGTGCCTCAGGTGCTGGAAAAACAACCCTCTTGGATGTCTTGGCTTCAAGAAAGAACATTGGCGTTATTTCTGGTGATGTCCTTGTCGATGGTATTAAGCCAGGTAACTCTTTCCAAAGAGGAACTTCATACGCCGAACAACTTGATGTCCACGAGGGCACTGCGACTGTCCGTGAAGCACTTCGATTTTCTGCTGATCTCCGTCAACCATTCCACGTTCCACAAGCCGAAAAATACGCCTACGTTGAGGAAATTCTTAGTCTCCTTGAGATGGAAGATATGGCCGATGCAATTATTGGAGATCCTGAAAATGGTCTTGCTGTCGAACAACGCAAGCGTGTCACTATCGGAGTCGAATTGGCTGCCAAGCCTGAATTGTTACTTTTCTTGGATGAACCTACTTCGGGTCTTGACTCTCAAAGTGCTTTCAACATCGTTCGTTTCTTGAAGAAACTAGCAAATGCTGGACAAGCTATTCTCTGTACTATCCATCAACCTAACGCAGCATTATTTGAGAACTTCGATCGATTGCTTCTTCTTCAACGCGGAGGAAGATGTGTTTATTTTGGTGACATTGGAAAAGATGCTCACGTTCTCCTCGATTACTTTCACAGACACGGAGCTGATTGTCCTTCTGATGCTAACCCTGCCGAATGGATGCTTGACGCTGTTGGTGCCGGTCAAGCCGCCAGAATTGGAGATCGTGACTGGGCTGATATTTTTGCTGACTCGCCTGAACTTGCCAACATCAAGGATCGTATTTCTCAAATGAAGACACAACGTCTCGCCGAGGTTGGCGAAACTACTCACGATGACGAGAGAGAATTTGCCACGCCATTGATGCATCAATTGAGAGTCGTTCAAGCACGTACCAACTTGGCCTTCTGGAGATCCCCCAACTACGGTTTCACTCGTCTCTTCAATCACGTTATCATCGCCATTATCACTGGTCTTGCCTACTTGAATCTCGACGATTCAAAGGCTTCATTGCAATATCGTGTATTCGTCATCTTCCAGGTTACCGTTCTTCCTGCACTTATTCTCGCTCAAGTCGAACCTAAATACGCGTTATCTCGTATGATCTACTACCGAGAAGCTTCTTCGAAGATGTACAGTCAATTTGCCTTCGCATCATCTTTGGTCGTAGCTGAGATGCCTTACTCCATCCTTTGCGCTGTTGGTTTCTTCCTTCCGCTTTACTATATGCCTGGTTTCCAGACATCGTCTAGTCGTGCCGGTTACCAATTCTTCATGATTCTCATCACAGAACTCTTTTCCGTAACTCTCGGTCAAATGGTCGCAGCTCTCACTCCATCCCCATTTATCTCCGCCCTTGTCAACCCCTTCATTATCATTACCTTTGCTCTCTTCTGCGGTGTCACCATTCCAAAGCCTCAAATTCCCAAGTTCTGGCGTGCATGGCTCTACCAACTCGATCCTTTCACTCGTCTCATCGGTGGAATGGTCGTCACTGAACTTCAAGGTCGAGAAGTCAAATGTACTTCTTCAGAATTAAGTCGCTTTACCGCTCCTGCAGGTCAAACATGCGGGAAGTACATGGAAAATTACTTTTCAAGCGGAGGTATCGGATATATTGTCAACAATGCGACAAGTGCTTGTGAATACTGTGCCTATAAATATGGAGAACAATTCTACGAGCCACTCGCCTTGGACTTTAGCAATAGATGGAGAGATTTGGGTATCTTTTTGGCTTTCATCGGAAGCAATTTGATTATTCTTTTCTTGGCTGTAAGTTATCCCCTTGTCACCTCACCCCACTCAAAAATATTTACTGACAATAAAAATAGTCGAGATACTTCAACTTCAATCGTCGTTAAACATTGCATTGATTTGCATCGCGTAGCATCACTTTTTTTTTCGATACCACAAAATTTTGCACATAGTACATACATAATGTACTTGGCTGTCATTGATGGCCATTAGATACCAAAGCTCATTCATTTCTTGCACAAAATTTGGGTTATATTTATAGCGGCTTAAAGATCACGGGGTGGAATCTTTTTATTTAGAGGATGGATGATTTATTTACATTTAGATGAGAAGGGAGAAGAGAGACGAAAAGTATTTTCATGCTAATGTTGATGAGGGATTGGATTTTTAATGTATGATTTGGATGTGGATGGATGGAAATCTTTATGAGTAACTAGTTACCTTAATGTCCTTCTGGGGATCAGGTACTAGTGGAGGGATTTGCAGATGTATATTTATGTATATCTGGATGTCTGAATAGAATGAGGAGGGAATTATATATCTATAACTTATTAGAAATACATGAGATTGTGTACACATCCGACTACAAGATCATTATGCGATGTGAGAGAAGAGAAGAGAAGAGAAGAATTTCAATAGCATTCAATGTGTGGCAAGTACCTAGATGGATAGAGTCTTGTGGGTGATGATGAGGCTCTAAAGCGTGGAGGATGGGATTGGAGTTGTGTCTTTCTTCTTTTCCCCTTAGCTTCGGACTTTTAACATCAACATAAACGTCTGTCTGTTCTTATTGACTTCTTCAGATTTTCAAATTTTCAAACTATCTCTCGCGAGGATCCCCCGACCAAAAAAAAGCTCCATCTCCGAGCCAAGTTGAACACGCTGATCTCGCAAACCTATCATACAAAATGGGTGGTGGAAATACAACAGGAGAGGAGTACCTAGTAAGCTTCGCGGACACTCCCGTCTATATTCACTGTATTAAAGTTTATAAAGTCTTTGTTTAGACTCCTATCTCCATCCCTGGGACTCATCTGAGGGCCGGATTTCTTGCGGCCATCATCCACGTTCGCCATCTCTACCTGTGAGTCAGAGCTTTGGTTCTTTCCTGATCTCTTCGAAGGATAGTAGCCCTTGTTGACACTCTTGAAGCCGCTGGTGGTGATTCGAATGAGGTAACGAATGCTAGATGACGTTTTGAGCTTTTCTTGAAATATCTTGCGGTAGCTTCCTAACGCAGGTAGATTGGTGGCAGTAAGGCCGATGTTCTCTTCTAGGAGCGTCCACACGATTGTGTTAATGTTGTTCCCTAGTCGTTGTTATTAGCATGTTTCGCGAAAGAGCACGATAACTTACAGCTGCTATCTCCGCCAAATTCTTCATTGCTGTAGACTACCACTCGGCCGACTGAGCAAGCTGTGGTTCTAGAGCACAATTTTGTCAGCACATTGCAGCTTAAAGGAAAGAGGGGAATCATGTATTACATCAACCCGAATCCAATAAGGATTGTGATAGTCACCTTATGGTTGACAGCCATGTGCAGTTTCCACACCAAAACGATGGGAATCGAGGTACATATCAAATCCGTAAAGATAGACCAAGCTTCCCCGTAAAGATTAGCAAAGCAAGTTGAAAGTTCATCAATTTCATACAGATAAGAAAATTTACAACATACCCCCTTGAATGTTTGATGCTACGGTTAGCACCTCCGTATCCCAACACTTTGCGTTGTGAATCGTGATGTCCCAATATGCACTGGCAGGCTTGCAAAATCCCAAAATGATCACAACACCGGCTCCGTTGATCAGGAACAGTGATAACACCAACGCAAGCATCCAGTATTTCACCCACTTTTCGGTCGTGATTCGCAGCACCATAAAGGCGACCGAGAATTTGGTGAGACATGTGCAGAAGATGAAAGGGAGCATGGCAAGGTTAGAGTATTTGACGGTTTGGATGATCTGTTCCTTATCCAGGTACTTCTGATGCCGGCCGCCACCATAGTGAATGTTCAAGGAATTGAATATCAAATTGACGAGGCCGGCCAACTATATTCTGTGAGAATAATGATAGCAGGTAAGAATCGAATCACTTACCGTAGCAAGGATAATAGCCCAATCATCCCAGCCAACATGTTTAACAATTCGGATCCGACTATACATCCTCATGGATAAAGTGATAATCGCCAAACCAAAGGTAATGGAAAGAGTTACTATGACTTTGTACCCAATACTATCATCGGGAGGGTAGCTGCTCAGACCCTGAGAACTCATATTTGGACAGTCGTGTATGAGTATCGCAAACTAAATAATAAAAAATTCAATTTAGATTGCCGTCACGGACCTGTTTTTAGGCAAGTAGGTTAGTACCAGCAGATTTCCATCTTATATTAACAAAATATGGGAAACAAACACTATCTGCCTTTCTTGTTCAGCTTACTTCGAGGATTCGCTAGCTTGTGCCAGGACGTTGTACTCCTCATTCCCGATATAGACACAGAATCAAGGGGTTGCCGAAATTTCGGACGTGGGATTAAGGCGTTGCGGATCTTACTGTGAGGCTCTGACTTGTACATGCGAATCCTACACTTGAAGCAGCAGGAGTTGTATACGCCAGAGTTGGAGAATGTTGATGGAATTTCAGCAGCATTCAGTTACTATGCTATGTAACAAGATCCTCGCCAAAAGAGGATTGTTAAGACAAAACTTCGAAAACTACTCTCTTTTCTATAGCAATTAGTCATTTTGAACCTTGGGGACGTGGGATTGTGTGAATTCCTTGTCTAGACAAATAGGCTAAATGACATTGAAGAATTCATTGATAAGCCATGGAATAAAAGTACTATTACCCAGATCGACCCTCCGGTTTAAACTATGTACACGAGCTTTCTCCCAGGTACTTTTCCCAGTCTGACCTCATTAATTCCTTCTGTAAGAGCCGCAAGCCCTCCGTTATTTATTTCCACAGGATGTGTTTGAATTCTATCTTGATCAAGCAACACCTGTACTCTCTCAAACCATTTCGTCTCGAATTCTACGTCTTTTAGCCGAGGTTTCGACCTCTTGAAGGGCCCCTTGATGGTGATCGGCTGACCAAACATGGTCAGGATGAATATCCAGTGAGGTTTCACATCGTCGCGTGTATGTAGTTTCATGGGAAAGGGATTGAGTGCAGTGTACCTACCACCATTTACGCCAATGGCTTCGTAGCACGTTTTCATGCTACTGTTGTCGGAAACACAATCCAACACTACGCAAAGAGAATTGGTAGTGCGGTCTCTTATTTCAGCGACATATGTGGGAGAGTGGTAATCGATGACAAAGTCTGCACCGTACGAGTGCACCAGCGCAAAATTGCTTGGCGAAGCCGTAGTGATAACTTTGTAGCCAGAGCTGTCATTTGATCACGGTTAAATTTGGGAAATATTCAAAAGAGACAAAGACAGGAATAGCAAATGAAGTATTGTGAATGAATTAGTATTATGTACTTACAGTTTGAGCATTTGTATCGCCATAGTCCCACAAGCGGTGCTCCCACCAAGAACAAGCGCCCATTCTTTAGGCAGTGTCTCCGTCCCAGTTTCTTTCACAGGCACGCTCGGCATATCTATTCCCAAAGACTGGTACAATGCCATACCCACTGTTGCGACTGCAACGCCCAAAGATGCTGCTTTCTCAAAACTCATCACGTCCGGAATTCTCAACAGAAACCTGGGGTCTGCAAGCACGTATTGGCAGAAAGCGCCTACATCCGGTCGAAGAGGATTTCCACCAAGCACCACTCCAGCGACACGGCAGCCGAGTTTGAGCCTATGCGTTTGGGTATCAACCTCGGATCCGATTGAGAATACTGATCCCGCGAAATCATAGCCCCCAATACAGCCATCGAGAGAAGAACCGTGAAGATCTACCCATTTAGCATCCACCGGATTGATGGCAACGGCATAGACTTTTATCAAAACGGTCGTGGGAGTGAGCTCCGGAACTGTTGCAGAAGAGGAGAAAACATATTGACCAGGAGCTTTGATAACAAGAGCACATTGTGTCGTAGGGGTCTGCGAGATGTCGTCTATTGTGATAGCCATATCTTGAAGGGACAACAAGTTGCAAGTAACTGAGGTCCAACTTTTTCAATGAAATTAATTGTGATTGGTCTTTTTCCACCTACTTGCCGTTATCTTATCCAGTTTAGTGATGTCTGCAACCTATGTATTCGCAAATCAATCCTAGTCTTGAATTGGAGGGTTCACAACATGATTGTGTAACCTACACCTCCGAATCTTCGGACCTTGCTAAAGGCAATAAGACATCCCAACCAACAACAAACCAACCAACCGGGCAAATAGTTGCTCCGCATTTGCAGACGTGGACAAACAAACACCCGATTTTATTACAGATCTCAATTGTGAAACCGGACAAACGAATTTCTTGCCCCGTAACTACCTAGGTACGAAACTGTTGGTATAAGAGTGAATTTCCACAAGTGAACACACTAGTACACTAACCCACGAGCGTATTGCATATGACTCTCGTAGCTCTGAGCCTAGAATAGGATAGACACAGTATCAATCAATACATTGAACCTATTATAAAGACGTCATAGTCAACATCGAGGGAATACCAACAGTAACTTTACTTGTCACTGAACTCTCGGCAGCGCGTATCTAACAGCTCTTTCTATTCAACCTGAAGGCTTTTGAATCCACGCTACAATAATCCATATCTAGCCACTAAGCAAAACAACTGCGACTGTTGAATTTCTGCGCCTGTCTCTACTATGGAAGGTTCACTTGACATTCCCGTGAACGGAGGACTGGGAGCCAAACCGACAACAACAACTACGGTTTCAGGAAATGACAATAGTATGTCGAGCTTCGTCGCAGAAGACACAGTCCGAAGAGATGAGTATCCGACAGGTATCAAACTCCTCTTGATCATTACAGCGCTATGTCTTGCCATATTTCTGACTTCGCTGGATATGGTATGTATCTTAAATACGCCTTTTAGACACTTCCTTGGAGCCCGAATCAGTTCATCAAACTAGGATTCTCCTAGTATTATTGTGGGCTTACAAGCTGACAGGTGTTGTTAGACCATTGTATCAACGGCAATCCCAAAAATCACAGACGAATTCCACGGCATCGAATCCATAGGCTGGATTGGGAGTTCGTTTTTCCTTACTCTGGCATGCTTCCAATCGGCTTGGGGAAAGGCCTACAAATACTTTTCGTTGAAGTGGACGTACCTTACTTCCATTATCATTTTTGAGCTTGGAAGTTTGATATGTGGTATGTGCGATTTTTCCCGAAAAGATCCTGGCAATATTCGTACAAAATATTCTTCCACAAACTTATTGAGACTATCAAACTTTTACTGATCATCTATGGACAACAGCCGTTGCCCAAAATAGCACAACCTTGATAGTGGGGCGTGCCATTGCCGGTCTGGGTGGAGGAGGAATTCTTTCTGGCTCGTTCACCCTTGTTGCCTTTACCGCCGTTCCTGAAAAAAGAGCCGCATACACTGGGTTTGCAGGAGCTGCGTGGGGTGTGGCAAGTGTTGTAGGTCCATTAGTTGGAGGTCAATTTACGACGCATGTCTCATGGCGATGGTGTAAGTAATTTGTCTCGCAATGCATCAATACCTTGAGCGCTGACGAAGAATCAGGCTTTTATATCAACCTCCCCATAGGTGGAGTTTCCGCAGTCGTCATTACGCTTTTCTTCAAACCTCCGCAGGCAGCAAAGCCGACAAAAGCTACATTCCGCGAAAAGCTTATCAATATGGATATACTCGGTATTTTCACAATCATGTGCTCCGTTATATGCTACCTTCTCGCTCTAGAGAAAGCCGGAATATCGTCTCCATGGAACTCAGCCAGAACTATTGGCTTACTTGTAGGCTCTATCGTCCTCTTTTTAGTCTTCATAGGTATCCAGATTTGGCTCAAGGAAAGTGCCATGTTGGTAAACCGATTATTGAAAGACCGTACTATCTATGGCGGCATGGCTTTTATATTTTTTCTAGCCTCTTCCTCTTGGATTTTCGTGTACTACATCCCGATCTACTTTCAGACAATTGATAATGTCTCAGCCGGGAACTCTGGCATCCGGACCATTCCTCTCGTTGTTGGAATAACCATTGGTACGATCATTTCGGGAGGCGTTATCTCTGCTATAGGCCAGCATATATTATTCATGATTCTTTGCGGCGCCCTGAGTCTTGCCGGAGCCGCCCTTCTTTATACCCTTGATATTGGTACCGGAAGTTCCAAGTGGATTGGGTACCAGGCCCTCGCCGGTCTAGGTTATGGATTCGGCATCCAAGTCCCCACAATCGCTGCACAAGCTCTGATGGGTCCTGAAGACATCTCCTCTGCAACAGCTATGATTCTCTTTGCTCAGACACTGGGAGGTTCACTTTCCATTTCTGCTGCCCAATCCGCTTTTGCAAACACACTCATCAAATCTCTGGCTGTCAACACCCCTTCTATACCACCAATGCAAGTTGTCTCAGTCGGTGCTACGGAGCTTCGGAAACATTTCACAGCTGAACAGCTACCGGGAATTTTGAGATCCTACATGGATGGGTTGAAGAAAGCTTATGTAATCGGAATTGCAATGGCAGCCATGATGTTTCTCGTTTCTTTTGGAAATAAATGGCACAATCTAAAGGAGATCAATGCTGCTAAGGCTTTGATGGAGAAGAATGAGAATGTAAATAGGATCACCGATGAAGTGAAGAGCGCGCAGTAGATTGCACTGTACGGCGGGACAGTAACTTGGATTCAATTTACTTTCGATGAGGGGAAGGAGGAAAGAGGCGAGGGAACTAGAGTTCCGTGCCCAATCATATCTTAAATTCGACCATTTGATCATTGCATGATGCGCTTTTCTTCCTTTTAATCCATAAACAAATGATGGTTCATGTAAAATGCTTGGGTGTTGAGATGTGGAGGTGACTGGGGGCACGGCGAAAGGGGGTTCTTGTTGCAGGGGGTGAAGGGAGGCTGATTATCCTAGAAACACGTTTGCAAGGCTATCCATATAAGCACCCCCGGTCGCTAGACCATATGTGACAATTCAGACCTCTTACCTGGTCATCTCGTCACCTGCTCAAGACACCATGCATATCACGTGATCTTATCTGTGTATTTAGGCCATCGCTCTCCATTCCTCTTTCGTTCTTCTCTTCTCTCTTTAGCTTTAGATTCCAAGGTAGAATTGAATCTTTTGTGACAGTTCTTACCACCACAACAAACGACTCCCAAAGTTCCGCCGAATGCTAAGAAAAGACTAAATTAAGGCGGCTATTTCCCGGCCTCGGTTACTCGGTATTGAGAACCAACAGGAAAGTTTGAAGATGACAGAAATCCAATGAGAACTTTGTGGTCATATAATTTCTGAGACCACCTATAAAGTTTCGAAATCGTGCAGGTAAGCTTGATCTTTGTATTAAACTTATTCATCTCGAAGATCCACTAGTTCTACACCAATTCACTTGTTCTTATCCTATTCATGACATTATCGGCAGTATTCTTCAATGTCCCCTGCATTGTCAGAATCTCTTTCACAGGAATTGCAACCACTTCCTCTAAGCTCCCTTTCCCTTCGTCATCTTTACTGCTTGGAATAGCCGAGGGCTCGAGACTATCATGGAAAGTGCCTTTCCTAGGCCTTATCTGTCCATTCTCATTACTGTAATGCGCGAACAACTTAATTGTACTGTCCATCTTCGCGGCAAGATGTACAACTGAGCTAACAATTTGTACCCATTCCATCGCTGAACCCTCCATCTTCTTCCCTCCAAGCTCTCTACTCATATCAGCATGACTGAATTTAGGACGGGCGATATGGCGAGTAGCGCTTTCAAGTTTCTCCGCTACGTCTTCGATGAGCCGTTGGTACAAGCGCAGAATACGGAAGGCACACCCCAGGATGAGAAAAATGATACTTGCGTCTCCTAGTTCTACATCACTCTTCTCTCTTTCAACCGATGTGTCGCCAAGCCCCCTGTCATTATTCATCAATACATCATTGCTATGGCCACCGGATATATTACCACTGGTCTTTTGGCGGGTTTGATTTAACGGATCAGGGGAAACCAACTTATTATGTGGTTGATTGCCGAATTTATCTTTCTGTAGGCTAACTGAGTCGTGGACAATGTCTATAAGCTCTATAGTGTACTGAAATGCGTCGGTCATTGATGGGATTGTTGTAGACATAAAGTCATCCAGCGAGGTATACATATGAAACAACCTTGTACTATTCCCCAACCCAGTGGCCTTGGTGTCCTTGTTTTCCGAAACCGCTCTCCCGCCCATCATGGTGTGACAATGCCTGCTCGTGGAATTATGGGAAGACCAAGCTGTACCTGGGGAGGGTGAAGGCGCCTCTCTCGCTCTTTCTTCATTTCTAGCGGCTGCATCAGGAGTAAAACTACCATCTCTGGAACTAATCGACCATTGCTGCGATTGCTGGCCCCGTCGATGGTTGTTTTGTCGTTCGTCGTATGACAGATTGGAAGTTGAAGGGGTTATGATTTGTCCAGCGAAGGACGACGAAGGCCATGCCTTTTCACCATGCTCTTCATGTATATGTGACAGGGTTGTCGCGGAACTTTCCTCGAAATTTAGTTCTTCCATGTAATGCGGACTCATGAAGTTGAAAACTGAACCTGAAGGAGGACAATCATCATAGAATTCTGGTCCGAGGAGTTTCGAGGCGTCTTGCACGTCCGATGAACTGCTTGCGAACTGATTCAGATCCTCAGTATTCAGACCGGAAAAGGAATTGGAAGCTTTTCGTTTATTTCGACTCTCTATCATCGGTCGCTGCGGAATAGGAATGTACGAATTTGTAGAAGCCTGTGGAGACAACGTCCTTCTCGTCTTGTTTGGCGGTTGTTCATCGACGCCATTTTCTTCATTATCGTTAGATCTGATTGTATCAATGTTTTCTCCCATTCCCCAATTAGATGCCATTCTTGATGCAGAATTATTTCCCCCTCGGCCAGGTAGAGTGCAAACTGCACCAGCCTTTCTGCATCTTTTGCAACCGCCAAACGCTTCGTCATCACGATCACATCTTAGCTTTTGGCCATGGCACCGATCACATACGGTTCTCATCATGGTTGTAGATGGATAAAACAATAAATGCGTGTGCGTGAAAGGATTAATAAACTGGCCTGATATTTGTGTCAGCAGTTATCTTGTTTTATTTGGGGTCAGGATTTCTATGGTAAGATTATTACTTCGTCGTGTCATATCAGTATTATAAAGCTCAAAGCAAATGTATCACAAAGTCGCATAGGCAATTTGTGTTGCGGGAAAATGATTTTGAAGCTTCTTAATTCTTATCAGTCAACTAGCGCATCGGTGTTCAGACCAAAAGCATCAATCAGAGCCTCGACATCATCCCTCCCACCTCCATGTTCATCTTTGCCGTCAGCATGAGTTTGGCATATCCTATCTTGTATTTGAGTGCGACTTTGCTCCAAAGCCTTGGCGACATCAATCCAACGAAGGTCATTGTTTTTCGGAAGTTCCTGCTCACTCAATAATCGATCATCATAACCTTGAATTCTGCAGTCAACTAGCTGACCATCCAATTTTCTGATTGTTCCATTCACAATCACACAATTGATATCCCTCGTGTCAGCATGGCATACAATTGCAGTCAAAGGATTCTCCACACCTGCACACACCATATTGGGACTCAGAGAATCCCAAACAACAATATCTGCTTTATAACCGACTTTCAACATGCCAAGGTCACTCTCTCGTCCAATCGCTTGCGCGCCATGTATGGTAGCCAGCTTGAACACTTCTTCAACAGTAGGATTTGGCGTTCTTGGGAACTTATTTTTCTCCAGAAGAAACTGCGTACGTTGCATGCGGCCTACACTAAGGGCCAATCTCATCTGTTCAATCATACTACCTCTTACTACGCTATGCGAATCACATCCTAGACTAAGGTGGGTAGTATCGCTACTTTTGTCGTCGCCCTCAGCAGGGGTTGGCAATGCAGGCTGCCCAAGGCCTTGATGCATCTCGGAACTGGGTGTGCATGAAATGAATGCACCATGATTCGCCATCAGTTGCTTCTCCTCTGAGGTTAGACCGGTGGCGTGAGAAATTATTACGTCTTCAGACAAAATTCCCAACTCGGCCATGGTTTCAACTACACTTGTTCCTGAAGACAAAAGTGGATTCCGAAAATAATGCGACGTGATTGGGCGCACGTTTGCGGCGCGGATTCGTGCAAAGAGAGACCTTGTGGCATCTGGGCCGAGAAAGTTGTACCCATCAAAGCCAAAGCCAAGCGAAACACTAGGGTATTTAGCTAGCAGGGTGGCGAAGTGGGAGATTTGCTCAAAGTGCCAGTTCTGAACTAAGTCGAATGTAAGTTCGAGGCGGGGTTGCCAACTCTTTACGCAAGTTGTTGGAGTATAACAAAATACAGAACGAATTCCTGCTGTCAAAGTAGCAGCGAGAGCATGGTTGGCTGTTCAAGTCACACAAATCATTAGCGCATGCAAATAATTATAGCCTGATAAGCTTACAGTGCTGCTTGGAATAGTTCATATGGGCATGATCAACAACAGTCGTCGTGCCGCTGTCAAGAGCCTCCATTGCTCCACCTAGTTGACCCCAGAAAATGTCGCCAGGGGTAAAAAATGATGCGGTGAGATTACCAGTAGGCATGTAGCCGAGTACGGTGTGGTCTCCGTGCCTCCCTTTAAGTTGCGTTTGCCAAAGATGATGGTGAGTATCGATGAATCCTGGGGAAATGATCTTGTGCGAGCAATCTATAACTGTCATTGTTTTATCCGTCGGAGCATCTATGTTTCCGATGCTTGCAATGTGATCGTCCACAATCAAAAGGTCTTTTTTTACTGAAACGATT
The DNA here is from genome assembly GCF_013461495.1 of Botrytis fragariae. Classification (NCBI taxonomy): domain Eukaryota; kingdom Fungi; phylum Ascomycota; class Leotiomycetes; order Helotiales; family Sclerotiniaceae; genus Botrytis; species Botrytis fragariae. Next base: position 2,023,792 of record NW_023500987.1, read on the forward strand.
TTGGCGTTAGATTCGCCCTTGGGAACCAATAGCGTTCCCCCTTTCAGGAGTATTATCAATGAGGGCGACTTTGGTGAGGCCATATTGTGATAATTGAAATAGTGTGTGTGGCTCTAAGGTCGTTTCTTACCTATTATAGATTCTAGAGGTTACATTACTCACCGAGCATGCTAATCGGCCAGCGTTTTGCAAGCCGAATATTCGGAGAACAACGCCGCAAGAGTTGATGACAGTACGCCACTAAGTCGGAACTTTCGGCTACTAGGCTCTTGAACCGAAAAACTTAGTAGCCCTGTCAACAATTTATTTTCTCTCGGCGCACTGCTAGCATGCTACTAGTCAGAAATGTTAGAAAGCAATTTTCAGATTGCTTTTAGAACATAGAATGATATGTGTAACAATAATAACACGTAAGCATTAATGGGAGCCAATGGACTACGGTTTGAAGTCTTACTGTCTAATCGGTACCGGGCTCGGATCAATTTGACAGTCCGACTGTCATACGATACTGTACAATGTAACACAGCGCTTTTATGACCAACCAAAAGTAACCTACCTAAACTTATAGATCTCAAAAAGAAAACTGGGCAACCACAACTCCAAAAACTCTCAAAGCCCATTCTTAACAAGAATTTCCGAAGTGACAGACTCGCAAGTACACAAATTCACGTCTAACATCAATCTAATAACTATGTCTTTCGCCGATGCATCTATTCGCGTCCTCCGCCTCCTTCCCGTGATCACTTCAACCATTGTGTTCATGTTCGCAGTTGATGAGCATATATTTCTTGGCACATGGATGGCTCCTACATTTCGCGACCGCGCAAATGTCCACCTTCCCAATTGGTTCCAGCTCTGGGGTCGACGGGGTCGCTGGGTTATTCTTCTAGGATATCCTGGCAACTATGCTCTAGGTATTCTCAACCTTCTCGTCGCTCGCTCTCAACTCAAAGTGACTGGTGCTGAGAAATGGTACTGGATGGGACTTCTGTTTAGTATGGGACATATTGCAATCTATGCCAAGAGAGCACTGAAGTTGTTGGCAGAGATCAAAGCAGATATTCCCAAAGGAAATAGTACACATTCGATGGGGGTTTGGTTGAGGATGCATACGATTAGGACATTTACGACAGATATCCCAGCTTTGGTCTTTTTTGTTGTGGGTGCGCTTAAGGCATTGTGAATATTGTGAGGGTTGAAAGGAAGGTGTGTGTGGGAGGAGCGGCAGCTAAAACGTCGGGATATACATGTCATAAAGAGAGTTATGGAGAGACGTGCCTGTCCTAACTTCCTGGTTGAGGTGGTTTAGGTGCGGATATCGTGGGGTAGGTTCGGAATTGTCGTCTGAATTGAGGTTCCTTATGGTGGGTGGATACATATGTTTCAGATGATCACCTTGGACGGTCATATCAGAAGTTTGGTGTAGCTGGAGCGGAAGCGAAGTCCTGGAGAAAAATAGACTTGTTCGTAGTCTATTTAATGTGATGTAGTCCGGATGGCAAGTAATATGTTACGCCATTGTCAGTGTCTAGTATCTAGCTTCACGCCAGCGGCCGTTGAGGATAACCTCAACGGCTATAGCTACAACCTTACATAGTAAAATCCATGAGCAACCAGAACAATCATTGAACATATATAATTGTTAGTTGGTATCAGTCTGTGATCCCAAAACCTGTAACTAAATTTTGGTCGTCCTTTAATAATTGCCATATACTTTGCTTATTGTTTGTGGTGATTGAGAGAAAACACCACTTTAGCCAATTATGAGAACAAGGTAGTGTAGCTAACAACGACACATCGAGGTCATATTTCAACAGCTAACGAAACAAAATACTCCCGAAGTGGTAGAAATGATCGATATAAACTAAAACATTAATCTGAAATTCAGCGATACCCCTCCAAGTATTGCATATCCTTGATGGAATCCTACAATCCGCAAGAAATGATCTATGCTGCCTTAATCTTTTCAATTATTGGCATCCTCATACCCTGTGTAACCAAATTTTCCAAATACATTCCCATTGTTTTTGGAAGCCCCACAAGATTAGCTTCTCGGATCCACTCCTCAAGCTCTACCTCTTCCACGTGACGACCATCCTCACCACTCACATACTCTTTCAGTTGATTCAAAGGAACCTTCACTTCCCCACACAGGTGTTGAACCTGCAATCTTCCCGCTTCATCACCGTGCTCCCAATCAGACACCGATTGAAGACACGCGCCAACTACATCGTTCACTACAGTTCTCATGCTCACAAAATCGAAATCTCCTTTCCATCCTCTTAGCAAAGGAACTTTGGACATTTTTCTCGAGTATTCTAACAAAGACCCAATGACATCTGTGGATATTGTCTCATTCCCCAAGATGTAACTTGGACGATGTACAAAGACCTTTGATCCGAGTTTCTTGGTAGCGTTCTCCAGATATCTTTCGCTCACCCACTTACTAGATACATAGCCATCTGTATCCTCTCTTGGATTGGATAATGCAGAGGCTGTCATCGATTCTGTGAGAGGAACGTCTGTGGTGACAAGTTGCGCGACACCAGCAGTGGAGATAAAATGTAAGGGTACACGACGAAGTAAACTCAGCCTGACGAGGTTCTTTGTTGAAGAAACGTTGGACGCACGCAAGTCAGAGTAGGTTTTAAGAAATGAAACCTCTGCGCCGTTATGTATTATCACATCAACGTTATGACAGAAATAGTTGAAACTGTCTTCTGAGAGACCGAGAAGGGGGATAGACAAATCGCCAGAGTATATCTTGACTTTCTCTGAGTGTGTCTGGAAAGCCCTGGAAGGAGATCCATCTTTATGACGGACTGCGAGGCAGTAAATTTCAGATACAGAGTCGAGATCAATAAGGCGGCGAAGTAATGATGTTCCGAGAAATCCAGAAGCTCCTGTGAGCGCAACGCGGATTCCTTGATTCTTGTTCGGGGCTGGTAGTAGCCTTTCAGTATTTAAAAGATCATGAGAAATACTAGTTTCTTCGGTCCAGTCTATCTGGATCCGAGAGATAGCTTTTACGGCATCTGGTACAAGGAATCTAGACATTTTGTGAAGTGAGCTCGCCTGGAACAGCGATTGGAGTGGGATTTCGACGCGAATTTCTTGTTGTAACAGATGCTGTAGTTCCACTAAAAGCAGGGAGGTACCCCCCACGGTGAAAAAATCTGTATGTTTGTAAATATTTAGTGGCGCGGCTTCGTTCTCGAAGAGTAAACTCCGCCATAGCTGCGAAAGTTTAAGTTCATTTGCTGTAAGTGACTCGTTGTCAGTTGGCTTGGTCTTAGGGTTTCGATCCACAACGATTCTCTTTAGGGCATTCCTGTCCGTTTTCCCATTTGGCCCCTGTGGAATTTTTTCAAGGGGTACAATTATCGTTGGCCGCATGTACTCAGGCTCAGGTAGGTCCTCGATGAGCGTGTAGAGAAAGTTGTCAGGGTCTGCAGGCCGTTTTTCCTCTACAAAGGTGACAAACCCAACTAGAAAGATAGGTTGTCCTCTTTCGACCACGACTGCGTCACTAATTACTCCGCGTGCCGTTGTAAGAATGCTACTTTCAATGCTTCCCAGTTCTACACGCATCCCTCGGAGTTTGATTTGCTGATCTCCATCGATTCGACCAAGTGGGACTAAAGAGCCATCCTTTAGTAATCTTCCTTGATCACCAGAGCGATATAATCTGTCCCATCCAAGCTCTTTTTCATGCCGACTTGAAAACGGATTAGGTACAAACTTCTGCTGATTTAAGGCGTCGTTGTGGCTATAGCCAGGGCTAACGCTAGGGCCACCAATGCATATTTCCCCGGGAAATCCTAGCGGGAGCTGATTTCCCGATTTATCTAGTATGTAGGTCGAGAAATTTGGTAGCGATCTTCCAACTGTCTCAAATTCTTCCCCTTCGTCCGTAACTTCGCTTAACTTATAAGAGGAGTTGGCAAGGTGTGAGATAATGGTCGTTTCCGCAGGTCCATATGCGTTGACAAGTCGAACAGAGCTCTCAAGATCGCGAAAATTCTTCTTAATTCTACTTGTCATCTTTTCACCTGCACTCATTGCTATCTTCCAGTTCGAGCATTGTTTCAGAATTGCATTTCCAAAGCGAAGCAGGACGGAATATTCGGACGGCACACAAAAGGTCAACGTCACTTGTTCAAGCAGAATCAGCTTTGAGAGCTCAATTGCATCTCCTCTAAGCTCACGTTTGGGAATAATCAGAGTTCCGCCACCCGCTATAGCAATGAGAATTTGCGCAGCGGACAAATCGAATCCTAATGAACTTTGTTGAAGTACTGTCTCTTGGTGCAGGTTGAGACACTTTCGAATGCCTAGAATGGAGTTCGTGATATTGAGGTGTGTGAGCGATATACCCTTCGGTTTACCTGTTGTTCCACTGGTGTATAGAATGAAAGCAGGTGTGTCTGAGTCGGCTAGATTTTTGATAGCTTCTTGGCCTAGGTCTGATGTTTCTATATCGTGCGGAATTTGAATCCCAATACCAGTAATATTTTTTGAACTCAAGTGGGAAAATATGTCGTGACTTTGCTCGTGAAATATTGTGGCTAGTGGGCGACATTCCTTGATTATGGCGTCCAAGCGTGCAGTTGGATTACTTAGATCAAGCGGAATACACGTTGCCCCGCGATACCATATGGCTAACAACGCACATACAAAATCCGCAGATGGTTCGCATAGGAGAGCCACGTGTGCAGAACTTCCAATACCTGCTGCTTTCAAAGTCGAAACGAGCGTATGCACTCTCTTCTTTAAATCTCCATAACTGATAATCTGACCATACCCGTCGTTGATAGCTATGCTGTTATTGTGACTAAAGTGTTGCGAGATATAGTTTAGCAATGTCTCTGAGCGGTCAAGATCTAACGAAATGTTTCCATGTGCAAAGTTAAGACTTTCTGTGGTCATCGTTGGGCTGAAAGCACTGCAGTTTTTGATCTTAGTCGAAGGGTCACTCGAAAAGGTATCCAGTAAATGGGCATATGTTAACAAAACTTGATGGGTGTCGTCGTCAGAATAGAGATACTTCTGGACATCTAGTTGTACAACAGAATATCCCTTTGAGGACTCCGTTACTAAAAGCGTCATGTCGTAAGGTGTTTTGGGTATGGTCCCTTCCATGCCAGTAAGCTCACAATCTCCAATCATCTCTTGCTCAAGGGCGCCGAGCCGATAATTCATCAATATTTGGAATAAAGGAGAATGGGCTGTTGATCGTGGAACTTTCAGTTCGTCTAGAAGAACGCCAAACGGCAGCCTAGAATTCTCCATGGCGAGATGAACTTTTTTCCGTGCTTGTGTGATAACTTCATGAAAGCTGTGGGATTCATTCACATTTAATCTTAGAGCCAACATGTTTATAAAATATCCCATCGTGCTGACGAAGTCAAGCTCGGATCTATTAGCATCAACAATCCCAATGCATTGATCGGTAGTGCCAACCAATTTGAATAGAAGGACTTGGAGGGTAGATAAATAAAATTGAAACGGGGTTACATTCAGCGCTTTGCTTGCTTTTCGGATTCGAGCTGCTACATTGATGTCCAAATTCAAAGATACCGTACTGGTGTTGTATACTTCCAGAGTGTGACGGCAGGGCACCTTAGAGATAGGTAAGAGGGGTGATGTTTCTGGTAGTTGCGAAAATTCGTTTTTCCAATACGCCAGCTCCGATATAAGCTGACCGCTCCTGATTGCTTCCTCTTCCTTTTGGGCAAAATCAATCTGATGGAAGCTGAGGGGTAGAAGTCCATGACCGCTGTAAGCTCGGTGGAGCTCATCAACAAACAATCGCCAACTCAGACCATCAAGAACAACATGATGATAGCAGAAAATGACCTCATGAATATTGGTAGAACGTTTAATGAGAACTGCAGCTATGGTATTGCCATGGGAAAGGTCAAGCTCGGCGGTCATAAGCTTTTCGTGTTCCAGCCTTACATCATGATCTGAAGACAATGTTTTGTGCTGTAATTTGAACGAAGAATGCTCCAAAACCATCTGAATGTGATTCTTTGATTCCACATCTTGAGAAAAGGCCGTTCTTAAGATTTCGTGCTTTGCAATCACCTCATCAATGGCATTCTCAAAGCGCTTAATATCAAGCGGACCCCGCAACGTGAATTGTATACCGACGTTGGAAGCGGACTTGTCTCTCAGATAATCACGCACAAATAATAGTGATGACTGGCCTACAGAAGCTTTTCCTTTTCTCAAAATATTCATGCCATCATCTGTTGATACAGATTCTCTCATGGAAGATGTACTACCAGTGATAGCAGTCGAACTCGGAAAAGAATCTGGAGATTCTGCTTCCGCAAATAGTTTTCTGTTGTCAGAAGCGGTACTTCGGGAATTCGATTGCGGAGTCTCTGTAGATTGAATCGCAATGAGAGGCTTGATTTTTTCCGTTGAATCATCTTTATTCATTGTGGAATAGCCTTTCGTGTGGGATTCAGCTAACATATCTTTTGGAAAATCACACTTATCAATTTTTGGCAAGAGTTCCGTGCCAAGCTTTGGTACTATATCAGCGCATAATTGCAACACACTGGAGCCGCTCAGCAACTTGAAGATTGGTATATCTACTTGCAGCTGAGTATGTAGCCATGTTCGGAGATCAACGGCAATAAGAGAGTCAATTCCAAGACCAGTCAGAGGAGTACTGACATCTAGCTGATCTCTTGACATATGAAGCATGAGCCCTAAGCTGGTAGTTAGAGCATCTTCGAGTATTGATCGGACTTCAGAGTAGTTTGTTGCTTGGCCTAATTTCTCTGCCACAGAAACAGTATTTTTTTTCGAAGCCGTGCTATCTGTAACTGCGGAGCGAGTATGAATCAGATTCGAGAATCGAGGATCTTTGAACCAGGCCGGAGGATTTTCAGCATCCTCGGCACCCGTGGCCTCTTGTAATCCTACAATCATCTCACAATCATCTTCAAACCTCGATCTGCCTGCATTTATAGCCTCTGCAAAAATAATGTGGAGCTCGTGTTCGGATATAGGCATGAAATTCATCTTCTGGAAAATTTCTTCGTACTTCGTTCCAAACCTCGAGAGGTACCCGAGTCCAATAATCATTCCAATATTCATGACAGATGCAACGACACCACGCCTTCTTCTTTGTCTAGCTAAGCTAGCTTGGAACATGTTTGCTATGTTGTAGTTTGCCTGTCCACGGTTTCCCACCACGGCCGCAAGGGAAGAGAACAGAACGAAAAAATCAAGGCTCTTGTCAGAGTAGAATATTTCATCGAGATACCGACTGCCATTGACTTTCGGAAGTAGAACCTTCTCTAGCTGGTCATGGCTCATTTTTATGAACGTTTGATCTGAAAGGACCATCGCTGCATTTGCAACACCACCAATCGGTGGCATGGTTGATCTCACATTTTTAACCACCGTTTTGAGAGCAGTTCGATTGGATATATCTAGCGGGATGATCTTGATAATGGCTCCTAGAGTCTCCATTTCTACAAGCCATTGGCTATGAACCTGTGGGTTTCTACTGGTGAGAACAATATGCTTCGCCCCATTGATAACCATATATCGGGCCAATGACTGCCCAAGTTCGCCGGTAAGGCCAACCAAAAGATAAGTCTTTTCGTGAGAGAACAATTTGGTAGCATCCACAGGATCCACACAAACAGGAACAGTGGTTGATGGCTCCCCCCACGATATGATAGTGAAGGGATCGACTCTTGGCGGATCATTGTTGGCGAAAGCGGCAGCGGGAATGACTCGACTATCCGGAAAAGTATGAGAGTTCAGTGTTGCACAGAGAGTGTGGTTTACTTGTGTCTTTACATTTGAGCTTATCAAAGTACACTTCTCTTCAGAAACAATGCCAGGCAGGTTTAGCAATCCAGAAATCTCACTAAGTATTTTTTCGATAGAAAGAGAAGAACAATCAGGGCATAGTATTGATCTGATGCCAAAAGTCCATGAAATTGGATGCCAAAAGATATGAGGTGCACATTTAGCCATAGCAGCATATGTCTCGGCGGAGTCACTCATATCAAAAACCGATGAAACGTTTTGTGGGAGAACAGCTCGAATACGTCTTGTGGAATCAAGCGGTTGAATCACAATAGAGTCGTCCTTTATTTCCAAGGAACTGTGAGTTCTCGTGTAACGAATATCCATGCCTGCTTGGTTTGCCTGGGTTGATAGAATTGTTCTTAGGTACTGATCTGGTTCATGGACTAAAGATATGGCAGATACTGGGCTAGCTTCGATAATACTTCTTCCTATCAGGCAGCATGCAAACTCCCACAGGTATCTAGGAGCTTCTTCATCGTTAACTTGGCAAATAGTGGCCCAAGAAACCGGAATTACAATGGCGGAAGTTCTCGATTGGGAAAGTGCAATCATCCTTCTGCCTGTCCCAACCTCCTCTCCAAAGCAAACAAAGAAGAAGGACCCGGCTAAAACTCGGATTGAATGCATTAAAGAGAATTTTAGCTGAATTAGAATATGACCTTCGGGTATGATAAGTTTGGAAATCCCGTTTTGGGCGGCACGTATGGACCATTGGCGTGTGGCTTCCTTTTGGTAGATCTGTATTTGAGTCCGCTCCAGATCTACATTAGATTTAACCTTTCGCCGAGCAGAGTTCAAACGATCGTTAAGCTTGGGTGCTGCATTAACCCTTGGGATCCATATCTTTCCTCCTTTTATTAAAAGCTCTGGTTCATTCGACCAAAGTGTATTTTCTGTCAAGTTACAAGAACTGGATAATATGAGTCTCAGAACTGTAGTGGCTATATGATTCGCAGTCTGTGGCACCGTCATCTCTTTGTCTGTATCTTCAATGTCAAGTATTTGAAACATTAGGTCAGGGATTTCGTGTCGAAGAGTTCGAGCCAACCCAACCATCATGTTTGCAAAAGGCTTTTCCGTACGACTTCCGTGAGAAGCCCAGACAACATATTTTGCAGCACCAAGCATGTTTTGCAACGCCTCAAGCTTTGATACTGTTCTGTCGTGAAAATATGGATCGTCAAAATCTATTAAAGATAGAATTGCTAGAGTTCCAGAATCTAAAGAATAAATGTAAGTACATATCTAAGCAGAGGAATTTAGGAAATGGTACACACCCTTGAATGTTGTGACATTTTCAACCGATGACTGTATTTCAATTTCGTTATTCCAAGGGCGCAGGAGTTTTTGTATGTCCCTTATAATCCACGAAGTACGAAGTGAGTCACCTCCGAGAATAATGAAACGGTCAACTTTTGGTATCACGTCTGGAAATGCAAGTGGCTGTCGCAACGCTTCTACACGCTCATCAACAGCTTGAGTGAGCATTACAGATATTGAATGTGATGATGAATTTGAAGAATCACGCGCCACTAAGTCGAGACCAGAATACCCGGTATTCTGGAGCAGGCTATGCCATTGGCGTTCTGCGATTATAGGAGCGTATTTCCGGCCATCGTCAAAACCAAGCCACCAGCCTGGTAAGCCACACATCACAAATTGACTTCTTAACCACTGTCCTGTTGTTTCCAACAGTAGAAGATGACCTCCTGGTTTTAATAATGACCTGACTCTTTTCATTGTTTCCTTGAGGAATTTCGTTGCATGAAGAACATTTGAAGCTACAATCATTTCAAAAGAACTGGCTTCGAAACCCTGCTTCATCGGGTCCTTTTCAATGTCGAGAGTCATGAAGACAGTCTTACTACCATCAAGAATACCTCTTGCACGTTCAAAAAATCCCGTCGAAATGTCTGTATAGTAATATTGGGAGAAGTTGTGACCTAAACCCTTGGCAACATATCGCGTGGTTCCACCTGTGCCTGCTCCAATCTCGAGAATTTTCATGTGAGGGTATCGATGGGAGATCCGTCTTACTATTCCAGAGACATGCTCGTTGCACTGATGAGTTCCTATACCTTCAATGTAGAGACGATTCAGCATGTTGTTTTCTCTCATCACCTCGAGTGTTTCTTTTTGGCCTCGAACTATATCAACAAGATTCGAGCCAACTGCCTGGACAATCTGAACATCAACATCATCAGAGAATCCTTGTGGAAGGGAATCTAGAATGTGTTCATCATCTTTAATCCACTGTGGATCGACAGTTGGATACGCGCCGCTTTCAAGAAGGGGTAAAACATGATCTGTGAAGGCCAGCAGCCTCTGAAAATGCCATTTCATGGTACTCTGTTCCTGTGGGGAAATACGCGCCCGAAGATTGCGCAGGTAAAAATAGGATAGCCGCTCACAGATCTCCGCAATTTGCCCCTCTTTGGATCTTACGATATCTACTTGAACCTCGTCGTTAAAAGATCCAAAGGTGTCAAGTTCCCAATCGACTTTTGCAAAGAGTTTACGATCATTGTTGATAGTTGCTTTCGCTATTGCGTCACATTTGAGGCCTTCCAGCTGGATCTGCATATGGTCTCTCGAGTTGAAAATCTCGATATCTCCCACAATTGACAACGGAGAACCATTCGTCACATAGCAATCAACATGAGCAGTTTCACTTTGGACGCTCCTGAGTGTCCCAAGACTAAAGACAGCCTTGTGGATCGAGGTAGGCAGATACGTCGTCCAGATGGTCCCATCGTCTGGCGCAGCGAATGCAGCAAAAAGGCCCTGAAGGCACGAATCCAAAAATGCAGGATGTACAAGCAATCTGCTATCTCTTGATCGGTGGTCCATTCTCGAGACTTCTATCTGTGACACGTTCATTTGCCGGTCAATCGCCGTAATACCTCGAAATGCATCGCTATAATCAAGTCCGATACTAGATAGAGACTCGTAAAACCTTCCGACGTCGACGTTCCTAAGTTTTGTCTGAGGTCTGGATCGTACTGAAAATGTCTGAGTGATCAGATCTCCTAATTTCAACGTCATGTTTCCGGAGAAGTGCTTGTCCATTTCTTTGGAGCCCTCTTTAGTACGCGCGTAGAGAGCGAAGTGGCCTTTGATGGTTCGGTCATCGTTGACATCCATTTCTTCTTTACTAAGTGTGAAAAGAATTTCAACTCCAGCAGTCTCCTCTAGTGTTATAGCCTTGAGAATCTGAAGATTGGAGAGTATGAGGGTTCGAATTTCCTCCCCTTTTGCAAGACTTGCTGACGCCTCCACAGCCATGGATACGTATCCGGCTGCGGGAAATAGCACCTGATGCTGGAAGCAATGTCCCGATGCCCAAGGAAGTTCTTGTAAGCGCAGCGTATTTCTCCAGCGAATTTCATCGTCGTTATCATCAGGAGATCTAACTCCCAATAGCTCGTTAATCGGTTGCTGGCGGAGACGAAATCGTTCGGATACGCGGGATTCTTTCCAGAACAACTTTTCATGGTTCCAAGGATAAGATGGCAATCCTTTAAGAAAAGTCAACGGAGCTAGATCGTCGTTCGCGAAAAGCTCCGCGTACCGTTTTAAGTTGATCTGAGGTCTGTCGATTGTCGTTAAGAGTGACCCAAGGGCTGCAGAGATTGATGTGATATCATCTTGGTTGCGATGCAGAACACCATGATAAGAAAAACTAACGTCTTTGTCTAGGTCTTTAGCTGTCTGTATCACTGGGCCAGCTAACGCCGCGTGTGGACCAATCTCCAAGGCAGCATCGAAGCTGCCGTATTCTTTAAGAGCTTGAGTAACAGCTTGAGAGAACAAAACGGGATTAGCCATATTTTCCTTCCAATATGGACCGCTCAAGGCCGAGATAGCTTCGTCATCAAAATCACCAGATGCACGAACACTAGAAACCCACACGCCAGTGGATGGATACGAAGACTTGATTCCACAAGCGTTCAAAGACTTCACGTAGGGCTCACCACATCGATTCATGTGATGGGAGTGGTATGCTTTGTCGACTTTCAAAATTCTTGTGAAAGTTCCTTCTTCTTCTAAGACCTCTTTAGCCTCTATGATCGCATCATAGTCGCCCGATAATGTTGTACCTCGAGGGCCATTACTGGCAGCGACTACAAGCCGTCCCTCCCATTGGTCTTGCTCACAGAAGATAGTGGCTTGGTTGAAGGAATATCCTACTGCCATCATTCCACCAGTCTCCATATCAAGCCCACCTGCCAGCTGGGTATGAATTCCTCGGTAATATGCAATTCGGATAGCATCCTTCGCAGAAATGCATCCTGTGGTATATGCTGCTGCAATCTCCCCAGAAGAGTGACCAACTACCACACTAAATGATATTCCAATATAATTCAATAAATCCACAAGAGCAATCTGAAGTGCGGTGCAGGCTGGCTGAGAAATGGCGGATTCATGGATTTTGGTTTTATCACTTGGTGCTTGTAGCTCTTCCATCAGTGTCCAAGACGGGCCATCTGGTAGGTCCGCCAGAGCTTCATCCATGCTTTGAATGGATTGGGCAAACATTCTGCATGACTTGATTAGGGATGCACCCATACCTGGCCACTGCGCTCCTTGTCCCGTGAATATGCCTAAAAGCTGTGACTTCGGCATGTTTGGTCTTGAATTTATCCTAGTAAATTCTTTCCTTGATGTTTCGAGTTCGGATATTTTTCGAGACATTGCATCTTGAAGAACATTCAATTCCGAAGCCGGAAATGAAAGCCTGTATTGGAACATGGATCTATGAACTATCGATGTCCAGTTAAGACTCGCAAGATCCAGTCTGGGGTATTTGCTGAGATGCTTGCTGTATGATCTCACCATCTCTATCATGGAATATTCAGAATTTGCAGAGAGGATGAGAGGTAAAACAGGCTTGTTCTTGGCCCGTCGAAAAAGTGCTGTTGCTGTACCATCTGTGCCCACGGCCTTTGCTGGATCATTAGAAGGTGTATAACTCTCAATGATCACATGTGCATTGGTTCCTCCAAAGCCAAAGCTGTTGACACTCACCCGTCGAGGAACTCCACTAGGAAGTTCGGGCCATGGCGTTGCCTCTGTAGGAACCTTCAAGTTCGTATAGAATGGTTTGATGGTGGGGTTCAGCTTTTTAAACAACAAGTTGGCAGGAATGATTCCATGTTGAACGGCCAGAGATGATTTAATCAATCCTGCAAGACCCGCTGTACCCTCCAAGTGCCCAATGACGGTCTTTATCGATCCTAAGTGAAGAACCTTATCACGACTTACCACTTCCCCTGCAGAAAAGAAAGCGCGGGACACTGCTTCGGCTTCAACTGGATCTCCAGCAAGAGTTCCGGTACCGTGAGCCTCAAAATACTGGCAGCGATCGCATGGGTTCTTGGGATCCAAACCAGCATCAGCATACGTTCTTTCAATCAACTTGAGCTGTGACTCTGCAACTGGCATTGTAAGTCCCTTCGGACCGTAGCCATCCTGATTCGAACCAGATGCGCGAATAATCGTCTCAATATGATCCCCATCCTGAATGGCTTTGCTTAACGGCTTTAGTACAACTGCTGCAAAGCCTTCACCACGAGCATATCCATCCGCTCTATCATCCCACATGCGGCTTCGACCCGTTGGAGATAGCATATGAAGCTTTGACTCAAAGATAAAAGTTTCGGGTCCAAGAATCAGATTTGCACCAGCAGCGACTGCGATAGGGGAACCCTGCCGAATGCTAGTTATCGCCTGGTGTACAGCGACAAGACTCGACGAACAAGCAGTATCAATGGTAAGAGAAGGGCCCTTCCAATCGAAGAAGTAAGATATACGATTTGAAAGTATGCTGCGCGAGGTACCAGTCGCCAAGTGTTGTGGGATTGAGCTAATGTCCCGAAGCTGGAGATCATGGTAGTCGCCAGTCATCACTCCAACAGATACAGATGTATCTGATCCTCTAAGTTTATCAATTGGGTATCCTGCACCCTCAATTGCCTCATAAACTACTTCCAATAAATATCGCTGTTGTGGATCCATCGCTTCTGCCTCGCGGGGGCTGATATTAAAAAAAGAAGCATCAAAGGCCCGATGGTCTTCATCGAGTAAGTACGACTGGATAACGTTTGTTGCTCCATGATGATCACCATCTTTGTGATAAAACCCATGCGCGTTAAAGCGGCTTGAAGGTATTTCTTTCAGGAGGTCTCTCGGGTTCTTCAAGAGCTCCCAGAGACTGCCTGGTGACGAAGATCCACCAGGAAAACGGCAGGCAGTGCCAATAATGGCTATAGGTTCATGTTGAGGCATTTTCATTGCGTGCGCCGTGTTATTTTCATGAATCAATTTAGCAGTCTAGTTCCTCTTGCAAGTTCAGGAATGGAGTCTACTGCGAAGAAGCAATAAAATAGCTGACCCAAATGATGAATGCGGCATTCACGTGATGGTCACCTGTTGGACAGTTGATAGGAACCCAAATGATCCAATTCCACCTCAACTACACCCTGCAAAAGTAGTAAGCATTGCAGCAAAGGCAAGGCGAGTCAATTGTGGTGCCTCGTACCTGCATGTCGAGATCTCCGAATTTTTGATAAGCATAAGCCACAGCTCCGACATTTCGGAAGTCGGTGGGTGCCGAATCGGAGTCTGATGTTGTCTTCGCGAGGACCGAGCTTACACACTCTTACTAGAGAAGCAATCTGATATCTTTATCAGAAAAGCACAAGAATTCTTGGATGGTTGAGGATTTGAGATACAAAATTATCAGTCACTAGCGACATACAGTATTTGATTTCATCATGGCAAAAGTATTTCAATCCGACTTCTTCAACTTTGAGTTCGTACGCGCATTACATGCCGCGCCGTTCGAAGCCGCAGAGATCGGCGAGTGTTTTGAAGCTGCTGCAGACATAAAGAATGGTGATCCGGAAAGTTGGTATGCAGCATGGCAGACTGCAGCAGAAAAGTCGGCAGCCTTGGCCGAAGAAGCACGAGCAGTAAATGATAGAGAAGCAGAAAGATGGTGCCTGCTTAGGACCTGGAACTACCTGCGAGCAAGTGAATCGCTTCTCCACATCAACTCTTCGGATCCAAGGTTACTCTCCGTTTCCGAAAAAGCTGTCGAGTATTTTCATCGAGGAATTAGTCTCCTCGACAGCAAAGTTTTACACCTCGAAATTCCGTTCGAGGATTATAAGCTTCCTGCGTACTTGTATCTGCCAGCGAACAATTGCCGAATAACCGGCAAGACTCCAATAATAGTCCATACTGCTGGTTTCGATTCTTCACAAGAAGAGCTGTATTTGTTTGTTGCTGCCGGTGCTAGGACTAGAGGCTATGCAGTATTGACCTTTGAGGGACCAGGTCAAGGGCTTGTTCTGCGCAAACATGGAAAAACAATGCGTCCAGATTGGGAAGTAGTCACTTCAAAGGTTATTGACTTTGTGTATGATCTTGTCAAAGAGAGCCCTGACTTGAATCTTGATCTTGATAGGTTGGCTCTGACGGGAAATTCGATGGGAGGTTATTTCGTGCTACGAGGGGCAACCGACCCACGTGTAAAAGCTTGCATCAGCACAGATGGATTCTATGATGTTTGGCTCTTCACTGAATCGCGACTACCGAAGTGGTTGGTAACAGGATGGGAATCTGGTTGGTTGAAAGATTGGTTTATAAATGGTGTGATCAATGCTGGTGCTAAGCTCAATTTTCAGCTGGCATGGGAATTCTACCATTCAATGTGGGTTTATGGTGTCAAGTCCCCAGCCGATGTGCTCCGCGAGTTCAAAAATACACTCTGCGCCTTCCAAGTGGAGGAGAATACCTGGGTGATGTCAGATGCCCCGTCATGGTAACCGGCGCTGCAAACACAATATATTTCAGCCCCGAGCATAGTACATACTTGATATATGAAAATTTGAAGCACCTTGGAGACAAAAATAGGTATTTGTGGATGGCAAAAGGTATTGGCCAAGGTGGAATGCAAGCAAAAATCGGGGCCATGGGGATCGCACATCAAAGGATGTTTGCATGGCTGGATGACAAATTTGAGATTGAGAGAATAGCAACATAATCTTGTATAAGGGATTAGAGAATGAAAAACCGGTTATGAGAATAAGAAACATTGCTCATATTATTATGTATATGCAGAATTATCGCACGTTAAAATTGAGCAGTATAACCTTGGCGTGAAATTATAAACTTATCATCAGGACTAGAAATCAGAAAACAATGAGGATGTCGTGAAGAATGGTATTCTTGCATCAAAGTTGTGACTATCAGGTTGGTGTGCTATAATTGATGATGATCTTATCGATGCGGGTACTTCGGAGTAACATCGGGAAAGCTTGTAGAAGTTGGGGCACAGCTGGGCTAATATATAGTTCTTCGTGGTTTACCATCCCATTCTTCCTATCAAGTCCCAGCGCTGGAACGATGGTAACTGGTGGGACGTCATATTGTTGCTGACCAAGGGCTTTTTTGAAGGTATCTTTGGAACGGGTGATTTCCTTCTGAACCTAAGGTCCCTCTAGTCACGATTTGACCTGGGTCATAACAATTGAATAATCGCTAAGATTACTGATTTATAGGATAGCTTTCAAATTCAATCTCTGGAGATCAAGCATCTCTTACCTTTGGGTGACAATAGGAAGAATATGTGAGGGTCCATATCTCCATCATTCATACCATCAAGCGTGGATACTTTCGCATAAGGAGATGCGCGGAAGAAAATTGCAGTGGATAGGCGAAGCTCTATTTCAGCAAGGTGCTGTCCTAAGCAGACTATATTTAGCTATTAGCACTTTGACTCTGTATCAAGACAATTAATAGTGTCAAAACTAACCTCGTGATCCACCACCGAAAGCCATAAAAGCATCTTTCATTTCCTTCGAAGGATTCGTCCATCTGCGAGGCTCGAAGGATTCTGGATTCGGAAAAATTTCCGGTTTGCGATGCAAGGTGTAGGCCTGGGTGGATACAGTAGTTCCTCCTGGCAATCTATGACCAAGAAACTCAACGCCCTCTGCTGGCACTATACGGGGCAAGGCGGACGGCGCAGCGCAGTATAATCGCAAAGTTTCTTTGATAATGTTGTTCAGGCACGTCAAGCCACGGAGATCTTGGTCAGTGAAGTCTGGCGGAAGAGAACGGAGCTCCTCCACTAATGCATCTCTCACTTGAGGATGTTTACAAACAGCCCACGTCAGGTACGTCATAGTGTTGGCTGTCGTATCGCTGCCGGCGATGATGAACGACATTGCGTTGTCTACAACGTCCTTATCAGACAGCCCGTTTTCATCGCTGCGAAAAAGTTTCTTAAGAAGCATTGGATGAGATTCTGTCTCTGCAGCCACTCTTTTCGATCGCTCAATCGACTGTTCCCCGTATTGTCGTAGCCGCTTTGCAGATGCAGCTGCTGCCTTGAAAACAGGTATTGGAATCACATTGGATACCTTCACTATAAATGGGAAGGTGCCTCGAATGCCTCCGGCGAGCCCATTTGTTTCGATATCCAGAATATATTGGTTTTTCTGCGACTTTTGTTCAAAACCAATACCTCTAGATTCACGAACATGCGTGTTAGAAAGGACCAGCACTTACCTTGCCAGACTCCAGCATCTTGAAGGATTCGCCAAAGCTAAGTTCTCCAATCACATCAGTCGCCATGAACATCCACCACTTGAAAACATCCGCTGCACCTCGTTGTGACATTTCCTCAGTAATACCTTTCACTGCGAGGTCTATATTCCGACGAATGAAAACTTCTACATGTTTAAGCGATGATTCCGACATGGGCAATGAAAGAAGGCGTCGGAGATGTCGATGAAGTTCAATATCGCTAGTATTGAATACATTCAAGACATTTGGAGGTGTGAACGACCTATACCAAGGCGACTTTTTGAAAGAACTCTTGACATTATGAATCTTTCTCGTGGCTGCAATATCGGAAACATGGACTTCAGTCGGGCTAACTCTGACAATCGAACCTGCATAAATGAGCAACGTATACGAATGGCCGAAGTCGTATAATGGCTTGAATGAAGACTTACCATATTTGCAGTGGAGGTCGTGAACATACAAAGCTCTCCTTCCTTTGATAATGCTATACTTTAGGACACCCGATGTCCATTTCGTATACCAAGGACCCGGTAGTCGAGACAAGGGATTAGTAAACACATTGTAAAGTATAATCTAGCTGTGTGTGAGAACATTGATAACTAAAACCATCAAGGGTGTTTGGCCGCAGTGGATAAGGGGAAAAAGGGTCTGTGCCTACTTACAGTAGAGATTGCGGCGGCCACAACGACTATTGCTGTGATATTGTCAAAGGGCAGAGACAGATTTTGAGGCAGCATTGTCGACATTGATGTAGTCGATAGAACACATATCCTATTTGGGAACAGAGAAAGTTTACTGCTGAAATAATTTATTTAATACTCTACTCACATCTCGCTCAAAGTACTATTACTATTATAACAGAGTCCGAAGTCCGAACAAAACATTTCCCCAACTGGAGGCCGGCAGTATTCCACACCTGAACTATCAGGCGGTGAGGTACTTCTATCCACACAAAATGAAAAGCGGGCTTGTACCCGGGGGCCCCCAAGTACCGATTTCCGGTGTAATCGGGGATTTTTTGCGTGGTGAAAATAAGTTGTAGTCCGTCCAGGGCTCAATCCTGATTACAGTATACTCGGGTTCTAACTCATACGATTGAAAAAGTAAAACGTTGTGCTTCTTCTTCTCACCAAAATTTGTGTAGGAAAATCAAGCCGTGGTCCTGGTCAAATCTTTGTTACGAATATATCACGTGACTATGAGACTTTGTTTGTCCTTTTGTTTATTGTTTTCGTCTGTACGATATCCAGCTTCCTAGCATTGAAAAACAGGCTTCTCTTTGGGTGGAGGAATTCGGATAAATACCTCTGCTTCAATCGGTAACGCTTCTCTTTCTTGCTGCTTTTGGCTTGAACCAGGCTGTAACAGTCACAGTATAGCACCCATCTTCGTTGTGCTTGTTGAAGTAAGTCTTGATAGGAGCTTGCCCAGTGTGGATAGCAATCTCAGAAGCGAGTTCTTGGACAACGATCTTTTCAGCCTTGTTTCCAATAAATCTCATCTTGTAGTAGGGACTCTAGGAATGATTGTCTGAATCCACTTGTCTCCGGCTTCAACTTCTTCCGTGTCAAGTAGTGCTTGAAAGGTTGCTGAGTGGTCTAGTAGGAGCTTAGAGTTTTCCGGCATAAGTGGTACTGGTGCGAAACCTGAAGGGACTGTATCTATTCTTTTGATAGCTTGAGTGATCCATGCAGGAAGCTGTGTCTTTAAGAATACCAAGATATCATATGCCTTCTGAGCTTTCCACTTGTTGTTTCCACCAAGTCTGATGAAAAGTTTAGTATCTTTATTCTCTCTTGACTTTCCTTTTTGTGCAGAGGGGCTTGGGCAGTAGAGGTTAATGTAGGTTGTTCAGCGGGTTTGGCAAGGGCTGCTGCATATGACGGCAAGTTTGTGAGAGGGCATATTTGCGCGTTTAAGCCAGTTTGCTGGTCTGGCAGGGGCGGGCTTGTATTCCATAGAATTTCACCACTAATTAGAAGCGCAGACTGAGACTTTATCGTAGCTTTCAGGGCGTTGCAGAGAGAAACAGATTCCGATTCAATGAGAGACAGGGCCTCGAGAAGGTCAGTATGTAATGCTTTGGCGCAAAGAGAGAAGAGAGAAGAGAGATTGGAGAGTCTTTTGACGTTGTTCTTCTTTAGTGAGAAGCCTTTGAAGCTCTGATTTAAGAGCTCGAGAGGCATGCTTCGTGTCACGGGTCAGACCCAATCACGTGTACATAGCTAGTATAAATATGCTCTCTACGAGCGCTAGGCTCTTGATTCTGGAGTAGTAGATTCTAAGGATAAATTATACCCTGCTCTCGCAGTTCATTTAAGGCAAAGCGTCACACTTGGCGGTTTGTTCAGAATCTAGATGTATATTTGTGAAATCGTAAAGAAAGGGTCTATCAGCTTTTACATTATCACTGAAGATTGGCGAGATTAAAATTGTAGTTGGCGCGAGTTTTCGTTTCTTGTTGACAGGTCTCTTGGATGTGAAGATGTGAGGGGGGGTGGCGGCGACAGCGACGACAGTGTTAACTTCGTCATGCCCTACAATTGAAAGGAGTTAAGTAATACAAGGATTTGCAAGTAAATTTAAGAATACAGCAATAGCCAAGCTCAGATTATTAAAACTGCTACGCGTGGGACCTTGACGAAAACCCATGAACAAACAAAGGAGGGTGTGATTCGGGTCGAATCATCACAAGTACAAGTTTACTAGAATTATTAGAGATGAAGTGGCTAATTTCGTGGAGTCTTATCGTATATTGCACTAGAGCGAGATATTGATCATATCTTAATATCGATTTGTTTTCCACATCTCAACCAGGTTTCGCAACAAAAGTCGCGGACATTTTCATTGTCCGTCTTCGGTCATTCTGGGTTCTAGTCCACTCAACCTTATAGACACCGATGACATCATTTTTGATGAAACTCAAAGCATATAACCCCTCCGACTGATACCAGTGAAGACAACCAATACACAATCAACAACTCTGACAATTACCAATCATGTTCTCAGCAACCACTATAGTTCAAACTATCAGCATCTCCAGCTCTCTCCTTGCCTCTGGAGGAATAGCAACTCTCTCCCTGTTCAACGTTCCCGAATTAAGATCCCAACCAGCATCCCGCGCTCTACCATCAATCCGCTGGCTCTTTTCTCGAGGCTCGCATCTCTTCCCGGAAGCCGCAGCCCTCTCTACCGCAGGCTTTATTTACCTAGGCTATGAGTCCCTGGCGCCGGGACAGAGCGCCCTACAATTGTTAAGGGTCGTTAGCAATAGCAGAACAATCAATGGATACTTGGCTGCAGCAGTTTTGAATATCAGTATCGGGCCATTTACTTCTTTTGTGATGTTACCCACGAATTTCGCGCTTATGAGGATGAATGTGGAGAAGGGGGGTGCCAGGAGTGAGAAGTCTAAGGTGGAAGGGAGTGGTTCGGGAGAAAGATCTGCGAGGGAGTCTGTTAATGGTGATGGAGAAGCGGCCGAATTCACAGATCTTAGCGGACCTCAGGAAAAGACGCAGAAAGAGAGTTCGGCGACTGATGATGAGAAGATGAGGAGTCTTTTGGATAAATTTTCTGCGTTGAATTGGATTAGGGCAGGATTGGTTGGTGGTGGAGGAATTTTGGGATTATTAATTGCTCTTTCTTGAAGACCCGGCTTTGACAATATGCTCTTGAGCTAAGATATTTGTACTGTGAGTTGAAGCGACTTGAGTAGTACACCTGTATCAGGTGTCGCTAAAGGATGTTACAATAGATGTTATTAGGTAATTGTATGATCACGGGACCTTGGAAGTTATATTGCACTTTCTAGTATTATATAGTACTCTATATTAGGATATGATATTATATATACATACTAATGAGATACTCAAGTATAGCGGTTAGACAGGTGTAGTGGTACATATGTATATCCTCAACTCTCATCAATATATATTACCTATTCAAGCATTATCATATATCTTCCTTCTCCCCAACTCGACGGAATAAGTATCGTTGGAAAAGTTGTAACCCTAGCCATCTACTCCGGTGACTATTGACAGTGGAAACGGGGTTGAAATCTTATGAGGGTTGGAATATAGTGGTGATGACCTCCCAGCCTATAGCTGTTCGGCAGACAGGATAGAAGAGTAGACTAAATAGCTCAATAGGGTACAATAATTTGGTGTATGGATATACATACATGAAGATGGAAACATCACGGATATACAAGCCGAGATCAGGTAGCTATCAGCTTTAATTATTCATTTATAACAATCTTAAATTTACCGCAATTGCTGTCCAAAATAGAAATCTGTTGAATAAAAAACTAGTTGAGCTATATAATTATTTCTGTTGAATGTTATACTTGGGTTTTTCCTCTAGCGGCCAATTTCTACTTTTCAGGCCTGGCCAGAGAAGTGCGTACTGGTATCTGGTAGCTGTCACTTGGATCGAGTTACTCATCACTGCCTACCACATCCGCTCAAAACTATCCTCTAATGCGGCCGTATCGACTTTACTCTGGCATCAAACGTGCTCAGTCTCGCCGGGGATAGCTACTAC
Source organism: Botrytis fragariae (assembly GCF_013461495.1). Lineage (NCBI taxonomy): Eukaryota > Fungi > Ascomycota > Leotiomycetes > Helotiales > Sclerotiniaceae > Botrytis > Botrytis fragariae. The sequence continues at coordinate 2,045,779 of NW_023500987.1, forward strand.
AACAGCTGGTAACCTATCCTAGCGAATGACCCATCTGCCACCCATATATTCCGACTCGCGACTGGCGTGATCTGAGCAGAACGCACCAGGGCGATAGTGGTGCGTCTTCCTCTTTCTATTTGTTATCCCCTACAGAGCTCACTGGTTCGCAAGTACCGGCCACAGCTGCTGGTCTCCTCCCTCGAATTCAAACTTGAGAACAGCCCTGACAGAACTTTTGCATAGCACAACACTCCTTACAAGGGCTTTTGTTCGGTGCTTTATTTTCTATTTTATCTTAAACTCCCTTGGATGACCTGAAGGACATTCGTGCGAGATTGCTGCGGGACCATAGTGCAGATTAACTCGATGAAAACGTCTCGTAAATATATCGATGAGACACTGGGGACCTGTAACCATCAGGCTAGTTTCGGTCGATAGCCAGAGCATATGCACAAACAGAAATGACGCGCAGCATCAATACAGGAGTTTACTATGTTCGTTAATATGTCGTGAGACTAAAATGGGATGACAGCACCAGTGACGAAACCATGAGACTAAAAACATCTTACAAGCACGACAAAAAAAGTATCAGCAGTCCAATCGTGCTCAGACCACAATTCAATAGACTGCTAAGAAGTTTGAACGATGCAAACGATGCGCCAGAGGAGAGCTATGGCATCTACATCCATTTTGTCTCTCAGACACTATTAAAGAAACACGAATTCCCGAAAACGAAAAAAGAGCTCTTTTATGCCGGGCCTTGCACTGGAAGCTGGCTTAGAATTACAAATCCATCAACACCGGCGGATAAGACACTTGTTATGAACTCTACAGTGCACGCTCCAGTAACTACCCCAAATAAGATAGTAAATCTCAACACTCGTTATGTACTCTGCAGCACCCGCTCCAGTAACAAACAATGTATAACCACACACAAGTTCTAGGAGTAACTGCTACAGACTCCCATTCGCTGCCGCGTATCTGCTGTGGATGATTGATGTCCAATCTCGAATTTCGAACCAGGCACAGGCATCATTGAGAAGAACAAACAGCAAATTGATCGACACCAAGGATTGAGCCAGTCCGGCACATCTGACGTAAGAAGGCGTACGTGTCCATACGTTTGGCCTCGACAATTGAATGTACCTGAAAGTACTATGTTAGTACAAAACATTGTAAGTAGTAGTGAAAGGGTCTCAGAGCACAATCCATAATTATCAACAATCTCACAATCTCACTGAGTCCCAAAATCATATAAAAATAACCAAGCTTAAGTAACATTAAAGCAATTTTGATTGATTAGATACCTGATTACATAATCAAAAAAAATCATATGATTGATAAAGCTTTCGAAAACTATATGCTCGCGAAAGGGGAAGAGAGGGTGCGCAGAGCATACTCTCTCGCCTTCGAGCGCGCTTAGCTACAAGCTGCCTTTGCTATCTTGTTTCAGGCTCTATACGCAATGCACACGCAATATTTGTGCTCTGTCATGCTGTGTGCCTTCGTCATGTTTGTTGCCATCGCACGACGGTACATTCATACTCTGTATGGCCGTAACTTTTCTTTTTCTTCGCCGAAAAGTCATGAGACACACGCGGACTCCACCCGGGTTCCAAGTCCGAAAGACCGGCTCAGGCTAGCGAAATCGTATGAAGGCTCTACTGATGGCATGTCTATATACTATATATAATTGTAGGGAAAAAACCCTCCCTTTCCATTCCTCATATCACCGCAAGCTCCGCTTATTGAAACCCAAGATCATTCAACCATTCATCCACACATAATATAAACTTTGACTAAAATACACCCTCACCCTCACATCACGACTTTAGTCACCCACTACTCCACTAACACTATGTTAAACAAAATCTTCACAAGACCAGGGCACACTGTGCTACGCAGCCAGCAAACTCCATTGGTCCTCGCGGCCGTGGCCAGCACAATTGGAGCCTTCACCTACTACTCGATTTCAGACAAAAAAACCGAACAAGGCACGAGTAACCAGCAGTCGCCGCCAAAGACCTTCGGGAGAGGTCCAGCTTTCACTTCGTTGCAGCTACACAGCGTCGAGAAATTGAACCACGACTCGAGTCGTTTTAGGTTCAGCTTGCCTACTGAAGATTCAGTCAGCGGCTTATCCTTAATTTGTATGCTTTGAGAGCCCGCAGAATCAGTCTAGTATCTTGCTGACACATAAACTTGCAGCCTCTCTTTTGACCCTCACAAAACCTGTTCGTATTATCATGCGGCTTTCTTCTTTTTGGAACGCCACTGTTGACTCCGATCAAGTCCACAAGTTACCGCCGTTCCTATTGTGATATAGCAATACTGACTCCATTCTCTTTTTAGGCTGGCCAATGGCGTCCAGTAGTCAGACCTTACACACCCATCAGCGATCTAAGTACGCTGCTGTTTCCGTCCGTTAAGGATTTTAACTAATTGGAAATCTTAGATGCACCTGGCTATGTAGATCTGGTAATCAAGCGTTACCCAGGAGGACAGGCAAGCCAGCACATCCATTCCCTCAAACCGGGAGATTCGTTGTTTGTTCTCGCAGCTCTCGGCGGGTACAAGTGGAAGCAGAATGAATTCAATCACATCGTTATGATTGCTGGTGGGGCGTAAGCACTCGGACATCCGATCCAGCCCTATCCAGCACAGCCCTAACATTATAAATAGAGGTATTACCCCCATGGCTCAACTCCTGAAGGGCATCTTCTCCAATCCTTCGGAAAAGACCAAAGTAACTCTTCTGTTCGGCATCAACACCGATGAGGATGCCCTCTTCCGCTCCGAATTTGACGAGATTGCAAAGATTCACCCGGATCGCTTCAGCATTGTCTACACCGTTACTCACCCCGGCCCAGACTCGGTCTTCCTCAAGGGCCGAGTCACGAAAGAACTGATCAAGGACGCGTTATCGAAAGCTTCGAATGTGCCTGAGAAGGTATTTGTATGCGGGCCACCGGCGATGGAAGCGTCGCTCCTGGGCGAGCGCAATGGGAGTCAAGGAATCCTTGGAGAGTTGGGATTCGGCAAGGATCAGATTTATAAGTGCTAGATGCGAAAAAGGATTAGTCCACTGCTTCCGGAGTTTGTCTGCCCGGTCGAGAAGATGGGAAAGTCTAATAATCTGCCATATATATTCGGAGTTTTGGGCTCTCAAGTGGGTTTGATTAGCAAGCCACGTCAGGAGTCCAGAGGGTGAAAGGAAACATCTTATATCCAAATAGTAACCCAAACAGCATATTCTTGAATCATAACTAGTTAAGTATACTGTACTATACCTACGTATTAGTTCACGTAGCGCGAGACTTTGCTTGATTGTCTGCAGATTTCAGATCTTCCGGTCAAGTACTACACATCAAAATCACTATATGCTCATGATTTAAAGTAGAAATGTGTGTATAAATTCAGATAATAGTAATTCATTATTTAAGAAGAGATGAGTTGTTTACTAGTTTGAAGATATAAGAGTTAAATACTGTGTCATTTTGTTTTATAAGAACTACACGAGCTGGGTACAATTCATTCTTAGATCCTGTAGTTATAGAATGAGAAGTAAGGTACTTATAAAATGCCTGTCTATATTAACTATATATATAAACACGTATGTGAGCGATCGTGTTACGATTAAGTCCGATCCGTGATAAACACTAGTATAAGACTTTTGAATATCTTACCAGTAGAAAGAGATGATTATAAATAAGTATATAATGACTATCTTCAAAGTTATTGATATATCGAATCATTCTTTCAGATGAATATCACTCAAGTATGAAAAAAGCCCTTAGATTTTAAATTTGATCTAATAATGAGTTTAAAATAATCAACTAATACTAAACTTTAGTATAACACTTTGCCTTAAAAGAACTGCGTAAGCAGAATATAATTTATCCTTAGAATCTATAACTATAAAATTAGGAGCAAAACGCTCAAAGAGCGTTTTTATATGTTAAGTATGTATATGTAATTGTGTATATGCATATCCACGCCTATAAGTGATTACATTGCAATTAAATATAATCTATAATATTATCCCCCCTATTCAAAAAAGCTTGTTTTCAAGCTTTACAATTACCTATTTAATACTAGTTATTAGTGATTATAATAAAACATTATTATTCATTTAATTGAATAGTGTAATAAACAGATGTGTATTCGAATTTTTCTTTTTTCACAACAGAAAGATACACAAAAAGCAAAAGAGACTATTCTGTCTCTCTCCAATGTTTCTCGATCAAATCCGTCTAGCTCAAAGTGGTGCTTATAATATGCGAATCCGTTGTCATCGAGCGAATACTCTGACTCATGTCCACGGACATCATGGGTAATTTCTGGCTCTTCCCAGTCAACATTGTAATTTTGTGATGGATATCCCTCAGGAACATCCATGTAGAGAGTATATGGCTTAACGTGATGGAATGTGTCTTCTCATTGTAGGTAGCGAAGGCGTGCGACTTCATCTCGTGCCATTGCTGCTATCGTAGAACAGCCTGTCGATTGAGATGATTATCAACGAAAAGTTGATAAGTTGAAAAGTGGAATTATGATCTAATTTTGTGACTTCGAAATGGATTCAAGGTAGGAAGTGAAGCGAGGCCATCACATTCATAACTATGAGTGTCGCGTAATGTCGGGAGTACAGGTTCATCGACAGTAAAGTATGGTAAAGCTTTTTTTGAGACTCAGCAGTAGACACATCAACAGCTCGTACCTCGCTACCCCTCATCGGTTAGCTCTGCTCACATGTTACATATCGGTACCACTACGGAAGAATATCAGAGTCTATTGAAAATCGTGAGAAGCTTGGTCGCATGCGTGTTGAGCACAAGTCAATTCATGACCGGAGCCAATTTTTCCGCCACTAAACCGAGCTTACAGCCATCCGTGCGTCACTATTTCGGCAGTTCAACTAGCAGTACCAAGTACAGTCGCCGTAGGATTATCATAGGTGTTATCAGCACTCAGTTAAAAGCAAAGGGGGCAGTTTTGCTGACAATTTTAGCTATGTCACATCCGACTTACCCGTTTCAACAAATAAAGCGAGACTGTATGTAGCTGAAAACGCAAGTCGGGTTACCGGGAAAATAGCGGTTAAGATAAGACCTGCATATACATGCTATAATAGAGGTATTTAGGAAATTCCCAATCTCTGTCAAGAACATATTGAGAATCGGCCCCGCCCCTCCACAGCTTTCGAACAAAGGCCCAAATAAGCACCCATTAAGCCCGCAGCTCCATCAGTTCTATTGCCTCTTCGAAATTCAAGGTTGACGAAAACGAAGCGAAACCTCGATTTGAATCTAAGCGTCTGAAATAGTTATGACACGCCAATTGGTAAATTGTTAGTGGACGTCGACAATCTAATAATCGCGATAAATTGCGGGAGTGGAGAAAGCTTGATATTCGCTAAGCCTTAAGAATGGGAATCTCAGCTTGGCAATCAACCTAGTCGTTTTTCACTGCGAGTCCACTTAACCTTGGAAATTCCAGACAGGACCTTTTTGAAGATAAAGCACAATTAACTGAATCGCTTGCATAAATTAACTCAAACGCTATCTCTAGATGTCCAATTGTAAAAGTTTAGATAAAACTATTGCGACTTCTATGCAATGTATAGGCCGACGAGGTTGTCGGTGGACTAACATCCTCGTTTACAATAATTGAGAAAGATTATGATAAGGAAAGCAAGCACCCACAGACCAACAATGAATTGAAGAAAATAAAACACACCAGAAGATTTGAAATAGATTTAAAATTGCCTCTGTGGTGGTAAGCACTAGACAAAAATTGGAAGCTCATAAGAGTAGCAAGTTCGCTGGTCGAGATTTCGGATAAAAATCGAAAACATAGAAGTCAAGAACGAGCAAATGGGATTGAATCCTGGAACCTTAAGTGGGTTTCAGCATTAGAGATCAATGCGGCAAGGGTAAACGAATCTTTGAGCTCCTATTGGACAATATTCCTTATCTTTCTATGATATTCATAAAACGTTCAACTCGACGAAGCTACCCCCTTTAATTGTCAGGAGTGATGAAAAGAGAACCACAATTTCCAACATTCAGTGATAACAAGGCCGAAAGCTGAGCTGGCGATACATCGGGAAAGAAAGCAGCGGCGTGATCATTGTCTCAAAACCAATTTGGTGACGTTACGATTGGCATTTCTTTCTCGATCCGAGACTCACTTCTAGTCTCTGTTTGAGACCATCGCCATAGTTTCTCACTCCCGCATATTGTTGCTCCAAAAAATGTCCCCAGGTCAAATCATGGAGAATGAAGTCAGAGTGGTTGATCTGAGCCAGTCAACGATACACGAGGTAACCCAGGAGACGGGGGATACGAGAAACTATATCAAGTTCTCGGGTGTGGTTCTGATCTCAATCGCACTTTGCTTGGCCACCTTTTGTGTTGCAATGGACAATACGATAACTTCGACCGCAGTTCCTCGAATTATCCAAGACTTCCATAGCATTGAAGATGTGGGCTGGTACGCATCGTAAGTTCTATATCATCTGTCAACTCCGAATGAGACTGTGGGAAAGGATTAATATATCATTGAACAGAATATACCCATTGACGTCCTGTGCTTTCCAACCGTCATATAGCAAGATTTATACAATCTTCTCCGGAAAAATAGGTTTCATAGTATCGCTACTAATTTTCGAGATCGGGAGCGTTGTATGCGCTACAGCACCAACCTCTCATATCTTTATTCTTGGACGGGCATTAGCAGGTCTGGGATCTGCTGGAATACAAGCAGGTACTACACTCATTCTCGCCGAGTGTGTTCCGCTACGCCAGCGACCGACATGGAACAGCGTTGTTGGTAGCATTTTTGCAGTCGGGAGCGTGGCTGGACCTTTACTGGTAATTTGCAAATTTCCCATATCTAAACAATTGGTTGTAGTGATTAACAAATTAAACAGGGTGGAGCTTTCTCGGGTTCAACGACATGGCGTTGGTGCTTTTACATCAATCTTCCAATCGGAGGCGCTGTCATGATTTTTATTGCTCTTTTTTATGATGGGAGTCGCGGCAGTAAGAAAGTATTTCAATCTTCCGGTTTTCGCAGTCAAATATCACGGTTTGACTTGGGTGGTACTTTCACCTTCATGTCAGCGACGATATGTCTTCTTTTAGCAATCTCATGGGGTGGAACCACGTATGCATGGAAGAATGCTCGCATCATAGCTCTTCTAATAGCCGCTGGTGTTCTATTTTGTTCCTTTTTCAGTGTTGAATACCTGAAAAAAGATAATGCCACCATACCCTTACGCTTACTACAAAAGCGAAGCATAGTAGCGGCAATTTGGTTTGGAATTTGTCTCGGAGGGGTATTCTTTGTATGTAGCTCCAAGAGACGCATTGCATTATTTCTGGCTGACCTAAGAAACTATTTCTGCCCCAGGTCAATGTATTCTATATACGTGAGTGCGAAAATAGTTCAGATGAAAACAATAAAGACTGATTTACTTTTAGCGCTTTGGTTTCAGATCGTGGACGGCGTCTCTGTCATAAAATCGTCGATTCTTTTCATACCATTCATGATTAGTGTCGTTGGTGGATTCATGTTCGCAGGCTTTGGAACCGCTGCCACTGGATATTACACACCATTCGTCTACGCTGGCTCAATTCTCATGTCAATAGGTACTGGTCTTTTGATGACCGTCGAGCCTCAGAGAACCTCGCGAGCTAAATGGGTGGGATTTCAAATACTTTGTGGAGCTGGAATTGGTCTAGGAGAAGAGCAAGGGTTATATATGGTTCAGACGACGCTTTTAGAAGATGACGTTGCAACTGGTATTGGCATTGTCTTATTTGCGCAGACTTTTGGTGGAGCACTTTTTGTGTCAGTTGCCCAAGCCGTCTTTCTGGAAAAAATCAGCAAGGCCTTGAAAACGCTGGCCCCGAACCTAGATCCTCACTCTGTCTTGGACGGCGCATCGACGGTACTTTCGGGCTCTTCTAATATTCAGACGTCAGTAGAATTACAAGCGGTCTACGGTGTCGCAATCAAAGAAGCTCTTCGAGTTGGACTCATATTGGCAACAATATCGAGTGTAGGCGCCGTGATGTACGACTGGAAAAGTTTAAAAACTAAGCGAAATGATGGAAGAGATGAAAGTAGTAGTAACCATGAGCTGGAATAAGTAGCAGACTCTGTAATGGTGGCAATTAGATAAGGTCCAATGTGAGCACCATCCCATACACGCATTGGTGAGGGCTAATAGATTCTGATTGAAGCCACGGATTGATTCACACAAATTCATTATAGTAATACTTTTTCATAGATGTATATATAATAGGCGTCTGGAAATGAAAATTAGTTCCTTAAGAGCATGTTAAATTGAAATACTACGATGATCTCACTATATAGTAAAAGTAATATCATCAGGGACTGGAGCGCGGAGGAAGTTGGGAGTTATTTCTTTTTCCTAGATGCAATGCGGGGAAATGGCACCGACAATGAGATAGCCATACATAAATCTGTTTGCTACAAATATCAGAAACTTGTATTCTCTAAATCATATTCTCTACAGGCAAAGACATGTCTATAGTGTTGTTTCAGACTACTATGAAGACGCACCGTAATCAATATCTTTGAGCCCAAACTGCGGGTCACCCGAATCTGTCCCACCGACAACCCTTTGCTTGTGCCAGCATGAGATTCCCAGTGTTATGCAACCACCTGAGGTTATAGATATGCTTCTTTTGCGCGATCGTGCGACTTCCGCAGGTACGGGACACAGTTTGAGCTTCCACACAATCAGAGTAAAGAAAATACGCATGGCTGAAGTAGCTTGCTTTTGACCTATAAGTTTGTGCTATTAGCTTGATTCCAGTGATGCAATACTACAAATCAAGATGAGATGTCGCGCAACTTACCAAAACAAGCACGAACACCAGTGCCAAGCATATGGCGAGGACCAGCTCGAGCATTGAATCGTTTCAGACCGTCACCATCCTGTAAGAGCCACCGTTCTGGTTCAAACCGAGATAGATCGTCTGAAGACCAGTTGCCAGTCCACTTGTCCTTAGATGCATTGCTGGTATTCTTCTCTCCATTACTCAGATCATTCGTGCTTCGATGAGTATAAGTTCGTCCACGGGTCTGTTGCAATAAAGTAGCTTCAATTCACGTGTACTTTATGTTTTGTGTGACTGACGAGAAGAAAAACAGTAGTTCCCTTGGGAATATGGTGGTCCATCAGGTTAACACCCTGCGTGGTGGTGCGCACCAGAGCTGGAGTAGAGCCTACACATCGAAGCATCTCCTCACAAACGGCATCTAGATGTGGTGTTGATGCCGTTGCAATCTCTTCTGCACTATGAACTGTTGCGGCTTCAGCTACTTCTGAAAATATTGACCTAAGCTCCGCTCGAAGCCTTTGTTGTATATCCTGATGAGCTGTAAGGATCTTCAAGCCCCAGATTGTCAAGGAGTGACCACTTGACAGGGTTTATATAGTACAACCATTGTTCCAGAATTATCCAGAACGCTCCACACTTTTATAGATTAGTAGTAAAGTGATTGATCCCTGATATACGTACCTATCTATATATATAAGCGATGATATTACGATTGAGTGCGATCCGTAACATTTAGATAAGTAAGAACGGCTCTATTATTATAGTGATTGTATGATATAGGAATATTATCTCAGAAAAAATAAACTTCTAAAAGTCATTTAAAGAGTATATTAAATCGATCTCAGATAATAGTTTAAAATAACGATCTTTTCACGTTCATCTCAAGGTATCATAGCACGTGATAAACACGTGAGATTAATTCACGTTCCATCTCATATACGCATTACGTAAATGAGATAGTGACATATGTAGATTCCCCTTCGTATGAAGGGGGCAGATAGAATAACTATAACTTTTAACCTTGTATGATTTGTATATACACTTTGCGAAGTCTGTCTAACACAAAGAGATATACATCATGAGAATTTCGGAGGATTTCGAAGGATTTAGAAGCAAAAATATACATTTGATTGCTATTTCCTATTGCTACGCTATACCAGGTATCATATAATTCTAAAAACCATAGGATTTTCATCTCCTATACCCCCGGCATTATTTCCTGGTATAAAACGTCCATTCATTCCTATTATCAAAGTAATGTGTATCTGGTATCTCTCTCTCACAAGCAAAAACTCCTCAAAAACTCCCTGTCGACCAAGCTTAGCAAGTACCTCTCAATAACCCTCCTTGACCTTCTCAAACAGACCAACTTCCTCCTTAGTAGGTCTACTAATGTTGATAGGAACCTGATCACTTCCATCAACCCGGCGCAGTCTCTTTAGTGTGAATCTCCAATACTTTCCTCCCTTTCCGTTAGTTCCAACTTTGCCCTCGATGACCCTATAGAGCCCATCGTATCGGATACCCATAGCTGGCCCATTTTTCCACGCACAGCCGGCAGTTCTCAAAACACGAACTGGATTCTTGGTCACTATTGATCGTTTCAAGACTATGACACCGTGCTTTGTCGATTCAGGTTCTTTTGCCGTGGAATCTATGGCTCCAGGGGCAGAATATTCGATAGTATCACCCTCATCCACGTCGAATCCTTCATAGTGTTTGGAAATTATGATACTATAAGCTCCTTCCTCTACATCTCCGACGATTCCAGCTTGTGGAGCGCCTAGAGTAAAAGATTAGTCTGTGTTCGTGGTAACTGGCGATGCTGTATAAATAAACTTACCATGAGCACCATCTCGAAGCGCAGCTATTTGTCTGGCCCAACAATCCCCGACAGTAAGACCGTTGTGACCATATATCTTACAATCTTTAGCCTTGAAATCTTTTCTGATAGACAAGTTGAGAAGACAGCCACGCATTATACCGCTATCTCCCCAGATAAGATGATTGGAAGGCGGTAACTGAACGGGGGCTACAGGGCCAGAGGTCGAATTTCTAAGAGCCGAGTTGTCTTCGGAGGTCGAATTATCCCTAGGTTTTTTCGAAGAGATAGGAGACTCGTCGACTGACTTTCGCTTCTTGTTTTTATTTGCATTAGCAGATTGTGGGTCGACAGCCAATGGTGCTGCTGGTAGAGGTGGAGGTGGCGGGGGAGCTTCGAAACCATTTTGAGCCTCAATTCTATCGATCAGGGCTTTTGCAATGCTGGAGTATTCTTTGGGGCACTTGAACAATGGATTGGCAAAGAGTTCGAGGACGTCCTTGAGTTTGAGAGGCTTGCTATGATGGTGATTAGCTACTTTATCGTTGTGGATACTACAAAAACAGCAGAAGTAACCAAAAGAATGGCCCCGTACCTGAACTTTGGTTCTACCGGATCGATGCGTGAGATAACACAAAGAAAGATCTTGACTTTTCGCCAGTTCTCAAGATTTGGCTGATGACCATTCTTGGAAGAAACAGCTGCCGTTATGACAGTACCTTTTATCTCCTGGAGTGTTCTAAAGGCAGACGTAGGTTCAGTATTGATATCTGAGACGTTAAATCCAGGTCCCATATTAATATCCAACAGCTTTTTGATGGCATCTTTATGGTCGAACTGAGGCTCAATCGATAAGATGTCAATATTGTCATTATCTTTAATATCCGGCTCCTCTTTTATAGAAACTTCGGTATTTTCGGAAACAGGAGATAATTGAGTATCTGACAGCGGTTCAGATTTTATTCGCAATTGCTCCTAGGTGAAAGTTAGTTCCCAATATTAGGTTTCTCAAGTAGATATAAAACTTACAATTGTGGAGTCAATCTGGTCAGGAGAGGTAGCAGAAAGAGGAAGCTCCGGCAGAGGTTCTTTCTTAACTCGTGATTGCTTTTGAAATAAACAGTTAGCTTTCAATTCCAGAATTCTTGAGAAAGCTCTTGAATAAAAGTTACAGGACAAAGATCAAGTTATAAAACTATAATCCTTTCGAAAATATAACTATGCCATGTATGATAGTGCCCATAATTGATGGATTGAAGACTTACAAGAGCAGATGCCCCACTAAGTGAAGCTACCCCTCCATTCTCCATACCCAGGGAACCCATGGTAAAGAGAAGGAAAGTTTGATAGTAATTGGAAGTAACGACCAGCTGAATGAAGCAAAGAAATTGTTATTTTTATAGGAAAACCAGTATAAAAGGAAGTGATATCTGTTGATACATCTATTTTGTTGTTGTGTTGAAGTGGAGGAAGAAGGTTGTAGAAATATCTAGGCTTGGGCCAGGTCCTTAATTTATAACTAACTCTTAAAGACGAACGCGGCAAATACTTACTCCACGCTACTGATTGGATAAAATCGAAAGGTATAGATGATTGACCTCACGAAGAGTGAGTAGGTAGGTAGTGATTACTACGATAAAATGTCTCTCGATTATTTAAAAAGGGTTTAAAGATATATTTTAATTGTAAATAGATATAGACGCGTAAAAGATACGATCTGCTACTTGTTACATAAAGCTTTCTCTCTTACTAGTAGATAATAAAGAATCTCTACTAAAAGTAATAGTAAACGAGGAAGGACTTCTAATAGGAAGGAACCCTTGTCGACGCCCAACCTGCGAAACAGCGGATATTTAGATAATTATGAGACATGTACGATAAAGAACTTCGTAATACGTATATACGTCTCATAAAAATGGTTGGCTGGAAGGTTAGAAGGATCTAGTTTATAGAATTGGTCATTCTATAGTTTTAAGGAATGTGAAAATTAGTTGTTTAAAAAAAGATCTTTATTTGGATTAAGTTGACAACATTCGAGCTCACTGGTGCTTGGGTCACCGGGGAGTGAAGTGGTGGTGGGGTGGCTTCCAACCCCATGATACCCTCAACTCTACACAAATATTGCAACAAGTTCCAAACCACACAGGTAAGAATCAATTGTAAATCAGTTGTGAAGCGACTTTCACTACATCTAAGTCCTGGATTCGATACCAATTTGCTCAACAATACAGCCAGGTACTTAATTGTTGATTGACACAGAATACTGGTCAAAAACTATTTTCTCAAGGACTGACTACAATCATGGATGAATTCAATAATTCTATCTTAGAGATGAAAGGGGTTTACTTCTCTGCCGCCTGAAACATACATAAGATGAGTCTGTCTTTCTGTCGTTGCTATATTCTTTTTTATATCTTTTTGCCATAGAAGTGCTGACCAGTAGTGTGCCATAGATCATAGAGTTACCCCGCTACACCAGCTCTCTCTCATTTCACGTTCTACAGTCTGCAGTCAACCATCCGTCACTATTATAATTCAATACAATGGAGGACTACGCGCACCAAGAATCACTGAGCATGTGAAAAGAACTGTGACTCAGTCTTGTCAGCAAGTACGTGGGTGGTCATGTCATGGACCGACGTAGAGGGTTGTCGATATGAACGGGGATTTCCCAGACAGGGAGCATAAAACATGGAACAAACACATCACTGATGGGAAGCCAAAGTTGGTGGAGATACCATTCAATCTGCAAGACTAAACAAATGATACAATGGAGACAATTGGGAGACCACTGGGAAGGAACACACAAACACACAAATCTGGCGATTTCAGGTAGTGTAGTGGAAGCAATGTGCGCAAAGTTGCCATATCTGCTATTGAACAAGAGCTCTCAAGCCAGTTCAACATCATGGAAACAAGCATGGAGAGAACCCACTGGAAGATAAAATACAACTCCAATTATCCAATTATCCACAACCAACATCAAGCTCAAACAACAACACCAAAGAAAACACACAATCGAAACGAACAAGGAACAATTGATGGGAATTACGCAGATTGAACAAGCAAGGCAACATGAGAAAGTTCAAGCTTGGGTTTCGATAAGAGATTATATCAAAAATTGACACTAAATTGTGCTTAGTTCGACCCGAAGTTCACCCAGAGAAAGTTCAGTCACATGCAATCCAACCAAAAACAAGGACAATGATAGCATTACCATTGAAGCATTGGGTTTGGAATTCTGGGAATAACAAAAATTCTGGGAACGTTGTTAATCAGAGACGATGGCCAAAAAAATCTGTTTCAGACTATAATATGTGGATGCTACGAATTATTCCAAAAGAAACAGGTTTTCATCAGTCAAGCTGATATGCTCAGATTATGAGTTCCTGATCAAGACTTAGTTGATGCTGTGATGGAAAGGGGGTGAAGAGATCATGTCTTGTCTTTCAATATGCTACAGGTGTTAAGAGTTCAAAAGAATGAAGTCCAGAGGGTTGTAATCTAAGGGGAGAAATCTACAGCCTGAGTTTGCGAATTTGAGGATATCAAAAGAGCGAAGTGAGTGAAAGAACAAAATCCGGATCTAGATCTGAGGAGCATCTATGACAGGAGCTCTATATGATCATTCACAACTCAAGAACGGTCCCAAAATTCACGGGCAGAAAGTCGCATTTGTAGTCGTTCTTAGCGATAGCTCATAGTGAGTACCCAGGTAGATTTCTCCTACTCCTCTCCAATGCACCGTCATACCAGAAGCAATGTCCGAATTGTCAATATGGTTCTCAACTATCTTAAGTAGCATGGACTCCCGAAGCCAGGTACCAAGCAAATATTCATCACCGGATCTCAAAGCACACTCAATAATCTCAGCCCCCTTGCCCTCTCCTTTCACCCAGCGATCCGTCGGAAATCTGACAAGTGCGTAGCCCTATAGATGGGGAATGAGAGCATCCACATCTTCATTCTATCACAACTTACAAGAAAATGCAAAATACCATCCAAGATGCAAGATCTCGACAGGTATGCAGAATGCTACACTTAACTATGCTTTAGTACCTTTCCCTTCTTTCAAGTATCCAGGTACCGCGGCCATTTCACCCAAAAACGGCAATTTCCTACCTGATAGACGAAGATTTAGCAGTTGAAATCGGCTCGGTTGGCTACTGTTACATAAAATGCTACTCCAGACTTATGACCACATCTAATCCCTCTTTTCGATTTTCCCCCTTGCAATCTTCCTTTCAGACATACCTCCTGCAGCGGCATGGAAGTTTTGTGTAGGTATAATTATCCAAAATTCACGTATGGCGAGAGCCAAGAATGAGAGAATTGGTATCTAGATCGTGGGAGGTGGTGTGTAGTAGGCATGTAACAGATACTCCACCTTCTCTATTCCAGATGTGACGACACAGACGCCGAATCTTTCGAACTGTGTAGAGACAAATCAACTCCATACAACACCATCAACCAACCTCGAAAATCCAACCTCCCTCCCATCCTTTCTCTATTTCGAGCCAGCAAAAATCTTATACATATGATTCATGCACACCTCAAACTACAAAAAAACAACTTCAAAGCCGTCTCAATTCTCTTCTCTATTCAAATTTCATAAATGATAAATGATAATCATACTGTATACATTATCATCCTCTCCCCCAAAACAAAAATCCCAACTCCAAAATCTCGCTAACTCAACCCAAACTCCTTGCTCCTTACTCCTTGCTTGTGACATTTTGAAGAAAAAGGGGGAAGAAAAGAGGTAAGTGAATCCTTTCAGCTGATTCCTTTCTCTTTCCACCAATTGGGGAGTAGATTTCCATCCCAGGGTAAATGTAAGTTCTTCGAACTCTTTTGGTTCGGGAACCATGTCATCGACTCGACCTCTCTCTCGCTGTTAATCAAGCATCTTGAATTTCTGCTTCCTCCTTCGTTCTTTCGTTCGCCTCCTTAAAACACCATTCCTCACACCCTGCAAATTCACCTTACTCTAATACCAAAGAAAGTACCATCCCCATTCACAACTCACCCATTACTCTGCTACCTTTCCCTCTCCCTCTCCCCCTCACCCCGGAAACGCAGCCGGCGGTCTGGGCGGCGTCATAAGAAGTCCATTCCCATTCCCATTTCCATTTCCATTCGTACCCCCATTCGCGTTCCCACTGCCATTCCCATTCCCATTCCCATTCCCACCTCTCTGCGAAGGCGCCATAAACGAAATCTGTCTTGCCCTCGCCGGTTTCGCAGGCATCGCTATCACCTTCGCAAACGCCTCCATGCTTGCTTCGTGATCTCGTAGTCTCCTTTCGTGTTTTCTCATGAATTCTAGGGGTGGTTTTGTGTCAGTTTTTATATTCCTTGATTGCAAACTTAGTCCTCTGATTTCGTATTCCGATTCCCTCACGTGATCCTTCCCCCTTCCTCCTCCTCACCCCGAAACCTCGAGATGAATCAACAAATAAAACACACCTTCATGTTTCCTGACCTCTTCCTGATGAATCCTCATCTCCTCCGCATGTTTCAACGCTTCCGTCTCATAATACTGTTCCATCTCATACTGTTCCTGGGCAATCCGATCCGCCTCGGCCTGGATGCGCATCTGGGCTTCCATCATGCGGTCCTGCGCCGCGCTCATTTCGTCGAGTTCGCGCGCGCGCTGTTCGGCCTGTCGCTCATATTCGACGATGCGTGGGGGTTTTTGAGACATGGTGGTGAGGGTGTGGAGCGTGAGAGAGGGGTGGTTGTGGCTAGATGGTAGGTGTGCTGATTGAAGACGTGGGTGTGAGGATGAGAGGGGTGCATGTGTGAATTGATAGATTTTCTGTTCACTCAATCAATCGAGTTCAATTTTCAGCAATAGAGCGAGGAGAGATAGATAGGTATCCAAGATACGTATATAGATAAGTAAGTAAGTCGGTAGACAGACCAGACAGACAGACAGACCGGTATAAATCCCAACGAATCAAGAAATTCCTAAATCCGCCCCCCCCTCCCTCTCTCCAAAAATCAAAACAAATTAAGATTAAGTTTTGACAAAAACCTCGCCATCCACGTTTCGACACCCATCCGCATTGTCATATCCTCCTCACCATCCCTAATATTTCACCCATTATACACCATACCCATCTCCAATCTCCATCTCCATCAAACCCACACCATCAGACGTTCCTGCGGTTTCATTTTCCAACTTTCCGTACCGTACCGTATCCAGTTGCCGCGCTGCAAACCTGTAACAGTTGGGTTTGAGACAAGTCGTGTGTCAAAATCGTGGGTGCTTGGGCGTCTTGCAATTCCTTGCTCAGGCGAATTATTTAGTTCATCGTCGATGTTTTAGTCTCTGGTCTGTGATCTCCACTCTTTCTTGGCATTTCTGAAGCGATAGAATAATTATAAAGAGATGTTTGTTTGTATGTGTGCGCATGGGGAAATTGTTTCGTTTGGAACATTGGGTATGAGTTCTCTGGGCCTTGGGTTTGTTACGAGAGTTATAGATCGGATTTTTTTCTCAGCATGATGGGTTCGGATTTTCGATCTTCGGATATCAAGGTAAGAAGAATGAGAAGGTTGAGACGGGATTTGTTTCTGGCTCGTCCCGTGAATCATGGCGGATATATATGCTCGGTAGATACGTACGACGGGTTCATCCTAACTTTTGTGTGATGGAGATATTTGAATACTTTTCGTAATGGAAAGTTATATATTCAATTGTGTAAAAAGCACAAGATACAAGGAAGTAAATCAATATACAATAAATTGGCAATTGCTCAAACGCCTACCTTAATTTTGGTTCCAATTCCAGTACCAATTCCATGTTACTACACTCAACCCCAATCTTCCCCCAATCAAATTACCAATCAATGCCACCTCCCTCTCCCCCAACTCTCACTTCCCTTCGCTTTTCCGCCGGCTTTCTCCCCTTCATCCTCCCTCCATCCATCGCAAACCCAATCTTCTCATCTAACTTTTTAAACTGTCTTTCGCCGGCCTCCCCTTCTCTAACTTTCCACCTCTCCATTCCCAACACTCCATCCAACTCATAAACCGGCGGTAACTTCAAATACACCCATCCATCCTCTCTCTCCTCCGCCTCAAAAATCGCTATACTAACTTCCTCGTCATTCTTGCACCTTCCCTTATCCTCTCCATTCAAATTAAAATTCCTCTTATGATTCGGACACGAGATCCAAAGATTCTTCTCCTCTTTCCCATCACTCCCAGTAATAGGAACCGAACCATGACCCGAATCTCCAATCAACCCATCACTCAACACAAACGCCCTCTTATGCGGACACATCTGCTGACTAGCCAACCACCTCCCCTGCACTCTCCAAACCGCCAACTGCGTATCCCCCCTCTTCACACTCGCCGAAATCCCACTGGGCGCCTCATCCGCGCCCTTGAAATGATCTTTCTTAATCACCCTCTCCCAATTCAAACTCGTCCACTTCACATTCCGGAAATCCGTCTTCGCACTCTCCTTTGTCCAATCCACCGGTCGCGTTTGTCCCCGCTCAACCTGTACATCCATAGTTTCCACCCGATCATCACAATTGTCAAACTGATTAAATCTTTCTCTCATTTCCTCATCCTCAATCGCAGATTTCCATTCGTCGAAGAAACTCCCCACTAGTTCCTCCATCTGCGCTTCTAGACTCGCACAAATACCTAGCTTATCTTCTAAAATAACTTCGCGAAGATATTTGATCCCGCCGGGAAGAGCTTCTAGCCATCGAGCTGTACGTTGCAACTTATCGGCTGTGCGGATGTAGAAGATGAGGTAGCGGTCCAGAATCGAGATAACCGTGTCTGGGGGGACATCTTTGGCCAGGAGTTCGCTGTGGCGGGGTGTAGCGCCACCATTTCCTCCAACAAAGATATTGAAGCCTTTTTCTGTGGCTATAAGTCCGAAACTAATGATAGCCGATTAGTATTGGTATTCAAGAAATAAACAAGAAGAAAAGCCATCAAAACCAAAAAAAGAGGAACCTACTCTTTATTCTGCGCCTCAGCACACTCCCTCACACATCCACTTACACCCCCCTTAATTTTATGCGGCGATCGAATGCTCTTATACCTCTCCTCCAATCTCACCGCCATCCCCACCGAATCTCCAATACCATATCGACACCAAGTCGTTCCCACGCAACTTTTCACCGTCCGCAAACTCTTCGCATACGCATGACCAGACTCCATACCTCCTTCTACCAATTCCTTCCAGATCGCCAGCAGATCTTGTTTCTTCGCTCCAAACATATCGATTCTCTGACCACCGGTAATCTTAGTGTAGAGATTATATTTCTTCGCCACCTTTCCTATAAGGATCAATTTGTCCGGCGTGATTTCTCCCGCAGATACTCGTGGTACTACGGAGAACGTACCATTGCGTTGGATATTCGCCAAGAAACGATCGTTAGTCTCTTGAAGCCCATGCAGCGGACGCGAAATAACATGTTTGTTGTAGAGCGAGCTGAATATCGATCCGATGGAAGGTTTGCACGCTTCGCACCCCTGGCTCTCGGGATCATTTCCCGCTTCTCGCATTACCTCTGCGAGGGTCTTTAAACCCTTGACGGAAATAATGTTGTACAGATCTGCGCGTGAGTAGTTGAAATGAGGACAGATGTGATTTTTGACTTCCTGACCCATAGATTTCATAGTGCTGTTGAAGATGCTGGTTACCAGGGGCATGCAGCCACCACACCCTGTTCCGGCTTTGGTGCATGATTTGACGTCTCCGATGCTTTTGCATGTGCCTTGCTTGACCGAATGAACAACGTCTCCTTTGCTGACGTTGTGACATGAACATATCTGAGTGTCGTCGTCCAAGTCGTCTCCACCTTCATCCCCCTCCTTGCTGGCTCCGAGGATAAATTGACTAGGTGGTACATCTAGCATTTTTTGATTCTTCACCATAGGTACCAGTTTGACATAGTCTTTCGTGTCTCCAATCATCATACCACCTAAGAGGTACTTCCCATCCATGGTGAACAAATATTTCTTGTAAACAGCTTGGAAAGGGTCTTTGTACGTAAGTGCCTTGACCGGAGACGGCCGTGGTTCAGTCGTCACCTGCATCGCAGAATCCGAAGAATCTTTATCCTTCTTCGCCGCCCTGACCGGTAGATTCTTAGGCCCATCTCTGTCCGCGAAAAAATCCCCAAAACTCGCAACCTCCACCCCCAACAACTTCAACTTCGTACTGAGATCGGGTCGCTTAAATTTCCGATACGCATGTATCTTTGCCTGTGTCAAGTTGAAAGACAACACATCTGCCATCTCGATTCCCGGCGCAATCAATCCGAACGTTTGATTTTCCCAACTCGCACACTCGCCAATCGCGTAGACGTCTTTGGCACTCGTACTCAAATCATCTCCGACGACGATCCCTCCGCCGCGCTCCGCGCATTTAATGCCTGCTTGACGCGCAAGTTCATCTCGAGCCCTGATCCCGATGGCAAAACAGATCGTCGAGCATTCCATCTCTTCTCCATCTTCAAACACCACACCCTTGACCTCATTCTCCTCCGTCACCTCGATCTTCCCAACTCGTTTGGACAACATGACATCCAAACCCAATCCTCTCACCTGTTCCACCACCAAGCCTCCAGCATCAGAATCAAGCTGCCGACTCAACACCCACTTATTCCGCTCAATCAAATGTACTTTCTTATAATTCTCCAGATCCATCATAGCTTTTGCAGCTTCGAGACCCAAGAGTCCTCCCCCCACTACGAGACCATGTGTATCCTTTTTCTGCTCCGAGAAGCGGATCAGATTTTCCAAATCCTCTATATTTCGATACACGAAAACACCCTTCGCATCATGCCCGGGTGTTTGCGTCGGTACAAGGGCATCGGATCCCGTCGCCAAAACAAGAATATCATACGCGACCGTCTCACCCGACGCACACGTAACTTTTTTGCTAGAATGACAAATCTCGACAACCTTGGTATTGATATGATAATTGAGGGATCCAGCCGGAACATCCGCATACTATTGAATACATTAACTCACAGAATCCTGTGCAGGAAGCAAAAAGTAAAACGTACCCATGTCTTCGGATTCAGGTACAAATTCTCCACAATCCGATGTTGAAAAAAACTCGTCAGACCAACTCGATTATATGCGAGATGTGATTCTTCGCCTATAACTACGATATCGTATTCTCTCTTTTTCGCATCCAATTTCATCAATTTCTCTCTAGTCACGCATTAGCATAGCTCCCAAATTCCAACTTTATCCAATCAAGCTATGAATCAACCTCAACGAGGAAACCCTCCATATCCAGTATGCACTATGGCATGAATATTCGACGAAAACTCACATAAAAGCAATCCCCACCATCCCCAACCCAACAACCACCACTTTCTTTCTCTCCGCCCCTGATTCTCATTCCCAGGTGCACTCACCCCATCCAGAGCCCCATCCCCACTCCTCAAATTTTCCACCACCTCAACCGGAACCTGCGATTGCAACTTCGACATGTCGATATTCCTGCTCCAGGAAATAAGGAAACTTTATAATTTCCCAACCCGTAGGGTATTTCCGTATGCCGACCAAAAGACACGGAGGAGAAGTTCACTGTACGTTTATTTCCCGATCGAGTCTCAATACACGTAGGTATGTATATAAGTGTGTTTGATATAATTTTTGCCCAGTAATAAACTGTTCACTTGAGTTCAATGAAAGAACAAGAGAAAAAGAAATATATATATATATATATATATATATATTCCCACGAAGAATATCAAAATTCACACAAAACAAGAGATCAGCAGTAAAGGAAAGGAAAGGAAAGGAAAGTACACAGTATATAGATATATACATACATCCATCCATCCATACATACACACACACTTATCTCCAAGCCCGCCACAATCTCTCTATCAAGCCCAAGAAAGCATCAAAAGATACCGAGAAAAAATGACATACATATCAAACCCAAACCCAAGACCACACAAATCCATTCAAATCAAATCATCCTTACCTCACTCACCCACCCACTCACTCGCCCAACCAAGCCATCCCCTCAATCCAATCTATCGATAACCAACTCCCCCCTCAGAAGTCCTCCTCGGAAACCCTTCAACTTCCCATATCCCCCCAGTTCCCACAACCCCATATCCCACCCACCCGCATCCACCAATCAGACCCCCTCAAAAACAAACCCAACTCTCCAAATCGATCATGACATTTCCTCGGTCAACCATCCATTCATCCCATCTGCTATTATCAATCATATAGAAAGAGAAAGCACAGATATACACCCGCCCACCTACCTAGTACTAACCAACTAACCCAGTACCACAAATAGTTCCTGATAAGAAAAGTGTTTGAGCATCCCGTGGAGTGGGGCAGATGATAGCAGATAAGAAGTTTCCCGTCCTAACCTTAACTCTGATTGGTCAATTGGCGATGCCGTTCAACATTTCCATTCTCTGCCGGAGAAGGAACGGAAATGCTACTTGCTAATTGCTTTCTGATAATTTATTTCTGGAGAATTTTTAGTCAGTGGTTTGGGTGTTAGTCTAGACTGGGCAGTGATAATGTGGGTAAATGGAGAGGGACGTCGAATAGCTGTACGAGAGTACTTGTGCTATGGGTATTGGAGCAAAGATTGTTCTACCTAGGTATCTGAGAGAAGATGGAAGAAATAGAAGGGCAAATCATTAGATAAATAATTGTATTAAGAGTCTGTTAAGAGAAGTAGATTTTTTATTGAAGCAGAGCGTATGCATTTAACCACAAACCAAAGCAGCGCAACGCAGTGCTCTATGATACTATCGCATCTAGATCAAACCTCGAACGCCAATCAGTCCCGACATTCGCTTACCTGGTATCCATGACGATTTAATAAAGGAAAATAATAATACCCCTTGTGCCGTTCCAAATGCCAAAATTTTGTGCCGGACAAAATGTTTTGTCAGGTCTTGTCAATCCATGGTTTTGAAGAAAGTTGCAAGAAAAATAAAAATGAAAATAATCATCAGCATCCTTCACTGTCACCGTCATCACTCATGCTACCATATCCCGCATCATTTTCCATGCCAACAACTTGTGCAGTAATGGTTAAGCATTTCTCCACCATTTCTCTCTTCAATTCGGTCTCCAAACCACTCTTCTCACCATCTGTGCCACCAATCCAAATTCTGAGGTTGCCAGCAAATTTCTCCAACGAAGTAGCACAGGTCGAGGCAATCAAAGTATGTTCATGCATCTTTTCAACGAGCTTGTACATTGCCGTGAAACCAAGTAAAGTCAGGTTGACCGGAACGATAGAGTCGATGATTTTTGGCGCATTCTCAGGATTAGCTGGCATAGGAAATCGTTCCAAATAAGCCAGGGCCATTGCGCAATGGATGGAAGTTCGAATGTCTGGTAAATTGGCAACAGATATTTTGATGTTAACATTTGATGATACGGGCATCTTTTGTTGTCCTGCACCGACTGCCTTGAGAGCCATAGCGATACTTTGTCCACGTTTTTCCTTGACGAGAACGGCACGAGCAACGAGAGCACGGATTTGAGCTCCAGATCCAGGAGGTGCTGTTTGGATGGCAATCTTGATATCATCGGCGATGGTTTTGTAACTTGCAGCATCTTCATCTGCTACCTCCAGACTCTTTGCCAAAGCTTTGTGGAGTGTGAGACTTGACCACCAAGCTGCGACAGCATCAAGAGGGCTCCGAACAGCAAAATCATCCACCACGCGGTCCATACCACAGTTTACCTTTGTGTTGCTGGTAGTAGGTAGATTCCATGCAAGATTATAAGCACGTTGTACAACGGCATCGACCAAGACATCATCGCACTTTTGCTCAAGAAGGGTAGCGAGGTGTTCGGGTAGCTCATCATGTTGTTCTTTGGACTGGGAAAGAACTTGCTGCATTTGTTTTGCTTCGTTCCATTTCCATCTAGCCATTTCCTGTGCACAATTTCGAATGATTTTAGATCCAGTGAATCCAACCGTGTTGAGCTCCCATAACAAAACACGAATGTGTAGTGCTTTGAGCATTAAGCGGGCTGGAGTGTCAGGAAGTGTACCAGAAGCCAACAAGGTCAATGTCAAACGGCTTTTGCTGACCTCAACATCGCCACCCGTCAGCTGTGCGTCAAGAGCGATAGTCCAGGCTTTAATTCGAGCAACTTCCTGCTCTTCCGTGGTACCAGTCAAGAAAGAATAGAGTGAAGGTCCAACAATATTGCGACAGGTGAACTTGCCAACCTTCATACACAAAGCAGCTGCCTCAAGAAAGAAATTGTGTCTTGGCACCCAGACCGTTTGAACGGCTGTGAGCCAAGCCTGTCTTCTGACTTGTATGGAAGAGGCGAGTGAAGGTGCGGCGGCTAAGTTGGCAGACTTGGAACCTTTTGCATTGGGCTTGGGGCTGAACAACGAAGGTAAGAAGATGTAGAGGAGGAGACCGAGTGCGAGAGAGTATTGAAGATAATGTATAGTCTGGCTTGCGGGCAAGTGATATCCCTGGAAGTTTACCTCCAACATGGAATGAAGACCACGGCTCAAGGACCTAAGGAAGTGAGTAGGAAGGGCCATAAGACCACGAGCACCAGGTGTTTCAGTCTCCTGCTCTGCCTCCGAGAAACCCTGCACAATCATCAGACCAGCAAGAGAGCCGACCATGAGCTTGCCAAAGTATCCTCCATTCCATGCGTTTGGACCGATTGGTTGGCGATTCTGAGTAATGTATTGCGTGGGAACAGCAAAAGTTTCTTGACTCATTTGACCATGTAATCTTCGCATATCGTCTGGTACAGGTATCATACCTTGATCGGAGGAAGGTGAAGGACCTGGTGTGTTGAAATCTTGAGCGTATTGATATGGATTCATTGGTTGTTGCATAGGACCGAAGCCCATAGATCCGGAGACGAAGAGCTTCTCGAAAGCGTTGATGCGTGTCTTCATTTGATTATTCTCATCCTGCAAACGGGAATTACGCTTCTCTAAATGTCGAATATATTCAGTAGCCTTGGAGAGGACCTATTTAGAGAAATGATTAGCATGGCTTGAAACGTAGATGTGAAGCGAAGACATTAAATAGTGGCGTGATTTTGAGACTCGCATGACATGTTGTCCAACTGATTGTCATATCCGCAGATATATCGGCTCATATTTGCATACTAGAAACATGAAATGAGAAACGACTTACTGTAGCTTTGTTCAATTTGTGAGCCGGAGTTAAACCTTGTAGTTCGTCTCGGTCATCAGCTGTCACTTCACCACGAGCGCTCTTTTGCATTATCCGCAGACTCGGTACACTGTCCCGAAGAGCCGCAATCTTGTCGTTCAAGTTGTTGCGATATCTCTTCTCAATCATATTGTGCGCCGTCGTCTTCTTGGCAGGTGGGTGGTGTCCTCCAGACTCGTCGTCGTCCTCATCGTCGACCTCTGCGGAGGATTTGCGTTTGCGACTCATGTCCTGTGATTCGGGTGAGGAAATGGAAGTGGTCTTGGAAGTGATAGAGACTGGACTGTGTTGGTTTTGGTATTGTAGGTGTGGTGGCATGGCAATATCGCGCAATTTTTCTTGTTGAGCTGCAGTAAGTCCACCGTTCGAGTTCATGCTATTGTACTTTGGACCTATATCTTGAAGGTCTTCTTGCTTCGGCATCGGGGGATCCCAATTCAACGGGGTCGAATATAGGCCGCCGTCGTAGGGCGGGGTAGTCTCGTCCCAATTTGTTGGAAACAAAGGATCGTCGTCGAGGCCGAGTGAATCTGCAAAAATGGCTGTTTGATCAAATTCATTGGAAGATTCGAGACCGGCTGATATTCCCGATAACGTCGGGTCGAAAGAAGAATTCTTAGATACCATGATTTGGCACGTCACCTCGAAAGGTGTCTTATTATACAATAGGTTATGTGGAATCTGGGGATGTGGTGAGAAATTTGAGAAAGTGGTTTGATAATTTGGAAGGTTCTGAAGATCGAATCAGATAAGACAAGGATTGAAATGTGCACCAAATGTACGAATCGAGACAAGTTTGCGAATGATTGAAATGATTGGAAGTGAATGATAGCTGGGAAGGTAGATGGTATGGAAGAAAGGGAAGAAGATTCACAGCTTCATACGCATATTTTGCTGTGAGAATGAAATTTGTTGTCAAATTTGTTAGCAATGGAGACATTGGGGGGCATTGGGGGGAATTGGGATATGTTGGATTATCGACCGATAAGCCGTGGTGGTCTGATTTTATCGTATGATGGGCCGTTCCGCAGGCATTTTGGTCGAAGAGGAAAGGAGACTAACCATATGAGGGCAAGGGCACAACAATACCTAGGGGGAATACAGATGTTGCATGAAAATCACTTGCTTTTCTTCATCGAGTGTCTGTTTGTTATTGTAATTATAATTATTATTGCGATTATTGTGATTATTGTGATTATTGTGATTATTGTGATTATTGTGATTATTGTTTCTTTGTCGTCTATTGCTTCTTCCTCGACTACGAATTCTAACTGCAATTGTTTTCTTGGATATGGCCTTGAAGCTGGACCTTGGATCTGAGACGTCGTCGACAGCTGAACAGTAGCTATACTAGCTATGTTTCGGAAGGGATCAAACACAACCAGCCCAGCGAGAACGAGGCTTTGACAGATCTAGAAACCTTCATAATATTGATTGATGACGCTCCGCGAGGCCACTGCCGTGGAGGCTTTTTCGCTTCGCTCCATGGAGAACTAAAAAGAAAAGGAGAAGAAGAAAGAAGAAGCTTAAGGAGAAGTTCAACAGGTACCGGTATATGTACGGCAAATTACAGTGGATCCGTTCCAATCGAATACACCAAGAACATATCTACCAAGGTAGGTGAGGAATTAGTCAAGGAGCTTGTTCTTGCCAAAACGCGGGGTGAGCAATTGCAAGTGACAAGTGAATATAGAATGAACCCTAATGACTCATTAGCTACGAGGTGTACTTTTTAACCTCAAGACCTCGGAAGACTGAGGTGCCCATGTTGATTATATTTCGACATCGTTAATGTGGCCTCTACCCATGTCTGGAATTTGAATACTGTTGTATCACTCATTCAGTCGATTTCAATGAAGCCAAAACGACGACATCGAGAAGCCTACCCAGTGGATTTGCAGATCTCAATTATGTAATCATCTAAAACACACCGTGATCCGGCTGAAAATGTCAGACTAAATTTAGGGTATACGATGCGTAACAAGCGAAGGAATTCCGTCGAATATGTGGATAGTTTTGTGAACACATTGCCCTGAATCTGGTGTTTTTCAGCCAACCATTCTGCCCCAAGCGTACATCCTTTGAAGACAGTGTAGTTCACGCTATCAAATGAAGCTATGTGTCAACCTTGGGGAAGATGCTGTTTTGAACGGGTTATCTTGGCAATTCAAACGCTCCTCCAACGTTTGTTTCGTGCTATTATGATCCGCTCGAAAAGCTTTCCTTGGAGATGAGATCTTATCAAGATCCACAAAGAACTACCATTTAGTGGTCGTGCCACCTCGAACTGTCCTTCGCCAAATGAGCGAATAACTTTGGAGCAGAGATTTGAGAACCTTTCACTCAAAAAGCACGTCGATGCAGTCAGTGTACAACGGAAAGCTTTCCTTGACAGAGCTTGTGCTATATAAAGTAGCCGTTCAGTGGCGATACGCTTTCATGAGTCTTTTCCTGTTCGCATGTTTTCCATTTTCTATTCTTAGATCTTTCAACCTTGTCATTCTCCCAGCATTGGTCTTCATGACTATTCTACTTGCACTTTGTACATCTTTTGTACCAAGATCAATCGTATTTTGTCAAAGACAATTCTCTTCCCATTATTTCAAGATTCAAAAGAGTTAAGCCCCCCAGGTGACACAGCGGCAACAATGCCGACAAATATTGGTTTGCAAGATTCCTTAGCGACAGTTCACGACAGAGGAGACGTTATGATTCAACACTAGCTTCGTGAATTTGTCATACGCTCTTATACTTATGATTCAATAAAACCTTGGAGCATACTGGCAGTTATTTTGTTAACGTCGATGTGTTAGATTTTGAGTCAACTCATAAGCCATTCACCAATCATTGACTTTTTCATCTATGCAAAGACTGTATACCTCCCATTGTTACAAGCCAAACGTCGACGATGAATCCATCAGAAGTTTTTAATTTTGTACTCTGTTATATTTTCATCATTGATGTTCGAGGCTCAATACTGGTAAGCACGGATGACAGACAGACAGAGATTCAAATTCCCCAACCATACACCTTCCCATACTTATCCCTCCGCATGTCCGATCAAACCCCTCTGAATGATTTAAGGCGGATTCTGTCGGAAAATAAAACGATTGCCGAGTCCGATTGTTGTTAACTCCCCGAGAATAAAGTGGATTTGGCCCGCTACCAAGCAGGACATCTCCTGGCAATTCTTGAGAGTGGGATCAATCGACCAACGGCTCCGTCTTCCTCGGACGTTTGATTGATAATCTGGGGAAAAAACAATATAATGCCCATAGCAATGAGTGTTTGAATAAAAGGTGCATCAGGATGTCATTTGGTAAATTATTCGGCATCCCACCTCGGCATCCTCAAATCAACAGTGACGATGAAGTTTCGTCAACTAATGACCCACTGATAAATGTGGTCGGTGGAGAAGATGAAAGTCTAATATACTTGACGGTATTTCCCTTGCGTGCCATCTCATCCATAAGTAGCAAGATATTTTCTCATTTCAAAGGATCTCTAGACCTTATTCCGCCTGTCTTAGATCGCCAATATGGATTCTGCTAAGTTCTCTCAATTCAACGTTTCGGTCAAAACCTACAAGACAGTCCGAGATCATGAAATCCAAGCCTACATTCTCGTACCCAAAAATATATCTCCTGGGCCCCATCCTGTGATCGTGAAAATTCACGGTGGCGGTTCGGTAAATGGCTCTCGAATGCCCCTCTAATCTACAGATATTAACCTCGAATCTAGGTAGCTGGATCAGGAGTCTTCGCTCCTTGGTTTGCCCAGTACCTCCTAACCCTCGCGCTTCGAGAATCTGCCATCATTATCGCGCCAAACTATCGACTCCTCCCAGAATCGACTGCTCCAGAAATGATCTCCGATATCTCCGATTTCTGGACTTGGACGCGTACACCCTCATTCCAATCTTCTCTTCCCCCTCATATCACAGCCAACATTTCTCACACTCTCTTATATGGCGATAGTGCAGGTGGGCATCTCGCCATGCTATCTTCACTAACCGAACCGGAAAATACCATAAAAGCATGCATAGCCGCATATCCGCAACTAGATATCGAAGATGAGTGGTTCTGCGAGAAATTTGAAAAACATCCTTTTGGTGTACCCATACTTCCTACGGAAGTTTTGGATAAGCATTTAGAAAAGATGGAGAAGGATCCAAGTAAACGAGAACTTGTTTCCGATACAGGAGATCCATGGGAGAGATTGCAACTTATTCTTGTGGCGCTGCAGCAAGGAAGATACAAAGAGATGTTTGGGCAAGAGGAACATGTATATCCTTTTCGAGTTCTTCAAAAGATATCTAGAGATGAGGTGAAGAGAAAAATGCCTTTCCTTTGGCTATATCACGGAGAAAAGGATAGCGTTTTACCTGTCGCCGGCATCACGAAGTTTGCTGGAAAATGGAGGGAGGCGTTTGGAGGGGAAGGGTTGATGGTACATATTGAAGAGGGCGCAGATCATGGGTTTGATACTGAGGCAGACGTTGATGCGGGGTGGGTGAAGGAGAGATTGGATAAGGTCGTGGGGGTTTGGTTGAGGTAGAGGTGATTAAGTATCAAATCAGACTTTATGAATATATGTGGATAACATTGTGACCATCATAAATTTCCAATTCATTATTCAAGTAAACTGTATTTGCCGCTTTTGTGACCTGGGAAGAGTTCATTCATGGAGGGCAAGTCTTGATGATGCATTGGCCTACGAAAATAGAACACGACACGTGATATTGGTCATCCAAAGCTCATTTTGCTGATTATAATTTCCCAATTGTCAAAGAGTTCTTGCAAAAATTCGACACGTAAATTGATAATTGTGAGACCGCTCTTCGAGTGATTATCGCTGATCTTATCATTGGCCAGAATGTGTGCCTACACACGTGATGGGGTATCAATCGATGCCCCGGCGCTAGTGTCATTTATCTCCTGGACGTTTCTAATTATATCTTTGAAGTATCTTCAAAATTTACTGGTGAATTATCCTGTCAACAGCAGTATCACAAACCTACCATTATACACCTTGGCTGCTACTAGAAACAGAAATTTCGCGCTGGAGAAATTGTAGGCCGTGAAGGCCGAGGGATTGTGCTTAGCAAGTTGTTTCAACTGGGAAAAAAGAGCCTTGGCATAACTCTACACTCTGTAAACCTTCACCATCAGCACCAATAAACCAGTCTCGCCAGCACTACCATCGGGAGTGGACATTCTATGAAGACTCACTGACCTTGGGAAATTGGCATACACTCTCTCGGACGTCGTGGCTAGCATTATTTAACCAAAATACGAGGAGGAAGTCTGTTGGTATCCCAGGGTAGAGCACATTCCGCCACCGAGCAAACATGAAAATTAAGTATGGGCGAAGCAAAGCTACTTGTTTGCTATCGAATAGTCCCCATGCTGTCACTGCATCCAGTTCTTATGCAATCATTGCGGTGATCTATTATTGAAGCTCTTGGAGCGGTTTAGATCACCGAATAAGTAAGTTACGCAAAGGTTAGGCATATTCGCCTTATAACAACGTTATTATTTCCATTCGTCTAATTCATCATTCTATTCCATTTTTACTTTTTTGGAACTCGATAAGCATCGAATCACTTCATTACTTGAATCTTCTCTGGCACTTTCGACGAATATAAAGTCGTGGAACCCCACAGGAAGGTCGTGGCCATGTGGCTTTGAGACTTAGTAAGTTTCATTCGAAACCGTGCCTCCTAGTAAGATCGACGCACAGAACAACCCCAACCCTATCACGATGTGCACTTGTCCAATGACTATTGTTATTTTAGTTTTAGCCTTTGGAAAAATATTCAATTATCTCAATGCCGGTACCTGTCACTGTTAGAGCTTGCGTTACAGTTGCCTTCAACACTTGTCCAAGTTGGGGCAGTCATTCCAAATTGAGTAGATTTCGGTGCCCTGATCGTCGTTTAGGAATCCACTCATTCGGTGCTTTCTTCAGTCCCACGATACTGCTAGAGGCATGGCAGCCTTGCTATGCACCCGTCTTGTATTCTAGTCTCATCTACTTTTCATCAACCTTAAACATCTTCGATATTAACAATTGCTGTTGTTGACGACGCCGGCGCCGAACATGAGCTCGCGTTGATAGCCAGGAACATAATGTTCACTCATGATTTTCTATTCTTGAATTCACTCCCATAGATTGGGCCTTTTACATTTTAATAATTTCTTTTGACGTTGTGTCGTAATGGCTATACCGGATGCTATTCAGACGCTGTCTGCTGCTTTCTCATTGTTAGTCTATCAACCTCGAATATCTTTGATCACTTTCACTAACAATCACTAAAGTGGTATTCTTCTGCAGGCAGCAACAGGCGCGTTACTTATATATGCTAGGGGTCATGGTTCAAACATCTTCAAGGACGGCCGGAGGCTGGTCCTCGTTCTGTTCTTGTTGTTTTCTGTTCTATGGGCACAGATTGGATTTTTAGAGCTCTTGATGCCGACGACGGGTGCCGGAGTTTGTCAGATTGGATTAATATTTACAACGGGCTTCGATCAGTTGGCAAGGGTGGCAATCGAACAGTTTTTG
The DNA here is from genome assembly GCF_013461495.1 of Botrytis fragariae. Classification (NCBI taxonomy): domain Eukaryota; kingdom Fungi; phylum Ascomycota; class Leotiomycetes; order Helotiales; family Sclerotiniaceae; genus Botrytis; species Botrytis fragariae. The sequence continues at coordinate 2,077,233 of NW_023500987.1, forward strand.
TTGTGGTCGATTGGGCATGGAACGAAGATCACCGTCATTCGAGCTATTTTGCAAGGACTATTGGCTGCCCGATTGATTGTGGGAGGCGTTTTGGTCGGAATTACTCGTCCTCAATTTTCACCAACATGTGTCGCCGAAACTTCGATAATACCCGTGGCAATTGTAGTTCTAGTTATGGACCTTATCATTGTTGGAGCTTTACTCGTCCAGGCCGGCTCTTTGGGAATGTTTGGGGATCGACGTGAAGACCGAAAAGTTCAGAGTCGAGCTCTATTGCTTGTCATTGCAGGCTTCGCGGTTTGGACAGCAGTATGTGCTTAAATAGTTTCTCCAACACCGTTACTGACAGGAAATTTAGACCAGTGTACCCATGATTCTTGGGATACCTAGCATTATCCTAATCGTGCGAACTGTCGTGCCAGCAAATGGCCTCCTTGTGCTCGTTGGTGGGTGTCGATCATCTATGGTTGTCGTGATGTACTAATATTGATCTCTCGTAGGCATAGTCACCATATTTCCAGTGGCATTGTTGTCGCCGAAGCAAGAAGATTCTGTAACCGCCGGTGCAAAATCTCCATTCTCTACTAGCCCGATGGCATCATCTCGAGGCATATTCCAGAATGGTATAGGAGCTGAAGGATCCCCAATAATTAGTCGTACTGGCACTAAAAATCAACTCTTTGTAGTCAATCCTTCCTCTACGCCACCTCAAAGAGATGTACGGGGCTTTACGAAACTTGCCGACGATGGAGATTCAGGTGCAACGCAAGTTCCAGGTGGTGTATTCCCCGCCATTTTCGCTGCATCATCGCTGGCTTCGGGTCAAGCAGCATCTACATCAGCGTCCGCCAAACGCCCGAAAGTATCCGTTCGAGGTCTTGCCATCTCGAAGCCTATAGTTAGTGATGAAACGGATCCTGATACACCTTTTGCCAAGATAGCTACGATTGATCTTAAGACTGCTGTAATGAACGATCGCGAGCGAAGGGAAATGGCTAGTAGAAAGTCTCCATTCAATACTCCAAGGGCAGCTCCTCTACGGCCAAGAATGTCGCCAGAAGAAATGTTGAACAAAGCCAATGAATCTGCAAGGAAAGGACCACCATATCAATCCAAGGAGTGGACGGCGGATTCTGGACTTTCCACTTCTGCATTACTTTCTCCTGCACAGGAAGTGCGACGTCGGTCACCACGAGGAATTAATAATTTAGAAACCCTGGAAGAGAAGCAGACTTATAGACCGATCGTCGGATTACCATCTATGCCTAGAGCTCAGAATTCAATGCCACCCAGGCAGAATGCTGTACCTCAACCAGAAACAGTTATGTTAATGAATGACATCATCTATGATAACCCTACAATAGTACAGTCTATTATCAGCAGAACCCCTGGTCACTCCAAACAAAAGTCCTTGCAGGAACTTTCACCCTTGACTCCTTATACTTCGACATTTCGACCACGGGAGTCTGTAATTGACAGAGCGAGACCTATCCCCAGGCACAAGAATACTGGCATGTTTGGAAGCGAGCCCCTGCCAGGCCACAGGCGTACCAAATCAGGCTCTTCAATCTTTAGCCGTAAATCTTTCTTCACTATTCCAGATGATGCACCAGAACTGCCTCCACTTCCACCAAAGCCACATCCAGTGTATACTGCTGCCGAACTGAAGAAAATTTTACCCAATGATACTAAGAGTATGACGCTTAACGAGAAGATAGAGTTCTTATTTCCAGCTCCGCCAGAAGTCAGTTTGCTCAACAATCGCCGATCATCCGTTCCAGATCTTCCCAGTATGGCTAGTCAATCAGCTATTGAGGATGAGATAGACTTCCAATACAATCCTATTTCAAAACGGACGACAATCATCGCAGCAATTAGTCCGCAAGTTTATCCAACACAACAAGATTCGACCGAAGCAAATCTCAATCGCGAAACGTATCGTTTAAATGCAGTAGGAAGTCCGTCAAAAACGTTGGTTCCAAGTCGGATTTATAGCGACGCAAGCATTCTCAAGTCGAATAGCGAAACGATCCCAAGTAGCTCTCACAATGAGAACGCCCAAGCGTCGACTCCTTTGGATGAAGATTATTTGAGCGAGACTAGTCCATCGATTGCATCTGACACATATAGAAATTCTTCATATTCTGCATATTCGCCACTGAGAAGTCAAAGGTTTACACCTGATGTTGAGAGACTGGAAATAATGTCGGAGATTGCAGTAGAAGACGATGAAGATGAAGGAGAGGTCATGGTTGTCATGATGGATTCTGCAGAACATCGAAGATCTATGGCCGAATCATCGACGGGTGACAGGGAATCTTTCATTTTCGACATCAATGGTTTACCCATTGAAGCAACGCACACTCTCCCAACATGGCATCGACGTATCGGTGACGAGCTGCCTGCATTTTCTAATCGAAGATCGAAGCATGGATCCCGGAAAATTTCACCTCCTACTGCCTTACAGTTGGAGCCACCACGTGGAAGAGCATCTCCAATTCTCATTCGTAACGCAGAAGCATCCCCGCTATTAGACTCACCAGGAAAGGCACTTCAAGAGATTCAAGATCAATTGAATCGCATTGAAGAACCAAGACGTCCATCACTGGGATCGATTCTACGTCGTATGCCAGCTACAGAAGAGCTCGAAGACCTTGATTACGATGAGGGTATGGAGAAGTTACGATTACTTGAAAATCTCGAAAGAGAAATGGGCGAGCAAGAAAACGATTGGCAACAGATGCATCAGAATTTCAGTCCTGACTCTGGCTCCTCAATTGGTTCTCTTGCTACACCAGAATTCCAAGAGTCTCCCGAACTTAGAAGATCGACCATGGAGACAGCCGATCCAAAGAGATTATCGTTGGGATTACGCCGCACTTCATCTCGAGTCATACGTCAACGGATGAGAGAGAATATGGCTGGATCATCTGCAGAAGATGAGATCATGTCTTCCCAGGTCCAAGAGAATCCTAGTTTGGGTGACTGGCAGCAGCGCTTAGCTAATGCCCAGCTGTCTTACATGGAGAATGCACCAACAATCTCTCATTCGCGCAGTAGCAGTATAAATTTCTTGTCGGTGTCCAAAGCACCAATGGGAAGCCCTGCTCCACTCGAAACGGAGCCAGAGACCGAGTCAGATAGCGAATATGAAAGCGGGGAAGAAATTATGGATGATGAACTGCAAGTGACTTCGCCATATGACCCAAATTTGTTATGGCAGCCAGTAGTCCACTCACCCAAATTGGTTACCTCGTCACTTTGGAGCTCTGTTCATGATAAGGCCTCCCTAGAGCCAAGCCAGTCTCCTGAGCTTCCAGCAAAGTATCTGCGCCCTGCACAGAGAAGATGCGATGTTGAAATGGTACTCAGTAGCAGCGATTTATGGTCAAAATCCTCTTTGAACATGCAACCTAGCAGTATTGTAGCACAAGAATTGTGGGGATCAACATCAGTCCAAGCAGTTACTGTTAAAGCTCGCCCGGTGACCCAAAAACCTCCTAGAAGATCCAGGCGTATCACGCTTTTGGCAGACATTGGTATGTGATTATTGATACTCAGTTACTAGATATGCGGATGCGCAGCTAACAATAAATAGTCGAAAACCCTGAGCCTCTCCCTAACAAACGCGATACATTAGGAATATTTCAATTTCCATGGGGCGAGCGATCTGACACAGCTATACCACAGCAAACTTACAACTCATCGTTCCAGGCTGGACCACCATTGAACGCGATGCTCGACTCGAGGTCTCATCAACTAGAAGCTGATGGACTAGAATATTCATCCACATCATTCTTTGATTACGACGAGGAAGAGGAGTTTGACTCCGAGATGGAAACTGAAAGCGATGATGATTTCGACGAGACCACTTTGTGGGAAATTGCAAGCATGCTCAAGACTACCGACCTTCCTTCAAAGGACAGCTTATTACCGCCACCAAAGTCTCCACAGAATATTATTGATGATTATGATGACTATGAGACGAGCTCAGAGACTGATTTCAGCTCGGAGAATGAAGATTATGAGGAGTTCAATAATGAGTATTATGGAGACTACAATGAGGCTAGAAACTCGACCATCATATTTTCTCAGGAAGATATCATGAACTCTGAGGATATGATTATTTCTAACGTGGCATCACCACTCGTCGTATTGAATGAACAGAGTTCCCAAGAATTGTTCGAATTTTCGGGTGATTCTTCCAGGTCTCTGGTTGAAGAATCGCTACTCTGGGATCATACCCCGTCACCGAGCACCAAGGGATTCGAGTATGGTTTACCTCAACCAACCTCGGATGTCTGGCAATCATATATCCCATCATCGCAAGACACTATTCGAACAAAATCTCAACCATCGCTTTCAGTACCTGAAATTTCGACCCACAGCCTTTGGAGTGAGGAGGACAGTGATGTTTCTGAGGAACTAGAGTCAGATATGGAACTTTGCTTCGAAATTCAATCGCCGCCTACCATTTTCACGAGTCTCATGTGGACCCCTTCAGCGATTTCTTTTGAAGTTCCAAGTTATGGCCTATTCTCTATCGAATCCAAGCGTCAAGATTTCCGCACAACTACACAGACACCGGCTGCAATTGATGTCAAGAAGATCCAGCGGGCAAACTCATCTGTACTTTCCGTTCTTTCTTCCGATAAATTGTGGTCAAACGAAGAATGTGTGCCACGCACAAGCGAGAACTGGATGTTAACAAGTACGGTTAAACCAGCTTCATTGACAGTTGCCGCTAGTCGCTCTTTGATGTGGACTCCAAATCCGGTCGTTGCTGGTGAGAACATCGAAGGTCTATTTCAACCAAGATCATCTCGTGCCGATTATCGCACGACCGAGCTAGAGCCAGCTGCATTGGTCTTGACATCCAAAGTAAGAAGTGTACCAGGAACCCTTTCAAACTTGGTTTCCAATAAGCTTTGGCGTCAACCATGCTTATTGCACCTAAAGCGTGATCATGATTGGATTTCGGAATCTTCCATTCGACCAGTTAGTCCGTCGATAGCATCCGAGACAAGTTCTGGAAGATCTTCACCTGATATTTCAGATGCGTCGTCTATCGCTTCAACGAGTACTAAAGCATCGTCACTGTTCTCTTTAGCTTCCGTTTCATTGGCTTCTGTTTCCATGCGAAGAACTCTATCAGCCAAGAAGAAGGAAGAAGTTATTCCACCACCGCCACCTCCTGCTGACCCAAGCAAGTATCAATCCAAGCTACCTGTTCGTCAGGTTTCTCTGAAACCAACTCCAAGATCTCCCCCAAGAGCTTCGCCTTCAACCCCACTCAGACAGTCGAAGGTTTTGTCTTCCAGAGATATATTCGAGGCAAGAATTCCTCCCAGCTCAGAAAAACCTCAGTTGCCGAAATTTCGCAGATCTGTGGTGCCAACGAAACCAGTCAAACCAGCTCACAGAGCTATCAGACATCAATACAGATCTACCGTTGCCTTCCGTGCCAATTGGGACGATGCGTTGAACGAAGCTATCATCGCAGGATTACCTAGATCTAAGACAACATCTGCCGAATGGGATCTTTCTTTAAACGAGCCTATAAATCTCGGAACACCACCACCAACTATCGAAGAGCCCCAGATATCTCTGGACCTCTTGGAACTAGATCTCACGGATTCCGTTGCGGAAAGTACCACCGGGCCGACCTATTCCGCTATCTATAATCCCGCAATTCTCCACCCCGTCTTCTTCACCGAAACTATCGTCTCGGATGTGGACAATATTCATCCCGCTGCTGTTGGACACACGAAACTTCTATGTCTCACAGCTAGTGTTAATGATTGGGATCGCGCATTGGGAAAAATCGTGCACACGGATACGACGCGAGTGCAACGTCCAACGGTGTTTGCTTTTATGTGGAAAGATGCGCTGAAAGAGGCTATTGCTGCGGGGATTCCGAAGGGGTTAGAGATGCTCGATGTTAGGGAGCTTCAGAGAGATGCTGTGGCAATGACTGAAAGTGTTCCTCCTAGCTATGATGTTTCACCTCCTCACCCAGAACCCTTTACAGAATCCATCATGTCGAGTGCCAGCGATATTTATCCTGCGGCTTCGGAATGTGTTCAAGATCCGAGACTCGACTCTGCTATTCTTCACCCAGTATTCTTCGCTGATATTCTCATTTCAACTACAATGGATATTCACCCTTCTTGCATCGGGCATTGCACCATCACAAGTTCTCATCCAGTGTCCGAGTCTAGTCTCTGGGTCCCCAAATCAGCGAGTATGACGTCAGTCGTAGTCAGTGGTCTATGGACAGAACCATCGAACTTTGTTTGCGATACTCAGCCACGATTTGAGATGTTAACACTCGACCATTCTCGAAGAATTATTGCGCAAAAGGATCTTGAATTGCCTACGCTGGAATCTTATGAGCTTTGGCAACCATCTTCGGTTTCACTCATTTCAAGAAGTTGGCTACGTACTTCGAGCAAGCCTGAGGCTACTCGCAATCTCCTATTCCAGAAGCCTGTCGTTGAGGTTATTAATCAGAGTGATGCTTTGATGTGGGAATTATCGACAAGAGTCGTCAAGTATATTCCGGACATGTTTGCAAACTTGAAGCACGATCATATCCAAAGACCTTCAAGTGCTCGTTCTTCGCTTCTCCCCTCTCTGGAATCTACAGAACTTTATACGGTGTCGGAAAAGAGTGAGCCTGAGATTCACTGGCTACGTAAATCCATCGCTTCACCCGTCGTCGCGCAGAAGATCTCTACGATGTGGACCGCCAATGGATTATCTACTCCGGACCTGTTTTCAAGCATAGTGTATGAACCTACCAAGAGAATGTCTGCTACTCATTCATCCATTCTCCCACACCTAGAGTCCTCGGAGCTTTTCACGCCTAAGGATAAGTCACAGCCAGAGATTGATTGGCTTCGTGCATCTTCTCTGGAGCCCATGATCGAAGAATTCGTTGCAAAAGCAATAGTTGACGACGACACACCACTCGTCAGAGAGCCTACATTCGAGGAGTTGATGGCTGATGTAGAAACTCTTACCGAAAAGGAGATTGCCGAGCTACTTGCTGCAGATGAATTTATGACAGAAGAGGGCTTGGTTGATGTCTCTGTTGCAGACGAGCCTCTGATCGATGCTGGATCAAACTTACCTGAGCTTGAGATAATGGATATGCTCGAATTAGAGTCTGCACCTTCTGAAGAGCTATTAGAACTAGATGAGCCTTTATCGCGAGCCGAACAGTTGTGGGCCGCATCCCCACAGGTTGCAATGGAAGCATCCACCGGTACATGGAAAGTAACTCCAGTGGCTGCCATCGCTCGTCCAGATATCTTCATTAAGAGCAATGAATTGTATCTTCAGAAGTCATCAACCTCCTTTCATGCCCATATGGAAAGGCTCGAGTCATCACAGCTATTCACACCGAGCTTCGTTTCCAAAAGTGAAATTGACTGGCTTCACACCTCCTGCTTGTCTGACACCTCAAGTTCGAATACAGGATTGACTCCAAGTCCTACTGAGACCTCAGCCGACTTGGTTCCACCCCCCGTGCTCATCAATGCAAAGACTTGGATGCTCAGGCCATCACCTGTAGCACAGGTCTCTATGGGAGCCCTGTGGATGCCATCCATAACACACAACGAGATTGAGCTCCCTATGTTCTCTAAACAATATAATCCACCCTTGATCCGAAAGAGCAGACAGGAACTCGAAAGGAAAATCGAAAGCACCGAATTGTGGACAGATGAGAGAAGCACTCCGGAAAGCCCTAAACACTGGCTGTTGGGCTAAACAACAATAAACGGAATGTTACTGAACGGTCGTTGTATATTAAGTATGTTTGATGAATTTGTATACTATAATTTGTGCATTTTGGGCTGCCTCTGTTGGATTTGCATCAAAGGGAGAATAAAAGCGGAGGATATAGGTCGGGACGGTGCATATTGCATATGGCGTAAGAAAGGATGATACCCGCCAATCATGTAGATAGTTTACTCACGAGTCATTTCTGGCATTTCTCTGTAACACTGTTCAATATACGTTACTTTGATGCTATTCTGCTCCGCTCACTGGTATGTAACAATCCTCACGTGTAGCTTCGCAACGTTACTTGAATGCCGTGGTGAGAATGAACATACGTGAGACTTGAGTCGTAGGTGGCTTTTTCAGCGTAGTTTTACTAAAGCATGAGGATGAGATGGGCGTTCTCTGTGATGCAAATTGAGTTTCAAACCCCTCATTTGAAGCGGAGCAGGTGTAGAGAATTCCTAGATTTTAGACTCACAGCATCGCACTTTGCAATACTCTAGACAGTTTAACAAACATACAAATTCCAGAAGAGAAGTCAGAATATCGTTTTTTCTTGGAAGTAACTACACCTTGCAACAATTCGACTTTTACTTGTTTTAAGAATCGATAGGTGCTCAATTCTGATGGATGGTTGAAGGGCACGTGGTTGAGGTTATGTAAGCAACCTTATCTCAGAATCAGATACACCACCGCGACGCTGAGTTTGTTTAAATCCCGTTTATATTATGACCCCCCGACACGTTTTATTTAATAAGAGAATACCAGATACATTTTCCGCAATTAAAGTTTGCCCCAAGAAATCCGTAAAGAAAAATCGCTCAAGTCGCTGTCACAAAATCATCAACATGCTTGTCCTTTGGTGATTGAGGTGCCCTCTAAAAATCGCCACAGATCATTACAGCAATCATCCAAACTTTTCTCCGTCTTCCACATCAGCTCCTCCTCCGCTTTGTTCGCGAGTGCTACACACTTGCCAACATCTCCTCCTCTTCTGCCAACGATATTGGTAGGGATTTTTGTCTGGGTAGCCTTCTCCATTGCGTTCACCACATCAAGGACCGAGTATCCTTGACCAGTACCGAGGTTATAGACCTTGAAGCCACCACTGGGTCGGTTGCTGATAGCTGCCAAATGACCGCGCGCAAGATCGGTAACGTGGATGTAATCTCTCACAGCTGTACCATCGTGAGTGTCATAATCATCACCATACACGTTCAGCGCAGGCAGAGCCCCCGTGAGCACCCGTAAGACAACAGGCATCAAATTCGTCGCGGCAGCCCGAGGGTCTTCGCCCAGCAAGCCTGATTCGTCGCATCCGATCGGGTTGAAGTAGCGCAGTGCAGTGATTTCCCAATCGGGATCGGAATTGGCGAGATCGCTCAGGATTGCTTCGCACATCCATTTGGTGCGTCCGTAGGGGTTTGTGAGACCCGAGCATCCTGACCCCACCACATATTCTTCGCGAAGTGGCACCCCAGAATCCGCAACTGTTCCATAAACTGTTGCAGAAGAACTGAACACCATCTTCTTGATCCCAAATTGCTGCAGCAGAGCGCAGAAATCGACTAGGCCGCCAACGTTGTTTGAATAATATTTGAGGGGTTGTTGTATACTTTCTTCGACGGCCTTGTATGCGGCGAAGTGTATAACGCCGGAGATACTTGATCTTTGACCATTGCAAAGAGTGACCGAACTCGAGTCGAAGCTCATTACGCCTGGATAGTCATATTTTTCCAGTATCGTTGTCATTTTGTTCATGTCCCTGAAGTCCGCATCGTGAAATTTGAGTAGTGGTCGGTGTCCATTTTTGCGCTGAGCACTGTAATGCTGATCGACCATCAACTGGAGTTTTTCGAATACAGTTAAAAATGAATTGCTGAGATTGTCGATTATAGCCACCTAAAAAGTTGTTAGCGAAACCCCCAAAAATTGTGGGTGATATCATTACATTGTATCCAGCTTTGGCTAGTTCCCAGACTGTGTGACTACCAATGAACCCTAAACCACCGACGACCAATATCCATTGATCGTTAACTGCATTTCTAACTGCATTTCTAACTGCAAAATCGATATCATTGACGTCGAACAATACGGATTTTTCTGTCAGAGGAGTGCTAAAAGCACTGTCTTCGTTATCAAAAGAGAGTAGTTCAGGAGTGGAAGCACCCGAATTTGTGGAAGAATTTGTTGAGCCAGGCATATTATCGGTAGAATCCCTGCAGAAGTTAGGTACGATATATTTGAATGCGTTGTTTCCAAGGCTCAAGAAGTCTTCATATTATACCTTTTTTCCCACTGGCCTGGACCTCTCAGCTAACGCTCGTATATAATTATAGTTACAACACAATACTCGCCTGTATTGCAGCCGCGCACTACTACCAAGAACTTACGGGATTACATTGCGTGCCATATTAGGCCACACTGGGTTGTTTCAAGACTGCTGAAGTGCAATTTCAAAAGCAAGTCCCCCCCGTCCGAGTCAGCCGCTACAAAACTTTCGATATAGAGGCTTGAGCTGCCTTCCTTGTTTGGGGACTTTTTGCAACATCTTCAGAATATCTTGAAAGGGAAGTTAGGTTGCAGCAGCCTAATCCTGTAAATTTATTTCATCATCGCGTACCTGATTGACGATGTTTTTCAAGAAGAAGAAGACCTCAATGGTACCTACCAAATCGAAGGTTCTCGTCCCCCTCTACATTTACCCTTCCCCTGGTGCGTGGGGACGGTTAATTCAAAGGCAAGTCGGGGAGAGCGGCGGCATGTTTGGAACTATTGATCCTGGGGCTGACTGAACGACAGCATTTCTACGTATCCGGGTCTTGAATTCATCATCGTGGTCAATCCTCACAATGGCCCTGGACAATTACTTGATAGTAACTACCGAAGAGAAATCCAGCAATTAAACTCATATCCTAATGTTACGGTTGTCGGCTATGTCTCTACTGCATATGCAACCAGGCAATATCCCGACATTCTAGAAGATGTTAAAACTTACGCCGCTTGGAGGCTCGAAGATGATGGGCTCGGCGTTCGAGGCATATTTTTCGATGAAACGCCGAACCAATGGTCCGCCTCAAATGAAGCATTTCTAGCAAACATTAACGCTGCAGTAAAAGGCAGTTCTGGTCTAGGAACAGAGCCTCTTGTGCGTGCATTTCCCAATATACTCTAGTACTAGCACTAATACTGACTGATCGTTACCGAATAGGTCATACACAATCCAGGAACAGTTCCTCACAAGAAACTAATGTCTGGACAATGTTTACCAGATATCAATGTGGTGTTTGAAGCAACTCACCAGACGTATCGGGAAAATGCTTGCGAGAAAGCTCTCACGGATCTTAGAATGGACCCAGGACGTTTGGCGTGCTTGATGCACTCTGTACCGGAATCTTTGATGTCCACACATTCCGACGTTGCATCCGAGACTCAAAAGCTGAGATCGATTGTGGGAACATTATATATCACTAGTCAGGCAACAGAACTCTATACTGACTTGGGGGAGCATTGGGAAAATTTCATCCGAGCTGTTAGCTCCTAAGGATCTAGAACAGGAATCTCATTTTATCTACTTTTTTGGTGGAGCGTGGGGATTGTATTGGTAACCAACTTTTGTGCTTAATTGTCATCTTTTGATATCGGATCTTACGGAAGCATTTGGAAGCAGTAGCAAATATAATGAAACAAACCAACAATACGGGTTTTAGTCTCTTGGCAAAACTTATTGCAAATCTTCGTGTCTACCAGAATCCTGAGTTTTTTGTGATATTTGGAAGGCTAGTTCCGGAGAATATTTTTCCACCGAATTCTCGATCAGACGGCAACCCCTGAGCCTGCTGCACGGTTGGAAATAATCATGGATAAGCACCCCTTCTTCAGCGATAATCATGAAATATGGCACAATGGGTATGGAAAATTGCGACCGGGCCTCCTACCCGATTCAGTTATTTTTCCAAGTTCCCACAAAATACTTGCATCATCGATGTCAATAAAGCGAAGCGAGATTCATGGGAAAGAAAATTTCACAATTACCGTTTTATCTCGCCACCCCCAAAAGTAAGGTCGAACGGCTAGATCAGGAACCTAGCTGAGTCGTTGCATTCGACCCGCAGCGATTCTGTAAATCATAACACCCTGTCGGGTGTCAGGATGTCTTGGATACCCCGCAATCGGAAGGTCCCTGGTATTTTTCATGGTAGCTCGCCAGGGTCCAAAATAATACGCCCGATATGCTGGTCAGATTAAAGTTGCATCGTCTATACCATGCTCATCCACTTTCGTCCAATCTTGTTTGTTGTACTACCAATATTCACCGAGAATAGGAAGGTTAGTTCCATGATCAGTAGTTGATACTACCGCGGAGATAAATTAAGAGCCGCAAAGGGTATCATTTGATCTATAGGGCTTATGCACATCATCATCCTAATGTTGTGTGTGTAGATGTACATTAGGCAAGAGAATTGGTGTCCCAAATGGAAGCTCTAACTTGGGTAGGATTCCCACAGGGCAAAGAACCTGCTCAAAAGAGAACATGCTGCGATTCTTGTATATTGCTTGCTCGTGGTAAAATATAGCTGGCTGCTGCACCAATCCTAGTCATCATCTGCGGGCTGAGTTTCTATGTGTCATAATTTGGAGATTTCCGCAGGGATCCCCACACGGTCCCTTGTATTTTTTATCATCCCATGTATTTTTTTTCCTATTCCATGTACTTTTTACAGACGCTCGAATGATGTAAAGGTCGAAACTTGTTCGCATATCATGACAGTCTAGAGTGTTTGCTTCTACTCCACTATGTTTCCTTATGCCATGCAATTTCTGCCACCTGTTTAAGAACGACTAAATTTTCTAGTTGATATGCTTAACTTAAGCACGCATAGGATTGAAATAGCAACAAACAGGCGTGTGTGAAGCTTCATTGGTACACGATTTCTGGCAGCCACATCGTATTCTTTTCAGGCTAAAATATTACATTCCACTTAAAATCCACCTCCCTGTATATTTGCAACGCCAAGATCTATTCAGCAGGCCTCTACCCAATCATCCAGCTCCATCTTTTTGATGACGGTAAAAAAGCCATCCGCCTGTATGCCAGAGCCATCACAAACTTTTGTTTTTTCCGCTGAACTAACCTTTGGTGCATCTTTTGGGTATTCGATATTGAATACGGGCTTACCATTGTCAATGAATGCCTGCCATGTGTCACACTCCTCGTACTGCACGCACTGCTCGTTGACAGCAAACTGCACATAGTCCAATACACGATCGATGATCTCGCCAGCATTCTTCAGACCAATCCCTAAACCCCGTCCGTGGGCCTCAGCCGACAACCACTGCATATAATCAATAGAGTCCTCTTCTGTTAGTTTGAGCCCGTTGTCATTGGAATAGCCATCAACGTTGTCGGGATCAACCGCATCGCATGATTGATTGACCGCCATATCCAAGCGTGATTGCATGATGGCGCGCACATTTGGGGAGGAAGTGTTAGCCCAATATTCGTTTGGCCAGTCAGGAAGCACCTTGCCATAATCGGAAGGAAGGAAGCGACTCGTGTCGGGACGGAAGTTCTCGATGGTCCCGGCTGAGAAATAACAAATTACTTTGTGGGATTGCGAATGTAAGGTACTGATTATCGAAGGGGTGGTATTGGCCGCAAGGAAGAGATCGATGTCATAGATTGTTGTATTCGGATAGATGTTGGCGGGATCGAGTGGCGTTAGTAACTCAATGTTCCATGTATTGGAAGCGTTGAGGTTTGGGGTCCAAAATGAGCCGTTGGTAGGAGGGAGCGGGTTTGATGGTGAGGTGGTAGGAGTGGGCTCTGGGGGCGAGGAATGGTGGTGTCGTAGACCGAATGTCAGGCCCAGAGCCAAGCCTATTGCTAGGAGAAAGAGGAATATTAAACCAAGAATAATGTTGCATTTCCTGGTGAAAATCTTGTGTGGATTAACAGGTTTCTGTTCTTTGGAAGCCATGAGTGGTGTGCTGACGGCGATCTCGCCGCTCGTGAGAGGTGACTTGAATACTCCTCCAGAGGACATGTCGTTTCTGGCAGTACTCCGATTCGACAGTACAGCCGTCAAGGCAGCTCAAATATCCCTGATGATGTAGTGAGAGCCTCGGAGAATAAACCTCTGTTTGGGACCCTGGAAAAGAAAAAAAAAACAAACAACAGATGATTATCTTGGCGGCGTGAAGTTTTTTTTTTTACGGCACTTCAATAGCGACGTTTTCGTTGCATGGCGTGTCATGATGAGATTCTCTTAGGCGATCCTATATAGTAAAATCCCCCAGTGAATCCTTAGGTAACCCCAAAAACGCCATCTCATTCAATACGCACAGCCTCCTTAAAGCTGCTGATCGAGTGAGAAAAGTAATCCCCTCCAGTTCGAAAACGAAATAACCTCGTAAAACTGCTTACAGTGCCTATGCATTTGTTGTCACCGAATTTTCAAGCTGAAAACCTACACTGCCATTCGCGGGTTACGGTGGTGTAATGATTTTTTTTGGGCTTGGAGTTACCCACCCTCTCCCGAAGCTCCAATAATGAAAAATGAGAATGGGATTCTCATGTCATGTACCTCGGGTTTCTCAATCCATAGGGTATAGCATAGGTGGCTCTTGGCGCACATTGACCCCCAACCATGCGGCGCCAAGCGTGCAAGCTCGCTAAGGGGTCGCCTTCCAGAAACAGAAGGGTTCTCCCGTTTTGGTGATAGGGTCAAAGGGCATATGTTTCAACTTTCAAGCGGCTTGAAAGTTGAACCCCGATTTAAAAAAGCGTTCCATTAAATTAGGTAGAATTTTAGCTTTGGCACTATTATGGATACATCGCATCGAACGCCTATTACAACAGTGCGAAAATACGCGAAGCCTTCCAGACACATTGGCCCCGTATGCCGAGTGGTATTATGGGTAATGAATACGACATTCCAGGGGCCGTGATCCATTTTATGGGACGATGTTAGTGTGCGATTTTGGATCGAAGCCTGGAAGAGCTGGAATGCTAGTGATGTAGCGTTCTGGGTACCAGGCAGTTCGAGCCGCTGAACCGCCAAGGGAAATCTGAGATTTTGGCCACATGGATCCATGCATACACGTAAAAATAAAAATAAACTTGGATAGATCTCCGAAGTCTAAGCGGGGGGTCTAATGACTCGTTTCTAGCTTGCAGTTTTCTTCTGCGTTTGTAAAAAAAAATCTCTGAACGCTGAATCATTGTGTATGCGCATTTAAATATTACAAATTTAATGAAACAGTTGCGGCGGCTCGTATCCAGAAATTGGTATCCGAATGAGACGGCAGAGAAAAGCGGTAGGCGCTTTGGCAAGCTAGGAGACTTTTTTTTTTTGCGGGGGATCGGTACGGATACGGTGTGATTGTGTGATTGTGGCATGCATGGTACAGAAGTACATGTTGTGTAATCCGAGCCATCCGGACCCATAAATTATTTCAAGGGTATGCAATAAACCTAATCTGGGAGGTGATATCGATATTTTGAATTTATTGACATGTCGTTCAAAGTGATGTACATCTTGGCTCACTGATCAAGCAGGAGATAACTCAAAATAATCGTAGCAGGGTCACATTCATGCTTAGGATAATGAAGAAAAGGCAAATTAGACGTAGAACAAATTAGATATATGATAGATGGAATTTGAAGCTTCCCATTGAGAAAGAATGGTTCAATATTTGACCGGTGATAATCCTACTTTAAGTATGTAGGAAGAGCACGAAACTTTTTGACCCAAGAACTGTGATAGCGTAACAACGCGTCCCGCTGATAAGAAGAGAAATTCGTCGACATAAGGCAAAAAATACTGGCAGTAAGTGCTCCTTCCCAGCTCCCCTTCTGGGACCAAACCATGATTATTCTTGCGTTATGCTGAGTGAGACTGGCGCGCTTAGCTGCTCGATATTGGAATTGGTGTGGTGAGAGTAAAGCTGACAGGTGCGCCAGACAAAGTGACCCACAATGTTGTAGGGTCGTTACCAACCTGCTCAACAGTGGCCCCCTTGGTATCGGTGACTGAACCTGGGATAGTGACCGGGAGCGGTGTTGAGCAAGTGTTGCCATTTGCAGAGAGTGTGAAGCCCGTGATCGATGAGCTAGTAGTATCAAATTGATATGACAAGCTAGCTCCACAAGAATCCCGTGTCATTCTATTGACAAACATGGCAGCAAGCTGATGACAGGTTAGAAAATGCACAGTTAACAGGAGCCTTGGGACTTACGTCGTCATGTTTGTAGGTGATGAGAGGCCAGTCAACCCTATACCCGGTCAGTACCGATGAAATTATCGCAGAAACTAAACTCACAATCGAACGAATTCTTGAGTCACCGTCTCAACCCATGCCATGAGCAGCGAAAGCTGTGCTGTCACACCATTGATAGTGTACGTTGCTGCTCCTGTGTAGCGCACTAAATCATCAATGGATTAGTGAGTGCTTTTTATGGTGGCCTTCTTGGATACCACATCAAGCGAATCGTGGAGAGAGGAAGAATGAACAGAAGGACGGGCCATGACTTACAATTGGCTTGATGGAACCTATTTCAGAAAATTAGCTAACATGCATAAGAGAAAAGCGGAATATAACACTAACATGTAGGCATCATGGTGAAGACCCAACAAATGTCTGACATTTGTCTGTTTCTCGACTGCAAGGAGAGTATTTATATCACCGGATCCGGCACTGGTGTTTATCCATTCCAACACGGTACAGTCAGGCGAATCGCACTAGCTTCTGTCAGATCTAGCCGTTCTACTTGATCAAGTCGAACTTACATTGTAGTAAATGTTGGTTGCCCATCTTGGAGTTATTTGAATACCATCATAGCCGTTGGCCGCAACTGTTGTGAACAAAGGCCAATGCTCATTATCCTGTGTTCACGTTAGCGAAACTCAGGTAGTCTTGTGTGGATGAAGGTTTGTGCAACAAATGGAAGAGGGTTTGCCGAAAACATTGCACGGAGCAACACTTACAGGGTTCAAGAGAGCTGCTCGAGTATTGTCTCCAACTGCATGTGTGATACCGCTGTCAGCCCAGGCTTTAAGCGCATCACCATTGTGAAGCCCTGTGATGGCTGGTGGAATAAGTCCCTTTGGACTGAACCTGTCTGCATTGGCAATTCCGGTGGCAGTAAGCCAGGCTTGATTCCATGTCATCTCTCTATATACATCGGCGTAAGTCGCATTGTTTTGATCCTCGTGTGTGAAAGTGTGGGAAATGTGTGCATAGGCATTAAGATTAGAAGGGGTGGTCCACCACGTGAGTAAAGAATCGTCGCTTAAGCATTCGGTGGTGTAATTGGGATAAAGAACCGACGTTTTGGGCCAGATATCGGTTCCGGTTCCAATGGGCTTGATCCACTCCAATGGTGTATCGATTTGTTCGCCATACTCAATGGGTCCAGGAGAACAGACCTGAATTCAAAAGTTAGTCTTGTTCATCTAGTGGGCTGAAAATGGAACGCAAACGAGACCGAAAAGTGAAGAGAATGAAGAGTCACATGATGAAAGGGATACATACACTTTCACTTGTCGCGATTTCATTAGCTGATTCGACATTTCCATTGCCATTATGTCCAACCTCAATGAACCAATTACTTCCAGCATTTAACTTAGAGTTGATCGAACTCATGAATGTAATATGCTGAGCCAAATCGGCCGTGCCAATGCGGTAAGTCGTCCCAGTAGGTGAATAAATATCTGACTCCAAGAACATGTCGTCAATCTGTGTGCCGAATAGTGCTCTTCTGTATCCAGTGTAAAGACTTCTTGTGCCCCAGTCGATCCAAGCATGTTGCAACCATACAGAAGTGACAGCCCAATCTGTAGCAAATGGAATGTAAAACACCATTTGTTCTCTACCATTGATATTGTTTATCACGCCTGCTGTACTTGCGGAAGTGAATTGGCCATCAGAAGAGGGTCCTAGTTGTAAAAACTCCTTTGCCAATGTTGAATTTGTAATTTGAGTAGGATAGTGGTATATGCCCATGGTACTCATGGTGGCACCGGTCTTGAGTCCCGCCTTAGGAAAGGCTGAGTTGTCGGAAATGGAAACAAGCTGCTCAACACCACTATTACAACAAGCTCCTAATGCCTCTGTACCAAATGCAGCAGATGGATAAGAATCAAGCCTGACCAGCCGAACGCGGAAGGCGGTTTGATAGTTGTAGATTGCTTGCCATTGGTCGGCCGTAAGTGCACTTTGATACCCGACGTCAGGGTAGGAGTAACTCAGTTCTGACATAACAACAATGAGTCCATAATTTCCTTGACTTTCTGAACTGTTCAAGCTTGGTAGTGCTATACCAGCTGCAGGAACGATTAAGGTTTCATATGGGATTCCTCGATCATTCAGCCCACTCCAAGCAGAGTATGCGGAGACTGAATCTCGTGCAATGACAAGGACTTTACTGCTGACAGTATCGACTGCATCAGTAGCAATAATCTCTGCTTTAGGGGGGTAGCAACAGTAGTGTTGGCAAGGACAGCTACCTCTCCAATGGATAGCGTAGCGAGAGGTGCGGCAGGAACTGTCGAGGTCATAATAGCCTGAGCGTTGGTAATCGCAACTGTTTCTGATTGAGGGAGATTATCCGCGTCAGCGGGATCTCGGCGATGAGCCCGATGGCCAAGAGCTGCATCTAGGAACAAGCTCAATGGGAGAATATGGGTAACGAGGTGGTACAATGATACCATCTTGAAAGTTTAAAGAAGGCCAATTAATAGAATTAAGTTTGGATCACAAAATTTTGTTTTAACGAGTGTTGTTTGGTATCAAAACGAGAGAAGAAAGAGAAACATTGATGGTGATGAATATCGTAAAACGAGAAGTGTACTTGTCCCGACTTAAGAAGTAAAATGAAATGAAGCAACAAGTTACCAAACACGTAAAACTCTCATCTCACTCATGAGTAAGTTACCGCATAGAAGAGACTATTGAATCTAGGCACGAATCCTGACGGCCAAGGACAACGTTACTTGCCACAGCGCCATAGGTTCGATCGCGCTTTCCACCAAGGCCTCGGACACGAGCTTTACGGCTACAGGTTGGACACGGGATCCAAAGCCGCGTATGGTTTTAGATGAACCTGATGAGGCGGAGAATATGCAAAAGAAATGAGTTAGGAAGGAAGATAGATGAAAAATCGAACAAGGATGTGTATTGAGACGTCCCAAAACACGAAATAGCCGACATGACAGCAGGAAGGGCTGAGCTCATCCAATCCACACGAAGGTTAATGGGGAGCTGAATGACACATGGTATCTGAAAGTTCTGGATATAGCAATCCGAACAGTATCGATGGTCAAGTGCTGGCCAAACGAGAGCCAGAATGTGGCTGCAGCAGCTATTGTCTTGGGAAATATTTGGAGGCCTATTCCATGACTTTCACTCCATCGTGTGTAAGCGACTAGGACTAGGAGGGTATAAACATTCATGGAGAAGAGAAAACTTGCTGGGGGCGGCAGTAAGCATGATGGTCCAATGGATACTTAGTGCGGTATGCAAGCAGGATGTTATATTAAAGTTGCGATGAGAGTGGTCCAACCATCCAAGCGGTGTCTCAAGGAAAAAAAAACAAGCTTTCGGAAGCCCTTGTAAAGGGACAGGCCCGATGAGGCTAAGATATAACTACCCCTTTTGGAACGAATGTAGATAAACACCGATATATATAGAACTTGACCTGGAAAGATTTAGCAGATGTTCATGTACGGAGTAAACGACCAAAGTCTTGGCCCCGAAGTAACTCCAAGGGAAATTTATATGATGTGGGGCGCTAGTACTATTTTCGACATTATTAAGTAAAAAGATTTTCCGATCCCGAAGTCCGACCCAAATACCCCTCCCCTTCATCTCCGGTGGGCGACACGAGCCATTGTCGCAGTCGTAGGCGTAACCAGTTCCTCCATCGTACAAGTCTTTTCATCTATTCCACCCCAGACGAATGCTACAGTAAGTAAAGTAGTAAGAGTAGTAAGTAGACTGACTACAGTAAGTAAAGTACTAGGTAAAGTACCAAGTAGAGTGCTAATCCTAAGTAGCCCACCGACTCCACCGATCCGCCGAGTCTACCACAGCTAGGTCCACCTGAAACGAAACCGTCACAAGCTTTGTTCGCTCTTCGTCTGGAAAAGGCGTGAAAAGGCGTGTGAGAGGCTGGACTATCCCTTAGCCTTCCAACCACGGCACCCCATAATTCCAAAAACCATCTCAACTCACAGTTGCACCACATCCCTAGTCGCCACATGCCCAATGCATCCTCCCATAGCAAAAACGCATCGTGCACTATACGAAGCTGAACCTTGAGTCAATATGCTCAATATATGCGGAATTTGACAATTGTTCTGTCAAACATTGATCTCTCGGGTATCGAATGTTCTAACATCCTTCTGTGGCGTACGATGTGTACTCTCCGTGCTGACAATGTGCGCATGGCATCATCATCCAACGATCTGCAGCTACCAGGCATTTCTTCCGAAATTCAATATTTGCTTTCTTTTCCGTGTATTTTGGTCTTTCCATCCCACCTGCGGTGCAGGGCCACGTGTTTATGGATTTGGGGTTCAAAGTATCAATTTCTGCTAGCCGTCACCCGTATCTGCAAACTACGTTACCAGGCGGAATGCCTTGGTACAGAGGAACTTAGAGGGCGACTGTAACGAACGATTTTGACAGTTTCCGGATACGGGTTGCCAAGCATTTAAAATCAGGCGTAGTCGCGAGAACAGAAACTCGCAAATAATCCTATTCCTGGATACTACTACCCGCACTATAGAGCATGGGCTGAAAAGGCCTACCTGGTAAGTATCTACGAGTAAGTAACATTGGTAGCTACCTAGACCTACTTGGGGGGTGCCCAATCTCTGTATCCTCGGCGCTGTCTACCGCCCACACCATCTTAATGCAAATCTTGTCGTAGATCTAACTTTTATTATGACGGATGTGCTCCACCGCAACTTCTTCTGATGGTTTCTCTCCTTGACTTGTAACGTTTACTTTCACTTACCACATGTTATTCGTTGCCGTTCACTTTCGTTCTTTCTGAAGAACTTCTCGTTCTTCGGCCTTCATATCATCTATGGCTCAATACACAGGCCTTGAAGCTGCCTCTTGGGAGGACTTAACAAAATATTGGTGGCAGTTTGTGAGCTTTCCAATACGTCTGGCTGTTTCCCCTGTTAATTTTTAAACAGATTCTTGTTGCATTTATCCTTGCTTCTGTTGGTCTTGGCTTGAGCTTCATAGCTTATCTCGCACTACAGAGTTCAATAAAGGGTTATCGAGTAAGTAAAATAGCAAAGGCTATCTTCATACCTTATCGCAGACTCTATAGTCTTATATGATAAGACTTCATAGCTGTCGACATCTATAGCTAACGTTCTTCTGTATGTAGAAATGGAAATCTGCACAACAATCTGTCCCTGCGTCCATCAAGAAGTATCTTGTCAAGACTGTCTCTGTACTATCACATTATAAAGTCGTCGCTGTCGAGAAGAAGCCCGAAAGCTTTGGAGTATACTTAGGCGGGTTCAATCATACGCCAACAAGTGAAGATTTGCAGGTGTTGGCGCAATGGGACCTTCTTGTTGTCGATGCCTTTCAGGAGAATGTAATTCATGTTCTTTCATCTGGGCTTTACTATAAACCGCCACAGGTCCTAGCAAGACTTGATATAAGCCTTGTTGTGCCGCAGCAATGCAAAGATTCAGCGGCGCTCGAAGGTGCCGTTGCCTGGATCACTAAGCTGCTAGCTTCATCAACAGCGTCCGGTAGTGATTGCCGTTTTTCTGGAATTCTAATTAGCAACTGGCACGATCAACTGTCAAGTCCAATGATCGTCGAATTCATTACCTTCATTCATAAACTTGGATTCCAGACCTATCTCGAAACATCATCTCCTGGATTCTTACGTGATCCTAAATTAGCAGAACTGAATGAAGTAGCTGGGCTGATAATAAGAAATGGCACAATATCATCAAATGGGGACGAACGGGATGCGTTTCAGATGCAGGAGATGAGGCCCACCATTAAAGCTTTTGTTTCCCAAGCATGCCTCCGGCCATTCGTTGTCTGCTTATGGGAGACTTTGGATGATGGGGTAAATCCGACAAACGCCGTTGTTAGAAGATCCTACCAATGGTCAAAGTTCTACAGCGCGCTATCACCATGGATCGGTTCAAGCTCTGATTTAACTTCAACAGCTCATGGCATAGACCAGAAGGAGCCGTTGGGAGCCTTTTCATGGCTCAAAGAGCCTGGAGTCATGGAGGCACATAAAAAGTGGCGTCTAAACCATACTGTAAGTGCATCATCTAACACAGCACTCCATCTTTGTTCACGAAACAAAAAATTCACTCCTTGATTATCTACACGAAAGCTTACTGACGCTGGTTAAGATTGCCAATGAATATGTACCGGAAATGTCGAATCTAGCCGAGAACATTCTTGGGGCGCTCTCCATCGAAGTCGATCTCCAGCCATCGGGAAAATCGAACCAGCTATCATTTGTCGATGTAGATCTTCACATGCCCTCGGCTACTTCGCAAGCGCCTTTGGACCTGGCGAGAAATTCATCTGATTGTGACCTACCGGGGTTTTCAAGCAGATCTCTCACACCGGCAGACTCGCTTTCATCCATTCACGCACAGAACCACAGATTCTCCGATGGTCCATATTCGTATCTCAATCAAACGCCTGGGAATCCCATATCAACGTCTCCCGGTGGGTCATCTAATGACTTCCTCGGATGCTTTCCACTTGGAGTTCATGCCTCGAGGAAATCCTTTGACGAAATCCTCCTATCACAAAGAAAACTCAGATCCCTTGATCTTCTTGACCCGATCGAAAACACTGTATTGAAAGAAATTGGTGGCAAATTAAATCAATTTTGTAATCAGCCAGGGATAGTGGAGCTTTCAACATGGCATGCAGCGATACAAGAACTCGCGAATCAACTTTGTGGCTTAGCTGATGATTCTGCCACCACAGACTTGATCAGAGTGTACAAGGGCCTTGATTCGGGATTGCAATACCAGGGTGAAAGCCGTTACTGGGCAGTATTTGGGTTTGAAGAACGGGCCAAGCTTGACATTTTCATGTCAAGGAATGTTCAAGATCTCAGTGGAACAATCTTGCATACATTCTTATCAAGTCGTGGCTGTCCTCGCCACGAATCGTTTGAGGCAGAGAAAGGATTTTGGCAGTGGTTAACACATTCAGACTCATACCTACCTCCACGATTGCTCAATGACATAAGCTCTCTTTCACCATCAGAGCTACTTAGATTTCTCCAGACATTACAGTTATCATCAATCAAGGGTAACGGAGATTTGATCGACTCGATAATATTTGCATGCGAAAGAGAATTACTAGATTCCACAGACTTTACCCAGATGAAAGATGCATGTTCTGTTGGTTATCTAGGGAATCAAAAATCTCCCCAAGATCTCATAGCAATAAGATCGAAATGGCACGTGGACAATAACTCACAGCATCCTTCTGAGGAGAATTCTCTCTACGTCTTCAATCAAATCAATGATTCAATCACTATTGTATTGAAAGAAAGAAGGTTGAATACACTTCAGGCTATTACGAAGGCCCTGATTGAAATCATGGAAGCGAAAAAGATTGACGCACGCATTGACATTATTTGTCTTGCTTTATTTTCTGTTTTTCGGAAGCACGCGTTTGACGAGGCATATGTTGAAGTTACTGATAGAAACACCTTGTTCAATGATCAGAGCGATCAAGCGGCTGCCTTTGCGGAGCTTTTTGCAACAGGAGCTCGATGCGAGTCTTACTTCGACATGACTCCTAGTTGTTTCGGTAAATTACTTTCGGATCGGTATCGGGCTTGTCATCACCAACCTGGCCGGGAGCCTCCCATTTGGACTGAAGCCGATCCTTCAACTCCCTCAGCTTATGCAGCTGCAAAGATCGATATCGGAGATTTTAAAGCCAAGGGTCTTTCTGGAACAATGAGATTTACTTTCTTGAGTGTTTTCGCAATTCCAGCACTTTTGGATATTTTGCTGTTAACAAGCACTGGTAAAGGTCTCTACTTGAGTGGGAATATGAGCCGCACAGCTCAGCATTCTGCTACTTTAGCTTTGATGATTTCCCTTTTAATATCAGGCATTTGTGGCACATGGATAACATGTGGTGGCTCTTACTACCTCATTTCGATGGCCTTCTCTGCAATGAACCAATTCATAGCGACGAGGCTCGTTGGCGGTATTGCTTTCTCACTTGCAGTTGGCTTGCTTGGCTTGATCGGTCTTGGTATCAAAGATGGTATCGTTGCAGGACTAGTATTCTTTTTGTACTTGTTTGCACTAAGCACCTATTTGATCCTGCTCGCGACTCTGGCCAATTTTTCTTACCCGGGTACTACTTTTCAATCCGGACGTCCTGTTATCCTCATGATTATCCCTGTCTTATTTATTTCACCAATTACGACAATTTTTGTTCCTGGTTATGATATTTATATCTATTTGACTGTCTTGTATGTCTTTATAATTCTTCTCGCTATAGGAACTCGACACACAGCATCAAAATGGACTACATGGCATCAAAATATTGAGAAGATCAGTGACAAGGAGTTGAAAGAATGGTATATCAAGACTCACAAAGACGGCGATGACCGTGCATTCGATGGAATGACCGATCCGGCGGCCTTGAAAATTTCAAGAACTGCAATGATCGCGGCAATAAAAGAAGTACGAAGTGGCTTTCGACATAACTGTCAAGATCCAACCGTCAAATCATTAGTGGACAGCTATGACGCAACAATATTCCTATTGAAATGGTACTCGGGGTACTCAGGAACGCCACTACCAATGCCATATTCATCAACTTGGAACATGCAAATCAAGGTTGCCCTGGATACTCTCAAGCAAATGCAAACAGGTCTCAGGTTGCATAATGCTTTTATACATTGGCGTCAGGCTGGTGATGAGGTGAGTCTAATTTTTCTTCACCATATAATTAGTAAATTGCGAAATCGAAAACTAAAATAATACAGGTTGGATGTAGTCTTCTCTACTTTATCGTAGCACTTCTCGACAAATGGAACTCACTTCTTGCCGGTGGACGTCTTCTCGGGCTATCGGCGCAGAACACAAAATACCGGATGCCTGTTGGCTTTGCTTTGGCTTATTACCTAATTGGTGCAGTTCTTCTGGATCTCAATGCCGCAAAGCTTCATACCATGACAGCAGAAAGTCAGAACATGCTGATTGGCGATGTCTCTTCAATTCCAGACGCAGTCGATGCAGGTGTCAAGGCACGGAGACACCTTTATTGGAGTATGTTGGGACGGTACTCATTATTTCATGTTTGGAGTTTAGCTGTAGCCTCTAGTCTTCTCTGGGTATTTGACAGCACAGAGGCTTCAACCCTTCTTTTTATTGCCTATGTTGGAGCTTATACAGGTAAGTACTATCTCCATGATTTGAAACGTTTGTTAACAAGCATCCACAGGTTTACTATTCTATCAGGTACATTTCCTTGACAAGAACCTTGACAAAAATTCACAAATTTACATCAGCTAACTCTCATCTAGTACACAAAGATTTTTGCGGGCCCTCGAAGTCTCAAACCTCTTCTCATAGCGACTTGCGTTGGTCTTCCCTCTGGACAAATACTCAGACACTTTCTTCCCCAATTCGAGTACTGTGATGTGGTCGCACTTGCGGCAGCAACATGGACTGCAGCATTCCTATCTCTATATTACGCAGGTATTAGAGCAAAACCAGTCGATACGATGGACTCCGAAGGTCGCATTTGGAATAAGATATCGCAAGATAGATCATTCCACGAATTCACAAGTCCAGGTCGTGAATTGTTACTATCTCAGGACGAGCTTCGTATGACCTTCGAGAATCTGGATTCCCTTCACGACGACGAAAAATATGAAGTTGATCCTATGACACATCCCGGTGTGGAAATCAAGTCGATTCTACATCATGCTATCGGAATATTCGAAGAGATCAAGGGCAGCTCGGTTGATTCAATTCCAAATTTTGCTCTGAGCGCATTTCCGGAAGTAAAAGCATTATTGGATGAGGCCATCACAGCTTTTGAAAGTGGAAAAATTGTGGTCGAATGCGTCTCTATGTCTATGTTCTCTGATGAATTCAAGGACCTAAAAGCAATTGGCTGTGATTCTAATGATTTAATGAGGGTCATCATTGGTTGCGAAACAATGGATGCGATGGAGCAGCATTCAAGCATCAGTATTTTCTGTCAGACGTAAGTGCCATTTCTCGTGTTGCCTCCACTAGTGTCAGATCCCATATTGGAGTCATTCTACTGCCCGATAATGTTTGGTGCTAACCTGCAACAGGGCTGCCGAAATACTGCTTCACATTGCAGCTGAAACTTTTCACGGTATTTCGCACGAAGACGCTATACTCTTAGAATCATTGCTCTCTTCTGTTTCACCGTCAGGCCTATTGGAGAAGACCCTTGTGCCTCAGGGACTACGGAATTTCTTGAATTTCTCAAAACCCTCGAGAGCCCATGCAGAAAGTATTGCATCCTGTTTTGATGACGAGATTCTTAGACATACAGCTCTCGGATGCAATCCAAACATTGATTGGGAAGGTCTTCCTACAGAGATTCGAGAACTCATTCTCGACAGATGCACTGGGCAGGTGGATGCATTGACAACTGACCAGCATGGTTGGGTACGAACGAACAAGCTCAACGGCTTGTCCATCGCCACTTTCTTAGCTCGACGCAATTTTGGTGCCTTTGTTGCCACTGAAAAGAAACGATATACACTAGAATTTGCGAAGACTGCTCCAGTAGAGAGGTCCGATAAGCATGAAAAGTCTAACATAATGAAGTTATTTGGAAAGACACAAACACGGAGTGGGGTGTCAAAAATACTCACACGACAGCTGAAATCTCCATTCAGTACAGTTTATCATACAATTGGGCATTGTTTGAAGTTATTCGCAATAGCATTTGTCGCGGAACCGGAATTGCAAAGAGAGCTTGACCATACCATGAAGTCAACTCCAAAGTACATACGATTGGTTGTCATGTTCTTTGTGACTGGAATATGGTCATACACGCATTTTTTGCAGGATCTTTTGATGCCAATATTCTTGCTCCATGGTAGAAAGAATGTAGATACTCTCTGGAAACAGATACGTGGGACAACAGTATCATTAAAGCGTCAGAGGATAATGATAGAGAGCACTGGAGGGTCTTCGACAGCATTTGTTCGAGTCCCAGATACCGCCAGCATTACTGGTAGCCGTATCGTCAACAACGGTAGGGAAGATGCTGGAGCTATACAACAGTCATTACTCGGCGATGGTGTCTGCGAGCTCCGTCAGTATGGTGGCGTCCTGAAACAAGAGCCAGCCGACTCAGCCAAGCTTGAGCGCATTAGTATTTATAGCAAGGATCTCCTTCTTTTACGCCGAGAAGACTATGTCAAAGGCGCGAAAGCAAACGTTTACGAATATGAGTACGACTTGGAAAACATTCAGAAACAGACAATCATGACAACACGTCGTCGCTATCCAATTTCGCGACGATGTGTGGAAGGGAATAACCAATTTGAACAAGTGTTGTTCAATAAGCAAGGTCTTGTTCAAAGTGGATCCTACATTCTTGATGGAAATCTCGTACGCTTCCATTGTCATTATAGACAGAACAGCAATTTTGATGATGAGTTGTTGAGAGCAGAGTTTGTATTGCCGCATATGTTTTGCATGGTTTCATGGGCAGCTCCTCCCGTAAAACGTCAAGACAAGCTGGACACATGGATACCCCATTCACAAGTTATTGAGGCTACCTTTGTCATCGGCCCCGATGTATATGAGGCACAATGGTCATACGATCATAAATATCATCCGACCATATACACAACATTGAATGGCGAGCCTGTCGACACACCGGCACTGATAGAATGGGATCATCTCGGAATCCTCAAAAAACCCACGAACTTCGCATTTCGGCATGATGATCACATGATTGGCTTCAAATCATTACGTTCACATGCTCTGCCCAGGTGGCTGGGTATGAATACCCATCAAAATCCAGTCTCCACTTCGAAAGCTAGGTCGAGGCTATGGCAAGCATGGAAAAACAATTCGGCATTTGATGGTGTAATCATGAGATGGCTTGACGAAAGACTTCTTCGACGGGAACCAATGATGCGCCCATATTTTCGAAGACGTGATCACGGCAACCTCAAGTCGGCAGAAGAATATTTGCATGAGAACGCAGACGCGATCATGGCCGTTATCGATCTCGATAAATCAATTTCGGGCTGGGCGCCACTTGCATTTCAGATTGCAGACTTGTACGCATTTGGACAGGGAGGTTCTGCCAATGCTCGCACTAGGTCTGCTCCAGATTTCAAAAGCGATGAGCTTCATGTTCTTGCCACAGACTCCGGAACTTGGCCCAATGAAGGAGGGGGAGTGTCTGCATGCCGAAGAGACATGGTGAACAATCTTAAGGCGGCGAAGTGGTATATGATCTCAGAATCTGCGAATGATTTTGGAGTGCCTAAACATCAAACACAAGAGAACGTGCAAACACTAAAAGTCATTCCAATTTGGGGACTCGATTTCATGACACCGACCCATGGAATTTTCAGAGATCGATTAGATTCAGAGGTCGCTCATGCTGTCAGATATGCGACAAAACTGGACATCCAGAAGAATTTTGTCCCGATTCTCAAAGCTCTGGTGAAAGGGGCTAGAACGAGTCAATATTCGAACAGTGACATTCTCCAATCAACCCGAGCTTTAGTCAACCTAAACGCGTATTTCTCCCAAGGAAAACATTGGTCGGGTGTTTGGAACAGTAGAATCGTGAAGAATGCCTGGCGGAATCTATGGATCTCACAAGATCTTGTGAGTCCAACACCTTCAGAGGGTTGGTTTCAGACTGAGATACCCACAATAGCTCAACTTGACGCCGCACTCGATCTTTGGCTTCGCTACTTGTTCATATTCTCCCTTCCCATGCCTGAGAAGATTCCGGCAATTTTCCAAGCGTCACATCATTCCGTCAGTGCTTCGTACGGAATTGTGTGCAAGATTACCAGAGGAAGCACATTGCAAATCTGGGATCACGCTATTAGTTGGCGCGAAGTAAATCTCTACCTGTCTTCAGATCTTTGTTCTCTACCACCGTTTGTCAGAAACTCGTTACTCGGTCTTATGAAGCTCACCAGTCAATTGACACTTCACCACGCCGATGTCATTCTACCTTGCGCTGACTTCTTCAATCCTGGATGGGAAGTTGAAATTGGATCACAACAAGGAAAACTCGAGCACCGAAACATTTTCAAGCGCAAGATTGATCCTGTCGTTAATGGTATCCCACCTGCAGATATATCAAAATTCAGTCCAATCAAGGAGACAACTTCGCCTTTGCCAACAGTCACCATGCTTTCTCATGTTTGGTATGCGAAAGACATCAAGACTGCTATTTTAGCTGCTGATATCATTGTGAATGTATGGGGATTCAAAGACTACCGCCTCGATATCTACGGCGCAATCGACAAAGCACCACAATACTCAACAGACTGTTTCGAAATTTTAGCCTCCAAATCCTTACCAGGCTATGTCAATTTGTGCGGCACTGCAAGCCCAACTGATGTGCTCAAGAAAACTTGGGTCTTTCTCAATTCTTCTATCTCTGAGGGGCTACCCTTGGCATTGGGAGAAGCGGCTTTGACTGGCGCGCCTGTTGTATGTACAGATGTTGGGGCGTCTCTTCGGGTGCTTACAGATCCTAATACTGGCGACTGCTTCAGCGCTGTGGTTGCCCCCAATGACGCACAAAGTCTTGCAAGAGCGCAGATCAATATGCTTGCTCTTCTTGACGAATGGGCTCCTTATGCGAATGACCCTCAAGGTTACAAGCCTCCTTCTATCATCGATAAGCCTTCCGCAGAAGAAGTTGCGATTATTACAAAGCGAATGTATGAGAAGAAGAGCGAACTTCGAGCCCTTGGAATGCGAAGTCGAGAAATTGTTCAGAAATCATTCGGAGGTAACAGATATCTCAGAGAGCATGAGCAGATGCTCTGGATTGGAAAGTCTCGCCACGACATGAAATTCCCCTCGAAGCCACCAAGACCCACATTAAGACCTGCATTGCCATCAGTTCCAGTAGCAAGTAATATGTGGGGACAAGCATCTGTACCTTCTCTCCAGGGTCCACCTCTTCGACCATCCATCTTCCGGGGATCCAGTCCTAGCATCATGGCACGATCCATGCAAGCAGCTTCGACCGTGGTTCCATCCCCCGCTCTCGAAAGACCTACGTCTCACATGGGTTACGGCAGTGGTATCAAGGGCTATCAAAATATCAATGATTACTTCGCTGGCTATCGAACTGGCGATAGCAATGTCTCTACTCCCGATCTCCAATTCCTCACGCCTCCTGGTATCCATACACCCGGTGGCAATTCTATTAGAAGCCAGTCGCCGATGAGGAAAGGGGCATCCGCACGTCTTACGATGCTCTCTAGGGGCAGCACTAGTTATGATACTAGATCTGAGAGTTCCTCATTAATCGTACCCTCTAAACGATTACCTGGAGAGGATACATTCCTTCGTGATCTAGACACCGCTCTCGGGCGCGTGTAATTTTCTTTTTTTCTGTCAATGTTTATCTAGCGCATCATACCATGCATGGCTTATTTTTTCTTTCCGAAAATTGTTTCTTCTTCATATACCTCACATTGCATTTTCACACAGATTGTGATTAAAAGTTTCTCGGGTCATTCAGGTTCAAAATTCACGGTACATCGGTTTCTTTATGGGTATATTTCTTCTCTTGTATCGATCTCTCACATTCATTTGGTAGAATCATGTTTATATATCTATTTTAATTGTCCATAAGGGTGGAGTTCTATGTTAATTGTCAGAGGCAAAGAGATCATCATACAGAGAAACAAATGGGCATATTTGGCATTATATAGTGTTTTAGATCTTCTTAATACATAATGAATCTTTACATCACATTCATGACAGTTTGCAAGCTCGAGAGCCATTGGTAGAAATTTATGTGAATTCTTGATGACTAAACGACAAGAGACGATCTGCTTACCCTTTTCGGAATCATGCAATTGTTGAGGGCCTTGCTATCTTTACATGATTTAGCCAGTTATGCTACTTTGAGTCTACTCAATGCAACACTTTTGGTATTGGGGCTGAGCACCAACGGCAGGTAGCTAGAATAAGGAAGCAATTCATCAATGAATATGAGCATGGTTCGAGTCAAGTCTACAGCCATGTAAAACGATCAAAAGCTAACATATAAGTCCACCACTTTCATCTCATCACCTCTATCCTGTACTCCTGTTTTCTTCTCATTCCTTCTCTTGAAGAAAAGTCTTCAGATTACTACTTCATTTCTCTTACTACAACCATTTTAAACAACAACCTCTCTCTCACTTAATAATTCACTACCATTCAAACCGCAGAAGAAACTCCCTCACTAGCCATGGTCCTCACGTCAGAACCCAGAGCACTATCTCACTACAACTACGATCCATCATTCTCAGCCGCCATCGTAGTCGGCATACTCTATTCCCTAGCATTCTTCGTTACTTTCTTCCAATGGCTCCGATACAATGCCGGGGTATGGGCTATCATGGTTTTTGCTACTGGCAGTAAGTATTTCTCTTCTTTTCTGAACCCTGTATCTCTGAGTTCGCGCTAAGATATCTTTGCAGTGGAAGGAGCAGGTTATATTATCCGAGCAATCTCCTCGAAACATGTTACCGAGAAATCGATATATGTAGCGCAAACTGCACTTATAGTACTATCACCTGTTCTCATGGCCGCTGCTTGCTATATCATTTTTGTGAGTCCAAGCTCTTTCCAAGCGGAGCTGTTCTGAAACCATTACGACGTCGCTAACGGTATGAACATCAGGGCAGAATAATCTACCACGTTGTCCCGAAGGAAGCACGAAGCACCAAGCTCTTCTGGATCCCCCCTCGGTTCATAACTCCTATTTTCGTAGTCTGCGACATCGGTGAGTTCCCCATAGTTCACCCCCCCAACTTCATGTATCAATCACCAACAAACACCCTTAAGTTGCGCTTCTCCTTCAACTAATTGGTGTCGTGCGCATCACATCTATCGATATCGCCTCTACCGACGCACAATCCAAGCTGACTCAAGGGAAAAATATTGCTCTGGTTGGAGTCGCAATCCAGATGGCATGTTTTGGACTTTTTTCCATCATCGCTATTCGATTCAATTTCACATCTCGACGCTTTACATCGGAGTTTCAACAGCGCATTACTCTTCCGGAAAATAGCGAGAGCAAGAATGAGAAATATGTGATAGTCGATGGAGCAGAGAAGAAGCTCAAGCCGAATTGGCAGGCGCTATTACATGTGGTCAATATCACTTGCGTGTTGATTTTGATCAGGAGTATTTTTCGCATGGTGGATTTTGCGCTAGGGAGAACGGGGTATACTGAGGAACATGAGTGGTGGTGAGTGTCTATTCTTTCAATCTCTTTCAGGTGGATGCCGAATAAAGGGAGTAGAGATTAGCTAAACGATGAGAAAACAGTGTATATGTTTTTGATGCGCTTCCTATTTTCCCATGCGTGGCACTCTTCAACTATTGGCACCCGGCAAAACACCTCCCATACATGCAATGGAGATTGCCAGAGCATGCCAGATAAATCAATGGCAACTCGAAATCATGATTGGAAGGTATTGATTGGCGAAGTCTTTCAAGGGGTAATCGGTTTTGATTTGTGGGAGAATGCAGATGGTAAAGCCAACTGCGTGTTAGCCGTGTGGGATTTTCTTATTTCTTAATTTCATTTGATATAATCTGTTGAAATGCTTGTAAGTTTACTTAGCTGTGCGCTTGACAACATTTATTCTTATCGCTCGTCATCATTAGAGGGTACCTCTTAATTTCCAATACAGAAAAACACCACTTATAGAACTGTAGTCGATGCATTGATCAGAGGACGGAACCGACTCTCATGCTCACCCCATGTCGCAACCGACATGGCGAATTGGTTACCCTTTCAGGAATAGTGCTTATGTACGCAAATACTATCATATACTCTTAATCGCGGTCAGCTCTTTGAACTTTACAAAATACTATAGACAAAATGTTTCAATAAATTTATGATTTTACCAAAAATCTGCATTTCCCAACAGTCAAATGGCATATGGGGAGGGAGGTATTTGCGCGATATACATATCCACTAAGCTGCCTACTTGCAGATTTCATCCACTCACTGCCGAATAGGAGCTGGTGCTTTCTCGTGACGAACACGATTCGTAAACCAGTTTGGGACTGGCTTTCACAATCCGTTGATTGTACAAACCACCACCATGGTTTTTTGCGGAAAGCCAAGCAAGGCATGTTTATGCTGCCGAAAGAGAAGAATAAAAGTTCGATCATTCCACCCCAATCAATACCCCTGGTACTAAAATTCTCCTAGTGTGACCAGAAGTTACCAGCTTGTACACAATGTATACGAGTGGGCAAGATTTGTCCAGGGTACCGAGATCAGCTAGAACTTTGCTTCCGGGATGAGAATGAAAGGACCTTGCGAAAAGCTAATTCCGTAAACAATACATCTATTGTGAGAGCTAAAAGTTCTCCTCGCGATGGAAATTTCAAGGTTTCATCTCCTACTACACGACTACCAACCAGAGCCGCAGTCTCTATAACAGAATCCGAATCTAGAAACCCTCCCATATCGAACTTGCCTGTAACAAAAAACTGGTGTCCTTTGGACGACAAGGGAATAACTTTCTTTCTCACGTATTATATGACGGTTCCACTAGAACGCATACATAACTGGGTTGGTCTAATGCCAACCAGGTCTGTTAAATCGTTAGTGCAAAGAAGAACGTTAGAAGCAGTTTCTTCAGTGGGACTGGCTGGACTATCAAACGCCACCAAGAATCCCATTTTAATGGAGATTGCAAGAAAGAAGCATTCCGATACTGTAAATATTGTGATTCGGGAACTTGGAGATATTGTGAATGCAAATATTGAGGGACTCTTACAGAAAGTTGTGATGTTAATTATCTTTGAGGTGAGTCTCGCCATTCACGAACCACGAAACAACTCTAACAACTTAGTTGATAAACACTGCACCCCGTGAATCACATTCACTTTCTGTGCATTTCAACGGTGCTTTAAGTCTATTGAAAACACTAGCTTTGAGAAATCAAGAGGAAAACAAACCGACCACGAAACTCCAATTGCAATTCTTTTTTGCTGCACACATCAAATACTTTGAGGAGGACAACCTCCCCTCGACGCAACTAATCGACTTTTCCAAGCTTATTTTGAAGAACAAGCGAACGCAAGATGCGACTGCTTCTGCGGTGATTGAAATTGTTATTCGATTCATCAATCTTCATGCATCCATCAGGGCGAAAGCATTCACAGATCCAGCTGAAATTGTTTCGGCAGTAGCTTTCCTGGATGGCGAATTGGAGCGTTGGGAAGCAAATCTCCCTCTTGACTGGAATTTTACTGTACGAAGCAGAGACTTGCCAGACGGGAGTTCTTTCAACGGGAAATGTCATGAATATTGTGATGTCTGGATTTCGCGAATGTTCAATCACTATCGATGGATGAGAATATTAATAAATGAACTTCTTCTCCAGCATCTGAATAGGATGGCATACCTTACGTCTGAACATTTGATTCAAAAGATGAAAGCATTAAAAATAATCAACAGGATGGCAACAGATATTTGCACTAGCATCTCCAGTTATTTTGACCATACCACACTAGTGGAACGTCCAACATTGTTACCTCGAATGAGCGGCATACCAGTGTTTTTGATGATTTGGCCATTGTTTATCGCTGGTGGAGGAATTGGTGTACCGCAGCATTTGTACAACTGGGTTCTCGGTCGATTGGATATTATCAACAAACAGTTAGGCGTTTTATCCGCGCAGACAATGATGGAGCGGACCAAGATACGCCGACAGAGGTGGATTCGTGCAGATATGAAAGCATCACGCACAACATGCAATGATACGTTATTTCCCCTGATCCTTGAAACTGGCTGCGAGATGCAGATGGAGATGGAACCATTGGACTGAGCAAAGACGATCACAACATGTTTGGGGAAGAGATCCGGAAAATGCGGATTGTGGTATCTTAGACCTTAGTTATTGATACCCCAGAAGAGTTAACGTGCAGACTCACGCGGGATAGGATTATACTCTGGAGTATCTCTTTCTGCAAGATAACAAAGAACAAAACGCCTGTTCGTGGACTATTTTATTTGTTGACCGCCGAAGATCTTCAAAGTAGATCGATGGAATGGAATCCCGAGTAAGATTGCTTGCTCGCTCGGACTTATCCGATATGGATTGGATCTACACGTGATTTTAGATGGGATACGTACCTACTTGTTCGGCATTTCTATTGTTTCTAGTCCCAGGGGTTTGAGAGAAAGAGGTTTGTCTTTGGCTTGCTGAAGATACTACCTTGGTACTTAACTAGGTAGTAGATCTGACTCGTGGTGTCTGATTTGTCTGATTTGTCTGATTTGTCTAATTATGGTCCGTGACCTTCTCCACAAACATTTCGTGCATCTTCACAAGAAATCTCCGTTCGCTCAGACGCTTTTACGAACACTTTAAAAATACGTCGTGAAATCCAAACTGAATGTAATTGTTCGTTTTGCTTCATTCTTGTACCTTGTTGTACGTCGCTTTCCCCTCATTCTTTGGCTCAGTGTGCTTGCTCGTTGAACTAGTAGCTCTTATCGCCAATATCTACAACGTTACTTTATCCGCTACTCAATAATGACACTGGAGAAACATGCAGCTACAAGTATACTAGGTTCATATACTTGACCTAACACGTATAGGGAAGCTCATATAGCCGGCGCATATGATCAACATTGCTCTAGAACAACTATCATCATACTATCAAATTCCCCGCATAAAATGCGCTTATCCGAGAGTCAAATGCCAATGGAGGCCTTCGACATGACTTAACGTTGGTGCATGTGCGTCTACTATCACGCAGAACACGCCAAAAACAATTCGGTAGGGGAAGAAATCAATGCACATATTCAATATATATTCAAGATTTTTCTGGCCGGTGACAGGATCTTCGGGACTTGAGCTTTTTGGTGTTCAATCCGAGTGTTCCTTGCAGATTTATCCTCATGTGAACCATTAGGTTCATGGAGTTACAAATTTTGTACTCCTACGTTGTGTGATCTGCTATATTTAAGAAAACGTTGAAATCCCTCAAGTTTACACTTTCTTTTCTATCTAGATTCTTCTAGTCTTCCTCTCTAGACTCAGATCTCCTCGAGGCACCCGAGTAGTAGCTCGCTGGATTCACTATTCCGTTACCCCTCTTTGTCATCATCATTGAGATTCCATAGTGATTCACCAATTCCCTTGAAGACTAGTGTTGCAGGTAATTTCGTTTGGATCCATTTGAACCTTCGTTCCACATAGCCTCCTCCTGCTCTGTCTTTCTGCCAAACTCGAGTTTCAATTCCAGAATTCCTATAAAGACAAGCAATTCGTTCGTTTACCTCATCTTCTTTGCAAATATTGCAACGTAAGGTAAGCTGCCAAAAGCAAATAACCCTATGGAATGCTAATCTCAAATAGGTTCGTAACTTCCCATAGATAGTTCTTGGGTTTAATATTACAATGCGTTTTATTTCTACAACCGCGCCTGCGTTGGCATCTCTATGCCTAACTACTTTGGCTATACCTCATGGTCCTCAGTCTGAAAAAAGACAAATCTATGGCAGCTCAGCAAAATCTGCTGCAGATCGACAGGCTGCTGTCAAAGAGGCATTCTCGTTTGCTTGGGATGGATATTACAAATACGCCTTCCCTCATGACGAGCTTCATCCAATTGCGAACAGTTACTCAGATTCAAGGTATAGCAATCAAAACCATGCATCACGATACCTGAGCTAACTTGCAAAAAGAAATGGATGGGGAGCCTCTGCTGTCGATGCATTCAGCACGGCAATCATCATGGAGATTCCGGAAATTGTAGACGTGATTTTAGATTGGATCCCAACCATCAATTTCGACGAAACTAGTTCACAAGTTTCACTGTTTGAGACTACTATCAGATACGTTGGTGGGCTACTTGCTGGTAAAGTTCTCCGATATCTATCTAGAGAGCCCATTTATCTTACATGTTTTAGGTTACGATCTCCTTAAAGGACCCTTTTCCGACCTCAATTCTAATGACACGGCCGTCGATGAGGTTCTCGCTCAGGCAGCACGCCTAGCTGACAATATGGCATTTGCATTTGATACACCTTCAGGAGTACCAGCCAACAATCTTTATTTCAATCCTCCAAGCACCGATGGTTCTACCACAAACGGAATCGCAACAATCGGCTCACTAGTTCTTGAGTGGACCCATTTGTCTGATCTGACCGGTAACGACACTTATGCTAAACTCTCACAAAAGGGAGAATCGTATCTCTTGGACCCAAAACCCGAGTACAACTCGCCATGGCCTGGTATGCATCAACCCAGTCTTTTATCATCCCACTCCATCTGAGATCACTCTGACTTCATGTCTCATTCGATCTTTTCAATCAATTTGTTCTTTTTATGGCCCCCAATCTAACACTGATTCGCCTCTTCCACTTATATCTCTCATCTTGGAGGCAATAACTGACCAGTAATGCTATAGGTTTGCTCGGTACAAATGTGGATATCAACACAGGACTTTTCCAAGATGCAAGCGGAGGTTGGGTAGGTGGCGATGACAGTTTCTACGAGTATCTCATCAAGATGTACGTGTATGACTCAACTAGATTCGGCAAGTACAAGGAAAGATGGGTCGCAGCTGCAGATTCATCCATCAAACATTTGGCTAGTCACCCCTCGACTCGTCCAGATTTAACCTTTATGGCCGCTTACCAAAACAAAACACGTGTTTTTGTTTCCGAGCATCGTAAGTGCACTATCATCAATGGACTTCAAGTTAATCAAACCACAATACTGATATAAAAGCACAGTTGCTTGTTTCGACGGAGGCAATTTCCTCCTCGCGGGTCTCGTACTCAAGGAGCAAAAGTACATTGATTTCGGACTCGAGCTCGTCAACGGCTGTGAAGATACATACGCCAGCACACTCACCGGTATCGGACCCGAAGTTTTCCAATGGGTAGAGAGCAACACTTCTGCCAATGATACCCGAAACCCTCCACCACCTGCCGACCAACTCGCCTTCTATGAGAAAGCTGGTTTCTACATCACCAATTCAGATTATATCCTAAGACCCGAAGTCCTTGAATCTTTCTACTATGCTTATCGTTTAACTGGAGATGAGAAGTATCGTGAGTGGAGTTGGAATGGATTTGTTGCTATTAATGCGACGGCGAGGTATGCCTTCATTTGTCCCTATAACTTTTGGGAAGTTTGACAACTGACTTTGTAACCACAGAACTGGTAGTGGATTTGCTGAACTCCAAAATGTCAACGCGGCGAACGGAGGCGGTTTCAGTGATTTCCAGGACAGTTTCTTGTTTGCGGAGGTTTTGAAATATGCATATTTGATTCATGGAGATGTAAGCTTCTCTTCCTTATTCCTTCCCTCTTGCCTATCTACTCCATCCTTCTACCGCCCAACTCAGGACTTTAGACCCACTCACACTCTTCAAACAGGACGCAGAATACCAAGTCGGAAGCGGTGGAGTCAACCAATGGGTCTTCAACACCGAAGCTCACCCCTTCAAAGTCGCTGGTCCTCCCATCTAATTGACTGATTGAAATTTCTGGATTTGGATTCGGCTTCGGAGTTTACACGGATTACAGAAGAGTTTCTCTTCTTTGGGTATTCAATTCTAGGCACGCTAGCAATCTAGCTCCTCTTCTTTGGCAATGAGCTATCAAGCCATGCCATTTTCTACATTTAGCTTAGTTCATTGGCGGAATGTAAGTTTTTTATCAACTTTTTGATTCAATGTGAGGATTTAGATGAAGTTCTTCGATTCCCTGTGCTTGTTTGTTCTCTTGAGAGAGAAGAAGCTTTTTGATTCTTTGGCTTTTGTATTTGCATGCATACATACGTACATATTATTTACTCCAAGAATCAAACCACGAAATGCAATAACCTCAAGCAATTGCACACGCTTCTAGTCCCACAAAATCTTTCTCGGAAATTGTAGAAATCGCTATCATTACAAAAACATCTACCCGCCCAATCCTTCTTCACAAGAAACTTTTATAAAGGATTCTACCCTATCAATACCTACCCACAACACTTTACTACCTAGACAACCATTTCACACATCCCGATTTCCCAGTCCCGATCTAGCATCTTAGATACATCCCAAAGTACCTATTCATCTGATCTAATCAACAACAAGATTCATGTATATCCTCAGACACAAACACGGATGAACCGATAAGGTGTCCATCTATCTCATAGACCACCTTTCTTTACTCGGTCAAGTTTCCCCACAGCTTCTTCCCAGTAAAAGAAGAGAGGTAACGCATATCAAATACTCAATCAATCAATCAATTAATCCATCTGACTTTACGGAATGCCTAGTAACAAATTGTCAAATTACTTCGCACACGTTTAGAACTTGAGGGTTTAATGCGCGAATGGAAGAAGGCTAGCATGGCCAAGAGGTCTGGATAGGTATTGATGCGTTTATTGTGTTTGATGGGACTGGTAGTGGGTTTGGGGAATGTAGGTATTTATTGGTCATATTTTAGAGACTGGAGTGAGTGAATATGGATGAAAAGTGAGGAATGGCTATATGATTCTGCGGAAAAGAGTGAGAGAGGCGGTGTTGAAAAGCTGCGATATGTTCAACGCTGGTGAGTTGGTGGTTCTTTGAAGAGTGTGGTAGAGTGGTGGTTATGCACTCACGGGTGAGAAGTCGGAGGATGCAGCGTTGAGCAGTATTTTTAGTTGTTTATCTTCATCTAATATACAAATATTGTGAAAACGAAGAAATGTATTTTGTCTGCGACTGGTTTTGATTAAGCCTTTCGTTTCAACAGCCCCTTCAAGAAATCAAAGCTATTGCTATCACTCTGCAACTCCCAAACCTTTCCTGTAGGTCTATCTTCCCAGCCCAATTCTTCCGCACGTAACAATCCCCAATCCGTAGTGATACCCCTAATGATAGCCCTTGCACCACCTTCTGTCTCCAAGGTAACTATTTGATCCGTATGCAACCAGTGTCTATAATACACTTCCTCCAGTTTTTTATCAAAGCCATTTCTACAGAAGGTTTTATAGATGGTTTCAAATTTCGTGAGGAAGCGAGCAAGAAGTTTTTCGAGAGAGAAAGGTGTGAGATGTGATGGTAAGAGAGCGTTAAGTGATGTTGTTGGCGCTGCGTTTGTGGTATTGAGACCTATACCTACGACCAGATCATAGTTTCCAGATGAATATGAAGAATTAACTAGAATGCCCCCAACTTTGACATATTCCTTTTTTCCGGGTTTAGATGGATCTTGGACATCTGTAATTGTTAGAACGGGCTTTGAGAGATGAAGAAACAAACGTACAGATATCGTTGGGCCACTTGAGTTTAATTGGTACTGTGTCATAGCCTTTATCATATGAATGAATGGCTTCAACAATAGCTATTGCTGCTAGATACTGTACGAAGACAACTGGCGCTTTGTGTCCAAGTTCCATGGGATGTTTCATGCAAACAGACCAGATCAAGCACCCTAGAGGAGAAACCCAAACATTGGAACCACGGCCACGTCCGGCAACTTGTGTTGTAGCTGTAAAAGTGAAACCTGTAGGAAGCCTAGAAAGAAGCTTCGAGTTCCTAGGGTACATTAGGAAGGATTCAATCCGAACGAGGAATAGGGGCCTCACTTTTCCAACATCGTGTTGGTACTAGTAACCACCTCTCCATATAGAAGCGTATTTCCAAATTCTTCGGCCTCGCTGGATTTTTCTTGCTGATAGAGTCGCAAATTGGAGTAAAATGCATGGTGATTGAAATATGGTGTTTCCTTTGTGCCTGGCCATTCCGTCTCATGGAGAATGACTCGTTTGGGAATAGCATTGTAATCAATGATCCCATCATCTGCTCCAGCTGACTCAACAGTGTGCTTTTCTTCTGATGTAGGAACGACTGCATCAGAAAGCGACTTTACTAAAGATTGAACTGACCAGCCACTCTCTGGTTTCTCAAGGTGAAGGGTATCGTTTTCGCCCTTGATGATCTCTTCACCATTCTCTTTTTCGATGATTTCTTCCAATGAAGCCAGCAACTCTGGAACAAAAGGCGGATGAACAGATGAAAGATGGAGGCGAGATAGAGACGGCACCGTGGAAGTTTCTTCGCTCACAGTCAACCCCAATTTTGATAGACATCCTTTCAAGAATCTTGTTCGCGAGTCGTCATCGGCGGCCAAATCTTTCACAAGGTCCGAGTATCCAGGAATCTTTATTGTGGGGTCCAGATTCACGGCAGCAAATCTGAGAAGCTGTAAGTATATATCCAAGCATCAAGCAAACCATGCTTACTCTGGATGCGGCCCAGTCAATATTGCCCCGCCTTCACCGACTTTGCAATAGACGACCGCTGCGGGATCTTCTCCGCCATCGACATCAACAGGATGCACATAGGTAGCAAGTGTCTCCACCCCCTGATCTTTGAATTTACCTGCATCGACGAAAACACCCCCGCCATTGTAATATGATTTAAAACTTTGAGAGGTATTTCCACTTTGAAGCGAGCCCTCAATCTTGACCTCTGCAGCCTTTGCACCCGCTTCACTGTGGTACACAAACCCTTTGTAAGCACATCCTCTACAGGTACCTGGATAGAATTGTAGTTCACGTGGCGCAACAACCTCTAGCTGTTTATTGCCGACCTCGAACTCACATCTTGAGGTACCATAGTAGCCTCCAGCACAAAATCCAAGATAGGCACCACCTCTACGCACATACTGTGAGATACGTCTATTGCCTTCTCCATTGAGGGAACGGCAGTATCCTTGATCTGCACCCCCTGGGAATACAAGAAGAGCACAAGAAGCGGTCCAAGGCTCTTTGAGAATGATATTATCACTAACAGGAATCACTGCGTAACTTGGCGATAGCAAACGCCGTAACGTATAAAGACAGTGGCGGACGGATTCAATTGTACTCCCATTGCCTATCGAAAAACTTAGAATGAGTCTCAAAAAACTGTTGATTCAGTATACCTGAGTAGACCAGGACATCCATCTTTCTTGCGACCATTTTGTCTCGACTTTATAAGCTTTTAGTCACTGGGTCACAACCGAGGCTCTACCAACAGCAAAAACTCACGTTCGATGTTCTACAAGAACTATTATAATTCTCCAAATCTCACCGAGAAGGACACACAGTACCCAAAAATGTCGAGCCAGTCAGGAAACAACCCCCCAGTTGCGACGGTTGTCCAGGATGATGATGAGCCTGATGAATGGTAAAATCTGTTGACCTCAACAACTCGGGTCTGATCACTGACTCAATTTGGCAGGGACAAACGAATCTTTAGCACTGGATGTGCGGGTAAGTCAAGATTTTTCGATCAATCGACAATAGAGAATGGAGAGATGAGTGCTGAATCAACCGCAGAAGAGAACTCGAAGATGACGGATTGCTATTTTGAAAAGAAAGATTGGAGACTGTGCAAAGCAGAGGTATGAGAAAGCTCCTCTTAGCGTTAAATCACGTGGGGACTCAATTGAGACGGCGATAGCATGGCTGACTTCTTATGAGCATACAGCTTGATACTTTTAAGAAATGTTGGAAGAAGCATCAAAATGATCAGAGGACGTCAACGAAGGATGCTTGATATGACATGGATATTGCATGGGTGGAAAGGTTGACTGGAGAGATTATCGAGGACATGAGGGGTAGAATAATTGTATGAATATGATGATTATGGTTCGTGAGAGCCAGGTGTACATTATTATAGATAACAGAATTCACTTCATGAGAATTAACAGCAGAAGTTCGCTTCAAATGGGTTTATAATTGAATTTACTCTGTTGTTGTCTAGTGTAGCTGAAAATCAGTTATTGAAGGAAAATTGGTCGTCATCTGAAGCGCGCCACATTTTCGTGATGATAAAGAAATCGCGTCTGCCAAGAACATACATACTTTCTTCACACATCGAAATGGCAGCAATTATACCTAGAGCTTCACGCTCAATAGTTACTGATGCAGCGACATCGGTATCAAGATTCTCAGCAGTATCAAAAGTTACAAGTCTGACTTGTCGATCGAGACACTTCTCCCAAAATTTTCGAAATGCGGCGATTCCAGGTTCGAGCTATACACCAAGAGCGTCGACTGCAACGAAGCCTCCCACAAGCTATGCTGCTCCTGCAACCAAACCCAAAGAATCAGAAAATGCGATAGATTCTCAATCGCCCATCAAAGATATGACAGAGGGACTTGCAGATGAACCACTGATTTTGGATGAGGGAGCTAGACAAGTTGACTGGGCGAGATCATTCCACGGATTGTCGTCGCAGCCATTCTCCAAAGAAGCTGCAGATATTTTACTTGCACCAATCCCTGCTGATGATGTGGAGGTCAAGCCAGATGGTATTATATACTTGCCAGAAATCAAATATCGAAGAATATTAAATAGGGCGTTTGGACCTGGTGGATGGGGTTTGGCACCAAGAGGGGAAACAATTGTTACGCAGAAGAGTATTACAAGAGAATATGCTCTCGTTGCTCATGGACGGTAAGTCTTTGGGGGTTATTATGATCATTTGAGTGAGCAGAGCTAATATTTTTCTCCTCTGCAGATTAGTATCCGTGGCTCGTGGTGAACAAGACTATTTCTCCCCCGAAGGTATTCCAACTGCCACCGAAGGATGCAAATCGAATGCCTTAATGCGCTGCTGCAAGGACCTCGGCGTAGCCAGTGAGCTTTGGGATCCTAGATTTATCAGGAAGTTTATGAAGCAACATGCGAAGCAAGTTTGGGGTGAACATGTGGTAACCAAAAAGAAGAAGCAATTATGGATGAGGAAGGATGACGAAGTTAGATACCCATACAAGGAGTCAAAGTTCGGCGCATAGAGGCCCGTTTTGATTATGCCACGAATGAACGACTAAAATGGAGATGCGAATGTCGAAACGTTGTATTATAGAGTATGTTTGATGTTCAAGGTAAATATCTGCATCTACATTCCGAGAAGCAGAAAGAAGAACAGTATAAAAATCTCCTATGAACCAGGCGATTGTCTTTATGTCATCTCCTCCATACACACGCTATATGTTGCATTTGATCGTTGATATTTTTCATTTATTTTTTCCACTCAGGCTGTGGATTGTATTACATGGCCTCCAGATTTCCTCCCTATCTGCTGCAAGTGCCGGCGCGTTGCATAAGTTCTTACTCGTATTGTCACCTGTTAGCTCTCCTGTCCAATCAGTCAAACAATCCAAAGGCGATGCCTCACAGGCGGTGCATCGGTAAATCTTGACTCCACAACTCTTTTTGCTCCTCAGCATTTTGAATCATTTATGATCACAGCGAACTCTACTTACCTGTATCGCACTTACCGAAGGTCCTTCAAAACTGAT
The DNA here is from genome assembly GCF_013461495.1 of Botrytis fragariae. Taxonomy (NCBI): domain Eukaryota; kingdom Fungi; phylum Ascomycota; class Leotiomycetes; order Helotiales; family Sclerotiniaceae; genus Botrytis; species Botrytis fragariae. The sequence goes on from NW_023500987.1 coordinate 2,121,599, forward strand.
AGATTGATTGCATACGCCCATCGCCCTTCCCCAACTCTGGTGGTGATGTCAATGCTCGGAACCTCGTGATGGCCAGTTCAACATCTTGGTGCGGCTTATTACTGGATGACCATCAGGCCTTGATTGCCAGTCTGCTTGATAGCACTTGAAACTGAAGGACTAGCAGAAGAAGTAGCCTTTTTTAGGATCTGCGTATTGATTTTCCAATCTGGCGCTTTCGCAACCAACAAAATGAGCACAGGCAATCAATCTAAAGGGGTTTCTGTATCTATAGTAGTACTGTCGTTGAAGCGTCAGTCGGACATTCTCGAGAGATTCCAAGCTTCAATCGCGCCAAGTGATGCTGAGAAAGAGTGCCAAGCTATATATGAGGTCGTTACAGCGTCGAGCGAGGCGCTGGCCAGGAGGATTATATCAGGATGTTTCTTGGTAAAGATTGCGCCGCTCAGAGAACTCATGAACAAATTCAGGTCTTGCCGGAAGGTCGTGACGTGGTGAGAGAGATCGGGGAGGATAGTTTAAAGACCTTTGCGACGAAGAGTTCATTCTTACTCTAATGGATTTCATCAGCAAAGTTAATCAACTCGGGCCAAGAGTTCCTGAAGAAGGCTGGCAGTTTAGCATCACTACAATTGGGATCACAACATATATCTGGGGTCGATTGTTGGTTATTGGTCAGGATCTCAAAGTCAATTTCGTAGTGGCCCATCTTCATATTGGATAGGCTGTAAACAGATGTTTTCTGGAAAATCAAGATTTGATATTTTGAACCTTGAAAAAAGTATTCAGACAAGCGAATGGTTATGTATGTGTAGTCCACAATGAGTTGTTCTTTTATTTTGAACTGACAGGCAAAATTCAAGAACCCAGCAACCAATTTCCGCCCTATATGCCTGCATTTCTCTCATTATTGGGCTAGAAATAGTAGGTTCTCCCCAACTAGGATCTGGAATCGAGCACACAGTGAAGGGGCCACTTGTTGGTATTTGGGACAGACTAAGTAGATGCCAACTCGTGCACAGGTCCAAAGTGGGACGACGGTTCAAACTAGTGCTCCTTGTTCGGATTTACGGGTTTACCCTCCATATGGTTGAGGTAAACGCTACGGGATCTTTATCAGATCAAGAAACCCGTTTTTTCATCCGTCTTTTGTGTTTTCTTAACAGCCACATCTATAAAAAGGTTTTCTGACACAAAAGGGGGTGAATACCGGCTGAATTTTGACACATTATCGCGTTTGCAGTCTTCTTCAGCCCTGCCACCCTGTAATCAATTCTTTAGTCACTTTCAGCCGAAGGAACCAATAAATACGCAGCACAGTTGGCAAGCGATGGCTCTAATTTTATTTCTCATTGCTGCTTTACTAATATTGTCAGTGCCAGCCTTGCCAATCAAGGGCAATACTCCATTCAAGCTTACCTAGGATCATGGCCCCACGAGATAACAATCCTTCCACTCAGAGGTGTTTACTTGGCGCAAGGAATTCAACAGGTTCTTCAAACTGTCGCGCTCTCTAACTATAGCGTATCACGAATTGGCTATGGAGACTCGATATCCCCATGTGGATACAGGGGTCCAAGGAGAGTGGTGTTTTGGGGATGGTGCTTTGAGGGTGGGTGAAGGCCAGTAGCGCACTCTATTTCGTAAATGCATCAGATCTCCAGCGCCTTGCGTTTTCTAGATTTCTTGCGACCGCTTTCTACTCTTCTTCGCGCAACAATTGATGAAGCTAGTGATCAATGTCAACTCCAACTTCGCGTTACCCAGCTGCTGAGGGGACAGCCGGTGTGGTGACTACTTGGTTACCTCTAACTACTGTCTATCCCAATGTGCCTAGCTGCAAAACCGAATTGTATTCTCCCAACAATCTCACGCACATCTACGCCTACGATCCTAACCAGAATGCCCTTACTTTCGCGACAAAGTGCTGGCCTTCGGAAGCAAGATCATGGTGGAATCAAGACACCTCTGCAGCAGCGATCACCTCACTAGGGCCATTTCTATGCCCAGAAGCCTATACCGTGGCCGTTACCACCGTTGTAAACTCAGGTTCTACACTGAGTGGATGTTGTCCTAGCGGTTATGCTCTGTGGTCTTTAATGTCTCAACCCTATCCCGGCGAATGCACATCGACCATCACCTCCGGAGCCACGATTACATATGTTAGTAGTTGGACACCCGCCGCAGATGGGTATACGACGATCACTGCCGTGTTGGATAGTGACCATGCGGTTCAGGCTGTTCAGATCAATGGATACAATTTCGATGGCAATTCTGCAGTTCCAACAGTGACGGCTTTCAGTTCGAGTACGAGTTCGAGTTCGACATCTGCATCGGCCTCCAAATCCGAAACCGCAGCCTCTAGCTCTACTCCCAGCTCATCTGGAGCTGCAGCTACGTCCACATTGGCAGTTTCTTCATCCTCAACTATTGATAGTAGTAATAGTAGTTCAGGAGTTGGTACCGGAGCGAAGATCGGTATCGCTGTCGGGATCGCCGTTGGTGTAGTTGCCATTGCTGCTCTTATTGGGACTATATTTTTTATGAGGAGGCGGAAGAGATACGATACAGCGCCACAGCAGGATAGTCCTTACGCGGCTTCCCAGATAAAAATGAACCAAGTCGCTTCTCTTCCATCTTCGCCTGGATCTGACATTCCGCATGAGATTGGCAATGGATATGGATATGAGGCGCACGAGGTTGGCAATACGCAGGTACACGAAATGAATGGATCGACTTTCGCTGAGCTCGATGGAAATAATAGACGCTGATATCGAATTTGATGGTATATATGGGTGTTGATTGCATAGTGAAGGCGTTCTTGGCATGTTGGGCATTTTAGCGACCATAAGTTTCTGGGCGAGGTTCTTGTCCCCGACTTTAGAGATGATTAATCGCGTATTTCTCACGTTGTATAATAAACTTTATAAGAAACGCGTTGTATTTAATTATTCATATAGATTGTTACCCAAAATCGGCTTCCGAGTGTATCTTTTCCCCCTCTTCCCCCCTTTTCTTGTTTTTAACATTTCAAAAAAAGCGAACCTAGGGTTGGATATCTATATGCACACATCTTTAGAAGGTCCCCATCTACAATTCTGTGTATTTCGCTATCTCGATGCGTATTTACTGCTAACTAGACATATTGATTCTTTAGAGAGTGTGCAACTGTTACCAGCCCCCAAGGTCGTATGTACATCCATGAAGGCATCAACTGTGCCGAATAGCAAAGTAAACTGTGTCTAAATCCTTAAAAAATCCCAAGCAACCACCTCGCCTTCCTCTTCCCCAATGAACGCAAAGCCTCCAGTCTCCCCTTCACCAATTTTCGCCAGAGTTCCCCCTTTGATCCCCACTTTCCACAACCTTTCCCAATGCGTCATTAGCAAATAATGTCCTCCCTCTGGTATAGGTCTTGTAGTAAATCTCTCCCATCCATCGGCCACGCTTGCAGTACAAACTATTTCACCCCAGAAATTGTGTCCAAGAAAACAACCGGAAGCGGTGTTCTGAAAATGGAGCCATCCTTTGATTTCGGTGCATTTCCACTATCATCGAGAATTAGTTCAGCGTGAGATGATGGAAATGAGGACTGGGGAGACGTTTACTTACGCGGACGCCGGGGTTCCTTCCAGATTGTGGGCCAACTAAAGTGATACCGCCCGAGTTTGAAGCGAGGAATTTTCCAGATGAGGACGCGCGGATTGCGTAGGTAAAGTTGGGCCAAGGGTTTGAGCTTGAGTCATCAGAGCTTCCATGAGAGCGTCGATTAGAGATGACGGTAGAGCTAGGTGTGTAAATGGTAGATGTGATTGTAGCGGTAGTTCTAACTGTGGCAATATCAGAGCCGGGAGAAAGGGCTGGACCAGTCATCATAACTTTAACGTAAGTAAAAGCCAGAGGAACGATCAAGAGTACGGCAAGAACATTGCCAAATGTGATATATTCCGTAATACCTCCTGCCCTTGGCGCAGTGTGACTTCTGTTGGGAGTGTCCGAGGGATGGGTTCGAGCTGCTGAGGTTGAGCTGATGTCATCGTCACTGGAAATGCTTGGGGTAGAGTTGGGAGGCATGTTTGTATTCTGACAATCGAGAGGCTTGTACTTCATATCGACTTATAATCTGATTTCAGCGTTTTGTTCTTCGAGAAAAATTGAAGTTGTACTTTGAAAGTGATTATGTATCTGTGATATAGCCGCCTGTGACCCCGCATGCAGAGCCAATCACTTTTTTCTGTGCCACTCCCTGCCTTGAAAAGGTGAAAGAAAACCATCCAATGCGCAAACAGCGATAGGCTTTTGTGAGCTTCTGTTTGTTTCCGTGGAACTAGTTTGCTGGCTTGTGTTTCAGAGGCCAAAAAGAAACTCGACACCACATGCGATTCGGTAACCAAGCCTCAGATATAAATATGTATATCAGCGTTTGTGGCAGTTCAGGTCTAATGCTGAAATATACCAAAGTTGGAACCAGCTACACATTATCGATTTCAACGTACATAGATGATGAATCGAGGCAGAATCTTGAAATCATGACAGGTACGGCCATACTTATAGTTGTTTCAGGAATCACCGCGATCACCACTCTTATGTCACACTCACTACAGACAGCAACAGTAGGGATGTCCTATATATCCCCGGTTGCCCTCTTGGGAAAGTTCTCAAACGGTCACCCTAAATGGTATCTCAACATCGAAAGCAATTCAGCGCTGGCCAACCCTTTCTAATTCGACAACAAGAACGAGGTTTGCGAGATCGATGAGAGCGATATGCGGGCCTTCAAAAGGACAGGTTGAGTGATAGGTTGATGATGAATCTCTCAAGGGAACCTTGAGTGGCCATTGAGTTCTTACAGGACCTCATTAAAAGAGTGCATCATCTGTATACTTCGTGATTGTGAGATAGATGTGATGAAGCTTTGCTGCTCACTGGAGCACTGTTAACTGGCACCACATGAACCATCTCCAATAGACAAAACGAGATGTACTGAGACAATAACAGACCATGCCTTCAGTTAAGCAATAGTTTAAATACAGCCAAATCCCAGATTATAGTTCCAATAACAACATTTTCCAAGATGTTGTTCTTCATTGATGAGAATCCAAATATATATTGTGGCTAATTCCCTGGCTTACTCAGCCGTCCCTTGTTAACAATAAACCGTATGTAGGTAAAGACACCTCTCAACAGCAGCACAATCCAATGACCACGATCAAATCCTCATAATCAATCTAGTAACTCGCATTGCAAAGTTCCCGCATCACAATTGCCACATGCGCAACCTTCCCATCGACACCTCCACAAAGATACGAAACATACCACTTTGCGCCCCAGAGCTACACCAGCTCGCACCCTCTCAAACCTCCGAGCCAAATATTCACAACGCACCTCACCCTTCCAATTCCTTACTCCAAGATGGCTCAATACTTTCTCGATCTATTATATACCCTCACAAACTGCATGAGTTGTTTTCCGGGCTCTCCGCAGCTCAAAATAAATAATCGCAGTTTCAAGATATTACGATTGCTGGGCGAGGGCGGATTTTCCTACGTCTACCTCGTCCAAGATACCAGCAGTGACAATACCTACGCCGTGAAGAAAATCCGATGTCCATTCGGTCAAGAATCCGTGGCACTCGCCATGAAAGAAGTAGAAGCTTATGCGCTCTTCTCGCCGCATCCAAATATCATACACAGCGTGGATTACTGTGTCTCTGCAGATCGATCAGATCCCGGAGCGAAGACCGTGTATATCCTGCTACCATATTATCGACGCGGAAACTTACAAGATATCATCAATGCGAATCTGGTGAACCATACGAAATTTCCAGAGAAGAGACTGATGGTTTTGTTTTTGGGAGTTCTGAATGCACTGAAGGCTATGCATCAGTATAAGGTCAGAGGAGGACCAGGTGGTGCGAATAGTGTGAACAAGGCGAAGAAAGTAAGGGCGGATGCGGCGCAGGCAGATCAGGAAGCTGAAGAGGAAGTGGAATCGAGGAGGGGAAGACAGAGAGGGAGAGAAACCGATGAGGATAGCGAACAGCAGGAACCACTTATGGATGGGGAAGTTACAATGAGTCAAGAGGGTATTGCGCCAGGAGGAGCTAGGGCATATGCGCACAGGGATATTAAACCAGGTACGTCAAATGGAGAACTCAATGCGTGAAGCTATCTAACGCCAAAATAGGAAACATCATGATTGACGACGACGGCGTCCAACCTATTCTAATGGATCTCGGTTCCCTAGCTCCCTCACCCACACCAATAACATCCCGATCACTCGCTCTAGCAGTACAAGACCAAGCAGCCGAGCACTCCACCATGCCTTATCGCGCCCCCGAACTCTTCGACGTAAAAACAGGCAGTACTATCGACACCAAAGTCGATATTTGGTCGCTAGGTTGCACGCTATACGCATGTCTTGTAGGAAAATCTCCCTTCGAAATGCGCAGCGATGAGACAGGAGGAAGTCTGAGCATTTGCGTATTGGGAGGCGATTGGCGATTTCCCGACGAAGGAGCCGGTGGAAAGAAGAAAACCACGAACCAGACGGGACAAAGTGAAGATAGTGGTATTAGCGAAAGTATACGGGAAGTGGTGCGGAAATGTTTGAAGGTGGAACCCAGTGAGAGACCAGATGTGGATGAATTGATGGAGATTGTACGGGGGGTGATTGAGGAGTTGCCTGAGGATGGCCCTTCATGATTATGAATGGGATAGAGTGAGACAAATGAATATAGGATATGATAGGACAGGACAGGATGGAACATGGTTTGGTTCAATTCGCCTTGTATGATGTCTTTGGGAAGGAAATAACTGAGGACGAGGATTAAACGAGGCGTTAAAAGGGGGCGGGGAAAGCAGTGCTGCCCAAGGCGATGAATAATGAAGAGTTGAGGATGGTTTCAACTCACCAGCCTAAAAGTCAAGTCGCGTAATGCAATAGATGTGTGTTTTCGTGATCTACAATGTCTATAGTTAACACATTGACTCTATCTTGGCAATATAATCAAATTTTGTAAGAACATATCACCCGAGTCTAGTTTAGATTCCATCTTCGATTCTGGATGTTACCACCTCACTTATTCAGACGGACATGGATCTTGAACATATTTTTTCACAGTAAGAAACGAGGTATGATATCCAAGTAAGGATTAATTGAGATTTGTATGGTATTATTAGCGCGGCGAGGCACATATGCTATTGTATTCCAGCATCTCAAGCTCCAGTTCTACGTGTTGGCTACTTTTTCAATAAAACCCCATCATCTTCTCTCCATAACATCCGAGCATGCAACTTTGACAGTGACTGACTGCTATTACCTTCCCACATCCACAAAGTAGGTATCACCATTACAAGCCAGCATTCCCTTCCAAAAAGCCCAGCAAGCGGGCAGCCATCTTACAACTCATCATCATTCGACAACTGAGATTCCAAAGTCTTTCTTCTCTTCTGATGCGATGCATCCACCTCGCCATGATCCATACCAGCATCATGACCACCTCTCTTCCCACTCGTACCTCCACTTCCAGCAATCAACCCAGCAGCCAGCAATCCCTCTCCCACATCAGAAAATCCACACAAAACCTCCACGAATCCATCTTTCGTAGTTCGGGATTGGTATTCCTTTTGCAACTGCTTGAGCAAGGCGTCGCGATCCTTCTCATTCAAAAGCCCTCGGATGAATCTTGCAATGAACTCGAATCGAGACTTGCGTGATTTAATTGCCTGGTGACGTTCTGTTGCGTGAGCTAGATAGTCTTCGATAGTTTGATATGGGGTCTGCGATATATTGATCCATGAAGGGGGGCGGGCAGCTTTGCGAGATGTCGCATTTGGTAATGGCTTGCTTAGCAATGGTGGGATTATCTTCTTTGTCGGTGTAGTAGCTGGGAGTGGTAGTCGAGGGGGAGGAGGCGGGCTCATTGGGCCATCATGCGCGAGTGGTGATATTGCTTGACTTGATTGGCGTCTATTTGGCGTACGAGGGTTGCGATCAAGAAGGCATGTATTGATTTCTGGCGACAATGCTGAAACGGACTGTGAAATTGGTTGGAGCTGCTCTGCAGATGTAGCTGGTAAACCTATTATCATCAGTCTCACTCTCACATTCGCAACCCCATCACCAGCACAGACTCACACATCAATCCACTCGCACTCTCCATCTTCTCCTTCAAACTCGTCACTTCACCCTCCCACTCTCGCTTCATCTGCATCCAAGCTCTCGACTCATCTTCCAGCTTCTCCAATCGACTTTCAGTGTCCTTCAATTGCTTTTGTGATTCTTCAAATCGTCGTTCTGCATCTGCAGATGCCTTATCTACTTTAGTTCTTAAATCCTCCAAGAGGGTAAAAAGAGAACGATGTTCCTTTCGGAATTGTAAATTGACTATGCTTTGAACGCCATTTACAGCTCCTTGACTCAAACCAACGCGTTTGAGAGGTGACTTCGCGGATACCGCTGCCATAGTAAAGACACAAGAATGACTTATTTAAAGAATGATTAAACGCCAGTAGATATATGATGTTATAACAATAAACCCAGTACGCTACGTACTACACAAGAACCATGATTATTATGCATGAGAAAATTGATGATGGCGTGTCGGTGAAAGGTGAAGGTGCGACTTGAGCCTCTCCAAGATCCTACTCAGGTTAGCGAGCTCGCCGCCTGCGCTTGTGACACGACACCATTGGAAAAAAAATGAGCGACGGTGATATAATGAATGGGCGACTTTCAAAAGAGAACATGCAGACATCACTGAAACGTTTGTCTATTTTTATTCAATTTTTATTTTTATTTTTGCCGGGATCTATGGAAAATGATCTCAGCATCTATCATCAATCGTACTACATCGAATGGACCAGTCTTGAGCCAACTGTAGGTAGATCTGAGTAGACATAGAGGTCGTGAGACAACCGATGAGGAATCCCTAAATACAGAGACTAAAAAGCAAAGAAGAACCCCCCAAACCTCTAATGCCATAAAATACGCAAGAAATAATCCAGCTGCACGAACCAATGCAGCAACTTTTATGCTACCCATTGACCAAATCCTCACGCGCCGGGCGAACCAGCTACGCTCACTATCACTGCCCTTACAAAGGGGGTTCCGATGCTGTGGTCCTTTTATAGACATTCACGCCCGAGAACTCGTGATTTACCAAATTGTGTATTAAAAGAAAATTAAGCTTAGATGAGATCAGCAACGTTCATTGGCATCTCCTCGATTTGAGTGCTGTAGAACTGCTCGATTTCTCTCATCATGCGGACATCATCAGCGGTGACGAAGTTGATGGCAACACCCTTACGTCCGAAACGTCCTCCACGACCGATACGATGGATGTAGTTCTCACGGTTGGCTGGGAGATCGTAGTTGATGACCAAGGAAACTTGTTGAACATCGATACCACGGGCCAAAAGATCAGTGGCGATCAAGACACGGGATGAACCGGAACGGAACTCCTTCATAATCAAGTCACGTTGACCTTGGTCCATGTCACCGTGCATGGCGGAGACGGTGAAATCACGGGCAGTGAGTTTGTCAGTCAACCAGTCGACCTTTCTTCTGGTGTTGCAGAAGATGACTGCTTGTGTGATGGTGACGGTCTCGTACAAATCGGAAAGGGTGTCCAACTTCCAGTCTTCCTTCTCAACAGCGATGTAGAATTGCTTAATACCTTCGAGGGTAAGTTCGGCCTTCTTAACCAAGATACGGACGGGGTCACGCATGAACTTGGTGGTGACCTCAAGGACGTCTTGTGGCATGGTGGCGGAGAGGAGGACAACTTGGGTGGATTGAGGAAGGAGTTGGAAGATGTCGTAGATTTGCTCGGTGAAACCACGCTTGAAGGATTGTTAGTCAAATTGTTCCCAAGTAAAACTGAGCGATTCTAAACTTACGGAAAGCATCTCATCGGCCTCATCAAGAACGAACATCTTCATGGAGTCGGTCTTCAAGAAACGTCTTTGGATCATGTCGTGGACACGACCTGGGGTACCAACAACGACTTGAGGACCATCTTGAAGGGCCTTCATGTCATCACGAACACTGGTACCACCAATGCATGCGTGGCACTCAACGTTCATGAAGTCACCGATGGCGACAACGACCTTTTGGATTTGTTGAGCCAACTCACGGGTTGGTGCAAGGATCAAAGCCTGGCATTGCTTAACGTTGGGGTCAAGCTTTTGGAGGACGGAGATGGAGAAAGTGGCGGTCTTTCCGGTACCAGATTGAGCCTGGGCAATAACGTCATGGCCTTTTGTAATTTATTAGAGATGCTGAAAAAGAAGTCGCATATTTGATGCACTCACCCTTGATGACTGGCATAATAGCACGTTGTTGGATAGCGGATGGACGCTCGAAACCGTAAGCGTAGACACCTGTAGTCCCCTGTTAAATTTGCCCCTCCAGATATGTTTGTCCATGGATTTTTTAAAAAGAAATCGTACCTCGGAGAAGCTCTGGCTTCAAGTTCATGGTATCGAAAGAGTCGACGGTCTCGTCATAGTTGGACTCGATTTGTCCTGCAAGAAACAACAGTGGTCAGTCTTCTTATTTCTATTGATGGTTTTTCATCTTTTCCCACAATGCGATCTTGCATGATCCATCTTCCGAACATCTTCAGAATATCGGTGTAACTCACCCTCTTGGATCTCCTCGAGACCCTTATCAGCGGAAGCCATATTTGCGGGTTGTTTGAAGTAAAATCTAGATTACAAGCTCTTGCTTGAAATCTAGAAAATGATAAGGTTGGTGGGTGGAGGTGGGGTGAAAAAATGCGCAAAGTACTCTTAAAGAGACTGCGACGTGAAGCTCTTGATGATTTGGGAGGGAAAACTAGATAACAACTCCCGAGAACGAGAGTTTAATGTATATCTAGTGATTTTGATTGTTTGATTGTGTTTGTAAAAGTTGTGGTTTGGAGAGAAAAAAAGGAAGGGGAAAAAGAGGAAGGAGGGCTCTGATATTCTAAAAAGTTTTTTGGGGAAAGTCTCGCTTATTTTTTTTGTCCCGCTACTATTAGTCTCGAGCCAGTCACCAGTAGTGAAGTAGGGAGATGGAGATGTGTACCAAGGTAGGTAATAGATAAAATAGGGATCAAAAAAAGCAACCAACTACTTTGATCAGGCTGGATTAGGAAGTACTTGCTGGTTGGGTACATGCAATATGAGGAAATCAATAATGGTTGGAAAAGGTTCATCCAATCAACATTCTTTATATGCGTTTGTTTCGGATTCTCTCAAGGAGACTCCGACTTGTTACCTATCTGGGTATCTTTTTAGATCTGGATTAGATCTGGATTAGATACTGTTCACTATCTGGAGATGCTCTCGAATAGAGTATGAATGAGTGAATGAACGAACGAATTCAAACATTGACTCGTAGAGGACCAGACATCATAGACATTGACTGGATGCCCATTACATATTCAATCAGGTATCATGGATCCATGGCTACAGCTGCAGTAACAGACAGTTAAACAGTCTCAGACAGTACAGTGCAGTGCCACTTCACCAGCCACCTTTGAACTGTTAAAGTGGCGATCCACCCCCTCCATCTTTTTTGCTCCACGGACCACTCACAGTATGGTGAAGAGAAAAAAAATATGTTATATACATTTGATTCTAAAAGAGACAAAATATAATATAATTCACCCCTTCTCCTTCTCCTTCTCCTTCTCCCTCTCCCGCTCTCTCTCTCGCTCTCTCTCCTTTTCCTCCTCCTCCCCTACTTCATACATATCCGTACACATCCATACACATCCATACATATCCCTGGTACACTTTATTCCTAAAAGTCTCAACTTGCATATTGTACCTTTATTACTTCCACTTCCACTTCCAAACTTTGATATCAACCATGAAATCCGCATCAAATCTAGATTTTTCAACTCCCATACAGCCTAGTGGCAATAGTACCACTACTATACCAGTATTCGAGTCAGCAGAGATCGAAGAGTCATCTGTTTCCATCCCACCTCATCCTTTAGGCGTAAAGCCTTCAGGGAATCAATATACAGCCACCAGCAATGCTCGTTACGCCATTGGATCTTTTCAGATCTTGCCGGATGAAGTTGTGGCCATATTATTAGAATCTCTGGACCCTGAATTGTTAGCCTTGCTGGGTTCGACTTGCAAATTTTTATATGCATTCACTCGATCTGAGGAACTTTGGAAACCTTTATTTATTGAGTGAGTAATTTTGATTCTCTTTTTTCATTCTGTTTTATTGAATTGTATTAAATGAGACGCCGTTTCTGTTTTGGTAAGTTGGAGTCATGGTAGAGAAAGACAATAGGAGTCATTCCTTTGAAACTACTAGCGTTTGGATATCCAAAAAGATGACTCTTTGTCATATTTCGAACAGGGGAAATAGTTTTTAGGAAGGATTTTCATCAACTCCTTGGTCATTGGCGAGTTTTTTAAAAGAGGAAGGATCATTTGTATTTTCTATCAAAGCAATAGTGGGGATTATCCACCATTCATGTAGTTGGGATAGTGTGTATCCATAGAAGTCACTTAACAATCGATGGCTCCAACACATCAAGTGATATCTTTGAAGGTTCGAATATGTTTACAGCCAGGGAGATTATGATACATCAAGTGGCATTTTACAAAGATCTCAAGACCTTTAGCTGGGAAAATCATATAGAGCAACTAAAATATACCTTGTCACCCTTTAACCACAAATATCTGCACTCATATACTACCAACACTCACCCAATCTGACTGCTAACTAAAACATAGGTCCCCAACATCAAAATCAGGTACCTTTACGTGGCGAGGTTCATGGCGTGCAACATTCCTCAATATAGAAGAAAGCCAGCTCTCAAAAATTCAATGTAACAATGTCTTCTCCGACGTCTTGTACCGACCATTCCTCTGCACCCACACCCCCTAACCCCCTACACAACCAACATCCCTCCCAAGAACCAAATTCCCCGCCTCGAAAACCTCACTCCTGAAGAATTCACCTCAACCTGGAGCGATAAACCCTTCATCCTCACTGCCCCAGTGAGAGAATGGCCTGCCTATCATTCCTGGGACACCGACGTTCTCCTCCACCAATACAGCGATACCAAATTCCGCGCTGAAGCCGTCGACTGGTCTCTCAAGACCTACATCCAATACATGAACCACAGCGCCGACGAATCTCCCCTCTACCTCTTCGACCGCGATTTCCTCTCCAAAATGAACCTCTCCACCCCCAAAGCCAGCTCAACCTCGCCCTACCAAATCCCCTCCTGTTTCGGCGAAGATCTCTTCCAGGTCCTCGGCCCCAACCGTCCCGACGACAAATGGCTCATCATCGGCCCCGCCCGCTCCGGCTCAACCTACCACAAAGATCCCAACGCCACTTCCGCCTGGAACGCCGTTCTCCGCGGCTCAAAATACTGGATCATGTTTCCCTCCACCCCTTCTTCACCTCCCCCACCCGGTGTATACGTTAGCTCCGATCAATCCGAAGTCACATCCCCCCTTTCCATCGCTGAATGGCTCCTAGGTTTCCACTCTGAGGCGCGTCGCACGCCCGGATGTATAGAAGGCGTGTGTGCTGCTGGGGAAGTCCTGCATGTACCCAGCGGATGGTGGCATTTAGTAGTTAATCTGGATGCCAGCATAGCTATAACTCAGAATTTTGTGCCGCGCGCGCATTTGGTGGGTGTGTTGGCCTTTTTGAAGGACAAAGCGGATCAGGTTTCGGGGTTTAAGAAAGAGGTGACGGATCCGTACACGATGTTTGTGGAGGGCATGAAGAGGGAGTATCCTGAGTTACTGGATGAGGCCATGGGAGAGCTAGAGAGGAAAGCGGAAGGAAGGAAGAGGAAGTGGGATGAGGCTGTTGCGACTGGGAATGGGGATGAGGAGGCTGGGGGATTTAGTTTTGGATTTGGTGGGGACAGTGATGAGGAGGTGCCTTGAATTCCTTAATCTTCTAAGCTGATTTAATCATATCTTGAATACAGGAATGTAGGCAAGTATAAAGAGTGTAAAAATTCGCTATTGGCATCCCTTCTTGATATATCCCGAAATCCAGTGTATCCAGCTCTTGAAGATTCATATGCAAACCGATACTCCCCAGTTCTGGAATTGATCACTTCCCATGTAGCGGCAGATTCCTTCGAGACTCCATAGGCATCTTAACATATACCAGCTGATTCCTCTTTTCAAGTTTCCCAGAACGCCTCCCATACTCCCGATCCCCAATTTCTCCATTCCGAGAATCCGATTTAAACTCCCAATTCCTCATTATCAATTTCAACTTCCCAATCCCAATTCCAAAATGTAACAATCACAACACAACATTCCCATTTAAGCCATCCATCTCCTATTTTCTCGCAGCCCCGAAATTAGTCCTCGCCTTCTTATTCCCCGTATTTTCCCTCGTATCTGTTTCACTATCGTCACCCCCCGCCATCTTCTTATTCTTTTTCCCTTTTCCCGAAGAAGTAGACGTAGGCGTCGCATGATTCGATGCGCCGTCGCCATTCTTTGGAAAACTCATTGACAAGGGCGTCGGTGCCATGGCTGCAACTGGTGTTGAAGCTCCCGAAGGTAATGGGGAATCCTATTCCGAGGTTTCTGTTAGTCTCTCATTCAATTGCCTCCGAGTTTCCCCAGCTTCCGGACTCTATGCACAGCATGCGCATTTGTCCGAATTCCTGCATCACCCATTGTCTCTGCAACCTTGCCATCACAACAAACAATCCTTTGAATAAAACAGCTCAACTCACAACATTGACCTTCCAGCTATGCGAACTCCCACTAAATGGTCTATCCGTCCCTCCCACCGCCGTACTCTTTCTCCCCGTTCCAGCACCTCTTCCCACTCCTCCCACACTCGCACCTTTCGCGTACCCATCAAATCCAGTTATGATATTTCCCTGCGGCGTCTCATCCAGATATTCCGTCTCCTTTCTAAAAATTGCCTCCTCACTGAGCGCCAAAACTCGCTCGAGATTCTTCTTTTGCTCTAATAATTGTTTAAGCTTTCGTCGCGTTTCGTCGTAATAAGGAAGGCCTGCCGTCGGATCCGCCGTGCGGTTTTCCTTCGAGGCGGTACCAAGAGCTGTAGAAGGTTTATTCGAGTCCATACTGGCTGATTGATGAGTTGCGCGAGGTAGCTGAGATATGATTGTATAATGGTTTGGGTCCCGAAAAAGGAGCAGGAAGCTTGGGCAAGGGATACAGAATGGAAAATGACGCACGGACTGAGAGCTTTTTTGGTCTTATCCGCTTATCGAAGCTGCGGGTTGGGATAGGGCTGAAGATTAATCAGTAATAAAAAATGTCTGGAGCTCCGCGTTCAACTTTCATCCAGTTTCCTTGGGCTAGACTCTTATAGAGGTCTGTCAAATACACATATTGAATCGACTCGAATTGGACTGAATTGTCCAGCTGCAATGTGGATCATTGACCTACCTTGTGTCATCCAAGTTCGAACAGCAATCATCTGAAGTATGAAAAAAGTATGGGACAGGTTAATTCTTGAAGGTTGAAATTGGTTGTAGCATCACGTTTTGCAGGTAGAACTCATGTTGTAAATATATTTCCTTTTATGTGCCAGTATAACCCTATTGCCATGGCCCTTGTATGCCTGAATCGATTGATATGTTCCTCAATGAGCGTTAGCATGAGTTATTGAATGTTCGGTGGAACTCGAAGTTCTCATCTTCTTAATCTTTTCCCTTAACAATTTTTCTCGCAATTCGGCGGCTAACTTCTGCGGATCTTTTCTCAAATTCTGATGCCAAAAGGACGGGTCAGCGAGATAACGAACGTAAACTTAGTCGGGTTTTCTTTCGATACAAATGAGATTATCCCCTTGCCTTATGAATCACTACCTACCTGTGCAGGTTCGGCAGATCCAGCTGTTTTATTGGCTTCGACGTCTCGAGTTGGTGATCCCCTGTCACTTTTTTCTTCAGTATCAGCCCTCTTACTTCTTCCATCCTCTTCATCTGAAGAACTATTCCTTCTTCTTCGGCTTGTGGGTTCATATCTTTGCAGAGAACGACGTCTCTTTCCATTATCATTCCTTCCATTACGGGCTTCATCCTTCGAAGAATCCCTGCGACGTCTAGTAGGGGGAGAAGCGCTCCGGCTAATGCTTCGCGATAGTCGCCTCACATCGCGACTGCCTCGTCTATCTTTTCTGACAGGACTTGAGGGTGAGACAGTTCTCTTCCGTGGGGTTGAGCTTCGGCTTAATGAGGGAGATGAGGAGCGAGATCTAGATCTAGAACTCGTGTTGCGACGACGGTATCTGCGAGACTTTGGAGGTGGGGAACGACTCAAGGATTCTGTTGAAGCTCTTCTCCGCTTTCGAGGTGGAGAGCGTGATTTTGAGGTCGAAGGAGATCTACGGCGTGGTCTTCTCTCTGGGCTTCTCGCGCGTCCCCTACCGCCCCTCCCACGATTGCGCCTTTCTGGCGATCTAGACCTGCGCCTACGAGGTGATGGTGACCTAGATTCTGAAGCTGACCGACTGCGTCGTCTTGGTGGAGATCGTGATGGGGACTTTGATCTTGAAGGCGACCTAGAGCGTGATAAAGATGGTCTTCGCCTTTCGTCTCGTCTATCACGAGTTGCGGGAACGTAAGTGTCGCTTCGAGGTGGTAGGACATAGACTCTATTGTCTCGCGCTCCGCGTGGCGACCTCGAATATCTTGGACCTCTTCGATCGAACCCTCTGCCACCACTTCGATCAAAATCTCGATCCCCGCGACCACCGCGCCAGCTATCTCCTCCTCCTCGCCCACGTCCGCCGCGATCGCCTCGTTCGCGATCTCTTATTGCGTGCATTTCGCGGTCTCTCCGTTCACCGTCTTCTCGACGCCGACGTGCATCATCTGCAGCTTGCTCGGCTTGTATCTGAACAAATGTTAGTGAGTAATCCCTATAACTTTCTGGAGTATTTAAACCTTTTCCTGTATAAGTTCTAACTTTTTCGCCTCAAGAAGTTCTTTGGGAACACCTTGGGGACTGGCCTGCGCACTGAGACAAAGTTTCCATAACTCCTTGCAAAACCCCGGTGTATCTTTGTCGAGAAACCCGGTAAGTGATATTTGTAACTTTTTGATATCCGGCTGCAGTCAACATTAGATTGGTGTGTGTTAAATTATTCACATGATACCTACATATCGT
This sequence comes from Botrytis fragariae, assembly GCF_013461495.1. Lineage (NCBI taxonomy): Eukaryota > Fungi > Ascomycota > Leotiomycetes > Helotiales > Sclerotiniaceae > Botrytis > Botrytis fragariae. Next base: position 2,138,752 of record NW_023500987.1, read on the forward strand.
GAACCCTCAATGAGATTAAAGCACAGTTCAATGACAACATCATCTTCGGCTCCCAATATATCTGATATCTTTCCTGCGATCCATCTATGTTGCACAATAAGGTCAGCTTGCTGTTCCCTTGGTCTGGTATTCCCAAGCTCGTTTGAACGTACTTTTTCATTACCTCCAAATTAACCTTCTGAAAGTCGACTTTCTGATTGAATTCGGGTGGGAACTTGGTCGACTTCAGCAGCTTCGCATCGACGGAAGTCATGGCGACGGCTGTTAGAGGCTATTGATACTAGGATAAGATGTGGTTGGGTGTATTATACAAAGTAATTGGAGTCGAGAATTGAGCTCGCAAGATAATAAAATACCCTAGTAAATAAAGCGCGTTCTACCGCACATCGTCACACAGCATGACTCGCTTACGTAAGCATCTATTGCACCAAATGACTCGTTGCAAATATCGAAATGTTCTGCAAAGCAAAGTAAAATAAATGGAAACGATGGTGATCGGTTTTCTCCACAATGTTGGCTAGTGTTATATGATCATCTTTGCATTTTCAAATGCATGCCATAGTCCCTGTTGAAAGATGATTATTACCTAGGTCGAGCCATGAAGCTTGAGACAGATAGGGCCGCAGGATCTTTTCAGGATTTCTACTCTTTTCGTATAAACCCAACAACGCTCTATTCCAGGTAGAACCGGAAGGTACCTAAGTAGCTCCAGATGCTCCTATCATTCTTGGCAGGAGACAAGAGAGTCTGTTCTAAGACTGCAATGAAAGTAAAAGAGTAGGACGTAGGAGGGGAGGGGAAGTGTCCTCGCCATGCCTTTAGTATACAATTGTGAACAGTTTAGATCGTTCACACAGTTTTTCTTTAGCATTGCATAGTCTTGTGGTATCAAGGCCTCTGGTAGCCACCCCAATGGCAGTTTCAAGTGTTCATATCAATTGCCTTGGGCTCTTCTTCAAATAGCAGACAAGTATGCGAGGTTGCCAATTTCAGAAATGATGCTTGAGGGAGAAATTCATAGTAGATTTCGAAGTATAGGAACACGTATGTAGAGTTTTCTTATTCTGGACTTGCGAAGTAGATGCTCATAGATGAATCTGCTGGTCTGAAAGGGTTATGTTCAGGATTCAGAACTGTCGCAGCAGACTATGTTGATCAACGTCTAAGCTAAATTCAAGAGACATGTTAACTTTCCGTTTATCTAAACATCTTCTAATGTGTTTCTTGATCAATGCTTGCTCACTTTGTTTGCCGCGTATCATATGCACACACCTACATTTCTACCCGATGATACTCCCCTAAAGGATTTTTCAGACTGTACCTGCTCAACACAAGTTCTTCCGCGCTGTAATACTCTTCCAACTAAGCGTTTTTGGTATTTTGTCATAAATTCAAAGTTGTTATGAATCAAATATGAATATATGAACGTCCTGTGATTAGCAAAATGAGACTGTTGTAGTAATCTTTGTATTGATTTGACACATCTCTTCGGCTTTTGTAACTCTAAATTCGAGCTCGTAATCAACATGACACGTTTTGATAATTGCAACATCCAAAGACATTTGTACATTCTCCGATCAGGAACCAATCCGCTATGATCATTCCACATTTTCCAACTCTCAAGAGTCAAGACCGAACGGTCTGAAGGGCAAAGGCGATAGACATAATGCTATGTCTATCCCTCCAACCCAATGCTTAATGAACACATGAAATAGAATACCGTTCTAATACCGTGAACACCACCAAATCTTGCAAAACACCCATCTTCCAAATTCGAAATATTTTCTTCGGAAAGGAATATGACTTATGTGTTCCAGAGAGGTATGAATTTCAGTGTAATCTGCTTTGGTGAAAGGGGAATTTGGAGCTTTCCAAGGGCTTTGCAGTGGGGATTCAGGTGTGCAACAATTAGAATACAGGATGTTATTCATCAAACTTCATAGAAACTGACACTTTTCAGGAGCCTTTTAGACCTCGGGATACAAGGTTAACTTCCCAGCCCAAGTTCCTTACCCTGTAAGTTAACTTCTTCTGCAGTCTTGTGGATTTCGCGGACTGAGTGCATGGCATTCATGATTTCACTAAAATCCAGACATTATGATATCACCTCGGGCTGGCCTTTCCGGATCATAAACTTGAGTTTAGGTCATGATTACTATTGGATTTCTTCTACAGACTAAATATACAGACATATTTGCGACCATTTGTTTCGCTCATTCATTGAATAAACAATCTACAATGGCTTGCCACCAATGAAATCAGACCATCTGCGAACTTCTCCTGGAATACCTTCCTTGCGAGGAAGTTTCTCGTTCATACATTGGGCAAAGAGCTCAGCAGTCTAAAAAATGATTAGTAAATGATGTACGAGGAATGAATTTATTGTATCTTACCTTTGGTTCCATGAAGAGAGGAACACCAAAGTCGACAGCGTTTCTGCGCATGACGTAGTCGGTATCTTGAACAGTCTTGCCTCTAGCAAGTGCAAGATTGAAGACACCACGAATATCGTACTTCTTGAAAACTTCTCTCAAAGCTCTCTTATCCTCCTTGGGGAATTCAATGACCTCAACACTGACATCACCCTTGGCAGTAGATTCCAAGAACTTCTTGACTTCAGGCTCGGCAGCATAAAGCTTGTAGCCTAATGGAGAGAGGTAGTCAACGATCTTAGTGAGAGAAGTCTTAGTGACATCGCCACCAAAAAGAAGACCCTCTCCTGGTTCTGGCATACGGAAGTTCATGGTTGATTGGAGAGAAGCCCAGTAAGCCTCAACGAGGTTCTTACCGAAGCAAGCAATCTCACCAGTACTGGACATCTCGACACCCAAGAATGGATCAGCACCAGCAAGACGAGTCCACGAGAATTGAGGAACCTTAGTAGCGAGGTAATCACGCTTGATGGCCATAAGATCGGTGGGTTCAGGGACATTCTGGCCCACAAGAGCCTTGGTAGCGACATCAATGAAGTTGACACCAAGAACCTTGCTGACGAATGGGAAGGAACGGGATGCACGCAAGTTACATTCGATAACCTTCAATTGTGGAAGGCCACCTGCAGGGTCCTCGGCCTTAATAATTTGCATATTGAAAGGACCGGTAATGCTCCAGGCCTTGGCAACCTTCTCGGCAATCTCCTTGACACGATCCATGGTGGTTTGATCAAGAGAAGCAGGAGGTAAAACAAGAGTAGCGTCACCGGAATGAACACCAGCTTGCTCAACGTGCTCACTGACAGCGTGGAGAATGAGTTGACCGTTAGATCCAACACCATCTACATCAATCTCTTCGGCACCTTCAATGAATTTGGTAATAACAACTGGGTGATCAGGGGAAACGTTGCTAGCGGCTTCGAGCTTCTCCTTAAGCTCATCCTTGCTTCTAATGACAGTCATTGCAGCACCTGACAACACATATGAAGGGCGGACGAGGACTGGGTAACTGACTTCATCGGCGAAAGCCTCTGCGTCTGCAACTGAGGTGAGTTCTTTCCATGCCGGTTGATCAACTCCGATGCTGTCCAAGATTGCAGAAAACTTTTGTCTGTCTTCTGCCTTGTCAATATCCTTAGGGTCTGTTCCTAAGATCTTGGCTCCACCTGATTCTTGCAGACGAAGAGCAATGTTTTGTGGGAGTTGACCGCCTACAGAAACGACAACTCCAGCAGCAGATTCAAGTTCGTAGATATCCATTACACGTTCGTAGCTCAATTCTTCGAAGTAGAGTTTGTCGGCAGTATCGAAATCAGTGCTGTAAGTCTCTGGGTTGTCTTGCAAGACGTTAGTATTGATCCATAGAGGTAGAGTTGAGAAAACTTACAGTTGATCATGACGGTCTTCTTGCCCATTTCTCTCAAAGCAAGAGTTGCACTAACGGCACACCAATCGAATTCAACAGAGCTACCAATTCTGTAGACACCACTTCCCAAGATGATAGTTCCCTTGTCCTCAAATGTAACGTCGTGAGTTGTTGCATTGTATGTCGTGTAGAGGTAGTTTGTGTTTGCCGGGAACTCAGCAGCAAGAGTATCAATTCTCTTAACAAAAGGAGTAATACCAAAGCTCTTTCTGAGGGCTCGGACTTCATCTTCGGTGGACTTAACGGCGTTGGCAATTTGTTTGTCAGAGAAACCCAACTTCTTTGCTTTTTGGATGATTTCCTTCTTCAATCCATCAAGGCTTCCAATATCCTCAAGTTCGTGGGTACAATCAACAATGTTCTGAAGCTTGTACAAGAACCATTTATCAATCTTGGTAAGGTCATGTACACGATCAACAGAGTAGTTCTCGTGGAGCATGGCTTGTCCAACAGCTAACCAACGACGATCGGTGGGGTTCTGAAGTTCGTAGTCGAGGTCATCAAATTTATCTCCTTGGAAACCGACAAATCTTGGATCAACTTGGCGAATAGCCTTTTGGATGGATTCTTCGAATGTTCTACCGATAGCCATGACTTCACCAACAGACTTCATGGCACTGCCGATGTCACGCTTGACGTGTTGGAACTTTGACAGATCCCATCTAGGAATCTTAGAGACGATGTAATCAAGGGAAGGCTCGAAGTTGGCAGTCGTAGTCTTGGTAACAGCGTTTGGCAACTCGGGGAGAGTGTGGCCAAGTCCGATCTTAGCAGCAGTATATGCAAGAGGGTAACCAGTAGCTTTCGAGGCAAGAGCAGATGATCGGGAGAGACGAGCGTTAACTTCAATAACTCTGTAATCTAATCCATCTGGTTGCAAAGCGTATTGAACGTTACATTCTCCAACAACTCCCAAGTGACGAACAATTTTAATAGCAGCTGAACGAAGCATGTGATATTCTTCGTCGCTCAAAGTCTGACTAGGGGCGACGACAATAGAATCACCAGTGTGGATACCGAGAGGGTCGAAGTTTTCCATGTTGCAGACAGTGATGCAGTTGTTACTGGCATCTCTGACAACCTCATATTCAACTTCTTTCCATCCCTTCAATGATTTTTCAACCAAAATTTGAGGGGAAAGAGTCAAAGATCTGGAAGCCATGTTGCGAAGTTCTTCCTCGTTGTTTGCGAATCCAGAACCAAGACCACCAAGAGCATAGGCAGCACGGACAATGATTGGGTAACCAATACCCTTTGCAGCCTCCAAAGCTTCATCCACAGTTGATACAGCGACAGATTGAGCAATTGGGATGTTGATCTCACCAAGAGCCTTGGCAAAGAGATCTCTATCCTCACTGGTCTCAAGAGTCTTGATACTGGTACCCAAAACCTTTACACCATATCTCTCAAAGATACCCATACGCTCCATTTGTACACCGAGATTGAGAGCTGTTTGACCACCGAAAGTGAGGAAGATACCATCTGGTCTCTCACGCTCGATAACATATGTGACATATTCAGGTGTGACGGGAAGATAATAGACTTCATCGGTAAGAACGTGTGCAGTTTGGATCGTTGCAATATTGGGGTTGATGAGTACAGAAGCTACACCAGCTTCTTTCAAGGCCTTCAAAGCTTGAGAACCTGGATTGAATAAATGGTTAGCATGATATAATACATGGCCTGGATGTAAGTTGGCACGAAGAGGATTTCCACGCCCAAAAATGACTCATTCTGCCAAAGATTGAAATCTGGGGAACCAACCTGAATAATCGAATTCTCCTGCTTGACCAATACTCAAGCCACCACTTCCAATGACCAGAACCTTCTTCACGTTCACTGGGTTGGCAGCTCCCTTTACAACCCCACTGGCCAAGTATGCTTCAGCGCTGGGCGCGGTTTGTGACTGATCCCTAAGGAGTGTGGAACTGGAAAAAAGTCGAGCATATTTGCTGTTCTTCCAGACTTGAGCTGGTTGACGGTGTACAAGACCGTTAATGGAAGCTCTAGTGGTGAACGCTCTCGCAGGCAAAGCTGGAGCTTTGCACTGACGAAGGAGCGACGAAGATCGATATGCGAAGCGGTTTGCGAGCGCCATAATATCGAATTGTGGTTTCAATTGAACTTTTCAAGTAACTTTTCCACCTGATCCGTTTTCACTTTACCCTGCCAATTAAATCAAAGTTGATCTGGCTATTTGTGGGAAAAAGAATGTGAGTTTTGGATAATGGATATTTTTTGTTGATAATCTACCTAGGGTAGCTTTCTGATAAGCTTTGGATGTCGGTTTGTAAATAAAGGAATAATGAACCCCTCTGTTGTAGCAGATTGAAGTTATTCCTGGAGTTTGGAAGGTTCGAAGTCTCTAAGCATTGTCGATTAAGTTGGGGAAATCAAAATGGTATCGTGTAATTTTTCGAATTTGGAGATGTTTTGTGTCAATGAGGGTTTTCTGGATTCTGGTTGAAGATTTTATTCTTATATGTGATGTGAGTCTGAGTCTTTTTCAGTTGTGTGACCGGCTGGTTGGAACCAAAATTTTCTCTGCCCCGCTTTTTGATCTGCATGGACAATCCCAACCAACCAACAAAGGATATCTTGGATTTATTCCAGATTGGGTGTGAAGAAGATTGGAATTGAACCAATCAAAATCTATTAGTCACTCAATTAATACTTGAATTTACCAATTGGTTCTTTGGCGTCATGATATGCCAAAAGAAAATCAGTGCCGGTTGGGGGACGGGAGCTATTTCGTCTAATTCATCTATCTAATTCATCTAATTCATGAACCCGGGCTATTAGTCAGGCAACCTACCAAATGCCTTTACCACATGTTTGAACGAGGGGTGTGAACGAGGGGTTCGTACCATCATGGCATCATCAGAGCGATGCCGGCGGATGATAAAATTCTTCTTCGTGCATCATTCATATGTGCGTGGCAGGAAGACGTGGGGTCTATGTGAATATTTCGATACATGGATCTTCAATGAGCATCACACATTTCTTCCTCATTAGCTATAATCTCGCAACCATTTCGGGAAATGTAGATATCGAATGCTACCCATGTTGATCTAAGAGAGCCACTAGTCATCGGCTGAGTTTCGCTTACTTAATACCTTCGAAAGGGGAGTCCGTTATAACATTGACTCTTGCAGAAGACTCTCACATGATTGGGTTATCTTGTAACATTGAAATGAAACGTTTCTGGTGATACTCCAAATTACCGATGTGTTAAGAAGAGGCGATTGTGGGATGACTTTGATCTTATCGTTATCATTCAATGTCCATTTATTTTCTAATCCGTTTCTTATACCTATCAACCCCTTATAAAACAAATACGCTTGATTACATTGTACCTACCCCACTGCACCGAAAATTACAGCTTTCGGTTGTTTGTCTTTGTAGTCTAGTTCTTTCACTCGGAATCAATAGCTATCTGTCAATCAATCAACAGATAATTTTCACTCTGGAATTATCGAACTAACTGTTTGATAAGACATATGGTTCACCGGCAATGTGAATGTTAAGACGTATTAACATTGATTGAAGCCGTCCTAAGTGGTCAGAATAGCATCCATCGATATTGAGCATCTCCAATATGAGACCTACTGGGCTATATGGCAGTGACTAACCGTGGCCTCACGCCCCGCTGCGTTCGGTCAGCATTCGAAGTCAGAACCTACAAATGTTATACTATAACCTTCATACGTCCCATCTCCAGAGGTGCGGCATGAATGAGTGCGTGTACTGAAAGAGGAATGGCTGCGCATAATGTGTCTGAATCAGGATTGTTAGCCGGGGAGCGTGTGCCAAAAGAGGCTCTACATACTATTAACTCTTAGCGATGATGTCGCGGCTATATTGCAGTTCTCACCCTCTGGTGGTCTACAATTTTGTTTGTTTAGTGTCAGGACCGTGAATCCAAGGGCTAATCTCATCAAAACATCCTAATCACGGGAGAAGGGAAAGAGACAATTTTATGTTGCGACTTATTATTAGAGAGCGCTTAATCGGTTAGCACAGCCAGCCCATCTCTGGAATATCAGCCGATATATACGGTCATTGGCGAGAATAACTAACGTCATGCAACATTTGGACCTCATCTCATTTCTATGATAGCAATGAGAATTGAAGATTGCTTCCAAGGTCCGACGATAACAAAATTCCTTATCTCGCGATCACGGAGTAAGCGTAGGAAGTGAGTGGGGAAGTTGATTAAGAGATTTTATAGTTCTACAAGTAAAGTCCTGCCTTATTCAATATGATGAAATCGACTTCGTTCTAGAGGTGGCTCGGTTGGGTAGAATGAGGGTGCGATGTTAATGCTCGCTTATCGAGGACTGCGCTCTCAATCTACTATCGGCACATGTGCGGCAGTGACCGAGATAACCGATAAGGTACCCCATAAGCTAAACTTACATGTATACACCTTTTTCGCAAACACCTTCTCACCACAACCTTACATATTAATCATTAATCATAATAATACACAATCTTTTTCATCTGCAGTGTCAAATTCATAGTCTTTTCAGAATGGATTCCTCATCGATTCCATCACCACCAAAACTACAGATCGCACATGTTCTCGCTGATCTAAATATTCTCAAGCAAGCAGTTCGTCAACACCATTAACCCATCGCAGCCCGCATGCCAAAGTCTTGCATTGTATTCTATGGCTCCCCACATCTCCACGCGTATCCCCACACACAATATCGATGTTTCTCTGAGTATACGTGCTAATGAGTCTTATGCGCAGCCACCCAAAGCTACCCTCTCCTTCTTACGCAGCCTCTCCACCGTATCGGCCACTATAGACGAAAGAAAAACGTCAATTCATTCACAACCAACGCCAAAATTTGATCGCCTCGGCCGTCGTATACCCACACCCCCTTCTGTCGTTCAATCGCCGTCTCCTCCGCTCAGGAAACACTCGTCTATGGGTTCAATTGATCTCCCAGAGACCGAGGAATCCATCCGAGAAACTCGAGAACGTCGTCTTGAAAGAAGGAGAAGTAGCGGCGTATGTTCTAGATTTTATCCTGTCGCATTGAAACGATAGCTAACATATTATATCACAGAGGGATGAAGAATTCATGCGGGCGAAGACATTACTAGCATATTATAACAATCGACACAAGCTACAAGAAAATGGTCAGAGAGGAATAAAAATTTCACAGGAAAGGGTTAGTAAAGCGTTGAATGAACAAGAGGAAAAGAGACAACAGGTGAGAAAAAGAGATTCTCTTGGAAAGCTCGGAGTACCAGATGCGAATAGTTATTTTTTATCCAAGAGTTAGATGCTCAAATATAATTTAAATCAATGTTCTATTGGAGTTCTCAAGAATTTGAAGATTTTGGGATTCAAGTATTGTCCGAGTTTCATTTGAATATTCAGGAACCTATCTCATCATGTATATCTGCAATACCACGTACAAAGATGTAAGTCTTCATAATCCTCGGAACCGATCAGAGCTGCCGGAAGCTTGTCCCGTCAGTGGCCGAGCGGGGTCTCCACTGAAGGGTCACAATAAGATCTCCACATGAATTGCTCACTTATTTGAGCTTCAAGTAACCACACCTTTTGATTGTACATGAGAAGTTTGGTTTTTTTTGGATTTTTGGATACTTCACTCCGTATGTCTTTAATCTTCCGCCGTGGCATTGCCACCATATCTCCTTTCAAGAGTGCTTCAAAAGTTGTATGTATCGGGAGAAACTACGCGTATGTTTACCCCCACTCCTCTTCCTCCTCGACCATGAATTGCTTCTCGATATCCCTCAATTGAGTGTCTTCCAAGTATTTAGAATGGCGGGACTAATTCGAAAAACAGAGATCATATCACGGAATTGAACAACAGCAAGCCCAAACAGCCATTCTTCTTCCTCAAGCCACCTTCCTCGATTCTTCCTCCAAATGGTGGAGCTGTCATTCGACCAAAGGGTGTAGATTTGCATTATGAAGTGGAATTGGCTTTGATCATGGGAAAGCAGGTTAAGAATCTCGAGGCGGAGAATGAGAAGGAAGCTTATGATTCTATCGAAAGTGCGTATGCTAGAATGGGCGACGCAATTTGATTTCTAACCATTGAATCACATAGGCTACGCAATGAGCATTGATATGACAGCTCGCAATGCCCAAAACGAAGCAAAGAAGAAGGGTCTCCCATGGGATATCGCGAAGGGATTTGATACCTTCCTCCCAATGAGCAACATCATTTCCAAATCACAAATCCCGGATCCTCACAATGCTACCGTGTGGCTTACAGTCAACAATGAACACAGACAAAAGGATTCGACAGAATTGATGTTATACCGAATTCCTAGAATTTTGAGCGATATCTCAAAGGTGATGACGTTGGAGAAGGGAGATATTGTCTTGACTGGTACACCAAAGGGAGTTGGATCTGTGAAGCCCGGAGATGTTATGCGAGTCGGCATTAGTGTTGGGGGTAAGGAATTGGAGGAAGGAAAGATTGAAGTTGCAGTTGAAGAGTCGACGAGTACATACCAGTTCAAGGAGACTTGAGCAATTTATTTAGGTTGTTTACACTAGGATACCCGACAATATGTATAAGAGTTGAGACTTCATGCGAAAGACTTCGTTATTTCATTATTCCTTTTCTCATCAATCAAGCGATATTTGGGTCCTTGATAGATCCTACCGGGGGCGCTGATTCCGCAACCGTCCCGCATTTCTTACATTTCCTCCTATCCTCACTATCCTTGAAACTATTCACAGCTTCCTTAATTTGCGTGCCCAAGTCTGTACAATGGAAAGCAGCCTCCTCCACCACCTCCCGGCAGTTTGTACAATACCACCTCAACCTATCTAACGAACCCTCTGGTCTTGGTTGTTCTAGCACAATGCCCACTGTGTTTGCGAATCGAACAGGATTATGCGGCGTATTGGGTGGCAATAGAAACATTTCTCCCTCCCCAATAATAATATCTCTAAATTCGCCTTCATCTACCACTTTCAACATCATAGCTCCCTTGTATTGGTAGAACCATTCTGCGGTCTCGTTTATGTGATAGTCGGTTCGTGCATTGGGACCTCCTACGATCTGCGGAGCTTAGAAATGTCTGAGACAATGATGGGTGATGATGATCGTACCATGACAGTCACATCTTTATTGTACACGCAGTAATTGTTAATGGGAGGTTTCAAGAGATGAGAGTTCTCTTCGAGCCTATCGAATCGCTGTTAAAACAGATTCCGTCCATGATCTTGAACGTTGCTTACCACTTGGGCAGGTTTAAAGGACTGGTGAGCATCGTGGACGAAGTTATCAAGGTCGTAGAAGAGAGTGTTGCCAAGCTCAGTTTAGAAATTCATGATCCATTGATGAGTCTTGCCCCTCACATCCGATGAAACCGGTTGCGGCAGTGTGGAATAGCTTATCTTCTGTAACACCGATGTCCGTGCATTATCTGATAAAGAACAGTGCAGCTTGTCTCGAGCTTGTCTTGTCTAAGAATATACAGAGGACTCTCGTACACTCTTTTCGGTATTCAATATCAAATTAAACAATCATTATTTCGAATCAAAAAAGGGGAGATGGATATATTTGTAAGCTTTTCATCTGTTCAAAACATCTTGTTGCTCGAGTCTCTATATGAATAGATAGCAATATGATATATCAAAATGTAAATGTTTTCATCAATGTTTGATGCTGGTTGAGTGTACCGCTTTTGTGTTCACATGGAGCTTGTCAGACAGAGCTGTTGGCGCTGTATTAGCTTGGTTTGAGCGCATTTGAGAAGGTAAATTAGGGGACCATTGCACCATCGATTCATAACACTCTGTAATTGGTGCAATTAACCCCTAGGTAGTTACGCCATTCTTCCAGCAGCAGTGTAGATAGCGATATATATAGAATCATTTTAATATCCATTTCAAAATCATCATCTTCTTTCATTGAAATCTCACGGATCCTCGCGAACTCGAATTACCATCTACTTCATTGATAACGATCATTTCAATAATATACACATTGTTGTAACATTCACATTCACATTCACATTCACAATGGATCATTCGCATATGGATCACAGCATGCACGATATGGGAATGGATATGGGAGGAGATAGATGTAACATGAACGTCCGTTTTCAATCTACGCGACTCTCTCGATTTCTCAATCACTAACCTCAATTGCAGATGCTCTTCACCTGGGACACCAATAACCTCTGTATAATTTTCCGCTGGTGGCACATCCGCTCCACCTTCTCCCTCCTCATTTCGCTCGTTGGCGTCGTCGCCATCACCGCCGGATACGAAGGCATTCGCTCCCTGACCCGTCGCTATGAATCCTGGGTCGACAGACAACAAGGTTCCATAACCCGTAAGTTCACCTACTTTTCTCCTCTCCCCCGTGCGCGCTTTTCCTCCCTCGACTTTCATACCGGAACAGTGGAATGAAAAGCTGAGACTATGTGTGCAAATTAAGTGGATGACGTTACTGAAAATACGCCTTTTCTCTGGGCAGGACGCAATCAAGAAGAAGTAGGTCAGAGAGCACATGTTATCAAGGCTGCGCTGTATGCTTTCCAGTATTTTTATGCATTTATGTTGATGTAAGTATTTACTCTATCTTCTGCGTGGAGGGATACTAATGAAGTTTTAGGTTGCTTTTCATGACATATAATGGATGGGTTATGATTGCAGTAGGAGTTGGTGCATTTGTGGGTTTCTTGATATTTGGAAAGAATACTTCGGCTGCGAAAGAGACGGCATGTCATTGAGAGTTTAAATTATGGAGTTAAGGGAATGAGTGGTTTGGAGGAAGATGAAGTTAGTGTCGGATGGGGACAGGGAGGGCGTCTTGTTGGTGAAAAGAAGGAGGACAGCAGGTCGAAGACATGGATCTTTGGGAGACAAGCGTCGAATAATCGAGTCAAGCAAGATTTGTTTTCGTTTGAGAATGCCAAATACCCAGCGTTATTTACATGATCTCAGACCGCTATGCATGGATTTATTGCGTTTGCGCAGAGCCCTTCATATATAGATATATATGGGGGGTGGTGTTATGCTTTACATGTTTCAATCTATGTTATCAATATAATACTGCCCAGACCTGCTCTTCGAGTTACTTGATCATTTGTGTGCAATGCAGATATGTCTAGCATGTGATTATAGACAATTTTAATTCCTCGATACAAAAACTAGAAGAGAGGAACGTCCGCAAGCTTGTATCTTTGATACCTAATAACCACCAAACTTAAAGCTCTCTCAGAGTGCACTGGAATACTCTCCAAGAATATGTATCCTAAATTCAAGGTTGACATGTACTCGAAAATAGACGTACTAGATAAGTACCATTATCACATCCCACCAAAAACCAAAATGGGTGGACTTATCACTTACACCACAAATCTAACCCCAAAGATAAAAGAGAATCATCTGACTCAACAGCCACCTCCTTCCAAAATCTTCATCAACGAAGAAAAATGCAAAAAAGATTGTTGTTTGGTGTCTACCAGAGATTGTTACTCCAGGTGGGTGTCGAACCCACGACTTTCGCATAACTTCATATTGATCCGCAAGGGGAAGAATATAAGAACGACACGCTAACCACTCTATAATTTCTGTATTAGCCATGATGTACCTTCATTTTTGGAATGGAGGCAGTAACTTACGCGTCACTGGAGTTTGGCATGTTTGTTTGACGAAGCCGGCGTTTTTAAATATATATTAGAATATCAGCTATTTTTGCAGGGATCGAGTGGGGCTCATCGAATAAGAGGTTTTCATTGGTTGGGAGGAGGGGAAATAGTGGGGTTGCTCGGGCTGGAGTTGGTATGTGGAACTTGTGAGTCTGGTCTGGATGGCAATTGTATTGATCGATTCACTTGGTATCTATCATGCTTTTGAGTAAAAATGATATCTAACTCATTACAATATACAACATACGATATTAATTTAAAACTATCTCCGAAGTACTGAAGGTGGCTTTGTTGATTCTATCACAAGAGTTTGTCTACAAACTTTACATATCATTGTCACTGGTTGGTCTTTAGTTGTACGATGTGCTGAAGCGTATGAATCATTTGAGATACAAATATCATAGTTGCGGTGATTCAAACAGATGAATATCTATGAACGAGGGCATTGAACTTTGAAGGGATGCCTGATTTTCCGGCTACTCTCCCCGTTACTCGGCATTATGTGCTGAAAGATGGTTGAACTACACCTGTACTCTACGGCTAAATTTTGTCAAATAAATCTCATCTCATAATGGCTCACCGAAAATATTGCAGACTACTAGGACGTCTCACAGGTCATCATTGGAGATCATTGAACAAGGTTCACAGGTTTCTTGTATTAGGGCGTATGACAATGTCCATTCTAACACGCCATTTCATCTTCTCAGTCATTATCAACTCTCAATTCCAATCCTCGCTACAGCAATGGCTCTCTGACGAAGGTGTAGGGCTCTCAGGACAGCACCGGTCCTCTGCTACTGGAGTAGGTGAAAGTTGTTCAAGTGTAGGAAGCGAGACCGATGGCTCTAGTGTTGTTTGCATCTTATGGTTTTCATTAACCTCAGTTCTCGAACTAAAGACATCCCGCGTTATCACGCGGGAAGGGGATTTACATCACCAATTCCTGAAGGCAATCCGTTTGCGATATTCTGAATGGCTACTTTGGTTGGCTTTGAAAGTTCCTTTCCTAGCATTACCACCAATACAGGTGTTCTTAGGCAACGAAACCTACCCTTGCGTACTCCCGATCGAAATTTATTAATAACTTTATGTGTGCGCTTTTCATCCTTCTTATCTTTCGCAATTGGGGTGACGGGTAACTCTGGAATTGGAGAATCGCCACCAACATTTGGTTCAATAGCTGCAATAGATGGAACTTGAGCAGGACCATCCGATTGTCCGATGATATCTTCCGTTCTTTCTGTCGGCACCTCTGACAATGGCGATGCTGCTATCGATCCTTCGGGCACTGCTTCGAGAGGTCTCATGAGGGATGATTCTAGGGAGCTATCACGCTTGTTCATAGACAAAAGTTTATCTACGTTCGGAACAGCAGATGGACCATCCAAAACGCTAGTTCTAGGACTAACTTCAAGGCAAGGACCTCGAAGATGGTCGGGCAACGCACCAAAGTCTTTAATAGTTGTACCAGTGGGGAACTCGGGCTTAGTATCGTGTGATCCATCCATATAAAACTTCTCAGTCGCTGATAAACGCTTTGTTGGTGTTGATGGCGCAGTATTGAAATTAGAGTAGGCTTCTGTGTAGGTTTGTGATTCAACTAGTGGGTCTTCATAAATGTCGTCGTTTTCGTTTTCAATCTGCGTGAACTTGCGCCCCTCTTTATACCCCAAAGGTTTAGAGGGTCTGTATGTCTTGACTTTTGGTCTCTTACCGAGAGCAGATTGTGATCCTACACTGTCGGAACGCTTCATCATGAGTATAGGTTGCTCATTGGTTTTTGTGGTGTCTAAATATTCACGAGTCAGTTCGAACGAGAACCCAGTTGGGATCAAAGATTACCAATTTCAATATCCTTCCAAGGAATAGAAGTATCGACTAATTGAGGAACAGCTTCATATTGAGTAAAAGTGGTAGGCCCCAAACCATTGCCTTTACCCATAACCTTCATAGTCGGAGTCATCTTAACAAACTTCTGAATTCCCCCCTCCTCTGAAATTCCAACTAACGTCGGTGACACAATACGACTCTTGAGTGATCGCTTGACAGAGCCAGACGAGAGTGGAGGGCTCGATGTATCACTCCCAGGACTGGAACTACGGGAAGGAGCTCCAAGAGATATAGCTGGAGTTTCCAACCCGATTGATTGACTTGTTTTAAGAATGGGCATCGAGCCTAGAGTTCGTTTGTTGGAACGAGCGAGTTATTAACTAGATAGGGTTGGAGTCGGAGTGTTGTCATGGAGTTGTTTTGATGGAAAGGAGATTGGTAACTGGTCGAGGTATTCTAAGATTAAAAATACTCTCAAATGAGTGACGAAACGAGTGGCTGCCAAAATAATGACGGTGGTGATTACAATAATATTTTTGAACAAGAACAGGACTTTTTTCTCCGAATAATCAGGAAGTCCTTCAAAATTTGCCCACCGTTCTTTCCAATAGTTGGTCGGTCGTTCTTGCCCTCTGCTCGAGTCTTTCATAGGCATGCAAATCGCCCCGACCCAGCCTGTTCATCACCTCTTCCCTCCCCATTTCTCCATCCAAACCCTCACGATTGCAAATGTCCCCAACAGACAGGCAAAATCTCTCGAATTTCAAATTTAACCATCGTCTTTCAAATGGACACTTCCTACATGAGTGTTCATGAGAAGCTAGCTATCCGACCAAGTATGCATATCTATGCTCATAGTGTCGCTCTCAAGTACTGTAGAGAATATCTATCAGTGAATTTATAGTATTAGATAGTTAGTTTGAACTTGAATTCGAACTCACAAGAAGCTACCCGACTACTACGTACTTTTAAGCAAACAATCTTGAGCATTTGTAAGTTTAACAAGGCAGAGTTCATACAGATGCCTCAATTATCTGGGTATCTAAGAGTCTTTGTGAGTGCTAGATATAGACATGTTTCCATTAGAAAGTCCCATTCCTTACTCTCTCTGACTCGGGAATTCCGTGAGCTAAATCTGATCCAATCTTAGACACTACACAATCGAGGTTGTTACGGGCGACAGAAGAAAGGGGCAAAAAATTACATTAGACCATTCATGGTATTCTCATCAACAGAAGACGTGCATGAGATGATTGATTTAATTTATAATATGTCATATATGCCAACAACAATATATCTGTCTGATGTTTTGCTTCTCCCTTCTCCCTATCCGGGATATCCTGCGCCATATATGCATGCCTTCGTTAACACCAGAGTCACCGCTCTATCCACCAAGCACCTAAATTCCCTCATTGCCCTGTCGTTTTGTTTAATTTGGCCCCCCTTCGTACACGCCAATGATTCATGCTGCAAACCTCCTCATCAATCCTCTTTCCCCTCTGCCCTATAGACTCAAATAGTCATCGAGACGCTTTGTCGATTAAAAACCTATTTTCACGATCAGAGTATAAGCATCAAAAGAACAAAATAGTCCAGGGGTAGACTACTTATTCAATCTAGCCTAACTCCGCCAACCCTTTTAGCAAGACGCTCCGCAGGACCATCGTCATCGGACGGCGACTGACGTTTTGGGGGTCGCTCACCAGTCGATTGTAAAATTGCAAGGAAATTTGCCCAGCCAGGGGTTGCTATCAATTGGTATCCATCTGCTAAATCGTGTTGAGTTGCCACACGGCAGAGAAGTGCCATCTCTTCCTACGAATGATTATGTTAGTATCATACTTATGAGTGTGAAAAAAAGAAAAAGTTGGTACGAACTTTGCTTAAAATACCCATACTATAGATGAAGCATAGGAGATGAAAGTCAGACACCGCGAGGACGCCATCAGGAGATTGAGTGAGTTGACCACTCTTGTCAAGTCCTAATTGCTTTCCAACGTCCTTGAGATCTTGTTCCTGGCCAAGTACCAAACGATTCTCAATAGTGAAAGAACTCTTAGCCATGAATGCTGGCTTAGGATCGCTAGGAAAGCCGTGAGTCAATGTGACGAGTAAATATTCTACAGGGAAAGATGGCTTGGCATTCTCTTGAACGCTTCTACCATACTCGTTAATCTTTCTGAAGAAGACCTCAGGAATGTATCGTGCGCTCGTATCGGAATCATCATCTCCTTCGCTGCGAACGATCATCACAGCAGGATCGGCGGATGGTTCGACAATATCTGCTCGAACCATTTCCACGGCTGAGTTGGAGACTTGATATGCAGATATGGCGATTCCTCCGGTCTCATCGGCTGTCACTACACAGGTAACAAAATTGGACCCAAATTTGCCCGTATCACTCCATTTCGTTGGCTTTGGGTGCTTCGCTTGTAAACGTGCTGCAAATGCGATTTCCAGCGATGATAAATAGTATGAATCAAAATGTCTCTTGCATAAGACTGTGCCATCTCCTACGCCTGAGTCAATGAGATCAGTCCAGATGACACCAACTCTCTCCATGCCACACAATCTCGCAATCTCGTCGATATCCTTTTCGGATTCCCATTCGTTTAATGTGACGCCATCGAGTTCGTCAACTTGTGGCGGTTCGTAAATAGCTTCCACAACAGCCTTGACTCCCAATGGCACCTCTGTATACTCCTCGTAGCGACCATATAAATACCCAAAACGTTGTGCACCTGTCGCCCTCCAGAACTGGAGTAGGTTTTCGATGAGGCTTGCTTGAGCGAATTCAACATGATCCACCATACGGAATGCTTGCGGCTGTAAAGTGATTGCGCTCGGTTGGCACTTAGTACAAATACCCTCGGGCCACTGAGGATGTCCTGACGGGCAGTTCTTCTTCACACGGTAATACGGCTCCGTCAATGGTGGCATAAAAGAACTTCCTAGCTCTGGTTTGTTGGTCGCCGAGTTGATCTTTCGCAGATACGAGTGAAACGAGAGGTTCTTGATCTTTTTCTCGGCCAGGTATTCCGCATTGAATGGTTCTAACGGCATACAGTAGTCACACATTCCTTTTTCACCATGTCGACACATCTTTTGATCCTTCTTTCTGGGGATTTTGCCATCTTTCTTGTCTAGCCTATTATCGAGATCGGATTGTCTAACTAATTCCCACGGATTTTTGATCTTTTCCGATGGCGAAGTTACTTCTTGAGCTGGAACATCGATAGGTATTGATTCTGGTAAAACGACATGTCCATTTAAACGATTTGTTGAGGAGGCGAGTTGAGATGGAGGACCAGTCGAGGTGGAAGGGGTAGCATTGCCATTTGAAAGACTATCCAAGAGCTTATAATTTATGAATACCATATCGCCATTCCTTCAGTTGGTCAATACAACACTCTAGAGGCTTTATAAATATACCCGACTTACTTGAGACCAATCTGCGAGACTTTGGCTCTTGCAATTTCTACAAGAGACTTGACCTCACCACCACTCGGCGCATTTGAAAGTGTTAATGTCTTCGGGTCGATGTTCTCAGGTAGAAGTTTTACAAGCTATAGCATATTAGCAGAAGCTCACTACGATACATACAGCATATCTCAGACTAACCTTGTCGCCAAGTTGAGCAAAAGTTTCATTTGCTTCAACAGTGATACGAACTGTTCCATCAGGACCACGAAATCTTAAAAGCATCTTGACCTCTTATCAAGTTTATTTCTTAAGTTTATCCGGATGAATGAAATGTATTCGAGGTAGAACTATTGTATTAAAGAACAAAAAACAAAAAGTTAAGTATGAAGGAACAAAATCTTTAAGGTTCTTCCTAATTCTTGAGATGTTGGGTTGTTTGGATTGTTAATTGTTTAAATTGAAGCTCTAAGCTCTGAGTAAATAATACTGATCCCACTATCAAGGCTAGGAAGACGACTGTACGTCAGAGTTCGGTAGCCTACGGAAAACAGTTAGGGAGGTAGGAACCGCCGAGAACTGCCATGCCACTTACCTAGGTAGGTAATTCACCGCCTTGGTAATACGAATTACAAGAAACACATGAATTACACACACAAATTATATGAATTCGGTATAAATATTACAAGTATTATATAAGAATTACAAGGATGGAATTTAAGTGCATCTTCAAATTAGTTGGATCGGGTGAAATTGATTTAATTGGTTGTTAATTTATTAGCGAAGAGCTTGTCTTCTTAGTCAAAAAAAGTGACTTTAAGGTTATTTGTCCTGAAGTGGCAGAATGCGATAGAATAAAGATTAATAAAGGACACACAACACATAAGAGGATATCTACTATTTTGATACCTCCAACAATCGCACCGTCTTTGTCGGAAAACTTCAACCACCCTTCCTAGACATTGGCCTTTTTTCGATTCGATATATCTTCCCAAATCTCTGGGAGAGCTAGAAGAGTGTTGTTTTGTGTTCGACATAGTGACAGCAGCAACCATGTTCAAAGATTTTGATTACGCAACCACTCTCCGTGGTCTAATACTTCCTTTCGCATATGTCGTTGTCCTCGTCGGATCACTAGTAACATTTTCTTCATTATATAGAAAGCGCATAGCAGGTTAGTCAAAGTCTGGCTTTTAAATTATGCGCAAAGTTAACAGGTACTCATAGTTAAATCTGCGACTCTTGCGCCTTGGTTTCCACCACATCTGCAAAGGAACATTTACTTTTCTCTAGCTCATCTTGAGCCAGAAGAGGGAGACGAGAAAACGCCAAAAGTACCAGCGGAGCTTATTCGAGCGGCTTTGTTAAGAAGGGCTGTCGAAGACATTTACCGAATTATTCACATTAGAACAGCAAAGCAAGCCTGCAGTACCTTATTACAGAGGGGGAGTGTTGGCGACGATTTGTGGCAAAGATTCTTGAGAGCAGAGAAAGAAATGGAAGAGGAGCTTAGGGATGTGGTTATGGAGGTAGGCGGCGCTTTCATTCATTAAGTAGCTTGATGAAGTTGAATATAGTTAACCGTGAATAGGCAAATGGATTGGCACCAAATTGGGGACAGACAATCTTCCAGTCCGCCAACGAAATTTACACGAATAATCAGTTCAGAAAGAGCCTCGATGACATTCAAGCTAGGACCCAATCTGAGAAGGAGTGGTGGGAGAAACGTCGAGCCTCAATCCAATCAGAATTTATGAAAGAGTTAGATCAAGAAGCAGAAGCCAAGGCATCCAAATTTACCTCACCAACCAAGGCCCAGAGTGTTATGAGCGACGAGGATGCCATTCTAGTTCAAGGAGGCGGGCCAGCAGCTAGCGAACAAGGAAGCCCCAACAGGAAGAAGAAGGGAAAGAAATAAAGCATGTTTTATTAGCTGCTGGGCACTGTACAATGGCATGAATCTTGCCCGCACGAGGCGTTTTTGGTGTCTGGCGTTTTTGCGGCTGTAAAATATTGCATGCATAGGTTATGAGGGGTGTATCAAGATTTGTAGTAACCAGTCCAACTCACTGGTTAGACAAAATATAAAATTCAGCCCCCAGAGGGCCAGCGGGCCTTTTGATTTTTGTACCATTTACTTCCAAGTCTTATCGTTTTCTTCATATCATATGATTATATGAAGTGGTTCTCACTGCACCATTTGAGCATTCTCTGTAGTGGACACCTTCGTACTTGGACCTAGGCGTCTTTCTAGTTGTCGCTATTTTCGACCTTTGTATAAGAGATTCTTTGAGACTATTCATCATAAACACCTTGTCAGAACCTTCCACAAAGGTTGTCTCAAGAGTCCTTTCACTCAAGTCTCAAAAATAGATCTCAGAGTATGACAACATCAAAGACATGATCCTCCAACAAAGCCCAAGTTGATCTCCAATACAAAGAAATTCTCCAACACAATAAAGTCTCATAATAAGACAAAAACTACAAGAACCTTCCATTCCCCTATCTTCCAACTCATCTCTATCGGTATCTGGTATACGCACTATTTCCTATATTTCGTTTTTTCATACTTTGACTTTCATTCTAGACTTATATCTTTACGCTGCTGGCAGCTTTGCGAATAATCTTTTTCATCCCTTTGCGAATACAGTCATCATAGAATTATATACTCTTCCCCCATCTGATTCATTGCGGAAACATCTTTATATACATTCACAGCTTCATACTATTTACCACCACCAAAACCATCACGCAAATCAGTCGTAACTAGCACTGTACGGTAATAAACCGAAACATATTAAACGTATCAACTCAACTCATCTCATCGCCCCACAAATCTCAAACCTCATACAAGATACACCACAACTCAACCATGTCAACCATAACCCGTCTCAGCAAAACCAATCCCGAGCTCGCTGCCAAAATATCTCAAATGGCCCTTCCCCTCGCACCCCTCGTTCGTCTCACAACAGGACAAATCCATCCCTCGTTCCCCAAGAAACTTTTGAATTTCTGGCTTCTCACATCCGCGGAATTAGACGAACTCGCGCATTTTTATCATCAGCGCACTCCGTGTCAGTGGACGATGCATTATCCGTGTCCGGTGTATTGGGACGTAAATGCGGATTTGGAGACTAAGAGGAGGAGGCTGGGAAGATTTATTGGGTTGAGAGGGTGTGAAAGTCCGGTTGAGAGTGTTGAGGAAATTGAGAGGAGAGTTAGACAGGAGAGGGTTAGAAGGGCCGAAGAAGAAATGTTTAGGAATAAGAATCAGTGGTATTAGGTTTGGGTGCTGATGGACGACTAGATATGTTTTATTTGATGCGTTGAGCATTTGCATTCGAAGATTAATATAATTACATTTTACGGCAAGTTACTCTCATGCTCTAGAATTGGAAGACATTTTACTCTCATGTCCCTTAGATTTCAACTGCATTCTTTATCATTTCTCATGTCCTGCCACCTAGTGACACCAAGTTTACAAACCCTTCCATGCTAATTTCGTCAAGTGATCCGTCTTTTTTCTACTCTGCTTGATCATACCCAACAATTTCAAATCTGCAAGTCCTCTATAAAATAACATCAAAGCTTGTCTTTCGCTATCGTCGCCCTCGTCATATTCCGGTCCCAAATTAGCTATAAAAGCAGTCCAGAGATCGAAGATATTGATCAAGTTTCCTGCTTCTAAGAACAGTTTGTATAAAATGGCAGTAGGCGGATGAGACATTAGTGCTCCCTCTTTCGTGGGATCGCAACATGAACAAGAAAGGTAGTCGTGCGGTGAGGAGAGGGCTCGTTCGATTGTAAACCGGGGTTTGGGTGTAAAGGCATCTAGATAGGGCAATCTGAGATCGTAGAGCCAGATCTCAGAAACGAATTGATCTTGTAATTTGTCCACATCTACGAATTTCTGTATGGCTTGAATTAGGTGGTCAACAAGCGCTGTGAACTCTTTGTCTTGCTTTGTGAGTACTGATCTATCCTGGCTAATTTGGACCTTCTGAGAAATTATTGTAGTGCGGAGTGCTTTGTTATAACTGCTACGGATAGACTTTCCTGTATCCGAGCCTGCGAGTGATGAAGCGTCTTCCCCGATACTCGCAATCTGTGAATAGAATTCCGATTCCATATCCGACCATGATTCAAGATTCAGCTCAGTGCTTCCACCCTCTATGGCTTCTTTGAGTGAGGTAATGGTCCCTAGAAAATCATCGAGACTAGCGCGTTTGATTGAATCCACAATCGAACGCACAATTTCAGAGTTCTTTAATGAACCAGTCGATGCTTTAATATAGAGATCGATCTTCTCTGGTACTTCGACTGCCAAAGTAACTAGAACATGCATGATTCGGAGAATCTTCTGCACCGCATGATCTTTGCCTTGGATAGAACTTTCTACCTCTTGCAGAAGGAGCTCGTCATCGTTAACCAACCCCATGGCACGCTCTAATTCGCCTTGATCTACAAGACATTCGGTATATTTCTGGAACGATGGAAGCATTCTAATAGCTTCAAAATGCTCTGTTTGCAAAAGGGGCCCCAATTCAAGTTCGTCTGTGAGGCCCAGGAATATGCTCAAAGGGTTGGCATAGAAATGACACATGTACGCATACTAACCATGTTAGTGAACATTTGTCTAAAACTCAAGAGAAGAAATACCTTTAAAGCTCCAACAAAAGCTTGTACACTCTGAACATGATCATTTTGACGTTCCATGAGACTCGATAGAATGCCTGGCCCCAGTCGTATTGGAGCATCTGACCCGGCGATAACTTTTAAAAATATGTTTTCAAGGATGGAGCTCGTTTGCTCCACATCGAATTGTGCTCCATGTAAAGATCGAGCAGCGACACGAGAAAGTCGTTCTTGGAATAACTCGACGGATGTGGCAATTCCAAACAACAGAAGAAATGGGATGCGATCTAGCCAGGAGCTGAGGGCTTAAGTATTAAAAAGTAGACAGAAGGAGGAACAGACATATTAACTTACCTAAACAAGGATATTGCATCTCCAAGCAGACCAGAGTCAAATGCTTCGCTATCCTGAAATGACACGATCACTTTATCACACCCGTGGGCTTTGACATAACCATGAACGATTTCCAAATCATAGTTCAGAAGTTTACGGCCCTGGTGGGTTAGCAAGAATAGATCAGGTGAAGATTTAGAAAGATTTGACTTACATCTTGCTCAAGAAAATTGTCATTCTCGTCTTCGCCATTTGACTTTTGATGAGTGACATCTCTAATAAGCTTTTTAAGTAGTACCTTCAAGTTCGACGATTCTCCGGATCTAAGGGTGACAACAGGACCATTAAACTCATTTGAAAGTCTTGTTGAAAGTTGTTCAAAAAGCAAGCCTTGAGATGCGATATTTGGCCCAGTTACAATGAACCCTGCTGGGACTTTGCCTATGCTCCTTTGAATGTCTATCAGACTCCATCTCACTAATTATGCCAGATTATGCATACCTTTCATTCTCTACAAAAGATGTGACCTCTAACAAAGTGCCCTCATTTGCTTCATTCAGGATCGACTATTATGGTATTAGCCAGCTATGATGTTGATATCCTACAGCTTAGGATACATACCTGAATTTTTGTTTCTGTTTCCGGCCAATACTTATTAAACAGATTTAAACGCAGGCTTGAAAGTTCATCAGACTCCTTTTCATTAAATAATGGTGAAAGCTTGAAAGGCTCTGCATCGTCATTGATCTCAGGGGCTTTTGTTGTCGCCTTTCCTACCTTCCTACGCTTCTTAGGTCGCTGGAGTAGGTCTTCTGAAGGTACAGAAGTAGGAGTATATACATAGGCCGCCTATTGAAATTTAGTTCTGTACAGAATGGAATTTGGAATCCAACTTACCTGATGCTCTGTTCCATCAAACCCAGCAAGACTATTGGTATCCCCGTTTATAGACATTTTTAATTGATATAAATCGATTGAAAAAGAAAGGGGTACGCGTGAGATTTTGACGTGGTCGTGATTTGTTGTCGCGAATGGGAAGCGAAGTCATGCTGCGCAGTGCGCATCATAGCTTATCAAAAAAAAGTTTCCCGCACCTCAACTTTTTTTATTGGACCCATCAACATCAATACTTATGCCGCCGCCACCCACCAATTTCACTTCTAGTATTCGTGGTTTCGTATGCAAGTCATGTCGAATAAAACTACAGATCCCCCCGCGAGCACCATGGCTTTCGAGACATTTTACGGCGCAAAAAACCCCGCTGAGGTCGATAGATAGAGGGGGAAAAGTGCCACCGCTTGCCTCGAAGACGGAAACGCAACAAGTTGAGCAAACTGATGAACCATTTTACAAATACTATGACGAGACTCCGGATGGCGTTCGAACAGAAGCGCAGGGTGATCCTGAAGAAGAGGAATTGTTGGAAGGTCTTCAAGAGGCAGTTCGAGAAATAAAAGAAGACATTGGGGAAGTTTCAGCGGAAGAACTTGAGGAGGTGAACGAAGATGAAGAACCAAGCCTTCATATGGAGGAATGGGAAGATGCAATGGATGCAAAGATAGAACGCCTACAAGCCGAGGTGGATAGACTAGAAGGCATTACCAACAAGCCGGGCCCTATGTCAGAAGAGGACCGGCAAAAGATACGAAACTACTTCTTAAAGTCTGTCGAGGAAGGCAAGTCTCAATGTACTGACCCGTAGTGCGCCTGCTAATTGTCATAGATGAAGCTGAGACTTCCACAGAGCTATCTCCACCTCCGACTTCTTCCACAACACAACAGTTTCTCGCCCCAGAACCAAAGCCAAATTCCATCACCAACCCAAGATCTAACTCAAATTCTATCTTAATTCCAGAGAAGCAATACCCTCCCTCAGCCCGACCCCATTTAAAAGTTTTGAATAGCACATTGCAGAAAATTGATCATCGTTACGGTCGTAGCAATTTTCAAATGAATGAAAACCTGATGCATAAGTTATGGAAGCAGTACATTTTATGCCGAAAAACTATATTGTCAGATCCTGGTGAAGTTTCTCCAGAAACGTGGAAACTTCTTTGGGGTTATATTTCATTGCCAGACCCGACAAATTTGGACCGCATGGCGCATGTGAGACGACTGGGGCTAGATATGCAGAAAGCGGGTTTACACCTCGGAGGGCCTACATTATTGTTATATATCGAAGCTGTCTTTGTAGAAGGAGATCCAAGGACCGCAATTGATCTATGGAAATCCGCTTGGCAGACTTTTTCTAAAGATGAAGGCCTTTTAGACCAATATTTGGAGCTTGGTACTCGGATGTTTGCCGAGAACGGCAACATTGAGGAAGCCAGAAAGGCAGCATCGATTGTCATACAAAGATCAAACAATCCCCTCAGCGCTCGTATTCTTATTCACACAATACAAGGCTGCTTGGCCTCAACGATTAAAAACCGTACGCTTGAAGCTTGGAACATTTACCTTGACTTTCGGAAACACATGAAATCGAGTATGGAGATGGAGGATTATGATGTAATCAGCGGACTTTTTATGCGAGCTGGTAAAAATCATGAAGCATTAGCAGTCTTTAAAGATATGATGCTCTCGAAAGATCCCACTGCTTTGCAGTATGACTCATTGACAACACGAGATTATGAAGAATTTCCATCCATGCTGAACAATAAGTATTTCTTTGGAAAATGGATGAAGAAGCTGATTGGCAGTGGCGACCTTGACGAGGCCAGCAGAGTACTTGATTTAATGCGAGATTTCAGGATCTGCCCTGATGCCAAATTCACAAATGGGCTTATGGGTGCCTGGTTCCGTACGGGCAAATTAAAGAACCGAAAACTGGCCGAGGAAATGGGCTGGTCTATGATTGCAGCAAGACTTGATTTCGTTAAGGCTCGAGATCAAGGGGTTAAGGTATTGCTACCCCCCTTAACGGCCGTGAAAGGGACAAACAAGCGCGAGTACAAGCTTGCCAGCTTCAACCTCCACCCTCCTGCAACAATCGAAACATTTGCAATTCTTATGGACCAATACGTGAAAGGGCAGAAACATGAACAACTTTTGGACCTTTACACAACATTGGGAAAAGCAAAGATTCCAGCAAATACGTACTTCATGAACACAGCAATCAAAGCTGAATCAAAATCCTCTTTGGACACCAAAGAGATGTACTATACCTTCGTCAGCGACGGAGTGAAGCCTAATATTGAGACCTTTTTGCAATTGTGGCACAGTTTAAAGCAACGGAATATGCAAAGACATAGGCGCCATACATTTTTTACCCCCGCAGAACTGTTCGCAGAAATGATGAGATGGCGACAGGAGTTGAAGGCAGAGCTTGGAAAAGATGATTTACCAAAGGACCTCTATAACTCAATCATATTGAACTTTGGTTTAGTGGACGACCAACCAGGAACTGCAGTTGCCTTGCGTGCCATGCAAAAGTATTTTGGAACATATCCTACGGATGATACCGCACGCAACATTATTTTACAAATAACAGCAATTGGCGCTACGACTGGACCTGCACTGAGACGTCTCAATATCAATAAGGGTACAAAGGAGAGAGTGCGACAAGTCACGAAAGTTCTAGCAATGCTCCAATCGCAAAGAATTGAGGCTTTAGCGGAGTTAGGAATCGTTTATGATGACTTGCAAGAGCAAGCAAAATCAGAGGAGGCATTAACGTTATTGTCGGACCTTCTACGTGTTGTTGCACTGCAGGTGAATGGTGGTCAAGAAGGACGTATGGATATCGTCAAATCATCCCAAACAGCGGCGAAGATGATGGGTGTTCCTGATTGCGTTCCTTGGATGGTGTACAACACAGCAGATGAGGAATTGTTGGATGTGTAAAGTAGAATAGACACTCGCCAATACATGTAGAATAACATACAAATACCCAATGACTTAATTTGTAGAGAGCCAATTACTTGCCTGCTTTGCACTATCTCCTTGGGTGAATGGAAATACTAGGCGTGTGGAGATGATCATTGGTGGGTGAATTGCTTCAATGTCTACCTCCATGAATTCCGGAGGATGAATGATATAGACTAACAAAAGTCATAGAGGAGCAATTTACAAAGGTCACAACGTCTGGACTAACCACGACAGCCTCATCAGTAGTGAATTTAAAAGAACCTTGAGGGTCAGCACTCAAGCTATACCTCGGCAATCATTTCATTGGCCAATTTCAAGATTTTGCCCAAGGCGGTGACATAAATTTTGGTGTGTAAAATCGGTAGCCTCGAGACAACACCACAGCCTTTCCCAAAATCTCCCCAAACGCCCCTCACCGTCGCACCTCAATTATTGCTTCCAAACCCCCGGGACAATTTTTTCCATAATCGCGCAACATCCCTCTTTCTAAATCTGCAATCAAATTTATAAGTTTCCCAAAAGCCCCAAATTTGGTTCTGCAGACAGACGTGCAACAAAACTTTTTTTGAGAGCTGAAGAGTGTATTCGATTGGCTGTTTTTCTACGAAACATAACAATCACATTTATTCATCCATCATGACGGAAGATGAATTAAAAGCCGCAGAAGCTTCAAATGAAGCTGCGCAAGAAGAGGAAGAAGACGATGAGGAAGATGATTATATGAACATGATCATTTCCGAGCCTGTCAAACCGCGAGAGAAGGAAACATATACCCAACGACGACAGCGCATACAGCGAGAATCGGAAGCGCGATCGCGCACGAAGTCGAAAGCTGAGATGGCGGCCGAGGAAAATGCTGCGAGGGAAGACGCGTTGTCGAAATCGATGTTGGAGGCGCCGGAGAATGCGAAGAGTAAGGGATTGAAGATGATGGCGAAGATGGGGTTTAAGCCGGGAGTTGCGCTGGGGGCGAAGGATAATGTTGGGGCGAGGTTGGAGCCGGTGGGAGTGACGATTAAAGAAGGGAAGGGAGGGATTGGGTTGGATGAAGAGAAGAAGAGGAAGTTTAGGGAGGAGGTGGAACGGGAGGGGAAGAGGGTTAAGGCTGAGGAGGGGGAGTATAGGGAGAGGGTTAGGAAAGAGAGAGAGGATGCGAGATTGGAAGGAATGGTAGGCGCAGCGATGAGGGTTGCGGAGAGGATGCACGGGGAAAGAGAGGAAGAAGAAATGGAGAATGCCATTGATAATGTGAGCGAGGGATCTGGGGAAACTAAAGATGAACTAAAACGCAAAATATCGACCAAACCGTTGAAGCAGATCAACATTTTATGGAGAGGATTAGTTCGGAAGCGCGAAGAAAAGGAAAGGGATAGAAGGATGAGATATGATCTCCAGCAAAGTTTATCACGTTTACCAACCTACGATGATGCGAACGAAGACAAGGATGACAAGAGAGCACTCGGAAAGGACAAGATCCAGCATACTCTTGTGGAGGATTTGGAAGAAGAGGACCCTGAGTTAGATGCTTTCAATCTACTGGAACCGGCTGAGAGACTACAAAAGATTGTTGAACATTTGAGGTCGCAGTACAATTATTGCTTCTTCTGCAAATACACATATCCTGACGATTCAATGGATGGCTGTCCAGGTTTAACGGAGGAAGATCATGATTAGCGATCATTAATTTACATCATGAAATTTTTAATTGTAGTATGATACCCATTATCAATTCGTTTTGATCATTAACTCGAAGCCATTATACCTTGAATCCCTCCAGGGTGCTTATGATGAGAGGAATTCATGGGTATCAATTGTCTTTTAACTGTGCAACCATTTATTTTTATAGACCTATCTAATCCCTTATGACTTGTCTAGTCTGACAGCTGGATTTCTCTCGATGAAATTCAAATCAACCTTGTGACCTAACAATTCTCTGATATTGTTCACCTAAAAGACAGATTAGATTGATTTTATGATCCAAGAGTGTGGGAGAAATCTTACCTTATATTTAATCATAGTTGGACGCTCCAAACTTAATCCCCAACCAAAGACCTTCATATCTTTTGGTAAACCCATTGCCTCCAACATTTCTGGCCTGAACATTCCACTGTTTCCGATTTCAACCAGTTTGCCGAGACCCTTGTGGTAACTGAAAATCTCCATACTTGGCTCGGTGTAAGGATTATAAGCTGGCTTGAAACGCAAATCTTCCAGACCCATCTTGTTGAAGAAGACCTCCATGAATTCCATAAGACCTCCCAGGGACAATCCATAATCTGCAATAACACCCTCAACTTGGTGGAACTCAGCAAGATGGGTAGCATCAACAGTCTCATTACGGAACACACGATCAATGGAGAAGTATCTTGCTGGCGGTGGTCGTCCATCGGGTCCCTTTTGTTGGGCTAATTTGTGTAGCATTGCTGTCGATGTCGCAGTCGTATGTGTTCTGAGGACTAGTCGTAAAGATTCATCCGCAGCCCAAGGATATCTATAACCGATTGATCCATATTTTCCTTCCTGGTGAACTTCTTGTACATTCTTCCACAATGCCTCATAGTCAGCTTTATCCTCCCCATCCACTGCACGTGGTTTGTCTGCAGTTTTAGGATCCGAAATATAGAAAGTGTCTTGTAAATCTCTCGCAGGATGTTGTTGTGGGACAAAGAGAGCGTCGAAGTTCCAGAAGCCGGTTTCGACGAAGTTATTGGTAGGCATTTCCTCGAAACCCATTTCGAAGAAGATTTGGCGGAATTCATGTCGTACTTTATTTAGAGGATGTAATGCACCAGAGTTTTGGTCTGCTCCAAGAGATTTGAAGTTATATGGTTTGAAAGCGGCGGTTTTCCAGGCACCCCTAAATATGTGAGTACTTTTTATAACTCAAAGTGTCGCTGAAACCTACGATGCAAGCATGTCTGCTGTCAAATCTGTCTCTTCCTTGACCATTTCCAAGGCGAATTTGGGTCCTTTCGAGATCTTATAACTAGTAACCTTCTGCATCTTTACCAGCTTACGTTTCTTGAGCTCTGTGATAACTTTTGGATCTGGATGCGCACGAGTCTTTTGGATAGTCTGGAGCTGTTCTCGAGTTGTGTCCTGGATAGAATCGGTCTGCAAAACTTAGAACGAACTCTGGAGAATTGGAGAAAAATAACTCACTGAAGCTACCAGTTTTCCATCTTTACCTTTCGCAATCCATTTCGACTTGAATGCTTTACCTTGACCAACCTTGACAACATTCTTATCTCCCACAGCAGCTTCTAATTCGGAAACCGTGAGTCCATCCATTGCCTTTTGTAGAGCCTCAAAAACTCGTGCCTCATGACTACCATTGTTGGCAATTTCTTCAGCCTCTGCTTCCAGTATAACTTCTTCGCGATCTATTGTTTCGTATGTGATCATAGACCTTGAGCCAAGTCTGTCCAAAGCACCTTTGATGTCGGTGGACTTTTGAGAAGGAAATGCTTCCGAGGAAAGGATGTTGTCATTTTTGGAGAGAGCTTGAAGAATCTCGGACGGTAGATCGGACGCCATTTTTGGAGGAATTACAGGTTCGTTGTTACAATAGTAAATGTTAGAGGTGACTCAATCCCAATAATTTTGAAGGTTCAGGTGTGGTGATGCCTTAAAAATAATTAAGGCATTAGGAGGGGTTTTTATCCGACCCCTCACTCCCTCTTCACTCATTCACTCATTCACTCATCACACATGTTTCTTCAAGCTGAGGTAGATATCTACCAGGTGTGGGTATTCATGAATCTACTGTATTTCAACGTCTCAATTCACCGTCTCAATTCATCGTCTCAATTCATATACATGTATACATCTCTCTACCTGCGGACGTTCACCAGACAGTCAAACTGGTGATTCACGTGAGGTACTTGCTTTTCATTCGTTCATTTGATACCTAATTTTATTCAGTTGCTTTTCAATATCAAAATCGTACCACCGTCAAACCAAAAAGAAATCCTGTATTGAATTAAGTTGTCGCTATTTTGATTTTATATCTTCAAAAGCAAGCATCCTTATCGGCCAATTTACCAACGGTAGGTTTACTTTTCGAAAATATCAACACGTTGAAATGAATTGTTTTCAATTTATGAAGAGTACCTACGCGTGACATTGTAGCGCTTTTGACTTTTTGGCATCTTTAGCATTTTGCTGGATTTATTGGTTGTCCGGCTTCTTCCGGGTCAAGGAGACATGCCCAACCTGCCAGGGCACTCTGATGCTTGCATTGGTACTATTTTTGTCCCACCAGATTCGAGAATGAAACGAATATACCCAAGATTGGTGTGGGGGAATCCAATGTTACCAAAAATGATTCTTCATCACATCACATCACCGCATCTCGTATCGGTAAAGAGGTCCCAGCGGTATTTATGGTATACTTTGTGAGTACAGTACAGCCATGTACAAGGATCTCGCCCCTCCTCGCATTGCGAAACGCCAACAGCTGTAAGGTTTGGTTCATTTATATATATCCCGTCTACTACTTGAATGTATGCGATTTTCTTCACTTGTTTGCCTTTAGCTATTCCATGCTACCAATTGCCGTTCCTTGACCCCGAGCCAAATATTGAGAGACAGTAGCCACAAGTGTCACTAATAGCCACGAGATCTCTACTACATTACCACTTTAGCGGAACCTATATTTTACCCATCTCCTGGCACCAAGATGTGTTTAGGAATGACTTGCTGCACCGATAAAGCACCATCTTCAACTGGTTTTCCTACGTCCTTCCAGTTATTCGCAAAATTACCCACTGAACTTCGTCTCCAAATCTGGAACTACGCCATCTTACTCACCTCGCCATATATTGGGCTATCATGGTCCCCATCAGAAAATCGATTCATTTCTGATCGGAAGCCTCCTCCTATACTTCATACCTCAAGCGAGTCTCGTTCAATATCACTTGCTTATTGGACTTTCTCATCTCCCATCTTCTCTCACACCTGCATCAATTATGACCAAGACTTCTTGTGCTTCAACTGGCCATCAATGGGAAGCATCCCTGGTCGACTGGGTGGGAAAATCACGGATGAAGAATGTAGGAAGATAAAAAGGATTCTCATACACGAGCACTACCTAATTCCGCACGTGTTTGATAATCTACGAGAATTCAAGAGGTTCGAAGGATTGGAAGAATTGGCTATTGCTTGCCATCATGATGATATAATTGGCATGAGGAGGTACGGATATATGTTTGCGCAAATGTGTTTTGACAAGGTAGACGAAGTTGAACATGGCTGGCCGACACATTGGCCAAAACTTGTTTGTTCAGCAAAGGCCGTGGGGCAGTGTTCTAAACATTGGTGGTTCGATAGATGGAATGACAGGGCGATGTCCAGATCAGATCGAAATTGGCAAGATCAAATGGCGATGCTTGTTAGGGTAACAGCTAGGAATGATGTCGATCCCGAAGTCTTTCACTACAATTCGCAATTCCTACGTCTCGTCTTGGGAACATAGGAGAAGGATTGCATTGTCCAGTTTTGTGTGGTTGGAAGGAATCGACATTGCACTGCAGCACAGAAATCAAAATATGAATATAATTTATACAGCTATCGTCTTGCACTGATTGTCAATGATCATCTGAATGTAAAGAATAGAATGAATAGGTACGGTGCAACTCATCTCTTCTTCTGAACGATTGAAAGAGTTTGAAAGGGTTAATTCTTACCAGAAAATTGGAGCCTGGCGAATCCATTACAATTCCGCTTATGTAAGTAAAACTAACAAACAACCCTGCAATGTCCAATCCGTTCTGTCGCCTATTCCATCCTGTTGCGCATCAACAGCTTCAAAAGCTTTTGATAATCGGACCAGTGAATTATCAGAGCTGCAAGTCTTACTTGCCCTCTATTTTTCACGTTTAAAAAGATGTGAACTTTCAAACCTCCGACCATCCACACAAGTCATCTCAAATCATCAATGACTCCTGAAAGCAATGAACAATGATTTCACATCAGTATCGGGCCCATCGGCAACCCCTCCCAATGGCAGAAGTGGGCCATCGAGCCGGCGACGTCGACATCGCTCCAGCACTCCTGCTCAAAAAAGAGCTTACGAGCAAATGAGAAAGAAGTATGAGTTAGCAAGCTCGTTGATGGCAAATCTCGACTTTGCGGTTTACTGCCAATTATGCGTATTATATTACATGGAGTATATAGCTCTCTCCAGTCTTCTTGATATGCTTAAGCTAACGTGTTCAAAGCTGCTCATTCTTCCAACTCTTCATACGTGCCCTCACTCAATTCATTATTCTCACACCAAAGCCGAAGAATGTTAGACAGCCGCCTCAAAGTTCCTCGTGGGTTATAATGCTGTTGGGCACGAATATTCTTTGTATATTTTTACACCTTTTCCTTGCGCCATCGAGGTCTACGGAGGAGATGAGAGGATATCTCCATGGAGGAATTATAATCGATCTTATTGGTCAAAAAGGTCCTTCATCGAAGCTGAAGTTGGTAGTCTTGGATTTGCTTGTATTGATCTTACAAGCCATATTATTCACGGTTCATCTGGATAGAGAGAAGCTTGACAAGTTTCTAACGGCCTATGGAAAGAAAACTACCGATGGGCAAACACCACTTCCCACACAAGATTACGATGCAGAGGAACGAGGTGTACTGAGGGATCCTGTTGCCGGGTTGGAGGATATTGAAATGCAGTCGCTGGGTTCCACAAGAGCTGTCTCTCGCCCGCGAACTCAAGAACTCACTACAGAAGTAAATGAGCAAGATGAACGAGAGGAGTTGCTAGCTGAGCCGGTGAATAGAGAACCGGATGATGGGCCATTGGATATATTTTGGTCAGGGACAGCTGTTATAGGGGAATTTAGTGTTTTGCATACCCTTCGCAGTCAGTTGGCACTCTCAGGGGCCGCTTCTGGGTCGTTACGAGCAAACTCTTTGTCTGCTAATGTCGCCGAGCTTACGGCAAGGAACCCGAGGCTTGATTTTATTGCTCGAAGATTTCAGCGCAGCTTGCAATAAACCACTAAAGATGCACAAAAGGAGGTTCCACATAATGTGTTAAGTCAGTGTAATTTGCACATACTACTATATATGGTAAATATTTGTTATGAATATGGATAAACAGGTGATTGTTGGCTTTATTATGCTACTGTACGCCTCTGCCAACATTTCCCACCCCCGTGCCCTTAACGCTTACTATGATATCCTCGCTTTCATCTTCGTCTACATCTCGTAAACCCCAACTGCTTGCCCCGAACTTTTTTAGATCTCTTCCTAGTGTTATTAGGTCCTCTGAGGCTATTATTTCTCGTCCTAGTCTCAATCTGCCGATATCCTCTGAACCCATTGCCATCATTGTCAGTACTGTAGGTGCTCCAGCCTTCGTCACACACCCGCCCTGTGATATAATTTCTAACAACTGATATGCACACTGCTTTCCAATATCTTCGGGCGCGACACCTCCTGCACTCGGGGAGACCACATCCGCCGTATATATTACACCCGCAGAACTGGTCTCCGCAATCAATGCCAACCCAAAACCTACTCCTGTCCTCTTTTTCGCGCTTGGATTCGTTTTGTCCTTTGCTGATACTAGTGGCGCTTGATCGTACTGTGTCGCAATATGAATATCTCCCACCAATGGATTCAAAATTCCTCGAGCCTCGTGTATCATTCTCGCGTTATGACTGTTGCTCACACCTGTCGCATATGCCACTCCTCTTATCCTCCTCACCCTCCCAGGACTCCTGTTCAAATGCAAGGTCTTAGGTAGCGCCTTGATCTGGCTCCCAAACCGTAACTCTACTACACCTCCACCACCCTTGCCTCCCGCTCCCGGACAACTTCTCTGTAAAACTCTGATTTCTAATTTGCTGGCCATGATTCCGAATGGTTCGTAAAGTGGTAGAATAGCCGTTCTGACACTATCCACTGATATATCTCCTGCTTCCGTTGCACTTGTGATAACACCTTCTCCCTCAAACCTTACATTGACAGCCTTCTTTGCAAAAGGCGCAAGCATACATAAAGGCAGCAAGAAATAACTAACTCCCCGAGTATTATTCGCCGGCAAGTGACATTTTATCACTCCGTCTACATCTGCACCCAAGCCATCGATCGATCCGGCTATAACACCTGGATTGTAGACCAGCGTTGTACCAGTGTAGGATATTTGTACAGATGATCCATTGCTGACGGATTCTAGGAGGCGCAAGAAGGATACTTCGTGAGGTGCAAGGCCCGGATTGGTAGGTGAGGAGCTTCGGATCTGTGAGATATGAATTGGACGACCTGTCAAAGCAGAGAGAACGAGTCGGTGGCTCAGAGACTTGTGGGTTGTAAAGCGAAGAATTTCGGGGGTAGGGGCGGACATTGTATATTGTGTATGAGGTTTTTGTTAATTCAGATCGACAAAATTTATTTTTGCGATAAATAATTCTGCCAGCAGTGACTCCTGATAAGGAGGCGGTGAATTTCACATTTCTCATGCATACTCCCCCCGTACATTCATTTACTACTAGGTATCTCGATTCGCTCATTCATAATTTGGCGTGCCCGTTCATGTTTAGCAATGGTTCAAAAGCGTTCATTCAGGCTCTGAAAATAATCACGAGCTTTTTTGTGCCTTCATGACAGAGGATATGAGATCAAACATGTATTCGGGGTATAACTTCACGATATCACATTCACAAACACGCAAGTTCTCTGTGATCTATTGAGATCTAATCAGAGAACGGTCAAGCAATTTGAGAATTGCCATTAATGTTTTCATATCTTATTTGTGATTTTGGGCCAATTTCCTAACGTAAATTGAAGAAAACCTTAATGTCAAAGAAGAAAAGTGAGCGTTTATCCGGGCCAACTTGAAAATCCGCAGTCAACTCCCCACGCATCCGCCATAACGTGCTTTTCAGAAAAGGAAATTTGTACAAGGGTGATTTGTGGCATTCTGAAAAGCCAGGGGTTAAAAGAAATAACAATCCGATAGCTCTTAGTGTTACAATGGGAACCCGCAAAGCAAATGCAAAACTATCAACCTCAAGTCGGGACGACGATGCCTGAAAAGACGACGACTGGAGACCTAAAGGGGACCAATTCTGCTCATTAACCGATCTTGATGTTGATCGCACACGCTGGCCGCAAATTGTTTGGCCTAAGCTGGTGTATTTTTCGCTTTCCTCACAGGGAAAATATTTCATGCTTCTGATTCAACAGCTGGTGCTTCCGCTTCCTAATATTCTGTTAACATTTGTTGCCTCGATTACTCTTGAAGGGGGCTTTACCTCTGGAGATTCTTCTGTGACAGGGGCGGGGTCGTCATTGCTGGCAGCCTCTTCTTTGGGTAGTGCGGTAAGTGGCGTGTCGAGGGCCGGTGATTTCTCCTCCGTCTTTGACTCATCGGTTTGGGCGATGCCATTTGCTGCCACGCTGTCGGATTTTGGCTCATCTTTCTCCTTACTATCATCCCTGGTGCCGTTGGCAGGGGCCTCAGTGGTAGCTGGTGCAACCTGCTCACTGGCGAGAAGTCTGTTCCATTTATCAAGTAAGCTCTGAGACCTTGATTTGAACTGAAATTCATCTTCTTTGGGAATGACAGGTAGCTTCAAAATAGCCTTGAGAACTTTGTTTATTTTGGTTGCTCTGATGATGCTAACCTCAAGGTCGGCATAACCTTCGAGTTTGTTCACATACTCGGACATTTGTTGCATCTCGTCTGCCTTGGGCTCTTGGTCTTTAGTCAGAAGACCTTTTTGAAGTTTGTGCCTTAAGAACAAGATCTCTTTCTAGAAGAATTGTTAGACACAATCACCAAGGTGTTAGAGAAAGTCAACAAACCTCTTTCTTGACCCTTTTCTCTTCTGGGGTGAGTTCTGGTTCAGGAGGAGCGACAGGAGCGGCGTCTTTGGTTTTCGCAGCAGCCTTCTTTGTCTTGCTCTTATCCTTTGCAGACTTGGGTTCCTTTGCTTCTTTGGCAGGCTTTGGAGTAGATGTACCATTCGCAGCCTTTGGAGTATTGTTCAACTTGATACGAGGCTTCTTTGGGGCGGTATCAGGCTGCTGCTGGGTTACTATGTTAGTCTTGATAATAGTAAAAAACTCATACTTGAATGGTAACATACAATATCATCCTCGGGAACCTGTGAAGGGTTTTTTCGCTTCTTCTGAGTTGATTTTGGTGCTTCGACCTCCTCGTCATCAGGGATAGCACTGACGTCCATCATCTCTGTGTCTTCATTGTTATCCAATTTAGGAGCAGCTTTCTTTGGCGTCTTTTCTTTCTTCTCTTTCTTTGCCTTCTTGGCTGCCTTTGCAGCCTCTTTGGCTTCCTCGTCCGCTCTCTTCTGCTCCATGAACTCTGTTAACACAGTTTTGAAATAATCCAAATCGTTTTTTTCGGCGGCAAGTTGATGCGCAGCATACAAATCTTTGCGCATATTATTAGGAACGTCCCCGACTGTATCTAGATCGAGATCAAGGAGATCATAATTTGGTATCCAGCCACTAAATTGATCAGTAAGATTTATCTCAAGGAGTTTTGCTAGGCACTCACAATTCATTCGTAAAAAGATACATGACAGGGAAAGTTCTGTCTTTAGCCTTAGAGCCGCCATCTTCGTAATCACTTCTGTATGTACCATCTGCTCTCATTGCTGTGACTGGGCGAGATTTGATGAGGGTGCTGGGAAGCATATCCTCGTCGCAGACAATTGCAGGCCACAAAGGATATCCCTTCAATCGCACATAGAAGTAATCGCCGGGTTTCGCATCCGTATGCGTCAACTTCGCCTTGGATTGCTTTTTGTTCAACTTTTTCTTGTGTTCTGGCACGCTAGACTTGCGTCGGCCCTTTGTCTTGCTGGCTGAAGCTGGTGTGCTGGCGGCACCATCTGCTAACTCTGCAGACTCATCCGCTGCTGGAGCTCCGTCCTCTGATTGTTCTTCGCCCTTCAATTCTGCATCGTCGCCATCTGCGGGGGTAGACGCGGATGGCGCCTCCTGCACTGAGCGATCGGGAATTGTTTGTTCGTCCATTTTCTCTGATTTAGCTTCGGCGTTGCTACTCTTAACTAAACAAATGAGATTAGCAAAAGAAAAGTGATGGGAATTGAGACAATAGAAAAGCAATTGTACCTTCTTCCGTCGCGCTCGTACCGGAAGTCGCGACTGGATCCTCGGAAACAGCTTCATCCTCAACACCATTGCTACCGTTGGCGCCTTCCGACACATCGACTTGGGGCTCTACAACAGCATCTGGAGCTGAAGTGCCTGGGGACTGAGGGGGCACCACCTCATCTCGCGTGCTTGCCTCATCCGCCATTGTCGCGACACAGCTTCAAAAAAGTTCAATGATATATGTAAGGCGTATTGGTAGGATAGTTATTGACGCGTCAGGGATGTGTGAGATGATTAAGATAATCGCGGATAAATAATCTGATGGAGGTGATAACTTTTTGTTGCTGCTTGGGAAGAAGGAATTCTGGAAATCAAAATGTCGCTTGAAAAGAAGTTACGCCTGCGCGCTAGTGAGGCAATAGTCACGTGCTGGTGCGGTGGATTCTGTACACAATACACTCTCGACTACCCCCAGCCTCCCGGATATTAGTCGGAGAGGGTGACGCGAAAAGTGAGTTCCAGATAATAACAGTACAGTAACAAAGCTGTACTAACTTGTAATTGAGTATGACATTCAATGTCAATAGTGAAAAGGTATTGTTGAAGAGAAAGAGATGATAACAGAGAATTTTTTGACATAATAATAAACAAGAAAGAATTGAAAAAAAAAAGTGATCAATAAGACATCATTGACAGAACCTTCTGTCGTGTCATGATCAACACACGAGTAAGAATCCGCCCACTGTTGGGCCACCTTTGACGTAGCCAATCACTTTGCGAGCGGCGTCCGTGGCACAGGCAGCACAGTCACAAATATCGAACAAAACCCAATGAGGATGCGGAATCCAAGGCAACCCCCGAGCAAATCAATCAATCTTGAGATATGCTTTTGACCAACTAAACCTATCTATTATACAGCAATGCTTCGTCGAGACAAAGGGAGGAAAGTGGCTCATTCTTCATCTTCGTCTTCTTCGTCTTCATCTTCATCCATTCCTTCTGCTACCGAGACATGGAAACTAGGATCTTGATCGACACCCACATAACTGTCGCTCATGAGGAACAACTTTAGATCATGCTCTCCAGGTGTTGGCACCGTATATTCCAGCCGAAGGTTCAACGCTTTCCCGATTGTGACCCGTTTGATCGCAAGTAACGTTTTTGTACCTTCATCGCCCACGACCAACCACCAATTCTCCATTTTCTTTGCGGGGTAGAAGGGAGCATGGACGGACATATCCACCTCTGCCGCATCATCATCTTCGTCAACATCTCGCAAAATCTTGATTTTAAGGTAAGCTGGTGATCCAGCCACAATCTCCTCCGGGTCCTCCACTTCAAAGTCAAGCTCAATGTTAGGATATTTAGAATTCGTGAAATTGGCTGCCTGTGCCAATTGTGTTTGCGAGAGACCAAGTCTCTTAATGAGAGCTTCATAGTCTGTATTTTCGGAAGGGTCCATTGCGTCCATGAACTCGAAGATGTCCTTGATACTGTAGATAAGTTTGATTAGCGGAGGTACTTGATTAGTGTCAAAATTTAAAACATACCCAGATTCATTTGCAGCCTTGATGACCTCGGGCGTAAAGTGAGGAATCTGTTTCAAAGGACTATCGCGATCCCACATCCCTTGCACAACCATTTGTGACATTTCCATGGCATTCATGGCGTTAATGTGACCGTCAGAGGATAAAACATCTACAGTAGCACTTAAGAGACCAAGAACTTTCGTTAAAATGATCTCTTGATCCTTAGCAAGATCAATCGGTAGCTGCATTCGGGAGAAATGAGCTTGAAGTAGGACAAATGCCTTGAAGTGCGGTGAATCAAAGCTTGGCTGGGCCATCTTGACCGGAAGTCGATCATATACTCTACGAAGCAGATTGTCTTCGTGTCTTCTAATCTGTATGGTCTCGAACTCAGTTGCTGAAGTGACGATTTCCAAAATACCCTTGAGCTTGGTACGGCCAGTCAATGAAAGCAAAAAAGTCTGCATGGTGACGTATGAGATATTGTAATAAGCAGCAATCATTGCTGCGTTTAATGGAGTGACAGAGTCGTCCTCTTCATCCAAATCAATGATCTTGAACTCGGCCAGATCTTTCAGAGTGGTCTCTACAAGTTCCGAGAGGTGGGCACTAAGACCTTCATGGGATGTATCTTTGAGACTATAGTAGCTGGGGTTTGCAAGCAATCTTCGATAGAAATACGTAAAAGTAGTCCAGTTGATGGCATCGCTGGCTGACTCGATCATTTTGGTACTGATCTCAGACACGAAAGCATCATGCAAATAAACCTGAAGATGACTCTCGATTGGAAGAGCTTCATTCAAAAACTTCTTGTAGTACTCTCTCTTAACAGCTGGTACCATTAAAACACCCCTGCTAATTTTATCTTCCAAAGGTCGTGTTGCTTTACCGAACATTTGTAGGATCTCGCTAAGAGGATAGTCGACGTAGCGGTGCTCCCTGCCTTCATAGAACTGCGTACCCATCACAATAACTAGATGTGCTTTGCAGTCAAGTTCCCAGCAAACGTCACGAGACGCTACCATTACTTGTATTGCCCCATTATCATAGAGATGTTTCACAATACGTTTATCGCTTGTGCTAAGAGCCTCATGATAATAACCTATGCCATGCGAGATAGATTCTGCGAGAGCTTCTTCTTGAATTCGTTCCAATAAGGGCTTCATCTCATCCACATCGGCGTGCAGGAAACGATCTTCGTCGTCGCTAGCCAGGCATGCCAAGAGTAAATCACGGGTTGTAGCACGAGCTTGCTTTCTACTAGGAACAAATACAAGAGCAGGCTTGTCTGGCGACATTTGATTTATAGCAAGGTAGGTTGGCTTTGCCATGGCAAGCATGAGAGAGGGGAAATGGGGAATAGTGAACGACTGAATATGAAGCTCGAGAGGAACTGAGCGAACGTGAGGACTAAAGTTATAGATGTTGTGCTTTTTCGCATCTATCCATTCTCCAATATCACGAGCATTGGCGAGCGAAACACTTAGCCCCACGATTCGCAATGGTAACTCGGTTTGTGATCGGATATAATGCATACGAGAGACAATGATCTCATAAACAAACCCAGCCTGTCCACCAAGCATGTGCAGTTCATCTGCGATGAAAAGTTCAACATTCTGCACGTTCTTACGACGTTGCCATTGTCGCGATAGAACATCCCATTGAGAAGGTGTTGCGAGGATTAAATCACCTCTCTCCAAAAGTTTGAGGTCAGCAGTGGTTTCTCCTGTGAGCTTCACAATTTCTTTGCCTCCCAGAAGTGTCGAAAAACGCTTCTGCCAATCTTGAAGCCGAAGATCAACAAGTTCTTGGAATGGAGCAATGTAGACAGCACGTCCCGCGTCACCCTTTTTCCAGTGATGAAGCAACGCAAATTCTGCGCAAACAGTCTTGCCGCTTCCGGTGGGGGCTCCAACAAATACATTATCATCAGTATCAAAAAGGGATTTAAATGTTTGTGTCTGAATCTTGTTGAAGCGATCCCAGTCTGGGTACAACGATTTGAATTCATCGACTTTTAAGGCTGCAACAGGCAAAGGCTGTAAATCCAATAATGGTGTATGAGGTGGAAATTTCTCGGGCAAGATGAGCTTCTGGAACGAGACTGCAAGCTTGGTTTCACAATTCATCCATCGATCCGAGACGACAGTAATGAAATAATGTGGCGGCATGGGCTCTGTGATGGGGACTGTGAATTCAATAAGATGCTCGTTCATTTCAGCTTGAGCAAAATCTTTACGAAGAATGAATTGATCGTGGAAAAGAATATCCTCGCCGTCACAATCTTCAGCAATGATCCAGAAACTTTCCGCAGCACCATGGATTTCGTCATCCCACTCAAACTTGGGTGTGATAGTCAACTCTACTCTCAGCATTGATCTCGTCATCGGTTGCACTTGTGCCTGAACTTCTAGTCGAGGAAATTTTGCAACAAGATTGCAGACCGTTCGGCCTGCTTTCGGGAGACCTAACAATTCGCCCATGCGTGGCGGATCAAGATCAAAGTAGTTGGCCCATGAAACGTCAATTCTCTCGGCTTTTTGTATGATGTCCCTAGGACATCCGGCAAATTGCCTGAGTGGTGACATGGTTGGCCACATGCGCTTTTCTGCCATTTTGCAAAGCTCCAAAGCTGTCCTGGCTACCGAGGACCACCCCTTCTTAAGAGTGATCTCGAAAATAGCACGCAAAATTCTTCCAGCTGACTGAGTGACGTATACCAGATCTGCCATCAATGCTAGTCCATCCAGTTTTAATCTCGAAACGTAAGCCTGCAAAAGAACATTTATCTTGGCATGAGGCTCCTCGACACTTTCTTTCACAGGAATTGGTACACGCCCTAGAAGTTTGGCTAGTTCCAACTTTTCTTCTTGGCGAACTGGGATGTACTTGAATTCGTCACTCAACGCAAAAACGCGGAAAAGTTCTATTGGCGTGATCGACGGTTGGAGGTGGTGGTTGTAAGTCAACATGGAGTTGTGTGTAATATAATAATGAGATGCAATTCTACCAAGTTCGGTCGCTTGTAGTTTACCCGTCTTCTTGTCGTATTTGATAAGGTTAGACTTCTCCAGCACTACAGCCGCAGAATGGATCAAGTCAACTCGCTTTTGCTCCAAGGCGCTGTCATCTTCATAGTCGGCTCCTACGCTGTACAACCCTGGCGACCGCAGCATTCGCACGAATAGATAAGTGTATCCTAACCAGTCAACACCTTCATCACGACTACGGACATTGCCAAGAACAACCTCTGCGTTTAGATTGTCTACCAATCTGCTCACAAACTGACTCTCAATTGGCAATTGTTGATTCAAAAGTGAAAGATAATACTGCATCTCGTTCTGGGTGGTGATGATGATTCCCTCTCCATATGTGTCATATTGGGGACGGCCAGCACGCCCAAGCATTTGAAGTACATCTTGTGGACTCAGTTCCACCCAACTTCCTTTCTCCGGGGAGTAGACTTGAGTGCCTTTGATGATGACAGTATGTGCTGGTAAATTAACACCCCATGCCAATGTAGCAGTACAGACAAGTACTTGAATTAAACCTTCATGGAAAAGTTCCTCAACAGATGTTCGATCTGGCCTGTTCATACCAGCGTGATGTATTCCGAAGCCGTATGGTAACAAATCCTTGAGCTCTCGATCGCTGACCTCTTCGGCCTCAGAAGCGAGAGTCTCTCGAGTTCCCGACACATCACTCCGCAAAATCTGTCCAATTGTCTCCATTTCCAAAGCTTTGTCTCGAATATATCTAGCTGTTTTGGCGGTCTCCTTACGTGAGTGCACAAAAATAATCATCTGGTTTCGATTTGTCCCCACATGCTCCAAAACCTTGGTATAAGTCACGTCATTCATAGTCTTCAGTTGTTTGATGGCCTTCTTTTCGGTTATTCCAACAAATTCCTGGCGAAGTGGACAAGGACGGTACGATCCATCAAAATGGAACATGCCTTTGAGAGGATCAACGCGCAGAAAGCTTGCGACGTCGCGGTAATTTGGCAATGTGGCAGAGAGGCCTATCAGACGAACAGGATCACCAGTCTGCTCCATCTTTCTGATTGTCCGGCTCACAATACTTTCCAGAACAGGTCCACGGTCATCATGCAAAAGATGGATTTCGTCGATAATAATGAGACGGACCAGATTGGTGTAACTCAAATCAGTAGCTTTTCTAGTGATGACGTCCCATTTTTCAGGTGTTGTCACAATGATTT
Organism: Botrytis fragariae; assembly: GCF_013461495.1. Lineage (NCBI taxonomy): Eukaryota > Fungi > Ascomycota > Leotiomycetes > Helotiales > Sclerotiniaceae > Botrytis > Botrytis fragariae. Next base: position 2,183,206 of record NW_023500987.1, read on the forward strand.
GGGTATCGGCAATTTGTTGCTTCGTGAGCTGACGATCTCCTGTCAATTCAGAGACCTGAATGCCATATGGCTTTAATCTGGCACCGAAATTTCCTACTTGTTCTTGAACCAAAGCTTTCAGCGGCGCAATGTAAACAATTTTGAATGCGTCGAGGTTGATTTCTCCAGTCTCTGGATTGCGATTTTTGCCGATTTCTCGTAATATAGTCAACATACCGACGTTGGTCTTGCCACTTCCAGTGGGCGCGCAGATAAGCATATTACCATCGTCTTCGAAGGCTGTTGGAAAGCACTGAGATTGGATCTTGTTGAGCTTGACTGTGGACGAGAATGGAACTCGCGCCCATTCAGGCATCTCCGTAACTGGGATATCACGATCAGAAGGATCATTGCGCTTCTTGGGAGGCGGTACATGAATCTCTTCATATCCCTTGAAAGTTCGCTTTGTAGATCCCTCTGGCAACTTGACCTTGGGGTTTGTCATCAAATGATTGCCTTGATCAAAGACAAGATTTTCAAGATTAATGAGCTTTCGCGGTTGCAGTCCACCAACTAAACCATCTCTGTCTTTTTGCTCGTTCTTGGTGCCGCCATTAATGTATTCGGCTGGAACGTCAATATCCATTTTCATTTCTAGTTTCCGTTTCTTCGGTCCGTCTGCTGGCGCACCTCCGCGAAGCTCATCCAAGATCCATCGTAGTCCCTCGGATGCAATTTCACGTTCTACAACACCTCGAGCTTCAGCATCCTCAGCCCTGGCTAAACGAGTGAGCCAGACTACCTTATCCCGATTGGCGATCAATTTGTGTACGAGCTCATGATGCTCATAATCAAACAATTCAGCAAGATCGTTTTCGATTTCCCTGAGAGGTTTCTCATCCCCGCCTTCTTCCGCGGGAGCTCCAGAAAGTGTGTGGAGTACTTCCTGTGTTTTAAGCTGTTGTACATGCGCATCTGTGTAAACTGAGCCAATTTGTCGTTGCAGCCAATATGCATCAATTTCGCGTGCGGGTATGAAGTCTTTTTTGTCTTTAGATGAGTCAGCGTTCTGTGTTGAACCAGAGTCCATAATTATTGCTTCCTCTTCGGGCAGTTCCTGGGATTCTTCATCTCTATCCACTCCAGCGCCACCAGCCTTGGCGACTTCCTCGTCACCAGGGCGGTCTTGAGCGTCATCCTCATCTTCAGACGACTCTTCTCGAATTTCATTAAGCACCTCGTCACCCTCCTCGTCGGAATTATCGTCGAACACAACAGCTACTCCTTGGCGATCATCTATTTCAGCGCCGTTTTCGCCGCCGTTATCTCCATCTGCCATCTCTTCGTCTTCATCCTGCGCGTCATAATCCGTGATCTTTTTTCCCAAGTTTACAAGCTCGTTGAACTGCTTTGGATTCATACTTGCGCCTAGCAGGTCGTCGATCTCCTTTTTCTTGTCAAAATCTTTCATATCATCATCCTTCAAGTATTCCAGCACGGCGTCGGTGGCGCTTCGAACAACTTCGTGAGGAACATCTCCGAGATTATTAGCGACTGTAGTTAAAATGAGGTCGTAAGTTGCTCGCGTTGCCGAAGTCCTAGGTCTATATCGAATACCCTCGACCAAGGCATCTGCAGCTGATAGAATTCCAGTCCCTCGCAGTTGTGCTGGCTCTCCACGCTTGCGTTTGCGCTGTTCTCGTTCTAAAACATCTTCGCCCTCGCGGTAACCTCCTCTCTCAACATCTGGAAGGCCTGAAGCTTTCTTTTTCTGTTTCGGCGCGTCCTCGCGGGCATTTCTCGAACCCATATCCCGAATACTGATTTGCCCCGCCAGTGATTCTGGATCTCCTGTCACCTCATCGTTACGGCGAGTAACGAATCGACGGTCCGCCTGGAGAACCAGATTGGACATCGCCGCATACTTGTACTGCGATACATCGCGCTGTTGGTCCGTCATTGTTTATGGGTCGTCAATTTTACGGTGTGAGAAAGGCTGAAGCCTATATGGCGGGTATTGAGAAGAAATCGAAAGAAGATGGCTGGAAGGAAGGTTTCAAGTCATCTGAAGTATTTCCTTTAAAACATGGATTATGAAAGTTATCTCCAATATACTGATGAATCAAAGAAGGTATGCAAAGAAATTTAACAGACGCCACAATAGAGGGTATTTTGATATCAGTTTACTGGAAGAGGTCTTTCAGTTCCCAAAATTCGCAAAATTAAGGTTTAACGCGAGGCCACTAAATTTACTTTTGATAGGCGCTAGTGTGTCTGCCGCCTCGTGCCTACCTAGGTAGGTATTTTTTAGGAAAAAAGATTAGCACACTTTCCAAGATATAGGTCCTAGTTATAAACTTTCAACTGATTTATAAAATAAAAATTGGGTAATGTCTTGAAAATGTACAAACTGAAATGAAATGTTATGTGAAATATCGTGTTGATAAGTTGACAGTTGAGACGACTATATATTAAATTGTTGTTGGTCCGATTTGCATGCCACGAACCAAGCGGAGACGTATGCCACTACACGTCAACAGGATCATTCAATAATGAAATAAAGTAAATATAACTTTGCCTGGAGCAACGCGGCCTATACATTCTCACACCAGCACACCAGGACATCAGGAGTCAGGTATTCCGAAATTCATATCAATATTTATGTTTTGTCCAAAATGGATGATTTGGCAACGCTTCCCGAGGGTATCAGACAAATACATCATACCTTGAGCCCTTATATAAAGCAAAGACAGCATGCTCTACATGTTCGGCATGTCCTCGCTGCTCACTTAAATTCCAATGTGAACTCTGGAGATAGCTTCTTGACGCCTGCAACTCTGTCTCTTGCAGAACCCACCTCTGCAGTGACACAAGGATTAGGCTTCCCTGGCGTCCAGCATGACTATCTACGCAGCCTTCAAGCTAATTTGAAGGCTCAAAGAGACTTTGCAGCGATCAGTTCACAGCGTGATGAACCAGACTCTCACAGCGAGATTCAAGCAAAGACTCATGATAAAGTTACATCCAAGGAGATATCTGTACATGCTTTCTTAGATCTAGAAAAGCAACGTCAGAGGAAGGAACGTTTTCGCATCATTCAAGATGTCGTGGATCAACTTGCACAGAAGCCTGCAGCGACACAAGATTATCTCGACTTGAAGAGCGTGGACGTGTTGAAAAATATTGGTTCCTTGCCGCCAGTACCACCGAGTGTTATGGCACCGATAGAACATCTTCAAGATTCTGAGAGAACTGATCTGAAGTCGCTCGTCGATCGATTAGAGAAGTCAGTTCTACGTGCACAACTTCTTCTCAAAAAAGAACAAAAATTGTTGGCAAAAGTCAGAACTGATGCTAGCACACCGAAAGACGAGCAAGAACAGGGTAATCGACAAAAAGCACTGGAAACAACTCGTAATGAATTGATCAGCTGGATTGAGATGGAATTAGGAAAGGCTGGAGATTCTCCAGCAGCATCAGAGGGACAAAATCCAAGCATGCCTGAGAATATTGGGAAGGAATACATTGAATCTCAGCTTGCATCCATAAAGCAAATTTATGGACGATACCTTGAAATTAGGAAAAGGTTAATTGTCGCTGCTACTGAAAATCTCACTACATCACTTCCCATAAAAGTCGGAACAGAGGATCCCTCTGACATTCTCCTAGATGAGCCTACGAATGATACCTCTGACACCAGAAACGCGTCGACATTCTCTTACCTAGAAGATCTGGTTCTCATTTCAAACGAACAGAAATCTACCATACAGCAAAGATCTTATCTCACTAGCAGTCTCGCAAAACAAGGCAAAGAAGCCAGTAAAGATCTTGACAGGCTAGTCGACGAAAGCCATCTCCTGCCCACCTATCCTATGCAGACTGTCAACAATCCTCAACGAAAAAGACTAGGGGAGCCGATTTCGTTTGACCAGGAAATCTCGAATAGCGATAAGCCAACTTTGTCCAGCCGAGCCAAAGCTTGGGTCTTTGCAGCTGAATCGAGTAGCATCGTGACCAAGGAGGCAGTTCTGGAAAGATTGGAAGATGGGGAATCTGCTCTTGCAGGGGCCTATCAGACTCTCAACGATCTTCAGCGTCTTTTGGGGTGTCTCCCCGAGGAACAAGGCGCAGAAGGAGATGCAGGCAGACAAAAGTTGGGAATCTCGAACATCGGGGGAGTTTGGTCTACTCTGGATGGCAATCTTGGAGTTATAAGGACAGACGATTTGACGTCGGATTGATCACAATCATAGGAGGGTCTCGTGGGTTGCAGTTTTTAGGATTCAAACGACAATGGCCACGTGGATACTTTCAGACTTGATTAAGCAACATTATTTCAAGTCAATGTAGATGGTTTGTTAAATTTGAGTGTGTATATTGTGGGTTCAATTGAGGTCTATGTATCACCGAACAGAATCCGCTCGCAGGTTTAGCTGGCAGAACTATTCTTCTGGCTCGATTTGCTAAGGCAAAATATTTCTGTTAGGTGCAGGTACTAGATAGCCATTGTTGGAGCTAAATCTGGAATTAGGTTTCACAGTACCATACAATATGATTAAAATGAACACTTCCTTTCATACCAATGTTTTTCGAATCAAAATGACAGACTATAGAATCATTATATATATATATAATGCATGTGATGAGACAACCTAATATTTCTATTGCAGCCTCGCGCTAAAAATGTCGCGTAGAGTGGAATTTCACGACGCGTCTCCCTTGAACACACTTTCCATCATCTGAAGTCCAAACTTTCTTGCGACTTGTGAATCTCAGAAAACCTCACGATTTTCTCCAACATGGCTAGCTTCTTTGATATCAAAGCTCGCAAGGCAGAAGCTGCTTCAAATGGCACCACAAATGCAAAAGAAGAAGCCAAGAAAAATAATCGCATGCAACCATGGGTTGAAAAATAGTCAGTCTTTTGTTCCGAGTGCGATCTCTATCTTCAATAACTTTACTGATAGATTTCGTAGTCGACCCAAAGGCCTAGGAGATGTTACGGCGCAAGATCATACCATCACTGTTCTGCAACGCACACTCCAATCCTCCAATGTTAGCACCTTCCTTTCCCCCTCCTCAAACCAGCTCTAACATCTCCTCTCCCAGCTTCCACATATGCTCTTCTACGGCCCTCCAGGCACAGGTAAAACATCGACGGTGCTCGCACTCGCCAAAGAACTCTACGGTCCCGAACTCATGAAATCCCGCGTTCTTGAACTCAACGCTTCCGACGAACGAGGTATATCTATTGTCCGCGAAAAAGTGAAAGATTTCGCTCGCATGCAACTTTCCAATCCCTCGCCCGCCTATCGTCAGAAATATCCGTGTCCCCCTTACAAGATTATTATATTGGATGAGGCGGATAGTATGACGCAAGATGCGCAAAGTGCGTTGAGAAGAACGATGGAGACGTACAGTAGGATTACGAGATTCTGTTTGATTTGCAATTATGTGACGAGGATTATTGATCCCTTGGCAAGTAGATGTAGCAAGTTTCGATTTAAGAGCTTGGATAAGGGGAATGCGGTGGTTAGAGTGAGGGAGATTGCGGATAAGGAAGGTGTCAGGTTGGAGGAGGGGCGGTGGAAGCGCTGATCAAGTGCAGCGAGGGAGATCTGAGAAAAGCGATTACATATTTGCAGAGTGCGGCGAGGTTGGTGGGAGCGGTTAGTCCGGAGGGCGAAGAGAGGGGCAATGCAGATAAAATGGATGTGGATGAAAAGATGGTTACTGTGAGCAGCGTGGAAGATATCGCAGGAGTTATACCAGACAACACGATTGAGAAATTGGTCAAGGCTATGCAGCCGAGATCGAGAGGAGTGGTATATGAAGCTGTATCCAAAGTAATCGTTGATATGGTGGCAGATGGGTGGAGTGGCACACAGGTCGTCTCACAGGTATGACTTTTCCCATCCTTCACAAAATGTAATAAAAGCTAACACACGCAACAGCTGTACCAAACCATCATCAACTCCGAATTGATCGCCGACTCCCACAAGAACAAAATCGTAGCTCTCTTTTCAGAAGCAGACAAACGACTCGTGGATGGTGCAGACGAACATCTTACTATCCTCGACCTGTCTTTAAGGATATCCAACATTCTCGGCAGTTCTTGATCGGTGTTTGACATGATATCATAGTTCCGAAAGATAGTTTGGGGTGGTATATGTATAGCAAAGGTATTGGCGTTAAGGTTACCATGAAAAGCAGACACGGAAACGATATTAGGAAAAGCGTATGTAGCTATAGTATGTATCATGACCTACCTCTTCATAGTTTAGATTAATACGAATAGATGAAGATTAATATGAGCCTGTGATGATAACCATTGTTGTTATCGAGGAAAGAGAGACTCTGCAATGTAGTTAGTTGCTCCATGTTATCTCCGACTTTTGTTGCATATTTGTGTCTTAAGGAACTTTTGCATTCTTGCTTCAAGGTTCAAGTTTGCAACACCCTTGTCTCTTAAAAACGATTTCTTGGACATATGCAAGTTTTGAGGAGAGTGTTGCTTTGTTTAAATGTAAATATCAGAAGTAAATAGTGACGGTGCACCTCGGTACTATATAGGTGTGACCGGACGGACCATATGAGGTGAATCAAAGTGACTTGTGTCAAACGGGATAGCTAGAGTTGAGGCCGGAGGGAACATGATGGATGGTTCTTGAGCGGATCATGATTGCAATTTGAGATTTTGTTTGGACTACTACTGTGTTCAAATGGCTTATCATATCACAGAAGTCATATCTAAGCAAAGCTTCAAAAGAATGGTATGCATTAATTACATAGTTAAACAAGTGAACTAATCGTAAAAGAATATGGAAGTCCATCCAACCCGGCCATCCAGCACCAAAGAAGAAATGCAAATGTACCAACCAATAATCGAGAACCCACAAAAGAGACGTCTATGTTCATGCCCATCATGTGCTCATGTGCTAATATCTTCATCCTCGTTGCTCACCCTTCCCCTCGCCCATTATCAATTTAACTACTCCATCAATTCAAAGTCCGCAGCTCCTTTGACCAACTTCTTCAACCTCTTCTCGATGATCTCTCTTCCATCGAGCGTCTTCCACACCTCCGAAGGAGCGCCTTTGACCACATCCCAGCTTTTCAAGTTGTCCGTCAAGTGACTAAGATCTTCTTGTTTCCTCTCCCACTCATTACTTCTCCTAACCTCAATGCCGGAACTAATCAGTACAAGTGGTGTACTTGCATACTGTATATTCCTTGCACTACTAACCTCATTCTTCGTCAATGAATTAGCGACCAGAGATTCTTGAAGTTTGGCCTTGAGGAACTTTCCACCTTGATAAGCTGAACGTCCAAATACTCGATCTTCACGGGTGCGGCCGTTGAAAATGGCGCCAAATGTACGATCCAGACCGAGAGGTGAGAGAATGCCACGACCCCAGAGAACAAAGCCTCTCTGTGGTGTACCAAGACGGTAGAGAAGATCTTCGTGGAGAGGGTCGATGAGAAGAAGACCTGCAATTTCACGAGCGTGTCGGGAGGAGAATATACGACTATAGATGCTGCCTACTCCTGCACTAGCGAGAATCCAGGGGCCTTCTTCGCCTGCGCGAGCTAGAGCTTCTGAAAGTGCGTCCGCTGCCATGCCTGCTGAAAACGGAGATGGCGCATTGTCAGACCATGCGATTCCAGGTCGATCAGAATAACAATATCGGCTGATGCTTCCATTGACAAAAGCATTTGTTGCAATCTGAAGCATGCTATGCTCGAACGGTCCGTCGCCAGCTTCAAATAAAACTGTTGGGTTCTTCTTGCCCTTTGCATCCGTAAGATTACCTTCGCAATAGACATGTATTTGGTATTTGTCACCATCGACGTAATATCGCTCTCCTGGTGGCGCAAGGGAGGCATCGCGAGATCTCAAGATGAGTGTAGCCGATAAGAGAATGGTGACAATTGCCAAAACTACAAGAATGATTGTAGATATTAACACGGAACACCATTCTCTGAGCGTTCGGCGAGTCTCTGCTCGGCCAGTTAAGCGCTCCTCCTCTTCTATTTTGCCAGCCGCTACGACTCGATCTGTAACAATCGTCCATATAGCTATGAGCAGGGCCCAGACAACACTAGCAATTCCAACCCATCCCTCCTCTACACGAAGACGTGGGACAGCGACAATCATTATCATGTCGACCAATAGAATCACAGCGACGACAAGACATGTTACTTGTGCGGCCTTGGAAGGCGTCGAAAAGAAGAGAAGCACAATAAGGAGCAGGCCGAGGGTCAAAGTAGTATATGAGAAGTCGAAGAAACCAGAGCCTCTTGAGTGCATGCCTGGTGGGGAAACGAAGATTGATACCAGCAGCAGCACCCACCACAGAAATGTGATGATGGCAAACAAAACTGTGAAGTATCGCAAAAATCGTACGCTCCATAGATTATATGGAGATACCTGTATAAATAACTTATTAGCATATTACAATGAATTTCCCATCTGGAGATTGCAACCCTGGTGGCGGATTAAACAGAAGGGGGCGAGAAGCTTACAGCTGGATCATCGGGACTCAAGTAACCATCACGGCTTGGTGGAAGTAGACGAGTACGCTCGTCAGCCTCATGAGAATAATGAGGTTGAGGATGTACTTGGTGAGAAGCTACAGGTTCATTTGAATCTCCATTTTGAGAATGGGGACGAGAATGCACACTTCCAGAAGCTGAAAGATGTTCGCTATCCTTCTTGGAACCCCATAAGGAGGAAACCATGATAACTATGTTGAGGAATTCCTGATTGTGGAGAGACTTCTGCGACAACAATCACGACAAGCTATATCGTGAGCAAAGAGATGAAAGGACTGATATGAAATAATCAGAGATCAAAATCTCCTGAGGAAAAGGATGAAAGGAAAATAGATTTAAAAAGGAGATCAATCGTCACCAAGAAATACTAGGTAGGCAGAGAACCTGGGCACCGAGAATGTCAAGAGTTAAGACAATGTTAGAAATGAACTAAAGCTCAAGATCAAGATCAAGCAAGGAAAGAAGATCGTTTTGTTGTTGATCTAAGCCCAATGGAACTGGCGTCGTGCGCGTTGATGAAGCTAGGTAGCTTTTGTGTGTGGTAGATACCGGTATTTGTATGTGTATGTGGATTGTGATTATTTACCTACCACCAGCATTCTTCTGCTGCTGCTGCTGCTGCTGCTTCTTGACCTTGTTCTTGTTCCTCGTCCCGTCCGTGGTATTGGTTTTAGATTTTGAGGCTTGATCAATGGATCATTGATGGATAGATGGATACCCAGCACATATGAAGGAGGCGAAGGTCGATGAATCAGGTTGGTTGTTTTGGGGAGAAGACCGAGGGAATTGAAGGGGATGATGTCATTTTTCTTTGTGCCATAGCTCAGTACCTAGTAATAACAAGTACATACCTCGAGCATACCTGCTAAAATAAGGTTGGGCGGCGGTACACATACAATGCATACATAATAAATCATGCTTTTTGGTGCTACTAACCTCAACCAATTGCCTTCCTTTCCATCTTCAGGAATGTGTTCAGACGATGACATGCTCGAGCGCATCCTCGCCGTATCGATATTACTAAGCAATGCTCTTATCTTATCTACACATCGAATGGCTGGTGCTTTCTGTGGGTGTGGCTGACGACATCATGGCTTTTACCTATCTTCTCTTTTCTCAACCCCTCTGGAGCTTCATACACGAATTTGAGATTTCTTTAATTTGATTTTCAATTGACAGTTTAGACTGAGATTCGTTCCCTCACAAATGATTTTCACCACCCAATACAAATAATTTTCGCAGAGTTGTGCTCTGCAAATAAACTTCAAGATGAGCGATTTACAAAGGTCCTTTGTTAAGCCCAAGCTACCAAGATTTGCTCCGCCAGAATTCAATGAGGCCGACGAAGAAGAAGAAGAGATTGATATGCCTGGTGAACTACCCGATCTGCCAATAGATGACGATTCTTCCTCGGCGTCTTCAGCTTCATCTACTGGCACCATCATACCATCCTCAAATCAGAACTTATTTGCTCGGCCGCAAGGGTTTGTTCTTGCTTATTGCTCATTGTTTGTGCCGGGCTGATACATTCCATACCATCAGTGTTCCCAATAAACGAACGATGGACCAGATACCGTGGACGACTTATTTTGAACGAGAACTGTTTCTCGAACGCAAGTTGGAAGCAGAGACCATAAAGCATCATGCATATCTTACATCTCCTGTTGGGTCAGCACCTTTATTTATTACACATCATGGAGCAGGATCATCCGGCCTCTCATTTGCTGTTTTGACGTCGGAGATTCGAAAGAAGCTACCTTCTGCCGGTGTACTTTCTCTTGATGCTCGAGGTCATGGTTCTACGGATATCTCTCCAGAGGCAGAACGTCTCGATCTTAGTCTAGAAACCTTGAGTTCAGATCTGTTATATGTCATTGAAGCCACAAAAGACAAAATGAGATGGAAGCAACTTCCGCCTCTTGTACTTGTTGGTCACTCTCTTGGCGGTGCAGTTGTTACAGATGTTGCCAAAGGCGGAAAACTAGGCAACTCGGTTCTTGGATACGCAGTTCTTGATGTAGTTGAGGGCTCTGCTATGGATGCTCTACAAAGTATGCAAACTTACTTATCGACTCGTCCACTAGGCTTTCATTCACTGCAATCTGGCATTGAGTGGCACATGAGGTCGAGAACAATACGCAATTCGTTATCAGCGCGGACGAGTGTACCTGGGCTACTGAAGCACAACGAAGAAGCCAGTGGATCACGATCGTGGACATGGCGCACAAATTTGGGAGCCACTCAACCATTTTGGGAAGGTTGGTTTGTTGGACTTAGCAAAAAGTTTCTTGAGGCCAGAGGTGGAAAGCTATTACTGCTTGCAGGGACAGATAGACTTGATAAGGAGTTAACAATTGGACAAATGCAAGGTAAGAACCATCTTTCTATGTGAAGTCTGAAAAGAGCAGGCTTAAATTGACAATTAATAGGGAAGTATGCGCTACAAGTCTTCCCCGAGGCCGGCCATTTTGTTCACGAAGACCTTCCTGAGAAGACAGCCATGGTGTTAGTAGATTTCTATTCAAGAAACGACCGAAGTGCATTGATATTACCACCAAAAGTGTCAGATCTTATTAAGGCTGGTAAAAGAGTGTAAACTCAGCTAGATATTTTGACCGTTTACAGTAAAGGAGTTTCGAGAATTGTGAATGCCATATTATTACTTCCTTAAAGTCCCTTGAGGAATCAACGGCCGACATTGAACATAACCTCTCGGGATATCGAAAAATCTTGGGTTCTTTCAGTGGCCTGTGTTCTGAAGCTTGGGGAGCACAGCAGGACGCTTCATGCGTGCACAGCGCATTGGAGATGGGAAAGTGGAATTGCGGCTGATAGATTGTGGGTCTCAGCATCATCCCACCATTACTTTCTATCGAATCAGATATCCTGGTGAGCCTAGGAGCCTAGGTAGCTTATTACTCGTGCCGAAATATTCAATACTTCCAAGAGAGAGCAGCATCAAATTACTTCTCCTAGAACGTCACATTAGCCGCCCCTCAGGGGTTTGACCGTACAAGGTAACCAATAGATTTATTTCAGGGACGTAAATTTTAATTTTCAACCGTTTAAAAACGGAATCATGGGCTGCTAGGCATCCAAATCATCTTTTGTGGGGGCTAAATAGCATTACTTTAATCCATTTCTCCGCCTGATCTTCCTCAGCTTTTTTGTGACATATTCAATAGTCTTTCCATCATTCTATTTCAGGTGAAAAACGGTCAAAATAAAGCTTTTATTTCATTGGGTAAACAAATTAGCATCACTGTTTTCCATATCTACAGAATGCACTTCTCAAACTCACTTCTCGTCGCTGGGCTCATTGCCTTTGCCTCAGCATCTCCAGCTCCAGCTCCAGAGCCAACGACGCCATCTGCATCGTATGTTTGACTTGTCTATTTTACCTAAATCTCCTCCCAGACTTTGAGATTTCATTCCCTTTCAATTCCCGTAATATTTTCTTTTTGTGCATGTCAACTGCACGTCTACTAACACTCCCCCAAGTCAAACCCAAGCTCTAGTCGACGACCTCCAATCATACATCCTCGACCTTGCAACTCAACCCATAGTTTCCAGCCTTGCCACCGACACCGCTGCTCTCAATTCTCTCGAATCGTTGCAAGCGTCCCTCCAATCCGATGTTATGAACGGCGAAACCCCAAACACATCCGTGTTGACTGCTTTGCCTTCTCCTCTCGCTAGCTTCATCGGCTCCATTTACACGGCCGAACTGAGCATCTTCAGCAAAGATGGTTTTGGCGATTTAATAGCAAGCGCAACTGCTACTGAAGCTGCATCTGCATCGGCTACCGGCGCGTCACAGACGGCAAGTGGAACCCAGAAGACTTCGACGACTGGGTCGGCGTCGGCGACGGCGGGATCAGCAAGTGCAAGCTCGAGTGCTCCGGTCACTAATGAGACGGGTGCTGCTGGTGCATTGGGTGTTGACATGTTGAAGATCTGTGGAGGTTTGGCGGTTGGTATTGTGGGTGCTGTGATGGCTCTGTAATGAAATTCGTTAGGTATATCCTATGATATATATCATTCATATCATTTTAAGATTATTTTAGGTTTCAGGGGCATGATTGCTTCTCTTGATGACAATTAATAAAATCAATAATTTCAAAGCTTTCTCTACGTGCAATCTTGATGCTGGGGAATATGACGGCTACTTTTGAGAGCGAGTGAGTTTGTATCCGTCTTGGCCATTGGCCATATGTAACAAACCTTAAGTATCGGAAAAGACATGTTGATGAATTGTTCTGATAACTTGCCCCTTGCCCAGGTAGTACTGTCTCTAACTCTCGGGTGAGATATATGCGCGAATCATATGACGTTTGATATCTTTGCATGTACTAATAGTGGGCTCTAAGCAGGCAGTTAGTTCCTACTCGGCGAAAGCGATTGTCCCCGGAAAGTGGTTGTTCTTAGAAGGGGTTTCAAACAGAAAATGTATGAATTTACTAGTTTTGGTGAAAAATCCTATGGGGACAATTGCTTTTCGGGGACAACTGTTTTCCTCGATTAGGAATTAGTCGACCACTTAGAGAGCCGACCATTAGAGCCGAAAGCTTGTCGGTGGTGGTTACGAAAGGGACGACCGTTGAGCCGTACGAGCACGTAGTAGAGTGAACGGAAGGCCTCTCGTGCGGTTGGTCCGGATAATGGTTCGAGTGTTGGCATTCAGAAGAAAAAATTGAGGATTAGGCTACACCAAGACGGGTGAATTGGGGATTGAAAAAAAGCTAGTGTAAGGTAACTATCTGGAAATAGAGGCTTCAGACGAAGCCTTAGTGGAAAGATGATTTATTGTCGCGAGAGAAACGTAGTATCATATTGGATTCAAGGCGCTTATACGTCATTGATGAATTTAGCATACTGTGTCCAGAATGACGCAAAAGCCGAAGTTGATTGCCGTTATGAGTTGCCTAGCACTCTGGCATTGATTGTCCCTGTAATTGTGGTATTCTGAGCACTTTGACCGAGTTTCTGACCTTGGTTTGCAAAATGCCGATTCAAACCACCTTTGTCCTCTGAGGTTGTGTGACAAATTTTGCGGTCGATATGCGCTGGCCAGGTCTACCGACGGACAACCTCCGGCCTGCAAGGTTCTGTCAATAATATTGTTTTCTGATTTCATTTTTTCGAAGATAGGGACATGTACTGGTGAGCATGAGGGATACAGGCCTAATTTGCGATCAATGGCATGTCTTAACTTGGAGCAATGAGGACAGAAGAGTAGTCTGTCCAGATCGTATGACGAGATCGTTGCGAAAAGCACTCTGCCTAGACCGTGGCAATTTGTTGGATTAATACCGGCTCTTGTAACTTCGTAGTCTTGCTTGTATATAGGAACACCGCGGTACACAAGGTGGAATCTATACCACGACACGATACGGAGTCTAGACGGTCATCTCAAGCACCTCATTTTGTATTTCAACCCCATCATCTTAAAAATATTAAAATGTCTTCCAGATCTCCCTCTCGAAGAAATCCCACCGGCAACGAAGGAGGAAAACGCAAACACAGAGAATCCAGTAGCGTTTCATCTGGCAATAGCAATATCAATGGCAAGAAGAAAGAACGTGCCAAGCCTCCCAAAGATCGTGCAAGAACTGAAGCAGGCCCCTCTTCAACAAAACGTTCGGACTCTCAAGATTCAAGGAAAAGCTCAGAGAAATCCCAGTGGTCTTCAGATGGCGAGCTTCCGGAAGGTGTTACGAGCGCGACAGATCTAGCCCTCCACCGGAACCGAGGAAATCGCCAGGCATCAAATGATAGTCCACCGCCTCCACGCTCCCCACCTAAACTTCAAAGAGAAAAGTCTCTAGACTCTTTTCCTTCTTTGAGTGAGACGCAAAGCGAGAAGATTGAATCAGATATTAAGCGTATACGAATGAAGAGAGATTGGCTGGACCTCAATAGCTCAGCGGACAGAGAAGCAAAGCGTCGATACGACCGCCAAATTGAAGAATCTGAAGAACGATTGAGGCAATTAAGGAGAGGTTGATATTCAAGATTTCAGAGGCAATGGGATCTTCATTGATATAAGAGTTATCGAAGACTTGTTGGGAAAAGCAGAGGGTTCGAATGATACATTTGGCGTTGTTGCGGGAGGTTGGTATCGTAAGGATGGAGTTCAGGATACCTATACATTTTTCAAAGGCTGTAAAGGAAACACTAACTACTTTCACGAATAGACGATCGAGTGAAATCTAAATATGACACGTATCAGCTACCCGAGTATCCTACTCCTTCTTGCCATCAAAAATCTTGAGGTATTGTAGACGTGATATTATACCACTTAGCATCGTATGACATGCTACTAAACGTTACCTATATTTACCATACTTGAATGTAAAGCGAGGAAAAACTCGACTAAAGAGCATCCTCTACCGGTATTGAGCTTTCCGATAGACAAGTGGCGCGGCAACAGTTACAAGGTAGAACTGCTACTATTCGACGGGAGATCTGAAAAAAATTGTTGAAAACTCGGGTCTGTGGGTGTACTTGTTGCTAGATAAATGAAAGCGCACGGGAACACATGTCGATCTCGTGAAACAGCTCGCCATGTTCTTCCAACAAGTTCTACACTGATGCGGTTTGTTACTGAACAAAATTGCGAGAACTCTATTTCCAATGTCAAGAACTTGGCAGCTATACCGGTTCTGAAGAATCGACCATGTTGACACCCTGACTATTCTTGTTCCATTTCAGCAAGCATCCATGTCGCAGGCATCATCTCTCTTTCATTGGTGCATGTAGTCGAATTTGGAAGTATCGGCGGTGAGGATAGACTGCTCGTTCTTGGTCTGTTGCAACATTTTGGAACGATAGTGAAGAAAGACTAGAAGAAGTAGACAAAGCAGATAATGCTAGGACAGGTATTTTCCTCGATCAAACCGAGATCGACAACCTCAGTGCCCGCAAACTGGCGCTCATTGCGCTCAACCTTATATTGGTTGTCGTTTCATCTTTCGACTCAAGCTTGTCTCTTCAAAAGTCGCAAATCGTGCCACATCGAGTTGTCATAGCATTTCCAATTCTTCAATTCCATAGATAAGAAGGAGAGAAAGAGAAGAATCCTGGGCACACGGAACCAACAAATTGCATCAACAAAGCCTAGAATTCATCAGCAAAACATACCCTTGTTCCCCCCTCACTCAAAATGTCACCCAAGATCGTTTTTAATTTGGATTTCATGGCAAAAACAAGGAGGATCCCACAGGTCATTTATTGGCCAGGAAAAGGATTCAAATTTCCCCGCGATTTATGCGTTTCAGTGTTTGTTATGAGATAACTCGACCCGAACATGAAGTCATCGTGATTTTCTTCTTGAATGATTAGCAAGACAATCATGATGACATTCATTCGAATTGCTATATCAGTGATAGAGCATGTCCCAGATGGCGATGTGCACCGTGAAGTCGGCGAAACATGTTTTAGATCACTCGCAGGACAAAATGCACCCTCGGAATTGTAAGTCCTATGCTACAATCTTACCGACAGTCACTGTACGTAAAGTCTACGCGTAGTCAGACAGTTGTTTGGGCTTCTAGAGTCACAGCGCTTAAACATTGCAATTGGTTGGTATCGATCCGTTTGGAAGTTTCCTCGCTCTGTCGAAATGAGCGACGGCTAGACTAAAGAAAAGTGGTATCAGACTATCAGACTATCAGTCCATATTCGAATTATCAACTGTGGTAGGTAAGGGGGTGTTTTCCGTCTCTTCGGAGTCAATCACCGAAAGTTGCTGCAACTTGGGGAGACTGGTGGACTCGAGAGCTAACAAGCGAAACCCACTGCTACCCACTCAGTGTACCAAGCAAAGACTTTACTCCGTGAAATCATCTTCTGTGCGCGAGTGGACACTTGCAAGTTGAATCATTGTTCCTTGGTTGGCCACATCATTTCTAATCTCGTATTCCTAGAAGTCGCAATCAAAAGTGTAAAAGTCAAACAACATTTGAAATCTAATCCATTGAATTTACCAACATAACAAGAACAATCAGATAAAGTTTGGTGGCTGACGTTAAAAAGAGTATAAATGATAGAGTCGGGACAGTCGGTACACGATACTCGATACTCGATGGAAAGTTTTTTTTGGGACGACACCGAGTATCGTGAAGATGTTTGATGTTTCTGCGTATTTAGGCTGTGCTTACTCAATATGATTGAGCCTTGCTACTGCGCTTCGTCCCCTCCCTCTTCCTTCCCGTTTATTGGTGGTGCAAATGCTAAGCTTCTGTCTACTGCAGTCTACAGCAAACACTAGGTTCCATGGAGGTCCTGCCCGCCTACAGGGGAAAGTTAACTGTTTTTCGTAAGGCTCAGGTACCCTTTCCATTAGTCCTTGAAAATCAATGCATTAACGCATCCTAGAATTAAGGTTATCCATAGGGAATACTAAATAGAGAGTGATCTACTTGATTCTTCTGTGTGCGATATATCTGGACTCTTGATACGGACTTTTAGGTATCGATGAAGGGGTTAACCGAAGAACATCTGATATTCATCCAGTACATATCATCCACATCATCATCACATCATGAGACGACGATTATTCCATTCTTACGCAGCCTTGAACCCAATTGCAGAATTCTATTCGTGTAACGTGCATTAAAACAGTATAACAGCATGTACGTACCATGGAAGTGAGTAAAATTGACCCTTGTCATACTAATTTCCTTTTTCAGGGTTTTATCCTCAGTAATTACCTATGCTTCCAACATAATCCTCGAATCAAATGATCTATAGCCCACCAAGGTACATCTCGTCTAATAACCCTCCGCCTCAGTTCCATCCTCCGTCAACCAAATCTTACACCAAATTCACTCAAATCTCTCTTGTGTCAATCATCAATATGTCGAATTTGGTTCCGTGTAACTTTGTAACCAATCCAGATCCAACATCCTGACTTTAGCGTTCAATCCTTCTTCTATTAAAATGTATAATTATATCCCAGCCTAGAACACTCCCGAGCCACCCCCCTCCCTCCCCATAAGTAAGAAGTGGTGCTGCCAAGGGTAATGGCACATGCACCTGTAAGTTTGCGAAATGAGAAAGTGGTTTAAAGAATCCTCTCTTTCCAGTTTCTGACAATCCTCCCTTCTTTCTTATTCACTACAAACTGAAAAATAATAAAAGAAAATCAATCCTTTTTTCTTCTTCCCCAACCTTAATCTTTTGTATCTTTGATACTGTCCATTCTTTGAATTTCTTCTTCTCAACCAACCCTTAATATCAAAATGCGTTACCAATTCGTTTCCGCCGCCATCTTGGCCTCCATCTCCTCCGTCTTTGCCCAAACTGCTGGCTTTGACGCTATCTCAGTTCCCACCAACGGTCAAGTTGTCAGTGTTGGAGATGTTTTGGACATCACCTGGGCTCCTAACTCCGTCTCCGGAACTGTTACCATCAAGCTCTTGGAGGGTGCTTCCCCTGCTACCTTGAACTACGACCCTGTCGTCGTTGCCAGTGAGTTACAATTTCTCTCTATGCATTGAAGATCAGGACAATTGTATTAACAAACATACTCAGCCTCCGTCAACAACTTGGATGGATCATACAAGTGGACCGTCCCAGCTTCCGTTGGTAGCTTCGCAACCTACGGTATTGCCATCTTCCTCGATTCGGATGTCAACACTTTCCAATGGTCCTTCCCATTCGTCATTAACGCCGCTGCTTCCTCCTCTTCCTCTGTCATCGTTTCAACCACCGCCTCATCATCTGTTGTCGCCTCTACCTCCGCCGTGACCTCTGTCGTCGCCTCTGCTACCACCGAGCCACACGCTGCCTTGTCCTCCTCCACCAGCTCTGTCTTCTCTAGCATCTCTGGTATCCCAGGTGGATGCAACCCAGCCCACCCAGGATCCTGCCCAAGCTCCTACTTCAGCACTGTCACCACTGCTACCGCCACCCCAGCTCCAGTTCCTACCGCTGCCCCAGCCACCAATGGAACCGCTTCCAACGGAACCTGGACTGCTCCTTCCGGATCTAACGTCACCTTGAGCTCCAGTGCTTCTGCTACCAAGACCGGCTCCGGTGTTGTTACCGCTACTGGCGCTGCTTCAGCAAAGGTTGCTACCGGCTCCTTCGCTTTGTTGGGTGGTCTCTTTGCTGCTTTCATGTTGTAAATCATTTCTCTTCGTACCGTTAAGATTTGAGATATAATAGATAATACCATGGTAGATATATATCAGCATACATTGGTGGATATAATCATTTGCATTGGGATTATAAAAATACAAAGGACATACAAAACGCATTGCGCGGCGCTAGACAGCAACACATTTTTCATTGAGTTTGGTTTGGGTGCGGATTTAAAGCTTCTGGTTACATAGGATTATAGGGTCAACAAATGTTATGATAAACTTCTTTTACATACCCATCACAAGTTTTAAGAATACCCCGTGTTATTTGGTTAATGATGGCTGGGTTTTAAGGGGAATTGTTGCAGTGGTTTGGCTTTTAGAACGATGAATGAAGTCAACATTTTTGATCTTTATATTATATTTGTGCATGTAGTGACTGACAAGTGACCATTTTGCGTGATGCTTGTGATGTGTACGATAACATTGTCTAAGAGAGTTGTGCTCTGTCAACTTCCCGCCGAATGTATTGGGCAGCCCAAAATCACTCATGCTTCCTGTTGTGGTTTCTTGATCTTACCTACATGAACACGACCAACCCATTCCCATGGTTAATGGAGATGTGGAAGATTCTAGACGTTTTGTTTCGACCCATCAAAGTTATCCACGTCGGTGTGTTTTCACTTCATGTATATCGCTGTCTCAAATGCCATCAACTGGAAAGAGAACATCGATTGACGATGAGAATCGAGAAAGTCTCAACTTCAAAGTTGCATCTAAACTTAGACTGTAATAGATTGATTCATTCCGTCGCCGTGCGAGGATGGCAAACATCCCAACTTTTGATCTCTGGGTCTGTAGTTGGATCTCGTGACATACTAGGTATGGTGTATTAGAAAGAAGAGAGAGGGTGTAAAGCTGTCCCTTGAGTGAATTAGTAGGAATCGAGGATTTTAGAGGAACGGCCAGTCGAAATCGTGTTGTTCTACACTCATACGATGGATGATCAGTCACATCGTATACAATGGCTAGATCTAGCTAACAGTCGAAACTTTACCTGGCCGTGACACCTAGTTCTTGTTCCAGACCCATTGGATCTCTCGGGAGCAGTTCTAGGCCACAAAAGTAGATGAAGGGAGTTGCTTCTGTTGTAGAAGAAAAGCAGTGGTATTGTTCTTATTGAGTTCCGGGTTGAAAAGTGCGGGCGCCTGCATTATCGAGACTTCTTGATGTTTATCAAAGTATCTACTAGGTGGTAGGGATAACACCGCATCTTGAGCACGCGATTATATATTAAAAAAATGATCAAAGATAACTGGAGAGTTGGATGATCTGTACGCTGCCCTCGGGAATTATTATACAGTACTGGATAGATAACGCGTTGAACCTTGCGCTGCTGGCGATACCCCGCGGCGGGGTAAGGTGGGTAGCACTGAAACACCAGCATGATCGCCCACTAAGAGATAATCATCATCCTTCCCGCCTTCATTTATAAATTACGCTTTTCCCTTCAGGAACCGTTATACAAACTCACGTACCCTCAATAATAAGCCCATAAAAAGTATGTCACCAACGGCGACTTCTCTCGATAATGAATCCGCAAATAATAGTCGAGTGGGTGCAAAGGGGACGACTGTGTCAGGCAAAAAGCTCAAAATCAGGTCGTACCCGAGGTTCGAAAGTTTAGAAGAAGAAAGATTGTATCGCAAACAGCATTTGGCTGCTGCATTTAGGATGTGAGAATCTTTTGAAAAACTGTGATACTTCAATTGTTACTGAGATAGGACAGATTCGCCGATCGAGGTTTCGATGAAGGGGTTGCTGGCCATATGTGAGAATGCCGTCGAGTAGTATTCTAGTCGCCGATGATAAGAAGCTAATTGAATTTGGATAGATCAGTCCGTGACCCCATTCTTACTGATCACTTTTGGCTTAATCCCCTCTCTCAACATTTCTCTCAAATCTGTGTATCAGACCTTATCTTGGTGAACGAAGATGGTGATGTGGTGATTGGAGATGAGCCAATCAATGCTGCGGCGTTTGCCATTCATTCTGAAGGTACAAGAACTCCACCGTCGGGCTTTTCAAGGTAGCTGATATTTTGCAGTTCACAAAGCTCGACCCGATGTACACGCTGCTTGTCATGCCCATTCTGTCTATGGCAAAGCCTACAGCGCATTCGGCCTTCCTCTTGATATGATAACTCAAGATTCTCTCCGTTTTTACAAATCACATAGTGTATATGACAATTTTGGAGGGATTGTACTTGACCGCGAAGAAGGTATTCGTATCGCGAAAAGTTTGGGCAACGGCAAGGCGTGCATTTTACAGAACCACGGGCTGTTAACGGTCGGGCAGAGTGTGGATGAGGCAGCCTTCTGGTTCATTAGCCTTGATAAAACCTGTCATGCCCAGCTACTTGTTGATGCTGCGGCTTCAGGTAGTGGGAAGTCGAAGAAGATTATCGGAGATGAGGAGGCAGCTTTTACTTATGATCAAGTCGGAGGTACTTTTGGCTTCTACTTGGGAAAAATTTACAAATTACTGACTCGACATAGGACCAGAAAAGGGGTGGTTAGCATTTCAAGGCTACTATGATGAAATTATGGCCAAAACAGGTGGGAATTTTCTAAAGTGACAACACAGAGAGAAATGGAGAGGGAATCTAATCAGCTCGATTGATGGTCTGGTATACTTCCATATATTTGCAGGCGCTGTCGTGACTTGAAGCATCGTCTAGTCTTGATTTTATCAGGTCATACACATAGAGATCTCGATGACCAAAATAATTTAATGAATGCTCTTTCGTCTGTCGCTTATTCCGTAGCCATATTGTTCAATGTTGTAATCGTAGACGCTTCCCATGCATGAAGCAATCACAAGCATGCAGGTCTCCGTCTAGGACGCAATTGTTTCTCCGAACATGCGACTGACACGATAATCCTTCGAAGATTTTTCATCCTACATATCTGACATATGTATTGTAACATCGAGTAGAGTTTCCACAGTGAGCACGAAAGAGATCGCGATTGTCATGCACCCATGAATTCGGGACTTCCTTGTGAGCATCCGGTACCGATTATTCGGATATGTTAGGGAATGGTGGCTGAAGAAGGGAAAACTAGATTGAGAATGGGGGGTCGGTCTTCTTGGGTATAGATATCTAAAGGTGGGACTGATAAAATGTTGCCCAAAAGATGTTTGGGTAGCGGCCAGTTATCATCCATGAATCGGATTTGAGGCACATGTTGCTATGCCCTGTCATGGAGCTGACCGACCTAAAGAGTAATTGAGGCAATGCATGTGACATGACGACAGCGAGGCTGACCACTATTGAGACCTACGTGGTAACATATGAGACCACTCTGTTAGGGGTTGATCGTCATCAGCAGTGATTTTTCCGTTCTCTCTTATTCATTCATGTCTTTCTGTTCACCCTCTTGGCTACCCTATTCTCGGGAAATGTCGACTACCTGGGTAGTGAGTGGAAAGTGGACAGATCATGGATGGTAGTTCAAAGTGACATGGACATTAATTGAAACATGTCAAATACACCAAATGCATGTTCTTGCAGTATCGTCTGCAATGTAACTCTGACTTATGAGTGATCGAGACGATGTACCCATTACCTCGGGAGGTGATGGTCGATGTGATGGTCGATGTAGATCTGAAATGTACCGGGTCATTGGAGGAGACAAGCCATCCCACCCTTACATTTCCTTTGTTTTTCCTCGCCATCCTCAAGCCATCCTTGAGCCATCGCATACACAATCAGATATCTAGGCAAGTAGAGGTAGGGAGGGAGGGAGGGAGGGAGGTAGGTATGCTCTTTGTATTTTGGAGGTGATGACTGAGGTAAAGCAACATCTTCTTCCGCTAATTTACCTACGACTAGACAAGCTTATTATTTAGTTGCCCCTCCCCCACCACTAAACAATAAAAGTTCCAAGGTTCTTAAAGTTCAGAGTTTAGAGCTCATCCACATTTATTACTATTAACATGGAGGTCGACCGTGGTAACTAGGTAGGCAATTCACTTCACTTCATTCAATTCTTCTTCTTCTCAATATATACTTTGACAATTCTTTCAACACCTGCCCACTCCATGTCAATATCTTCAACCTTGGTCAAAACCTCCATCTGTTCAGCTTAACAATCGCTCTTCATCTTTGCGAAGATCTGTAGTTATTTCCACTTTACATGCTACATATAGTCTACCTACAGTTTACTCAGATACCATGCGCCTATCTACTTTCTGAATTACCCACCCAGCTGAATTGGAACACCACCACAACTAATCATCCACTTCCAAGGGAGTCAACAACGCCACAAAGGCACGTCGTGGTTTCGTGCTTCTGTGATTTGCGAAACCAGAAAAAAAAAAGAGGTGTGGTAGCACGAAGCGGGAAGCCTTGATCATATTCAAGAGCGGGGCTAATATCTTTCAGTCCTATCTTTACCACCTTTACCTTGAGATCATCTCACTCTCTAGTATACGGTTGTGACTATCCTAAAATACTTGGGAATAATGGCTGCACAATCAGGAAATCCTCGAACGAATCGAGGGGAGACTTCTCTTGATGCGGCAATGCGAGCGCCTTCTACTACCACTCCAGACATCGTCGTTCTCAGCTTTGTGGACGAAGATATTAAGGTCAAAGAAGTGGCAGATCCTAAAAAGGATCTCTGGGTATCTAGTGTCGATGGGTATGTTAATTCTATTATCTCTTGCGATTCTGTTTGGACTGCACATCACCTTCTCAGAAGTCGCAAACGATCCATACTGATTTGATCACAACATAGTCGCTATTCATCACCGATGATACCGATTCGTGTCGGACCCCATGCCCAAACATTTTATGTTCACCGCGATATACTCACCAAATCGGAATACTTCAGGAAGGCGTTGGACGGAGGGTTCAAAGAAGCCCAAGATCAAGCCCTTGATTTGCCTGAGGAAAACCCTACGCTGTTCGAGTTTGTCATTGCGTTCCTCTATGAGTCCAAGTACTCTCCTTTGCGTCCTGTCGCAGAAATCCTAGTCGCCGAACCTGAAAAGGGTAAGGGAAGAGAACAGAACGAAGATGGAAATGCTTCAGGTAGTGATGATGGATCAGACAGTGGAACCGCAAGCGATGAAAGGTAGAATCCCCTGCTGAATATTCGAAAACTCTATGAGATCTTGTTACTAAATGCTCAAAGTGCCAGAAGTCGGAGAAGACGCGAAACTCGTCGCAGACGTCAAGAGCGAGCCTGGGAACAACGACAACGAAAGGAATCTGGACGTCATCGGCCGGATTGCAATTGTGCTCAATGTACCGTGGAAACCTTTGGTCCAACCTGCTGGAACTGTGGCGTAACGAGAAGAATACCTCCACCCAGAAATCGTTGGATGAATGGTCTCCCACCACCACCTCAGCCAATGCCGGTCATGGGTCGTAATGGTTATCCTCAAGCCCCTGGTCCGAGAGATCGTAGAAGAGGCTCTCGAAACAATGCTTTGGATGAGCCTCCTGTGGAGGAAAGAATGTCTCAAGAAGACTTGAGAACCTGGTCAATAGCGTATTCTATAAGCGTCGAAGTTTACGTTTGCGCTGAGAGATATCTGATGCAGGACTTCAAAACTTGTATATCCGCATTCATCGTAAACAATTTCGAAGTTGCTGGATCAGATGCTGCACTACCTTCGGTTTTGAAATCATGTAAAACTTTATATGATGGTGTAAGCTCAATGGATCCTCTGCTCAAAAAAGTCTTTGCTAGAGTTGGTTTCTTGCAA
This sequence comes from Botrytis fragariae, assembly GCF_013461495.1. Taxonomy (NCBI): domain Eukaryota; kingdom Fungi; phylum Ascomycota; class Leotiomycetes; order Helotiales; family Sclerotiniaceae; genus Botrytis; species Botrytis fragariae. The sequence continues at coordinate 2,207,607 of NW_023500987.1, forward strand.
GCTAGATTGTGGAAGAAGTATCCCGAGGAAACCTCAAATTTCTTCATGGACAATCCGGAACTATCGACGCTAATTCTTAAGGAAATGGCCGAGAGGAGAGAGGAGGATGTCAAAGATGATTTGCCTGCCATGGATCGTCCTCCATTGCCACCTTCGCCAAGAGAAGACATAATGCAAGGTCCGAGACGTCGGAATTATGGTCCAATGCCTTATCACTAACTTTGACAAGACTACAGACAACAGCGGGCACCACAACGATGGTACCATGTGACCTAATATACTCTCATGCATATACATCAAAATGTGCAGCTTTTTTTTTCCTTTTAGTTATGAGATCAAGGATCACGATGGAGCAAGGGCTCACATTTCCATTTTTTTTAGCGGTTTTTTCTCATCTGGGGCTTTGGGATACCTTGCATAGTGATGCGCATCTTTTCCTTATACCCTCCGCGTTTATGGAAGCAAAGGCTATTGGGAAGGACTGGAGTTTGAGGGCAGGTCTTGGTCTTGATCGCGTTTACCAGCATTAACTTTATTTAGCACGGAAAAATACATATTTCGGTGTAGCAAAGCCCGATATTTTAATCCATGGATGCAGTTGTGATGTGATATGATGATTGATATGTACCTAGGTATTAGGCAATATAATTTCCGTCTTTCTATTGGCCGCTTATTTCACTTAAAAAGTGTATGTGAAATCCTGGTCGGATTCTTCCGAGCTCTTTTCCCCCAGATCTGCACAACCCCGCCATTTAACATCTCTCTCCATTCAAAAAGTGTCTTCAATTAGGAATCAAGTTTGCGTGCATTCATTGACTAGGTAGGTATGTATGAATCAATGAATGACACTTGAAGTATGAGAATCTGGATATATAAAGGTTGTAAGTGCCAAGGAAATTGAAGGTTGAAGTTATCATCTATTACATTTCCTTGAACGGTTTGGTTGCTTTCAAAATGAATTTAACCTCACTTCAATCTGCTTTACTTTCTTTATCCATCTTTCCCTTTCTTGTAATTGCACAAAATATTACAGCATCTCTAGATTATGGCACATTCCAAGGGGCATACTCATCTACATATAACATAACCTATTATCAGAAAATCCCCTTTGCAGCTCCTCCAACTGGGAACAATAGGTTTAGAGGCCCACAACCTCCTCTTCCTATCACAAATGGAACCTATAACTCCATTCAAACATTTCCCGCTTGTCCTCAAAAAGGTGTAAGCACTCTATCCTCATAGCCATGCTACATGTCCGGCCAATTTAAGTCTGACGTGACCAAATGTAGAATGTTGGATCAGAGGACTGTCTTTACTTATCCCTTTACTCTCGCCCATGGACGTCCAATCAGCCACTTCGACCAGTCATGGTAGTTTTCTTCGGAGGCGGATTCATTCAAGGCGGTGGTTCGCTGGCAGTTCCCCCTTCGGCCTATCCCATTCTCAATGTTTCTGCTCAGAACGATATACTCTTTGTATACCCCAATTATCGTGTCAATACATTTGGATTTCTCCCAGGAAGAGAGATTGCAGAAGATGAAAATTCAGATCTAAATCCTGGACTGCTGGATCAGAGAGCAGTTCTTGAATGGGTAAATAAGTATATCGATCAGTTTGGCGGAGACAAAGATAACGTGGGCATTTGGGGGCAAAGTGCAGGAGCGGGAAGCGTGATGTTTGTTACTCCTTTTCACTACCTCAAGAGCAGTTCTTCTTATACACTGAATGTATGTATTGACTAACGACAATCTCATACAGCGCACAAGTTCTCGCCACTTCCGGGGAAACCACTCCACCCCTCTTTAATCGTGCTCTCGCTTCCTCTCCTTTCTGGCCCAAATCATACACCTACGATGCTCCCCAAGCTCAATCCATCTATGATACCATGACGGACCTGACAAACTGCACTGGTGCTATCAATGGCACTCTACAGTGTTTGAAATCTCTAGAATGGGAGGTTCTAGCCGAGGCCGCGCTAGTTGTTGCGGCGAGTCATACTTGGAATACTAGCAGTTATACGTGGGCGCCAGTTATTGATGGGAAGTTCCTGAAGAAAACTTTGAGTGAAGCGACGGTCAATGCGAAAGGTGGCCGTGGAGGCAAAGGGGAAATCGCTATTACAGGGGGTTGGGGCATGTATAATGCGCATGAAGGTGAGATGAATTTCTTTTTCGGTCAGAATGTTGAAATTCAGAGTATCATGTTGGATGCTGGGCTGTTTTGATACCGCAAACTTCCACCTCGCGCCTTGGAGAAATATTTAATCCATCTAAAATTCTATGATTCTCCCGGTAATTTTGGGACATTGAAGAGATATTGAGAAACTATTCCTTTGGAATCTCAATACAGATACAATCAGAACCGTTCTCTTCCAGCCTCAAAGCCCACCCACTAACATCTCCCAACCAGGTGAAAACTTCGTCCCCTCCGGTCTTCAAAACGCCACCGACACCGGTACACCACCCTTCAATTCCACCATCGCCTCCTTCAACGTCTGGCTCGCCGGCTACCTCCCCTCCTTTTCCAAATCCCAGCTCGATGCCGTGCGCGCCCTATACCCTCTTTCCGGCACTGCAGAGACCTTTCCAGCCTACAACACTACGTACGAGAGAGCAGGACTCATATACCGGGACTCGGTATTGGCGTGTCCGGCTCTGTGGACGAGCAAGGCGGCGAGTGGGAGCGGGTGGATGGGAGAATATACGATCAGTCCCGCGAGACATGGAAGTGATACGATCTATGTAACTCTGCCTTCTTCCATCCTTTCCCTTCTCTTTTCTTCTATTCTTCCCCTGCTTCATATTGGAAAGCTTATCTAACCACCCCATTCAGTGGAACCAAGTAAACGCGGTCCAAAAATCGCAACCGCTCATCTATCAAGGCTACGCAGGAGCATTCGCCTCCTTTATGGCCACCGGAAACCCCAACCAGCATAAGCTGACAAATGCATCGGAGCCGGGCGTGCCAGAAATCAATACCGGCATGGAATATGTAATTGCGAGTGACGGGTTCGAAAATGTGGGGATTGATGTGGGAAGAAATAGCTTGGAGGCAAGGTGTGAGTTTTGGGCCAGTGTTGCGAGAAGCGTGCCGATTTAGAGACGGGAGGATTGTGGGGTGTTGGTGGTGGTGGCGTGGCTGGTTGAGCCATGTACTGGAGTCTTGTATAGCTTGTGATTGAAAATTAAGTTGTTCGCATAGACATTGTGGAACCCATGCACACCCCGTATATTATTGTGACTTACCTAGGTGCCTGCAATGCTTTGTAGTATGTTTCTCGTACGGCAGCATATCTTCCTCACAGTTCTAGTGCCGAGCACCAAAGGCGATAAACACCCAACGAGGATCTCTGTATTGCAAGAATGAAGGTAGGTTGTCAAGGAAGTCTAATCACGTCGGCCATCAACATGAAATGGACATGTTGTAAACGTTCCTTTATCTATGGATGCTCTATCTCGCGTTCCATTTCTCAGAGAAATATAATAGCCCAACCTAACGTAGGTATCTGCTAGTTCATGAGCTGCTATCAATACCTAGCTCTATGTGCAAGATCGCTACGACTGAGACGAATTGAATAGCAAGCAAGTCTACAATCGTAACTTCGTGCACCATTGGCTAATTCCTACGCATAATCGCCGTGCCTCCCTTCCTTTTTGAATCCCGTATATCAATCCATTTATGTAGGAATTTCCCTTCCCCAAACAGGAATGAACGCCAACAATACTGACGCCACACTTTTCCCAACACAACAATAAAACGCCCGCTTGTCTGTATTCCCCGACACCTTCGCTGAAAAAGTCATGTGTCTACCCGATAATCTCCTTACGATGAAACTCCGAATAGCATAAACGTAGTCAAAACTCCCTGTTTCAAAAATGGCATTGTATCGAACTCCATGATGAAGCCTTAATCGTCCGCTTCTTCGTCGGTTGCCGTATCGTCGTCTTCAGGCGCATTCTCGTCCTCCTCATCCTCCTCCTCGTCTCCACTACTATCATCATCACTCTCATCTTTATTTAGTCCTGGGATGCCTTGCCATTGTACATAGTCATCCTCGATCCACTTCTTTGACACAGGTAATTGATATGGATCAAAAGGAAAATAAGCATCCAATTGGTGCCAGCTGTCATTGCTTGCACCATTACCCGAATCCCGCAATGCTCCATTTCCAACTGCACTCGAGAACTGGCTCAAACGAATACGTTTGTTGGTCTCTAGCAAAGGATATACGTACATAAATCGTAGATGATGTGCGATTTTAGCGAATTCAGAAACAATGGGCGGGGAACAGATTTTAAGAGGGTTGAGCTTGGAGTAAATAGCACGAGAGAGTGTCTCTTTGATGCCTGTTGTCCAGACAAGATCTTGTCCAATGAATGCTGTGGGGTCTTCGTCATCAAATACCTCGGAAGAATCTATAAGATCCCGCCAGCGGAAGCAAAAGATATAAAGTAGAGCTTGTGTCATAGCATAAAAAGTGCCATATTTCTTTAGATCGGGTCCCCGACAAGTGAGTTCATTTTCCGTGCGAATGTGATCCAGATTGCTCCCGATGAGCTCGAAAACGGTACGAACCACTTGAGGCTCAACGTGTGCGCCTCGCGCCACAAAGCTAGCGAGATAAGCCGCGGAAGATTGTCGAAGGACAGCGGGTCTGCCAGGTTGGAAAGCTAGTTGCACGCACGTTCCGGCAAATTGATCGATAAGATGTTCAGACTTTTGTGCAAAGTGGAAGAGGAGGAATTGAGTGTGTCTAGATCTATATGTAGGTAGAATGATATTGGCGAAATGTCCTAGTAAAGTCTCGAACATATTTGCAGCTTCTATGCTATTTGGGTCTGTGAAATAAGGATCGTAGATAGCAAATAAGCGGTCCAGTATTGCATCCATTTTCTCGACACTTTCTTGGATTTCTTTGGCTCGTTTTGCTTGGTCTCCACTTTCATCATCGCTATTAATCGATTCGGCGTCGCTGTCGTCGGAATCATCTGCGTCATCATCGTCTTCTTCTTCCTGGTCAGAAGGATTCATAGCGAGGCCTTGAACAATAGCACCTGCGACCTCATCATCCACGTCGTCCAAATCGACCTGCATCTGTACATCAATTTTGACCAGTCTGTCCGTGATGAGAGCGAAAACATCCGACTTCAATTCGGGAGCATACTCCAGAAGACGAACGAGATTGTTGATATATGTGACATGTACTCTCTTTGTTTCATCGGCAAAGGGAAACTTGGTTGAAAGGATGGGCGAGAGTGTAGCGCTGGCGGAGGGTACCAATCGAAGAAGGTATCTCAGTGCAAAATGAACTCTCGAAGAAAGTGTATCGCGACTAACATCTGGGCAGCCAGGAAGACGCCCACTCGATACTCGTACTGTATCCATGTTAGCAGAGCTTGGGAGACTAAGGAGGGGTAACATGCCTCCAGTAAAGTTATCAACGAGCGTTCCAAGCACCAACCCAACATACGCTCCCTGTGCGCTAACCAGGTTTCCCAGAAACTGAGCATACGCCTTGACGAATCCCTCTTCTCTACCCATCCAGTCGCACTTCAATATGGCTTTAACTAGCCCGTTGCAATCCTTATTCAATAGTGATGCATAGCCAGTGAGCGCTAGCAGATATGTTTTCGCTTCATCGTTTGAACCAGTATCCTCTCTCTCGTCACCCTCAGTCTGCGCAAATACTTCTTTAATGCTATCGTACTTTTCGCTGTCACCTTTGCCATGTGCCTCTATTGCCCGCTTGACCTCCACTCTGATACTTTCTAAACTTCTACCCTTTGCGACATATTCCTCTAGAACCTTTTCCTCGACCTTGGGATTGAAAGATACTCTCGCTCGTTTCGGATTTGGCACTTCTAAATCGTCATCCAGATCTGCATCTTGAGCTTTTCTTATCGTGCCTGACATGGTAGTTTTTAAAAGTGGTTTGCTACCAGTGGTGATAGGTATTGAGGGTTTCGAGGTAAGAGATACCATATTGCAAAATCTTGCAGTGGAAAATTAGAATGTGTTGAGACCATTAATAGTGTTAGAAAAATAATTGTTGTGTTAAGAAGAACTATGCTGTGTTCGAAGCAAGGCTACAATTGGCGATGGAGGTTTTTGCTCGTGTGCTTTTCTGAGGTAAGCCAAAAAAATATTTTGGATCTACCTAGTCACATGATGGACCCCGGCTTTGCCCCTCCCTCCCCACAAATGACTACTTAGTATACTTAGTATATATATTTACTGTGGACATCAAAGGTTCAGATTAGTCTTATCAATATTTACTGTAATAGTGAATCAATACGGGATATTCGGATCTTTAGGTCACTACAAGAACACGACATGGTTCAAAGCTCAAAACTCACAGGTGCTTCAAAAGGGACATGTGCACATGTTGATGGTATCATTATGTTCATTTTCCCTTGATATACAAGCCATAGAATGTGGTATTATTCTAGCAATCTGATGTGGGGCTGTTTAACCTACATCTGATGCTGTCCTTACTGCCCAATGCTATTCGTCCATCTCTGAGCTTTCATGAGACCGAACCCCCTAAGGTTATCAGCTTCTTGCTCTCACGAGCCAAGAAATATAATAAAGCATCAAAAAAACACCCCTTACTTTTGACCCCATCCTTTGTACAAGGTAAGCAATTTGGATATCTCAAAAGTGGCCCATTAGCACCCGCCCAATTCCTCCCTTCCCAACACCTTTGCATATAGTTGATACATTCTTGCAATGTAAATCTTTCGCCCGTAAAATTCATCGATCCTCCGATATAGTCAATTTGAATTCAAAACAAAACACCTAGTAACCTTCTCCACCGGTAGCACCATTATGACCACCACCATAAACGTAAGCACCACCATCGTGTTCTGCTTCTACCTGTTGACCAGCAAGAACATTATTAGCACCCTCTGCTCCGACCGGGAACGTTGCCGAAGTTGCATTTGCAGTAGTGGCTCCAGAAGCTGGTCCAAAACCAGAGCTACCTGGTCTATTTTGGTTGTCTCCTCGAGTCGATTGTTGCTAAAAAAATTCCGTTAGTCTTGTACATGGTTGGTCCAGTAAGCATGAATCATAGGTAGATGCTAAAGGATATTTGATTAAGTGACTTGACTCACTTCTCGATATTTTGATAGGTAAATTTTGAGTGCTTCGGCATAATTTTCGAATCCCAATGAGGTCATGGCGAAAAGAATGTCTTCTCCGTTGACAGTCTTGCGCTTCTCTTGATGGCATTTCTCAGAAGCTGTGATAGGACAATTAGAACAGTACAAAGTTTATCTCGAATTTCGGACCGAGACATACCTTCGCTTGTAATGAAAGAGATGAATTCGCTGACACATTCTTGCATGCACTCTTTGGCCTCTTTTGCAATCTTTGCATTTTCTGGTAGAGCTGTCTTCATGATACGTGCAACTGGCGCAAAGTTACGAATGTTAGCTTCTGAATGACCAAGATCATATTTTTCTTCCCTTGAGACGCCTCGCGTCTCCGGTGATTGAGAGGATGAAGTGTGAGACATGATAGGATGTATGATCACAGTGACACCGCTAGATTGAAACGTTTGTGCTCCAAGCTCTTAACTGGTCCGAAGGCGAGGACATGCGCGTGTAATTAGTGTGATCAACGAAGCGATACCATTCACCATAAACTTCGATATAAGGTAATCACACAAGATTCAATTCAAGATGGTGAATGACTGAAAAAAAGAAATCATCAACTAACCATTTGCTATAGGGAGCCATCTATCTTGTTCTTTGACTTCAAACTCGTAGCCTCCAGGAGCGTGTGGATCCGTATGTTCATTCATTTGTGCATCCGTGTCATCTGGCGAGACTCCTTGTTCAACGTCCGTTTCCTTTGGAGGGGAATTGGACATGATGTATTTGGGTAGGTGCAGATGTCGGATAGCCGCTTCCTCAAAATTCCTTGGTTGCCACGTCGGCCGTATGATGTGTAGGACACGTCGTAAAGCCTTGCGATCTCGCAGTTATGCGTATCTGCGTGTTGACTTGCGTTGACCCTCGAGCAGACAGCCTTCTTTTCCCAATGTGCTTACTCTACCTAGGTGGATGTTGCCGGAAAAACGCGAGTGAATGGGGGTACGCCTCCGTATGAAACTAGGGTCCTTTGAAAGGGTATCACTTTCTGGGCTGAGCTGCAGGTATCCTACTGCATAAATCGCGTCAGAGGGTTTGCAAAAAATTCGGGGATAGAAGGGTGGGTAGAGAATTTTTTTGGTATGAAATTGTAAAGAAAGCTTACCCACTTTCGTTCGAGGTCGGAGATATTCAAAGACTTCCTGCACGAATGCGCCTTGTGTTTCTATGTTTATGAAATCTGCAAGACAATAAATAAATGATGCGCGTGGGTGGGAAAGATGGAAACGTGGGGTTTAATGAATGAAGGAAGGAATGATAGAGAAGGTTTCCTTTTGATTGTTTTGTAATTGAGGTATGAAATGGGAAATGGGTGGTAGTAATGGGGGTTGTTGGTATGGATGTAGCTTTAGGTAGGTACTATGTGTGTAGCTTTTTTGGATGTTGATCAGAAAAGTACGATGTAGCAAATTGTAAGCTGGAGGTTAGATCTTAGATAGGTTGTGACCTTATAAGGTTCCAAATGGAAGGAGCTATGATTGTAGAATAGCTAGCTCCGAGGCTCTTTCTTTTTTAGGGTCCTTTCATGCCCCGTACGCACTTTGAATCACCAGCACAACAACAGAAAAAGAAAAGTCAAAGTGTGGCGGATAAGGGATACCGAGTAGCATCTGGAAGGTATCTGGCTATGAACTTCTGACAGAGCAAGGGAACAGTACAGAGTACAAACCTTGAGATACAGCTCCGCTGGTAAGATTCAATCCAATTCAATCCAATTCAATCCAATTCCCATGATTCAAAGCCAGAATCAACTAAGATCCAATAAATGGTCAGTTTTCTCAACCCTGTGTCTGTATACAATACCTAGACAGAACCGTAGAATTACGCCTTCTCGAGTTCTGAAGTAGAATTACGCAATACTATACCTACTGGGTACTTTCTTTACAGCAGAACTTTCCTTACAGCAGATCCATAGAATCATATCACGGTAATCACCCATTGAACTTTGTGGATGGATGGATATTGGGTAGAATATTCAATCGATACATGCGAAAACACGGTATGTGGGTGGTAGTATCTTACTTGGGTGCTCAGGTGCAAGTGTGAGTGTAATAAGTGCAAGAAGTATACCCAGTGAGTGTGTACCTTGTAGTTGGTCTCGAAGTGGTGTTATGTAGCTATAAAGTAGGTAAGGGGTGCTGTTTATATTGGATCGGTAACACCATTGAGCTGTAAAGCTTTGCGTGTACATTTAAGTCCCCAAGTAATAACAAGTGATGCTTTGAGTCGGTATGTGCGCTTCTCAGCAATACAAACAAATTATCACTGATTCAGTATCTGGGTAGCTCTGGTTGAGTGTGATTGTGTTGCAAACGCCAAACTTCATCCCGATGTAAGTTAATTTTACCTCGAACGCTGAATGGTCAACGCAAAAGCTGATCGAGCTTCCAGACGTCAGGTACAAGAAGCAAGGCTTGGGATCGGCTTGGGGATTTTCTCGGAAAACGGTAAGATATGTGAATGGAGAATTCAACTTCTCTGCCGTCATTTTCTACGGTCCAATGAATAAATGAAGCTTCAATGAAAATCGTCATTGGGTATACTCATTCAAACAGAATTGGAAATGAAGTGCATTGATTCGGGGATCGAGTGATTGTGCCAGGCATGCATGCCCTTCACCCTCCAATAGCTTACTATTATTCCATATGCAATAAGTAATTGCGATTCACTCAAGTGACCAATACTTTTCAAGATATATGCAGCCTATCAGCTGCACCTCTCATCACATCCCATCCTCAGTCGACCGATGAAGCATTGTTTGCTTGTCAACCATCCCTCCTCTTAGAATAGCATTATACCATCTCATGAAATGCACTGCATCTTTGCATTGATATCACCAAATACTTTGACATTTTTGCTCCCGCAGCTTGGTATTACGTGATGTCACGTCCGAGGCGTGGGTTGAATCCATGGTTAAGACGACAATGACGATGGAGAAAGTATCTACGATGTTATCTACGTAGGTCCTTGTGGAAGTCTTGATATGTTACTTTTGCTCTGTTACAAAGTTGTTTCATTGACGTTGATGAGCAGGTACGATTGCACGTGTACGCAGCAGGAGAAGGCCACATAGGATTGCTCCACATTCGCAATACAGTATCAGGTTTTTGTTGGGGATATTCGATCACTATGATGTGGATGAGCAGGGAAGGTTACCTGGAGATGAGTATATCACAAAGCTCGCTGTCACCGTTGTATCAATTCTGCAAATGGACATCATATCCGTCTCTGTGCAGAAGCATTATGTTCGTCATCCATTAACAAGATACGAGATGAACCATAATCATTCTGCTTCAGACCCCCACAACCGATATCATTTCTGCAGATGCAGGGTTCTGGTCAGCCTGACGGTGATTGAACAACACACCGCGCTTCTCATGCGAACTTAGCCAAAAATATGAACGTCTCGGGTCCTCTCATTTCTGACAGCCCTTTATGATTGGGCATCAAAGGTATCAATTCGAGGCGTTCTCGTTGGGCGTTGAGACGCGAGCCGCCGTGATAATTCAGGACTCAGGCTCGGACTGGCAGGAGTACTGGTTGTCATACAGCGCATCAAAACTACCAATAATCTGGATATTTTGGGTCTAGATGTTTTGATTCATCCACCGATTTACGAGCAATCCAATGTTACTATATTGTTGTACAAACTCTCGTGATGCACATAAGAATATCACAACCTTCGGGGTAACTCAGTAAGGAGAATCATTTTGACAAGTCGAGATCTTGGGCATGAATGCTTTCCCGCGTATGTCATATTTGCTTCCCCGTTATGCAAAAGAATAGCCTGGCATGTCCTTGCCTCCTCCTTGCCTGCCTTATGAGCCAAAGTAGATTTTTACCCATCTTTGTTGTTGATGCAACGCCCATACTCCAAAATATGTGACAAATGCTGACGCTTTTACTGCTGCACGACCTGTATATTGTTCTTCTTCTGTGTAACAACACTCGTCAGCAAATGATTGCTATCAAACCAAGGAATTGTCTTTTCCATACCTTCCATTTCTCCATTTCCGATTGTTTGCTATTGTATTGCTTGACCAAATCCTCCAAGACTTTCCGTAGGCCTTCCGAATTTGTCTTCAAAGCCGGCACCACATCCTTTACAGTCCGCTCAACTAACACGCCATTTATCATTCGAAAACACTTTCGGTCACCAGGAAGAGGTTCAAGTGTTTCAAGAACAAGTCTGTTTGAATAAGGACGGTGAGCATAAGGCTTTCAAGCGGTGAGAATTTGAATCTCCAAATATGTCTTGTATATGTGACAGCGCGAACCCGGAAGATGATTGATCTCTGTAAGACGGGGGTAAAATAAGCCTGGAACTCACTTGTGCTCCTCTGCTTCTGTCTCTACATCGCCAATCTTCGAAGCTATTTGCTGCAGCCCATTTTTGTAATTTGTGTACTGGTTTTGGAGTTCTGATGAAGTGTCAGTTGATGGCTCCAATCTGTAATGAGGTATGTACCTTGCTGCTTGCGCGCCGTAATTTGTTGCGCCATTTTCAAAAAATTAAGACTTCGGAATGACTGGGAAGGTTTCGTTCTTCCTTTGAGTTTCAAAGAAGATTAGGAGTTTGAGTCGAAGAATAAGTAGATACTGAAGTACAGTATATCATATTAGAAAGATGAGCGCGGGGCATCCACAAAAATTAATACTGCCACTTTCACCGCTTAGAATTATCCCGAATACTTTTGAACGATCTCAAATGTCATAATTTGTTACCCATAACAAACACCAATCTGGGATTCCACAATCAAGAAGAAGTTTCAAAATGCATCCTCATTTATGGACCAAAGATAATTCTGCAGGTACTACATTCAACCTCTTATTCCCTTGCGAACTCTACACATGCATTTGGGAAAGCTTATCAGACCATTTCGACAATCTCTAATATTCAGTAGCTTGCGAAGAAGTCATGGCAGCTTTGGATGAATGCCATGCCAGAGGATTCCTGTGGAAATGTATGGGAATGTGCAACGATAAAAAGACAGCAGTGAACAAGTGTCTAAGGGCGCAACGACTAGCACGAACAGCGGCGAACCGAGAAGCCGCAAAGGTCAAGAACGAGAAAATCAAAGCGAAATGGGCAGAGATAGATGAGGCTTCATAAGGGTATAAGTCAGATTTTACAGATACATCTTAGGGATTGGGTCATGGGGGATGGGCGTTGGTTTACGATAGAGGGGCGTTTGGATGTCATTCAATGTTGAATCATGTCGGCATTACATTTCGGGATAAGACGTTTGCCACGGTGATACAAGTGGATCGACTTGATAAGAGGGAGGTGTGTTGGATATGGAGTGGGTGCTATATTAAGTGTCTGTACTTCGCAGATGAGACCATATCAAGAACTCAACTCAACTCAACCATTATGAAAAATCTACAGTGAAAGGCTTTGGAAATATTTTCATTATTGAAATATAACATCACACCAAATTTGATCAATTTTGGAACACGCCAGGCCTGGTATACCATTTTTACTTTCGCGCTCTGAATGCATTTCCGAAGGTGAACAACCCATACAAGGCGAGTAAACTTAAACCCGCGGGCAAAGGTTTTTGACTGCGAATTGCTCTTGGAATGGAGGAGCCTGCAAGAACGACAGATGCGAGAAGAGCGAGTCTGTAAAGAACAATGTAAGCTTTGGAACAAAGGTAAATGGTTAGATATGCACGGTAGACCAAAAAGACATACTCAACGCCATAAGACAGGCGGCTTTGGATACGATAACCACCCAATAGGTACAAGGATCCAACAGTGAGACCTGCGGCGACAGATGGAATACTTCCAGTCCTGACATAACCCATCGTTCCACCACCCGCAGTGAGTGCACCAAGAATATATGCTGGCAATTCGATTCCCTAGCCGCCGTCAATAAACTGTACATGTTCAAGGAGTAGATTCATGAACCCACCATATTTGCGATTTGTTCTTGAATTCGATTGAGATTGATTGATGAGACGTTTCCTATGATTCGATACTATTCGGTAGTTCTGTGATATCTTATTTAGTATTACAAAGCTAGAGCAATTGGATGACGGAAGCTACCCCTCGGCTCTGCCCCCATGCAGAAACCCCTGCAAACGCTAGCAGCATCCCCATAGTAATCGCATCAAGCTTCGTGGCCTTCGAGCTCTAAGCCAAAATTCACAATTCACAACCACAACCTTCACACTTTTCCAAATACACCACCAATTTCACGTTCTTTCCTTCCCACGCACACGATCTTTTGATTCTGAACAATGGCGCCAAAGAAGAACGCTGCGGCGGCTGCTGCTATCGCACCACCCACCACACAAACCACAACTACTATCCCATCCTCTACACCCATTAAGATACCCTCCAAATCCTCTTCGCAAAATCAATCGCCTCAACAAGTAGCCATCGGTATCTGGCAAAATTACCTCGATAAAACACCACAAAGAACGAAGCTGATCGACGTCTTCATGTCATTTTTGGTTGTAGTGGGGGTACTACAATTTGTCTACTGTATCTTGGCTGGCAACTACGTAAGTACCATATTGTACTTTGGATATGAGTCGTGGGGAAGGAACATATGGCGATTAATGGGGAACGATGTGCGTCTGGTTAGTGGAAGGTCATGTGCTAACACAATCGTGATAGCCATTCAACGCATTTCTTTCTGGATTCTCGGCAACTGTAGGACAATTCGTTCTCACGGCTTCATTACGCATACAGACGAACGAGGAGAACAAGGCAGAATTTAACTCCGTCTCTCCAGAGAGGTATATAGTTCTCATTTATTAATGAATTGGGGTACTGCTAACAACATAAACAGGGCTTTTGCAGATTACGTTTTTGGAAGTTTAATTCTACATTTCTTTTGCGTTAACTTCATCAATTAGATGTGTGAACTTCAAGGGAGCTTTGATGCAGCGTGGGAAGACAGATTTTGCAGGGACTGTAGGATTATCAAAAGCCGGGGAGGAATATATTCCCATTATTATGAATTATAAGGGTGTTTTTGTTTTTGTTTTTCAAGTCACAACTACATGTAAAATGTGGAATTACTGGCTATACATTTAGTGCTATCTCGGACAGTTAATCAACACCACTATCATATGGATCTTTCGTCTCTGTGGATATTGGACTGGGCGCCGGGCTTGCGGCTTTGGGTGTCCCGCTCCTTGGAGGGCCTCCTGCTTTAGGAGGTGGAGGCACACCACCACTTTTCGTGCTCGGCGCATGATCTAACTCTCTACTCTTTTTCTCTCCCTCCATGAAATAGTCATCCATGAAGTTATTCGGATTGTGCCCATGTTTCTTCTCTTTCTTCCTCGCTGGTGTCGTGGTTACTGGGGCCGCAAGTTGCGCTGGCACCAGAAATTCACCTGGCTCTTGTGCCACTGCAGCTGGCACAAAGATTTGACCTGCATTGCCTTCACTCCCCGTCTTCTCCCGAGGTTCCTCATTTGAAAACCTCGCGCTCTCTCCTTCAAACAATGTTTCTCCTGGTCCAGCAACAGGCTCACTCAGCGGAGCTGGCAATCTATGTAACGCTCCATACCCCAAAGTACAACCCAGAGCTCCATCCCCACCCCAGTCTCTACTCGGGTGGATAGTGATTTCCCTTGTAACGTTGTATTCATTATTGTAGATGTAAAGTCGTAATGGTCGCCCGATGTGATCCTCGACTAATTCGCCCAATCCACTCTCTCCGTGTAAAACCCCCTCGGGTGTGCCGAGAATATAATCGCTGTAAGGAAGGAGGCCCGCGAGGTCGGCTGGAGAGTTGGCAGGTACGTCTAAGATATGCCATATATTTGAAACGGTGGAGAGAGATGTCCATTGAAGGGTCAGGCCTAAGGATGGAGTATCAGAAGGAACGGGGATATGGATAGTTCGAGTACGTTGGCCCTAAGTATGTTAGTTTGTCAAATGTGAACGAATCGCGAGGGAGGTTATGCCTTTGCGCTCCAGAGACCAAGAGTTACTGAACTTCCAGCACAATTGCGTACTTCCTGGGCAAACAGATTTGCATCAGAATCATCCTAAATTAATCAGCTATGCCAATGGTATTAGATAAGAGAACGCACGATCATTCGTCCATTAATTCCGACAATAAAATCAAACCAAGGTTCAACAGCCAGTTCTGGGGTCTTGTTCCTAAGAACTTGGAATCCAAATGCGGCATGACTGTCCCGGTTCTGGTGAGCGGGAGAGTCCGAATCTAATCGGGAAATAAAGCGATTCAAAGCGTTGAACATGTTGAAATGAGAAATCCTTGAAAGTGTGATTTATCGAAGCTCTGGAGAGACTCAGTTAACACATTTGAGACGTGTTGTTCTCAAGGTGCAACCCTTGCTTTCACCATCAGCCTTGCAGCTACAGTATGGCCCAAGCTTCTTTCACCTTGTTTGCAAATTGCATGTGGTGTGGAAGGCTACCACCACAAATTTCAATCATTCACTTCATCCTGTTGCAGTTTCCAAGAGGAAATGTATGGTGTAGTACTCCACTCGATGTATGTATTAATTCTCTTTGAAACATTAAATCATGTACCCTAAATTCACTGACCATATCTAGATAGTGCCTGAGTTACTCGAGTACTTATTCTCTACCATCTTCATTTGGTTCAGCAAGGTTGAATCTGAAGGGATCCACACGGGAAAGAGAAAAGTTCTTATATCAGTGATAAAAGAATTTCATTTTTGGAAAAAGGAATACAAGATCTACTCGTTTCTGCTGGATGCCATCGACCAAATCTTGAATCGTCTCAAAGTACTTGTTTCCCATACGTACAGACACGGCAACAGAAAGAGAAGAATCGTCGATCTTTAGAAGATATACTACCTCCACCAGCACCTCTCCCATTACCTCATCCTGAGACATCATTCTGCCATTCAAATTCTGAAAGCCGTCTCCAAGTGATTATCAGACAAGGACCTGGTGTTGTCTTGAGCAGCGCAGTTCATTTTGAAATTGGTGCTAGAGGGAAACCAGTATCACCTTCATTAAGAAACGCGACTAGCACGAACTGTATTTTGAGAATTCTCCGGTCTGGTAGTGCTTTCCAAAAAATCAAACAGGTCTCTCGACACAGGGTTCAATCCGTCAGCCCCTTGAAGTCACGAGGTTCAAATCAACAAGTAGATACTGTCAGATCACCAATTTCGAAATTTCGTCCTCGTCAGACTAGTATTGTAACTTTCACTCCTGCGTCCCAAAATCGGATCTACTCGCCTTTGTCTGACCAAAGGATAGTGCGTCATTTGCTGGCTATACTGCAAGCCATTCGGCGTCAGAGCAGTAGGAAGCGAGCGAATCTTGCAATTTTGAAAGGGTTATTGAACAGCGCGAGAACTTTAGTGAGTACGACTTTAAGGTTACACACTCGACTTATAAATTCCTGTTCCAACAATAGCTTCATCAACAAAGTCCATAAGGAGAATTGGATCAAAAATCTAGTTACAGCTTAGGAACTTTTAACAATGGTCGTCAATAGCAGCAAGTCGTTTGGACATGCAGCCGCGAAAGAATATGAAGAAAACCAAGATGACGAAATCCCCGCCCAATTTGAATTAGACGAAAATTGTACCCATTACACCTCCTTGAAAGAAGTGCCCTGGGATCTACATAAGTAGGTTTGCATATCATGATGTAATTTTCATTCAACTGACATTCTAGATACTGGCAGCAGCGTTATAGCGTGTTCTCACTCTACGACAATGGTATCTATATGACAGATGATGCTTGGTTCGGCGTTACCCCTGAACCGGTAGCTACGTACGTCTCCCTTATTACACGCGCACCTGTTCGTATACATTACTGACTGTACGCAGTCAAATCGCTCAGGACTATGCCTCTTCTACATCGCCCACAAAAACAACTATAATTGATATATTCGCTGGCGCTGGCGGTAACTCTATCGCGTTCGCTCTCTCCAACCGTTGGGCCCATGTCATAGCCATTGAGAAAGATCCCTCGGTTATTGCCTGCGCTGAAAACAATGCCTACGTCTATGGTGCCACAAACATAACTTGGGTTAATGGAGACTGTTTTGAGTACCTCAAGACCCACGCCTCTTCTATTAATCCTTCAGAAACTGTCATTTTCGCATCCCCACCATGGGGCGGTCCTGGCTATACTTCTGAAAATATTTTTGATCTGAGTACTATGCAACCATATTCTGTGCAGTATATTCACGAGGCATGTAAGGCAATGGATACAGCATTGTATCTTCCACGAACCAGCGACCTCAGACAAATCTCTTCATTGTTGCCCGATGGAAAGAAGGTTGAGCTTGTGCAATATTGCATGGAGGGAGCGAGTAAGGCGCTAGTGGCGTATATCCCAGCCATTCAATGATAACGATTTGATCGGTTTGATGACGACTTCGGAGATCCGGGTGGAGCTGCAAGTCGAGGTGCCTTGAAGCCTGAGGGCTGAGGGCTGCAGCATACACGCGGTCTATCATGTGGGGATGGGTACAAAATTTTGTTGCATATCGGAAATTCCTGAGGCAAATGGTGGGAGAAGACTTGGCCACATGAGCAAAATGTCGAAATATGCAGATGGCATCAAGTGGCTTATAATATAAATCTATACATATGGAAAAGAGGATAGCTATCTCTAGTATTTGAAGGGCTTGGTTTAAACCAATTCAAACTACACATTATGTCACATAACTTATATATCCAAAATTACACAGTTTACATATTCACAGCCTCATCTAACTAAGGTCCGGTCACTTCCTGCTGTCCTTGAACTTTGTAACCCCTGCTGTAGCCTGGACTGCATCACCTCCAATATCGCTCTCTCTTCGTATTCCAATGGTAACCAGCTAGGTATAATAATGTGATGCTTATCAATCTTGATTGTTCCTTCTTCGGAAATGTGTTGAATTTCGGTTGGCTGCTCCATTCCACTAGCACTTTCTGAGCTCTTCTCGATATCTTCTTCAGACCGGCTGCTCAGCGAATGCGGCGTCCACCAGTATTTGGGGAAAGTCCTCTGTATGTTATTCACAACACAAGCGATAGCAACCAGAAGCACACTCCCTAATAGGACCAGAGGTATTAGATACCATCCTATCTCCGTGATCTCAGGTGACGTAGCAGCTAACAAAGCAGTAGCTCCAGCCGGTGGATGAATCGTGTTGGTCAAGCCCATCACAGCAGAAGCTACACCGACTGAAAGAGCACCAGCCAACCATCGTAGATTCTCAAATTCTGCACTAAGTTCGAACAGTTTTGTTATGCCGACGCCGATGATGGAAGCGAGTAGTTGACCCAGGATTGCATTTCGTGGCTGGGAGAGAGGAGAATCAATTGTATTATATTCTAAGATTGCGGCAGCGCCCTATCATCATCGTTAGATATAACAAGACTCCATGGTAGCTTCAGGTAGCATACAAAACTTGCGATGACCAATGGGGTGCCACGTTCTTTGAAGTATGGAAGACGATATATATTTTCGACAATCGCAATGCCGCAGAAAGCGCCAATGAAAGCCCAAAACCAAACAACTAGACTACCAGTTCGAGACCTCGGCTTACTTCGATACCCAAGGAACCAGGAGATTGGCGTTGGAAGTATGTAAAGTCTAGGGGAAGGAATAATACGATTCAGATAATGATCTATATCGAAATCTAAGTTGGACATTGGTCCTAACTTTGGGCCAAGAACTTTGGTGGCTAACAGAAAAGAAACTCGGAAGAAACCTCAGGGATTGGAAAATATGTTTGACATACAAAGGAATACAAACCATGTATATAGTAAGAAGGGAATTAAGCATAAATCAAACGCAAGAGTCATATAGAAAAATATCAAGCAAAGCAACAATTCACTCCCAACTATGACATAAGGGAAATCTTCCAAATATCAACATCTCCGGTGAAAACAAGTTACACAGACGGAATCAATGCACAAGACCATTCACAAGTGAACGAAACGCATTGAATAAGGTATGAGCTAAAGGAGTACTGGAGAATCGGAATCCGGGGTAGAAGCCAGGAAGAGGATTGACAGATATTAACAATATATCCACGATGTTATGTCAGTCGAAACAACGCACGAAGGAACCTATAGGAAGCCTGAGATCTCCGCGTCGCCATTGCACATGATGATTCTAGATGCCGAATGTGTGCGAGGAGCGTGTGTTGGTGCTTGCTGTTGCTAGTTGTTAGGTTTCGAAAGGAGACGCGATGACACATAGAAATACAAATTCACCAGTAGTATTGCTGATCTTTCGGGGTTTGGGGTGCCTCAGGTCGTATAGCTTCCGATGCTCCGACGATTGAACGGCCAGGAAACTAATAAGATGTCTATAATTTAGCAGGCCAGAGTAGCTATGTTTTGATGTTGGATTTAACTCGTACTTCGCTCGGTGTGTGTGTTCACCGGGAGTGCGGAGTATATGGTGGTCTAATTGATCGCTCCATGCTACTGTTCGTATTGCGGTATTTTTGGAAACGTCTAAAGATACCCTTGCAGCCGAATTCTGTGTTGCTCACTGTTTTCATTTTCAGCAATTCAATAGCACGGTACCGATCATACATAATCGTGTGAAATTGCTTCGTCGTATTGTGTGTGCAGACTTGCAAGCGCCGGCCCCACTGAATACCCACCACAGGTTAATTTAACTTGTACGAAGTACAAACGCTCGTGTAGAGATCGAACCACATACTTTGAAAGTTTAGTATCCCACACCCTACCTGCATTGGCCTGTTTATGCTGTTCCTTTTGCTACAGAAGCTTGCGGGAGTAGCGCTCTATCGGCTCTTCATACATCGATCAAGTTTGATTGACGTGGATGTACTTTGGTTGTCGAGTACCGAGCACTCCCTACGCCTTTCACGGAATTTCCTGCCTATCCCATTTCTGTAGGATTTGGATAAGAAGTCGATTCACAATGATTTGATGTGAGTAATGTCTGGGCAAGACTTGGCATAGCTTTTATTGTGGATTGGGCTGTTGTCTACAAATAAATGCCTTCTCTTTTTTGCGTAAATACGGTTTATTAGACAGATAGGCGCCATGGTATATAAACTCTAAGCCTCGTCTATACAAAAGAGTTCAGCAACAAATTACAAGTGTTTTGTCCCTTATATACGTAGCAAAGTAAAGACTCAGACATTGCTTCGATTCGCATACCTCTTCTTTCTACTCCCGGCTTCAACTTTGACTTTCCACCTGATAAATTAGCCATCAGCTGTATCGCGGCAACGAGCCCATTCCGTTAACTCCTATTCTATCACAATCACCTGCCATAATGTACACTCTCACGGTCGTTTCGTTTCTTTATCTCTTTACAACCGCCATTAAAGCTATTGTTATACCCGCAGCGGATCAGATGAGAACATTTGTTGAAAACGTCGAGAATGTCGAAAATGTCGTCGCCTATATTGGCGTCAGTGGTGTCAACCTTGGCTGGTAAAACATAAATATTCCCTCCCCCTCTCATCGCCTAACCACTAACATTCCAAAGTGTGATATCCGATGACAACTTCCCCGCCAAGTCCGAGATATCCAGCAACACTGGCATAGCAAATTGCTGGAACTGGAGTGAATCAGTTACAAATCTTGAAGTTACCTGGGAAGATTTTGATTGGATCAGTCTATACCGCGGCTCCGACTGTAATTCCAGCGACAACATCACATACTTAAAGGACGATATCGATCTAGTCGATGGGCAATCATGTCATTTGACAGATGTGGTGAGGGGCCGGGAATTCGTCAATTCACTTTCTAGTGGCTCAATACTGTTCGGAAGGGGTAGTGCACCTCTTAGTGATATGCTTGTGCTTCCAAAAGCCACTCCGTCTGTGGACTCTGTCGCTAACAGATTAGAGATGCTAAGGAATGGGGAACTGTAAACTCCATGGAAGATGTATTGTTCAGTTTTTGGTTCTATGGAGTTAAACGGTTGTGATACCCGGATGAAAGGAGTTGATTCATTGAATATTCATCGATTATGCCAATTTAAAAACATCGCTTTCATTGCACAATTTTTCAATCATGAGATGAGAAAGAACGTGCGAAATTGTAACTATTTTGCGATAGTACCTAGTTACTGCTATCTCCACAACATGTGACGAAAACAGGCGAGTATTTACTCCAATGTGTAAGTCCTTGCCCTATGGCAATGGGATACGAGCAACCTTTGTCTATACATATTATTTGGTTCGTTGCATGAAGACAGGTAGGAGACGGATAAAAATTTGAAATCGAGTTTCAGTTCATGTTC
The DNA here is from genome assembly GCF_013461495.1 of Botrytis fragariae. Taxonomy (NCBI): domain Eukaryota; kingdom Fungi; phylum Ascomycota; class Leotiomycetes; order Helotiales; family Sclerotiniaceae; genus Botrytis; species Botrytis fragariae. The sequence continues at coordinate 2,228,975 of NW_023500987.1, forward strand.
AAGGCCAGATACATGCTGCTTGATCTATAAAAATTCAGCATGATGTAGTATTCCCACTTCTACAAAGCCAACGCAGCAAGCTCCTCGTCTTGCTTCGTGAATGATCTCCAGCTGTTCATGACTACATCCATCTGAGTAGCATCTATATGCGATCGATCCTGTCTCTCCTTCTCTTTCCAACTCGCCTTGTCCATTTATGCAGTAAATTAAAGGCCATCATATTCGTTAGAGTTCTCCACTTTGTTTCCTTCCTTGATACGATGAAGAACCATTCTCCAAAATGACGAGACCTCATCGGGTTGTTACTATCCCCTCAAAGACCTGTCTGTCTGTATATTCAACGAACGACCCGCTGTTACACTTTACTCTCTATTGCCCGCCTTAACCACCATCTCTGGTTTCTGGTACTTCCGTGCTTTCAGCAATTGTTCATTCGGTTGTCTGTTCATCTATTCTGATTTTATACGGGACGATATGTAATGATTTGATCTTTTACGGAAGCAAGCAAAGTACTTCTATCTCTTTCTCAGGGGCAAGTATATGTTGATAAAGTCTTGAAGGTTTTGACTGAGACGAGATACTTCGATCTGGTCATTGTTCATGAATCTTCGGATCTATATACTTATGGCTCATTTCGGATCTTGAAGGTCTGCGTAGCGAATAGATCTGGGAAAGGAGAGAGTACTGCTAAACTTCGAAGCATATTGGTGTCTTTTGAGATGAACGCTCTCTTCGTTGGGATTGCGTTTCGAGGACGAGATAAGATCGAAGTTAAGCATGGCCCAGAGTTAAGATTTTAGAGCAATGAGGCCGATGAGATTCACAAGCTCTACGAGGAGATACCATGCCGGCTGATGTGAAGTTTCTTGAAACTCACGCGTTTTCCTTTCGAGGGAAGGATAGGATAGGAAACAAAAAGCGAGCAATTGGAGAGAATGAAATAGATTGATGGTCTGAAATGGAAGAATGAGACCTGGAATGGTTGCTGTAATTGATTAAATCAAATCAACGGCCCCTGGTTTCTCAATTAGTGAATGAAAAAGGGTTGGTCAGTAGGAGTAATAACTGATGGCTACGGTAGAAGGAAGATGCTTACCTTACTGATCTCGATGTTGAATGAGCAAATTTAAGGCTAGAAGTCAGAATACACTTTTATAGCGACATGTCTCAAATGTGCTCGTTGCAAGAGGGCGAATTTGATTTGGTTCGATGGATTTCATGGGAGCAACAATGGATACATAGACTCACGAGCAAAACAAAACAGCCAATCCGTGAATCCAACGATACTTCTCAGTCATTTTCTTTGCATTGTTCAAGAATTTGTATACAATAGTTCATTACAGGTGAATAAATGAATTTCTACATTTTCAAAGGGCATGAATTGAAGTCAAGATCTCCTAAGATTCGTCAGAGGTCAAGAGGCGTCTCATCAGTCTACACATCCACCCGTGGGCCGCCACGGCTCATGATATAAGGTTGAGCTTGTACTTTGGATTTTAATGGTTCCAAATTGGGCGAGCTAAGGACTGAAAACATACATCAAATAATCTATTGAAGATCAATTGCGAAAGTAATGAGTGCGTTGATTGCCCATCTGGCAGAAACCCTATGTTAGAGACTATGAATTTTGACCCAGATATCTGTTAGAGCCATATTCATTTTTTTGGTATGACATATCTCTCTTGAAGTCTTTTTGACAAGAAATGGATATCCTCACATAAAATTGCTAATGGAGTTCGAGTTGTTATGCGTGGAGTTCGAGTTGTTATGCGAGGAGTATAGTGAAGTACGTATCTGAGGTGAAACATATAACCAGTGAGAGAGATATAGACATATATAATAACATTATCATGCCGCTAGTGGTATGTCACATTAGATCATGTTTTTAGGGGTTTGAGTTCTTGTTTGATTAGCCGCAAATGGCCTGCTATCAAAAACCGACAGTGGGCATTATTAGCAGCACTCGGATCGAAGAGTGCCTCGCAGCCAAAACAGAAGGGCGTTTGACAAACCTGCTCTCTTCTCAAACCAATTTCTTAATGACGATGTAGTTGCTGATTGAAACGATTGCATATGTGTTAAGGTATCAATTGGAGGAAGGAACTTTCAAGGCTCGGCCGGGGAACGAGTAGCCGAATGATTGTCACCATCCGACAAAAGGGGAAGCGACACTGGATTGATGAATAGTGAAGTGAAGTCTTTGCCATCCAGTTCACTCGTAGCATCACTATAAACTTGCTCTATTTTAAACCACTCACATGCCTCATACGCAAAGTGTGAGCTCGTCTTTGATTCTAACCTCACGCCCCATAGAAAATCAATCTTATTTCATGTGAATCCTCTCAATTTCCTCATCTCTTCTCTGATTTAGATGTATCCATTACTTCTACACGTAAAGAAGTATACTACAGATTCCTCTGTTCATGCAAATTCGAAACCATGGCTGTCTCTTGGATTTGATCACAAGGTAGCATAACTATCCATTGATAACAACAGAGCTTTTCAGCCAAAAGATTCATTAAGAAGACATAGCTGTATAATATCAATGGTCACTTTCATTAGAGGAAGACAGCGATCTAAAAGGTTTCACTAAGAAAAGATATGCTACTACCTACCTGCTGTGGGCGTCCAACAGGTTGCGTGAGCCTAGAATCAAAAAGATTCGATTGATGCAAGGAATTGATTCACTCCATACTCTTTCCGGAACCATCTCGACTTTATCCAAGAGGGTTTCACATATATGTTACATGCAGTACAGTGTCTAATGCACTTACGACTTCCAGCCGTCCATGCAATTACAGCATACCCTACTAGCTGCCTGTATTGTACCACACAGAACGAACTGCTAGATGATTGACTAGTATGTACTCGCAAGCACCAACATCATTCCAACAAAACGATTCTACCAATTGGACCACTACCTCGATGTTTTCTATCCATTGTCTGCTCAAACATAAATTAGAAACAGAAACGGGCATCGATGAAACATCTTTTACCTGCAATACCACCCAAACTTCCTTACCTATCTGCATACATCGTAACCCCTCACATAATAATCAGTCAATTAGCGAACAAGCAATAAATCTCACATGTCATCAGCCAAGAAAAAGCCCGAGGAATGTAACTCTGCAATGCACCTCTCAATCATACATCGACAGTTATGTAAGGCACAGTCTTCTTCGACGTGGGTCAGATGTAGATGGCAGAGTCCGTAGTACGTACTCCCACCAGTTCCTTTCTTTTCCCTACCCCATTCAGACACATGCGAAACAACCAATTGCAGATGAGCATGGCGTGTGAATCGCGACATACATGATTATCAAAGCGCGGAAACGGCACGGGAGTTTCCCGTCTGAGCCATTTTCGCATAGCAATATACGGATCTGATGGGGAAATCGCTCCATTGAGTAATGGAATCAAGGTCGGCATATATGTGCGGTCATGATAATGGAAAAATTTGCAGTTGATCGCATTGCGCCGCTCGGTTCGTGTGCGCAAAACTTCAAACTCCCATAGTGTTATGTGGGTGCAATGCAATGAATGGCACATAGTCATAATGGTACGCCAATGAGGCAAGATTCGTTCGGTGATGGATTTTCAAGTTCACATTTCAAGACTCTTAATTCTTTTTTTCCAATTGTTTTCTTGTATTGCCTTTTGCATATTCGGACGTGTCAAAAATAGCCACAAGGAAAAAGAAAGAAATCTGAAGTTTCAGCCCCCACAGTCACCGCGCCCACAGATAAGGCAATATTCCAGAAATATCAGCTTATTATTCGCAATCCTACCCCATGGTACATCGACGAAAAAGTCCTTCTCCAGGAAAGGAAGGAGCCTTTGCGAGAAAATGGCTTCATGATGAGAAATCATCCTTATTGGGAATTCCAAATCCGTTTTCCAATCGTAATACTCCGATATTAAAACCATGGACCGAACTAGGTGAGTTCTGCAGGAACAGGCAACACTTTCTACACTCTCCCCCCACCAAACTACGCCATGAAAATTTCTTCGAGAAAGAGGCACAGGCTGATGTTGTGGCGTCGGTCTTACGACGTCTTGATAGAGATATGGCAACAGTAAGTGTTACCTCGGTCTTTTCTCACCAATCCTACTTCGTGGTTGGCTATTCATGAAATCGCAAAGAGGATTCCGAAGATTCTCGCTCGCGATACGACATTGCAACGTCTTTATGTATATTATACATGTAGTGTGTAATGTGTGTAATGTCAGCTGTGCATTCTCCATGCCATCGAAGGATCTGGCGTATGCTTGTTACTATACTCGTACTATGGCTTCCTACACGAATTCCTCGAAGGATTCGACGCTGTTTTCTCTCGTTTGATAAGTGTGGTTTTCAAGTATGAGTGCGACGTTGTGCTTGTGTAATCGATGACATGGAGGGGTCCTTTTGGTCGTGGAGGGGTTATATAATCACTTGACTTTTGATTGAAGGGGAATGAGTGGAGGGAGGAAAATCAGCTGACTGAGATGAGATGCTAATTGTTTGTGTGAAGGGAGGATAATCATTTCATCGAGACGGGATATCGGTATGCAGTCTACATTTCCTTCTCTTTGCTTACCTTGCATTGCCTTGACGTTGCATTCATCTCAACTTATTTAGCTCTCTGAGTAAGGCGTGGGGGAAGGGTGCCACGTGGGTGCTTCAAGCTAGAGGAATTTGTAAAGAACTATTTCTAATATTCGACTTTTTTTGATGATAGAGCGGCATCTAATTCTCTTCGAGAATGTTTTGCAAGTTGGGGATATCTCCACAACGAGACTAGTAAGAATAGACTGACCCCAATGTTACAACATCCTCACCGTGCATGAATGATGTATAATGTTCGAGATACTGAAGCTAAACAAAGCACGTAGTTAATATTTGGTCTCATTTAATTGGGGCAGCGTTGTTCGTGGCTCTACCGGTCTACCTGTACAAGGCTGAGATACCACCTAGATATGCCGTGGCTACCAAGGAAGATATCGTGGTTTGTGGGATATACTTCTTTGGGGTGGCGATATGCTTTTGCTTGTCGGCGTTGTTAGTTGATAATCTTTGTCCTTTGAACATGGCGAGGCTTGGTAACTGATGTCATCTGTAGGTACCATACCATAATGAACCATAGCCAACAAATGGACACATTTGGAGCTCAGCTGGATTTCCAGGGAGTTATTCTTCTGATGTGGGGAGCAACTATTCCTCTTGTATACTATGGTTTCTATTGCGATACTGCAATTCATAGATACTCTTATTGGGCTCTGGTGATTAACCTTCCTGTCTGTTGCTGTAGAGAAAGCTAACTAGAGGAAGCTATCGCTACTAGCAGTCGTTTGCTCAGTATCTACCTTTCAACCTCATTTTCGAGATCCATTTCTTCGACCTGTACGAGCCGCCACCTTTGGCAGCTTAGCTGTGGTCACAATGGTGCCTGTCGTCCATGGTGCGACTGTATACGGCTGGCAAGTACAGAATCAACGGATGGGAATCACCTGGGTTTTGATCACGCTGATGCTGAATGTACTTGGTGCAACAGCATATGCCATCAAGGTAAGAAAGTGAATAAAACTCTTTGAAGAGATTACTGTTCCCTGCACAATAAGTTCTGACCGAAACAGTTTCCCGAACGTTGGTTCAACAAAACGTTCGATCTTGTTGGAGCTTCTCATCAACTCTTCCACATGATGGTGGTACTTGCAGCTCTCGTGTACAGCAAAGCTATTTTACAAGCATTCGACTTTGCCCATGCATACGACCATACATGCAACCGATGAATGTACATACATACCGCTTTCTTCGGATACCGCCAGAACCAATCTCACCATGGCATGTTCATCTCTCTTCTTCACCGTTCATAGCGCTTTCAAGGATTGTATGCCGGGCCAGACTTCCACCCACAATCTCTTACATACTCCAAGAAGTCTCGTGATTTTGACGGCCCATGGCAATCTAACGGTACATCCGGATATGGAAATAAACATCATAGCGTACGTCGCACACGAGCCTGAAGATTATTGAAAAGGCGAAATAAAAGGTATTGGCATCTTTCCATCTTCGGGTTCAATTCGAAGGAGAAGAAAGCGAGACACGTGTACAAAAAAGGTTCACCTACTTTCATATCGACACCCAAGCTTGTGGAGAATGACAAGTATTGTATATAATATAGGGTGCATAATTACTATCCATAATACATTGCTAGCAAATCTATCGTAGACCGCATAAACTTTTCCATCCGTCAAACGGGGGATAGCTTCTTCATGCATATGCTCCAACCTTGGTGTACCAGAGTTTGATCTTCAAGACGGCATAAACTTCCGCAGCAAATCATAACAACGGATGCGATATTACTATTTCCCCACCTGCTTTCTCTGCGGCATCAACCGCGAATCGTCCGGTTCATGCGATGCTTTGACAGCTCTGGCAATAATGTAGAGAATAAAAAAACTGGATATGGAAGATTGGAAATGATGATGGATATTGGAAAAGGACAAGGTCATGGATGCCGTAATTGAAATTGTTCTGTAGCTTCATGAAACGTTCTCGAAGGCCCGTCAACAAGGTTGGCGGATATCTAATCCCTCAAGAGACAAGAGTATGTTATTCCTCGGAGAACATGCTACATTCTCGGGATGAATGTCCGTGGTTGCATACAAAAGTGGAACGAGCATTTTTTTTAATTGTGTACATCTGCGCTTTCTGAAGGTTTTGTTGTGTATGGACGGGTGGCATTAGGTGGATGCTATGCCACTGGATGGTTATCTCTCTTACGAACATCCGACGTTTTGTTCTGCTTCAGAGACAAGAGGGAGATCAATCATCTTCCTGGAAGCAGTTGCAGGGTGTGATATGGAACCCGCAATTGAGGGTAAGGGTATCTGATTTGGCAGCGGACGGGCCCCCATTTATTTTAAATACCGGAAGGTCAGTAGTGTACCAGAACTTCGACACAAACGGACATGGTTTGTGAAGTATTGGGATGAAACTTATCTCGCTATCATCGCTCAATTTCTCAAAGTATCACTAGAACGTCTGCACCCCTCACAATCGATTTTCCAAAACCTTCTTTTCAAGGGCTTACGGCATCGCCTACGGGTCCAAGTGACTAATTGGTAGGAACTGCCGACACTGGTATCTCAAGGTAGTACAGGCTCATTTCGGCCTTAGATCGACGTTTCGAACTGTTGCGGAGTGATCCTCGAGTAATTTGTTCTTGAATAGCCTCGTTATTGATATTTGTAAACCCACCTACTTGAACGAAAGTTTGTTATATGCCAGTAGATCATACTAATGAGACATGTACTGCGTATATCCCTTCACGAAGGGTCCTCTTGTATTGGACCCTTCTTTTGGTCTCACTATTAAAATAGGCTACACACTAAGAGAGTTGTTATCGATAGTTTAAGCTTTTTGCCGCCGCTCAGGCTGTAGAATAGAATACAGTAAGACATATCAGTGGCAAACACATTTGGAAGATGCTATTGTCATGGAAGAGTTGGTGTCAGCAAATTGACTTTCTCCAACATGTTTGAAACCCGTTCTTCCTTCTATCCGAGCAGCGCCGCTCGCCTGCAGTCAAAAGTTCGGGTTTAACGGTGAGCCTCGATGCATAATCTATAACCCTCGAGGGTAGAGACGAAAAATCCGGGGTTTTCGAGGCAGTTCCAGTCCTTCCTCGGCCATTCTTTCCAGCCATAATCAGAATAATAGTGCCGTATCGGTGTACTCGAGGATTGTCTGAACAATGAAAGATCTCGAGGACCAAAGTGCCCTCGGAATGCAACTCTAGCCTGTAAACAAGAGTTTGCGAAGCTTCGAATCATTCGTGATCGAGAAAGTATATCGTAAACTATAATACGCTAGACGCATACACCTGAAGGGTAACCTGATTGTCAAATCTAACTTTCAATATTGAGTCGTGCTATGAGATCAGGCTTAGGTAGATATGCGTACATTTCGCATTTCGATTCACCTCGTCACGCGTTCTTCAGACCCAGAATAGTAATATTTTCAGACCTGCATGGATCTACAAGAAGATGTCATAGGGTGCTGTACCTTCCATCGCTTTTGGGTACCTAGATCATCAAGACTAAAATCAAGCAGAGTGTTAGTGAGGAAGAAGGTTCCGCAGTTTTGTAGAAAATCGTGCTGTAGCGGTAGTTTGTAGATAGTTAGTCTATCGACCGATTTTGCCTGGTTCCTATAATTCCATTTTGATGACAAAAAGTCGCGCCAGCAAGCACAATCTCTGGTAAAGTAGAGTCGAAGTATTGTTCATTTCCAGGTCCCGTCCCGCTGGGACATCTGACAACCGTCTTTCTTTGCATGGAGCCATCGGTTGATATGTAACCTGACTCGAATAGCAAGGAAGGACACTCCACATAAATCGATGGTATTGTGATCTTTGACCTACCTTCTTCCAATAGTGAAGCTTGTCAAGGTCAGGATTGAATGGACGAGGGCATTAGGAATACCAAACCCGCGAGCCGTGAGTGGGTCATTGTAGATTCGAGATTGAAAATCATTTGAATTGAACCCAAAAAATGGCCAGCCCGATAGCCTCGCCAGCGAGCGGCCAAGCTAGGGTTTGGGGCTCTAGGAATGAATCCCCGCTGACTAGCCCGTCTGGCGTGATGTAGTAGTACGCTCCATATCATTGGCATTACCCACGGGAACAAGCGAAGGAACTTTCAGATGACACCGGTAAATAAAATTCATAAATGGGATGGACAGAAAAATCGGGACAAAACTTAGATTCCTATGAAGTAAAGACTCGGACTCGGAATTGAACTGGGGACTGGGACTGGGACTGGGGCTGGACTGGGACTGGCACTGGGACTGGGACTGGCAATTGGTCTTGGACTCAGTCTTGGACTTATGATTGTTCAAGATTGACAACAGGTTTGTGTTGTTCCTGCTTTTTTGATGCAAGAATAAGTAAGTAAAGTCAATCAGCAAGTAAGTAGGTATTCATACATGCATATGCAACATTTGTTGAGGTCGACGTCTCTGCAACCCTCTTTGCTTTCATCTTTCATCATCTTGTCAAGCATTCTCTCTGTTCCTGCTTTGTTCCTGCATCGGTTCCTGCAGTAGCCATCAGCAAATTTGGAAATGGGGTGGGTGGACCACACGTAACGAAGCCATTCATTGCCCGATTGGTGAATTATAATTTCAATGGGTAAAGTCATGGATATATACGGCGTCCATAGAGAAGGTACCATTTTGACCGACCGATAAGAAAACGGATTGGATTGCAACGGAAAGCCGTCAGAATGGATCATCCACTCAGAACCCCTACCTTCTTCTCTTGCCCTTCCTTTCCTAACTTTCCTTTCACCGCGACCATGACCGTGAACTTGCCGGGTCGAGGACTAGGACAGGGCTCCCTAGTAAAGTTCATATCGCAACTTCTTCTGGAAGTTCACCGAAGAAGGGTTGGTTTGGCTTTACGATGCAGAGAAATGATTCTATGGATTCGATTCTACGGATTCGACCTAGGTACGGTATGGATGCTATGATGGTATGGCTCTATGGTACAAAATCCATGTCAGCCAATTCATTACGGATTCGGTACAGAGTAATAATGAAATGCTACCCCATTATGCAGGCCTCGGTCAAATCAGGCGACTCCACCACATTCAAGTTATACTTTGTTGCACCAGCCTCTTTACCCTTGCCATGCCTGACGGTTGATTATACTTGACAAAAAGCAGCAAGGGAATCCAAACCAAACAAGAAAATCATTCTCTCTCCGCTCCCCCGGAAGCGTCCAATAATATGAAAAAGGTTCTCTCTATGTTTAGATCGGCTACACACAAACTTGCATTAGAATATCACTGCAGAGTGCCACTTTTATGCAACATGCAATATGCCAGTAGGAAGTAGTGATGTGATGATGATTGTCGCGCAACCACCACTAATGAAATCCTATGCACCGTCTGCACGTCGTTATTCGCTCTCTTTGGGAAATGTCATTCAGGAACCAAAGGAAGCAGCCAGCACAAGACCTAAATGTTTGGTTCGTGTAATGAACTAGGAGCATCAGAGTCCATACCACACCAGCTGGATTTCACCGTGTTGGATGTGATAGGGTAGGCATCCCACCAAGTATACCTCAGCATCCCACGTTGAAGCCTCAAACCTCGTGTTGTCGCTTTATTGTGACAATAAGAATCATCATCGACAGGCTGTGGGAATTGGGCGAAACGCTGTGCATTATTGGAAAAATATGTGCATTCCATTTTATGCAACCATCTTAGTTCTTTCTCGGCGCTAGGTGGACGGGACTTCATCCTATCGTAATGGTTATCACCTTATCGATTAGACGTAGAAGAGTGGGCGTGGAGGAGCTCCCGGTCATATGAGGTCAGATTTTACACATGAAGAATCTTCAAATGATGATGTTTGCCATGTTTGGAGGGATTTAGACTCTTAGTGGTCAAGAGGACGTGTGCGGAATCAAGGTTCAACCCGATGGAAACGATAGCCCAATACGCGGCCTAATCGTTCGGGTGATAGTACATGATAAACTTTAGATCATCTCAAACGCCGGCGTCTAAGGAATAAGGGCTCCGTCTCAACCATATATTTGACTTTTCTCAGGCGTGTTCACATGAAAGACAGTGTTTCAATTGCCAGTTCCAGACTGCGGCTACAAACTTTCTTTTGGAGGGATGTTGGTGGTACAAAATTTGCTTGCAAAGTGTATCAGTACCACTGAGTAAGCCGCAACTCTAAAAATCTCTGAATAATGACTTGTCAGCGTAATGAACTGACGAAGTCGGATCTAATCAAATGTCTCGCGGGACGCGGGGAGACTATCTGATCTTATCCTGTTCATCGAAAGTAGAGAGAAGGAGATCGTTGTTTCATCTTTTCATGATGGCGTCTTTCTTCTCCCCCACAAATCAACCTTTGCAGTAGACGCGGGGCAAAGCGCTCTTGGAGGAAGCTGAAGGAGGGCTGAATCCAAGGACCCCTTCTCTATCGATAGGGAAAAGGGTTTTTCTTCTTCTGATCTTGGGGCGAAGGAAGGAAGGAAGGATGGATGCATGTTGGATGCATGCGATGTCATCTAAGGTTACCTCCGGCGAATTAGGAGCTGTAAGCTGTGAATTGCTTACAACGTAGGTAGTTTTGTAGAAGAGAAAAAAAGGGCCATAGCAAGATGTGATAGGTTGAAACCCACGACGCCGAAATTAGCAGAGAGGATTGCTCATGTAGTCAATGAACCGGAGACGTTAGCCAAATCGAGGTACCTAGAGTTCGTACCACAACGGCAAAAGTAAAGTTGTTGGGTAGCGTTGTTGGATCATTTTGCATTATCGCCTTCACCATGCACGAATCACACTTTAGAATCATGTAGATGTCCCAAAACGGTCTTTTGATGCATATTTGAGGGTGTGCTTCACGATATGAATGGCTCAGCAATGGGTTTCGTGTTTCGCGTCTCGTTTTAAACTTTTTCATGTGTTCCTTTGCCTTCTGAAGTTTTGGATCATCCAAATAAAAACAAGTTAAAACAACATCATCACAGAATGCTTGGGTTGGTTCAATGTTGTTAAAGACAAGATCCCAAAGTTTATTAGGTCAAAAGATGTTTCCCTTTGGATTCAGATATTTGGGCTCTTGGGTGTGATTCGCATCGCCAGTCGGAGAAGCCGTATTAGATGAGGGACCTGTTTTCTTCTGATCACTCCAATTATAGGATTCTATTGGCGTTGATGATTTGCACGGGAGTGTTGTGAAGAAGATTTTTCTCCAATGCGGCGGCAGGGCTGAGGTGAGGTGGGCTGTGTATGGTTAGTTATTATAGATTGATGTCAGTGTCATCAATGATATATACAGTGGACCATGAGGCAAACTTCATCAAGATTCCAACCTGGCAGGCAGTAGGTACGAGTAGTATGAAGTAAAATCTTATCTAAACTGTCTAAACCTGTCTATTTTGCTAAGAATATACTTTTCGGCGCGAAATGTGTATGGCTGAGTTTTGGACGGATAGATTTAGAAATGTCTATTGAATTGATTTGGATCTTGACGTGGGCTGTTATTGAATAGACAATAATAAGAATGATTAGCTTTCCATGGCATCCCGAATAAATAATGTGTCGGTCGTAATCTCCGTCCACCACGATTATCATAGGTTGAGATCCACCATGGGTTATTTGGCACGAATGAATAATGAATAATGAATAATGAATGGATGAATGGATGAATGAATTGAAATCATGACATCTGTTTTATTTGTGTTGTTGTTGTACTTTTTTATCTTATTTTAGATAGCCTTGTTAGGTACAGACAGTAGTTGAGCAGCATAGAGCATAGCTGAAGTATATGTTAATGTTAGTTGGCATTAGCAAATGCAGTGGAAGTAGAAGTAGGTAGTAGGTACTAGCTGTCTAAACTTTGAATTTCGAATTTCGAACTTCAAACTTCAAACTTCAGACTTCAAACTTCAAACTTCAAACTTTGATCCTCGAACTTCTGCGTGAGTTCTACTAGCTAGCTAGATAGGTACATGTTGTTGTTGCATACCTACGTACTTGAACGTTATTGTATGACCTCAGAAACAACGCAAATAGCAGCTACCTCGTAATCTGAAGGAAACAGTGACGCAGTATTTCGCAAATAAGATACTCGTAGCTTGTAACTTGTAACCGGTAACCTGTAACTGACGGGTGACTTGTTTGTAACTCGTAACTCGCAACTCGTACTCGTCCAGGACTCCAGGTCCATTTTCTCAACGAAGCCACCAACCTAGCCGTTTCTCATAGTGTGCTGTGTCGTATATATTCACTCGTATGGATAATACATAACACATAATGCTATGATATGATTATGATTATGATACCTTACAAGTTACCACGCTCCCACTCTACTTTAGTCTATCATTCGGGCTTATGCATGCATGCACAATGCTCGACGGTCGTGCGCTTCTTGACCTTCTCGCCGCTTTTGAATGCGGGAAAAAAGTATGAGGAGTGGCTAGCGAGGGAGAAAGAAAAGGAAAATGGGATAAAATAAATAATCATCACAATCACAATCACAATCATAATTATAATAAAATCGAATAATGAAATAATAAAAAAGAGTGGCTTGATATTCATTTGAATGCTCAAGTCAATAACTAATGATTATTGGTCATTGACCTGCAACGTATTAGACCTTCCCTTCTCTTCCCTTGAGCCATTCATGACCGCCTCTTCCTCCATGTCCTTTCAATACCCAGGACAAATAAACTGTCCGTACAAGGACCCTAGTATTGCGTGGATGTGTAGACTTATTAGACTATTCTATTCCATGTTCAGTAATATATCTCCTCGACTCTCTCCACTTCCTCTCATACCTGGCATAGTACAGTACCACCCGAGCCACCAGAATGAATCCACTATGGCCACTAATCTACTAGAATCCGTGTATTAGTCCAGAAAATCAAAAAGTTCCCGGAGAATCATCACTTTCTCAAAGAGCAATAGCGTCGAACACGAAAATGCTAGGATTCCGAATCCACAATCGTACTAGATTTAGAAATTTCCATGCTACTCCATCAATCTATTCGTCCATCCCATCTCAATCGCTGCCGGTTCCCCCAGACAGGGTCCTGGACGCCGACTCACCACATCCACACCCATCTCACCCACTCATTGCTTTCTTGTTCCTGGCCCACCCGTTTCCCATGCCTTCGCCTGAGACTTGGCCTTTCGGTCGCACTGCCTATCTTACCCTCTATCACTCTCGTTGATCTTTCGAGATCTTTACTTTATTTGCAGGGTCCCCGTCACCACCTTTCGTTTGTTCATCTTGTCTAGGTTTCCCTCATCGCTACCATATTCTTCTTATACCGACTAACGGTTTCCTTTTTGTAACTCAATCTTTTTGGAACATCTTCGACTTGCGCTTTTTTATATTACAAGCCTCCTCGAACTTCTTCTGTACCTTCCTTTGGCATTCTGCTATTGCTCTTGTTCTGTTATCTCGCACTTCGATAATCTACTATATTGCACTGAACCATTGTGTCGACATCAATCAATCCTTCCGCTTGACGAGCCTATGTATAATCAGTTACTCCAACATTGCCATTATTAGACAGATCTCCCTGCAGCTGTTGTCCGCCCCTCATTCATTACTTGCGAAGCCTTGTATTACTTGATTTAGCATCGACATCTTGACCAACGTGGTCTGCCAACAAAGTACCTTAATCTACCAAACCATCCTAACTAGAATTCAAATCGGTACGTTGTGCTTGGATACAGGGTCCGAGGAATGCAAACTGACGTCTTGCAGACCAGCCGAGAAACCAAGGGATACTCACCATGGACTCTTACGCACAAGCAATGGGACAATCCCCATTTTTCTACTACAACCCAGACCCAAAATCAGACAACCGTCAACATGGTCACTTCTCTCAACAACCAAGCCATATGCATATGCCTATGTATCACCAACACGCTCAAACCCTCCCATCGACACCAATGTACTCCAGACCAAACTCGTCGTCTTCGCAGCCTCCAATGCAGCAGAAGATCTTCAACTCTGGATACCTTGGACACATGACACCAATGTCCTCCCCACGCCCAATGTATCAAAAACCCACCATATTGATTCAAGACCATTCCCCAAGACTGATCTTAGATTCGGAAAACGAGCACGACATGTATTATTACCCAGCAACTCCACCACTTTCAGCATCTTGCAGTGTCATGAGCAGTCCGTCGAGCTGTGACATTCTACCCACTCCAGTTAACAGTGTATTTTTTGGTGCTGAGAGTTTCGAGGGTGTTAAGGAAGGATGTGAAGGTGAGGTTCAATCGGAGAATCTTGCCGGTGAATGGGCTCGTTGCGGGTCTCCACCTATGACACCAGGTATGCTACTTCAATTTTTACCCTCACCGTCTTTGGAATTGTTTGAGAATGGATAACGACAATGAATTGCGATTATCCATTTGTCAATTCGCCTAAAAATTGTTAACATTAATGTTTTCAAAATTTTGATGCAATCATAATAATTATTGAGATAATTTACTGACGAGGCTACCAATTTTCAGTGTTCATCCACCCAAATTCGCTTAGCTCGCACGCTAATGAACTCCTGTCTGCCACTTCTTGCCCTTCGCTTTCACCTTCTCCTTCCCCTTATCCTCGCTCCGTCACCTCTGAACAATCCGACTTCGACTTCTGCGATCCAAGAAATCTCACAGTTGGTTCCTCAATTTTACCTCCGACTTCAAACCCAATTTTGACTTCGGGTCGCGAATTCTCCACTTTACCAACCCTCTGTGCAGCTGAAGAAGAAGAACATCAATATATGTTAGGGGGTAGTGACGCATTCGCCAAAATCGAAACACGTGCGAATACCTTTGATTTCACAACAACCACAACATCCAACCACAGTCTTCCTACTTTTGATCACATTTCCGAGCTCGATTCTGAAGACGAATTTGTTAACGGTCTTGTGAATTTCCCTTCTACCGATAACGTTCAATTCTTTGGTAACAAGAGACAACGCACTATATCTGATCTCGTTTCCCCTGAATCAGAGACATTCATCAGTGAGGACGATTTTGAAGATTTTGAGGATCTCGAGACCGAAAGATTTGCAGTTGCCTGCCTTCCAAGCCCACCTGCTTCAGGCTCTGAAGCCGAACCCAAGAAGGAAAAACGTACCAAGAAGTCAAAGATCGTTCATTGCGACGAAGATAGCTCGGAATTTGATTCTATGGTCCGATCCCGCAAATTCACTGTCCCAATGAATAACTTATCGGGCGCTCAGCCACAAGAGACTTCTGCCGACCACCAACAAACATCCACCGCACCAAGTCAATCCGGTTCTTCAGAAAGCAACAACATGATGGGTTCATCAGGATCAGACGCTGCCAACACTCATCAAGCACCAGTCAACCGTCGCGGTCGCAAGCAATCCTTGACTGAGGACCCTTCCAAGACCTTCCACTGCAAGCTTTGCAACAGACGTTTCCGCAGACAAGAACACTTGAAACGCCATTACAGATCCCTCCACACTCAAGAAAAGCCATTCGAGTGCCACGAGTGCGGTAAGAAGTTCTCCCGCAGCGACAACTTATCTCAACACTCCCGCACTCACGGAAGTGGTGCTATTGTCATGGGCGTATTGGAAGATGGCGAGGTTCCTGGCGACATGGAATCTGGCAGCGACGGAGAGCAAATCAGAGCCCTTGGCTCCGCACTCTTTACTGCAGCCGCGGGTGCATCTGGCAGTGAAAGCAGCGGTACCGATAGTGAGTCCGATAGCCAATCCCGCAAGAAGCGCAAGAGATCCGAGTAAATGTCGGTGTACGAATACTTGATTGGCTGGAGTACGCCGTTTACGAAACTTACGAACACAAAAATTAAACACAACACTTCATATTTGGGCTTGCGAATTGCTTGTTATGTGTTGGACATTAGGGATAAAGGTTACATTGACGCTGTCATGATGATTTGGGAGGATTGCTTGAAACACAAAAGTCACTGTCCCGTGTATGTGTTGCTATTTTGCACACTTTTTTCACCATTCTTGTACTTTACTTTACTTTATTCAACTTTGTATTTGTCGTCGGTTTAGCGTGATGATGGATGGTCTAAGGTACAACAACCTTTCAAAGCGTGTACTTTGATGATGGGAAGCAAGGGAAATTATTTTCTTACATTCGTTGTAATAAATATCAGTGGAGCTGTGGATGGAAAGCGGGCGACCGTCTCTGATCTTTTGCTTTGCAATTTTCTCTTCAGAATTACTTGCGTAGCTCTTGGGTCTTGCCTTGTGCTGGCCAGAATGTTGAGATATACCAACAGACTACAAATACAATAAAATAAATACATGTCATAAACATAAAACTATTCTCCCATCATGAAATTGTGACCCAAGTGACCCAAGTGACCTCAACGGTCGTGATAGACCGCTTTGCAGCAGAGTGGTATCTAGAATGCCTGAGGCATGTGCCCTTCAAACCTTCAGACCAAGTGATTTGAGTGTCCGAATTGATGTGAACATTTGATATGTTTGAATGTTTGAATCGGCTTGATTGCACTCATTAAGAGCCAAAATTCAGAACTTCGTATTTTGAAATAATGATACGAACAAAAAGTCGAGTGCGTCCCAACATAAACTCTAATACCGTCTAAATTTTCATTTACCCACATTGTTCTCGCGAGCAAAATCTAAAATCCCACACTACCGTCCTAAAACAGATAGAGTCATGTCCGAATCTCTCAACGTGATAGCCTTGGTATCAGGTGGAAAGGACAGTTTCTTCTCAATATTACATTGCATTCAGCATGGACATAAAATCGTCGCTCTAGGAAATCTTCACCCACCTCTCACGGAGCCACAAACGGAAGAAAGCGATGGTATTCACAAGGATGAAAATGACCTTAATAGTTTTATGTATCAGACTGTAGGGCATACCATTATACCATTGTATGAAGAGGCTCTTGGTATTCCATTATACCGACAGGCTATTGTTGGCAGTGCTGTTCAAACGGGGACAAGTTATGATCATGCGGATCTCACGAGTTCTGGTGCCGAAGAATGGGTAGAAAAGAAGAATAACACGGATGGGGATGAGACGGAGTCTTTGGTTCCTTTGTTACAAAGAATTAAAGATGCGCATCCCGAAGCAAATGCTCTTAGTACAGGTGCAATACTATCTACATATCAACGAACACGCGTGGAATCTGTGGCAATACGATTGGGACTCGTGCCTCTTTCGTTCTTGTGGCAGTATCCGATTCTTCCACCTGGTATGCAGATTTCTCTTCTACAAGATATGCAAGCCGTGGGATTGGATGCGAGGATTATCAAGGTGGCAAGTGGTGGACTCGATGAGAGTTTTTTGTGGGAAAATGTTGCGAGTGAGAAGGGGATGCGGAGAGTGGAGAGAGCCATGAAAAGATTCAGTATTGATGGTGATGGAGCTGTGTTAGGTGAGGGCGGAGAGTTTGAAACTCTGGTTGTGGATGGACCGAGTTGGTTATTCAAAAAGAGAATACTAGTGGAGACAGAAGACACGAGGATCGTGAGAGAAGGTGGAGGATCTGCATGGATACAGATAAGTAAGGCTTCTTTAGTGGATAAAGAAAGCATTGAGAGCAAGGAAATCTCGTGTAGGGTACCAGCACTGCTTGACCAGAGATCTTCGGAAATCCTATCTGCGTTGGACAAAAATGATCATTCCTACGACCTTTCCACGTCAAGCACACCGGGTAGCGGATCATTGGCATCGCCAACGTGGGAGCTCAAACCTTCGAGTAATAACGGCATCGAAGGCGGCAACATGATACATTGGACAATTATACCAGAAAGTGCCCCCTGTTCATCGATATTAGACGAAGCCAAAAGTGTTGTGGAATCCATAAAAGCGCGACTTAATCAAGCATCGTTGAAAACCACCGACATCGTTTCGACCATGATTATGCTACGCTCAATGGAAGATTTTACAACAATCAACAAGGTACTTCCAAATACAGCTTGATGCCTCCCCAACATACATATCTGACACATCTATAGATCTACGGCACTCTCTTCCCTCATCCCAATCCACCATCTCGCGTAACCATCTCTTGCGGGTCCTCGATGCCCCTAAACACATCTCTAATAATTCATCTCACACTGCATATTCCCTCAGCTACCTCGTCGCCCCGCAAAGCTCTACACGTACAATCGCGTTCTTACTGGGCCCCCGCCAACATCGGACCATACTCCCAAGCCAGTTCACTCCCCTCGTCGCTCTCCTCCTCCCAAACCCTCACCATCGCCGGGCAAATCCCTCTCATCCCCCACAATATGCTTCTCCCCACCTCATCACCCTCATCCTCACTCCCCTTCCACATGTCCACCATTCTCTCCCTCCAACATCTCCTCCGCATCGCAGACGCCACATCCATCAAATGGTTCACCAGCGCCTGCATCTACATTCCCACCTCTTCCCCCTCCCCCTCCTCCGCATCCATCCTCTCAAAAATCGCCTACCAAGCCTGGAAACACATCCACGCCCTCCCACCCCAAGATTCCGACCACGATTCCGACGCCGAACCGCGCGATCTCTGGGAAGAAAAGTTCCGCTACTCCAACACCGCCCCCCTATCAACCGAACACACGACAACCGCATATCCCGCCCACGATATCCTGCAAACGGATGCCCCTACGATCCCACCTTTCTGGACCGCGGAGGTGGATTCCCTGCCTCGCGGAAGCGAGGTAGAATGGCATGCGCATGTGGGCGTATGTGATGGTCCTATCGATGTTTGTTTTCTTCTTTTTCTCTTTCTTCTCTGTTTTCTTTTATTTATTCTTGCCTGCTGAAGAAATAATAATACAATAAATAACTAACGATCTTCACATCAGGTAAATAATATAGAGACGCATGAGCACCGCGACAATTCGCTCACGACTTCTTCTACGCGTCATACTGTTCTTACTTTCCCTTATGATGCTATTCCTGCGTCTGATGATCTTAAAGATGACTATAGTAATCGCGGGTTGATTCATTTGGTTTATGTGGATACATCGCTTGTCGATGTGAATAAACTTTTAAGTGCAGGGTGGGAGGGTAAAGGAGTGATACCTTGCAAGAGTCTATGGGATGGCGAGGGGAGAAGATTGAGTACTGTGATTGTATTCTGGGGAGATGCGAGGTAGAGATGATATAATGAGACTTGTGATGTTGAATTGGATTTTCGATTGGGATATCTAATGAATATCTGATATGATATGATATAATTGGTGATGCTGAACGAAATCTCGATATTAAGATACTTCCGAAAGTGTCATTGTCCATATCTCTTTGCTGGACTACCAACCCCCACCGCCTCCTTTCCCACCAAACCCACCCTCCTCAATCTTCTTCATACCCTGTCCCCTTTGACTCTTCTGCTGTGCCGCCTCATGCTTCCTCAACTCCTCCGGAACCTTACTAATGCTGCTCTTTGTCAACATCTGCTTCAAATCATACATCGTATCGCTATCCTCGTTGCCCAAGAATGTAATCGCCACACCACTCTTCCCTGCTCTTCCCGTTCTACCAATACGATGGGTATAACTCTCAATATTCGTCGCCATGTTAAAGTTCACTACCAATGATACATCCGGCACATCAATACCACGACCCGCCAAATCAGTTGCAACGAGCACATTAGTAGCGCCAGAACGCACAGATGCCAGAGCTGCTTCACGCTGCTCTTGAGTTTTGGAACCGTGTAGTGTAACAGAGGTGAAGCCCATATGTTTGATATCACGAGCCACAGCATCGCAGTTACGCTTAATGTTAACGAAGACGATGATAGGAGGTACGAATTCACCCGAGGCAAGAATTTCATTGAGACGCTTCTTGCGTTTATCCTCGCCGGAAACAAATTCAACGCGCTGTTCGACGGTCTCAACGGCCTCACCAATATTACCAATAGTGACAATTGCAGGACGACGAAGATACTTTTTGGCGATTTTTTCGACTGCTGGAGGCATAGTGGCTGTGTACATCATAGTTTGACGATAACGGTCCTTGCCTCCCAGATGCCTACTCATCGCTTGGGCATCTTCTGCATCGTCTGTATCTGGCTTTTCGTTACTGACTGGAAGGGCATCCAAGATTTTGTTCACAGATTCTTCGAATCCTAGATCAATCATACGATCTGCTTCGTCCATGATGATATAACAACATTGCCCAAGGACGAGAACTCTTCGTTCAATACAATCAACTAGACGACCGGGTGTCGCAATGATGATCTCAGCACCGTTACGAAGATTGTAAGATTGCTCTTCCAAAGAATGACCACCAACGATACTAACACAAGTGAATCCAAGGGGTGTTGCAAACTTCTTGGCTTCGACTTCAATTTGTTGTGCCAATTCACGGGTAGGCGCGAGAATAATAGCGTACGGTCCATCGTTCTTCGTAAATTCGTTCAGTGGAGGCAGTTCGGAAATGTAGACCAGTAATGGCAGCAAGAAGGCCGCGGTTTTACCCGAACCAGTAACAGCAACACCGATCAAATCTCTTGCTTGTAATGCTATAGGGATAGCGGCTCTTTGTACCGCTGAGGGCTCGTCGTAACCAACTTGATGGATAACGTCCAGAAGACGTTTTGGTAGCTTGGATTCTGACCAATTCCGCATGGGGTTTGGAATCGCTCCTCCTTTTGTACTGATATTGAAATCTTCCTTGAAAATACGCCAATCTCGTTCTCGCATGTGTTCCAATTTCTTCTCACTCCAGTGTTTGTCAAGTGAGTTCCTGCCGGCATCTTCTTTCCTCCGCCTCTCCATTTCCACAATTTCTCTTGCACGCGCGCCTCCAGCCTCCGCATCTCGTTCTTCTAAAGCCTTCGCATATTTCAGAGTTGCTCCTTCGTCTTCAGCAAACCCAGCCAGTCTACCTCGACCATATAGACCTGCTTCCGCGCGGTTTTGGTAAATAGGGTTATAATCTGGGCTAGTATCCTCCTCGGCATTCCACTCAAAGTTGAACTTCTTCTCTGTCGTCCTTCTACGTTTCTTCTTCGCGGAGAACGTTGATTGATTTGTTTCGGCACCCATATATCGCGTTCTTATCAGAGCAGCTTGAAGATCTTCCGCGTTCGCAGGTCGTTTCTCGCCAGCTACCGAAGCTTTACCCGTAGCTGCAGCAGCCGGTTTAGCTGATTTTGGCGGTGGCTCCATATCGTTCGGCTTATCACTGGAAGTTCGACTTTGTTGACTATTCCGCATGGCTCGAGGTCCAGTGGGCACAAAAGAGGAATCTCGACGCCCATTTTCCTGCTGATATGATCGTTCATAACCATCTCGGCCATTCGTAGCAGATCCATATCTGTTTCCATTTCCATTGACACCTCCTACAGATATCCGGTTATCCTGTTCCGCCTCACGTTTACGCTTCTGTTCTTCGACCTCTTTTGCTCTTTTCTCAAGAGCCAGTTTCTCTCGAGCAGCTTTTGACAGAAATTTAGGCTGTGATTTCATATAATCAGTATTGGTCCCAGGAAATACTAGACATGCATTGTGAACATGGCTGCCAGCTTCATGTGAAAGGGGATGTTGCATACCTTAGCTGCAGCCTCATCTGCCTCTTTCTTCTTCTTCAAAATATCTTCGATGCTCAGTGGACCTGGTTTTGGAGCTCCCCAGCCCTTCTTCTTTTTGGGTTCTGGGGGAGGAGGCTGTAACTCGGAGGGAGGAGGTGGTGGAAGATCACTGGAAGGAGGAGGAGGAGGAGCTAATGAGCTTGGAGGTGGTGGAGGAACGAATGAATCTGGAGGTGGAGGTGGAGGGGATGGTGGTCTTCCATCGTTATCGCTCGGGGGCGGCGGTACTGCATCAGTGCCATTTGAATATCCATTCGAAGCCATAATTGAAAGTATGAGAGGTAGAATAGATTTCTCAAAATTAGATAAAATCTATCTAAAGCTGTACAGATTTCCGAGGATTAAAACCTGCGAAAGAGTTGGCGCAATACAAAATAACTTTGAAGATTGGATATTGGAGACAAGGCTGAAGAGTCGAGGCAACCAAAAGACTTCAGCTTACATAATCACCAATCATGAATTTTATTTCGACATCAACAACATCTCGAAATCTCAGCCTTTTGCGACAATCAAGATGCTGAAGCCCGTTCAATATGTGAAGCTTGCGCAATCGCTGCCACCGCAGCTGCAGAGATTTTTCGCCCGTTATCCACCTCAAGCCATTCTCCCGCAGGCCAACGCTGTCAACACAACTTCAGATGCGGCGGCATCAGAAGCTGTTAGCAAGGCTACCTTGAAGACGGAGGAAATTTTGGATCAACCTACACACCCAGCAATTACAGAGGCGACATCGCCATTCAGGCCTCATAAGCACCCGGTTACTGGGAAATGGCATGATCCAGTGTTTTCTCTCAGACGACAAGCGGAATTGTGCAAACTTGCCAGGCAACATGGAGTAGAGGAACTTTTACCTCTTTCTGTGAAGAGTACGGAGGAGAAATTACGCAAGAGGATGGAGAATGGACTGAGGGTGAAGGGTACTGGTGTTGGACAGAGAGTCAAGGGAAAGGAATCCGAGAGAACATTGAAGTCGAGGTATGTTTAGTTGTCGCATTTGATGGACTGGTCGAAGCTTTGATCTTGCATCTTTTGATACATCTACTAATTCACGGTTTGCAACAGATTGGAGAAGAGAAGAAAGGCTATGTTGGAGATGCCACAGATGATACAGACATGGAAAGAGGTTTGTCTTCCCATATTGACCCCAATTAATGTTCGGCTACTAATGAATATCGCAGAGAGGTCATGGTCGTGGATGGAAGAAGTGGCCAAAATAGATATGATAATGAAGATTATTTGGCGCAATGTCAGCCTCGTAGCAAGACTACTTGTTGTACAAACACCACATTGGGAATGAATGCATGGGAATGGGCGTTTCAAAATATTGTAGAATTGTGCAATTACAGGCCCCCTCCTTCGCAAATTGAAAAAAATACCTTTGATGAATCTTGGGTAGAATTTCAAGAATTGTATGTCTACTTATTGGATCATGTGAAGACTTATTATGTGACTTGAAGATCTTGAGGTTTACTTTGAGATGCATCTCTTAACCGCACTTGCTAATTTAGCACGTGCAATTTGATCGAATCGACTTCCAAGAATCTACACCATACGATCTGTCGAACGAATGTCGCCAGCCTTTCAAAAATTTACCAATGCGACAAATGTTTGAATCCTCGACATGAGAGATGCCATATATAGCAGGCTGTAATATCGGCATACTCTGTAAACTCGACACAAGCTGCAAACGCCAGCTTGAAGCCACCTCCATGCGTGGTAGCGTTGGTGAAACACGTATGGAATGGTTCTTTCTTGGATCATTTGCCATCAAAGTTTGATAGCATGTAAGCTCCACATGGCCAGACCCAAAATTGATGAGTGGCAAACAAAGATTCGCGGTGAAGTGGATATCTTTCGAGATGATAGCCGAATTTCTAACTCAGGGGGTTTGTCGAACCAGCCAAATGTGTGGATTCTGTTTAAAGATATTCCAAATCGCTACTTTGAGTCTGTAACTGCGGATCAGGCACGGGAGGGAATATTACATTTGCACATGCTTCTATCATCTTCTCCGTCTACTCCCTCGTAGAGTAGTGCGAGAGCAGATACCGAGGTTTGGATAAATTGGTATGTGATGGCACAACTGGACACATCCAAGTCCGGAGGTCTAGGTAATCCATGAGGAAGGAAGGAGGACTTTTGGGATATGGTATCATTGGTCTGGCACGGCATGGCATTTGGTGTCCTCTGACAAAACAATTTGATCTCTTCGACCCTCTTGACCCTTGTAGCGATCATTCGTTTTCAAGCCCCAACAAAAAAAAACAGAATACATGGGTCCTCAAAATTGTTGGGGAAATCTTATCGGGTAAGTTGATGGATTGGGTTTAGTCTCGAACCCTCTTCTGCAAGCTTGAGAATGCTAGATATGCCATGCATGACAATAGAAGGGGAACTCTATATGATGATGATGTGATTGGTCAATTGGAACATCAAAATAGCTTTCCACTTGTAGGCAATGTTCTTTCTTTTGCCCGTTTCATCGAATTTTGCTCTTTCTTTCCAAATCGTTATGAGTAGTCATCGAGTGAAGTTGAAGCTTGCTGACCACCTCCTCACCTTGTTCTGGAATTCATTCTCGGACAGTTTTGGCGTGAAGATGGTACTTTTCGTACTTCTCATACTTTTCATGCGTGTTAGAAACCGGCTGAAATGGATACATGAGAAATGGACCTGTGAGGCAGAACACTTCTCTTGTATCGAGGTATATATATGGGGGCACATTGATTGATCTGGGCTTTTCCTACACAAGCTGAATGAATGCTGTGTCTGCACCATCAAGCCTTCTACGCTGAACTGGTTGAGCCACTGTGCCACTTTGCCATTGATTGTGTATTCTCCGGATGTACTCTAGCGGTGAGTAAGTAATAAAGACAACCAGCTCATCGTGTTCGTGTCCCCACAGAACGAATTCTCTCTGTCTCTTCTAGCAACCTACATAGTACATACCCTAGAGCACTTTGAAACGGTCTACCTGTCAAGGGTTCTCCACGACGGAACCGAGAGATGGGTGGCGTGAGCTTCAAGTCAATCGGAATGTCCGTTGTCGAAGAAGGAGGGACAAAATGAGGGGCGGGAACTGGGAAGGAGGAAGAAGGGTTGGGTATTATTGTAGAGGATGGTGGTACGAGATATCACCAGATAATTACTCCATGAGAGATCTTATTGAGTAATCTTTGATTATCGTCTGGTTAACTCGTTGTCTTTGGGATCTGCTTTGATGTGTACCTGAACAGCAAACTTGTCGAAACTCGGCATCTATCATTCTCCACTGAAATTCAAGAACAACAACAACAACAACAACAACAAAAGAACGGTTCTGCACATTGAGATAGATTGCAATAAACCCCACCATATGATAGCTAACATATCATGATAAGATCTTCAGACCCCCTTTCCCATGTCTTAACGGGTTATTGTAGTGGGTGGGTGGTGGCAATCGAATCAAGATAATTGGACTCTCAAGAGTTCATTTGAGTGGTCTTTGCTTGAATTGCTCCATACTTAAGTATATGAGTATTAATTATATCTGAATACCAGAGGATTTCTAGAAGAAGAAAGTATTATATACATCCATCTAATCTAGTCCTCGGGATACATTATATTTTGTTAGACTCCTCCTCCTCCTACATATTTTCTAGTGACTTATACTTAATCATCCCAATTTATGTGCTGGTCCCTTCTTGCCTCTTTCCCGTACCTTGTTTAATTCGGAATCTTTGCAGTTAACAAGAGTTAATGAGAAGGCGCTACGGAGAAATATTTCATTCTTTTTTTTTTCTCTTCTCTTCTCTTTTAACTTTTTAGGGCCAAGCGACTTGTGAACATCCCTTCAATTCCTTACTAGGTATCTAGGTACTCCACTCCACCACTCACTCCACTCACTACTCACTACTCACTACCACTTAATTCGTCCCTCCATTCCTTTTCTTAAACCACCCCCTCTCCCTCTTATAAGTCCAAATCCCTTCCTTCACTTCTCCCTCTCTTCAACCTCTTTACAAAACTTAATACACATCTTGAGGAGTGTGTACGAAAGTGTGTAAGTATATTCCTTTATTATGTTACCCAATGAGAAAGCTTTCGGAAACTAACAAGTACTCCTAGAATTTATCGTTGAGCCTTCTTTAATTCCATCCCACCAAAACCTCAACAAATTTGGTCGATTCACTTCACCCTGCTACAATCTTGTCACTCACTACTGGCTCGAATATCAAAGTGATAATTTCCGACGAATTCTCATTCTTTTTCTCTTCATTTTCGAGTCTACAAAAATTACAACACAATGGCTTCTACCACTGCTCTACCAAAGCGTACTGTCGTTCAAAGAACGACGACCTCCTCCACTGCCGAATCAGCTCCCTCGACAGCTGCCGGGTCACCCAGTGATACCCCAAGACAATCCCCCTCGTCTACTTCTCTGTCATCTATGTCATCTCTAGGCGACGATGCTAAGAAAACCAAGCCATATGGCAAACTCATCGATACTTACGGAAACGAATTCGAGCTTCCAGATTATACCGTCAATGACATCCGTAACGCAATTCCAAA
Organism: Botrytis fragariae; assembly: GCF_013461495.1. Classification (NCBI taxonomy): domain Eukaryota; kingdom Fungi; phylum Ascomycota; class Leotiomycetes; order Helotiales; family Sclerotiniaceae; genus Botrytis; species Botrytis fragariae. The sequence goes on from NW_023500987.1 coordinate 2,255,619, forward strand.
GCATTGTTACGAGCGATCTGGAGTAAGAGGTTTGGCTTATGTGGCTCGCGATATTGCCAGCTTGGCCACCACATTCTTCCTCTTCAATAAATATCTTACACCAGAAAACGTTCCTTCAACTCCAGTCCGCGCTGCGTTGTGGGCTTTATACACCATTGTCCAGGGTTTGTTTGGTACTGGTCTCTGGGTTCTTGCTCATGAGTGTGGCCATCAATCTTTCTCAACTTCAAAGGTCTTGAACGATACAACTGGATGGATCTGCCACTCTGCTCTTCTCGTCCCATATTTCTCATGGAAGATCTCTCACGGCAAGCACCACAAAGCTACTGGTAACATGGAGCGTGATATGGTTTTCGTTCCAAAGACTCGTCAAGATTATGCTACCCGCGTCGGAAAGTTCGTCCACGAGCTTCACGAGCTCACTGAGGAAACTCCAATCGCAACCCTCATTCACTCAATCGGACAACAACTTGCTGGCTGGCCTTTGTACTTATTCATGAACGTCACCGGTCACAACAACCATGAGCGTCAACATGAAGGTCGTGGAAAAGGTAAAGTCAACAGCTTCTGGACCGTCAGTCACTTCAACCCAGCCAGTCCTCTTTATGAAGCTAAGGATGCCAAATTGATCTTGTTGAGTGATCTTGGTATCGCCATCACCGCCGCTGTCCTCATCATGCTTAGCAAGACTTACGGATTTTACAACATGGCTATCTGGTATTTCATTCCATACCTCTGGGTAAACCATTGGCTTGTTGCTATCACCTTCCTCCAACACACCGACCCAACTCTTCCTCACTACTCTGGCGAGAGCTGGAACTATGTTCGTGGAGCCGCAGCAACAATCGATCGTGAATTCGGATTTATCGGCCGCACTCTTCTTCACGGTATCATCGAGACCCACGTTCTTCACCACTACGTTAGCACCATTCCTTTCTACCACGCCGATGAGGCTACCGAGGCTATCAAGCCTATCATGGGTCGTCACTACAGAGCCGATGTTCGAGGAGGATCCCTTGGATTCTTGAAGAGCTTGTGGTCTAGCGCTCGTTGGTGCCAATGGGTTGAGCCATCTGAGGGTGCTGAAGGTGAAGGCAAGAAGGTATTCTTCTTCCGTAACCGCAACGGACTCGGCACACCACCAATGAAGCTCAAGGCATAAATTAAGTATACGAAGTGCTCGTAAACTCAAACTTTGGTGGAGGGGAAAAAGTAACTGGGGGCCTGTGTTGATTTATTTGCTTTTGCATTGTTTGTTGAATTTTTCGGGGGATGGGGTGTTAGGAGTCGCAAAATAATTTCCACGCTACGAAATCATTTTGCACGTTCACTCGCTGTGATACGCATCAATCGTTGTGGTAGTCGAGAACGAAGATTTACTGCTTCTGTTTTTCGTACTTCGAGCTGCAAGTTAGATAGAGTTAGAAGAGAATAGCTAGATTAAAAACCAAGAAATGAAAAACTATGAACAACCTTGATATCTTCTCTCTACTTGCTCCTGTTTCGTGAACATGATGATATCAAAGGATCGAGTAGAAGTTGCATAATTTCATTTTCAAACCTCATGAAGATAAATGTAACGTCAAGGCTAATGTACGGTACTTGGAATCTTCATCTTGACTATTACAGTTATTTCAGAATACTCATCACAGATGTCCTGTAATTTTTTATACACATTGATAAGTATGGGATTAGCAATGGATAGATTTGTATCTAGCTACCTAGGTACGCAGATAGGTACGCAGATAGGTAGGTAGGTAGGTAGGTATCGCAAAGATGATGGATGCCATTTGATATACCAATCAAAGAGCCAGTAATCGACGTTGAGTTCAACATGTCATGTGGAAAACTTAACCAGGCTGGGAAGAGCTGACATCTGGGTAGGTACCTAGGTAGATAGTTGAGGATGTGTGTAGTAATAAGTAGTGCTTATATGATTACCTTCTCTCTCTCTCTCGTGATCTGTAAAGAAAGAAATAGTGAAAGACCATTTACATTCATCAGGTGACAATTGATAGATAATGTAAAGCATCTTGGTAGTTAACTTTTTGGATATTATGTATTCATTTAAATCGTCCACTGGCAGCTATCTTGGAAAACGCCCCTCGGTATCTGGATAGCACAGCATAGCTTCTCACAGTATCTCGCTGCTCCATTTCCCCCTCTCTTTCGCCATCCATGGGTATTTACAAGTACAAAAGCTCTTATTCACATACATACATCCCCAAATTACCTCTCATATCTCGGTGGTAAACTTTCATGGTCGACCCTTGTTCCCTCAAAATTCTGATGTGCATACCCGCTTCCGTATTCGTCTTCTTCGTGAAAGATCGGCGCCGAAGGTTCGTGGTCATGTGGTGCCGAAGCAGCAGCGCCCTGTCGGCTACTCTCGCCCTCCTCTTCCAACTCGGGAAACTCTGAGGGTGCGCTTGCTTCAGCTAGGAGTCTTTGACGTTCGAGTTCTTGTTTGTCGTCTGTGGCGTGCGAGGTGTGTGAGGTGTGTGAGGCATGCGGTGTGAGATCCGAGAGACTGGGGGCTGAGGGGCCAGCAGGTGGAGATTCGCTTAAGTGCGGATTCGACGGGTCAACTGGATGAGACGCAAGGGGTCTGGGGTTGCTGGGTGGTAGACCATCGGCGGTGTAAAGATCTTCATCGGCTGGATTAGGTACAGATGGTCCAGTACTGCCCCTTGCTGCGGCCGATGATGACGATGATGATGATGCTTGGAAATCCGGAGGCTGACTGGGAAGAAGTCTCTGTTCTGCTCTCCTAAGTTGTTCTTTTTCACTGAGTTCTGTTTGTCCTTCAGTTTCTGGTGGTGGAACGTATATTTGTGTATGTGATGGCGGTGGGTATCTAGAATGTTGATCGGCACGCTGTTCAAAGTTTTGATTATATTCATAAGGGTATGGTTCGTCGTAATTCGGGTCGTAATATTGATAAGGATGATTGGGGTATTGCGTATTTTCTTGGTGTATATACTCGTGGTCGAAAGGCTCTTCATGCATGAGATTTTGCGCTGGAGAAGGTGTGACTGGCCTCGAGTTTGAGAATTCAGCTGGTTGTTTACCGGTATGCCTTGCTTTGTTTCGAGCACTGTCCGTAGTCCCAACAACAACTTCGAAAACACAGGCAACCACGCTCTTTTCTCGCCTGATGTGATCCGTATCGACAATGCTACCTCCAAAAGCAGCTAACATGCTGGCATTCCCTTCTGATCTATTACCTGTGCTTCCATAGGCGGCAGGTAAGCTGACGGTTCCAATGCGTGGTACGTGTCGTTGTTGGCCGGCTAATTTCCCTCCCAGATCAACTACAACTTCAACTTGGTATTTGAAGTTTACCATCTGGCCAGGCACGCCACTTATAGTTGGGAAGCAGTCCTCGGGAACTCTGATAGATGCTGTGACGTGCGACGTCAGTGTTGAAGGGTCGACAATGAGTGGCGCAAATGTCTGCGATAGATCTTTTCGAAAGACACTAGTCGATCCAGCGGAACTTAGTGACAGACCACCTAAGCCAGTCTTAGATTTAGGATAATATTCTTCATGCTTAAGCCTTTCCGCTTCTTTCCCTTTGATATCCTTGAACAGTGATAGTGGAGGCGAAGAATCTATTCGGCCTTGTCTATAAAACGTAATTATAATCCCATGCATACTTTTGATAGCTTTGGTATGCTGTACAGTAATTTTGACGGGCAGATAATCTCCTGGTAAGCATCCGGACTTGAGTAGTTCGATTGTAGCTGTAATGGTTTTATCATCTAGGGAATTGCTGCTGTTGCCTTGGCTATCTCGAGTAGACCGTGCCGATGATGGAACGGGTCCCAACCGAAAGCTGAGGCCAGTGCTACTACTGATCGTACTGTCTGTACTGAAAGTGCTTTGGACATCGCTTTGCGCCGGGCTTCGGGGTTGCATTTGGTTATCAAGTATATCCACTTGGCTCACAGAGTCATCCGGCCGCGGTGATGTAGCTTCGGTTGTATCACTAATGGATCTTGTGTCCGCATGTTCGCGGGATGGGGGGTGATCTTTTGGTTTAATGGACTTCTTCCTCTTTGCTCGTCTCGAGATGGGTTCCAGTGATATTGTTCGAGGTCGGGGTGGTCCCAAGGGACCAACATCTACTCTCTCAACCAGCTCAACCTTCCTTTCGCACATCGAGGTCGCAGCTATTGTAGTTGGCCGGGTAATCGTCGAAGAGATCTGATATGATATCGTTCCTCTTTCAAACTAATCACATTCATTAGTCCAAGTCGCATTGGGGTTTGCTCAAAAATTGCCTACATCGACGCTTGTAGGAATACCCTTGGTAGGAAATTCCAGTTCGAAATTAAATCTATATACTCCAGCATCAAGTCTACCTTCACCACATAATATAACTTCATCTTGGAAGAGTGAGCAATAACCATTCCCAAAGTATTGTGACTTCATGGGATTGCCCGAGGCATACGTCACTGTATCTGGCAGAGGTTCGTTCGCGCCATTGGCATTCTTGTAGACGTGAATGAAACCATGTAGGCAGACAGTGAGGTGAGTAATCCGTACGGGTTTGACAACAGTCAATACCACGGCACCCCTTACCAGATCACCCGGTGCATATCGCCGATGAGGTTCAAGTGGTTCGATATGGAAGTCGGTCAGGTTGCGCGTCCGGGACTTCAATGGGGCAGTCAATCTAGAAAACAGAGAGCGACCTGTCGATGCGGTCGGCGACGACTGGGTCGTTGAAGTGACATTCGCGCACATGCTAATATAATATATGATATGTTTCGCGGTGCCAAGTCTTAAATCGTGTCTGCCAAGTACTGGGAAGGAATTGACGGAAAGTCGCACGCAGAATATTGGCAGAACTGCGAATTCCGGGCGACTGCGGGGGAAACAACGACAGTTGCCAATGCTAAGTCGTTATAATAAGAAGTGAATCAAGATGCATGGCAAATCCTTGAGTGTGGAAATTGAGTAGTAAATAATAGTAATAGTAATAGTGTAATAATAAATGGTAAAATAATAAATATATAAATAAATATGAATATAATAGTGAATCGAAATACGAATGGGGTTTCGTTGATGAAGGATAGTTGGGTCAATCAATCAATAATGATGGGTTGACTGGTAATAAGAGACGGAAAATCGGGAAGACTAATGGTTTTAGGTCTCTGATATTCTTGAACCTGAGACTTAATGACTTTTTCTCTCTTATTAGAAGGAATATGGGGATTTTTTGTGAAATTGTGATTTGTGATTTGTGATTTGCAACCAGGATTTGCAATCTTCTTCAATGAATAGAGGAATGAGTGAGCGGGTGAGTGAATGAGTGAATGAATGAACGTTTTGTCGGTCAAAACTCAAAAGATTTCAAATGCACCTAGTAACTTTTTCGTACAAAGTACCTAGGTAGTTACTCGCAGTAGTTCCTCAGATTAGAACTTGTCAATGTTTTACCAATGTCCATAAATTGTCCGAGTCCGAGAGAGTAGGTAGGGTACTAGGTAGAGGAGGGAGCGAGGTAGCGAGGTAGCGAGGTAGGTAGGTAGGTAGGTAGGTAGGTAGGCAAAGTATGAGGGTAATAAGGGTAATGAGGGTAATCAGAACAATAAGCACAACGAGAGTATAATGATTATTGTACGTGTATAGGAATGGTACCCAGGTAGTTGCTAGGTACTAGGTATTGATTGATATGAAGGGTGGGGGGGACTCAAAAGGGAGAGCAAGCGGGATGCAACTCTTTTTTCTTCATGAGAATGCGAAAGAACCTTGGAAGACCAGGAATATTATCTGGTTGCGGAAGGTTTCGAAAATCGAACTTCTTTTTGGTTTAAACAAAAGTATGTTTTAATTAAGATTCGTGATAAAATTGGGTACAAATCGTGGAAGCCGTGTAGCCCAGACAAATTTGAAGGGGTTCAAGAGGGACCCGGAGAAGGTCCTTACGCGTTGCAGAAAGCTTGAATTTGCTCAGGGGTCCTAGGTCCCACAGTTCACAATGATCCAGTCCACGATATACTTTGGGCGTGCGAATGGTGTGTGGTATGTGGTGTATGGTGTATGGTGGGTATTGGCGTGTATGTATTCGCTGAAACCTGGCAATCTGATACTCTTCTTGCACTTATAAGGCTGAGGGATAAAAGGAGTTGAGTAGCTATTTGAGGAAGAGGTGGTGTTATAATACGTAAGAAAATGCTTAGTAGGTAAGAAGCGTAGAAAATGGTAAGATATGTGTGTCCCTGGTGAGAAGAAGACGAAGAGCAGAATACTCGAGTAAAAAATGTAAAACGGAAGGAAATGAAGGGCATTACATTATCTACCTACCGATGCATACTTGTTCGGCTTTAGGGATATCGGTTTTGGATGATTTCTATCGGGAAGCGGGAGGAGTATATCGGTCCAATGCAAATTCCATGTGTATACAATTGCCAGCCAACCATTTTGTATGTCAAAACATACTAATGAAGGGTGTACAGCATGTAGCATTGTAGCTTTCGGTAACTTTTTGGTAGAAGCGAGTAACGCTCGAGGAACAATTAGTGAAAGGGATGAGTCCAGTAGGGCTGGATTGTTCTAGGCGTCGAGGAAGTGATCAACGTATACGAGCAAACCATATATTGTCCACGTCGCTTGCCATCAGCCAGGCTGCTTGTTCATCATACCGGTACTCTTGCATCCCTTATAGTCTCGTGAGGGACCCAGATACTGACGGTTCATTCGGACTGTAACCTGATTCCATGATGGCATCTTACTTGACACTTTGCGAATCACAAAAGTGTATTATCTTTTTTCATCTCTTTCCGGATCCGATTCTTCCTGGCCTAGCTATAGGCATCCTTCGATTCACACGGGAACTCATCTTTTAGCTTGAGATCTTGCGATGGTTTACTATTCACCATGCATAGCACTATCACGGATTCGTGTTTTCGAGTATGTGCACTCAGCCATATGAAGCAATTTGTATCGAAGCTTGAACCGTTGGAAGAGGTGATAGGGCATCCGAGAAGCGAAAGAGGATATATTTGATGCAACACAATGTCATTTCATCGGTCTATTGGGCTAATTGGTGGATTCCTCGGTGCGGGGTACAATTTGGTTAAATCCCCGAGTCCCGTTTGTGACATTGAAGATTGTTGCCCAGCTGGTCCCTCGAAAATCGCGATTAGCCTAAGATTAGGAAAAAAGCTTGTCTAGTCCTTCCAAGGTATTTTCCCGCTTTGCGCTGCACTTGCATCTGATATGGCAGATTTTTCAAGTGGCCAAGTGGAGATGTTGGGGTTTGCGTACATGTCACATCTGTAACATGAATAATGTTTCATCAACGTATCATCCAGTTTTCGAGTTGGAAATAACAAACGAACAAACAAACAGCTCTCAAGCAATCGAATGATTAAGGTTAATGTTCGGATTGATCAACGGTTTACATCCATGCATACCAAACCACTTGATATCTGATCACACTGTCCTCCACATCATATTTCGTAAAAAGCTGACGACAACAAAACATGAAGCTATACCGGCCAGACCGAGTAACGATAATTGCAAGCCAGTCATACCACTTCCGTCATATTACATTCCGATAACTTGAGATTGTCCATGCAAGTGAAGCTAAGAAGAATCCACTAATTTGGGACCGCTAATTCTTTCAACCCTTCCCCGACTACATAGTCCTCACCACAAGCTCGATACATGATCTCTCCAGCTTGAGCTCGGTCTCCCGTCAAGCTGACCAAGAATGATTCAAGTGATTCAAGGTTGTCGGTCCATCTTAAAGTGCTCTCCTTAAGTTTGTTTGTTTCCTCCGATTTTCGAAAGATCTCAGCAGGATCGTTATCACTGTAGAGAGCCAATTCCTTATCAAGAGCGTCGTTCTCCTTCACAAGAGCCTCATAAGCGTCCATCAAAGCGTGTCTGTCTGATCCACCATCAAGGAGCATTTCATCGTCCTCTTGACGTTTTGTCATTTCCTTTGTAACCTCTTGTTCAGCAACCGCAATTGAAGCCAATAATTTAGTTTCCTCATCCTTCAATTTGTTGATCAGATTTTCTTTGCTCTTCTTGGCATCTGAAGTAAATGACCAATACCAATTGCCACTTCCAATTTTCTCGACTCGGATTAAATTCTCGTCTGTGAGCGCTTGGATGTATTCTTTCACTAGCATGCCATTGATCGAGCCGACAGATGGGAGTAGTTTCTCAAGTTCTTTGAAGGAATAGACTCCCATGGAGGTTCGAAACCACTCCAGAATCTTTGCTTGCTTGGCTGCGGGTGGTAGGTTCTTGGGAGCCTTTATAAATATTAATCATTTTGTTTCATCTATTTTGGTTGACATCTTTGACAGTCAGGGTTGTGCGGAGAAACTTACCATTATCAAGGAGAGAAACAATCGTTGTGACAATCAAACTCTTGTCAAAAGTTCTGTCGGAAAAATCTGTTTCGTAGATGAATCGTAATCCAATCGTAATCCAGATAAAGGTCGGTGATGATTACGACGGTTAATTCTACGCTCAAGGTTGGTGATTGCTTGGGATTGAGGTTTGCAGTCCAGTTCCATGGTCAATAATTAAACAATGTTGGTGAGGAGGGATACTAGGTAGGTGGGTACAAGAAAAATTGAGAAAGGGTTCAAACTTCACCTTTGAAGCACAAATTCCGTTGATACAATCAGGTGTTATATTACCATTGCCTTTAGGAAACTACCTTGGTATTCAATATACTGGGGAAATTACTTTTAATATTGAGACATCGTCAGAGTTCTCTCTCACGACCACCCTACTCATCTACCTAATTATTGATAAGTGCAAGATTATCTACTCTGAAAGACTCAAGGTACTCTACCTAGCATACATAGTAGGTATATAAGATCAAGAGGTATTCAACATACCCACTTAATACCTCCGCAGTCATTGTTTCACCTCCTCTTCTCAACGTGTTCCATGGTTCCACCCTCTTTCTCTATTACCGCCTCTTTCACTGGATTCATCTTGCTAACTTTGGCATCGCTTCCCTCAATGACTAAAGCCACATCTTCCAAACTCGTTCCCTTCGTTTCAGGACAAGCAAAGTACACCACGACAAATTCGACGGCGATCCATGCCACATAGAAGAAATAGAACTTCCAACCAAATCTTGCAAGACCTAACGGGTTCACATAGGTATTGAATGCACCCGCTAAGCCAGTGACTAACCAAAATAGTGAAATACCTTTGGCACGCAACGTGTACGGCAAAATCTCGACCACATAAAGCATCATGGCACCTGTCCATCCCAAATTGTGTACTCCGCTGTACAGATATATAAAAGCAACCGAAGCATAAGAAGCGGATTTTGATCCAGTGTGGGTGAACACGCCAGTAAGGATGGTGATTATTGTAAAGACAAGCCACATTAGACCCATTGACCAGAGCAAAAGAGGTCGACGACCTACTCGAGCGGGTAGAAACGCAAAGCCGACAGAACAAGCAAAGGAGAACATTTGGGAGGTTGCAGTGATGAGGGTTTGTTGGAATGTAGTTGTGATTCCAACGTCGTCGAGCATCTGGAGGTTGTCAGTGGTTTCAAAAAGATTTAACGCGAGGTGTGCTTACTGTATGTAGGTAATAGGATACTACGCCATTTCCTGACCATTGCTTACAGATTCCGAAGAACTATAGATCATTATCAGCATTTAGTACATTTCGCACGAGTTAATCGTTGCTGTGCCGCCTCGAATGAATACAGAATAAAGGATTTGAGGCTCACAATCATAATAAACATTCTCCATTGGTTTCCTTTACCTCTCCACATTTCACTCCACCTCGATTGCTTTGCTGAGATCTCCAACTCGATTGTTCCGACTATCTCCCTGTATTCAAACTGTACAATCTCATCTTCTCTATCTCCATTGGCATGATACTTGGATAGTACATCCAAAGCAGCATCTTCACGACCTTGGCTCACAAGCCAACGAGGTGATTCGGGAAGAAAGAAAATACCAAGTGCCTGGCCGACAGAGGGCAAAGCTTGAAAGATTGAGGGAATGCGCCATGACCATGTGGAGTTCAATCGAAATGTACCTATCTGTTGTTAGTATCTCGCTCTCAACATGTGTAGCCTATAGCAAAACAGCCTACCAAAAGTTACCCAGGCAGCGATTATCGAGCCCATTGAGTATTGGGTGTTTGAGAGCGCAGTGGCGGTTGCACGGTGATCTATTTCCATTAGCTTCTCCCGTTTCGACATCAAATCATACTCGGCTCCTTCCTCAGGAGAACTTACCCGGATATGCAAGTTCTGCTACTAGTACAGGTCCAATGGCCCCAACGACCACTCCTCCAATCCCCAATAGAAGTCTGCCGGCAATAAACATACCAGCTAAGTTTTCATCAGCCTTTATTTCATAACGCTCTTCTGTATCTCCTTTCCATATCTCATTATACGTCTGATCTCCATCTATTCCACCTCTTTCTGGCCACGCGAATATAAGATGAAGCAAACATACCATTAATGGCTCCGGTGCAAAGAGCTGTCCCAAGTATTGCAACCACACTACCAAAGAACAGCGCCATTCTTCTGCCAAATCTATCACTCAGCGGCGTGATAAAGAATACTCCCAAGACATTTCCCACCCAATAACTCGCCGACAAAATACCTAAGAGTGAGCCCTTTGGGTTATGGAATTCTGTTAAATTCCTTCATCAGCCATATTTCTTATTCAAGATGGTTTAATATAGCTCTGTCATGAATAATAAAACCACCCTCTGGATACATATATTTGTTCAACCCCACTACTCCCTCTCATCACCACCGTATCCCAAACAAGAAGATAGCAAAGAGTTACACCAAGCGAACACAAAAGAAAAGATGCTAGTTACCATTCTGCCAACTCTTCAACTGCTGCACGTTGTTAATGAGACTGGCATCATAACCCTGCACATATTCACTCATCAATGGTATCATGATAAGAAGATTGAGTTTGAGCAATCCTCGATCATGCCACCAAGGGCCATGTTTATTCGTTAGATGAGAGGCGGACGCGAGAACATCTCTGTCGACGCGAGGGGCTTTAGTCGGAAACATCATTTTGACCACGATAGAGAGATGCTGAGGAAGATGAGAATGTAAGACCGAGAGATAGTTTGGATAAGCAGATAGGATGTACATAAGTATTATACTTGAATTTACCACGATAGAGCTGTCCCACACCGTCTCTGCATACAAGCCTTGCCAAAGCTGCAATGCTACCTTGCCAGCCCATCTTATCCTATCCTATCCCATCCCGCCGTGCTCTACCACTTCATAGCTATTTTCGCACATCACATCATATCGTATCGTATCAAGGCAATGCGCAAGGGAACTGCAAATCATCCCCACGATAACAAAGTTCACATCCAATAGGGGATACTGCACACTTCGCTTATCGGGGATATTTATCCGGGATTGCGGGGTAGAGCATTTTCAAGCTTCGGCAGGTGATGAACCGACTGGGGGTTTATATGCGAAGGACAGGGGATTGGTGGGATATCTCGGGGGAGATATTCATGCATGAGGGTTTTGGGGTTGGAACCGAGGATCGTTTTCTCGATAGGTATCGGTGTTGCGTGTGTGCATGCACTGGTATCCTGATGGAGGTGGGGATCTGTATGTGTGAATTCAGTTGTGAGCTTTATATCAGTATCGGAGGTCGGTGCAGTGGGACTGTTGTTTTCAAGTTTGTTTCTGAAGTAGATTGTTTGACTTTAATCAGATATTTATCTCACAATGGGACTTCCAGAACCCAGCATTTCTATCCTCGGCCCGGATCCCAAAAGAACACACAGAATCAACGCAAATTCCTTTCAACAAAACGCCATTACCACTGTTGATGGATGGCAATATGTAGCATTCTATACCGATCATCCTACGTCCACAAAGCTGAATGCTTGTATGATGAATCTGGGTAGAAGAAAAGTCTCACCTACGCCTTCGAAGTGGGAGATATTGAGTTTCCATGATTATGAACAGGTGGTTGATGATGGACATAATACGATATCTATTGGTATCTGTAGCGGAGATGGAAGTATACATATAGCATTTGATCATCATTGTGATAGGTGTGTTATTATTATCGGAAAAGGGTTGAGCAGTACTGAGAAATGTTAGATTGAGATTTAAAATTTTGAAACGCATAGATTCTGAAAAACATTCAAAGAATTCTAATGTATGGAATGCATCTCTGTTTTCGCAAACGCAAGATTATCTTCCTGGAATTGCACATAATGAGCTGATGGACGAAGTCACTTACCCTCGTTTTGTGAACACGGGTGATGATTTGTTGTTGACATATCGTATTGGCCAGTATGTATGAATACAACTGCACCTGCACATGAATTTTAACGTGAATGTAGGGCAGGATTAGGATCAGACATTCTTTACCGCTACTCGTCAAAGTCTTTCACTTATACATATTTAGGCCAACACCTTACTGGTGTTTCTAATAGTCCATATATAAATGGTCTTGATTATCAAAATTCGCGACTTTATCTGTCATGGTGTTATCGAAACTTCATCCTTTTCGAAACTTCCACAGCACAGATGCGCATAAACAGCAAGCCGGGCCCAACGGACCCGAGAACAACTATGATCTGAATTTTGCTTATTCGGAAGATGTGGGCAGGACATGGAAAAGTTCGGATGGAACAACCTTGGCCGTACTGGATGGAAAGGAAGAAAACACCATTTTGCCGCAGTCCAAGGCGAGAGTCTTTGAGATTCCCATGGGAAGTGGGATCTTGAACCAAGAAGCTCAAGCGGTGGATCGGAAGGGCAATTTCTGGGTTTTGAATAGGGGAAATTCCGCGGGCGAACAGCAGTGGATACTTTATCACCGTGATTGTACAGGTAAAGCCACAATTCTGATCAAATTATGTTGACAACTTTGGACTAAAAAATATTAGGGTTTTGGACAAAGAACGCTGTCCCAACTGATGGCATAAACAAGCCTACCGAAATTGGCTCGAGAGGAAGCATATCTGTTGACAGCAAGAATGACGTATATCTCGCTTTGCCTGGGAATACAGATTCCACCCTCAGCATCGTGAAAGTGCACAGTAAGGACGGACAAGTATTCTTTGATCTTGCATGGAGTGCATCAGGATTTGATGGCGAGCCTTCAGTCGAGATACAAGAGGTGGAAGGAGGAGGTGAGAATCTGTCCATCTTTACAAGAACGGACAAAAAAGAGGATGGACTTCGAGATGTAGTTGTCTTGGATTTTGACCTCGATTCCAAACCGATCTAGATAGACTTCTAAAAGCAGTTCATGATAGGAACGAATGTATCCCCTTCACCTGGACATGTGTCATGTCCCGCCTTCAGTTGCTTGCAATATGTATATCGTGTAGATGATCACGGGTAAGATTGAATAAACCTCTGTTTCAAGAATCGAAACATCTTCCCTTCATAATTCTTTATGGGTACGCTTCAAATTAACTTTCGCATCTACTCTTCGCTCTTTCGCTGCGCGAACGTCATTGTAAAACGTCGGCAATAAATCATTGTAGAATCTTAAATATATGCCTGCCTAGTATTCATCACATCAGAGACATCCTATTCGGCGCGGGTGATCCCGAGTACCCTGAGTTGTTGCTGCCCGTGGTATTTTCGGGTCCACGCAGACAACATAACACTAAAGGATCTGGCATAAGTTGTTCTGACTATCCTGTAAAGCAATGTGGTGCTTATACACAACGAGCGTCCTCTTGCTCTACTAGACGTTCTTTTTTGAACGCATTTTCCATGCATACTCGGCACATTTTGTGTAGAAACGAAAACAGAGATAGTGAAGGTTTCATTGGAGAATATTTGGTTTTGTACTGCGCCAAATTTTTTCCAAGCAAGAGCTGCTTAGTAGATAGCTATGAAGGATCTCGGACGGCCGAGAAAGATATGTATGAAAGATATGTATGACTACGTTGGAATGTGATCAAGATATTCCAGCACGGGAAACTGACCAAAAGTGGAAGGTGGAGGATATATTGACGCCTCAGTCATGAAGAGCATTGCCCCACTTCACATGCACAATGGTTAAGGTCGCATAGAGAAAAAACGTAGAATCATAAGGACAAACAAAAGACGACGGGGACAGCAAAACTCAACTCTGATGGATCAATGACTTGCACATCGACATATTACGAGATCTTAGACATCCCGTCGTCTCTTCAAAATGCAACACACATTCCGGTAGCAACTTTGCGAAGCGCATATCGACGCGCACTTCTTCGAAATCATCCTGACAAATCTCAAAGCCAAGAACAAGGTCATACAAACAGACCCCAAACGCTATATACTATTGATCAAATATCCGTGGCTTTCTCTCACCTATCGGACTCCAAGCTACGAGCACAATATGACAAGGAATTGAGATTGCAGAATCGCTCTATAAATGGGGCAGGACAAAAGGAAGGAGGAGTTTTCCGAACGGGTGTTGAAGTTGTCGATTTGGATGATTTGAATGTCGAAGAAGAGAATGGTATATGGTATAGAAGCTGTAGGTGTGGAGATGATCGAGGGTTCTTAATTCGAGAGCAAGATTTAGAGGAGGCAGCTGAAGATGGTGAGATCAGTGTGGGATGCAAGGGGTGTAGTCTCTGGCTCAAAGTTCTTTTTGGTGTGATGGAGGATCTGCCAGACGATAAGGGATCGGATGCATAGATGCAGGATAATAAAGGACAATGTAATCAGTGGTACCTGGTTTGTTGTCAAAGGCTGGAGCACAATGTGAAGGCTCGACAATGGAGAGCTTCGAATAAAGAGTCACCGAGTTCACCGGTCAAAAGGAAAGAGCTAAAGATTCGAATAAAACGTTGATTTAAATAGCATTGGGAAGCTTTCAAAGCCATGACAGATGAGGATACCTTGCTTCCCCTTACTTATAACTGTTACGAGCTGCTACGAGCATGCATGGATATCAATGTCGATATCTATATAGATATTGACTTGGCTTGCGTCCAAAAGAATGTACCGTCTTCCTATGACTTCCAATCAAAGCTCGAAAGCTATTGGTCGCCTCAAACCTGCGGTGGTTGTAAATCTTCTTCTTGCAACAACCAAATTAAACCTTGACAGTCAATATTGGAGCACGTCAACATATCGTAGGAGAAAGACCGATGTCATGTTGTTCGAACCGTTTAAGTTGCTTGAAGAAGGAAGAAAAAGAAGAGCGCGAAAAGAAAAGTTTTGTGAGTTTTGTGTAATGGTTAAATGGAGAACATCGCCTAATGCGGTTTAATGCAATTCCAACCTTCCTCACCGCTCCCCAAAACAGCAGCCGGATAAACAAATCAATGATGAGTATGATGATTTTTGAAGATATATCCTTGTACGATTAGAAGAGCACGAGATTGTTCGGTGCCACTCTTACTTCTCAAGTTCGAAATCTCACATCTCACTCGCATTAGTGAAGGTTGACAAGCAGGTGCTTTAACCTTAGCCTTTTCCCACCTTTGATATTGAATCATCCTTCTCGTCCTAAACGGCATCACCTGGCCATTCCTGTGCACTTTCTGCCACTGTACTTACTGCCATCTATCCACTGGCACTCATCAAAGCTTTTGCTTGCAGACCCAGAAAGACCCCACCTTCCTCAATCGTTGGTAGTTCGATCATTCCTTCCCAGTCATTTCGATTGTCCATTCTTTGCCCAGGTTGCAAAGGTGGTGCGTGTCATATTTGTACATACGGCAAAGCATAGCATAGCATAGCATACGGCGTTGTGTGTGTGTGTGTGTCGGTATTTTGTAGCTTCCCTCACTTCTTGCTTCGATGTCAATGCGTATCTCCAATACCCTTACATCCTCCTTTACTCGGCCTCCAGCCAGTGTTTTCCTTTCCTTAAGTAGAGCACAAAGAAGATTACCAATTGTTAGCAGAACCTTTCAAAGTCTTTCAATTAGTTCATATCGAAGTTCAGCTTCATTGTATGTTATACCCCGCCATTTCTTTCATTCCGTGGAGCTCTTTCCATTCATTGTACAAGTTTGAATATCTACCCTCGTGATACCTCAAGCAAGTCAACTGAGGCAAGATCAACACAGTTAAACCCAAATTTGCTTTTGATTTATTCACTATCATCTTAGTGCGCAGTGTTCATAAGCTCACCGATTATTCGAATTTAGACTCAGTCCTTCAAAAAGCCGCTCCCAATTATCAAACAACTTTCGAAATACAACTTTAACCACCTCGGCAATCCGCCATTGTTCATATAGAAGACACAAGATGTGTAGAGGTGTACATGCCGGAGAGGAGGTAGAGAGCGCAGGAATGGATGTTACCAAGGGAAGAGAGATCTTGCCAGCAAATGTCATTCCAAGACACTACGATCTCACATTAGAGCCGGACTTCAAGAAGCACACCTACGAGGGTACCGTTATAATCGATTTAGATGTTGCTGAAGATACTACTTCCATTTCCCTAAACACTTTGGAGCTTGAGATACACAGCACAAAAGTCACCTCTGGATCTGAAGCTATAAGGTCAGTGATTGATTGAAAAGCCTGTTGTGATATGCTTCCTCGACAAATCTAACATTCAGTAGCTCTACTCCAGATGTCTCTTACAATGAGGACAGCCAGACCACAAAGGTTGCCTTCAAGCAAACCATCCCCAAGGGAACAAAGGCACAAATCGAGATGAAGTTCACCGGCCAGCTCAATGACAAGATGGCAGGATTTTACAGATCAACATACAAGAATGCGGATGGATCCGAGGGTATCCTGGCCACAACACAAATGGAACCGACTGATGCCCGAAGAGCTTTCCCTTGTTTCGATGAACCTGCATTGAAGGCAGAATTCACAATTACTTTGGTCGCGGACAAGCACCTCACCTGCTTGAGCAATATGGATGTTGCTTCGGAGACTGAGATCGAGGGAAATAAGAAGGCTGTCAAGTTCAACAAATCGCCACAAATGTCGACGTATCTTCTCGCCTTCATCGTTGGAGAGCTCAACTATATCGAGACCGACAAGTTCAGAATTCCGGTCAGAGTTTATGCTCCTCCAAATCAAGACATCGAGCACGGAAGATTTTCATTGGATCTTGCAGCACGAACCCTGGAGTTTTATGAGAAGACTTTTGATAGTCCATTCCCTCTACCAAAAATGGTAAGTTCTTATATTAGTTTTCATACTCCTAATGTTCTAACTGTGTTCGTAGGATATGGTTGCCATACCGGATTTCTCCGCTGGTGCCATGGAGAACTGGGGCTTGATTACTTACCGTGTTGTTGATCTCCTGTTCGACGAAAAGACCAGCGGTGCGTCTACAAAGGAACGAGTTGCAGAAGTCGTCCAGCATGAGTTGGCTCACCAATGGTTCGGTAACTTGGTTACAATGGATTTCTGGGATGGTTTGTGGCTCAACGAGGGTTTCGCAACATGGATGTCATGGTATTCCTGCAACATCTTCTATCCAGAATGGAAGGTATGGCAAAACTACGTGACGGATAACCTGCAAAGCGCCCTCGGTCTCGATTCTATTCGAAGCAGTCATCCAATTGAAGTACCAGTCAAGCGAGCCGATCAAGTCAACCAGATCTTTGACGCTATTTCATATTCCAAAGGTTCTTGTGTCCTTCGCATGATTGCAAGTTATTTGGGAGAAGATGTGTTTATGGAGGGTATCCGTCAATATTTGAAGAAGCATGCTTATGGTAACACACAAACCGGTGATCTTTGGGATGCATTGAGTAAAGCGAGCGGTAAGGATGTCTCGGCAGTCATGGACATCTGGACAAAACAGGTCGGATATCCTGTTGTAAGTGTTACCGAGAACGAAGATGGAAAGAGCATCCACGTCAAGCAAAACCGTTTCTTGCGAACAGCAGACGTCAAGCCTGAAGAGGATGAAGTTTTGTACCCGGTTTTCTTAGGTCTCCGCACTAAGAGCGGTGTTGATGAGGAACTTGTTTTAGATAAGCGAGAGGAGACTATTCAGGTCCCTGCAGATTTCTTCAAACTAAATGCAGACCATACTAGCATTTATCGAACATCATACACTCCGGAACGACTCGAAAAGCTAGGTCAAGCTGCCAAGGAAGGCCTTCTTACCGTTGAAGATCGTGCAGGAATGATCGCAGATGCAGGAGCTCTCGCTTCAGCTGGATACCAGAAGACTTCCGGTGTTCTAAACTTGTTCAAGGGCTTCACCAGTGAAACCGAGTTCGTTGTTTGGACCGAAATCCTCGCCCGTTTAGGCAGTATCCAAACTGCTTGGGTCTTTGAGGACGAGAAAGTCAAAGATGGACTCGAGTCATTCCAAAGAGAGCTTACGAGCGGATACGCCCACAAATTTGGATGGGAGTTTAAGGAAAGCGACGAACATGTCCAACAACAATTCAAAACTCTTCTTTTCGGTAGTGCCGGTATATCTGGTGACAAGGTCATCATTAAAGCTGCGCAAGATATGTTTGCTAAGTTTGCAGCGGGTGATAAATCTGCTATTCATCCAAACATCCGCGGTAGCGTTTATGCTATCGCCTTGAAATATGGTGGCAAGAAAGAGGTATATTCAATCGGTTTCAGAAAATATATGGTAGCTAACGTTTTACAGTACGATATCATCCTAGATGCTTACCGCAACTCGACAAACAGCGATGAGCGTAACACTGCTCTCCGTTCTTTGGGACGAGCCAAGGACCCTGAATTAATCAAGCAAACTCTCGCTTTACCATTCGGCGGTGAGGTCAAGGAACAAGATATTTACCTCCCCATTAGCGGACTTAGAGGTCATCCAGAAGGTATCGAAGCATTATATGTTTGGATGACCGAAAATTGGGAAGAACTTCAACGACGATTACCAGCCGGTTTATCCATGCTGGGAACGATGGTTACTATTTGCACATCGGGCTTCACGGGTGAACGTAACCAGAAGCGAATTGAGGAGTTCTTTTCGAAGAGAGATACCAAGGGCTTTGACCAGGGTCTGGCACAAAGTCTGGATAGTATTAGAGCAAAGAGTGCTTGGGTTGAGAGAGATAGAGAGGATGTCAAGGCCTGGGTGGAGGCAAATACTCAAGTAAAGAGTGAGCTTTAAGTAGCTCTAAACTACGTACTGAAATTTTTGATGTAAAAATATCAATATCAAGGTTTCCAATAGACTGGACTGGCAGAAAGCAATGTAATATTCAAAGTGAAGACAGTGTTAAACCATCTGAAGTATTTAATGGAATTCAGAAATTCAAAGCTTCTCAATATCGGAATGCAGCTTCGACTTTTGGGCTGGTAGATGAGTAAGACGCAGAGGCATTAAGATTGTAAACACTTCTTCGTCGAAAGCCCTATGCAATTTTCAACTCCCAGATAAAGGATTCTGCGTCAGATACGAAATGTGTTTCAGCGCAGTGCAATAATATCCCGCTCATGACGATCCCTGTCACATTTGGACCAAATAATATATAACTTCTTGCTTCACAGTTGTATCCTTTCTCTCTTTTGAATTTGGGCTTGCATGAGCAATAAAGTTTCTTTTCTGTTTGATGCATGACGCGATTCTCCCGAAGAGTCAAAAGATGAAGATGTACCTAATTCATCATCGCGAACTATGCACTCGGCGAGTTAAAGAAGTCAAAGTGTCATCTGATCTTCCACCCCATGATCCCAATATGATTTATTCTGAGAAGTTCGAGGTTTAACAATAATGAGTTGTGTTGATTTGTGCATCGTAGGGCAAACTTGCCGCTGCTCCAGCCACATGGGGTGTTGTACTCGGGGTTGATATTGATACACTCGATGTAGAGTTGTGTAACGTAACTGTCATGATTGGGCTGGTTGGGTGCTGGGGTTGTTGGATATTGTCACTGGTGTTTGAATAGATGGTGATACGATTAAGGTGAGATGAGGTGGTGTACTAGCATTCAAGACGACACATGAATGTTTTGGGAGATTTGATGCGTGGCTAGAAGACGCAAAGCCTCGGTGTCCACATTCCCGCCCAACAGCCACAAATTTTGAAGCTGTACACAGTATATATGCTTCTTTTGTGTTGGGAGAGCGCGGGTAGATATCGTATCTTCTGGATGTGTGGAAAACTCAGCTGACGTACCTCATTTGCTTTCTTCAGCCAAGAGTCAGGACGGGCGTTGTTGAGACGGCTCGGTTACCGGCACGGCGTTATAGAGAACATTTTCTCTGCAATTTCTAGCGGAAAAAGAAAGGTGGAAAGGTGGAAAGGTGGGAAAGGAGAGGAAAGGAAAGGGAGATATGTCCTGATACGTGGCATGATGGGATTATGTGGATGGTAAATACGCATGACCTCGAGGTCTCTGATCTGACATTGATAACTAGTATTGCCAAGTGAAGCAACTCAGCTTGAGAAAGTTTTCAGCCCTTATTTTTTGTTTTTATTGACGTAAAGAGGGTTATAGTTTCTCAATCAGCACTAGCTTGGAAATGATATTCAAACTTGTTCTTTTATCACAAGAAATCATATATCTGCAGATTTGTTCAATGTTCGCCATCCTGCCTCCTTGAATCTGCTTCGAGACCTCCACGCAAACCGCAATTCTCGTTCTTCTGTGGGGATGTCTCAAAACTGTTCTCAAGATTCAATGCCCTCCGAATTTCTCCGAAACTCAACCTCTATAGAGTTTTATTTGCAATTGCTTCCGAGTCTTTGCCATGCAGCCTCTATATATACCCCCACTGGGGCTTCGTGTTGAAATCTTAAGTACCTCTAGATTGAGGGGACACTGGTCCTTTCTATCCCCCGCCCAAGTGAATGGAAATGCCTATTGCAAGCCGATGGTGGACTTTTGGGGTGAAATATGCTCAAACAAATCCTAGCTTTTCAAATATTGAAAATCAGCCCTTATATTAGATGTGTCATTTCGGATAATCGGATCTCTTAACGAAAATGGGACCCTCAATTGATCAATGAGCCTTGTCATAATGAATCTCAAGATATTGCCTGTATTGCATCAAACATTCTGCGCGATGTCGTCAAGTTACTTGCTTTGCATTGACATTTGTAGACGAGTGTGTTTGCTGCAATTAGCTTCAGGAGAGTTACACCACGCCACGGCATACTTGGGTGGCCAGGAGAGTATGCGACTCTGAAGTTAGATGGAAATAAGACGTTGAACTATAGTCTACAAGAGGACTGACCAAGTTTTCTTAGCGTCGAATTACATACTTTTGGGCCGCACAAGCAGTGATACATCCGCGGAGACATGATGGTGATGCAGGGCTATGACTGATAGCTTCGGCGTGGCCGAGATTATGTGCACATTTGAACCAAATACCATCTTCAAAATTCTATTATTGATTAGCCAATAAATATTCCTATTCAAAAACAAACATAAAATGATTCGAAAATTAACACTCGATATATGTGTCAAGTTTTGTTAAATTCGACAAAGGTTTGTTGACAAAATCTTCATGTGAAAAGAAATCTTTTTGAAGATTCATTGATTTCGGTGATTTCGGTGTGTATGCATTTTCATCCAGACCAAGATAGCTTCACAAGAAAGCGTCGGAACAAGTTCCGCAATAAGAAGGTGCACCCAGCATCAGAAACCGATGATTTGAGGGGTCAATTGCGGGACAAACCCACCGTCACGGTATGGAACAAACCGTCGCGAACGGCTGGACTTCGAAATGTGTATCGTCCCGTGTCTAGACTTCGGGGTTCAATTAAAGTTTCGAGGTACAAGTGGAAGCCCTGTTGAGTTCAAGGCTAGCACCTGTTCAAACTTCAAAGCGTTTGGCATCACGCTAAGATGGCAAATTACGAGTTGAGTGGGCGTTTACTCGCTTGTGGCGATAGAACTAGACAGGAGACAGGCAAAAATTTGAAGTGAATCACCATAAGGTTTTTAGATGCGGCTCGAATATCTGATTACACGGATCGGCATCACTGGATGATATGTAACTAGAAGGACTACTGCCTGCCAAGTTCAACTTTTGTATATGCCGATGTCAAAGCAAATGCGCTATCCCTGCCTCGGTAGCTTCGGAGATTGCCCATTTTTGTAATCAATCGAACATTTCTAGCAGATTTCTGTAGCAAAGAGCTTGTCTGTCAGGATCAAACCATAGGATTCGCTTCGTCGGCTCTTTTTCCTGATAAAACGCTGATGCACAGACGTTGCTCTTAACTAGAAGGGCTCGGTACCGGTAGCATCACAAGTGCTTAGCAGTGTTGAATAGAGTTTGTGGACAAAATGTCTTTCTTAACGGCCTTGAAGGGGACCAAGCATCAATGAATGTTCTAGCTTCTCACAACTTATCATCGACGCAACTATTGAGCCACATCCGTGATAGAATGATGCACTTTAATAAGATTGCGCTTGGAGACATCCTTGCTTTGACGTGGAAAAAAGTATAATGATGTATCATACCAGTCACCAAGTCAACAATGCATCCTTGAATTCCCTCCACCCGAGGTCTGAGGAAGGCGAGAACACTTGAGCCGTCCTGGATCAAACTCATCAACACTACAGTACACATTCATATCCACATAGAATGAGATACGATCATACGAAGTACCTAAGTATGTATAGCATACCCCTCAAACAACTTCGAGATGGTGCAGACCCATATGCCGTTTCGAATAATCTTCATACAAGTCGCACTGGCACGAGTCCAACCCCGTGCACACTCTCCATTGCAATGCTCGCATCATACATGTTGAAGCCACGATAGTAACCTTACGACGGATACATCATGCCCGCAATATAGAAGAATACCTTTGAGCGATTTAAAAATCCATGCAACATACGTACTACCTCCGTATGTAATTTTGATATCCACACCTAGTAAATATTTATCCGCCAAACCCCCACATCCATCCAGAAAAGTTGAGGTGGGGGATCTTCCATCCCCTGTCTCTCCATCCATCCATTCTTTTCAGCCTCCCGCTTCCTCTTCCTCGTTCCAAATCCACGGCTGAAGAACTCGGTTATCTCACCATATACAGTACATACATACATATTACATACATATTACATACATACATTCCTCACATTTACGTTTCAGCTGAGAAATAACCTTCTCATCACTATCGGGGAGTTAAAAAGCAAAAAAACTCTCTTTCTAAGTTTCGATTTGTCAGATTTTATCCCCGTGGGTCCCCCAATTACCCTAAGAGTTCAAAGGGGGTCCCCATATTTGGAGAAGAAAAATCTTCATGTGAGGAGGATGTGAGCTTGATATCAAGCTAGTCCACGCCACGAAGATGAAGCTGTGTCCAGAAGACTGCCAAAGCTTCATCGTACTGATCGGGAAAGAAGAAACAGCCAATAGGTACGACCCTAATCGTGCGGAAAAGGTGGTGTTCGGTACCGAAATGACTAAAAGGAGATAGGTCGTATTTTTGAGGAACTCATTGATTCCTTTTTGCACCCCCAAAGATATCACCCATGTGATTATCAATACTTCTACATATAATTCGGCTTGATCTTCCCGCCCTTTGCTTTAGTATGCGAGGATCGTCGCAGCGTTCGTGGCTTGAACAGATATCATGCTGTATAACTGGCTCATAGACACCCACATATGCGGACACTAATGTAAGGTACTCGACTAGAACTATCGAAAGAAAATATCGCCCACCAGAAATTTGGACTTTTGAAGATGGAAATAAGCCAGAGACAAGAGGGAAAAGTAGATTGATTGAAAAATTATATTTGAATATGAATGGAGACTTGGATGAAGCCTGTAATCATAAATTGTGTATCTGTGTATGCACCGAAGCTGAACCTTTCCCTTGCTTTTCAATGAATAAAACTTCCATGCTGTTGATCGCTAAATATACTCCTTCATCCCTTGCTTTTGCAAATACCCGAGATCCAGCTCTTTCCATGTTTTTTCCCAGCCGTTGACGATACAAGAGAAGCAAAATTGACCAATAAAACTCCATTGATAACAAATATATATCCCCAAAATCATGAAACCCATCCCATAGCTTTTCCCGAACACCCTGCTCAAAAAAAGCTCGCCTAATAAAGAATTACACCGATTCGCTAAAGTGCTATGTTGATGCCCGGAGTTTGTTTCGGAAGAAAATCGTCCAGAATCCTTCCATGTGATGTTGGGGGTATTGGTGCAAGGTCAAACGCGAAATAAAAGTGTCAATCATGGTACGTGAAGTCGAATATGATCTGTAGAACCTCATAGAGATTCCGGAAGATTGGTGACGATGACGGTATTTATGAGCATAAAGGGCAATGCCCGGGCACGACAATGTATCGCTCATGGGGCCCTTTTGCACATTGGCGTTCTTTGCTTCCGTCGATGGAGGTCGAGAAGTAGTGAGCTCCAGGATCGATACACGAAGTGTAGATGTAGTAGTTCCTTGTGTATTCGCACATTGTGCTAAAGAGAATGATATATTTTGAGGATGGACTTAGGTATAGGTCAGTATGGCGAAAGGGGTTGGAGGGGTAGGTAGTATACGTACTAGTTGGGGCTAGGGGGAAATAGTGGCGTGAGGTATAACTTCAATGAAGCTCGAGTTGAAATGCGAATGTGAAGTTGATATCGGACAAGTACGAGTCAGGGAGAGTCTCATACCTTTATATATCCACTGCCGAAACTTTTTGAGGCTGAAATATAATGAAAAGAATAGATGTGGATATATCACCTGAACCTTCCCTGTAACACTGTTTGAAAAAGCAACAGAATGTAAACAAGTATGAAGGCGTCACGGAAAGGTAATTAATGAGAAAAGTAAGGGAAAGTTCTAGCCACCAATATCAAAATGGTGTCTGAGCAGAGACAAATCGGTGACTGTGCTAGATCTCGAGTACAACTGTGATATTATAACCTGTACACGATAGATAGATACAAACTCGAGAGTCAAGAGGTGAAAAAAGAAACGAATGATGATACAATATACCTACTATACAGTTGCGGATGCGAACGGATGATATGCGCTGCCAGCGGGGAGGGCTCGGTATGTCATTTGAATCAAAGCTTTAACACCCGTAACCCCTGGTGGGATGGTGCGCTGCGTACCCAAACATCCACAGGCAAAAAAGATATTCAACGAGCATCCGTACCGGGTACCGGGCAGATGAGCGTGGGTAAGGCCACTGTCTGGTATGTATCAAAGGCAATATTGGGACTTTGCACCTACCATCCATAGTTCATGGGCACTGGGGGCTGTTAGAAATGTGGATCATGTGGGAGGTTCCGATTTAAGAGACGTGGAAACTGGACAGGGTATGCCCGTGTGAGATTTGGTTGTGTTTGTTAGATAAATTAACTGGTGCGGTGTTGTGCGAAGCATTTTGGGAATTTTTGAGTGAAGGTCGCAGCTTGAGAGATGTGTGTCCGTGACATGGCGTTGAAAAAAAAGTAGCGCAAGGTCCGTGATTTCTTGGATCTAATCCTGGTGGTACCATGTCAATAATCAATTCTCAATAACGATTCGATGTATATGTACATGTACTAGGTATGCATATATGTGTATATGTAGGCATGAGGGCTTTGAGCTTTGGGGGTGATGAAAAGCAAAAGGCATATTGTACGAAAGAAACAAGTTCCCTTTCTGAGAGTCAATACATCGGCATACATCAATACCTAGATAGATTCTGAGAACTTCCCATTATAGAAAGTCTTACAAGGACTGAAAGAGCTAGAAAGGCTGACGAATACAGATATCTGTACGACAAAAGCATCTAGCTAATACCTTCAATGCTTGAGAAAAACATTGATAATGATCAAATATGGTAATGCGGTTGTTCATCTCCCACAAAGCTAGCTGAATGTCACTTTAGCCTTTTGTAAATCCTTTCGTAGTACACCCCTAGACATCTAGTACCGCTCAAACATATACCCTACAAGGAATTACAAGGACATTGAAAATCGGGGATTATTCAAACAGGACGTCCTATCGGGTGGTAGATTCAGTAATGTATTCCAGAAGTCGTCCGTACTGCACTAGATCCAAGCACGCATCCCTATCTTATCTCGCCAAAACCTCCTATTTGCGTATTTTCTACCATGCTCTTCGATCACGATCTGCTCAGATCTCACACATCATGCTACCACCAAATCTCAAATCGATTTGATGAAGGGGATCCGAGATATTGAAGGGAAAAGCAATTATTTGCTCAATGCAAGCAAGTCTGTGCCCTATGGATCCTATCTATTTCTACCCCGAGCCCCAAGGAACACATCTACCCATGTAAACGGCTCGCCGGCGATATAATTGCAAAAGTGTAAGGAGGGCTTGTGGAACCAAATTTCATATACGGGGCCATGGGATGGTTGCTGTCTTGCTGCTACTAATTTCTCGGGACATGATTTCAAAGAATGCCAAGGGAAGAAGTAAATGTATGATAAGAAAATGTCCTCAAAACTGTCCACTTGTAATGATTCCCGAGGTTTTTTTGAAAGTGTAAAAATAGCAAGTGTCGAAACCAGCTCCAGGTCACATGCGATCATTTTGAATAGAGATACATAGGACATGAAAAAGACCCAAGGAGCTAAGTAACCTCATCGGTGATACTTTTACTACCCGTCCTCACCTAGGTCCTTTGCGTTGCTTCATCTCACCGTTGGATAAAAAAAGAGGTCCAAGCTGAAACTACATCATGTTCACTTAAATGGATTTATTTACAGGTCAAAGCGGATTCTCGTCTGATATGTATAAGGAATTATGGATTCAAGGACAGCTGTCTCCCAGCACTACCAATACCAAGCTCGCATTCGGGAAACAGGGGACCTGACAACAGTGACATGTCAATCTTACCCCAGCACGATCAAATTTTGCAATCATCGGGGAATTCATCTATGTGGCACAAGGACTTTGACAGTTTGGAAAGGCTGGCATATCGGCTACTCTCCCCCGTCCACAGTTAAGCAGTATGTATGTATTAGAGTATTCTTTAATTCACGGAATGTATCAGCACCAGCATATACCGAAAGTCATCTAATGTTCTCTATACCAAAAACACACACGTCCCTCTCATCATCGTCTCACTCTTTCAGATCGCTTCAATCGAGGACAGTACGCTTCATGCAAGATTACAGAACCGAGCCTCCAAGGTTATTTCCCCAGGTCTAGACTCCAGAATCAATTCAATCCCCGGGAATAAATATTCTCACGATGTTCCTGGTCATTTCGGCAAAGAAGCCGTTCGAACGACTGATATTATGGACCCGCCGGTCTGGTTGAAGAATCTAATCCCAGCATTGCAAGGTGCAACGAACTTCCGGGTTTTGAAGTGAGAACATTGAAAGTGCCCTACTTATGTAAGAGATTTGAATCTCGATGTCAATGTCGGGAAGGGCGGCGGGGGGGGGATTCCGAAAGCTATAGGACATTTTATCTAGACGATCTCGAAATTTCTCTATCCGTGATCATGTTTCGACAACCTTGAAGAGAAAATGGTTCTTTCTTTTGCGAATTGACATGAGCATTATTAATTTATTCAGCTTCTGGAAGCATGACAATGATGTATTATGTGTGGACAACTAGAAGTGAACTAACTCGGCAGCCTTCTTCCTATCCCTGAAAAGCCCCAGTTGTCTTCCGGGAAGCAAGTGCTTTGGTCTCAGGTACCAATTATCTAATATCACCACCGGATTATGCTCCACAACCCTAGACTGGACCCCGTATGTCAACGTATCATGATTGCAGGATCAGAAGCAATCCCGCCCACACCCCTTTGTCATATGCTGTGTAATCTCTTACAACAAACCGACTATTACTGCCAATCCACCAAGCAAGCCAGCTCCAGCACCAATTTCATTTTGAAGTCCCGCGTTACTTGTGGCAGAAGCTGACGCAGAAGTTGAGGATCCAGTTGCTGTATTTGACGAACTTGTGCCCGTCCCCGAGGCTGTAGTTGAACCTGAAGTTGCTGTGGCTGTCGCTCCAGTCGCACTGCTTGTTGCGCCGGACGAGGTCGAGCTAGCGGACGATACGCACGAGACTACTGATGGTAAATTGGTTACGCCCGAAGTTCTACATAGATTCTGAGCATAAGTAACTGCAGTCTGCTCATCCTCGGAATCACAAGCGTCGGCCAAGCAACACGCGATGCCACTCAGGAATGAAGAGTTTGAGCAAATGCAGGCGATGTCGAGGCTGGCGCAACCAGCAATTTGAGAGCCTGTCGTGTACTGGGTAACACACGATTGCTACATGGAATATTCATATCAGCAAGCTGGCTTCATGATGCACAACATATTGACACACGGCTGAACCAGAGATGAGGGTGATTGGTATAACGACGGGAAGAAAAGCTTATCCAAAACTCACTGCACAGGTTGGGAGTCCATTCTGTGCCGAGGTGAAACCTGCGAGCACTGTGGTGATGGCAATCACGATAGAATTAATCTTCATGTTTTCGAAAAGCAACCACGATAGATGGTTCAATTGGTAAGTTGTCGAATTGACGAGTTGGTTTGGCAAAATGAGAGTCAATTAGCACAGACTGGGTTGAAAGATGGATGATTCAAGAGAACTCTGGAATTCACTGTCTTTCTCAAAGAGGAGGTCGCATCCAGGTTTAAATAAACCAAGCCATACAGAGTACAACTTGTGCAAGCCACCACCATATCTTTTCGCGATTGGCACGACTTGCAGTTCGCGTCTGGGAAGCAATATTGGCATCGGCACTGCCCCCTGCTAAAACCCTTTTGTACAACAAACTCTAAATGACAATCACAGCCATACTCAGACTTCACGAGTTATTTGATTTCTTTTCTTATCGTTGAATGGAAAAACGGAAAATTAAGGAATGAAGGTCATCACAGTTGAAGTTTCAATTACCAGTATCTCCTTGCTCTATGTTCGTATTTCTCATATACGTCCCTAAAGTTTATATAAAGTTCAAGCAAAGTTTAAGTAGCTGGCTGAAAAGATAAGACGGTAATTACAAGACTTGAATGAGCTCTATATCAATACTACCCTATCTGTATTAGATAGCTACCTGCTAGTTGAATAGATAGTAGGGAGTCTTTTCTATTTGTGGTCAATATGGAGTCTATGCAACAGACTAGTAAGTAAACCATTAGCTTTTACATCGAATTGATAGGTCTCATTCAAATAAACCCTTCAACAGTTGCTCCTAAATTCTTCGAGGCTGTTTCTGTTCATACAGCTAAATTCCATGAATATTGTCAATGTTAACGGTATGATTATTTCTATTTTCGGTTAATAATCACTTTCCATCTTGTTACCTACCGACCAATCTACCTATCTACTAGGTAGGTCTTATTAATCTCTCTTTTCTTTCTTGTCCTTTGTCCACCTGAATACCTGGAAAGTAACTTGGCTATGCCCAGGTAGGGATGACAACTCCATGTTCAAGGTTCCCCGCAAGCACTCTCGAGCCACTCTGACCCTTTTCTGGCTGATCATAATATCAATTTATCTTAAGCTTATCGAATGAACTCATTAGCCGATAACCAATTTAGCCACAGCACTAGCCCCAAACATCTACCACGAACCCCCAATAATAAGTTACAATCGTATCACCAATCGTATTTCCAATCCCAGCCTTGTCCGTAAGCACAAACAAAGTACACAGGAATGGATACCAAATTATTGCGAGAGTAGAACGGAAGGTTATCCTATTACTCAATCCAACCAGTACAAACCGTTTCGCAGCTGGATTTACATTCATGAACAGGAGAGCTTCCTTATCTATCAAAGATGGGGATGCTTATTCTAGAGGATAGGATGGAACATGTTCCTGGTAGGATTCTTACTTTCTTTTTGATCGGAAACTCATTACTTGTTACTGATTGTTCCAAGGCACCACTCGATATTTTGACGACCCCGAAAGACCCCAAGTTGCAAGTGCTGCATCTGCCGGCTTGAAGTGTGATACATCGGGTCCCGTTCCTATCATTCTCGTCCCGCAACCTAGTGATGACCCCAGGGATCCACTGGTATAGTCTTCTATCCAACACGGGAAGATATGTCTCTTACTGATTCCTTCAATGGTATTTAGAATTGGCCATTATGGAAGCGCGATGTTATCCTTCTTGTCCTCTCAGTCGTTTCGATATTCGCAACCTGTCTGGGACCTATCCTCGCTGCGAATACCCTAACTCTGTCGCTACATTTCGAGCTACCATTTACAGAGATTGCGATTCTGACGGGATACTATCTGATGGGCGTAGGAGCTGTTGGGATCTTCTACATACCTTCGGCTAGAATATGGGGCAAGAGACATCAATTCCTTCTTGGAACGGTTATCTTGATTTTCTCAAGTGCTTGGGGAGGTGCTTCTAAATCTTACGCAAGCCTAGTTTGGGCAAGGATATTCCAAGGGATAGGAACAGCTCCCTTTGAAGCTTTGGTCAACGCTACCGTTGGCGACATATATTTCGTTCATGAACGTGGTAAACGTATGGCTTTGACTAACCTTGCAGTGTTTGGTGGTTGCTTCTTTACGCCGATTTTAGTTGGCAAAATTACCCATACAATTGGTTGGCCATGGTCGTTCTACTTTGTCGCTATCTTCGTTGGAGTTTGTCTTCCACTTGTGATATTTTTCGTTCCCGAAACCGCATATGTACGGCCTCTTCATTTGAACACCGATCTAGCATCCACCGACGAGATAGAACAATTTATATTGAAGCCAGGCCATGAATTAGAACAAGTACTCCGGGGACCCAATACGACAGAAACCACCGTCACAGCAAATAGTAATGGTAGTCTGTCCCCACATGATAAACCTGGAACGCACATTTCATATGGAAAGGGTAAATCGAATTACAAAAGCACTCTCATGCCATTTAGTGGTTGCTACTCGAATGAAAGTTTCTGGAAACTTTGTTTGCGCCCATTCCCTTTGTTTTTCCAACCAGCAATCTTTTGGGCCTGTCTTATTCAAGGAGCCCTCATTGGCTGGACTGTCTTCATTGGAATCATTCTCGCGGCAATCTTTCTTGGCCCACCTCTTTTCTGGGATGAAGTAAAAACTGGTTATGCCTACACGGGTGCTTTCGTCGGCGCCATTCTTGGCTTCGTTGTCGCGGGTGTTCTTTCTGATTGGAGTGCCAAATACATGACGAGAAAGAACAACGGTATATACGAGCCAGAATTTAGAATCCTGTTGGTAATTCCACAGTTTATCTTTGGGTGCGCGGGGCTCTATGGATTTGGAATTACGGCAAATAGACCTGTGGATTTTGGCTGGTTTTGGCCGATTTTCTTCTTCGGATTGGAGGTTATGGGAATGGTAATTGGAGCTGTGGCTAGGTGAGATTGTTCTGCCGCGCTTTAGATTTTGGAGAACAGGCTAACTAACATGTTTAGTTCTCTCTATATTGTTGATGCGCATAGTTCGTTTCACCTTTTTCTCTTTACCCCTCCCTAACCTAATGTGCATGATTTTGACAATTCATATAGGGGACATCGCTATCGAAGCATTCACTTGCCTTTTGATATTTAAGAACTTCTTCAGTTTTGGCCTCACATGGAGTGGATACGAGTGGCTTGTTAGGAATGGCGTCTACGATACTTTTATGATTATTTCAAGTATTCAGGTTGGCATTTGTTTGCTAAGTGTTCCAATGTGTAAGTCATATTTGGTTCTCCAATAGTAACATCAACATGATTTTCGCGAAAATTTACTGATCATTATTCTAGACATATTCGGAAAGCGGAATCGGGCGTTCTTTCACAAGCATGATATCCTTGGACTTTTGGGATTAAGGTGAACAATACGAGATTTAATATTTAGGTCTGTAAGAATAGAGCAAATTAATGTCTTTGATGTTGAATTTTGTTTCAAGCTGGCTGATGGATATCTGTCAACTTGGAATATGCGGGATGGGATTAGCTCTTTGCATGCCACACTCTGTTCATGTTTTGAGGGTTATGTGGAGAGGAGCTTAAACCTCTTTCTGAATTTACCCATACAAGGGTGTCCTGTTGGAAAGATTGAACTTTGTAGAAAATTTATTAGTGCCATCAGCTCTTAGGTACACATCTGGCGTGTCTGATACATTTATCTTCTTACATATCTATACTCGATCTCAATCATCTATTCCATAAATAGAAGTCTCAAGTGAGAATTAATCACCACAGGCAAGAGTCTGGTTCGTTTGAATAAGCATGTCTTGGTTGGCAGTCTCTTCACATGAATATATCATCAATCACTTGACAACAGTGGAATGATATAGGCAATGAGGAATGTCTTGATCAATATGAAAGCTGAACGATATGACAAGTGCACTATCTGTTGAATTAATGGATTCTGAGCAAGCGAAATTGCTTTGAAAGGGATTCTTTTGTGGTGATTGGCAATATATTTATATTCCTTTCCTCATTTAGTCAAATAAACAGTTGAATAGATTCTGATTACACGATTCTTGTGTTTCACATAATGACCTGTGTAATCAAACAATGCTTGTGATGCAGACATCTTTGGCATGATTGAACTCTTGGATTAACGACAATAGTGATGTATTCCTTGGTTTGAGGCAGCAAACAGATTATTCTAAAAGAATAGTTCGATATTGAGAGTAAACTTTTATGTTTGCTACCTTTTGAAAGAACCATCATATGATCTTTCATACTGAGAGTAAACTCTTACCATAAGAACGTACAATGCCCCCCCTCCTCTCCCTTCTCTAGGCCACAGAGCTTGAACACCCCAGATAATCCAACCCCATCTCCACACACCATGAACAACCCATCCACAAAACTCCTCGTCGAATTCAAACCCGAATCATCCAAACGAACACCCTCCACATCCCAGCACAAAGCAATCGAAATCATCCACTCCTCTGATCCCTACCAACAATGGATAAACCTGCGGACATCTCTCCTCCTCCATCTCAACAGCTTGACAGATGGTGATTCAGTATCGATTACAAAAGTCCACGTTCTATGGAATGTTCTACATAGCTATGTAGAAAAGCAAGATCTTAACTGGTCTTCGATTTATGAAAAAGCAGATGAGATACTTGAAACGCAAGAATCGGTTGACGGAACTCCGGAACCGGAAGTCAAGCGGAATGAAGAAAGGTGTATGGATGTAGTGATTGCGTTGGGGTTGCTGAGGGTGAGGGATAATTGGGATCGTTTGTGTGTGGAGTACAGGGTGGAAGATGATGGTGGTAAGAGGCAGCTATTGAAAGAAGTAAGAGGGTAGTAGGGGTTAAGCGGCTAAATGAAGGAGCTTGAAGAATAGGAAAAAAGGGTTTGCAATACACCTTAATGTTATTCCAGTTGAAGCGAGGATCTCATTTGACTGGGGAGATAGCAACATAACTTTGAAATCAAAAAAATCCAAACCAGCATTGAATCTCTGCAATATTCGAGAGATCATGACCTTTTGAGTGTGAGCTAACCTCTCTGAAAAGACATAATACCCCGCATATGTTGGATATCAAAACCATGAAGATTGATTGTTACTGCCATTCAGATCGCCGAAAACGTTATTTGAATCAACGGAGAACTTTGTAGGATGCAGTATATGCCAGAAAGGGCCATGGTAGTTTTGATAGAGTTTCCTTGCTCTTATTTCACTTTGTATTCACGGACAATGACTTGGCTTGGAGGACAATTGTGAAGAGGAAAACCAAACTTGTGCTGATAAATTCATGTTGTACTTCCTATCTACACAAACAGACTTAGCAATAACCGCCCAAAACACCACAACCCATTGCTGAAATGCTATCTCATCATGTCCCCACATTGATATCATTTAAAAGACTTCTTAAAAAGCCATTTCCTTCTTAATCTCCGCAATCGCCAAACCAGGATTCAATCCCTTCGGACATGTCCTCGAGCAGTTGAGAATGGTGTGACATCTGTACAAACTCATGCTGTTATCCAAAGCTGCCTTACGTTCTTCTTTCTTCTGATCACGGGAATCTGCAAGCCATCTGTAACTTTGCAACAAGATAGCTGGTCCCAAGTATTCCTCACTGTTCCACCAGTAGGATGGGCAAGATGTCGAGCAGCATGCGCAGAGAATGCATTCGTAAAGTCCGTCAAGCTTCTTACGATCCTCCTTAGATTGTAAGTATTCTTTTCCTTCTGGTGCTGGGTCGGTGTGTTGAAGATATGGCTTAATGGACTTGTATTGCTTGTAGAATTGTGTCAAATCTGGAACAATATCCTTGACGACATAGGTGTGGGGTAGTGGGTAGATCTTTGTTTCGTGCTTAGCGTCTCTTGGAATGCGGCCTATAGAATAAATGGTCAGCAAATGTGTTTCGATATCGAATGATTGATTAACGTACACAAACAAGCCAATGTGTTTACTCCATCAATGTTCATTGCACAACTACCGCAAATACCCTCTCTGCAGGATCTTCTGAATGTAAGAGTAGGGTCGACCTCATTCTTAATTCTAATGAGCGCATCCAACATCATAGGTCCAGTCTTGTTGAGATCCAAAGTATAAGATTGCATGCGGGGCTTGCTGGTTGGCTCATCTGGGTTCCATCTGTAAATGTTGAATGTCTTGATCAAAGACTCAGAGTCGGCAGCAGGTTCCTTGACAGTGGAAGTCTTGGAAGCAGATTCCACAGGACGAGATGGAGAAACGGTAGGACTTGGAGGTACTGAACTGTCGACTGATGCCATAGTTCGCATCTGTGTTCTGAAAGCTGGTCGTGCTGCGGCGAATATCGTGCGTGCACTGCGGGCACTTGTGCGGAGAGAAGCCATTATGGAGGAGTGGAGTTGGAATATCAGGATCAATTGGATAAGGTGAATAGGTTCGAAAGGTAGTTGAGTATTATTACAATGTTGTATGTATCAATGGTAAGATAGAGAGAGAGAGCCCTTGTTTGAAATGTCAAAGGATCATGACAAAATTCCAAACAAAGTTGTCAATTACATTTAAGAAGTTGTGGAGAAGGCGAAACTGCTCTTGAACCGAAATACCGACAAAAGTCGCTTACCTCACCTGATTAACCAATCAGATATTGTTTTATTCAAATCAAAAAACGGAAAAAAGCGGGTGAGGTTATTCCCGTAAACCTGTAGCCGGGTCCCGACCAATTATTGGTATTTTGATTCAATTACCTAGGTAAATTTATTACAGTATATCTTCAATATATACGAATTTGAGCTTTGAATTCTTGTTTTTATCGTATAATCAAGTTTTACATTCTTTATATAATTCCAACCCATGCACAGCCATCAGCAACATCATCATCGTCACATTCCATTACATTAATTGTTTGGAAGTCAACGTCGTGTGTATACGGACTCAACCTGAGTATATAGTCAAGAGCGGCTCCAAGCAGATCCTGGCGCGGCTACAACTGAGTACCTGCAGAGTGCACCGTATCATGTGATATAGGATCAATGGAGCATGTCATTGGTTGTCCAATGCTTCAATTGGGTCCGGAATTATCGTATTCGGAAAATGTGTTAAAGAGCAATTGCGATACACTCACTCTATGACGTTTAGACTACTTGGGTAATGCTATATGCTACATTTCTCACACCCAAAAGCTGTGGGCCAGGCACAAGTAAGGCACAACACACTTCTAATGCTTGCCACTTGCTAAACTTGAGATCCGATCCATTAGATCCAGCGTCTTGTGCTTGTGTATTGATCGAAGCTAGCAAATCGAGTAACCGTTCTGAGCCATCTTCACCACAGCACCTAGAAATCTCTAAATTACACATACACATGTCGACAGACACTGATAGAATTATCTGTTCAGTGACGGATTAGCTCGGTGGAATAAACACACTGAGAATAATGGTAGATATGTCCGTTATCAATTGCCAAGAGCGTGGTGGAGTTTGTAAACATCTGTGCCGGCGAGCTTGGAGAATTGTTCACATGTCTGAACTGCTTTGGTAAAACATCAAGTGATGAATTTGAACATGCTATTGGCAACGAGAAATAATGCAACTAATTGCGCATTTCCTTGAAAATGACATCTCGAATCTATGTGCGTCCAAAGCATGCCATTATCTCGTTCGTTATTTGAGTACATTCGAACCCGGGATCTAGGAATTCATCCTTTTCTAGCAAGATGGATACTAAGTAGTGTCATTGCTCCAATGGTCTTACATAGCAGGCATGATTATGTTTCAAAAGTCTTAGTTGGGTAGGCTTCATGCGATGCTAAGTCTCGTGGGCGCTGGCAATTGATTGCTCATTTGGCTTTAAATCGATACCAGTACAATAACACTCCACAATCTCGCCTCGCCCATGTTTAGAGCACCATTGCTACCATGGGATTTGGAATCTAACCAGTCTTCAATGTGTCTTCAAATATACCTTTGCTTTACCGACTGCAGCGTCTGCAACACATCTGTCATTCCTTCAGAGAGTTGCTAGGCCTCACAAATTCTTGGAATATGCTATTTTTATGGTAGTATCACAGGGGAAACAATGGAGATCGTCATGAATGGCGATATACTTCGAGTGATCGATTCACAGTATCTTTAATCCACGATAATATCAGGAGCAAAGATTTGGGGGATCTCCAACGGTAAATGATTTGAAACTCCGTAACATTCTGATAAAGGAAGGTGTGGTTGGAAAAGTTATTTTGGCATGCAGCAGGTATCGTTATCGTTAAGAGGGACAGGGCATGACTTTTTACCATCACGGACCTTAAATGCACTTCTCAGCCTTGATAATATCATGGAAAGCAGTCCACGTACGTAAATCTACGACAGGATCTTTGAGGGGAGGCAATCTCCGCTGAGCACAGGGAACGTATGGCTGCAACTATCTTTCTTCCTCCAAAGAAGTGTTTAAGGTTAATCATCCTTGGGGTGTCAACGATCTATCTGTGTCCGGGTTCGCTGATCTCCAGTTGAAAGCAAGCAATGTTTCAAAGTTTCAAAGTCAACCTTTGAATTTTCTCGGCCCCTCGAATGACAGCTGTATTTGAGTCTAAATCAAGACGCCGTAGACTTTACTAGGGATCGGAGAAAAAATTTATCTGCACATGGTAAGTACGGAAGTGGCTTTACCCCAGCAAAGTATAATTATCCCGACACCAATAAGTAAGTCTGACAGTCTGACAGAATTCAATCTCAAAATACTCGTCAATCTGACTGGGAACCCATTTCAAGGAACAGT
Source organism: Botrytis fragariae (assembly GCF_013461495.1). Taxonomy (NCBI): domain Eukaryota; kingdom Fungi; phylum Ascomycota; class Leotiomycetes; order Helotiales; family Sclerotiniaceae; genus Botrytis; species Botrytis fragariae. The sequence goes on from NW_023500987.1 coordinate 2,292,605, forward strand.
GCGCAGCCCTTGAGCTGATCTTGGCCCAATTTCGTGTCAGCTGACGTTACATCTCCGCCCAAAAGGAGACACTTATCACAAGAAGCGAACATGATTTTTCCAGGTATGCCATCCTCATCCTGCAAAACCATACCCAGTTAAATTCGAGAATGTCAAATTTACATCAACGGCATGCGAAACATGTCGAGGAAGCTACTCTATCGTAAAAAATATGTTTTGCAGGATCACGTCTTCCGTTATTTCAGGAGTGCACAATTTTGCTCACTCCTCCCTATACACTGAGCCACCATGCCGAGCATATATCGAAACTCGTTCGTAAGATCCTCTTTGGCTGGTTTTCTGAAAGTGCTTCATTGTATATCCTATTTCTATATATTGTCGAGGTTCTCCACCCCGAAAATGTTTTTCTTGCATCGTCAAGTTTCTCCATCTCTAGTTTTCACTATTTCAAAAGCTTTTTAGCTTATCGTCATTCCTTATTTTCAGGCTTAGTCCTACCCACGTTCCTTTTTGTTTTAAAAAATATATATACATTTGCAAAATGCATTACTCCTTTGCTTTGTCAGCTTTCGCTGCCCTCGCCTCAACGGCATCTGCTGCGCTTACCATCAACAACTGGTCAGTATGCCTACTTTCAATATAATTCAAATCATCGCTAATGTTCGTTTAGGTGTTCCACAGATGTATACCTCTACAAGTCAAACAATGGAGGCTGCAATGTCGGTACTAATGGAGCTTGTTCTACTGCTTCCAATGCTAGCCCTTGGATTATCAAAGCAGGCAAAGGATCTAGCAGCATTCTTACCCTTCCATGGGACACCGATGGACACGGAACATCAATCAAAATCGCCAAGACATCCAACTGGAAAACCACCCCTTCGGTTCTTCAATTCGAATATGCGTGGACAACTGGCCAATACTCTTCCCTTTACTGGGATCTCAGTGATTTGGATGGTTCCGGGGCTGGGCTGGTTGGAACCCCTTTCATGAATGATAACGTGAAAGTTACCCCATCTGGTACTGGCAGCGGGTCAGGAACTTGCGTGAAGCTCAAGTGCCCTGCAGGCGCTCTATGTAAGGATGCGTACAACACCCCCGATCAAACTGCTACCCGTTCCTGCCCATTGACAACTGGGACCATGTGGTTGGATCTGTGTGAGCCAACCGGTGGCTTCAATTCCAGGAGAGAAATTGGCTTTGAGGCTTAGTCGTTGCTGGCGATGGAGCGAAAATATAGGGATGGCATGATCTCGCTTATGGTCGTGCTTTGGATAGGAGAAAACTTGCCTGGTTGCTGGAGTTTTCTTTTCATATGTTCATGTATTTGTGAGGGGGCGGGAAGAGTGCGACACGATTGTATGATAATATGCTGGTGGCTAATTTATCTCATATTTTTCATGTACAGCTAAATTTAAATACCATGGGGGCGTTGAAGGAGCAAGGCAAATGATACCCTTTTCTTTGCTTTGAATTTATCCATTTTATAACCAGTATCCCCGAACCAAATTGGAACACAGGTCATTATATTTCGTGATACTTTTCCAGCAGTGCCGTTGACGAAGAAGACACCACGTTTCGGTTTCGATTTGTCTCTCATCGATCCTAAAATACGACATTCATGATATCCCCCTGCGGCGGAGCGCAGAAATGTCAGACGAACCCTAGTTTGAGATTCTGAGACAATGCAATCTTCTTATTTCAATAGAGCCTTAGTGTATCGTAAATATCTGTTGTGTTACCAGTGCAGGCTTGGCCTTTGAACATCTTCTGACTTTCAACTAACCACAATTCTCTGATGCTCGAGTATAAGTTGTCTTAGAGGATGGAAAATCGCGGATAAGGTTTTAAGCGGCTACTCGTTTGTGATTGGCTGTGCCAGACATCGGATACTCCACACACTACATCTCCCCGAACTTCAATGCCGATGTTCTCTTCCCCAGGAAACATATTAATCAATGAATGGGGTAAGTTTTGCTGTAAGTTACTGATTTTGTTATTTCCTTCTATTTATATTCTCCTCTTCTATCATTAAATTATTTCACATACTCGTCGTGGTTAATTGAGACAGGAAATCGTTCAATTGACACCAAATCGTCAAAATTAACTACCCCTCCATCCCCATCTCCCCTCAATCCACAAACCAATATGTCCACCGGACCTCTTCGCAGAGGTCTCTCGCAGATCCTCAAAAAAGACCCCTCAGACATCGTAATCCTCTCTTCCCTCCGCACCCCCATAACCCGTTCCTACAAAGGACAGCTCTCCTCAGCCTATCCCGAACAACTCTTACACAGCGTTCTCAAAGCCACTCTCGCTGCCAATCCCACTCTCGATCCCGCTCTCATTGACGACGTATGCGTCGGAGTCGTTCTCTCTGAGCTCGGCGGCTCGAAAGCCGGTCGTATGGCTATGAACCACGCGGGCTACGATACCCGCACCTCGTTCTCTACGACCAACCGCGCGTGCAGTTCGGGATTGCAAGCCATTACCAATATCGCAAATTCGATTGCGACGGGCGGGATTAATATCGGTGTTGGAGGAGGAATGGAAAGTATGACGAGGAATTATGGTTCGAAAGCTATACCCGTGGATTTGTGGCCGGAGCTGAAGGATGCGGAGAGAGATACGAAGGATTGCATTATGCCAATGGGTCTCACGAGCGAGAATGTAGCGAGTAGATATGGAGTTGGCAGAGAAGAACAGGATAAATTGGCGGTGGAGAGTCATCGTCGTGCGGCGGAGGCACAGGAGAAGGGATGGTTTGATGAGGAAATTGTACCGGTTACTACGATGTGGCAAGAGACTGGAAAAGGAGGCGTAAAAGTAGGAGAACCTAAGGAAGTCACTGTTACCAAAGATGATGGGATTAGAAAGGGTGCTACGTTGGAGAGCATGCAGAAGCTAAAGCCTGCGTTCAAGGAAGATGGTGCATCGACTGCGGGTAACTCGTCGCAGATTTCTGATGGTGCAGCAGCTACATTGATGATGCGTCGTAGCACTGCTACCTCGCTTGGATTGTCCTCTTCTATTATTGGTAAATGGGCCGGTACTGCAATAGCTGGATGTCGTCCAGATGAAATGGGAATTGGACCTGCGCTCGCAATCCCAAAGTTGATGGAGCAAGCTGGCATTCAGAAGGAAGAGGTCAATGTGTGGGAGATTAACGAGGCATTTGCTAGTCAAGCCATCTATTGTGTGAGGGAACTGGGATTGATGGGTGCATATGAGAAGGGCGACGTGAACCCAAAAGGAGGAGCTATTGCATTGGGCCATCCATTGGGTGCTACTGGAGCGAGAATGGTGGCAGGTTTGTTGGCAGAGTTGAAGAGAAGAGATCAGCAGGTCGGTGTTGTCAGTATGTGCATCGGTACCGGAATGGGAATGGCAGGAATGTTTGTTAGGGAATAAGTAATATATGTATACGGAAGGAAGCAAAAATCTGTGGAATTATGGGCTTGCATGAGTTGTAAAAAATGGGTACTTGGCATATCAAAATGGCATTCGGGGATCAAATGGCCCATTACTTTTCCAGATGCTTTTGATTGTCCCGATCCGACTTCGACGATTGAAAAATTAGTCTCCACAAACTCCAGCCACCATCTTGAGCCTCAATGTTTTCAATGTTCTTAATGTCCCAATTCGAATTTGACAATCGAATGAGCTCCCAGGGCAACAATTATATTTGTATTAACCTTACTACATATCTTTTTTAATGTCTCCAAATGCGCACTGCCTTGTCTGCTCCACCACTGCCCACTTTTTCTCCATCCGGGCTCCAGTCTACGGCATAAACTTCGTCTTTATGGCCAGGTAAATCTATGATCATGGTGTCAGCCTTTTTGTACATTTGAAAGTCGAACTTAAATTGGAACATTGTGATGTAAACATACCTTTAGCTAACTTGTGAGTTGCCATATCCCATACTTTCAGCGTTGTATCTTTACTACATGTGACCAATAGCCTAGAATCAGAGCTAAAAGCACATTGGTAGACAGGAGCAACATGACCTCTCAATGTATTGATGAACTTTCCATCCCGGGCGTTCCAGACCTTAGTATGGTTGTCGAAACCAGAGGAGGCAATGAGTAGTCCGTCGGGCGAGAAAGCTACGTGGTTCACTTGTTTTTGATGACCTAACATTCGTGCTATGGGTTTCGTTTGCTTGGAAGGTTCCCAGAGATACATGGTAAAATCGTCACTGGCTGTGACAAGGCGTTCCACGACTTCGCCCTGAATTCGGGAGGCTTTGAGGAAACGTTCCTCTGCTTTCTTGACCTTTTCCTCCTCTGTTGCAGGGATCTTGCCGGTGTGGTCGAAGTAGCCGGTTCGCGTGACAAACTCTGTAGATAGTGCGAGATGGTTGACCCAGTGCGCATGAGCATTAAGGGAGTGTGCGAGAGTTCCGTCCTTTGCATTCCAAACTTTGACAGTTTTATCGCGAGATGCGGTATATATGAATCCAGTTCCTCCCCATTTGACACATGATACTGCGTCTTTGTGTCCAGTTAAGACCAATTCAATCCTCTGTTGATTAGTCGACCATACTCTGACAGTAGAATCTTTAGAGGATGAAGCGAGTCTAGGTTCTCCTGGTTTTTGAACGTGATACGGCTCCCAAGCAAGATTTGTGACCCATTTCGAGTGCCCCTTCATTGGACTGCCTAATTGCTTTCCGGTTTTAGGATCCCATATCCTGACAGTGTTGTCCATACTACCTGTCGCAATCCTCGACTCATCCGGCGACCAACTGACAGCCAATACCCAACTTGTGTGCCCCTTTAACGTGTGTACTGGAGTTCCTGTATCACAGTCCCATATACGTGCCGTGTTGTCTCCGCTGCCACTGACCATTCTGGAGGATGACCTTGGAGAAAATTGGGCAACTAGTATAGATTCCCCATGGCCGGGGATTGTAGAAGCGCATCTCGAAACTGACTGGACTTTGAACACTGCTTGTGGTGCTGCTGAAATATTTTGGGTTTCTTCGGCACTTATTAGACCCGGTTTTATCAAGGTTTTGTAGACTTCTGTAGGATAGGCGGTTGTGATCTTCTCTGCGGACTTCTTGTCTGTTACGGGTAGGGTAAATCTGTATGGAATATACTCTGAAGAGTCCTGGGACAATTGTTAGCTCTAAATATTCAAAACAATTGTAAACAATCGTGAGCTTTCGATGTTTATAATTTATATGAACAATCAAAAACTTTCAATCTTCAGGATGTTTGTAAACAATCAGAAGCTTTCAATCTTCACTGTATTTGTAAACAATCAGAAGCTTTCAATCTTCAGAATAGTTCCGAGCAATTGTAGGGTTTCAATGTCCATAATCTAATTCAACAATGGCAGCATTTTGATTGCCTGTAACATATTGAAGCGACAATAGGCTCAGAGTTTCCATAGTAAGTTTAAAAAATAGTAAACTTACATGTCCCAAAAGAGTATTCAACAACAGCTCTAGATTCTTTGGGTCTGCGTTTGCGACTGGCACGAGAACTGGGCCATTGCCGATAGGAAGACCTGTAGTTTCATCGAAGAACTGGATTCGAAGACTTCCTGCATCACTGGGTATTTCCTCAATATCTTGTTGCGCTCTCGATCTCTCTAAAGCATCCGTTCTCTGCCTTTTGCTTGGGGGTGGAAGTTGGGTCGACATGATCGAGGAGGTTTGGAGTTCGATTGATGGTGTGTTTCCAGAGGGTTTAAAAAAAGAATTGTTTCTTCGCAATTTCTGATAGAGAGGATGTAGATAAGAAAAGAGGAAAGGTCTTTGGCGGGGGTATCTCTGGAAATTTATAGTAATCAAGGATTATTACACTAACAAGACTAAAAGTGATTTCTCTCGTCTTGCTTCAACTTTTTTTGAAAAAAGAATTTGTGGGGTTAGCTTGTTATCGATAAGAGCTCGATTAGTCATCAATCTGCGAACCAATCATTGCAGCGATTCAATTACGTAGTAACCCCGTCAAGATGATCTACGCACTCTCCCCCACATTTTCTGTCAGTCCTTTCTTGTCATCATCCCACTACAATTCTATTAGCTGACTCCGTTGATGCGAGAAGGAGAGTCATATCTTCGTTGGATCTCAGCAATGAACAATCCATCCACTTTGATACCCGAACTAATACTTTAGTTATTAACTGATAATACTTCCACAGACTCGACGTCACATATATTTCAAAGGAATGCTAGGTGGTATTGAGAATGGCTTCATTATCAAGACCCTCAACTGCTTACAGTACTAACTCTGCATCTTATCCATGTGGGTATACAAACTCTAATTCGTATTCCTTACCTCCTCATGCTCGTCGCTCAAGCACTGCTCGTCCTAGTACAGCCCGCCCGAGCACTGGACGTAGATCACGAGCAAGTTCCATTCTTGGAGGTGGTGAATCTCAGCAGATCATTTGTGCTGTCAGTGAAGGCCGTGGAGTATCCCCGACGGTCGGATTAGCATTTGTCAATATTTCAACTGGCGAAGCAGTCCTCAGTCAGATCTGCGACAATCAGTTCTATGTCAAAACTCTTCATAAATTACAGGTCTTCGAACCTACCCAGATTTTGATTGTGTCTACCTCCGGGCCTCCGAACTCGAAATCTAAGATGTACCAAATTGTGGAAGAGAACATACTGGGAGCCAGAATTGTTACAGTAGATCGTCGTTGTTGGTCAGAAACGTCTGGTATTGAATATATCCAGCAATTGGCGTTCAAAGAAGATCTTGAGGCGATCAAGGTGGCTATCGGAGGCAACTACTTCTCAGTGTGCTGCTTTTCTGCTGTAAGCTTTCACAACGCCCCTTTCCTCCCCTTTCGTGATATATTCTAACATATACTACACACGTAGGCATTGAAATACATTGATATGAGCCTGTCTCTTACTTTTGCATTTCATTCTCTTCGAGTTAAATACCAGCCCTCGGAGGATTCTATGATGATAGATCTTGCTACCATTCAATCACTTGAACTAATCCAAAATTTGCAGAATGCCAAGTCAAAGGATTGTTTATTTGGACTGATGAACGAGACGCTGACACCAATGGGGTCACGACTGTTGAGAAGTAATATTTTACAGCCTTCGACACAGTCAACCTTACTAGCTGCCCGTTACGACGCATTGGCCGAACTGTCGGAAAATGATGACATGTTCTTACAGACTAGACAAGGTTAGTCCAACGTCCATAGATTTGTGTGCTCTCGACGTGGAAAGGGTTTTATCGCCCTTCATGTCGACGCATATTCCAATTATACTCCCATGTTTCGTCCCTTACTAATAAAGTTGTAGCTTTGAAGTTGATTCCTGACATTGAAAAGCTGCTTACTTGTGTATGCCCTCGAGTCTGTTTATTTGTGCCAAAATCCTCTGACATTCTGCAGCTTATTATCATCCCGACTATGCCAGGTATTTGGAATTCTGAGCAAGATATCAACAACATTCTGATGTTGAAATCCTTTGTATATTCTATCGGTCCAGTCTTTGAGGGTCTATCAGGTGCTCGATCAGAGCTATTGGTTCAGATACGTAATAATTGTCGTACAGAAGTGGTCAACTCTACAATACAATTCATTGATGAGGTCATCAATGAGGATGTTACATACCAGAAGACTCCTCTAGATCTACGAAATCAACGAACATATGCTGTGAAAGCGGGGGTCAGTGGTTTCTTGGATGTGGCACGTCAAACCTTCAAAGAGGCGACTGAAGATGTACATCAGCATGTGACAGAACTCCATCGTACGCTTATCTTCTCCTGATGTACTGGATTTTGCTCATATTGGTGGCAGAGAACTATAAAATTCAAGGGGAAATTAGATTCGATAATCTCCGAAAATACTACCTTCGCTATTCCGAAAGTGAATTTGATGATCGAGCTATACCAGATGTACTCGTTAATCGGTTTCGCAGAAAATACTATCTCGAATGCCAGACTCTAGATTTGATAAAGCTCAACCAGAAAATTGAAGATTCTCACATAGAAGTTATTTTGGGAAGCGATAAAACCATACAGGAACTCCTCGAAAATGTAAGAACCGAAATTCCCAACCTCTTTAAAGTGTGTGAGAGTATTGCCGTGCTCGATATGATTGCTTCCTTTGGGCAACTAGTTACGAACCAAGATTGCTACGTCAGGCCGGAAATTACTGATTGCATTGCTATCAAGTCTGGCCGTCATCCCATTCGTGACAAGGTATGTAGGGCTTAATCTACATAGTTTCGCAATACTAATCCATCTCTCTCTAGGCGCCATCACATAAATTTGTACCCAACGACTATTACGCAACGCAGCAATCTCGGTTTCAAATTGTTACCGGATGTAACATGAGCGGAAAAAGTACCTACATAAGAGGAGTCGCTCTTATGAGTGTGATGGCGCAAGTTGGTTGTTTCGTGCCAGCAAGCTATGCATCCTTTCCAATGATTCATCAACTTTTTGCTCGTGTGTCAATGGATGATAGTATTGAAGCAAACGTTTCTACCTTTGCATCTGAAATGAGAGAAACAGCATTTATCCTTAGGTTCTTTTCAGATTTTCCTTGCATTTTCAGGTTTACTGACCCGTGGTTATAGAAATATTGATGAGAGGAGCCTTGCCATAATCGATGAACTTGGTCGTGGGACCAGTACAAGAGACGGTCTAGCGATCGCTCTAAGCATTGCAGAAGCATTATCAGAGAGCCGAGCACTCATTTGGTTTGCCACCCACTTTAAGGAGCTTGGTTTGAAAAACTTATTATCGTCTAATGAGTATGCTTGCTAATAGAGATAAGCACAAATCATGTCTGAGCGCCCTGGGGTTAAAGTCTACCATTTGTCAGTTGACATGAGCGACCCGGCCACTATGACAATGCTCTACAAGCTTGATCAAGGCTGTGTTAAAGAACAACACTACGGTCTCACTCTAGCGCGTGTGGTTGATCTACCTCCAAAAGTGCTCACAGTGGCAGAGGAAGTATCAAAGACTCTCATTGCACAAGCTACTAGGAGGAAGAAGTCATCTTGGACTTCAGCGATTGATAAACGAAGGAAGCTTCTGAATGCACTAAGAGAGCAGCTCAAACAGCTTCTTGATAGTCCAATGGAGAATCATGAATTGCTAGAATGGATCGGAAAATTGCGCAGAGAATTCATAATTCGTATGGAAAATATAGAGATTGTAATGGTGGATAGTGATACAGAAGATGAAAACGAAAGTACTTTCAGTGGGGAACCGAGAAGTGAAAAGACAGTGGCAAGCGACGGTACTTGAAATCATGAATCCACAATCACTTAGCTTAGAGAGCCTCTTATGTATGACTAGATTTAATAAAGATATCTTTTGAGATGGGCCACAAAAGGCAGATCAAGAAGTACTGCAATACCAATCTCCAATAAAATTTGGAAACTAATCATGGTTCCTTCTCCTCAAGCCACTTGAAGACCCAAAAATAGAACTAAGCACTTTTCAGCATATTGGCCTTGGGTATTATGTTCATGTATTTAGGCATGCAACAGTGCGTGCGTGGGGGTGTGTATGCAAATCTCAAGAACGAAGTATCAGGGTAATTTGATTTCGAAGTACTCCCATTGATTATTAACGTCGTCGTTGGCATTCGTGTAGTAAGTTGAGAGCTAAGGTCATGAAACGAATGAATGCTGGAAGCATGTTTCTTTGAGAATCGTCAGAAGAATTGTAAGGTATGGTTCGATCGTGTAACGTATGTAATTGTAATTGAGGAGTCTCAATGGGTCTTTGGGCTTGAAATAGGATGCGATAACTAGATGCAACCATGGTTGACTTGGCTCTCATTGACAGCAAAAAGAGAACGGCTTCTTGCACGGGACATCCTTCGGAAGGTACCACGACGACTCTCCAACAATCACAGCCCCTTCCCGAAATTAACTGCCATGCCGATCATCACGCAAATGTCACACAACAGGTCGTACGACATCCCCAACACAAGATCATGACAAAAGACCATTTATGCAAGCGATCGAACAATTAAATGGCATGCTCTCCTCATTTTGCCAACTTGTGTATGCTGTTTCGAAATGCGGGGTGGTCCTTTGCGCCCGCTCAGATCATGTGTGGGGTGATTTCATCAGCTATCGTACGACCTCTTCGTCTGAGGTGAGGAATCCTGCGGGTTTTACAACAACTGTGTTGGCTGGGGAGTGATACGTACCTAGTATATAACAGATTCAATGGAGGGGGTGAGAGAGGCTTTTTTTAATATTCGGTATACAATATCAGTAGCAAATAAAAATTATTGCATTTCCTCACTGTTCGATATCAACATCAATCATCAATTGGAACTCTCCCTCCTACTATCCTCACCTCACAACATCAACAGCAAGCCAAAACAATCTTCCCAAACAACCACCATAAAATGTCCATGATGGCCAAACGCGAAGCAATCGTCATGACCGTTGCCGCAATCGGGGGTCTCATCGGCGCCAACGCCTTCCTCAAACCTTCTCCTCATCATAGCATCAAGGCGGGGATGGATGCGCAATTACATTCCTATAATGCTCATACGAAACCGCATATTGAACAAGATCCTATGTATGTATTACTTTTTTGTGATTTTCTATCGGTGCGAGGATGTGTATTTTATAGTGTATTGTGGGTGTGGGAGAAGAAAAGGAATGAAATGGCTAATAGGTAAATAGGGATACGATTTTTGATCGCACAGCGTTGATGGAGAGTGTTAAGGATAGGAAACCGTGGAATAAGACGTATGCAGAGAAGGAGAGGCATAGATAGATGGATGGATGGATGGATGGATGGAGAGACATGGTGTGGATTATTTGGGGGGCTAATGAGTCGTTTCGCATGTGAGCGGGGTTTTGGGTCGGCGTTGAAATTGGAATTGGAGTTAGATTTATTCTCTTGAGAGATGGATGGAATTGCCTATATGATGAATAATACAATTGATACATATATATCTGCTATGTTTGGATTAGGTACTGTTTTTTGTGTGTTCATGAATATTGATGTTAAGATGGGACCTGAAAGTATCGATATCACAAAAGTAGCGTATTGTGAAAGGAACAGAGGATTACAATAGCATTATGCCTTCCATTAAAATGACAAAAAGCCATCGGAAATACAGGAAAAGGATATTTGAACTCAAGAAAGAAGAGTTTAAGCATTCAATCCCCAAGTATTGTTGCGGTGCTACCACCGGGTTTTAAACATATTGGTTATGCCCGGAAGCGACACCCCTGAACCCCAAACAAGTTAGAATTGAAAAATCCATGAATTACTGGAACATCTGCTCCAATAACACAAGATTCTCTCATTATTCTCCAAATGACTTCAAATTCGAAGACACTGACAAAAATTGAGCTTGAGAATTGATGCAATCAAAATGACCTGCTAATCAATTCCAGACTCTCAATCTCAATTATACATTTCCTATAAGACGGTGACCTTACATTTGTCCACCAAGCATCCATGCATCGAATTACCTCACGTCGCAAATCTTCAAATAGCCAGGAAGCGTACGAAAAAGTCTTTCACACATCGAGGAACTCATCTCAAGTATGGACGATGAAAGTGGAGTACCTGGGTTCATTGCAACTTCTCAATTTTACACACACATGTTCCAAGGCGTCACAATCCTTTCCGAATACTGTTCTTAACTGCGACAAGAAGAAGCTTCAATCCTGGGGCCTTCAGAATACAGAGTCGAATTATATCATGCAAGTTGAGGGGAGATAGGTTAATCTCTCATTCCTTATTCACTTGATTGTAAAGTTACATATAGTATCATCATACAATCGATATTCTAGACTAAAGTCACAAACAATACACAACTGGGTCAAGTAACTTTCAAAAGCTACATACAGCGGTAGCGTCTATTGATCTACCGGTGCGTACTCATCCTCATGAGAATCTGGCTGATGATTCATGCTGCCAGATCCCCATGTATGCGAGATAGTGCAAGAATGATTGATAAAAAATGCTGATAAGACTAGATGACTTCGAGAATCTGCAAATGAGCAACGATTGAAGTTATCGTGAAGGCAGGACCAACTTATTCTGTTTAGCACCGACTATGCATCGAGATGATGTCCCTCCTCATTAAGAAATAAGCATATAAGTTATTGAGAACAGCAAGATTGACGATACTGAATGATTCCGTGTGATGAAGCAATTGAGTAGATATTGGATGGAGCAGAACAGGAAAGCTAGTCCTCTCTCCAATCAGCGACCCTCGGTGGTTATAATATCTCTTTTTGAGACCGGAGGATCCGTAGTAGAGTATTATGGGTGAAAGGAAGAAATCAGGTGAATGGCCCCAAGGTTCGTCAAGCACCTACAACGGATCGTCGGGCGCCCCTTAAGCCTGTACTCCAAAACAACTGAGAGGTGCGAGGTGGGAACTAATTCCAAAGTTGCTGCGATTTCAGCTAAAGCTTCTCTCTTCGACGAAAGAAACTGACAGATGAGATTCAAGATTCATCTGAAAGAGATTCATTTCAACAAGTTATTGTGGCTTACAATGAAGTGGCCCAAAATAGTGCACTAACTTGAATGACTGATGTAAGAAGAGCGGAGAGTAAAAAGACGCGTAAGTCATGGGGACGCACTTTCTTGAGTCTTTCTGATAAGAAGGCAGTTCAAACGCACATGCAAATAGTCAGAGTGGAAAGAGCATGGCAAGATGGGGCAGCTGGCTTTGGATAAGAGGAGCATAGCAATTCAACCAATAGAAAGATCTTCCAACTACAACCCATGTCTAAAATTGTAGCGCGCAATGGGGTGCCCTGAAGCTAATCTGACTAAGATTGGGTCCTTCGAATCCACCTTTTGAAGGTTAGATACAATTTGATTATCAAGCAGATTTGAATTTCAAAGCTCTTGGATTTCAAATCAATTGTCGACTCATATCAAGGCAGGCATAAGCACACCTTTCTTCCTATAAATTTCAGCCATACATCGATATACTAAGCATGTTTACCTTTTCTTCCCATACTTATTCCTCGCACAACCAGGAGTAAATTGCTCAAAGTTGAGCATTGAATTGAACGAAAAGGATTTTTTTGTCACCTGGCCAATGATGGCACCTTCTAGTACCAAAGCGATCAATGCCAGGGCGAAGAACGTTGTAAGCGACAATTTCTTACCCGCATGAATATGGTTCTGGTGGTTCTCTTCTAACCAGCCATAGCCATATTTCACACCTGCGCAAAATCCTCCATCAGGAACAGCAGTGAGCCCTTCATTGAAAGCCCAAATCATCCCAAAGCTTTTCCAACCACTAACCATTAGAGGCGTGACCTTCCAAAACAGAATATGGGTATGTACTCCCAAATCTTTGTGTAGTTGCATGATGAAGGACAGTCAATGATTTTGCGTTTTGACGTAGGTTGCGCCATTATGTCAATACTCGGCAGAAGACGGAAAAGTAACACCATGGCATCTGTCTCAAATTGGCGGCTGGGTCACACGTGGTCCTGGCCTTACTATGATAGAAGGAACTGCTGTTTCAAAGAACGGACGGATCGATCCTAATGGAGTAGGACTCTGGAATGAGGAGCAGCTTGAATCTTTGAAAACAATTGTAGATTTTACACATTCTCAGGTACGTAACAGTCGTCAAACTCCACTCCGATTGGATATTTCAGCTTTATGATACCCGTTCCTTAATGCGTCTTCTTTCCAGAAATTCCTTACTTTAGGCAAATACTGACGTTCTGATGTCAAACAGAGCCAACACATCGGTATCCAGCTCTTTCATGCAGGCCGAAAAGCTTCCACAGTCGCACCGTGGTTGGGAAATGAGAATGCAACCAAAGAGACAGGTGGTTGGCCTAATGACATCATCGGCCCAAGTCCACTGCCATACGATGAAGGCTCTTTGATACCTAAAGAAACGACGCTCTCTGATATCGCAGATTTCAGAAAGTCTTGGGTAAGCTCTGTTGAGCGTGCTTTACGAGCCGGATTCGATGTCATTGAGATCCATGCCGCTCATGGGTTTCTCCTTCATCAATTCCTAAGCCCTATCAGCAATAAGAGGACAGACGAGTATGGTGGTAGTTTTGAGAATCGCATTCGTTTGCTTCTCGAAGTAATTCAGGATACCCGGCTTACGATACCCGAGACAATGCCTTTGTTCTTACGAATTAGTGCAACAGATTGGCTAGAGGAGACAGAAATTGATGGTTGGACTCTTGAAGATAGTGCGCAATTATCTGTGAAAGCTGCAAGCTTCGGCGTAGATTTTATCGATGTATCTTCTGGTGGCTCCCATCCAGGACAAATCATCAAACTCGGCCCCGGGTACCAAGCTGGCTTTTCGAAATACATTAAGAATGCTGTCAAGGATAAAGCCTTCGTCGGTGCTGTTGGCAACATCACAAATGGCGTGCAAGCCAATGGCCTTCTTGAAGAGGGCCTCGATGCTATCTTCAATGGAAGGATGTTTCAGAAAAATCCTGGTCTGGTTTGGTCGTGGGCGGATGATTTGGGGTAAGCTTCCACCAATGTAAACCATCCACAGACACTACTAACCTAAGTGTAGGATTATTGTACATGCTGCAAGACAAATACAATGGGGGTTTAAAGAAATTCCCAATCCACTCATAGCCCCAAAGTTCTAGCGGACAGTGCATGACTTTCGCTTCTTTACCTATTCATCTCCTTGGATAATGCCATTATACAGCGCAACTATGAGATGAGAGGAGAATCGAAACAAGGGCAGAGAGGACGATGATATTATTCTTGTAGAGTGCAAAGTATATAGACGGTGTGGATACACATAGACAACTTCCACAAGCAAATATGTATTATCGATGCTTTGCCCTTCCTTCCTCCAAACTTGCGTGCAAAAGTCAACATACCGGGCACAGTTCGAGAATATTTCCTGTGTAGATACACTGCTTGTTAATCGCCATTCACCGCTTTCCTGACCTTGAAGATCAAGACAGTAGATCGTGAGCGTGGGAGGCATGACAGCAAGACTTGCTACGGCATCCTCGAGATTTTCGGATGAATCAATACTTCAACTTCCTTTGTGGTTTACAAACTATAAGCTCTGCGAGATTGTCTTCTGTGATGAGGTTTGTTTGTTGCAACCTTCAACAAAGTTGAAGTGAGCCTAGAAGAAAAAGGCTCAGACATCCAAATGCACCGTGCCCCTTTGATCAGCCTTACAATATGTCACGTGTTATGTCTGCCCATATATCACTTCACTGCTCATTGATAAGTGTGGATCGTCTTGTTATTTTGGGAATCCAAGGGTAAGTGAGGGTAGTACATCCTGTTTATGGTCGCATCTCGATGGCAGCTGATTGATGTGCTTGATGGTTGATTACAGTTCGGCCAGTTTCCAATCTTACACATCTGACACCCTTCGAAATTAAGTTCGAATTCGTTCATGTGGAGAACCGGCAATATGTACAACTCGCTATTGGGCTATAGGCTTTCGCTGGGCAATTATCTATACAGGAGATAGACTGACAGTATATCAAGCAAGTCAAGAGAGAGAGAGAGAGAGAGAGAGAGAGAGAGAGAGAGAGAGAGAGAGAGAGAGAGAGATAGAGAGATAGATGAATATACTAGGTAGATTAGTGGGAGATGATACATCCACACAGCTACCATTTAAGTACTTACTTCGTTCCTGTCGTGTTTGTGTTTGTGTAACATATCTTATACCTCACATGGTTTATGGCAAAAGAGGCATGTACGATCAATGTGTTCACAGTTACCTATATCACCCATTCGCCATTGAAACGATATATTGAGCCGTGATTTTCCTCTTCTCAACTTTCTCGGTGTTTTACTACACCCAAAGCACAACACAACATAGTATCGAATATCGAATACAAAACACCACAGATCATCTTGTCAGACATTTAGCAATATGCTTGAAGTGGATATTGTTGTCATTGGCTCCGGTATGAACTACGTTATCTTCTCCTCCTTAATCATGGAATACTTTACCTGTTGCGTCTAAAATTACAAATCGCTGACTTTCATACAATTTTTCATAGGCCTGAGTGGTTTGGCCTTTGCTAGATTCTACCTTGATACTCACCCAGAAGCTAACCTAGTTATTATTGAAGAGGATAGATGCCTTGGTGGTGTTTGGAGTCAAAGTAAGTGTTGTTTACTTTCTGCCTTTTTCCCTCCCTATCCTATTTTCATTTATATATACTGAATTTAGTGTGTAATTTCAAGGACGATCATACGATAATTTTTGGTGTCAAAGTGGCCGCCGAATGTCTGGATTCTCCGATGTTCCTCTTACTGTTCCCGAAGATGCGCCTTTATACCATGATACATTCGAAGCAAAGTATGTCACCAATTATCTCGAGGAGTATGCGCAGAATCATATATACGGAGGGCAAACTCTCCTTTCTAGGATATATTTCTACTGCAAAGCTGTCAAAACCAATAAAGTGCGCGATAAATGGGAAGTCATAACAGAAGCTACAGAAGTTCCAAGCTATCTCAAAGAAAACATTTCAACGTCTTTTACATGTCGCAAGCTTGTTGTCGCTACTGGCCGTACTTCGTATCCTAGAATGCCTTCAATTGATTGGGAATCGAGTATGAGATTTGTACGTCATCACAAAGCTTTTGGGGAATTATCACAGCAGCCATTACCTTGGGCCAGCGGTATACTATTCTTTGCAGTTCTTGGCGGTGGCAAGTCTGCAGCAGATATGGTCTATGAGTTAGTCAAGAAAGGTCAGAACGTCAAATGGATTATTAGAGCAAGTGGCGAGGGCCCAGCTCTACTGTTTCCCGCTCCTGGCCATGGGCGCTACAAGAATTCAGTCGAAAGTTCGGCAACTAGGCTCAAAGCACTCTTTAGTCCATCTCCG
Source organism: Botrytis fragariae (assembly GCF_013461495.1). NCBI lineage: Eukaryota > Fungi > Ascomycota > Leotiomycetes > Helotiales > Sclerotiniaceae > Botrytis > Botrytis fragariae. The sequence goes on from NW_023500987.1 coordinate 2,309,424, forward strand.
TTTATGCCAACCACTTGGTGGTTTTCCATGATTCGTACCTTGCTTTATGGAACCCGCATTGGAATAAACTATATGATTCAGAGAATCAAGAATGTTGATCAATATTGTCGTAACATGGCAGGATATGGCAGCAGACCAGGATCGTTGCAGGGATTTGAGCTCCTTGACTTTAGTTCTTCGTGAGTCTGCCCCAGTTATGCGAGAAAAGAACACTGACATCATTAGTGCATTTTGGTGTACTGGGCCTGTAGGACTTGTGCAGCACGATGACTTTTGGGAAACGATCTCTCAGAATGTTCAAGTTTACCGAAACGATGTTGTTTCTTACAAAGACAGCATCATAACTTTAGACAATGGCAAGCAACTTATAGCAGATGAGGTATTATTGGGAACGGGCTGGGATCCCCAGCAACAGTGTTTTAGCGATATACAGGCTCGATATCTCGGTCTTCCTCACTTTCAGCCAATGGATAGTATTGAAGAGAGATCGTTATGGAAGCAGCTATATGAGGAGGCAGATCGTCGAGTGATCGCCAAATTTCCACTCCTTGAAACCCCTCCCCCACACCAAAATCGGGCTTCCCCTGATACAACAGTACAAAGACTATACAAAGGTATTGCACCACTTGCAGATGATTCAATTGCATTTCTAGGGGCTATAGATATTTCTAATTCTTTTCGGGCTGCCGAAACACAGGCCATCTGGACAACAGCATATTTCGACGGGAACATAAAGCTACCTCCATTGGAACAAATGGTAGAAGAAGTTGCGTACATGGGGGCCTTCTCGAAACGAAGATATCCTACCCATGGTCAAAAGGGAGAATGCTTTTTCTTTGAGCTTGTTTGGTATACGGATGCTTTGCTTCATGAGGTTGGCTTGAGATCGCATAGGAAAGGATGGTGGGCTGACTTGGTGGAACCTTGTCTTGCATCGGACTTAAAGGGTATGAAGGATGAATACAAGCAGAAGTTTGGACCTTAAGCTTTCTTAGTTACTTAAAGGATTACCCCTGAGCTCTTGGTGGATCATAGGTAGATAAATAGTGCTTCTTCGGGAGTCTGTGAACAGTTTTTGAGATAGCTAAAAATGACTTCTCCAACCCAAGTGAATAGCACCTTGGTGGACTACTACAACTTCTAGCTTCTCTTTTAGTATCTCAATTAGTTCATTCCTGAAATAAATATTTTAAAGTACCGAGAAGTGTACCAAGCCCCCTATGTGGGGATCACTTTATGTCAATTCCACCCAACTATCTAATTATTTTCACCTGGCTTCTTGTTCAACTCTTTGAAAATAAATGGACCCCCAAACTTTCTTCGCATTCTAAGCACTTCTGAGTAAATCATAATTATCTAACAATTGTCCCCTAACGCCTCTCATAATTCCATATCAGAGCTTCGGTTGAAAGCGTGGATTCGTTCTAATTCTCTCCCCATATCTCAACACTAGCAAAGCAATTGGCACAAATCCTATCGCAATGAACGCCAAGACACTGTTACCCCATCCATACCCCAAATCAACATATAGAGGATTAGCACTCAACGGGATCAAAGTCGAACAGATCGAACGGATGATGGTGCATGCTCCAGTAGCGCTCGCAGCATAGATAGTATATGTATCTACAAGATACATCTGTACTGGCAGATAGCTAAATAGAATACCAATCGCAATAACTGAACTTCCAAGAATAGGAACGATCCAATGGGCATGATATTCAAGAGACCATCCGTACCAGAAAAATCCTATGGGGAGGAGAAATGCACCGATGAACATGGGTGGCAGACGATATTCCGGGCGCTTGTCGTTATTTTTCACTTCCATTTTGAGCATATGACGGTCGGAAAATCGGGCAAGGGATAGTTGGCAGAAGAGGAAACCGACCATGAGACCAAGATATGCTAGCCCGCTCTTACCGGGTGTAAAGGAGTAGTTGTCTTGAAAGACGGTGCCGAGGGTCGCGAAACATACCATTCCGTAGGCGTTGCTTAGGGCGCTGTAGAAGCCTACAAAGGGAACGATAGGTGAGAGGAAGAGCATTTTAAAGGGACGGGTCCAGGCTGCTTGCAGAGTCTCTCGAGGAGTTTTGGGAGTTGTGATCTTTTGACTTGTGGGTAGGCTTTTCCCTCCTTTATTTTGCTTTCGATTCAAGACTACGGGTTCGTACGTCTCGTTGAGAATGACAAGGGATAGAGAGGATAAAACACCAAACTGCTGCATTATTAAACATCTGAAAGTCATACATCTGGGATCACTTACAGCAATTAAAGTTGAGTAGAAAATCCATCTCCAACTGGCGTTTTCCACGATATAACCACCAATAACAGGACCTAACTAGATGAGTATTTTGGCCAAACTATGAGCGAAGAATTAAAAACTGACCAATCGTTGGACCCTATAAACGTCAGCAAGAAAGCATATCTTAATCACATCAACACTATACATACAACGACAGGCCCCGTAGACATAATACTCAACGCCAATCCTCTTTGTTCCCTGGGAATAAGATCTGCCACAATCGCAGGACCCATGAGTACAAACGTGATGGCCGCAAGACCCATAATAGCACGGAACACCACAAATAAAGGAAGACTCCTGCTCGAACCACAGACAGCTAGAGCTAGCATAAAGCCGATGTATCCAGGATATAACACAGTCACATGGCCGTATAATTCACTTATAGGAGCGATGAGAAGAGGTCCGAGACAGTAGCCTATTGTGTAGATGGAGATGGTGAGAGAGGCAATTGAACCGTTGGCAGAGTGAAAATCGGCCATTATGGAGGGGAGCGCGGGCTCGAATGCTGAAGTACATGTTGATCTTTAATAGTTAGCTGCTAGTTTAGAGTGCATTGACAAGCCCTACGCTATGAAGTTTGTGACTACGAGAAGAATTATAGTCGTCCATTTGCGTATAGAAGACCAGTTTGTTGGGTTCTGGGGATCGATTGCCCAATCTGTGAGTGATGGGTTATCATTGTTGAGATCATGTCCAGTCACAAGAGGCTCTGATTTCTGCTTTTCCTTTTCCAAAGAATGGAAACCATCACCGTTGGAAGGACGAAGTGAAACCTCCGCGCTTGTATCATGTACTCCGCAAGGGGAGTCTGTACACGGTGTAAGTTGGGACCCCGATGTCATTTTGATAAGTAACAACTTTAAACACGGGGAATAATCTCAAAAAGAAAAAAGCCACAGTTTGATAGATTCAAGCCCATGGAAGACTTAAGATCGCAGAGGAGATTTTTGTGGGAATCCAGCTGAAGTACCTGTGGGAAACTCAAATTTGCCTTCAGGTATGACTGGTCTCCTTACGAGGCATTCTCGTAAATACCTAGCAACCTTTTGTATCTTTGGTGTTACAAATTCACATCATAACGTGGTTAGATACAGGATGATATGTACCAAATATCTCTCGAGATCCACATAACTTGAAAGGAACGTTGAATTGGTAGCAAAATCTATCATCCCATTGGAGCAAGAGCGGTTGTGTTCGGCAACCACAACGGGTAAGTGTGGTAGTGCCAGAAATGCTATCACAACGAGTGGCCCGACATAAAAGCTTAATAAAGCTGTGGGTTCGGGTCATGTATGCCGGATTGGTTATCATTGACATGTAGTGCATCTTGTGGGACGGTAAAAACTCGTTTTGCTCGCCGTAAGGCTAATCAATGGAACACAATGTAACAATTAAGCCTGATTGGTACGACCAGCTTGTACATCCTTTCTCTTCCGAACATTCAAGCTTTGCCTTTGTGTTTGACAGACGTGCGGATGACTTGGCCAAGACTCGTTAATCGATGTATCTTACAGAGAGCTTCCGATTTGTGAATGGAGTAGTACCGGCTCTCTCCAGTTGAATGTCCAATTCTCGAAGGGCATCATGGAGACAAATTATCACAGTCGTGTAGATGCATTGAATAGACATCATGTTATCAACACTAAAAATACTCATTACTAATTCGCATACATCAGCCCAACTGAAAGTTAACACGCTCCCAAAAACTAATCATGAATCATCTCGGACCTTTTGTAACTTCTCCCCTTCAAGTATTCGGAAAATACACCCCAGTTAACACATTCACGTTTGGATTGCGGACTTGCGTTCATATCATGTCTTATATTACCAGACCAATAGTAGGGGAGCGGTGCTAGGTCCGGTTGACAGATCATGGATGATCGAAGAGATTCGAGACAATGTACTGAGAATGGTTAGTTCGTTGCGGTAAAGAAATATGAATGGAAGTCCAACCTACATTGATGATGTCTATCATCTGCTCGATCTTCATCCGTCCAATTGGCATAGTAATGTTCAGGAAAAAAGGACTGTCGGAGTCGTCTCTAAAGGGTGGCGCCAGGTAGTTAGCATTTAATCATCGCATTATTAGTGAAAAGAGCTCATACCAGACAATGAAGATTATGATGAACTGTAAGAATGACAGCAAAGTTGTTATCCTGTAAAAGTATACTCTTGTTAATATCTAGCCTCGCAGCTTCCTCACGGTAAAGCCTAACACCATGTCCTCGATTTGCTAAAGAGAATGAGTTTCTGAAGGTACAATTCATGTTGTAATGGAGTCTGCTAACGATGTATAAGATTATTCCATGCCCGTTCTGATTCATTGCATGGCTCTCCCATGTAAATATTATTCGCCCAAAGATCAGATGGAGCCGTTTCGATTTCGTACCGAATCCCATCTGCAAAGGGAGCTGAAATTCTGTTAGAATAAGATGACTTCTTGAGAAGTGAACAAGTAGATACTCCACAATGATGGCCGATGACTTGATTTCATTTCTGGTAGTTTGAGGAAGGTATTTCGACTCGAGGAAAGTAGTGTAGCCATGCCAATGAGAGTGAATGCTGCAACAATGCCGTATATCATGATCAACATGGTCCATGATCGCAATCTCCCTGAAGGTGTTAACTTGGGAGATGTATTTCCGCAATGAGGACAGTTTCTATCGTCATCACCATGGCCTTTTTCCTCAGAGAGCAATCCTCTAGTATCTTCAGACGTATTAGGGATCATAACGGATATTTGGAGGATGGATCAGATGTAAAGAGAAGATTTGGACACGATCGAAATACAGAGTGGGGGTGTAGCAGATGATAAGAGCTGCTTAAGGCTGAATTGGTGGAACTGTACCGGTCATACAAAGTCTCTTCGTACACATAATAACTGCACACAAAAGTCACTTCATCGCATCTTTCACCGCATAATATCCGGAGCCCTGCGCAACTGCACATGCTTCGATATGTCGATACGGCACTCGACATTTAACATTTGGTATGATTGATGGCGCCTAGATAGGTGCGCGTGCTTGGATCGTATCACCTCGTCATTAGAATCTCGTTCTCTGTCGAATAGCAACGCGCTATGAGATTAAGATTGGATCTGTATATCCTTGCGTAGCCCTATCAGTGTGAGAGTACGAATACAATGTTCTACTTTCAGATGATCGGTCGGCGCACAAATCGAATACACAATTAAGATATCGCTTTTTAAAGTTACATGCCATTGCTATATATATATCTAGGGAGTTTCCAAGTAAAATGCTTCGCTAAAATCAAAAGCATAGTCTTTCCTTCTCGGCAAGAAGATCTTACAGCATCAAAGTACGTCCTCGAAGCGTCAGCTGAATCTCAAAAATCAAAATCGACTTATAAATTCTCCATCATGCGTTTCCAAAGTTTGCTCCTTGTAGTTTCTCTTATTGGCACGGCCATAGCTACGGCCATTAGCCCCAGTAAGCTACCTACTAAGCATTCTTTCACTGCAAAGCTCACATAGAAATAGGAATCAAGACAAACTCTGACTTTGCTACAGAGGGTGCTCTTGAGGCACAGCCCAATCGTGATGATTGGTGATGGTTTTCGAGCTTTGGGGTCCGAATGAAGATTCAGTGAGCGGAAGATATGTGGAAAAGGGGGTCAATACCAAGACGACTTTGCTTGATAATAACCCGAACATGAGGTGCCAAGGCTACAAATGTTTCTCTTCTGTGTGGAATTCGGTCAGGGGCTAGACTTATTTGTGAGCTGCGGTTCGATCGATTGAATCAATAGATTGGCTATTGGAAATATTTTGCGTACCAACATCATCTCCTGCTCTTTATTGACGAATACCCACGTGAAATATAATGTTTGGGGGCTGCATTAGTCTAGAACGAACGCTGCCATATTCGCGCACCAATCTGTCTCTATATCGAAGTTGAATTACAGCATGGCTTTCGATCTCTTGGGATGCTCCTTCTCCCAAATTAAAGCTATTTTCGCTTCCATTTCTAATCGTTGCTTCAGAGCCTCATATAAATTCTTGTATACACCGCCAATTTCAAGAAGATTGGCTGGTACACCTCGATCATAATCAAAAAACACTATGCATATTCTGAAATCCGCAACAATAACTTGCTGATTCAAAGACCAAACAGAGGTAGTACCAAAGTAACGATCTGGGAAAACTTCAGTAATATGATTCGCGACAATAAGCTAATTCGTTTCGTGAGCCCAAATTCAACAGCATCTCACACAAAAAACTCATACCGAATCTGGGAATTTCACAGGCCTTTTGAAATTGACTGTATAGTTCTTGACAACAGGTCCAACACCGCGGACCTTGAGCATATCCTGAAATTTCTCTTTGCCCAAATACGGTTCGAATGATTGGAATTCGCGAAATGCGCATTGGTTCACATAATGCACGTAAGCTGCGTTCTTCACGTGCTGGAATGGATCGTGATCATCGGCCCAAGTCACTCCACATTCAACCATGGTTGCCGGATTGTACCCCATTGCGATGGCTTCCTCGACCGCTTTCTTACGAAGAGGTGCGTAAGCAGAACCGCCATCGGGACTTTGGTAGGAGGAAGACTCTAGAGCGGAGCCGAATTTCGCAATTGAAGCCATCGTGAAAAATGGAGTATGTTTAAAACTTTCAAAGGGCTTAGACAAATTTGGGCTTCTAAAGGTGGGTGTTCCTCAAGATAAATTTTGGAAATGCCAATGATCGAAAAAACATCGATGAGTGGAAAGCTTTTCTTTGTATTCGTAGAATTCGAATTGTCTAATCGGTGTCCCGCTATCGATTCTTGAATGGCAGGGATTTTCAAAGCAACGTGGCGGCGGCAGCACCCGGAACCACAGCTAAAACACAGACATTATAGGGACCCCACAACAAAAAAAGCATAGTAAACCGATCTAAAGTCGTGATTGTCTTCCTGTTTTCTACCCAGTTAGCTGGCTAAAGCTAGTAGTATATAGCATACTGTACATTTATACAACCCAAGCTCCATTTTCGCCTTTTTATGGTATATGCCCTGCCTCGTCTACTCCTACTCCGCGAAACTTCATAAATCATAGAAAGTTGATGCCTACTCCGAATTGGAGGCCCTTTCTAGTTTCCTCTCCCTTTCTAACAACGATGGGTAGACCGAAGTTTAATTCAAATCGTGCCACGGGGTGTGCATACACCATTCCTATTCCGACCGCCAAGCTTGGGATCTCCTTACCGAGTTCTGCGACTGTGCCATATACGCTGTTACTTGTATTCTTTTCTGAGTTTTTAAGTGCAAGGAGACGGCCGGCATTGGCGAATAACTGGAGGCGCAGTGGGGTTGACACGTCGACGCGGGGAAATGGAAGAAGAAGGTTGACAGATGAAGCTGCGTAGACGTCTCCTCCAACTGCATCTTGTCTGTCTCGAGGTCCAAGGCCGCCAATCTTAAATCCACGAACATCCGTTGGTCCTCCGAGTTGAAATCTATCGTTTATGCGTGATGGCTTGGCTGCAGTACCGAATCCAACGCCTAACGGATACAACATTCCTGCTCTGATACCAGCGGTCAAGCTTGCACCAGGGATCCCAGGAACTTTGACAGCCCCACTAGATTCGACTTCCGATTTCCAGAATCCCACGTCTCCTTTTAGTGGTCCCCAACCTGCAATTTCAGATGTTGACTTTAGAAGATATCCTTGGTTTGGTAGTATAGGGTGATTCCGTTCGTCTTTAAGCCAGATATGTGAAATACTGCTCTTGACTGTATCTCCTGCATCGTTGCGTACCGTAGGTGACGCATTTCCAGCCAATCCCGTCACTTGTCTCCACACTCCACTGTATCCAATTTGATGTGTGCTGCCACCGCCTGAAGCCCAACTATATTTTATACCCCCGCCCTTAAGGACTTCTTCGTGACTTGCCCAGGGCTTACTAGTCGCGCTCGACAAAACATCCACAGCTATTCTTTTATCGGGATCACTCAAAATTGGAGCCTCGAATGTAGCTTGATACGCAGAACGAGTTCGAGTACCAGTAGCAGCGTTGACATTTAAGGTCTCAGCACCCCCGAATATGTTACGCCATTGTGCATTTCCATAGGCTGAGCCTTCGGCATTGCCAAGATCAGTACCAGTTTTCAATGTGATAACACCTCGCTCTCGTGCACGAATGTATATATCGATATCGGAAGGAGTAGAAGAGGGGTCAGTAGGGTCAGGTTTATCAATGAACATCGAGATATCATCGTGGAAAATTCCTAAGACGGATAAGTATAATGTTGATTAGACCCCGATATGGAGTATCGTACCATGTCGACGGAGTTTATTTGTAGCTGTGCTGAGTTCCTGCAATGCTTCCGACAATGTATATGGCCCATCTCTGTTGGCACTAAGCAGAGGGTCGAATATTCCGTCGAGGAATGACCGCCTCGTGTGCGAGGGCCCAAGGAGTTTAATCGAGGAAATTGTGACCGGTTTTGTGGAATTATTGCCAATCTATTCCGTGAGCCCATCAAATCATAAATTCCCGAAGCTACTACATGTACATACCAGCTCTCCATTTCTCTGCGCAGCCTCTAAAGCATATCCCATATGCTTCTCTGCTATAGCTTTCTCCAGCTCTTCTTGTGATTTGGGATCGGTTTTTAGGAGACTCTCGACGAGCTGCAACCGAATACATTAGCAGCTTGACTGTACTGATAGAAACAAAACTCACAGCCCCCTTTGACCCATTTGGCGAAGTCATATCGTATAAGTCTACCCAGAATTATTCCAGGTTCTCTGGTTCTCAATCATACCGCGGGGAAGGCTTTAATTCAAACACCATTGATGACTAAGCGAGAGACTAATAATAGGTCTCTACGTAGGAGAAAATAGAGGCCAAGATTGATCGGCCCAATACATTCTATAACAAATTAAGAATTAATAGTATTAAATGAATCCTCAGATAATGTTTAGTTATCATACTATTTGAACTTTTAATTCTCTGAATTGAAGTGGAACAATTAGATTGTTGAAGGGCTTTACCAGTGGTCAATTCTGGTCTGTTTTTTCTCCTATGAATAGTCTGCATCATTGAATCATCCTTAATAAAACCCAAAGCATTCCATGTGAATCTTTGGTTACGGACAACCTACAACCTCGCACATTCTAATTGACTTTTCGACAACTCAAAGAAATATTTTGGTACTGGTTGGATTGATTCTCCCAACCAAAGAAAATCATCCAGGCATACTAAGAACTTTGCGTCAGACCCCCGAACGTTTTCTATCGCAACAAGGCCAGCGTATCCTTTCGAGTGCGACGACAAAATGGCAAGTCGAGCTGCCAACAAACGGGTATGTAAATCAACTTGTATATGGCAGTCTGCTTTCACCTGTATGATGTATGATGTATGATGATTAACATATTCTGATACAGTTGACCCGTGAATACAAAACCATCTCCGAAAATCCCCCTCCATACATCGAAGCCCACCCCTCTGAATCCAATATCCTCGAATGGCATTACATCCTCACCGGACCTCCCGATACTCCCTATCATGGTGGACAATACTGGGGTACCCTTCTGTTCCCTCCAAATTATCCATTTGCGCCTCCCTCGATTAAAATGCACACGCCATCCGGGCGTTTCCAACCCTCCACTCGTCTTTGTCTCTCGATCAGCGATTTTCATCCTAAGAGTTTTAATCCCGCGTGGGAAGTAAGCACAATATTAATAGGTCTATTAAGTTTTATGACAAGTGAAGAAATGACAACGGGTTCGGTAAACGCATCTAAATCGGAAAGAAAATGGGCTGCGAGTAGGACGAGATGGTGGAATAGCACAGGAGGAGGAAGTTACAAGAAGGACGGAACACAGAAGGGCAATATCAAAGCCGGGGACGGAGGCGCAAAGTTTAGAAGTGAATGGGAAGAGTTGGACAAGGAGAACTGGAAGTGGATGAAAGAGAGGGGAGTCGATATTGTGACTGGAAACGAGGCAAAGAAAGATGAGGACGAGAAAGGAAGGGACTGCAGCGGAATTGCGATGAAGAGACCAGGGGGTAGTCAAGCTGTTGTGGGAGCTGTGGTAGAAGGTGGCAGAGAGGGAAGAAGTTGGTTACAGACACATAAATACTGGATCGCTGGTGGAGTGATTTTCACGTATGTCATGATTGCAAGATTGCTATCAGAAGGGCATGAGCTATAGATGTGTACATGGATCGGATTCTAAGCATGGAGTTCAGGATGGGATATGGTTTGTACAACAGATCAGCGTCACTCAATACCTTTTATGAAGGTGGAGATAGCGTTGAGGGAGAATATTTTTGATTGGGAACAGGAATAGTCATATTTTCAATATAAAACCCCCTTTTTATTACTGGCAAGATGTTGTGCTCTTATTGTAGATGAAATTGTGCCTGCAGTATGATTTTTGGATATGAAGTTATCGGAATGTTGATCGTTTTGAATAATTTGATATAACTATTCTCTCATCTCCTCGGGGAGTAACTACAATCTTGTATCTTTCCAACAATACCTAGCTAGGTATGTATCACTATTGTCCCAGCTGTTCTCATATCCTCTTAAGACCATATATTCTCCTAGACACCGAAAATACCATCCTTCCACTTGAATGCTGTGATCTTCTCTTTATATCTCTGCTCTTAACCAAATCTCAAGAATTTAAATCAATTCCAATATGCAATATCAAAAAACTGCCACCAAACTCAAAAAAGACATCCTTATATAAGGGGGTATCAAGAACAAATGAAAGATAGCGAACTATAACAACGTAGCCCAGTGCACCTGTCGCTCCGTGAATGCAATCCCACAGGAAAACAGAATCTCCTCTCCGGCTCAACGTTTAATAAAAGAACTCCACCTCCTTCTGTGTTCCTTTACCGACTGAGCTCTGTCCTTGATCCTTTCCCCTTTCATCTCATTCTCAACCTCATCTTCCATGACGAGTCGATATCTCCTCACGCTTCCTGCGTCATCATCTCCTTCTCGCATATCCTCTTGACAGAATCTGTTTCCTCTCTTTTCGGCGGGCAAGAAACAATCGGGTATACATCGTGTCACAAATCCCCGAATTCCTTTGCTGGCTGCGTCAATGGCTGCGTACTCTAATCTTCGGGTTTGGTCCGAGGTCCAATAATGGATTGTAGCTGGTGGGGGTGGAGCGATAGTTGAAGTTAGGTTGGATGTTTCTTGGGGTAGGTCATCGGACAGCGAGGGGAAGTGAAAGTATTGGTATTGTGGTGGCGTTGATAATGTTTGGCTGTGGTGGTGCCTGGAGGCATTGGGGCGTGAGTTGGAAGTGGACGCACGGGGAGATTTTGGACAGCGTTTGGGTGTTGACCGGCTGGTTGCACTGGAGGCTGAGGAGGAGGTGCTGGAGGAATCCTTTGAACGCGAAGATGATTTTCGGGACGCATTCAATGAGGGCCGAGGATTATGGGAGGATGATTTTGAGCTAGGTCGTGATGACGTTCGCATGTGGCTGGGTATGTAGGAAACATTTTCTGCGTAGCCTGAGTCTTGACGGTTCATCTTGGTAGGGCAAAATTCTCGAGGAGAAGATATGGTGTGTGGATGAGCACGGGATGAAGGTGATTGAGGAATTTGTTGCTTGAGCTCGATTGGTGTCGGGTGTGCTAGTGCTGGATAAAAGACTGAAGCATCAGAGTTTATACTTGAATGACTCCTATTGCTCCAATTGGTAGTCAAGGGGGAAAGCTTCCGGTGGGTTCTGGAAGACATGTCTGAGATTGAAGCGAGGTTGGATCGAAATTCTAATGACGATTTGGTGCAAGTGCGAATCGTGACTTCTTGATTTCGCTCGGGGTGTATAGCCGTCTTGTAGTTCTCAATCTTCCTGTAGATTGCAATTTAAGAACCACCTATTGCCAGATATGCTCGCTAGATTGGTTTGAAATCTTTTGTAGAATACCTGGGAGCGGAGTTTCTGTGGATTTGAAAGTAGACGCTCAATTTTGTGCGGTGGGTACGTCAAGTAGATGTACGCATATGGAAGAACCACGGGCAGTACCCCAATGGTTCTCCAAATATTACCCAAAGAATGATGTAAGTAAAGTCTAAAATTTCCCCGGTGGCTTTCCTCTAACTGTATGTACCAAGTCCACTACTCGATAGATTTGAACTCCAAGGTTCTAAGATAGTTCGTTAGATCTTCTTCCACCGCTTGGTTTGTTGAGCCGGTACTAAAATCGTCTAGTGGAGCGATGGAAGATTGATCCAGAACAATTTCTACAATTCGGTGTAAATGAGATTGGATGTTCGTTGGCAATCAATAAAGCCCATGCCCCTCCTAGTCCTCGTTAATGCTTCTTGCTCCGCATTAGTTGACCACAACCCCACTCTCTTCCTATCTTAGCGTACTAGGTATCTTGAGCTTTTGTTGACGATGAGAACGGCGAGAGAAGTTGAAGATCTAAATTGATCACACGGAGGATGACTTGATTCTAGAGAAACCTGGGCTATAGTGCTTGCTCCAAGATGGATGATCGGTTGGAGAAAGGAAGAAGATTTGGCGTGAATCTTTGGGTTAAAATTCAATATATTTCGCACTATCGAGAAACCCTGGGGAGGAACTCTGCCCGAGCCGATTGTCCAATTGTTTCTCGCCAATGCCCACTTGCAGTTGATTGAAAAATGTCTTTACTTTTTCATGTAATAGTGGATATAATCAACACAAATCCAAAGATTGGATTCGCTGTGTTGATAGACCGCTACTGCACAGAAAGAATCGCGCTATCTACAAAGCACGTTCGGGTGACAGATTGTTTGAGCCGATGTCGCCCAATAATCAGTATTTGTGGCAAATGGCTTTGACGATGATTTGAGATTGTAAAGAGATTCTTATGACGATGAAACTGGCGTTCGACGCCGAACAACGTGATTAAATGATGATAGAATAAGAATAATTACCTGAGCAAAGAACAAATGCTGGAATGATATAACACCATATAAGATATAACCACAATTGCGAAAGGATGTGTGGATAGATGAATGCTTCTGGCATTTGGATGACATATCGGCATTAGATATAAGTCAATCATTCCCATGCATATTTTCGCATGTGAATCTTTGCCAGTCTTGACACACCAATAACCTCGTGGCAGTCTATACCAAGTGAAACTCCAGATTTCCTTTTTAAGAATTTGGCGCTCCACCTCGGTATGTATCTCTGTCGCATTGGAATCACACGCGCTTGTTCGTCTCACTCCATGGCCCAATCATGAATATGGGTCAGAAATTCGGCGCTGAAACTCAACTTTTCACTTGTCCATGAAGTTCAATTGTTCAACATACCAACTCGTTCCAGGTTGCCCTTTCAAAAAAAGAATTGAAGCGCCTGGGGTTTGTGCCTGCCTCACCGCCAATCTTCATCTTGAATGGTCCACGCCGCGGGTGTGTATCCGTCCCTGGCTGTCTGGCTGTCTGGCTGTCTGTCTCTCTCCCTACGGAGATGACAGCGGGTCCACGAGTCGGAGTGTTTTAGGCCGGGGAACAGAGAACTTCAAGAACCGATGAAAAGAATGTTGAGAAATGAGGACTTCTAATCTCCTAGTCCATGTAACTCATATTGATTGTACTTATCTTGAAATCTGTACACGTGTATTGAAGCGGTGTGTGTAGCAGCAGAAGTATCATCTGAGTTTGGAGATGAGTACCTACTTCTATGTTTGCCCACCCAAGCCATAAGCGTCGTATCACGTTTATTGTATCCATATCCATATCTATATCTACACCTATACCATAACAATTGAGAGCAACGCAGTACACGCAATCATACCAGGTAGATAGGTGCATTTAGAACCATAATAGAACGTCTCACAACAATCATCACAGAAAAGAGTATTCCTCAAGAAGCCAGAAAAAGAAAAGTAAAGGAAGAAGGAATTCGAATAGTCACACGTGACCTGGACAGACCCTTCATCATTTCCTCTCGAAACTTTCCATTGCTAGAGCTTTTCTGCAAGACGAGAAAGACTGCCACAAATGAATTATCGATCATCCTCGACCTCGAGGGCCAATCCTACAGATAAAACCGAAATCTATTCAAAGGGAAATTGCTCGAGTCTTAAAGGCTGCAATTGGAGCAAGATGACGGCATCCTGGCGTTAAAAATATCCACCTTTTCAATATGAAGAACGCCTACTCAAGCTTTTCGACTTGACCAAGGTCAAACATCAACTACTGCAATTTGTATACCAGATGAATCCATAAGACTTTATTTCATTCTTCTAACACCTGTTACAATGCAACCACGATCTGGTCATCAAGCATAGTCAAATTGGTCTGTATAGTTTCTATAATCAGTTGCTCTTTATAAATCACCAACATCATCGCCACATGAAAGCCTCCCACTTTCAGCGTCTGCAAACAGTTCGATGAGTTCGATCTGATATAGGTCTCTTATCGGGACAAGACCGTATTCTTGTCTCGGGTACTATTTTGAGCAGTCGATTAGAATCTGGATTTTGAGGCTCGTTCCCATCATGAACCTTATTCCACGTTCTTTTTGAAACACATTGTAGCCTCTCTCATAATCCAAGCCATTTCTTTAGCCTATCAAGTCTCGGGTCACTTCTTCACTTATCAAAGCGTGCAGGAAGGATGCCTTTACCTTGTGTCGATCATCACCTTAATAATACTTCTCACTTCACACAATTCACAACGGGTTTGTTGCCCTGTATTGACCATGAGTACCCATCTGCGAAGCAAGCCGAAACGTATTGTCTCATCCTTCACCATCAATCTGTGGAAGGGAAGACCGGCATATAACTTCTTAGCATCTGCTGGACTAAGAAAGACTATGCGTGCATCGTTACAGCCTGCGCATTTCACGAAATATCCATACTTTTGCGACCGCTCTAGGCCTTGAATAGTACTCTCTTTACTTAACAAGATCCCAGGATAGTAAATCCTGTAGTTGAAAAATCTGCAACTTTTTCACCTGGAACTACATTTTCCAACATTCAATGCTCTACGATACTTGCAGGCTCACAGCTGCACAGCGCAGAAATATAATAGCTTATAAAATGTTGAGAGAGTAGTTCATTCTCAAGTCTCGTCGGCTTCTACCCTGGAATCAGATTATGGGACTTTCTACTGCTCAGCAAACGAGCCCATGCATAGTTTCTAGCAGCACACAGCAGACTAGTTGGTCAATCTGTCGAGGCACCTCAATTGATTGCTGATAATAGAATCCTATCTTGTTTCCGACTCGCTGAGGTAATTTTGCGACCTCATCAAAGCACCTCGATTGGCTTTAAATCATGTGATTTATGGGGCGACTTTATTGCTCACAAGATGTCGGCGCCTATTTTTAGAGAAGATCTATTTGATCGTCGAATACCATGCCGTTTTTTAGGTAAGTGATATGGGGGTAGTACCTCCTTGGCATTTGGACCGTCTTTACAACCCTAGAGAATTCGCGCCAGGATTGGGACCTCTAGATAGACTTGACTGCCTTTGCTAGGATTGGAAGTGCTAACCACAATGCTACCTGTAAAGAAGCAGTTCAATCTAATGTGCAATTATATATGAGAGACTCGTACTTTCCTTCAGCTGAATTCAATCTCATTCTCATCTGTACCAGCACTTATCTCATTATCGTCATTAGCCTCAGAGTTTAACATCGTATTATATTCCACAATTGTACTCTCAACTTAAATTCAAAATGTCTTTCAATGTCTACATGGTCGACTTCCTTGGTATCTCACGAGGTATCTTCGTTCAGACTGATGAACAAGGAAGCGACAGCGGTCATCTCTACCAAGTAATCGGCGACATGCAAAACGGCATGATCCATTCCCACAAAGAGATCAAACGTCCGAACAATGCCAGCAGATTCATCGGCACGGTATCGGTATCTCAATACTCGCAAATTCGCGCCATCTGCGATTCTATCACTGCAGGACCACCAAAAATCGACCCCGCAAATTCTCTTCGCCATTATCAAGAATGGACCAATAGTGTGGTAGAATCACTTTTTGCTAGGGGAGTCTTGCAACGACCCAACCCCCTCTCAATGTCTACACAATTACAGAATGCCTCAAGGCGGGTAGATCAATGCTGCTCGCCAATATACGATAACCGTAGCTTTGACTGGATAAGCGCGAGCCGATTACAGGCTCCTGGGATGGCGATGTGACTAGAAGATTGGGAAATTGGGCATGATTTGTCATTTGGTAAACGGAGTTTGGGTCTTGCGGATCATAGGCAGAGGAAAATAACATGGGATGTTTGGCGGCGTTGGAGGTGTCTTGGAGCTCAGTTGCAGCAACAGGCTTGCTGCCGTGGTGTGATTTGTAGAATATTCGTTCGTTCACTGGATTTTCATCATTCTAATACGTTCTCTTATGAACCATTTGCTTTCAATATGACCCTAAAACTTTGCCTCCACTTTTTACTCCATAAGAATCGAATGATCTTTCTTGAATCCTAGGAGTTTCGGGTCGTACGACATTGACACCTTTCTAGTGCGGAGGTGGTCCTGTTTGAAGATTGTCGGATTTCTTGAATTGTCTCGCCATAATCGAGGTTCTTCTAAGTTATCCCATATCTCGATTCCAAACCATAAGGAGCCTGTGGTCGTAGTTAGTTGATTATTCCCGATTGTAAGCCGGAGTTCAAGCACCTACAGCTTCTTTTTTGTCCAACACTCAAGGTCCTGGCCAACTGTCTCGGCCAATTTTGAGGTCATCGTTTCTTGTCCAATCTGATTTTAGGGTTTTTACATTATGTTGGTTTTACCTTGAATTTCATGTCAAAAGCTTTCCCCGTAATCTGTACTGAGCGGTTATTCATCAGGTCGAACCAGGGGAAAGTTTTCCACGCCACCTGGTAATAAGGTTGATTCAACAGCCTATATGACATAGTATCGACATTTATTGGTTTCCTTTTTTCTCCGGATAAAAATAGTCTTTGGGTGAGGATGTCCCTACGGTCGAAGTAAACATGAAAACTTGACCTATATGTCGTTGTACGCGACATATTAGTTTTTGGCCAAAGAGAATAAGAACTTTGCCACCAGGTGCCTACCAAAACATTTTTTCCCTAGCCATTTAGCATACATTCTTGCAGTTCTACTTTTCGTCGTCTTACAGACTCGTGACTTTCTTTAATCACATTTGAGAAAAACGGATCTCCTATCGCCAAGGCTCAATTGGTATCGATTCCCTTGTTGTAGTAAGATTTCTTTTTGATTATGGCTCGAACTCATTACGTTTTGTGGGGAAATGCATGCGAAATTCTCTCTAACGTCATATTTCAAGCTCTTACCTTAGACATCACACCTAAAAAGGGGATACGAAAAGCAGTCAGGCATAAATATAATCATTTTCAATATTTCTCCCGCTCAACTGAGCCGCCAGAGATTATTCGACGTCATCATCGAAACCTGCCAGGCCGCGCTGTGCAGATCGTAAGTTTCTCACACTCCCCTACATCTAACTTCTTCCAAGCCTTAAGCCTCACTTGGATGCAGCCTTCAGGGCGTCTTTTCACTTCACATTGTCGCTTTGGATTCTGTCTCTTCTTCTATTATGCTACTTCTTGGTAGAAGGTTACTAACTTCCGAACTTCACAGGGTCGTATCCGCAAAGGTAACCATTACCATCGCTTCAAAGAAATTGTCGCCGAAGTAGAAAGTGAAAAGCCCACGAAATGTAAAGAGAAGCATTTGTACTGGATAAGTCAAATTATCTCCAAATGTTGCACAAACATGGGCCGCGACGGTAAACCCGATCCTATAATTGAATGGCCAGAAAGTTCCGCATTGCTCGAAGAATATTTGTTCCTCCGCAAAACATTTCCCGATAGAGAGGATTTCCCATACCGAAAAAGGGAACCCGGGCAGTCTTCGAAGATGGTAAAGGTCGCACGCACAGGTAAAAATCTTATCAAAAAAGCGGCAATCAGAATCAATCAGTATGTACCGGAAGATGATGAGAATGGGCAAAAAGGTCCGTTTGACCACGATGAAAATATTATTCAACCTGAGCCCATGACACTCC
This sequence comes from Botrytis fragariae, assembly GCF_013461495.1. Lineage (NCBI taxonomy): Eukaryota > Fungi > Ascomycota > Leotiomycetes > Helotiales > Sclerotiniaceae > Botrytis > Botrytis fragariae. The sequence goes on from NW_023500987.1 coordinate 2,327,729, forward strand.
AGAACGACGTATCTAGAAAGAAAAAAGCAGAAGCAGAAGCTGCTGACAAGGCAGCAAAGGAAGCAAAGGAAGCAATGAACAGACTACTAAAGAGAAACCGATATAAAACCAAACGAGACGACAAGAAGCATCGTATCAAAGACGATAATCCCGAAAATCCTTACGCGCCAGAAAGGAAAGAAGACGAAGAAAGTATTGTCACCGATAGCGATTTTGTGGGAAATTATCGGGAGAGAAATGAAGCGGATAATGATCCACCTCCTGAGAAAAAACCAAGGGTGCATCATCGTCATCGCGAATATTTGCGAGATGGTCATGGAAGTCTGACTTCTTCTTACTCGGATTCGGATTCGGACTCAAGTATAAGTTCCATGTATGCGCCATCTGTGAGAAGAATCTATGACAAGAGAAGCGGGCACCATGGGAGACATCGGAGTCATGGACGTGAACGTCATTATCGTCCAGTTCATTATGATAGCGAGGTTAGTAGTGATACGGGAAGACCACCGAGCCTTTATAGCTATCCTCCACCGCATCATGGGGGTTTTAGGTATGGCTAGTCAGCTGTTTGATTCTTGACGTCTTAACGAAAGGGTTGTAATGTGTTTGCATACTTATTATATCACGAGGATGTTCAGTGTGCCATAGATGTAGCTGTGAGTTTTGATAGTTAGATATAGCATCTTTTGGCAAAGGGAGTAGAAGCGATACAGTTCAGAACTTGAGAGTGGTAATTATAATAGAGCTTGCTTATTCGTCTTGTATTTAATAATCGGTCTGCACTCTATATTAATTTAGATGTCCAGGAGCCTTTTTCGCTGTTCTCTTCACCAAAGAATGGTGTTTATCCACATTTGATCCCTGGTTGTGATAAATTTCATGAGTGATTGTCTCAACGCTTCTTAGTACTTGCCGTCCGCCATTTCCAGTGCGATTGTCAACAAATTCCCTTTCTAAATTGAAATTGGACCAAAATTTCTCGGGATCTGTAGAAGAATGAAAAGTTCAATCAGACAACGAGAAGATGCTTTTCTCATTGCGAGCAGCCAACTTCGACAAAATTGTCAAAATTGCCTCCCACACCTCGTGAGATACCGCTCCAACCCCCTCCAAAGACGATGCGTAAAACATTTGTCAATCAACCAAGATTTCATGTAGAGCCCATAACATAGTCCCCATGCCTCCAGACTAACCTTTCACCAAACCCTCAGCCACGGAGAATCAGACTACACTTCTATATTGAGATTGATCTAATCGTTATGGTATACCTGATGGCATTGACATATGAACTCACCGCTGCACTGACAGCAAGCTCTGATCACCAGTTCGGTCCGAGCGATGGGAAAGGATTAAACGAAATAAACGAGATAATAGGGACTGCGATGTCTCATCACATTGATGCTGTGCGCTGATTATCCCTTGACTTGCACGTGTAAAATCGATAAACATGAACTGAAGTTTTCGGGCTGAAGTCTCCTAGCATGTTATGCATTGTCTTGATCTTCCCGCAATATCATATGTGGACGTTAATCTTGTTCACTTCCGTTGAAATCCGCATTGTCCAATACAAAGCCTAGCATTCGAACAAAAAATACCTCGGACGAAAAGATCGGTTACATTTCCCCATTGTGTAAGCCGACCGCTATTGAAATTCAGCTTTGTTGTTCAGGAATCCGAACCCTTCTGGATCGCAAGGTGTTAGCCTGGTGGGGATCAGAGTGTTCGGACGAACTAAATGGTACTAGTCAATAGTCCAATCGCAGTTCCGATCTTACTAACTTATCTATATCTCCGAGAGCTCGATATTCATTGGTAGCCACGAGTTAGAGACGAACGACAAGGTCATACGGAGTAGACATATTCTTAGGCGCATAAAAAAATGTATGTATAGGGTGTAATTAGTCTGAACTAAAATTGGCGGTTTAGCCGACTACCGACAGCGAATCATTTACGAGCTTGCTGAAGAGCAATTTTAAAAAAGCTTCGTGAAATATATTTCACAAAGTATTATATATTAGAACGAGGCGCAATTGTACTTTACAGTCGGTCAGCCAGCCTACTCGTAGTTGGTTATAGGAAAGCAAACAATCGTTGCATTTATACAGCATTCGTGAATTCCAGTCGTGTCGGAGTTGACATATCAACACTCGAGTTTTGACCCTCTCCCATTAACCGAAAGCAGATCCTCCGCAAAGTTGAAATTTGTCACAACCGGGCACCCCATTCAAAAAATTTAGCGTAGAAAACTATCCACCAAGTAGCTCATAAAATCGTATCTCGTAGGTGCATCGTAGATACGATTCACAAGGTTCTCGCGTAGCTTGAAGAGAGACCTATTTTAGACCTCTTTCGCAGGCGCTAGACTCGCTCTTGCCGTGAAATTGTCGATACAGGGAACTATTAAGAAGCGTCATAATCCATGTCCACCTGCCTGAAATCTCTCTGTTTCCATCTTCATATATATCAGTGGCTTGCAGATTTTAGTATCTGGAAAGCCAATTCCTTAACGTCATCCTCACGTTTCTGTTGATGATCAATGATTGCTTTTCCTTCTCTCCTCATGAGCAACACTTCGTCGACAAACCATGGTCTCAGTCACAATGATGGATCTCGTCTCTCGTGATGACAATGTTCTCGGTGTTAATCGAGGAGCCCAGGTGACGGGTGTTGCCTGTGCCGCTCTAGCCCTACCGTGGATTGCCTGTGTACTTCGATTTTATGTCAGAATTGGAATTCAAAAATTCTTTGGACCCGAGGATTGGTTGACTATTGCTTCTATAGTATGTATATTGTTATGATATATGAGGATCAATGTTAACATTATGGATCTTAGACTATACACACTACTTTGTGTGGACTTTTATTACGGTCACTTGCATTTGGACTCGGTGCTCATATATACAATATCAATTCAGGTTATCTGGATGAGCTTGCTAAGGTGTGTGTATTTGAAGAATAAAATTGGATATTCAGCTCACCATTTTCAGTACATATTTGCGAGTGAACTTCTCTATGTCATCACCATGGCTATTACAAAAGTTTCCATTGGGGTCTATTTTCTACGACTTGCCAATAAAAGATATCAATTTTGGATTATCTATGGTGTTATGGCTATTGCAGTTCTAGTCAGCATGGCTTACTTTATATTCGTACTGTTGCAATGTCAACCAATATCGTATTTCTGGAATATGTTCGACGATGGTAGCGGATTTTGTTTGAGCACATCAACTCGAGCTAACGTTACCTATGCACATGCCGCCATGAGTGCTCTAACGGACTGGGCTTATGGTATTCTACCAATTACATTTGTCTGGAAGATAAAGATGAATCCGCGCACAAAGCTTTCAGTTGTTCTTATTCTATCTCTCGGTTTCTTGTAAGTTTCGCCAACGTGCGTATATAACGATTTACTAACATACCTATAGTGCAAGTACAGCAACAATAGTCCGCATATACTACATCAATAAACTTAACCAAACCGCCGACTACACCTGGGAAGGAATCAATCTAGTTAAATGGTCAATCATTGAACCCGCCATCGCCTTAACTGCCGCGTCTTTTGCTACGCTTCGACCTCTCTTCAGTACCCGTCAAAAGAAAGCCTTTAGTATCTACTCTGATAAGTCGGCCACCGCTGCCAAAACCTCCCAGGAAACCCTTGTCGATTCTGATGACGAATATTCGAAACAATTCGCTGCAATGCTGGGTCTAGACGACACTTGTGGCGTTCGAACATACGTATACGCGGATAAGAAAATCGTGCGGAAGGATGATTTAGAAAGAGAACGACTACAGGCGGCATGGAAAGCAGAAGAGTCGGATGATTCAATAGAAGTCAGTGTTCTGAGTGCAGGGTACCAAAAAGGAGAGAGCAGTCGCTCGATCGGAGAAAGTAGTGAGACAGGAAGTAGAGGTGGGGATACGATTGATTGGGCGAGTGGATATAAGACGACCGTTATCACTCAGACGAGTGAATGATTTGTTTAATTTGCGAAGATACCTTTCTGTTTGCTTTGCTTTTGCTGTGTTACTTAGCGGGAATTTGGGATATTATTATTGGCTCTTCTATTCTATTCTATGATATAATTTGGAAAGAACGGGCTCGAAATATGATGTCTAATGAGCTCTAAAATATTGTATGACTGTTCACATGAGCGCAGTGATAAATTTCTGATGACGTCTTTTAAAAAAGCCTTATATTTTGCGAAATGATTCAATGTCAATACCGAGAAGTCCAGACCCCTAAATCCGGTGTAATGTAAAACGAGGTATTCCCTCGGAGAGAGACATTGGATAACATTGCCGACTTCAAGTCAAAACACTCAATATCGTTGAGTCCCACTCTGCACAATAAGGAAGACAAATACGCACGGAATTTCATGTGTCGAGAATTTACGACAATCCTTTGAAAACTTCGCTATGAAACACGTGGAAATCTACTATCACCCTCTTCACCCTGAATGGAATTTTGATGGAAGAAAATTTCCATGAACATAACGACGATAGCATCTCAATGTTCGCTACCATAATCTCCGCCCTCGACCTCTTCCTGCATTTCCAGGTCCGATTCTGAGTATGAACCCGACGCTTCACCCTCCCCCTCCTCATCAGATACTTGTTCCCGGTCTCCCATTTCCACCCCCGATTTGCTTCGTTTTCTCTTCTCCTTATCGATACCCCGCCATCCTCTCTTCCCGGTGAGCGGCTTGAGAAATCTATCAGTATGTACTGCTCCATTCATCTCTTCATCGCTGTCAATACGTGAAGCATTTCGCTTCATGGGAGGACGACCTTTGCTATCCGCGTTTTCCGTATCGGAAGCTGAATCCGACGATGCGTCTTCATCTTCATCGAGAGACGCTCCGGATTCTTCAGATTCATCAAGATCGGGAATCATTCCTGGGTAATATTCTGTTACTTTATCGTCCTTTCCTCCTACAACAGGACCCTCAACCATTGTCCTCATTATCATATTCTCCCCAAAAAGATCCGCACATCTTTGCGTAGCCCTAGCAATGACATTCGGCGAGAATCCAACTAATGCAGCAGATCCTAGTACCTCGCTCCAATCCCTGAGACCTAGCATCTGCTTGCGTTTCTTTTCTGAAAGCTTTCTAGGCGATTTTTGAGGAGACACAGAGGCGGGTGTTCTTTCACGCTTAGGCGTACTTGGCGCTATTGGTGGAGCGAAAATTGGCAGGGGTTTCTTCTGAATTCTGGCAATCCGAGTGAGATATTCATGCTGGGTTTCGCCCTCTAATCTCTCATAAATTTTCTTCGGTCGTCCTCGATGAGTTTTCTTTACTCGCCAAAGTTCGGGATCGTCAAGGCCATTTTCATTTGGGGTAAACAGAGGGACGGTTGCAGGATCAATGGATTGAAGTTTGCGTGGCCGACCCACTGGCTTTTTAACAGGCGAATCTCTATCTGTAGCATCACCTGCTATGCTAGTTGCACGTGAACGAGACTCCACATCCGTATCGAACTCAGCTTGAGCGGCATACTGTCGGCAGGTTTTTCGCGCATGGTGCAAAGCCATCAAGATATCATCCAATTTCGAAAGGGTATGCCTGATTGATGGGCGCAATATTTCTCGGGAACGCTCGTCATCAGCTGATATCTCGGGCCGGAGAATAGTTGTGATTACAGGTGGCTCCGATGATTTTCTAACACCATCTTCTCCAATCTCGGGATCTTCCGACTGCTCTTGTTGCCGTTCATCAATATTCATTTCCTCTGTAACACTATTTTCGACTTGTTTTTCGTGGTCCTCGGCGGTCTCCCGTTGCAAAAATTTCTCTCTTGAATACTTTAATGTGACCCCGATCAATTCATCTTCCAAGTCCCTACTCAGTTTTGTAAACTCCTTTCTTCTCAGAGTAAAAACTTCATCACTATCATCCGGGCCTATCTGCTCGCCTTCCCTTGGGACCTCCGTCGCTTCAATTGGCCATGCAGTCCACTTTTTGGAAGGTGCAAATCCATTTGAGTCATCTTGATCCTCATCTTCCCCATGAACAGTTCCATGAGCATTGAAATCTTTGGCTCGCTTTTTCAATGCGAAAGCATTATATAAGTGAAGGCTCAAATCTCTATTCCGAAGTTCATCCAGCGAGGCCGCCAAACCACGTTCTTCTTCTGTGAGTTGTTGCCATGTTGAAGCTGGTCCATTCCAGCGGTTTTCGCGGGGTGGAGAAGAATTCGTAAATGTCGAGTTTGTTGGCGACGACATCGTGAAAATTCATGCAATGAACATTGTTTCGAAGATCTTGTGAATGCTTTGGAAAATGGACAGAAAAAAGTTGATTCGGCGTTAGGCAAAAAAGGTGCTTACCGCTTACCGTATTTGATTTCACAACACTTTCCATAACCGCAGTCGACAGGTCAAAATTACATCAAATGTTCAACTCTCTCTCAAAGAAAAGCAAACATCATAATGGCTGCACAGAGGTGGCTAAATGATTTATTAGCTCCAGACTATCATATCGTCATTCTAATTTTCCAATACTGCTACTTTTGACTGAGTTAGTACTACGATATGTGTACACATATGCTATTTGCAATTGATGTGCACGTCAGAGAGGTACAAACTTTGAACCGCTCAATCTTAATCTACTATAGTTTGTCCAGTCACATTCGTTGTATCTAAGAGCTACAACAGTTTTATGAAATTTCAAAGCTAATTAATAGAATCTGTGTTTAATCCTCGACCATGTATAGCCATAGACACCAGCAGAACAATTTTTGCTCTTGGTATTCTTCGAGGGATCGTCCACTAAGCTTTAGTAACCTCGTAGTTTCATTCTCAAGTACCGTACTGGGTATAGTGTAGTCTAGACCTATATCCTCAGTATATCATGGTACATCATAGATTTTCCATCTGCATCTTGAAACCTCTACCACAATTTGTAGACCTCTACTGATCATTCGAAGTATACTCGGCGCTCAAGGATTTTAAGATTTTTGCCGCGACCATGACCACCCCCAATCGGATCCCTCGACTTCCTCACAACGGTAACCCACAACCCTCTGCAAACTCAAATCCTCAATCTCTCTCGAATCAAAATCGACGTCAAGTCATTGCCGTGAACTCCTCTCAGACCCAAACTCAACTACCCGAACTCTCACCAGTTCCCAAAGAATGTCCGGCCCAATCAAATAAGGTATCTCCGCAGTTGCCTTCGGGCATTGTCTTGTCACTGACCTCTCTTTAGTCTTCCAAACCCTCGTTTAAATGGACGAACCCGGATCCTTTTAATACTGAAAATAAAAACCATTCGGTACGTCGGACTCTTGCTTCTCCCTCGCGCTTCGACTGCGGCATTGACAGCGTTGCTCCTGATTCACTGGGACCCTCCGAGTCCGGCATTGACAGCGTTGCTCCTGATTCACTGGCACCCACCAACTCCAACATCAATGCCAATACCAATGTCACTGCGCCAGAGGTGTCAATTAAGCAACGTATCTACAATGCCATACGCGCCTTTGGGATTGAGATCAAATCACGAATGAAATTGGAAAGTAAATTGGAAAGGGAGGAGAGAAGAGCGCGAGAGAGACTAAGACGCAAGACCATAGCAAATGGTGTCGCAAGAGCAAAGGCCGAAGATGCGAGGATGAGGGCCCAACTGGATGTGCACTATGACGAGGAACGGAGAAAAAATAGCAATGCGCGAAGGAAAGCAAAGGAGAATAAGATAGAAATAAAGGCAAAAGAAAAACGTCGGAAGGCCCAGGAAAAGAAGCAAAATGACCAGGAGAAGAGAGAGCGCAGGGAGGAGAAAGGATGGGAAAAGATGTGACTGAGGTTCAGAACGCAAAATTGGGAATGTCGCCGGTAGAATAATGTAAGGATAAAGATTGCATTGGATTGATTATACGGAGAGATGCTTCTGCACATACATCGTCATTTTAGGCATATAATAGAGGCCATGTATCATAGGTTCTGGTATGAGATCTTCGGCAGGCTTTGAATTTCTTAGCCTTCATCGTCATGGGTATATTTTGGAAGTTTGTAATGGCGTAGTAGAACCGATGCCTTATTGTACATAGCTTCATAAGAATCACGACATGACGCATTGTACCAAAGAAATATCGATGATGGATGCGATCTGATCTGATTGCTTTATATCATACTTATATTTGCCTGACCTCTTTACCCTTCATTTCCGGTCGTTCAACTTCCCATTCGTCCCTGAGAACTGCATAAAGTAAATCTGCAACCACCAGGACACTCCAGCCAAGGCTCCATACGAGTGTAATTGCGTAGAAAAAATTGGCATTTCCACTTCCAGCATAAATCCATAGATAGTAAAAGGCAGGTCCCAATAATGTTGCATATAGAACTGTAGAAGAGGCTAGGAAAGAATATCGCATTAATGGGAAAAGGTGGCTGTAGACTGGCAGCATTCCTAAGAATAGAGAGGTATCTGATATTGACGGATATGGTTTAAAAATCGCAAAGATTCCAAGGAGTATTGTGAGCACAAAAAGAGGCTGACGTCGTACGCGAATGGTAAGGCCCCGACATATGATGAGAGGTGGAGCCAGAATACACCGAGGAAGAATGACCTAAAAGAGTCAAACATTTCAATGAAGAAATACCACCACAGTCCAACATTGGGCGTGAGGTCTGGAAGAAGAAGTTGGACACCATAAGTTGATGATAGAAATTCCCAAGACCCTGTGATTATGTACGACATGTGAAGAAGGGAGTATAAGTAACCACAGACAGCTATGGCGTTGGTGCCAATGAACAATGGTAAAGACTCCTGACGCTTACTAGGACGTTGACGGTCATAGCATAGCAGGGCCAGAGGAGGGAAAAGAAGTATGGGATACATAGACAGGTACGCTGCGAATGCTATGGCGAACATCGAGGTATAAGATGCGCCAATTAATGCTTTTGAAATGGCATATAATATAGCATAAGTTGTGAATATGCTTGTTGGACGGCCAATGCATGTTGCAATGGTGAATGGGTTGAAAAGAAAGGCAGCAGCAATGGCGAAGCTGGTCCACCGTTTATCCTTTCTAGGTGATGTGAAGAGCCTCGAATTTCCTGCCTCCCCAGACTCTGCTATATTAATTAAAGCATTTGCGCTGGCAAGATCGACCAGTGTGTATAGTAGGTATGTGAATGCGGGATACATCGAAGAGCTCGGGAGGAGAGAGAAGAGAGGGAGGAATAACGGTGCCTGATGATAGACACCACCATCGTATGGGGAGACATTGTGATTATAAAGAAAGAGACCCTCTTGTACTATAAGAAGTTAGTCGCCGATTCAATGCTTGTGTCTATGTATGGGAACATATACATCTCTTGAAGCTTGTCACTGGTGTAGAGATCTCGACTCTCGCTGTCAACAAGTCTGGGAGGCCCGGGAAAGATGCAAATAGTAACAGTCGAACAGCTGCTGCTGCACCAAAAAGAGCTGCCTTCCTCCTATCGATACTCATGATGGTCGTGAGCTAATATGAAGTTGTTGAGCAAAAGAATGAAGCTCAATCATCAAATCAACTCCCTTTCTCATCTTATTAGCCCATTCCCTCACTCACTCAATGCAGTAACCATCTTATGTACTTCAATTCATTATCAACCAATAGATTTGTTTTGATGTTCTGTTGTTCTAGGGTCGGGTGGTCCGTGTAAGGCGGTGAGATGGTCTATCCAATAAGCAAAGAGTTCTTCTGTTAATCAGCGGATTGAGAAGCTTTGGAGAAATAAAAAAAAAGTTCTCTGGGAACTTTTTTATCAGCACGACTGAGAAACCCCCCCACGATACTATCTCCATTCTCATCTCGATCTCAATCGCAACAGCAACAATGGGAAGAATTAAGAAGAAGGGAACTTCTGGTCAAGCCAAGAACTTCATTACTAGAACTCAGGCAGTCAGAAAATTACAAATTTCGTAAGTACATATTCATATACATTGTAGTATTGAAAAAGTCCTTTCCCCAATTCCTTCAGTCGCATTGTTGCTTCACTTCTACTTATATGTTTAACAATAGTACTAATTCTTTGGCTTAAACAGTCTACCTGACTTTCGTAAGTTGTGTATCTGGAAAGGAATTTATCCTCGAGAACCAAGAAATAAGAAGAAGGCATCGAAATCCTCGACACATTCTACCACCTTTTACTACACAAAAGATATCCAATGGCTATTGCATGAGAAGATTGTCGATGCTTTCCGTGAGCAGAAAGCTTTAGAGAAGAAAATCTCGAAAGCTTTAGGACGAGGAGATGCAAGCGACGCTGCGAGACTTGAACGCAATGCATCCAGACCGGAGAAGACTGGAAAGACTAAATACAACTTGGATCACATCATCCGAGAAAGATATCCTACATTCATCGATGCGCTACGAGATCTTGACGATTGTTTGTCAATGCTTTTCTTATTTGCAAATTTACCCTCGACCTCAACTGTTCCTGCAAAGATGATTGCGAGATGCGAGAAGTTATGTTTGGAATTCGAACATTATTTAATCGTCTCAAATAGCTTGCGCAAGTCATTCTTATCTATCAAAGGAATTTACTACCAGGCAACGATACAAGGACAAGATATTTTGTGGTTAGTGCCTTATAGATTCAACCAAAGAGTCACTGGTGATGTGGACTTTCGAATCATGGGTACCTTCGTCGAGTTCTACCAGACTTTGCTAGGATTCGTCAATTTCCGCCTCTACACTTCTGTTGGATTGGTATACCCACCAAAATTCGATGCGGCTAGAGATGATCAAGATGCAGGTCTAGGAGCATTCTCATTGGAAGGAAATGGTATTGGTGCTATTGAGCAACCAAAGCAGATCACCAATGGCGATGCAAAGCCCGATCCTAAACTCCAAGCAGAGATTGACAAACTGATGCTTCAACTCAATGCACCAGAGAAGGAGGCCGAGGAGACAACCAAAACTTCACCTGATGGCGAAGATGAAGAGCAAGCAACTGAGACCATTGATAAATTCGAGCCAGCTGCACCAGGTGGTGATATACTTATGCAACCTTCTTATTCTGCCACCGATCCATCGACTTTGTTCTCAAAGTTTACTTTCTTTTTATCAAGAGAGACCCCTCGCCAACCTCTCGAGTTCATTCTTCGGGCATTTGGCTGCAAGCGTATTGGTTGGGATGCAGTCCTTGGAGAGGGTGCTTTCACTCATAATGAATCAGACCCATCGATTACCCACCAAGTGGTTGATCGCCCACCCGTACAGGTCCAACCTGAGGAAGATGAGGAAGTCAAGGAAGACAACCAAACGGCACAGCGTTTGAGGCCTGGAGCTCGAGTCCCTGGTCGCATTTATATTCAACCACAATGGATTTGGGATTGTATCAACGATGAGGAGCTCAAAAGACCGGATCTATATGCACCCGGTGCACAATTGCCTCCACATTTGAGTCCCTTTGTTAAGAAAGTACGTGGTCAGTATGATCCATCTGCCCCACTTGAAGATCAAGAAAGGGAGGACGAGGAACTCGAAATGGATAGCGGTAGCGAAGATGAGGCAGATGTCTCCGATGAAGAGGCAGCTGTTAAGAAACAGGATCTGGTTACAGCTATGGACGTCGATGAGACTGCTGAGGGTATGGATGTTGCTGGATCTGATGATGAATCAGATGAGGCTCTTGATAAGGTCGATGAGTCTTTTGGTGGATTCTCTGAAGCCGAAGACAGCGAAGATGAAGAAGAGACCACTGCTCTTCGTCGTCAACGAGAACTTGAGGCTGAGTTATCTGGTGTGGCCTTACAAGAAAAGGAAGTTGACCCGAGAGTTAAAGCTAAGACGGATGCTAAGAAGAAGGCCGCCAAGAAAGCGAAAGAAGAAGACGAGGAGTTGGAGAGATCTAAGATGATGATGAGCAGAAAGAAGAGGAAGATTCTAGAGAAGATGGTTTATAGTAATAAAAAGAAAGACGCAGAGGCAGAGGCATTAAGAGCAAAGAGGAGAAAGATTGAGAAGTCTGGAAAAGCAGCTCCAAGAGAGTAAGAGAATAATGGTGGTCACTGTAGCTGAGAAAAGTATGGCGTTCATGGCTTGGACAAGGAGTTTCAACCTGCATTTGGGGGTTTATTACTGTGGTTATACCTGTGAATATTAGACTAGCCAATCTTTCTTTTATCATCATGAATGTTAAACACAAATCTGTGTGGCTTCTTGTGATTTTTTGTGACTTTCTTTGTGACTTTGTGAAACTTTTTTATTTTATATGCTTTTTGATGACTGATCATGTGATAGGTACCCAGTGCCTGAAAAGACTTAAATACAGGGTCTCTTTATGACTTTTTTGGCATGGTCGGGTTTCAGAAACAGTAAAAGCAAATTCGCGTCAGAACTACCGAATGTACACACTATGGCTGTGGATCATCATCTCTCCCGGCATGTGAAAGCTTAATCTGCTGATTGTAAAACAGAAAGTACAACTTTCAAATAACACAGCTATCGGGCAACCTCTTCTACTTTCTATTTTCCAACATGCGATAGCAATTATTCTCATAACTTGGATGCTACTGCATATACCTACGGATAGCTAGGCCGGGAGAAAAACATGACATCTTATCCTCCTCTCGACGTCACGACAAGAAATAGTTCTAGCACTTCACCGATCGAACGCCGAACGACTTCAAGCACATATTCGAGTTCAACCCAACGCTATAGCAATGACAGCAGTGAGACGGGCGAATCTAGCACGGCAGTTAGTAATCGAAATAGCTTTGCGACAAGTACCTTGAACGAAGAAGGCAGTGAACAACAGGGTGGATTGGATGGAGGCATAGAGGACAGAAGTAGAAAGGACGGGAGAAGCAACCATAGGGCCCACAACAAGAGTCGAAGTAGTGGAGGATTTCTATTATCAAATTCTCTATTCCATCGCAATGCAGAGAGCTCATCTACGGCCACGGCAGAACAACAACCTCGCAATCGGGGATTTCTTCACGATGTGAAAGGCAAATCAGCGGACAAAAAGCAGAGCAAGAGACAATCGCGTAATGGTACTATAGCAGGAAGCCCCCTGGCTTCCAATGTGGCGAGCGCTCCCACGGCCCATGACATAGAAGAGGAAGATATAGTTGATGAAAATACGACGCCGCACAGTGATCATGGGCGAGGTACAAATGCGTCCGAAAAGACTGCTACAAGCGGGCTTGATGTTGATTCTGCCCAGATCGTCAATCTGGCCCTGAATCTTAGTGAAAGTAGAAGAATCGCATCGAGACGTAATGCTTCTACACCATTGCCCTCGAATGCTGTAGGATTTAGAGATGAGATGGCAGGAGGTAGTCTACGTCACCATTTACAGCAGCAAAGGAGAGTGTCCAGAAACATCTCACCGAAGCCTGACAGAATTGATAGGGCACTTACAGGTTCTCCACGCCTTTCATCGGGAATAAAAATTGGCCCTTTACCAATAACTTTAGATGCATCCGAAACTGCCTACCAATACCAATTCTCTTCATCCACATTGGCAAGAGCAGAAAAGGCTAAAAAGGCAATTGAGCTCATGGCCCAATACCGGCGATTGTTACAATATGTCCCTCCATTGAAGGCCGGATCTGTGGAGAAGAATCAGCACAGCAGTCCAGGCTCGACGTCTGAACAACCTCATCGCATATTCGGCAGGCAATATAATCCTTTGCAGTATATCAGGAATAGAAAAGTGCGTGCTCGAGCTCGGATTTCCATTGATGGAGAAGCACAAGAATTCGGAAATGTTCACAAGGTTTCATGGTGGGTAGATGAAGTTTCGAAGGCTGCTTTAAGTGACAGTTTTGTCAACGGAAATCATGTAGCACTACCGCCATTCTCAAAAGCTATAGAAGAAGGCCATTCGCCCCATACATCACCTCAGTCCGCGGGGAGTAAGAATCAAAGCGCCCTTAAATTGGCAAGACCCAGAATTGACTGGGCTACTAGTCCTGCAGATATGCTTGCAGACATCTTCTGGATGGAACAGGGTGACAATAAGACACTGATTGAAGATCGAAATGGGAGACCGATATTTCCTCGAAATCCTGAGCCTAGGCAATCTATACCACGCAAACCAGACGACTTTGACATGCTTAAATCGCCAGATCGCTCCCATCACAAGAAATCGAACTCGGCTGTCGACCTTCGTATCGATACTAAGCTTCCAGAATTCAGATCTTCTAAGGTTGATTCAGATAAGCATCTGGAAAGTAAAGCCTCCAAGGTTCGGCACAAACTACATGACGCAGCCCATGCGCAACATGGCAGCCACAGTGTAAGCCGCGAGCGTTCTCGCTTTTTACGATCTAGGAGTAGATCTAGTTCCGATTCCTCCGATAGTGAACATATAAAAAGATTTTCAAAACGGAGACGTAGTGGGACGAACGAAAGTCAAGACGATCACGGTAAAGACATTCTTGAAAAACAGATGTTGGAAATGCTTGCGAAGGAATCTGGCGATTCCAATTGGATGACACCCAACAAGCTGGATAAACAGGTTTCCGTTTCAGCTATTGAAACGCCAACTATCCCCGTACTCAACAGCGGGGAAAAATCGGATTCGAGTATAAGTTTGCATCAAAGAAGGACGGATCTGAAGGGTATCAATAAAGATTCTCCTATCAAGAAAAGACATCCTTTCATATCTACCTCATCAGGACGACCAAGCCTCGAAGTACCGGGCGTTAGTCCTCGAAACTCTTTGGATGGCCTTGATACTACTGCTCCCAACTCCCCACAAATACGGGCCTCGAAGTTATCTAATTTTGTTCCTAGTATTGGACTAGACCTCTCATCACCTCGTAGTCGCCGGTCATCGCCAAACAGAAAACGGGCCTTATCACGAGTCAGGTCCAAGATTAATCCGTTTCGTGAGCATAGCAGAGACCGCAGTGGTGAATACGAACCAGATAGATCTCGTGTATCGATAGACTCTATTGGTTCCATAGATTCAAGAATTGATCCTAGAGAACACATTCCTGAAGCTCTCATTGGCCGTAATCGGTCCTTGAGCCCCACGAAGAAACTCACGTCGAGAGACACAGATGAAAGTGCAAAGTCTTTGAAGAAACAGACAAGCCTACGGAGAGGCAAAGGTGACGAACCATCTGGCATCCGAGGATTGTTCAAGGGCTCTCGTGGACCTGTTGCTAGAGTTAGCGAGTTTTTATGGAAAAAGGATTGGAACAGTTCTACTGCTTCAACCGATGAATCCGACATAGAAGATTTCCGCGCGCCGGTGCGCGAAAATGAAAAGGCACTTCTTCTAGATAGCTATGACTCGAGATCAGTCGATGTGGAAGTGCCACATGATAAATCGATCCCAACTTATCTTAATGAAATGCCTTCATTTAAGTCGCCTTTGGAAAATCGTGGAAGGTCCACACAAAGTCGTAAAGAGGAAGCAGTCATCGAAGCAGAACCTTCGGATGTTGAAAATCCATCTAGTTCAAAACTCGAACCTCCCCCAAGAATCGAAATAGACGGCGTTTCACCGGCATCATCTCCGGAAGGAGAAAACCGACACGATTCCGATGTCTCTGATAATTCAACTCGCAAAGGAGGTTATGCTCGAGGTGTTCGCAATGCGGACGCTCGGTTGAATGCCATACTCGGATATCCTGGCAGGGTCGATACAATGCCAGTAACTGGCTTGTCACACATCACAGCGAATGACAATAGACGCCCCTCACTCGATATAAATCGTCGTTGGAGCCACTCTGATAGCGGGGTATCAACTCATCGTGGTCCCTTGACAAGACGAGACATTGCCTACGTTAAAACACGTCTCTACTCATCTGGCATCAAGTCAATGTACCTCACACGTCAAGCCGCGGAATCAGTAGACTTTCGAACTGCGCAGGGGAATTGCTACAAAGGTATAGTTTCTCTCACCAATAAGTCTCTTTCTCCGGTCCCAAGATCACAACAACATATATTAGCAGCAAGCATCATTAGGGATGATATCCAACTTTCAGCACAATTATGGCAAAAATCTCAAGAAAACTTCTCCATGAATACTATTCAAACGCTTCTGAACGAAATGGGAGCTCTACATAGTCGTTTGGTGGATAATTTAACTCCAATGGCAAGAAAGGCAGCCGATGAAGCGGATGAGGTCTCCAAAGATCTGGTCACTAGTCAGATATTGGAAGTCAACAAGTTGACGGCTAGCATGGATAAGATGATCCGGAGAAGGAGGAGAAGATTTAGATGGGTGAGAAGGGGAGGATGGGTTCTAGTGGAATGGGCGTTGGTGGGAGTAATGTGGTATGTTTGGTTTATGGTTGTGTTGTGCAGGGTTGTTATGGGGATTGGAAGAGGTGCAGTGGGGGCTGTGAGATGGCTATTTTGGCTGTAAACAGTGTTACAGTCCTATTTATTGCAAAGAAGAAGAAGTTGTGAGTTGAAGAATTTCACATTAATAACGGAGCAGTGAGGAAATATATTTTGTATAATATGCTGGGTTTCGCAAGTGGAGCAATGGGTTTGGAAACAAAAGAGCTATGGATGAATAGGATGGTTGGATGGATGGACTCGGAAAAAGCCTCTTTTTTCGGTAGAATTGGAAAGAACATTTTTAATACATTAATGATACCCGATAATTAGTCTAATACAATACATTTCAATATGAGAGGTTCAGTAGTACACTTTAAACCTTCGTGCGACCTGAGATAATTCCCTGTGTGAGATGAAGATGCTTGCTTGGTGAATCTGTTGAGCATTCAGGTGGTTGCCGAGGATTAACTTTTTGATATTTTTTCTTTGTCTCTTACACTTTGCTTCCTTTATTCTTTTACTTCCACAATTCTATTTTGGACCAATATCTGTGGTGATTCTTTATCTCGGATCTTATTGTTGGCTGATAACACTGAAACAACTCACAACAGTCACGTATTTAAGCTTTTCATTGCCCCTGTTTGTCTTCCTCTACATCTTTCACTGTCTCCTGATACACATATCACAGCAACCAGCTCGCGAACCAACCCCAAAATCTCATCAATTTTACATCTATATAGGTACAGATACTAGCAAGCAAAAGTGAGACATCATGTCACATAAAGCCCAAGCTCCGGTATACAACACCGACAATGGCGAAAAGCCACCTCCATCAATCGAAGACGAGAGAATTAGTCCCGAAACTTTCTACAAGCTAGCTGCCCTTGGCTTAGAATCCAGCTCTGAGTCTGACTCTGACTCTGATTCTGAGATTGAGAAGTATGAAGCTTATCAGGAACCTTATTATGATTACAGACATGAAGAGAGATCTCGTGCGAGATCTCCATCTCCTGAGCCTGCTTATTGGAAATCGAGCTCCAAACCTTATGGGGATGGTAACAAACCACAAGCTACTTATGGAAGAGAAGAGTACCGCAGACCAACAGTTTTTCATCCAGATCCAACAGAAGAATATCGAGCCCGAAAGCGAGCTGAGCGCGCTGCTCGAGCTACCCAGGGGGATGAACCTCAGCGATCTCACTATAGCCGTAGAGCTCCTTCTCCTGAGAGAAAAGATCATCGCAGAGATAACGAAGAATATCGCAGACCTCATGTTCCTGATCCACCCCGGTATCAACACTACAGCCCCAGAGGCCGATCACCATCTTCTCCTCCCACACGACCAAGATATCAACCCGAATCTTCTCACAAATCTTCTTCATCCTCATACTCATCCTCTAGTTTTACACGTGCTGAGAAATTAAGTAAGATGGAAGAAGAACGAGAAGACCGAGAAAGAATTAGAGAGGATCTTCGAGCAAAACAAGAACTCAAAAAGGAAAGGCTCAGAAGACAGCATGAGGAGAATTTGAGAGCTAAAGAAGAATTAGATCACATCAGATTGCGAAGAGAGGAGGAAAAGGAAGAAGAACGTCTTAAAGATCGTCTTAGACAGAGACAAAATGGTCCAGACGAAAGATATCAATCTCGTTCCAAGCACGAACCCCGCAAAAGCTCCAGATATGAAGAACCCAAAATCTATGAGTCTCGCCCGAGACCTAGCTATAGAGATCCAGAGTATGGCTACGATTATGACAGAAAGGAAGTCAGGGTTCCAGAACCGAGAAAGGGGGAGAAGTTGAGAGTCGATATTCCTGAGGGGTGGAGAATTGTTATTGTGGTTGAGGATTAGAGTTAGGAAGAGGTAAGTCAGAGGAGTGTTTCTACTGTTGTTTTCTTTTGTGCTGGTATAGAACTTCTCGTTTTTCTTAGAGTCACTCTTTATATCGATTTCCTTGAGTAAATTTCCTACAGTCACTCCTTCAGTCACTTTTCTTGAGTCATTTTCTAGAGTATAGATATATAGACGGACAGATAGATAGTCATTTCTTAATTGTCTTTCCTAAAATCATTTTCTTCAGGTCAGTATGAGGAATTCCCAAGTGGGAACAGTAATAAAATCAATTTTCCTATTTGAACATAATGTGTATAATAAAAATGTGAGTAATTTCGTGATTGCATGATGGTAATTTTCTGTGAGCTTTCTTTTCAGTCTGTTTTTGAGGTAGTTAATGCATTTAAACAGTTGACCGAGCAAAAGTTTAAAAGCTATGTGATTAGGATACTTAATGTCATCAAAAGGCATGTTGCCTCGAAATTTGTTCGTCTACTAGTGGTGTATACGCCATGTGGTCTGACATCCGCCCCCTCACGTGGGTAATCAGTCTTCCTCAGAGTGCCATTGTCTCATAATCTTCGAATTCCAAGTCTCGCCCGTGTTTGTATGTCGTCAAATAATATTAGTTTCTTCCTTCAATGTTCAAATCAAAGACAGAAAACCAATGGCGAAGAAATAGAGCGGGCCAAGGTTCGATTCGTTTGTTAGAACAGTACAGCGCACATTCGTTGTTGTTCTGTGATAGTTTTCATCTCAACAGAGCAGAACACCTGTTCTCATTTCCACGAACAATGCCATTATTCCAAACCTCTTGCTCGAAACAAATCTTCGTCATGACGATAAATAGCTCTCCGTCCTGCCATTCTGTCTTAATTCCCATAAAAACCAGAAGATCCTAGATCCAACAACACCAACCACCAACCACTAACCCAAGAAACCAATCTCAAAATGTCAGCACAAGAAGTCACCACTCCCAGCTGTCAAGCAACGCAAACTTTCCACTATCATTGTGGCCACACAGTCACCACCTTCACCCATCACTCAGACCTATGCGTGCGGAACCAGGACAGCCGACCCTCCACCCCCAGCTCCACAATCTCAAATGCTGGTGCACAGCTTCAACGCTCAGCCAGCTCCGCGTTTAAAGGCATGGGACAGAATTTAGGAAAATTAGCTCGACGATTGACTCTTCGATCCTCTCAACCACAGCAGGCTCAAATCACTTCTCACGAATTCACTTTCACAGCTCGAGTCTCCTGTCCTCAAGTCCTTTTTCAGCCTCTCTATCAATCCTGTCCCTGTCCACCTTGCGCAAAGGCAATGGGAATGGGGCCTGGAGACTTGGATAAGATTTTTGTTGGATCCGAGGAAGAGCGGTGGCAACAGAGGAAGAAGATGCTCAAAGCGAAGGCGGAAGATTGGGCTGCGAAGATGGGAGAATGGGAACGTGGGGTTCGAGTCCCGAAGAAAGACGGAGATTCATAAGTAAGTCAAATTTTCTTTTCTCCCCTTTCTTTTCGGTCGCTACCAAATAATAATAAATTCGAAAACAAAAACCCCTGAAAATGGCAAGTGCTTTTGATCATGCAAGACAACATCTAGACTTGGTAAGTAATATATATGTACAATTTTCCCCCCAAAAATACCTTTTTAAACATATTTGTGCAATGCTTCAAATGAATAAAAATATTTGATGTGCAAACAGCCCTTGGATACGGGCCACAATAACGCAAGTGAATCTGTATAGCTTGCTATTATTAGACTTAAATGTAGAATATTCTCAAAAATATACAAGCATATTCACGAAGTCATTATTGATTGATAGGTACATTCAGATATTTTTAATTCTTAAAAGTGCACTTAGACAGTGGATATAATCTTATGCAATGCATATCCTCATACGCACCCAACCCCGCAGCCTAGAACCTCAACGCCAATCCATAGATACAAACTTATACCGTTCACATTACAGCAACATTATTTCCACAGTCCATCTCATCAACCACGCAATTTCCTCAAACTCTCCCTCCCACAACCCCAGCCTGATTCCCATTTGCAATCCCTCCACTTCTCCTCCTCAGCCTATTCCCGGCCTTCTCTCTAAACCCACTATTCGTAAATTCCCTCATTCCCTGCTCTTTAATTGCCCGATTCTGCTCGAGGTCCTTTTGATCCCGAAGCCCTCCTGCAATTGCCGAGTTTACACTTCCCCTAAGTGCTTCTCCAGCTCCATGGATACCTCTCGCAGCATTCGCAATACTTTCTCGTTTGCCTCCTGGACGAGAGAAATTAACGTTGGGTTTTGTAGGACTCCCTGGCGTTTGTTCGTTAATTGGCATTCTTGGTGGATTGGTCGTATTTGCGTCTGATGTTAGATTCTGATCGTGAATATCATGGTTGGCCTGTGAATTCATTTGAGCATTTGTAGTAGTGGTGTTGGTGCCGGTGATATTTGAGGGATTGGGGGAATTCGGATCCATAGTATGGTCTATCACGAGAGGGGGAACGGGATTGGAGTTTCGAAGTGGTGAACGTTCTGGAATTACACGACCCCACCAGTACTTGTTCTTCGGAGGGTGTTTTCTGTTTCTGAAGGTATTGGTGTTTGAGTAGGCTGAGGAGTTCCAATTGGTGGGACGGGTGGCTCATTCGATTGGTAGGTGGTTGTTGATGCAGGAGGAGGGTCGGTTGAGGGGTCATATGGGTGAGTGTAAGTTTGAGTTGAACCATCATTACGGACTGTTGTGGTCGCTTCTCCATGTCAGATTTTTGTTTCGTCTTTGAATAGATCTAGTTTTAGATACTCACTAGTGGTAGTTGTCGTTGTAGTTGTCGTTGTGGTTCCAGGGTTTGGATTTTGAACCTGATTTACTCGAGTATCTGCGCTCGAGACGTTGCTACTTCTAAAAGAATCATTATTGCGATTGTTCAAGAGCCTATTTTCATCGTCTGAAGGAACTGGGAGTGTCGCTGAAGGTGGTTCAAGGCGAGTCTTGTCTTTATTTCGGAATAAGCCCATGGTAATGTTTAAGTCTAGTAGAGAGTAGTGTAAAATACTAGTTGATTGAAAGTCGTAGAGAATTGTGTATAAACTTAAGCTCTCCAATCTCTTCTGACGTAATTATGCATCAGAATCTCAAAGCAGGATATAACTGTCGATCACTACCATGTCTGGACGAATGGCGGGGTGTTGCAGGATATTGCGCCACAAATTCCACACTTCAATTGTGGCTGCAGTCATTACGTAGCGCCACAAAATGCGATTTTCTCCTAGATGTGGGAGTGGCCATTTTCGTTTGAATATAGAGAATGAATGAATCCTTTTAATATATTGTGATCGTTTCAAAATAAAAGATTAATTCTAACTATAAACTTAGCGGATGCTATTGATTAGTCCGGTAAGTTGTTAGTCGAGTAGACCACTGGCTTGCTTGAAACTTACAACTTGAGACTTGTCCACGATTAGTTAGACGACCGTAACTCGCCTACTAACCCCCTCATACATAAGCGAATGATACAGCCAATAGGTAATTGCATCAGTCCTTCTATGGCGTGCAACTGAGCAATCATGCAGCTGCAGCTCACGACTTATCTATTATGAGTGCACTATTTACACCTTAGTCCCGAGTTCTACACAAGCTCAAATTGGTGTAATCATCACTGCATTTAATTACTGGTAATTATATAT
Organism: Botrytis fragariae; assembly: GCF_013461495.1. Classification (NCBI taxonomy): domain Eukaryota; kingdom Fungi; phylum Ascomycota; class Leotiomycetes; order Helotiales; family Sclerotiniaceae; genus Botrytis; species Botrytis fragariae. The sequence continues at coordinate 2,349,499 of NW_023500987.1, forward strand.
TGCAAATTCATACCAATCATGTACTATCTCAGTCCCTCATGTTCAATGCGTAGAACTCATCTCAAGTACATGCGGGCGTACGCCAAATAAGCAGAACTATTATTTAACACATAAACCAATATCCCATCCAGCAATTTATTTCTTCGAAGCTCCCAAGACTTGATGTGTATGAGACTCACAACGCTCCCGACATTAACGTGTCAGTTTGAATCGGTGTCGGTCTACTGCCTCTCCTCTTTCTACCCCCTTTTCCACCAGCACTCCCGCTTCGGTTCCTTTTCTTCCCGCCACGACCGGTCCTCAATACCAAGGCTCCATCAGAACCACGCTTTCCCTTTCTCTCTTTAACTTCACCTCCAGCAATATTCCATCCTCCTGCATTCTGTAGCGCCCGCTGCTCCTCCATCTCAATAACAGCCAATTCCCCTTCATACTTCTCTCTCTCATCCCTTGTCATACTCTGCCAACTCTTCCCCTTCGCCAATTCTTCAATCATTTTGATCCTTTCATTTTCTTTCTGCCATTGACGGTAATCGTTTATTGCCCTTGCTTCGTTGTCTTCTCTGTAGTATTCAGTGAGGTTAGGTAGGCCAGCCATAGATTGGGCGGCTGCAATGGTCTTTTGGCGCAAAACTTCGACAGGGATACTTCTGGGACGGAAGGAAGGGGGAATTCTGGGGAGTGCAAAACGGTCTATCGGTGACTGGGGAATAGTAGGAAGAACTTTGTCGAGGAGGCTCTTTGGTTTAGGTTTAGGATTGAACTCGGGAACTGGGTGATGTAAATGTTAGCATCATTGATTTACAGTCCAACATTGAATTCACCAGAAAAAAATATGAGACGAGACAAAAGTGAATGGTAACTTACCATCTTTCAAATCCTCCGTGATCCTCCAACTCTGATAAGCCTGTTGATAAGGCGTCTCTCCGAATGGGAAATTAGGCGGCGCGCCCCCAATATGTACCGGCTCCTGCTTTTTCCTCAACGAATCCATCTTCTTCTCCTCATTCGACTTTCTGATTGCCGGTTCCTTGACAGCCTTTACCTGTACCACCGGCCCACTAGCCTTGATGACTTGTTGACCAGCAGGACTCTGTTCGCACGGTGGCCATCTTCGCATACTGAAATATTGACGCGGTTTGTAATATTCTGTAAAAGTGCGACCCGCGACTACAGTGCGAACAGGGTTAACCAATCTATCCCGGGCGAATCCCCAAACATTTTCTTTCATAGGGAAACGAGATTCCCAGTTATTATTCAGCTCCTCGATGACTTGGGTTTGAATCACTAGGGCAGAGTATTGCAAACGGGTGGAATACGGGACAGAGGAGTCGAGAAGCGTTTCGAGGTTAAGACCATGGTCGGTGAAGATGTCAGGCGCGACCTTGAAGAGATCAGATGCGATGCGAATTAGAGTTATGTTGTTTGGGTTGGGGTTCGCGGGGGGTACGTTGGGCTCCCCAGGGTATAGCTCCTTGCCTTCTAAGCGTTTCATTGTGTCTGAGTAACTATGGTGAACAACTTCGAGGCTGAGTTCTCTTGTGTAGTGCCTTTCGTCCATTGTGAGTTCTTCCGTATACATAGCGATTGCTCTACCGAACTTGAAAGCCGCCTTTTCGATGAAACTGTAGAGATTAGGCTGGATAATCGGAGGTCCCATGAATCGAACCGCATTATATTGAACACTAAAGGTGTTGGTTGCTTCGTCCCAGTGAATTCCATAGCCGGCAAACGCTCGACGTCGATCATCGATATACTTCATTTCGGGATGGCCTGTGATTGCAACTCTTGCCACACGATCAAGCTCGAAGCCAAGTTCAAGTTCAGGTTGAAGACCTGTTTCAAAACTAAACAAATTAGCTATTTTTGATATTAAATGAAATGGCATGGAACATACTGTATGTGATGGTATTCATGCATTGTCGTAAAGTGCCTTCTCGCTGTAACTCTGTCGAAATGAGGCAAATTCTGTCTAGTCCGACGATCATTTATATGCTGGAGAAGTTGTAACATGGGCACAAAATCGGTACTCTTGACACGGGGATCATACTTGTTGATTGTACGAATATCTCTCTGGCTCAAAGGATAAGTACCTATCGGTGGTTCACTCGGGCCCTTCTCTGATACCCAGTATGGAGGTTTCTCAGGTTCTGGTAGTGCCTCAATATCTCTTTCAAACTCATCGAGAATCTGTCTAGGCATGTCTCCTTTGTCGTCTGCGACCGGAGGATATGGCAGCCAATGACAGTTCCAAGATGGTTCGGTCAGTTCCCGGAGGACACCGAGTTCTTGTGGTACCAATTTCACCTCCATACCATTTGCTACTTCGTTAAGCAAATCGAATTCTTGACCAGGCTCAAACCTTACACCTCTCTCAATACGTGCAAGAACTGCGGTCAGAAATGGCCTCGGGTAGGTCTTGGCTGCATGTAACAAAGCATCCCAAGTTGGAGTCAGGCTTCCCAAGTATTTGGCAGCAGCATCTTGGTATTCGAACATCGATGGAATTGTAAAAGGGCCATTAAAATTAGCCGGCGGTGGAACGTAACCCGGGGTGGTCTTGATGATTTTTTCACGTGCATCATACCAGTCGTCATCTTTCCACCTCGTGTACTCAACCATAAGTTTGGTATAGTATTTTGTGTCCAATTCTACGGGTCGCTTGGTAGGTTCAAGTTCCATTGATATTGGAACCTCTGGTAGAGGTTGCTGCCATGGCGAAGGAATTACAGTGCGACGGAATCGATCGTCCGGACGACGTTGCTCATAGTTGGAGGCTAATAAATTCAAAGCGATTTCAATAGCCGCTCGTTGAATACCCCTTCTTTCGGCCTTGGACTGAAAGTTTAATGCGCCCGTGTCGTACTGAGAAGCTGTTTGCGGATATCCTAGGATAAACTGTTGCCAATTTTGTTCCCGATTACGATGGATACCAGTATCGAGATTGGGTACAAGAGACAGAGTATCAACCTTCGTAGGATGAATAGACATCGGCGAAGGTGGTTCAGTGGCGAGGTAAAAGACTCCAGGAAGATTGTCGGTATCAACGTCCGTGTCGACGAAATCTACACTTTGTAATACTTTGATGGTTTTGTCCTTCAATTTGGAATTGGCTGCGGCTTTGACTCCGATCACAGTCCGTCTCTCTTCCTCCTCAAGCCTCTGCTTGATGAGGCCCCATTCTTTCTGCAAACCAGCGAGAACAATGGGGGATGCGTCAGCTCTCAGACCATTGATTTCATCCTCAATCTTGTCTAATTCTGCTTCTATCTTTTGCAAAGCCGGAGAACCTAGCAGACTCGCATAGGTTTTCTTCTTCTTTTGGTCCCATCCTCCACCAGTACCTTGTCCGACGTCACCATTATCGGGAATATCCTTGTTCAGTTGTGCGTTGAGTGTGTTTAAAGTATCCGGGTCTAATCTTCTATGGGTCTGATATAGAACGGATGGATCGCGCTGTCTCAATACGGGAGCTTTTCCAGCATCAGGTGCATCAACGAGAGTTGCTGGTATGGTTGATGTCAGGAGAGCTTGCTTATCCTCCGGCTTATAACTCCTTATCTCGATTCCAACTCCTTCGAATCCCGCTAGCCAAGGATCCAGAATATCAGCAAATGCCTTAAGTGCCTTGTCTCGAACCTTTTTATTATCACTGAGTGTTTGATCATACATTCGACGGAGTCGAGGATAAAAGAAAGGCGCTAGATTTTGTCGAAGTGCTGCCATTCCGACATGATTCAATACACCTCCTTGGTCGCTTTTTGCTTTTAGAAGTCGATGAATTCTTTCCAATTGCTTTTCTAATTCCGGAGAAAGCTGAGGTTTGGGAGTGGCCCAAGGTACATAGAAGATATATGGTTGCAAAAAGTCGGACGACATTTTATGTCTTATTGGGTCAGTCCTTAGAGCTCCCTTTTGCAATGGTAATAATACAATCCATGGTGCACCACTCTCAATATCGGCTTCTTCACGTTGAAGTTCTGGTTCATTCTCGAAAATCGTTGTCCAGAGATCCCGTAATCTCTTGATGTAAGGATCAATCACGGCTCTATCTCCGACACTACGAGAGACGAGCCAATTTCTCTTAGATGGTAGATCGAATGCTTTATCCCAAAGCAAAGGAACGTGTCTGGTTTTGAATTGGGCCCAATGTTGTCCCACTTCACCGAATATATCAGGTTCAACAGGTGAAAGTATCTCGGCCATCCTCCCCAGTATCCACCAATTGCAAGATTGCGGGCCTTTACTGTCACGACATTCTCGCATAAGTTCATGAAGCTCTGCTTGCATTGCATGGACTTCCCGCATTCGTTCGCCATATTCCCGTGTGATGTTAATCTTCGTAGGGTCGTACGTATCTTTATTGACCGTGTCTGGCTCGTCAAAGAACAACTGTATTTGGGGAGTAGTCTTAGCAGAGAGATGTTCCAACAGCTGATCTTGTAAATCATTGTACTTCTGCCAATCATCCTTGACAGCTCTATATTCTTCTTCTGTCATATCGCCTTTTCTTTGCCCAGTTGAATAAACATTGGCGTTACGCTCAAGCTTTTTTGCCTCTGGGGTTGGTAATAATCGCAAAAAGCTTTTCAAGGCCGCTACACTCCACTGTTTGGCATGACGTAGATCTCCACGTCCAATGGAAATGACATTCTCCCTGTACTCATTCAAATAGTATCGTACAGCTTCCAGGTATCCTTTGACTACAGGTGGGAGAGGGTTGTGCTTTGGCTCAAGTTCGCCTTCCCCTTCTGGAGTAACCCCTAGAACCTGGCCGCTACCATACCAAGGATCAGCGCTACTTTGGGTCTTCCCAGTATCTGATATACCGCGAATAGGATCTGTCCAAAGAGGAATTAATGCCGGGTTTTTGTTTGCATCAACGTATGCGTGATTCTCAATTTTAAAAAGATTTCGATTCTCTTCCTCTTCCGTAAGATCCGTCAAAGTTTTCTTCGCATCTTCTTTAATAGCTCTGAGAAATACCGCATGATCTTTAGTACGCTTAACTGTGAAAGGAGGCCGATCTTCACGAATTTGTGTCTGTGTGCCATTGATTTCCTTCGTTTCGCGAATAGCAAGAGTCACTTCATTCGACATAAGTCTCGTGCTATAGGGTTGGATTTGGGGAGTGTCTACACATAAGGGATCGCCGAGAGCGGATTTTTCCATGCGATCATGCCAATCTACTTGGACATCTGTCATTACTTTTGCATCTTTGAAGAGGCTCTTATCGCATGGGACTCGGTGCTTCTCAATGTGAGTAAGATAATCTTTTATTTGATTAAGCTTGTCTTTGAAGTCTAAGCATCGGTTCGCATCCTCGTCGGCAAGAAACGTCTTGATTTGTTCAAGGCGTTCATTTGCCGGCGGCTGTTCGTGGCCTTTGAAAGAAGTTTTTGGGTCGGGACGTGGTTCCCCATGCACTCTTTCAGTCAAGAACTTCGGAACTTTCAACTCCCTAGGCGGTGTGGGGGGTTGTAATTCATGTTGATCGGATTGATCAGATTCATCTCCATTGTCCTCTCCTGGAGAGAGGTCCTCATGGTCCGTTCTTTTTGAGAATAGTTAGATCGTATTGCCTTTCTTGTGATATATAGATCTTGACTTACCCCTCTGGTTGGATCTCCATGAATACTTGTGATGATTCCTACTTCCACTTCTTTTCCAAAATTTAATGATACTGAATGTCTGCAGTCTAACGGAGGATAGAAAGCTTGGAATTAGTGAGTTTGCTACTGAGAGCTGGGTGGAAGTCCTGCTTAAAACGTTCTTTGTGTGCAAGCTTTTACTTTCATATAAGTTTTTCTTTCAAGAGAAATAGCTAAGCTGCCATTTGCATTCAATTGAGCTTCTCTAAAGAAAATTGTTCCAAGAGAATAACCTAAACATTCCTCATAATGAAACAATAGGGGTAAGCAACATCGCACATCGCGGGGTAAATTCTTGCACATACATCAATATACGATGACCACCGAGTCTTAGATGGATGAAGATGATAAAAGATACACACAAAAGTTGTATCTATAATGGCTGTAGTCAATTGCCACGATCTTTGATGTAGAAATGGCGAAGATCACCGCCTTCTCTACCCTGTGGAGGCTCTCTCTCCATGTAAAGAATTATCCAAAAAACAAAACCCCCAACTGAATTTGTCCTTTGTCGCGCATCGTTTTCAGACTGCAAACGGAGCCAGCACAGATTCAGATTTCTTTGTCAACAATCTTATCTCTGTTCTTTTCGACTCCTGGGGGAAGCCCTCTTTCAACCTTCTTTGCCAGCTTATTTTTCTTTGTTGTAATAGATAGAATGAGCCTTTGTGAACTTGCTTGTTCTAACCCATTTTGTTTGAGCAACGACTTCATGCAAATTTGTAGACTGAAAAGTTCACAAAATAATTGAGAAGGTGTAGAGAGTTCATGCAATGGAAAAAGCTTTCCATTCATTTGAGGTCGAGGGAATCAAGGCAGCTGCAGAACATTCAAGGCATATATCTTCTATTTTCAAGGAAAGTGCATCAACAGACTTTTCGATTCAAACAAGACACAGACACACATTTGAGAAGTTAAAGCAAGTGAATCGCTACGAGGCTGTAAATTGTTCTTTCCATTGCGCATCTTTGACAGCTACCTTAAACATTGTTAAAACCTCTTTGGAAGTTAATAGGTATAAATTCCTTCAACTTCACATGCCGATCTTCACTCGCAAGCGCAAATCATCAAGCTGATGATTATCCATGCAAAAGTCACGATATGTGTCAGGCATACCCTTGGGGTATCTGTCGTGTATTTCGTATTACAGCCAGCTGAGTTTTCCTGTCAATCCTCCACCGAAAGTGTCTTCCTAGTTGACAACTCTCAATATTGAGCATTGTACCACTGAGTAATTTCCAATATATGCATGAGACATTCCCGACGATCTGAAAGAGAGAGAGAGAGAGAGATGCAAGCTTTCCTCACCGAGAATGAAGGTTGTTTGTGCCACTAGAGACTCCTAGACGCAGACTGACAATCAATTTCAAAGAGAAAGCATTGTTTGCGATGCACTCATCGGATATGACGGGTATTTCAAACAATGCAAAGATTTCATATCTTCTCTCACCGAAGCAAAGACACTTTCCTCTGATTTTTCGCCCCTCTGCTTTGCCTTGCGCAGGAAACCACGCACAGTACCTTACCTATACATTACAACCCTGCCTTCATCCCATCAATTTGTCCCACAGCTCTCGCAAACAACCTCCATAACCCCTGAAGAAGCTGCGCGTACCCGAGATCTACCCCTCTTCTTTCAAACTTCGTACCCTACAATTCCACTGCTTGATGCCCATTGTACCACGTAATCTTTTCCTGTCCTGTCCTGTCGATCAGAGGAATGGGAAAAAAAGGCACGATGCATGAAATGAGCTGTCGTGCTCGATTATTATCCTCCCCATCACTCTCTATACAGTCTATCCATTCTTCAAGATAGAATTAGAAATGAATGCAAGGAAAGAAATTGCCCGCCCAAAAAGTGGAGTCGTGATTGAAGCACAGCGCATGTCATACTGATTCCAGATATGCATATTGGGAAATATGCATAATGCACATGACATTTGCATGGACCCCGAAAATCTCAATTTCCTCCTATTTCCCCATTTCCATCCTTTACATCAATCCATCAAAAGAGAATAGGAAGGGATGCCCTGATTAATTGATGTTTGACAACACATATTAATCGATCAAATCAAATCAATCCATCTGCACTTATTTGCTTTTTATTATCTCGGTTCCTGCGCATATAAAACATTTATTCTAGAATGAGATCAAAAAGCTTCCATGACCTTCAATTTCGTTTGCACTGCAAGCCCCGAAAGACTAGGATGAAGATCTTCCGGTTCCGAGAGATGGGGTCTTAGATTAATACTGCATAGGCAATAGGTGAAATTTACGTGACTGCATGTGATTGATTCTTGAAGCAGAAGTCGCTAGGACGATTCCAGTAAAGGAAGATGTGCAGAGTGTTTGATGGAAATTGAAATGTTTGTGATTCGGATATTTGATACTTATGAGGAACGTGAAATCCGGATGTATTGGTGACTAACCAGCTAGTTGTATCAACTTTACCGTGGCGAGTATAGTTTCTGCGTGATAGGACTTTTCATTTCTATTAGCACCGTCTAGGTACATACATGTATACATGTACGGTAATTTGCTTTTCGAAACTTTCACAAGGAAGCGCGTAGATTTGGTGATGGTTTCGTATCATTTGGCTTGTTCTCCGTTCTAAAGATACCTAGGTGCTCACCCGTTTTGCTTCTTCACGCGTCAGACTGGGTTCATGCAAGTTTCTCATTGATCTATGCTGGGAGTTGGAACGAAGGTGTGGCAAAGAACAAGAGAATCGTTTCGTGATTTGAGGTGTAGTACTATAGTCAAGGCATGGTATTCAATATCCGTGTGGGTCGTAGGATTTTTGGTGTCAGTGAGTTCCTAGCTGGACCTCCTGAGCAAGGCACTAAGTGTCTGTGATAGGATGGGGAATATATCATTTTACACTGCGAGACGGGATAAATATGCTAAAGATGGGATGGGAAATACAGGAGGTACGTGATACCTGCAATAGTGTGGCGGTGATGAATGAATTGTCCAATTAAATAATTGAGTCAGGAATTTGGACCAGCTTTCAGCCACAGCCACCACTTTAGACCTTGGAAAAAGGGGATGACTTCCATCGAATCAATTCTAGACATAATTTTCCGTTTAATGTCGTATTCAACTGAACCTCACTCCACTCACAGAAGCAAACCACACCTCTAAATATACACCTTCCCATTCCAGTACCAACATCGAGCAGCCTTCGGTTCTCATTTCATGGTCATGGTAAGATAGTAATAGTATTTCCCAACCATAATGATCCCTCCTAGCCTTACAACGCCACCCATACGAACCCCCATTCATTTCAGACAAGGAAAACACTAGGTTGAGATGAGATACGCCGAGCCGTATTATTGGCATCCTCTTATCCTATCCTACCCTATCCCATACTCTTCCATAGATTTTCGCTCGGGGTACGACATAAATGTATACACACATTAATCCCCAAATACGTACGTACTTACACTACCTAACCATTGCGTGTCTACCAACGAAATAGTCTGAGAACTAGGTAGCGTGTTAGATTCGCGATGAGGCTTTTGGTGATCAGGGTTTCGCGACAATTTCGTGCTTCCCAACTAGACATATTGAATTAGCATGAAATGTTTGGGTTGATTCCATGTTAATAAAGCTGTTTAGAGGTATTGTATTAGGCAGTTGTTTTCGCGTGTGTCTGTTCGCAGTCCCGTCTCCCACTATGATTTTCTGGCACAGTAACAGAAACGGGGATAAGACTTGCATGTACACTTGCGATGATCTTAAGACCTGTGTTGAACCTTATTACAAACGCCGTATAAACTCAACAGCTTCATGTGGCACTTTCCCTCTTGTGAAATAAGGTTTCGATGTATGCCTGATTCACTCGCTCGGGAATAGGAAAGTTGCGCAGTCGATGGGGCCGGTTTCACACTTGATATCATTATTTCCTCAAACTACGAGACTATTGAGTCGTGGGGAAGATGTCTTCGGCCCGTGTCAATTGCTTGAGGGATAGGCTGTGCTTGTCAAAACCTTCAATTTCGTATCATAACGGTACACTTCATGCAGTGAGTTTTGACAGTGGTTCGTTAGAGCATTCCAAAATGGCGCAACGACCTGACAAATCCCGTATTGCAGACGTCCAAGAGCCGGGTGAATTCTGGGGGGTGACCTCCACTGCGTCCACTCGGGTTTTGCTTTTCCGCCCAGCTTCGTAACTCGTAAGACTTGTTGATCCTACCAACTCGCCGGTAAATGCCCGCTGCGAAAAAAAAAGAAAAAGAAATTCAGAAGGAAAGTCATGAAGATTCGCAGATCGATCGTTCATGGTACATAGATTTATCGGCAATCGAGGGAACAATTTCGATTCTTGATCGAGATATCCAAAATACACTTTCCACAGATTGAAGATTTAGATGCACCGAGGCCTATCGAATTTCCCCTGGAACTTATCCTTATCAATCCAAGTCGACATCACCAGAGATGCATTCACCCCGCAAGATGAGCATGTGCTAACCGAATCCACACTAATGTGAATCGCGCTCCCCGCCTCGCATTTTCACCACGCCAGAAACCATTCACACAATATCAAGGCTTCAAAGACAATCCGAAATCCTGCTACACAAAAACCTTACAGCAATGTCATCATCATCCAAGCGCTCCATCCCCAAACCAAGTTTCCTCCTGTGCTACGCTGCATGCACTTTGCGTAGCGTACCAAGATATTAGTAGCCGCATATGCAAGTCCTTGCAACATGCATCCTTACGAGAGAAAAAAAAAATCACGTCTCCCACGCGTTCACGCGTTTGTGTGGAATGTGTTTGGGGGCTAATTTAGATTATTGGGTTCAGGTGTCATGGTGCGATATGAGTCTCTAGATGTGTTGCACCAACTCGGATATGCCTAGTCAGTCTTGTGGTTGCTACGTACTATGGGTGAAGGAGGGGTTGTCCAGGAATTCCCTAGTGATGCAGATCAAGTGTGTACTTGACACACTGAGCTTCTCCTATTATTGCTCAAGTTTCCTTGCTCAGGATCAAGAGTGTCTACTAATGAATAGGGGTAAAAACTACAACATCATCTCATCATAGAATGTCTTCTCCTATCTGTCTGTCTCGGTTCATGGATTCCCTACATACATCATGATTCATCTCCCAACAGCCGTTTGCACAGATAGGTAGGTAGCGTAAATGTGTTGTAAGACTCGGGTCCCCTACGTAGCATGTACATTCCCCTCCCTGAGACCCTTCACATGATGTGAGATTCGATACCAACTCTGCAGCTGCTTGGAGGATTCCCACCTCAGCGCATACAAAAATCCAGGGGGCGCCGCAACGCTCGCATCGGCACCGATGTGAACATGCCCGGCCACATTATCCATTTCTCCCTTACTCCGCGACCGACTCTTCGCATCCGCCGCGCCGCGGCGTCGGGGCATACACAAGTCTTGTAATCGTACGTACCGCGGTTTCTGATTCTTGCTTCTTTCATGAGAGGGTTAATTGAGGCTTGGAAGGCTGAGCAGTTTCTGCGCGCTGTATTGATTTGAGGCTATTGTGTACATGGGAAGATGGGATGTGTAAGGCAAAGACAGACACGTGAATGAACTCGGACCAAAAATACTGCGCAAAAATACAAACCCGCGCCTCCTTGCACACCATGCGGATTTATTAATTACTCGGTGTTGATATGTAATATTGGTTAAAAAAAAAAGTATTCTTAGATTTCGCCTTCGTTCCATCTCTCATCTCGACATGATATCAATATGTCATTTCGAGAATGTTACCGGGGATAATTAGTGCATAGACAATACATAAATAGCATAACTTTAATTCCACCACCAAAGCCATTAGCACATCTTATGCTCTGCACAGTAAGCGAGAGCACAAAATGCGGGGTGAGGATTTTCTTCTACATCAACAAGGCAGGTGGTAGGTAGGTCGGTGCTGGAGGGCCAGGCAAATCTAATGCAAGCTACAGAGTACACCGATCGCTGGGCTTTGATTTTGCATGTAGCTAGTTGCTTCAAAAGTGCACGTGTTAAATGGCTACTCTATGCATGCATATCTACGGTGAGCGATTGTACGGCGGAAACCGATCCTCAGTCGGTATGGAATGGAGAATGTTGCTTATTTTTGTTTGTCTGTGTAAAAACTCTACCTCCTTCGTACTATTCCAAAACATATAAAGCCTAATTCGATCCTGGATTTCTCTGAAACCGAAACAAAAAGTGGATGTTTTCATCATATCTCTCTATTGACTATATTGATTATATACCTATTTAATAGAGAATTTTGCATTTGGGTTTAGGTTTAGGTGTTCGGAGTACTAGTGGGTGAGTTTATCGTAACAAGGTGGTCAATGGAGACGATCCCAAGACCAAGGCATTTATCTCATCTCAACTAACCAATCCCTATGATACGTATTTGGGAATCCTGCCCACCGTCCCCCATCCAGGCGGAGGGAAGAAAATTTCTGCTGCATACACATACACATACATACAAACACATCATCCATCTATCACATCACATCGCATCACCAAATACCCCGTACATAAGCGAATTGTGAGAAATTTGTCAACACGGTGAGTGAAGATCGAGATAGGCGATCGAAGAGGGGCTATTGGATTTGGGAATGGTGCGAATTGTAATCAATCACCTACATACCTACATACCTACCAGCTGTTGTTCTGGAGAAAGAAAGAATGTTGCTCTCTCCACAATAGACTTTTCCAATCTAGTATCTACGATAAGACATCTACACAGAGAGTGCACACGGTCGGATTGGAAGTGTAAATAATAATATCCGAGAATTAAGTTTCTCCATTACCTTACCTTCCTTACCCGTGAAGAAGCTAGTTAGAGTACATACATCACATCCATCACAACGTAGCTACCATAGTGTGAATCGGGAATCCCCCATCCAGTCGGAACCTCCCAGGACCCAAAGTCTATACGTTGCGATCTTGCTAATGCCCAATGCTAATTCAATACAGTGACATACCCATGATGAGCAGATGAACTAACCAGCACTCGATACTCTATCGACCATCCTGATTCCTCGGTGCAAAGAAAGCTTGAAAGATTGAGATCGACCAAGACAAACCAGTTACTCTACAAGACAAATGGAAGCCAGCGGAAACCCACGATGCAAATCTTCCCGAATCAGAGATTTCCAGAGGAGGGTGACGACCGAGACTAAATCCGGAACAGCGTCGTTCGAATACGTAAAGATAAAAGATAGTAGGTATGCTAGATAGTCCGTCTGTGTGACCACCGTCCGAGCTTTACTTTACTTGCCTATTTTTTTTATGTCTTGGATATATGTATCTCACTTGTATAAATCATAAAAAATGAGGCTGAACAACTAAGAATGTGGAGATACATTGAAGTAGCATAAGTGAGGAGCCTCCAGCCAATCGGAGGTGTGGGAAATCGTTCTTGCTAGTCTTTGTATTGCATACAGTAGTTATGCACGAGATATACCACTGAAGCCCATAATTATTCGAATGCCTTCATATTGGACTCTCAGCGAAATATCCAATCCACCTTCCCACGACCCTCCGTGCGGAGAAAGCGACGGCGTACTGGGGCTGTCTGTTCAACCTCAGCGGATCCTCGCGAAGAGTTTTTAAAATCTCTTCAAGATGCCTCCCCATCCATCGTCCAATATCGTAGGTATCCAATGACACGCGAGCATATACACATCATCTGCAGTGCAAAAATTCAATAATCGTTACGAGAAACTTGGGAAGTAATCCCGAGTGCTTACGGCACAGCAAAGCAAAGGGTAAGTTCACGAGCAGTTCATAAAGTACAGCCGAGGTGCCGGGAATCCGCTTGACGCCGAAGGAAATAAGCAATGTACGCAGCAAGCGGCGAACAGTCCTGGAGGGGGTTATTCGGACATTACGCAGGCCTTGGAAGGTGACTGCGGTTGCGAGGTGTTTGAGTGGTGTGATGGGTAAATTATTTGGGTGTGTGATTGATTGATGAAGGAATCGGAATGATTTCCCAGGACCCTTAATTTTTTCAGATCTTCGTTGGATTTCGTAAGTTCCATGGTTTCTTTTCTTGATTTCTGCAATTGCATATCTTGATTTGCATTCACATCACCAGATATATTGTCAGATATGTCATCTATGACCATTGAAGAGGCAAAGGAATGAATCAGGCATTAGGATATGCTGGTTGCATACGAAGGAAGGAAGGTCCTTGTGGGTGGAGTATGAAAAGCGTTTGGATCATGGTCCAGGGTAAGGTAGCGTCATCGCGTGTGGACAATTGCTTTAAAGTAGCGTACTATGGAATGGTAGGAACGCGTTTTTCGTGGAGCGGAGCGGCGCGGCATCGCGTGAGCGCGGGACTGGTATTGGTATTACTTGATACAGCAAGGCGCGGTACGAGAGTGTAGTAATAGACTCTCGCTAGTTAGGGAGATTAGTACAAATGGTTGCCGGTTGAAACTACTTGACCTGATATCTAGTTATGAATATAGTACCAAGATGCATACCATGTATATCAATATCAACACTATTCACGATATTTATGTACCGAGTTGTCGGGTCCATCAGTTCTTCAATCTCAATCCTCGTCTTGCCATGCCGTTCACCCATTCGACCTCCTTTCTGATTGGAGGAATGATATCTCAAAGACTGAAAGCAAAACATGTCCCAGCCAAATAATAAATGTCAGGTAAGGTCTGTGTGTACCCAGAAATTAAAGAGCCCCATTCTTCGATGAGGATAAACGGTCATGAGGATGAAAGTCTAGGAAGTTTGGACCATTCTGGCACCAAATGGTTTACTTCTGGGGCTGTCGAAGTTTGAAGAGTCTTGGCGGGTTTATATTTGCGGGTCGGTTTGATTTTGAAGATCTCGACTGTGAAAATAATGGTACATCGTTACCAGCCATTGATCTGATTTGGTCGACCTAATGATCGTCTGGTGCATGTATTTTGTGCATAAACTTACCCCAAATTCCGGTCGTGGTTTGGTACGAACAGGACTGTTCTAATGGCTATGGCCATTGAAGACCAAGCCTGAAATAAGATCTGGATGGTGGAAATTCTGCTTGGAAAGCAGTAATGGTTTCATGATTAGTGGAGTGAGAAAGTTTGATAGCATAGCAACCAACCCAAATCTCCTGCTTGGTTGTAATCACTTGGATGGTTGGCGGATGGACAGAATTGCCTATTAGTTAGTGGTACTTAAGGTACCTAAAGTTAGGAAGTTAATGCTTGTGCTATGGAGTACCGAATGTTACTAGAGAAATTTATACTGCGAAACTAGCCGGACAAATCATGTAGATGTGATGTTGCTTTGCAACTGATATCCAAATGATAGTGGAAGAAGGTTTGTTCTGGGGACGGTCGTTAATTGACAGAATGATTCCAAACCATTCGAAGCCCACCGAAGTATTTCAGCGGCGCATTGAATTTCGAATTATTGAAAAGACGAAAGTATGAGGCCATTGGACGACGGTAATATCCAGATACAAACGGTTTGGAGATTGCACCAACCTGGGACAGCGAATGGAATGATCTGATCAAATCACACGGAGATCCAACGAACCGGTGGCTTAAAATAAGCTGGAGACGAGGAAGGTTTCCAGTTCGAAATTATATCGTGTACAAAGTACCATAGACACCTATATGTTCCCGGAACATATTCGTAAAAGGGTAAGTTCATTCATATTGCATCTGAGCTTCACAGGTTGGGGGTTCTTCCATCTTTTACCCCGTACCCTTTGCACTTCTCTTGAAACACGGTTGAGGGAAGTCTCTTTTTTTTGATGGTACAGAATATGCAAGATGATCAAGGTCTGGGCGAGATCTGAATGCTCACGTATTGCTTCTTATTGATTAATTGTTGGTATGGAATTATTGATGCGCTCAGGTGTGATGCGTTTGCCTGGTTCTCCTCGTCATTGAACCAATAGCCAGCATGCTCAGCCCTTGATTGCAGACAAGGCACTCAGGAATAGGGGAAAGAGGTGCATTGCCTTGATGTATTTCATGTCGTTGCAACGTGATGTACATAGGCATGCCCTCTATAGAAAGATATAAACGAGTCAATGTTAACAAATCAATGAATTATGCAGGATACATACACCAAAGCATATAAATTGATCAGCAATCCAATCTCGAGCCAGTGAGAAATGAATCAAATCAAACTTGATGGTATTGTTTCCTGTGTGGACATGGTTTGATGCATGTATGCAGGTATTCTCAAGCGTGTCTATCAAGGATGTGTGAATGGTTAGATTTCAATCGAAGTATAAGAAGTTTCGATTGATTTTCCAGGATGTCTGGCTTTTATTGAGCTGGGGGATGTGAATTCTGGGATGAGTGAAGGAAAGAGATGTTGATAGAATTGGGCACATTATACCTACTGCTACATGATGCTTTGGAGAAGCATAGTTTCTGATTTTGGTTAAACATTTTTCGGTCCAATATTGGGAGCATCTCTGCCTGCATCCAGTTTAGTCACATGGAAATCACGTTTCCATCTGGGTATGTGTACTTCGTGCACTCCGTACTTCTGCACTTCTCAAAATATGAGTGGAGCGGAGTTTAGTAGTGTGAAATGTGCTTGCTCTGCAGTAATGATACCACGCCCAAGTCTCTAAATTTATTTATTGAATTGATTACATGGTGAGGGATGGTGAGGGATGGTGAGGCTATCACAGTGCGATACGATAGTCAATGCTACACTCTTCCATTCCTTTTTTTCCCCTTCACGCGTTTTGGCGTGTTTGATGAGTGAGATGGATGGAAATGTAAGAGTTCAAGTGTATAGAGTATACGTAAATCATGCAGAGCCAATTGAATCAAGCACACGCGACTTTTGGCACATTGTCTGACCGGAGCAGCTGCAAAGACTATCCTATCCTATCCTATCCTATCCTGTCCTATCCTGTCCTGTCCTATCCTATCTATCCTATCCCATCCCATCCCATCCCACCCCCATCCCATGGCACGGAGGAAAAAAGCTTCCAAGATTTCAAGAAATGGCACGATTCGTATCAATTGATGAATGTATTCCCCGTACCGTACGATGGATGGATGCACTTGTCTAGGTCCTCTTGTTCCTCTTCTTGGGATGGCTTACACATCCGTTTCTCTCCAATCCCTCCCACACCAATAATCTGCTGGTGTCGATCGGGACTTAGACAGAACGTAGGTAATGGTGCATATTCCGTAATACTTTATACCGTGATTTATAGATATAATCCAGCTGCCAACAGGGAAAGCGCGTTCAATTAGAATTTAGAACACGCTGCCTCTAGGTAATTGCTTCCGCACATCCAGTGTCATCCACATCCCTCCGGTCGGTTTCTCTACCCACAACGCCGACTAGGGATCTTTCGTCTGATGTTATTTACCTGACGATGCATTTCTCAACAGAATCACCGTATGGTACGTACACTCACTGTAGGAAGTTGTCACAGTCACAGTCATAGTCATGATCACAATGAGAATTCCTGCTTTGGTGAGTGTCACCACCTAGGACTGGCTTCCCTATCGAGGTAGGTCGTAGGTATCTATCGGTCTGTTTCTGCCGATCCATCTCGTCCAATTTACATCTCTCCTCTCTGACTACCACTCTTGCCTGTGTCCAGCTATCATCTTCTACTTATAGATACTTTCCTCAATGCAGCAATAATTCTTCCTTTTAACCAAAGAAGGAAAGTCGTCCCCACTTGCAAAACCATACGAATGTGCTTTTAATACTCCACTTACTTTCCTCCTCTTCCCCCCCCCCATGTCAAAAAGTAATAATCTTCATACCATTCCTCTTCCGGTGTAGAAAAAGGTCCATTACTCTCAACCTTCTCTCGAGATCCATTCGATCCATTCTTTCACTCCTTGAACTACACAAACCTCCCCTCTTCTTCTTCGCTCTCTAGATTTCTTCTCTCTTTTCCTCTCCTCCGACAGTCTCTCTCCATTCATATATCAATAGACGGGCATAAAGAGGTCATTGGATAATTGACACCTTGTTATGTTGAAGCTCGAAGAAATCTGAAAAATCAAGCAAGAATTTGGCTGGAAGATTGCTCGATTGCAACTTCACACACACACATATACACCACTCAATATTCTTCACTTGAACTTTCATTCGACTGTCCATAGCTGTCACTTTCTACGAGGAAAAAAAAAGAAAGAAACTACCATTCACACAATTCACCCCTCCTAGTCTTCGTCTCAACAATCTCGAAGATTATTCTTTTCTGGATAGAATTGGAAGACATTCATCATCGTCATCTAATCATTCAATTCAGTAATCGAAACTACCTTCCTCCACCTCCTCCTCCTCCTCATCCTACACACATACACACATACTTCACTCGAATCACTTCTCGACTTGAATCCTTTCTCATCTCTTGATACTCACCAGAACAAATTCAATACTCCAAAAAAATTGTGTTATTTCTGCCACCAAGTTTCGACTCCGTTCTATTCTTTTCCAATCTCAATTCTTCGATCTCGAATACCTCGAATTGTTTCAATTCTCGGTATTGTTTGTTTCGAAGTAATAATTTTTTCAATAATCTTCAAGTGGTACCTCTTTTGTTGTCAATCTCAATCTCGTCAACTCTTTTTATAAAAGTTAGAGGAGTTTAAGATTTGACTCCACAATTGAAAGTCAAGATACTCGACAATTCAAGGTGAGCATTGAACTCCCCTCCCCCCCCCCGAACTTTATGCAAAAGTCTTGTCTTCAAATCTCCTTATCCTTCCAATTAAACAAGCAAAATCCTTTATGAAAGGCATTGACTAACATTTAACTCTTGGTTCCCCTTACTTAGTTAGCATTTTTACATGCCACCGGTCGCTCATCTCACCTTGAACATTCTTCCACAAAAGCTCTACGTTCCTCCTCTCAACCCAATACTCGGCACGTAATTACACCAAATATTTCAAGCAAGATCAAGATAGTCAAAGATCGGAGACGTTTACTCGTTCATCCTATCTTAACATCGACGGAGAATTTCTTCAAAACATTTCTACCGCATTATCCTCTCATTGTCTTCCATCAAGAGGGATCTACCTTGGTGAGTCTCGAATTTCTCAATTCACACTTCGACTCCCCCCTCCCCTCCTCTCACGAACAATGCCATCAGCTTCATGCGTTTTTGATGACCAAAGAAGCATTCTCCTTCTCCACCTTCATATGATTGAGGCTTCTCCCTTTCACGATCTACTCCACTTCCGGCTGAGAGTCTCGCTAATCCTATAATTCACTAGAATTTCCACCGTATCTTTATAAAGTGATATTCACCTGCCACCTCACCAATATCAACTTTGAAAGGTTCAGCTTTTACATTTTTCGCCATCTTTTTTTTGAGGCCATTGTCGTTCATTTTCGAATTATAGTTCCACCCACACTCTCTAATAATAATACACCAAAGTATCGTTCTCTCGAACCATACAGCACATTCTTTACAACCAACAATACAGCAATCCAGTGACTATCGAAAGCCACTGTCAAGTCGAAGCTCCTGGAGAACTTGACGTCCATTCTTTCCCTACTACCAAACACCAAAATACCTACAACTTCAAATCACCTTCTACACCTACAACATGTCGTACAATCAACCTTGTGACACGTTCTTCGTGGAGGATAATACTTTCCAACAACAGCAGCAACAGCAACCTCGACCAAACTCTCAAGAATATATCAAGATGATGGGTCGACGGAGGCAGGAGGCTATGGCCAATGAATTATCTAGACAAGCTTGCGATGCTTATATGGATGATATCATTGATCACATGGCATCGATGGAGGTCAATTATTCTGCATTCTACTAGTTTCATCTGACTTTATGCTAATATCTTCCATAGGATGCGACTATGCCAGACGTTGCCTCGATAGAAATCCAACAAGAGATTCAATGGTTCATGAGGCCTTATCTCATCGACTTCCTCATCGAGGCTCACTCTGCATTTCAACTTCTTCCGGAAACTCTTCACCTCGCTGTTAACCTTCTCGATAGATATTGCTCGCGACGTGTTGTCTACAAGAGACATTATCAATTGGTTGGGTGTGCCGCACTTCTCATCGCTGCCAAATATGGAGACAAAAAGGAACGCGTCCCCATGATCAGAGAACTAAAGTCGATGTGCTGCTCGTTATACGACGAGGAGATGTTCACGCAAATGGAATGGCACGTCTTGAACACCTTGGAATGGATGATTGGTCACCCTACTGTTGACAGCTGGTTGCAATTAGCCTTGTTGGAAGGGCCTGAATATGAAGACATGACCGTCGAGCACATGTCATGGTACATCTGTGAAATGGCTTTATATCACAAAGAATTCGTCTCAGTCAAACCTTCAGCAATGGCTCGTGCATCTTTAGCGCTTTCGAGAGATATCCTTGGATGCCCTGAGATGGATACCTATGGACAGGTCGATTCGGAATTGATGCTCAGTCTTTCTCGACAACTCAACCAACCATCTTCGGTCCTTGCAAGAAAATATGCAGCTCCACACTTGTCTAGAGTCTCTGAAGTGCTTCGACGATTCCTTCTCCAACAAGCAGCTATGAGCCAATGCCATGTCACCCCACCAACTCCACCTGCTGAACCAACCACTAACCAGAAGCCAATGCAACAACACGATGTGTATAGCACACCACAGAAGGTGTATGGACAACATGTCATCAATGGTTACCTCACGCCACCAATCACCCCAGAAGGAGAATATTTTGGTCCAGGGAATGGAAATGAAATTAAACCGTATCAAACTTCAGCACCTAGGTGTCCGATCACCCCAACTCCTCAAGCTCAGATGCAATATAGTCAACAACAACAATATCAGCAACAACCATATCAACAAGATATCGTCATGCAATAATTGAAAATTTCCTGGATTTGTTCGAATTCCCCTCACTCCTTGCATCATCTACGCTTTGATCTCGGACATCACATCACACAACACCCTCACATGTACCACAATTTGTATTGATTGACCCAATTTTGCGGACTTCATCGTTTCTGTGTTCGGCATCAGCGCGTTTCATCGACCTGTTTTTTTTCCATCAAAAAATATCTGGCATTAGCGAATCGTCGATTTTTATTTTCTCTTCAAAATCATCTTGTCGTTCTAGCGTTTTTTATTTACAACACAATTACTACACACACCGCTCTTCAGCAAACCAATTTTCCTTTCTTTCCTTTGTTTCTTTTCGGGGTGCAATCTTCCTTTTGATAGTAATTGAAGAGGGAGAAGATGTGACTAGAGAAGAAAGAAATAGGAAGGAATGGAGTTGGGTATTCTGGGGCGTGGATATTTTCTTTGTTTCTGCAGGAAGTTTTTAGTTCTCTTCATACCCTTCTTGCACACCACATTCGGGTCGAATCGGGTCACAATTGAATAAAAGTTTGGGGCTCGTGGAAGATAATGGATGCATTCATTACTTGCATGCATACTTTCTTGACCGAAGTTATGCTCCAGTAATGGGTGGATGTGGATAGATTCCTATTGAAATCTATGGTAATGGAAGGATGAGAGATTCTTTCCATTATATCTTAATAGAGATTGGTGGATGGGGAATTTGGTGGAGGAAGTCTTTATTTTCGGGGTGGTTTTTGTTTGGTAGGATAGGGGCTGCGGGCATGGTTGGATGGAGATACCCAAGATCAGATCAGAATAAGAATGGCTGCTTGCTTACTTGCGTTCCGCAATGGTAATGGAAATCATCTACTTGATACCATTATTCCATGGATCGGTGGATGTGGAGGGGTTGTGAAAGAAGTGCATGGGGCTGGGAGCATGGGATTCATGGCTGAATAGTTGGGTGGAGAGATGCATGGGTATTAAATAAAATGGATAATAAGATACCCGATCATCATAATTTTGTTCCGATTGACTTGCTTGTGGGTGATGATGAAGATGAATTTTGATCTTGTGACGTGAGTTCGATTCTTTAGTGATTGATGTATTGCACAGCTTTCTTTTATACATTTACATAAGAGATGAATATGCAGAAAACGACGTTTGCAGTGGAGAAAGTAATCTCCTCTCCTCTCTACTTTGTCTCCTGATATTTCCATGTATTTTTCGCATCAACACATGGACGACGAGTGAACAGGGTAAAGTAGAGTGATATGATGTAATGTAGTATGGTAAGGTAAGGTGAATGTGTACGCAACCAGTGTTTTGGAAGCTAGAAGGGGCTGATATATTCTTACTTTTAAGGTGGATTATGGAGTGCTGTGTGTGTATGGATGGGATGGATGGGATGGATGTGATGGGGAATTTGGGGAATTTGGGATGTAGTTAGTGGGAGGAGACTTTGAGGGAGGGTGCTGTAGGGGAGATGAAGGGAATTGAGAGGCACTGGGGTGGGGGTGAGGGTGAGGGTGAGGGGAGAGAGAAATGGGAGGGGAGATGAAAGGGATTGTGAAGAGGATTGAGGAGGATTTTCTCTTTTTTTTTTTTGATTGCTTTGCTTTGGTTTCTGTGGTGTAAGATTTGTGGGGAGGTATGGAGAAGGGTGTGAGAGGGGTGTAAGGGAAGTGAATGTGTTGATCCGGGGTGGTGTTTTATGGGTGTGATTGATGATTGATGATTGATGATTGATGATTGATGATTGATGATTGATGATTGATGATTGATGATTGATGATTGATGATTGATGATTGATGATTGATGATTGATGTAAGGGTGAGGTTGGGGCTGGGGCTGGGATGGAGTTGGCCTTTGGTTTTGGTTTTGGTGGTTATAGTATTTGATATTTGTATATCTATTTGTCTATTTGTCTATTTAATGTGAGTATAAGTTTTTCGATAGGAAGGTATGTAGTAATTTGTGAGAGATGATGGGATGGGATGGGATGGGATGGGATGGAATAGGATGGGACAGAATACCCTATAGAGAATAAGTTATTGGGATACCTAATGATAATAAGTATGGGATGGGTATTATCTGAAGTTAGACAAGTTTGTAGGTGGGAATGGAAATGTGGAGTTGGAAGTGAAAGTGATGGGATATTTGGGCGCTGGGTTTAGTTCTTGGTCGACGGGTGTTGGGTTGTATGTGAAGTGAGAGGGGAGGAGATGAGATGATATAGGGAATATTGAATGTTCTAGTACATAAGTACTGAGGGTGCTACTCTGAAGAGAAATAAGAGGAAAGAGATAGTATTGACGAGATTGGATATTTGGAGATTAAGAATTAAGGTTGGAAGAGAAGGGTTATTGGAAGTGGAAAATGAGAAGAATACCTTTTCGAAGTCCTTATACAATAGACAGAAAGTTGTAATGTTGACTCCAAGGTTGAACTTGTAAGTTTAACTCTGAAAATTGGATGAGATTGGATGGGGTGAGATAGTGTCGATGTTGAAGATACTCGAATTTTTTATACTATCCAATCCATGTATGTACCCACGTTCGATACCAGCATTTGGGTGATTTTCTTGTTTTAATAAAGTACCGGAATCTGTAAATAAGAATGATCTCGACATGTATATGTCGAGTGTCTTCGAGAAACGAGAATCTTCAAGACTTGGGTAATATTTCCTTTCATTGGAATAGGTGATAAGTGGGTTTCGATTTCTTTCTCTTCTAATGAAATTGAGATTGAAGTAGATAGCTTAAGCGAACTCGTGTTACCAAATATTGGTGTGTAGGTAGGTAGTAGCAAGGCTTCTCTCTGTTGTGATGAGAGGTGAGTGAATAAAGCATTGTTCTGTTCTTACATTGCCTACCTAAGTGTAGTGTACCTGAACTGTTCTGAACATCATTGAAGGGTTGAATTCACTTCAAGTCACATCCATTCAATCTTTACATTTTGTATTCCATTTAAGAATTTATTATTTTCGTATACCTGTATCTGCATTTGTATTTCTATGTAATCATACCTATTTTCATTACCAAAGAAAGCCGTAGTACTTATCACAGTAACCCTAGCTCTCTGCTAAATATTATCTACTCATCGCATTACCTACCTATCCATCATCCATCATCACCTCCATCACATAGCCCCACAACATCCCCCATCTATCCTCCCCGTTCTCCTTCTCCTCACAACACACCGTACACATCTTCTCCTCGCCTCCCTATCTACACGATGGAAATAGGGACAGTCTTCTGGAAAACATTGGGTGTGACGTTGATACGGACAGAGACGGAGTCGACGCTCGTAGTGGGAACACTCGAAATCGAAGATTATGCTTTTGCACATTCTGAGGATTTGGGTCTGGGATTCGGGATTGGGGATCGGGGAGTTTTGGACGGGAAGATATTCAGAATACTCGGGGGTATGGGTTGTGAGAGTCAGGGTGGCAAAGGGGAGAAAGAAGAACGTGAAGGTGGTAGTAAGGAGGGTGTCTTATATGTAGGATATGAACGGATGTTACTCTGATGATATTCTTGTTTCATAATGGAATCGATTTCTATCTACCTAGCGAATGTGGTGGATCAGAATAATGATGGAACAATTCCGCAACTTTGCTTTCGCGGGAACGCGTCTGCTTTCTATCCAGGAAGTTTGGAAAGCACTCGCTTTACGGATTCGAAATGACCTTCACATCAATTCAGTCGCATTGTCATATCATATTGTATCATCTCGATGTTGCTGTGTTATAAGTTATAACAAGAATCATATATATACTAAAATATATTCAACTAGATGATACCGTTTGCATCATTTCAAATGTTAAGAATGGTTTCAATATAAAGATTGACATCAGACGAGATATCATGTGATCAACGCGATGATATAGTCCTTTGCATTGCCGATGTCACACAGTGTCACTTGAAACAACTGTCATATTAAGTTTGGAGACCCTAAAGTCTCGCTCATTATTGACCAATCATGATGCGGGGAGTTTACTAACTACTTGTAGATCTTATGAGAGGTTATAGCCCTATTCTCTATTAATGTATAGATGCGTAGATAGGGCAATTATACAGTAGAAATATAGAATCAAATCAAAGGAGGATAGCGCCTGGAGATTAATGGTTTGTAATCTAGCATGTCTTCCAATAGGAAAGGGCAGATCTGGGGGGGAATACTCTAGAAGCGACATGGACGGCTAGTTTTGAGTAGAGAAGTCATGAGTACGTGAGCGGGATACCTCTGTGTTGTGGCTCGAAGTCATCTTTGAAGCACTTGCTAATTTGTTGACAAGGGATCAAATGAGTAAGGATTAATTCATACTTTTGATTCTATACAATCTAGAAAAATCTTATCATCGTTAAGGAGTTGGAGATTAGTAAATCCTGATATAAGAAAGAAGCCGCTTCATAACTTCTAACGCCAAGCTGTAGACATCCAAGCAGAATAAACAACGGTGAATCCGTACAAATTTCTTCAACTAAACGCACGCCGGGTATTCGCTTTTGTTTCCAATTCAATTCTCCACTTCTAATTCATCCACCCCAAGCCTCCAACCCATTTCCTTTCATTTCTGTTACTCCCTGCACAACCCAAACATTTCCTTTCCACTCCCAAGTTACTCACGGCACAGGAGTGACAAACTTGTTTCCCACAATTCGTACATGCATGATTTGTCTCTCCAGCTCCATACATATCAATGTCCATTATAGTATCTACATCCATTTCGTCACCCCCTTCCGTATTCGCTAGTGATGCATCGCAATCCTCGCAATTGGCCGGTATTAGGTGAGGATGCGTGATAGTCTTAGGAGAAACAGATGTGGATGATGTATAAGAAGAATCACTACTCGGTGAAACTTGACGGTTTGATGGCAATTGCCAGAAAGAGTGGAGTGAGGCTTGGTGTGGAGCGTTATTTGGTGGGTTAGGTATTATGGTATGTGGTGAGATTGCCGAAGGCGAGGGCGGTGGCATGCAATTTGTATTTATATTTGAAGGTTGCTGCGCTGAATAAAGGAGGGAGAGGGTATGTTCTGTAGAGTTGATTAATATCTGACGCACAGCTGTTGGATTGTTAGAATGAGGACATACGATGGACGGTGTCTTCATTTGGTCGATTATCTCTATGACGCTTCCTTGTACGAGAGGAGAAAAGATTCGGTGATCTTATTGATGGAGAATCAATATGCATAGAATTGGAGTTGTTGGAGTGTAGAGGACTGGATAGGAGAGATGAAGTGGTTGAGATCTCGGATTCGGAACGCTTGCGCTTGAGAAACATTTTGATTATTGACGTCGTGAAATAAGCCTTAGTTGAGCTGATAACTTAACACTATTGATAACAAAAGGAACTGATAGATTGAATAAGACGAGGGATTTGATGTTGAATTGATGGAAGAATTAGAGAAGGCTGGAACACGAGATTGATGGAGCCACTTTACGCGAGGAGACGCGCTAGCTTGATTCACCAATGGCTAGGTGCATGGACCGACGGGAAACTTCTCAACTTTCAAAATGTGTAATAAATCCATTTTTCAATTGCTTGGTATCAGAATCTATCCTTTCATTGTTTGACCTTTAATAAAACATTGTAAGAATTCTCAGATTTTACAAACTGAGATTTCAGGTGATAATGCTCAATCAATTTTTTGGAGTGTTTCGCCAGTCCGTACACATCCACTAATGATTTACAGAACGCGGATCGCGCGTGTGTCGATGCTTAGGCTTTGAGTTTGACATTGACATTGACCTTCAATTCAAACAGACACAATTACTTGACCATTTCTCTTTCCTATCCATGCTATTGCTATTGCCTTTACTGCTTCTGCGACTTACAAATGCACTCTCGTTAATCGAGCTTCCTGAGACGACCCTCTCTATTGTTACATTTGACATCTACTGGGCTCATAAGCTCGCCGGCTCTGGATAACTGCATGCTCCGATGCTCATTCAATGGATGGAAATTTATCGAATAGTTCAAGTGGTTGCACCAAAACACCCCCATAGTTTCTGTTTTTACATCGTTTCTTTATATAAGCGCAGAGTAGCAAGCACCAAACCCCATGAAGTTTCATGGACCATGCACATGATTTGTATCTTGTGGAAGATGTTAATATCTCAAACATTCGCGTTCTTCAAATATTGATTCTATTCTATTAAGTACCACGAATACGACATGTCAGCATGCCATACTTGATTCCACTATCTACTAATTACTGGAAGTACCTCTTATATCTGCCTCTAGCTACAATTAATTGTCCAAAAACACCACAGTATTTCCATAAACGACATTGTCTGAAAGCTGGCAGGGAGCTTTCGTCGAGGTGGCCCATTCTTCGCCAAGCAAATTACATAGCTTCAACATCGCCATCGAGAAACAACATCGCCATCGAGAAACACTTTGTTTCATCTTCTCCATGGTTTACTCGAAACCGATCATAAACTCATCCTCTCGGATTCCCGCAATCACTTGTGGTAACATCGTAAAGATTGGTGGTGACTGAGTCCTGGGATGATTCATGATCTCTTGACAGATACCAGCGACGTAAACATTGGAACTTTTTCTTGACCATACCGCCTGAGCTCTGATCCAAGATTCTTCTCGAACAATATTAAGAAATAGCTCTGGGTATCCCATCATCATTTCATTAGTGGTCTTCTCAAGCCGTTGCAGTAGATGATCAAACAATTCTGGCAGAATCTCTGTATCAATGCGACAACCCAGAATCAAGATTGGGTTGACTGGTCTTGTCTCTAATGCTTCGAAGCCATTCCAGTCAAGGTAATCTTTCACTTCTTTCTTCTTTGAGCTCCATTTTCCACTGTATCCGCGCCACATAGTTGGGTCGTTCATTCTCGACTCTCCGGCTTGGTTTTTGCGGACAGAGGCTATTAGGCTATTCAACCTAGCTCTGTTACCTCTAGCTGACATGATATCGAGAAGCTGAAGGTCTAGATCGAAGTGCGGATGAATATTGTAGTGGTGAGAGAGCGCTTCGAAGTCGTTTCGTACATCCCACCAAACCTGTCCATATTCCTTGGATTCAAGAACCATCCTCAATGATAAACCATTCGTGCTTCATATTCATCAGCAAATGATACCATGGGTTGTCTCTCCCATGAATCACCTGACTGAGGTCTTGAGTCGTCCGAGTTACGAGTGACGTCCCAATCAAATTCATAGCATTGGAACTCCAAGTCCTCACTGGAATCTCCATTTTCTAATGCAAGATCACGCTCTTTTTCGGCTAAAATCTCTTCGACGTAGTCCGACCATGAAGCTGCCCACTCAAGGTAGGGATTGTGCTTTGTGTCCTGCTAAAGTTAATAAGTTAGTATACAAGCAAATAAGCATAGGTGCCAGGGACATACTGATGCTGAGTGGGACTCAGAGACATTGTCAACAGAGATTTAATTCTGATCGAATGTCTCAATCGAATGTTGCATTTCTTCGATAAATCCTGTTAGGTAGGTACGTTCGATATTGGAAGACATATTCGTGCGGTAATCTGTCTGCTCTGTGGGAGGATGTCTTTGGTATGAAGCACTGTTGCTGTAATAAACAGGTATTTGTAGGCGGATCGTGCTGATGGTTCTTCAAGTAGAGTACAAGATTCTGCTTGATGAAAGCTATCAAAGTCAAGTTTGTTGTGAGAACGAAAAAAATGTTGACTTGTAGGAGAATCTAATCCTTATAACTACTTTGGACTAACAACTGATACAGTCATTTACCGAATCTGGCTAGCTGTATTCAAGTGGTCAATCACTGTACTGGATAAGCGAACCGTATAATTGTGTGAATCAAGCGATATTGATGATATAAGATCCGCTATATCGTCGATTTGAGAGATGATATTGAATGATTTGCCGGTGTACGGTATCAATTCATTATATAGAGAGTAGTACAGTGAACTCTACAGGTTACAAGATCTCGTTCATGATATTGTCGATGACGTACCTGATTAGACAGTATTGTACATTGTAAATGTATATAAAGTTCACCATAGAGTGTAAAAACAGTGATCATTGAAAATGTTGATTTATTGTTTCTATGACAGACTCAATACGCTATATTATTATAATTCTTCAACAAATTGTTATCCGATGGATATTTTACATCCTATCAATATCCAATTAAAACATTTATGTTTCTGGTTCTCTCATATAACATTCATATAACCACTGCCTAGCTCTTTCAAATTAACAGTGAGCACTCAATTTCCTTGGCAAGCCTCGCAGCAGCTCTTTCAGGATCACTTTGTTGTCGTGAGATCTCTAGAAATGCTTCTGGTGCGCTATACTTTCTATCTTCATCATTGGGGTCATATTCAAGGGCCATAGCGAGCTCGGCCCTAAGCATTGATTGCTCCTCAACGAAAGTCAACCAATCCTCTCTGCGACGTGGCTCGACTGGAGAAGAAATCTCAGTAGATTCTTCTGGCTTACTTGTAGACAATCTTGACTCTATGATGAATGGAGCCTCGATATGTTGTTTGGCGTCTGACAACTCTGTGTTCTTTTCCGCAGATTCGGTAGTCTTCTCGGGAATCCTTATCTGCATTTCCTTCACCCAATTTCTCAACTGCACCTCGAGATGGAAGTATAGATGGAACATGCAATCCGAATCACCTGCAATGTACCTCTTAGTGGTCTCGCTGATAGGTCGCTCCTCCTCCAAAACACCATACCCCAGTTCGTGGCCGCTGAAATATTGACGACCTTCTTCCTTTTCATCTAACCAATCTTCATGCGCTTTATTGCTCATGAAAGCCTTGCCATGATCCCTAATGATTCTGAATAATCCCATAATACTGTCTTTTGAACCTCTGCGTGACAAGAATTCAAGTAATTGGAGGTCAAGGATTCTTCCTGGTGTAAGTCCAAACAAGTGATACAGGGTGTCCCAGTCCTGTCGAACATCAAACCAAAGTTGTAGATATTTCTTTGATCCCAAAACTTTCTTTAACGATAGCCCTTCTGCATTCTCTTGTTCGAAGACTTGTGTTCCGAGTTTCGTGAGTGCCAAGACATCTATGATGTATGTCTCTCTCCGAGAAAGAATTGACATTGAGAAAAACGTTAGGACTCCGTTACGACCAAAACTCTTTCCACCCTCGCAGTCATATCCGAGCTCTGGGATGTCTTTCATTAGCTGTGACAAAACTGGCAGGAACTCGTCAAAGATTTCGGGAGTATCGATCATGAAGGTTTTGAATAATGGCTCTTGTTCCATAGGTTCTGAAATAATTAGCATACTTTTCAATAAGATCGGACTGTGAGAACATACCATCGGAATTTTCAAAGTCCCAGTCTATGAGGGGACCACTTTCTTGACCCATCTGGTCTCCTTCATCTTGGGACACGGCCCAGAAGTCAACTTCGGTACCCGATTTGCTCTCAATCTCATCGTTGTAGTCGGAGGTATAGTAATCTGACCCTTCCTCGCTAGCAGGAACGAGACTTGGCATGCTGTCCGATGAAGAGCTTTCAGTGTCTTCGTTATCATTATCTGAAAGATTTCGGTTCCAGCCCTGAAGTTCTGCGAGATCTGATATACTATACTATAATTGTTATGTTAGGGTGTCATTCAAATAGTATAAAAGGGTAATGACATACCAATTTTGAGTATCTCTCGCACTCATCGTCTAGGCCCATTCCAAAGTTCTCATCGAACTCTTCAGTGAACACGACGTCCCAGGTTGTAGACATCCTCTTGGTTATCTGAATATGCGAATAGTTCAAGTGGTTTGGTTCCTTGAAGTGGTGTTGCGAAGCTTTAGGGTCTTGCTTTGTCGATGTGAATGCTCAAGTTTTGATATGAAACTCAATGCTGCTGTTGAACTTATCAATTTGAAAATGTTTTGGTAGTAAGGACATATTTGAGGTGCTGGGAAGTCCTATTATCACAACTACTTGGGATTGAAGAATGGCACGAGTATGCACTGAATCCAGCTGATGTATTCAATTCTAAATAATCACACTGAGCGAGCGACTGTATTGTTATGTGAATCAAGCGATATCAATGATATATATTAGAACCTCTGAAACATCAAATTGTAAGATAACCATGAATAATTTGTGCGCAAAGAAAAATCTGCCATGGGTACGGTTTTAATATTATATATAAAATCCTAGATAACTAGTGAAATAAACGCTGATCGGTAAGTTAGTTATTGTACGTCACCAACTGTGATATGTACTAGTGGTACGCTAATAGCGCTATGTTTTATAGGTTACTCACAATTCTACTGCTGCCAGTGTGGAAGAAATCGAACTGTGATAACTTTCAGAGATTTTCCAGGAAAGAGAACTGAACACAGGGGTAGTACTGATACTCGAGAGACAGAGTAATGATTGGAATTCTAATCGCTACCGTGGCTGACTTATTCGCTGCAATGCTTTTGCTATGGCATTGCTCCAATAAATCCAATCTCCAATGCAAAATACGACCTTGCTTGGGAGTAATCCTATCACTATGATCGTCAAGTTGGACTTATCCACATATGTTGGAATGGAAGTGCGAATGTGCAACATTGAGTGGAGGAAAACTCTACGGTATAGCTCGTAGAGATGGACAAGTTAGCTTGTGTACTAGTACTGACGCAGCACGTGTTCAACACCAAGTTACAAAACTTCTGAATCTGATAAGTCGTCTTGGAAGGCCATCTTACTAGGATGTCTAGCGTGTACATGTAACTTTTGGGGTTGCTAAATATTACCAATTAAAAAATCAAAAAGTTCCGAAGTGGGTCTACAGAAAACCCAGACTACTCACTAGACTTTATAGAGGGAGTCTTCTTCCATGATTGGTGCAAAATAGCAGGAATAAGATTGAGTTAGACTCTTTTTTGAGCGAATGAAAATTATGTTTCCCTAGATCATAGCTTGTCAACGCTAGTCTTCTGCATAATCCATAACTTCTACAAAGCAACCGGAAATGCATATCCGAGTCGCATCTAGATTGACCTAGAACACGAGCGAAGCCCACCCTGATGTTAGGATATAACTTTGTATTAGATTCTCGAATTGAAATATGTTGTGAATGGCTCAAATATTCTTGTATAGTGATATTATTCAAATAAAAATACATCTTGCTATTGTACCGATCAGATGATCTTCGGAATTACCATTCAAAGCTGTCAAATTTGTACAGCCCGATAATTCACACGTGCATTATTTTATGATGCTATACATGACCGCTGTATAAATCTTACTCAGACTGCAAGGGGTTAGTATTTCGGATTAGGTACAGCGAATTCTCTATGGTGAATGGGTGTCTCGTTTAGGAGGATAAAGTCTAGTAAGGGGTGTACATCGCTTAAGGTCGAATGATAGTGATAGGTCTTTACGATATACAACATTAGCTTAGTAATAATTTAGAACTTGGCGCAGTCGTTCGCCGTGATTTTCCCATGGATTTGGGGGTGATTCTTGAGAAATTTAAAAGAAGTTATGTGAAACTTTGTAAGTATATGAGCATAATTCCTTCTAGCAAGTGACATCGGATCCCGCGGTTGTTGCTGCCTTTTTATTGCACGGTTGGCAAGACATAGGGTTATGATGAGTGATCATGCTACGAGACAAACTTTGGAGAAGTCTACTTTAGATACCATTTTATTGAGCTTGTATACATTTTTGGGAATATTTGCTATCTTGTTTGGCGAAAATTTGCCAACAGCATCATGCATGTAGAAAAAGGCAGGTCACCAGGTTGGTTATAACCTTCCCCAGGCATACGTTGCGTATATGTATCTTACTGATTGCCCGATGATCATATGCGAAACGTTTCTTTAAAGGTGACAATCATTTTTTGATCACCAGGATTATCACTACTTCCGCTCACAAACACACCTCAATTGATCCTTTCGAACATCAATTGATTTTGTCACTATGATATAGCTTACTTTGAAAATAGTTACAGATTATGAAAGCCCTCAGTTGCTTTAATCTAATTATCGGGATATCGATCATGTGATCACGGAGGGCACTGTATTAGCTAGCGAGGCGTTAGCGCTTCCTTATATAAAGTACTAGCTTCCCATAGATAATAATGATCAAGAACGATTACAACCATAATAGACTAAAGTACTTTACACTTATCAACCAAGTCGATACCAACACTAATAGTTACTTTCTCAATTGTTTTACTAATTCTTTGAAGATTGTATATCTTGTACGCTGAATTTGGCTTTGCTTTGAACTCCAACAATGTGATCAAGATCCAGAGTCGTGGGGCATGAGCAACGTAGAAAATACCCCAACCACCACAGATACTTAAATAATCAGCGAACATGACTTTCAAACTCACTAAGGTAATAATGTCTTGATTGATCCAGTTTCTATATAGTTCACCACTAATATGCTTTTGATTATTACCTAGGTATTGCTATATTGTGCCTGCTAAGTAACTCCAGTATGTATAAAATGTAGACTGAGACTTTTGGTCACTGAACTATATCAAAGCTGAGAAGGCATAGGTGCCTAGGTAGCCAAATGATAAAGGTATACATACTATAAAGTAGCTATCACCTCGACATAAGACATAAATCATTCAGAGCATTCTTCAAATTTAGCTCACATCTCATTAGTTCTACAGTCATAGCTGACATTACTTCCTGCTATGACATGACGACAAATTTCCTTCCATTCATATCTCTCCTGGGGCCCCAACGGGTAGGAAAGAAGGACTGGATCATCAACTTGTATAACAAGACCGTGATCTCCCTCTTTCCTTGTTTTCTCTCAACTACCACCACAACCGCGGCCCAATGTATCCAGTACTCCAGACTGCAGTCCAACAATATCAGGCTTTGAATATCTAAAAGCAATTAGAAATCTGAACATGGTTCAATGTTCCAATTAAATTCAACATCTCAAATGATTCGAATATTTAAATTGGTTTGGGGATTTGGCGATCTTTATTGTTGGACGGCTCTGTCACCGCTACCACCACAACACATGTAAGTCGATCACTTTATCAGTGCCTGCCATATTACAAACCCCTCCATTTTTGAGCTGCCAATATCTCCTTCATCAAGATGGCCGAGAGAC
The DNA here is from genome assembly GCF_013461495.1 of Botrytis fragariae. Taxonomy (NCBI): domain Eukaryota; kingdom Fungi; phylum Ascomycota; class Leotiomycetes; order Helotiales; family Sclerotiniaceae; genus Botrytis; species Botrytis fragariae. The sequence continues at coordinate 2,383,012 of NW_023500987.1, forward strand.
ATCTATGCAGCCTTGCTGATCATCTATTAACAGGAACTTATCACATCGAATCGCCCTCTTCGCTGCATATCATTCTTTTGCTCGTGCCCGTGCCAATAATACCGCCGTATCCCACGGTGTCCTCAAAGGACAACTACCCATCGACAGATGGCACCAGGGCCACTGGCTCAAAATCGCAGCGGAAGCGGCCCTTGTCGCCATCGAGCGTGGCTTTAACCACTATAGCCATTAACACCTCCAGTATATCTAGGTTCTATACAAAGGCCTTTGGTATGAGAGGACTGATTCATGAACTATCATACTCTCATGAAGTTTCAAAACGTGGAGATCTTCACGCCAGTGCAGATTCGTGAACAAAACGTCTGCGTCAATTCCACAGATAATCTGTGGCCACCACAGGATGATCACAATCACATCAGTTGCCATTTTCCAACGTGTCGGGATTGTCAAATTATCGCTGTCTCGATTTCTACCTCCACCGAGAGTTTCCTGGGAGTTTGATTGATATGTGTTGGGGTCTGGGAGTTTTCAGTTCTAATCAGATATGGATGGCAGTGAAGGGAGTACGGAGGCGTGGGGGGTCGGTGGGATAGGATTGAGAGTTGGATATGATAATATAAAGTGGCTAATTAAAAGAGGAAGTGAAAATGTAAAGTAGAATAAGATGAATTCTTAACTATTATTGTGGGAGAGTTTGCACCGCGTTGTTCTAAAGTCCTTGTGCCCAGAAATGGGAAAGAAAAAGGAATAGACGTACAGACACAAAAAGGAAAACCCTTGCGACCTCCCCCTCCCCCCTTTTCTTTCAAAGCCTATGATTACACTAATTCATCTCATACAATCACTCTCACCCCCTCATGCTACCATACAATCTTCCCATAACCATATAAATTTTTGATTTGATAATTGACCTAGTGTAAAAAGAGCATCTCTCTTACGCTATACCCAAACTTTCCAAAGATTTTATCGATAGGTTCTAAAACAAATCAAACATCCAAATAAAGCTACCATCCCATCCCACAACACAACGAACAAATAACTTCACAAATCAATCGGATCTGATCCAACACCCAACATCCAACGTCCAGCATCCCTATTCCCTATTCCCCATCAAACCCACCCAATAACCAAGTATCTCACCTCCCACCTCCCACCTTTCACCTTCCCATCCTCAAACTCCTAACATAAACTCCACATCAGCACTTCTGACGCACGCACGCACGCAGGCAGTGTACTGAGTAACGTATGCGATAGCTCATGGAAACGGGATACTACTATTACATCATACTATGCTACAGGGAACAGGAGATAGGAAATAGGCGAAGGGATGAGGAGATGATTTGAAAAGATGATATAAGAAGATGATATGAGGGGATAGATGAGGGGATAAATGATAAATGATAAGTGGTAAATGATAACAAGACGCGAGAGCAAATGTAAGATCTTATGAAAATGCAAGTATGCATATCTACCTAGAGAGGCCTAGAGAGGGAGGAAGCGTTGAAATAATGATAGTCTTCCCACACTTGTCCAACTCAATTTAATTTTTGTGTTCGAAAAGTTAAAATCAAAATCACAAAGCACGCACAGATATAACAAACACATCAATCAGCAGTATATAAATCCATCACCCAACTCTCATCATGAACAAAATTATGTATTAAAAGAGCACTAAAAGGTAATAATATAATCCGTAAATCAATTAATCACATCCCTATTCCATTCCTAAGACATGAAGGTAACTTCAACTTCATAACTCGATATTCCTTATCCTTTGTCCCGATCTCGCAGCACACGTATCATATCATATCATATGATATAACAAGATCTCTGCGTATTTCAGGAAAAGAGGAAAATATGCTAACCCATCATTCATACATATACGCATGCATACATGCATATATGCCCGTCCTGTTCATCCGCACTGGTATCGTAAACTATCCATCATTTGAATCCGATATCCGATATCCGATATCTGTATCCCAGTAACCAAACATGCAAACTCATGAAAACCACCATCTCCATCTCCAGAAAATATCGTAAAATGTTTATTTATTCTTTTGGTGATGCGTATGTGTGTGTGCAAAGAAAATTCTCGTCCTCGGAGAAATTTAGACTGTCTCGCGCTCAGTCTTGCCACGACGTTCGCGGCCCTTGACAGACCATGGGAAATGAGCGACTGGAATAACGAAGAAGGAGTTACTGGAAGAGAAACAATGTTAGCTGATGAATTCATGTTGAAATGGGGATGTGGAACATACCTGTCATCTGCAAGACCAGCTAAAGCATTATACCAGGCCATAAAAGCAGCAAACAAGCCGAAATACCCACCCGCCTTGATCGCACCGGAGAGAGCCACCCCCGCAGCGTTAGCTCGCAAGTGACCGATCCCGAGACACAAGAAAGCCAAGTCGAGGAAGAAGAAGAGCAGGAAAAATGCAACGGTAGAACGTAATGTGCATATCAAGAGAATGGTTGTGAAGATGAACCATCCCATGAGGAAGAATCCGAAAGCATTGTTGAAATCGTTGACGCCAGATCCGGCGCCTTCGTATGAGGATACAATCTCGAATCCACCGGGTGTGAGGACTATTGCGAGGGAAATCCAAAATCCTCCGTATGATGAGAGAGCGGTGGCACCGAAAGTGTTTCCTACTGCCATTTCCCTGTAAAGTTGTTAGTGTTATCCTCTTGATATATCTGAGCTCAGCAGGTATTAACTACATACCACATGCCAGCAAGCAATTGAACGAGACCACCATAACCGAAAGCAAGCGCAATGACAATACTAGGTGTGGTGACACCAGCCGTTCCGATATTGATGAGAGACAGGACGAAGGTAGTCAGAGCGAAAGCACTGAGACCCAAAGGCGCCGGATTGGCGAATTTTCTTTCCGTCGTAGGTTTATAGAGACCGGGTTGAAACTCTCCACCAAATGCTGGGAATCGGGCGGACTCTCCAGTATTCATATGTGCCAATGGGTTTCCTCCATAATCATATCCCCTTGAGGCGTGGGCATTGGGGTTACTGTTAACACCTCCTCCATTGACAGGGGCATGGTCCTGAGTATGACTCAGACCAGATTCACTGGTGTATTCCTTATTGAATCCATTATTGTCTGTGGTGGCGGTGGTAGCCATGATGAATTTAATCGTCGACTTTTATATGTTGTGTTGTGAACAAATCGAACTTGACAATATGATATGGTGGTATAGGAGCCAAAGTTTGTAGCTCGATCTTTTTGCTGGATAATAAAGAGGAATACAATTGGTGAATACACAAAAAGTAAATGAGAAAAAAAGAATCGAATTTCTGACAAAAGGATCAGAGGGGAGAAGGATATCGAGCTATATACGTGAATTAGCAAGCTACTAGGTAGGGTCCCTAGGTCGGTAGCATGTACATCGTCTGAAATGGGGAATGGGAGGGGGGAATTGATTTTTGGGGTAAGGAAGCTTGCTTATTTGCTCCATACAATCCGGGGCGAAGCTTGTACGTACCGCGGTCATGTTGCCTATGTTTATTACCAAAAAATTGAAATTTGAGTAATCCAAGTACCAATTTGCGAAGAATTAAGTCATTAAATTGATGTAGCATTGACCAATCCGATCTTCTCGTCTTTGTTGCGTCTCCAATAGAAAAACAGAACTTCGTAATGATTGTCCCATCGACACACGACATGCCGAATGGAGTATCGTTTTAATCCTTGACCTCGTCATCCACAAGAAATCTCTTTGCATATTGGTCCCCTGCCGATTATCCTAGCTTGAGTCGGATTTACGATGAATCCTAAATTGAAAAATGTCCATTTGTGGGGAAATGAAATGGGATTTTTGATTTTTGTTGGTTGTTGGTCTTGTTAGATTTGTCTCGCCATTGTTTACGGAGTATGGGGATGCTTTAGTCTCCAGATTCGCCTCATCCGTTGGTCCTTGATACCGAAGAGGTGGTCGTGATTAACATGTTCTGTCTGATATCGAGTCCCTTTTCCCCTGTATCATTTTGTTGGAATCCCTGGGTGAAACTCCTGACCGTGATATCTGTCCTTCCCGAAGCTAAGTAGCCAAAGGGAAGTAGCCAAGGGGAAGTAGCCAAGGGGAAGTAGCCAAGGGGAAGTAGCCCAAGGGAAGTAGCCAAAAGGGGATCGTTTGTAATCTACAACCTACAACCTGCAATCTTCCCATTCACCTCTCAGATCAGCCTGTTTACTCTGTACATCGAGTTATACTAGTATTCTGCAATGATACTGCAGTGGCAGCCACAAGAGAAATCGCCATAGTTTATTGTTTGAAGATTTGTAATTGGCTTGACAAAGACCATTCATTAGTGAGCATTATATCAAATTCTACATCGTATGGTTGAGAAGTGTGGTTACTGCGGAGGTATCCATAGTTTCCATAGTGTCCATATTTCGAGGGGACATTTCCATTATTGTTCCAAAAAGTCATGGTATGACGATCAAAGTTCATTCGGGAGAGAAACTAAACTCAAAGGGGCATCGAGCTACACCAAGAATCACACGCCCCTTCTTTAACCATTTTATCCGAAAACCTTGTGATATCAGATATCATTTGTGCTAGGATTTATAGAGTTTAAATTTTCACATTTCCAATCATCAAAATTGGTCTGTGTTGATCGAGTGGGTATGATGAGGAGAAACTGGGGAATCGAATGGCAACTGTCACGGGATGTACGGAGTAAACGATTACAAAACCATTTACGATCCATCAAACTCGGGAGAAGCTCAACGTTTTGATGGTAGCTGACTCGGTTGCAAGTATTGATTTTGAGTCCACACCCCGGATACTGCCCTGGATACCGTATTACGGTCAAACGTTGTTATTTTGTTGAAAGCTAGGATGGTTTGTCGCCGAGCTGACGGGTGCTTTTATCTCCAGGTTGACTGTGTACGGGGTAGGGTTTATACCAACCCCTGATTATGCCATACCGGATGTTTGCCTTTAGGAGGAATTATAAGCGCCAATCATAGAAGCCTTATGGGACGGACAGAAAAGTCTCATAAAAATGCTAATTCTCAAGTCTAGAACCACCATAAGTTTGGAGCAATGTTACTTACACGAGGACTATACATTAGGCTTTCCTTTTGCTTTTCTCTACTTACTTGCATCGGTTGAACATGATAGTATTCAATCTATTCAACAAAACTAGTGGGTGGATTCCCGGAAAGGTACACCCATTCGTGCGTAGGATCACCGAAGAACAGAGAAAGAAACACGGGAGTTGCACACCGAAAAAAAAACAGAAAGCTGACTGACTCACATCTAAAACATGCATATAATCGCGATTCCAACCTCATCCCAGCCAACTCGTGTGGAGGATTCCCGACTCTTCTAATGATTTTAATTGTGAAAGGGTCGAATGGACCGAAGCGAGTGCAACGGAGGTTCGTCTTCCAGTATGCACCCCATTTCATCGAATAGCGAATTTCAACGTATGCTTACACCCCATGGCAGAAATGCAAATACCCTGGTAACAAGCATCGAATTGGAGTCAAGGGGTTACAGAGCTAGTACTGCAGTATGTACGGAGTGCAGACTAGCTTACCTTTACCGCGCCAATACGAAAGAAAAGCTTATACCTAGGTACACCAAGCATTTACAGCTTCGAAAGTTAGTTGGACAAGTTCACGCGATGAACATTTTTCAAGACATAAAAACGTTACACAAATACCTTTTCTTTTTTCAAAACCTTAAAGTAAGCCAGCACTCTCATGCCCAGGTATAATGTTTGTCAACGCTTTGACGTATATACCTAGTGTCTATTTGTGAAGAATAGAACGTTTGCGGATCAACGGAAAAAAGGTTTCAAGGAGTGTGAAGATATGATGGCATTTTGGGATTTGAAACAAAGAATCTTCAAGTACCGAATTCTCGAAGTAGGATACGATACGATATCATGTTTTTCTGGAATGAAGCAAGAGGAGAAGAGGAGAAGATAAAGAACAAAGATAAATACCTCCGTATACTACTAACACTAATCGTTAAGAATGTGCATGGCATGAAGTGACAATTAGAAGCACGAAAATCTCGGTATCGAAAAAGGAATAGTTTGGATCCTCGGGATACTTTTCCGCTTTTTTCGTTTTGCTTTTGCTTTTTCATCCGGACATGTCTCCAGATTTTATAGGGGGTGGTGACATTCCAAGTTTTTAATCTGGTAGGATGTGAACCATTTCCGTGTGAACTACCTAGATACCTAGGTATGTTTACAGCAACAACTTAAGAAGTTTATTCGCACGGCAGCGTTTGTTACTAACACGTGGATGATCGATCATGTGATATCTCATCGATATTCATCTACACCGAGATAGAATTCCAAGAATCCAAAGAATTCAGGAGCCATAGAACCCTTATTATCTTCCAAACCCAGGAATATCTCGACCAATAACCCCCAAGTACCTATCCTTGGCTCTGGAGAAAGCCTGTAAAATTTCCCATCGCATCTCAGCTCTCGGCAGCCCAATACCACTCTACTCCACAGTAATATCGATAATAACACCTGCCTGTGTCTCTGAATCAGGAAGTTGATATGCCTATGTAGAGTACCTTTGCAGATATTATGTTACTTGCTGTATGAAGAGCCCGCCAGTCTGGTCGGATCTAAACATGGGATGGGAATATGCATGCACGGAGTACTACGTGGCCATTTCATAAGGTTTGAGGTTTGGATTTGGGGGGTTGCTGAGGTTGTGATTGTGGTGTTGGGGAAAGGAGGAGAGGAGGATTCGTTTACTCTTTTGTGTTTGTGTGTGAAGTGAGATTGGGGAAATGGGTATAGGGAGGTATGTTTATGATAGGTATCTATGTAGGAATTTATTGATATCATTAATTTCCACTCTCCAATGAAATGAAATCAAATCAAATCAAATCAAGACCTACCATTCTTTTCTACAAAACATAAAACTGACCTGACCCTTCAAATACCAATGAATCGCGCACATTTTCGGACTTAAAATCTTAGCTAAGATCTACACATCATACATACATCCATAAATTACCTACCTACCTACACACGGCACATACCCAAGCTTCGGTACATACATACACAACTCTCTAAAATTCTCCAACATCAAACTAATCAATCTCGTTACCAAATGTTGTGCATGTGACACATGACAATAATAAATCATATACTCTACCTAGGTATTCAATAGTATACTAATCCTTCGCATCGAACGGCAATCTCCACCGCCTCCCTAAAAAAGAGACTAGCTACGAAGCTAGAGGATAGGATAGGATCATGGCGTCCTCGTTCGTTTCATAGATATGGATGGATATCCTCGGTTTGTGGATTCGGGCGGAAGGCGCGGCGGTGGAGTGGAGAGGTGAGGAGGTGAGGAGGGGGACTGTGCTAGGACGCAGGAGGAGGATTTGGAATGATCTTTTCTTTCATGCGCATGGCTGGGAGGATGCTGGTGTGGTGTTTATTTTGGGTAGGGTAGGTATTTGTGGGAAGTCGCAGAGATGGTGGTGGGTGGTAGGTAAAGCATTCTTTTCTTCCTCTTGATCATTTGTATTCACGAGAAGGGGGGTGTTTACTGGGATACAAATGTAAATTGCCATTCTTGATACTACAATCTACTTTTCAATTTTGAGAGGGCTCTTAATATGATAGTATATACATATCCAAGGACAACCAACCATGATAATACAAATTCGCTTCATTCGATTATCCAACAGTATGAGAAATTCTACTTCTAGTGATTAGAATTTCTCATTCATAGTATATCTTCTTGAAGGAGGTTATATCGAATTATCAATACGATGATGCAATAGATAAATACCTAGAAGATATACTGTAAGAAGAGTCATCTTACGATTTCTACATTCCATACTCTTGAGAGAAGTTTCTTGCTGTTTAGATGCCAATTGCTGCACGGGTTTAAGTTGTATGGAATACTGGTATCGTGTGAGTTTTATATTCATACACACAAATGCACACTCCCAACGCCATTTATCTCCTTATTCAGAAACGACATATGACTCGCCACTTTTGATCCAACGGCAGAAAGAGGTCAGAGAATGACAAGTTGAAGAAGCAGCCATGTTCATGCATACATAGATATATAGATATGTAATACCCAGATCAGGAGAACCATATAAATAATACATCCTCTCCTCAAGACACTATCCTAATGATCAAATTGAATCAATCACCCCCGAACAAACCTTTTCTTGCTCCATCTCAGCTTCCGAATTTCTAGATGTATACACAATCTCCATCTACCCTCTACATTTTATTTTCCTCTGTCTCCATCCTCATCCCTCTCTCTCCCCCCAGAACATCCACTCATCTCCAGAGAAACAAAAAACAACAACACTGAATTCCCATTCTACTCTACTCAATTCTACCCTACTGAACTCTAACCCTCTCTCCATATCATAAGAAACTCGGAATGAGAATATAGATTTTTTCAGGACATGAGATTTCATTAGAGATGAGTTTATGTGCATATTACATTAGATTAGATTACACTACATCACATTATAAAAGATGAAATACGCACAGGAAAGATTCATATCATGCAAAGCGGATTCACACACACATACACATACACATACACATACACATACACATAGATATAGATATAGTATATATACCTAAGCATATTTCCCATCGCAATCAAGTAGTATATATACAAGAATGTAAACATAAATTTCCACCCTAGCCCTTCCTTTCTTCCTTCTTTCCCTCGCTTCATCTTCGTCTTCAACTTTATCTTCCCACTCCCTATCCAACCACCATCCTCCTCACATCCTCCTCACTCATCTAATACTCTTCCTCACCATCACACTCATCCGCATCAACCCAAACAACACCACTCACCTCCCCGGCGGACTCTCCACTCGCAGTAGAAGCCGACGCAGCAGACGAAACCACCGACGAAGTAGCTACTTCCGTATACGCAGATTTAGTGTGCTTGCTTCTCGTTTTAGTTGCGAGAGTTGTGCTCGCAGGGACGGGGGAAGAGATCGCTGCTGTCGAGGAAACTGGTGCGATGAGGGAAGCAGACGCTGAAGCTGGAGCTGAGCTAGAGATTTCGAGACCGGCTGCTGAGGAGGCGGAGAGTGCGATGGATGGAGATGCGATGGAGGATGAGGCGGGGGAGGAAACGATAGCGACGTTTGCGGAGGAAGTAGACGCTACGACCGCGGCGGCTGAGCTAGAGATAGAGCTAGCGGCGACAGTAGCAGCAGCGGAGCTAGCAACTACCGAAGCAGTAGAAGAAGAAGCAGTGGTAGTCGAGTTACCGCTCAAACTAGCACAAGCGAAAGACATTTTCGAAACTGGGGTTCCGCTACTTTTTTCCGTGCTCAAATCCCATGTCATATCGACATAAGGCCAGCAAACCTTATCGGTCCCGATAGTGACGATATCACCACTGACAAAGGCTTCGGTGGAGACGACGGCAGATCCAACCTTGGCGCCCGTGTTGTCGATGACTTGGAAAGAGGTACCTGCGTATGTACCTGAGCAACCCATGGGGACTGGTTGACAGTCTGGGGAAGTGAGGGTTTCGTAGGTGACGATGGAGTATTGGGAGTTGACGGCGGCGATGTGGACGTTTTGGTGATCGTCGGTGGAGGAATAGGTGATCCAGGTGACTTGAGTGTCGCCTTCTGCGGCGCCCACGGTAGAAGAGGCTTCGGCTGCGGCGAGGGTTTTCTTATCTGTCATGACGGAAATGGCGACGTTGTGGTTGAGCCATCTAGGTGAGCTTTGAGTATATCCGGTTCCCAACCAATCGTTGAGGGTAAGATCGAGCGCACCGCGTGATTGCCATGCGAAGATATATCCATCGGAGCCAGGGATCGAGGCCAAGTTAGAGTAGGATCCGGACATACCGCCCATGGGTTCACCACTAACACCATTGGTGGTGTTCTCGTTGGCGATCTTTTGACCGGACATGTATTGCGTTTCGGTGTTCAACCAAATGTCGCCTTGATCTTCAGCGCAGACACTGGCGAAGGGAGCGGCATCTGCAGCTTCGATACCAATACCGGTGTTGTGGGAGCAACCGAAACTGCTGCTTGCACCGGAGATAGTTTGGAGAACACCATCGTCATTGACATATTGGATGGAATCACCGAAATGACCAGCATAATCGGTAGTATAGGCTGTGAATATCTGTTAAACTTGCAGCTCATCAAAAGGGGGAAGAATAAAATACATACCCTCCACGACGAAGTATCCAGCATAAAGACCAGCAGTAGCGGAATAAACAAGATCACCATTAGCATCCGGAGTCGAAGTCAACATATCCGATGGATGAACTCCTGGACCATTCAACGCCGTTTCCCACGTCTTCGTACCATTGGTATATCTGATGATCGAAACGATAGGTGATCCATCCGTAGGAAGATCAGTAGTACCCGTCGCATTCACTGTTGCCATCAAGGCAAACCCATCATTTTGCGCCACCAACCCGGTAGCTTCATAAGCGGTAATCGCAACGGCCTCGCCGACGGCGCTGAAATCGGTGAGGGAAACTTGTTGCACGTATACTTTTGCATAGGTACTATCGAGGTAGGCAAGATAGGCCGAGTTTCCATCTGGCGAAACGGAGAAGGGAGTGCGACGATGATGAGGAAGACCTGTCCAGTAGGCCGACTTGATGGGATCGAAGTTCGCAGCTAAAGCGAGAGAGTTGGGGAAAGTGGAAATGCTCGCATCTCCAAGAGCAGAAGTGATGCCACTGGCAAGCACGGAATAAAAGAGTGTGGAACGCATAATTGCGTGTATATAGATGTTTGTAGTAAAGACCGACGACGAAGAACTTCGTTCTCCAGGAAAAAAAGATCTAGAATAGACAAGAAAAGAAGGTAGGTTGATGCAGAAAGGAAGTGTTCACATCACGAATGAAAGCGATTATATTCCATCTTTATTTGAAGATTGAACGAACACCCCCAAGCCAATTACCGCTGGGCCCCATCCATCCCATCAATGCCTGCCGTGATCTACTAAGATTATCACACCATGCAAGCAAGCAAACAAGTGGACAAATGTTCCGTGATGTTTCCAAATGAATTAATTCATTAATATATTTTGATTTCCCGAGCGGATAAGGCGAACAGCCCCTGGAAAAGGAACGAGGAACTAGACCGCAGTGGTGAGTGTGGGGAAATTTGATGCATTTCAGATGAAACGGACACGAAGGTTAAAAACCAACAAGCTCGTATTGTGTTTATGGTACTCTGTAATAAGAATGTCATTTCTTCGTAAAAGAGATTATTACGGGCAAGGATAGATAAAAACAACAAGTCAGTCTGTGAAGTTGTAGTTTACAATCATTCGATTATTAATAGGAGAAAAGCTCATTTTATATGAGTAGGTAGGTACACAACAAAACAAGTAGGTCAGAGATTGAATATGAATTATCTAATCCCAAATTCCAAACCATAAAATAAGCTTAATTCAATTCAATTCATTTTAAATAGAGGAATAGAGGAATAAGAAAAGATCTTCATCTTCATCTTCTATGCCCTACCTAGGCACCTAATCATCTCCCACTTTAGATACTCCACGAAGAACCAAATAACCCCTCTCCATCCACCCAACATCCAACATCCAACATCCATCCTCAGATCCTCCACCTACCTAGTAGGCAACTACACTTCTCACACTATACACTATACACTATACACTACACAATCTACCTCCCCTCCCTACATTCTCACCATCCAACCATCCAACTCAACCAAACGCATAAACAAACCTAAACTAAATCAAATCCCCGCTTGCCTCCCCTCTCCTCCCCTTCCATTCTCTACTCCCCTTCCTCTACTCCCCTTACCTCCCCGTGCTCCCCTACCTACCTTCCTCCTCCCTCACCCTATCCACCCACACTTCACCCAAGAACCGCAGTGACATCCTCCCCGAAACACTCCCCCGCCGCTTTTCCACCTCCCTCTCAACTTCACTACAATTTTCATCCCAGATTTTCATCATACTTCTCGGACATTTAAAAGCAGCATAAATTTCCGAGGATCCACCTTGGAAACATCACGTTTCATGTTAAGTATCGATGAATCTAGATTTATAAGTTAATGGGATGAAGCATTTGAGTCTACACAGGTAATTAATTGTGTTGGTCGAAAACACGCATGGATATATTGTGGTTTGAACACTATTATTTACTTCCATCCAAGAGAATATCTTGGCAGATTTTGATTCAACAAAAAGATCATCAATCAGACGCCATTTAGATTGACATTCAAGGGTATATAAAGCATTAATACAGAATGAATTCATCGTGAACCATCATAATCATCATCCAATCTTCTCCAAGAGCCACATCCGTATCGACATCCATGAATGCGTACATATGCTCTCATAGCTGACGTTTTTCTTATTCAAGGGGAGATGTCGAATAGTTTCTATCGGTCGTTGATTCTCAATTTCCTTCTCACTGAACCAAGCTCCATGTAATCCATACGGAACTCGTTGTGGAAGGTGTATTTTACATACAACAGTTTTCATATCCCTCGCATCGATAACCCAGAGTTCACTTTTTGCTTGAGAGCCTGCAAAATTATGCTCATCAAGTTGAGCTTCATCGAAGACATAAGAAAGTAACCAGCCGTCATCTTCTGTCTTGCCATTTTCTCGTGGTACAAATCTTGACTCTTGGGCGTAGAAACCTTGTGGCAGTTTAAAGATTTTAATGGGATCATTTGGATCGTTCGAAGCAAGAATTTCAGTGACCGTTCGTATATCAACACAACCCGTGATGGGGGTTTGATTCGTCTCTTTTCCACGAGCGATTAACGCGAGGACATCTACTTTGACGAGTGAATCAATCTTGACAGCACGGCCAAGAGCAGCTCCAAATGTGCCATCCGATACTGAGCAGCCGTAAACATACTGAGCTTCAGTCATGGATAAAGATTCGCGTATTGAAGGAAATTCGAACGGTATCGATGAGAGAGCAAATTGATGGCTTATACTATTCTCCAAGTCGGTGAGTGGAAATCGATAATAGTATAATCGACATTGTTCTTCTTCGATTGGGGCAGTCAATGGGTTGTCTTTCGGAATAGGAGCTGCAACATCACCTGCGCTAAAGACTAGTGAAGCACTTGTCAACCGGCAGGCTAGCATGTTAACTGATATTGTTTCTTCGCTTTTGGTAGATGTATTGGTGATAGTGTCGTCCCAGCTATTAGCAGTATGAAAGATGCAGCAGGCATTCGTTTCAAACCATCGAATATGCTCAGGCTTCCATCTTGGGAAAACACCAAACCTGGAAATTCCGGATGGGTCATATGAGACCACAGGTTCGTTACGGGCAAGATTCATGGGATCAAGTGAAAGAGGGAGATCCATGATTATGGTATGACTAAGGGAGACACCAAAATCATGCATCATCTTTGCGGATTTGACTCCTGGGACAGTTGCGTTGACGAGTCGTGGGAGCTTATTAGGAGAATTATTATGATGTGTACTGGGTATAATAGAATAATGTACAAAAGGTGCAATAAATGTAGAATGGAAAAGTATAAGTTCGTTCGTGATAGGATCGATTCTAGGATGTGCTGTTGTCCACTCCTTCATGAAACCAATGAGTCCACTTCCACCAAAGACTTCGCCGGATTTTGTGTCTGTAATCGGCTCTCCTTCTGCTCGAACACCATCGTACCAGCCGACAGTCTCTAAGCCTGGTAAGGAAATACGCATCGGTGGTCCACTCTCGCATGCCGCCAAGGCTCTACCATCATGGTATAGTACACTGGTATTTGCTACGCTGATCTTTTTGATTGCCTTTGCAGATCCAGGTAGGTTGGAGAGGATGACAAGGAAAATAGTCCGGAATATTCGCAGAATGATCGTGAGAAGAGTTGAGGCGGGATTAACGAGCGTAGCTATGCTCGGAAGAATAGGCAAACGGAGGGATGGCGTTGAGATGCTCGAGAGATATGTATCGGTGAGGATATATTGATTGACGAAATACGGATGTGCACTACCATCTTCCGCTCTTCGAAATGCTACACCACTGAGCATTCCATCACCATCGAACCAGTGTGCATCCCTACCCAAATCTTCATTTGTCACTGGGTTTCCTCCATTGCGTACATATTCACCGCCGGCCAGTTCCTTTGGTATCACACCAGTATAGATACAAGGTGTCAAAGGTTGTGTGCGATGAATAGGTGCGAAGTTTCCATGAAGATATGGATGTTGCTTCCTAACCGCGTTCTTTTTCTCATTGGCGAACGTCATGAACAGAAGAGTCAAAGAAATGCTGCAATTGATATTTCCTTAACATGAGCATGTGGAGAATGAATTGATTTAATAACAGCGATGATTAATTGGCATGAATGTGATCTAGGTAGGTAGGTAATGCGTCGACGAGGTGAAATTTGTGAATAGTTTCCCAAGATAAGTGGTGTGATAATGTGTTGACGATTAGTGTAGATTTAGGAAATACCTACATTCTCTCATGGAAGCTCTTTGTGTTTTTCCCTCCTCGGGGCGAAGAGTGTAGGAGCTTCAGTCCGGGTAGGAATAGTAGGCATTGTATGGAAAGCATTGTTCCTTGGCCCTGATGTCCCTCGCCCCTTGACAAATGAAAAGAATTGAATGGGGCGGTACTCAATCAAGGTATCTACCAAGGTAGCTACCAAGGTAGAGTGCAGAGTGCAGAGTACGAGAGTAGCAGGAACATGTGAGGTATGACGACAACCTGTTGCTAGCATACGATGGAATGACCAATGGCCTGATATCTTGTCTACTAGGGAATCGGACTAGGGAATCGGGATCGGGAGTTGGCTTACTAAGATCTTACATACCTCGGGAAGTAATGATGGGAATTGTTGATGGGAAACTCGGATGAATGATGGATGATGAGATGGAGAAGTGAAGTAAGAGATGGACCTGGCTGACAAGAAGGGCACAATCAATCGGAGATTACATAATACCCATGGATGAAAAAGTAATGACGACATGGAGCATTATCATTGACAAGGATTGCATTCTGCTACGCGCCACCACTTTCTCGACTGAAATAAGTAGGTAGGTGCCTACTTTGGTGTCTTTTGAGACTCGACGTTCCCGTCAATTCATTCTTTGAAAGCTGTCTGCGATTTACCTAGGGGACACCTACCTATTATTTTGAGAATAGGTGCAAATGAACCATGATAGATGTGCCAGGAAAGAATCTGACATTCGAACAATTAGCGCGTGGATGATTCAGCCAACATCATATACTAGACTCACAAGAGACTAACAACAACAACACTGATGTTATTATTAGTCTACTGTGTTCAGAGTAGTATAGTATAGTATCAAAATACCGGAAGGTACCGCAATACAACTTAGTAGCCATCTGGGCACCTGGCTGTTTGAACCATTATGAGCCGCTTTCCGCTTCCCGTAACCGTAAATACCATCCATCCATCCATACATACATACTGTGAGCGGGAATGCCCAAGCCTCGAATCTAGGTTTCTACTACCTACCTACCTACCTACCTACTAATTCTCTTCCGTTTTACCAGCTTTGGCTGCTTTACTGGGATGCCACTTCCCTTCCAACTTTTCTTCATTCAATCCCAATTAGTGAGAATTTTCTTCTCATCCCATATTTCCATATTCTCATATTACCTCTTAGTCTCCCCGCATCACTTCATCCGTTTTCTATCTCTAGAGTCTAGATAGAGTCTCTAGTCTTGGGTTTTGTATAGAGATGTCTACATTCTGCAGATCTGGGTACCATCAATTTTAACTTTTCCCCGCGTCAAAATGGGCTTCGAATATGCCTTAGTGTTAGTACATTAACCCCTATATCTCGATTCGGAAACTGACCATTATCAAGCCATCTCAAATATAATATCCCGCCAGCCATCGTCTTAACATTCATTTATCGACCTTTCATTCAGCGGATAGATATCTACAAGATTCTATTCCTCATAGCTATTGCTGTCGTTTCAACCATTCCTTGGGATTCATATCTCATAAAGCGGAAAATATGGACTTATCCCCCTAATGTGATCATTGGTCCTAAACTATTTTTGATCCCCGCCGAAGAACTATTTTTCTTTGTAATACAGACATACAATACTAGTCTTCTTTATTTGCTCTTGAGCAAGCCAATCTTTCATTCGACCTATCTTGGGGCTGGGAACGTCCGGGTGAAAAGAAACGGAAACCTTGGGATCCGCTGGCTCTGCCGGTTTCTTTGAAATCTGCGCGAAATTCGGGCCAACTAATCATTGGATCTCTGATTTTAACAGGAGGCTTCCTCATCGTTCAAAATGCCAGAGGGACGTATTTAGGATTGATTCTGGCTTGGGCAGGGCCATTTGCCCTACTACTGTGGAGTCTATCCCACGCATTCTTGATCAGACTTCCCTACACAACTACTCTATTGCCAATTACTCTATCCACTTTATATTTATGGATAGTTGATACGTTGGCATTGAAAAGAGGCACGTGGAGCATCGAAACAGGCACAAAATTAGGTTTGCACTTATGGGATGGACTCGACATAGAAGAAGCTGTGTTTTTTCTTGCAACCAACGTACTTATTGTGTTTGGTCTTGTCGCTTTCGACCATGCATTGGCTATATTGTTTACGTTTCCTACCTTGTTTCCGACTGTTCCCGAATGTCCTTCCCCCCAAATGCTGGTGTGTGCACTTTTAACAGACACATGCAAGTACGATAACCTTCGAATTGCAGGTATCCAAGAGGCTGCGGAGCTATTGAGACAGAAGAGCAGAAGTTTTTATCTGGCAAGCTCCGTCTTTCACGGCCGTCTTCGAATTGACTTGATCCTGTTGTATGTATTGCTTTCTACAGTGCCGTATTGACTTTTGCTTTAATTTTTTTTTACTAATGTGGATTAGATACTCTTTTTGCAGAGTTGCTGATGATCTTGTTGATGATGCAAACAACACTGATTCTGAGGCTCGGGAATGGATCGTCAAACTCACTCACTACCTTGACCTAGTGTATGCATCAAAAGAAACGGCCAATGTGGCTGCTTCATGCCGTTCTGACATTGATAAATACATTCAAGATAGCTTTCCACCATCTTTATATCGGACACTTCGCCTTCTACCAACTCATATTCTATCTTCCAAGCCTTTGTACGAGTTACTGGAAGGGTTCAAGACGGATTTAGAATTTCATCAAGCAAATTGTTACAGAAAGAGTGGTGAATTTCCTATCAGAGATGAGCATAATCTTACGATATATAGCAGAAGAGTTGCTGGGACAGTAGCTGAGATGTGCTTGGAACTAGCTTTCTATCACACTTCGGCTGTTGTCTTATCGCACCAACGTGACGAGCTGATTCAAGCTGGAGCTCGCATGGGAATAGCTCTACAGTATATCAACATATGTAGAGACGTAGCAACGGATGCCGCAATCGGAAGAGTCTACCTTCCAACTTCTTGGCTCGAGGAAGAAGGCTTACAACCTCAGCATGTTGTGGAAACCCCTACCGGGCCAATTATTGACAAACTGAGAGGAAGATTGTTGAAAAAGGGGTTTGCCATCTATCAGGAGGCTCGCCCTGCTATCGAACAAATCCCAGAAGATGCTAGAATGTCAATGAGAGTTGCTGTTGAAAGCTATGTTGAGATAGGAAGAGTCCTGAAAGAAAATAAGTACGTGGTTACTAAAGGTCGCGCAACAGTACCGAAACTGAGGCGGATAGCAGTTGCTTGGAAGGCATTGAGGCAAGGTTGATAAGTTTTGAGATACCATTAGCATTATATAATTGTACTCCGGACTTCCCGGCATAGCATTTTCAGCAACATAAATATGAAGATATTGTGTGCTGTAGTCTTGTTATGTAGTATACTAAATTGATGTTTCGTTCCATACTACGAACACATATCGTGTGATTTGGCTTGGCACCTGTGAGGTTGAGCTCGGACCATTCCGAATGGAATTATGGCAATTGACGATGCCCAGTCAAAAATTGGATGACACTTCGATCTTGCACTATCGGAATGTGCGAAGTAAAACCAAGCATTATCTCTTATCGACCCATTTCAGCGACTAGGTACGTACTACCTGAATAGGTAATCACGACCTATCCATTCAACATGTGAATAATCTCGTGTTATACTGGTCTTTGTACCATATATTTCAATTCCGTTACCAGAAAATTGTGATGGCGACCCCAGAAATGAAGAAAACTGCCATTGTAGTCGGTGAGTTCTCATCCAATTTACCTCTGTGTTTTACCCCCCTCCCCTCTTCCCATGCACATTATCTCAAACTTAGGTAGGTAGTTCGTAAACTAATAATGCTTTTGAACAATAGGTGCCGGAGTCGGTGGCATTGCAACGGCAGCACGATTGGCAAAGGCAGGCTTCTCTGTCACGGTACTCGAAAAGAACAATTTTACGGGCGGTCGTTGCAGCTTAATTCATCATGATGGATATCGATTCGATCAAGGGCCTTCCCTTCTACTTCTACCAAAGATGTTCAAAGAAACATTCCATGATCTCGACACTTCACTCGAAGACGAAGGGGTAGAACTACTAAAATGCGAGCCTAATTACAATTTGTGGTTTGGAGATGGAGAGAAGTTTGAACTCAGTACGGATGCGAGTGTAATGAAGCGAGAGATTGAGAAATGGGAAGGGAAGGATGGGTTTGAAAGATATTTGCAATGGCTTGGAGAAGCTCATCGACATTATGAATTGAGCGTGCGGGAGGTTTTACACAAGAACTTTACATCGATATTCAACATGTTACGGCCTAGTTTTCTTCTCAACGTCTTTGCTCTTCACCCTTTCGAAAGTATATATTCTCGAGCCTCAAAGTACTTTTGGACAGAGAGGCTAAGACGCGTTTTTACTTTCGGGAGTATGTATATGGGAATGTCTCCCTTCGATGCCCCTGGCACATATTCCCTTCTACAATATACGGAACTTGCTGAAGGCATCTGGTACCCGGTAGGTGGGTTTCATGCCGTCGTTGAGGCTCTCGTCCGCATATGCGAGAGATTAGGTGTCGATATACAACTCAATTCGCCAGTTGACTCGGTGTTAACGTCCCACGATGGCAAGACTACAACAGGTGTTCTTTTATCTTCCGGCAAAAAGCTTAATGCAGATCTCGTCGTTATTAATGCTGACCTCGTCTATGCCTACAATAATCTATTCCCTACCTCCAGATCTACGTCCTACGCCAAATCTTTACAAAAACGAACGGGCTCTTGTAGCTCCATTTCTTTCTACTGGGCTCTCTCTAAGCAAGTTCCACAACTTGATACCCACAATATATTTCTCGCAGACGAATATCGCGAATCATTCGACTCTATCTTTGATAGGCAGTCTATTCCTGACGAGCCTTCATTCTATGTGAACGTGCCCTCGAGAGTTGATCCAACTGCCGCGCCGACAGGTAAAGATTCTATTGTAGTTCTCGTTCCCGTTGGCCACCTACTCAATTCGGTCACGTCCAATCGTCCTCGAGGCGATGGCTCTGCCACATCTGGTACTGGTATTCCCAAAGAACAAGACTGGGAGTCTATCGTAAAGTCTACTCGGCGAAGGATACTGCAAACGATAGAATCACGAACGAAATGTGAGCCGATCGAGTCATTGATTGTTCACGAAGAACTGAATACGCCTACATCATGGGAATCGCGATTCAATTTGGATAAAGGATCAATCCTCGGACTTTCTCATTCTTTCTTTAATGTCCTCGCATTTCGCCCCAAAACTAAACATCCCGAGATTAAGGGTGTATATTTTGTAGGTGCATCGACGCATCCAGGAACCGGTGTACCTATCGTTCTGGGGGGAGCAAAGATTACAAGTACACAAATCTTGGACGACTTGAGGATGGAGTGTCCATGGAAAGAAAAAAGCAATGTGGTTTCCGATGAGGGGGTTATACAGGGAAAAGGGACGAGAAGCCTGGATAGAATTGTTAGACAAGGAACGATTTCAAGTAATTTTGGGATCTTCATACTGGCGTCGGTAGTGCTGATATTTACTACGGGGTACATTAATGGTAATTTGAGAGTTTCTTGGGATGGGGAGATGAAGAGAACATGGGGAACTGAGAAAGCGTTATAATTGCCATCACAATTTCAGATATCCATCTTTTTGTTGTCGGATCCATTTTCAAGATCACCAAAATTGATTAATCAGTAAGTCAAGATAAGGTTATGACCTGTTGTAGTTTCTACTCTGTAGCGAACCGCGAAGACTAGTGTCGGTATCTAACGGACCTCTTCCGGATCTAGAATGGTCTACTTTGTCTATAGGTCGTTATGTCACCTCGTCATAAGTTCGAATGCGAGTCGGCCCACTCAACTGCCATCCGGATTATCATTGCTCTCAGTATTTGAAAATCTAACGTCCAGTTCCCTTTTGATCGGATGTTCAACCCTTCAGTTGCCAGAGAGCCATCGAAATGCCCTTTTTCAAGGTTCATGGCAAGACATCGATCGAGTGGTTGGAGTCACATCCGGTGATACCCTCTGAAAATGATTGATTCGTTCATGTGGTGTAATGACTTTTTATTTTCGGAACCTCGGAAGGGACGGGAGCGACTTCTATTTGTTGAGATGATTTTTACTTTCGAACTATGAAGCTTGCACTACGATGTTGAGGAGATTGAACGATTTGTAGAAAGACATGCTCGGCAATGTTTTGATAGGTCTAGAACGTTTCAGTCACAGATCAAAAACAAGCTTTTATTTGGTGGGTCTGTTTTTGTAGGATGGAAGTTCACTGAGATTTGCGATTTTTCCATGATGGGATTGAGTATCGAAGTCTGTGCCCTTGTTACATCAGAGTCTATGACACCTCTATCCTAATCCAATCCCGACTGTCAACCGAGAATATCACTCATTCGCTATGTAGGCATTCTAATGGTACTCGGACCCCTGGGAAAATTTCCCTCATCCTGTCATCGTTGTTACATTTTCGTGCTGTCGAATCAATTTATAATTGATGACATATTCGTTGCTATCATTTCCTCGAAAGGCTGTAGTTCTAGCCACTAGAAAATTCTCTAGCCGAAATAGGTACAATTGAATATGCATGGTTGACGACAAACCCTCTGTCTCCCCTCGTTTTCATGTGGGAAATATGAAGTAGAGCTATATGGCAAAGCTTTCTTGTATTCTAATCAAGCTTTTATGTGCCGATTCTTGTTTTATTGCTCGCGTCTTGTCATCTAGATTTTGAAGTCCCGATCCAATATCGATGGCAGTATCGGCAGTTTGATGATGTCGATGTCGCTGATCACAGTATGATCGAAGATTTGACAGTTAGCTGAGTCTTAAAAATATTTATAAGCCGCTTCATCCAGTTCATATATTTGCTATATATATCGTCCTACCTCAAAATTACATTAACGTTACTGCTTAATTTTCATACATACCCCTCTTCATATTGTTTGCCATTGAAATAATTCTCTATTGACATCCATACATTCGATCAATATGATTGAAAAACGAGCCAATGGTGCATTGCACGCAAATCCAGATGTTTTCCACTACCCAGCAAATTCCGATATTAACATCACAACCCGTGGAAGTGATGTATATTGGGCCATTACTGCTGCAATGGCCTTCGCAACTATAACTTTCATTGCTTTGAGTTTCCGAGTTCCACGAAGCAAGCGTGTCTTCCATTACATTACTGCGGCCATTACTATGACGGCCTCGATTGCGTACTTCACCATGGCATCAAATTTGGGCTACGCTTCCATCATTCAGGAATTCCAACGTAGCGATCCTAAAGTCAGTGGTGTGTACCGGGAAATCTTCTACGTGAGATATATTGATTGGGTTATCACAACTCCTGTAAGATTGCCTGCTGTTACCTTTTTGTGTGGTCAAGTGCTAATAATTCTGCTTTCAGCTTTTACTCTTGGATATCCTCTTGACTGCAGGTCTTCCATGGCCAACGATATTGTTCACAATCTTTTTGGACGAGATCATGATTATCACCGGCCTCGTTGGTGCTCTCGTGGCATCTTCTTATAAATGGGGATACTTCGTCTTCGCAATGGCTGCTCTCTTTGGTATTGCCTGGAACATTTTCGTCGTGGGAGCTCAACATGCCAAAGCTTTGGGCACCGAAGTGAACAAAGTATATTGGACTTGTGGAGGCATCACCATGTTCCTCTGGTTCCTCTACCCTATCGCCTGGGGTCTTTCCGAAGGTGGAAACATCATTGCGCCCGATTCGGAAGCAGTCTTTTATGGTGTTCTCGACGTCCTTGCCAAGATCGGCTTCGGTGCTCTCTTGTTGTTTGGTCATCGTAACATCGATCCTGCGCATCTGGGTCTGCACATTAGGGATTACAATGAACAGCCAAGTACATTCCATGATAAGGATGTCGGTCGTCACAATGGTGTCCATCATGATGGTGCACATGTCCCAGTTACGAACAATGCTGGTTATCGGGAAGGACAGAATACTCCGGCTGCTACGGCGGTTAACTCAAACCATGCGGTTAATGATCCGGCTTTTAACAATACGGGTACGGTTCCAGCTAACTCTTCTGTTGTCTAAAGAACGAGCTTTTGGCCGCTTGGACAATATAATGGTTAAGGGATTTCGGATCAGAAATCTGGAACAAAAACTCTGGCTGTCTATGCTAGGGATATCCATTTGATATCATGGCATACAGGCTCGCCAAAATGAAAAGGTTGAGAACACAAGTCTTGGAAGTCTTCCACTAGAGAGAAATTCTGGTTCTCCAGGAATGGAGACGGGAATGTGTTTTTTGTTTATTTATGTTTAATGATAATGTGGATGAGGTAAAGGGAGGATATAAGTGCTTGGGGTTAGGTGGAAGAGGTGGATGGATGAGGCCTCGGGGATTCTTTTCTATTTTAATTACTTTTACTTTTTAGAGCATAATATTATGGTTCTGATTTATTTGTTTGATTGTGGTTTATGAGTGTGGAGTGTGGTGATTATTGTTTATTCGAATCTGAATGTGAATGTGGCATGGAGGAGGAGAGGTATTATGGTGTTGTGGTATTGTGCTGTGTGTATTGTGGAATGGGCGTTGCTAGTGTAACGAATGTACGTGGTGATCGGTATGAAGTGGTGGTTTTCTTTTTGAAGCAGTTACATGATAGTAATAGCAGGTAGAAAGCATACCATCCGACTATATGCTTTACTGGAGATATTCTCGGAGCTTTTGAAGTTGATCATACATTCGATCGAATTCGAATTCGAAATGATCTGAAGTGTGCAAAGCTCAAGCATTTTTTAGGGATGTTCATTAGAATGCTTTTGATGGGTTGTTTTATATCAAAAGTTTGATTGTATTATGGTGAAAGAAATGCCGAATGAGGGGGTGTGGAGTATTTCCTCTCGGTCACGAGGGACTCCCATAGGTTTATTTGCATGCCGGTCGGATTCACCCCGGATAACTCATATATCGTATCCGTAGCCGAGCCCTGCAGTAGATGTTGATAAGGGTTCTGTTTTGACGGGTTTGGATGTAAGCATGGTGCTTGGTATGCTGGTTTGAACTTGTTATATTTGGATTTTAAAGAAGATTCTGTGGATTGTGATGGTGCTGTGTGCATGGCCGGGATGGTTGATGAGTGAGGTAGGTCTATTTGGTTCTCTTTATGCCAGTAGTGTTCTGAGGGATTAACTTGATTCTTTATATCACAACAATGCTATATGCACGGCTCGGATGGGTGACAAGTGGGGTCTACTCAATTCTTCCCACACCAGTAATGTTCCGGGGGATAAACTCGACGGCTATTCCAAGGATGACGATAAATTGCATGGTGCATGATGCTTGACAAATGTAGAAGGTGGAGTGGATATCCTGCTTGTCTTGGAATATTTTGAGCACTTTCATTCGTTGATGGTGATTACGTCGGCGAGATCTTACCCCGATTAAAAGCTACCCCGGTTTGTTGCCAAAGAACCCGAATATTGTTGTTCTAGTCTTTTACATAAATCATGACTGATTCCTATCAAGATTTCCGACTCGAATCTTTAGAGTTCCAAACTTCACAATGGCAATTCCCCTCGGTAAATTTCTACTTCTGATCTTGGGCTTCGTAGCTCTTGTCAGAAGCACAACATTATCTCGCTTTCACGAGGATGATCCAGCCCCAGGTGGTCTTGCATTCAAATACCCTTACCCCGTGCACTTCTACCATTTCACTTCGCAACAGCAAAATCTAACCATGGCCTACATGGATGTTCCTCCCTCCAACACTACTTCATACTCTGGAACCATCGTCCTCCTCCACGGCAAAATGTTCTGTGGCGCAACCTGGAACACAACCGCCCACGCTCTCTCCTCAATCGGCTACCGCGTCGTCATCCCTGACCAGATCGGCTTCTGCAAATCCTCAAAAACAATGCACTATCAATTTTCCCTGCACCAACTCGCCACCAACACAAATCTCCTCCTCCAATCCCTCAACATCACTTCCGCAATCATCATGGGTCATTCCATGGGGGGCATGATATCCGCTCGCTACGCCCTCACCTTCCCCTCCCAAACCCAGCGTCTTATCCTCGTCTCCCCTCTCGGTCTCGAAGACTGGCAGGCCCTAGGAGTCCCCTACCAACGCCCCGACCTCACCTTCATCACCGAGCTCGCAACATCCTACACCAGCGTCATGACGTATGAGAAATCCACCTACTATGGCGGGACCTGGGATCCCGCTTACGACGAATGGGTCAACATGCTTCTGGACGTGTATACGGGACCGCAGGGACGCACCTTCGCGTGGGATATGGCGTTGATGACGGATGCGATTTTTGTGGAGCCGATCGTGTATCAGCTGCCGAATTTGACGATGAGGAGTTTGCTGGTGGTGGGAGATTTGGATAATACGGCGATAGGGAAGGCGTGGGCGCCGGCGAGTGTGCAGGCGATAGTGGGTCATTATGAGGTGCTGGGGAAGGAGGTTGCGGCGAGGGTCCCAGGGATGGATTTGGTGGAGTTTGAGGGGTTGGGACATAGTCCGCAGATCCAGGATTTTGAGACGTTTTGGAAGGCGGTGGAGGGGTGGTTGGGGGAGGTGTAGGGGAGGGGATTTGAGGGGAGGAGAGACTTGAGGGGAATTTTATATCGACGATGTCGGAGTTTAGTTTCTCTATTATGCACTGCGAATGAGTGATCTCGCGAGTGATTCTATCGAGATCTATCATTCAAATTATTAAAGATAATATCAACAGCATATCCTCTCGCAAATTGACAAATCAATCATTGGAATGGTGTTAAACACTTTGTTTCGGAACCTGCATTTCCTCTTCTTTTTCCTCCCTCTTTTTTATATCTCTCTTTTCAAATTCATCAACTTTAAATTCTTCTAATAATAAAAAAGGAGAAATGGGATGAAGTACTCTCTTCTACCCTAGCATCTATTCAAGGGCTTCAGAAGAAGTGTTTATATGTTATTGATACGATCAGGTTTGGAGATTGTATAATTATACAATCATGTGATTGTATAATATGATCTATACTAGTATGACATAGATCTTTACCGTTAGTATACAACCCCTTGACCAAAAACTTGACATTAGGACTTTCTGCGGAGTTTGAAATAAAGTTTTGCTTGATATGAGTAATGTACATTTATTTTTTGATGGTATTAGTACCTAGGTAGATAATTAGACTTCTTCTTCGATAACACAATCCCTGATTTTTGGTCTTGTTTTGGGAAGAGCTTGCTCTTTCTGTTAATTCTGTTGTGTCTTGTAATGGGTTGCTCTCATGCTCTAGAAAGTCTGAAATATCACTTACATGCCTAATAAATTCTAGATATTAAATTCGAGAATCTATTTTGGGGTATGGGAGTAAAATAGCTTCAATTTCTTTTCGACTTGAGAGGAATTTAATATTCTATTGTGCTGTTCTCGTTCACTCGAATAGTAGGGTGTCAATTGATCAATTGGCATAGTAAATCATTTCTTTACACTTTCTTCTTCAAAGATAGGCTTACTACTTCCCGTGGATGTAAACTTGGGAGAACAATCACTTTGTTTGAGAAATCGACTAGGATTTATGTAGCACAATTTTGACAAAGAACTCATCAACGCAAACGTCTAATAGCCGAATTCCTTTTCGCTTCCAAAGACGCGATTCAAAGTACAAAGAGGATCTTCTTCCGGTGGAGGTTTCAATAGCTATAGCTTGCTTCCCTTTGAGACCTCAAATCTTGACTACTTTTACTTCGCTTTAAGTCTTCGTAAGTACTAGGGAAATCATCATATCAGAGATATACACAAAATTTCAGAAAGTCATCATGAGTACCCTAGGAAGACGACCACAAAAAGGAGAAAGTTCCAAGTCTGCTTACACTTCGGCCTACCACAGCTTTGGAGAAGGGCAAGAACCATGGCAAGAAAATCTTCGAGAGCGGAGTTCGTGGGGAGAAACAGCAGGAGATGATGTATTTGAAGATGCGACCTCAGGGAAAAAGGAGGAAGAAAAAGAAGAGCTTAGGAAAAGTCAAGTTCTTCCCGCGCATGAGATACTCTCCACAGAGGGTTCACCCGTTGCAACTCCCGATCCCCCTACGGAAGTATCTGAATCTCCCGAATCTGATGGCGCATATAAAGATGACAGAGCTGAGGAAAGCTGGCGCAAACGAAAGGACATTGCCCGAGCAATAAAAGGAAAAGGCCGAGAAAGTGAGGGGAGAGAGGAAAGAGGGGGATCTGCATCTTTTAGACAGCGGAAACTAACGGGGAAATTGGCTTTCAAAACAGCAAAGCCAAGGGGGATGTCTCCTTCTTCTTTGCATAAATTTACAGATGAAATAAATCGGCAGGAGTTAGAGGAAAAACTTAGTCAGGGCGCTGCGCAGAAAGCTCGTCAAGGTGAGATAGGTCTCAACGCGCCAGCCAGCACCGCTGGTATCCCCGGTCCCACACCGGCGCCGGGAACACAGACAGGAACACGCGAAAAGAAATTCTACGTTTATAAAGCACCACACAAAGTAAGCTACGTTAAGCCCTGGACCTGGCGATTTCGCCGCGCGAAACCCGCAGACGAAACAGGAAAGACAGCCGGAGAGGGACACTACTATGCCCACAAAACGCGTCCCAAATCCCCCTCCTGGCTATTCTGGAAGTGGAATTGGCAAGGTCCGAAGCCCATATCGTGGATTCCCATCTACCCGTCCTATCACCCCGAGAACGACGATCCGGAGCTGAAAATCTTCATTGCGTATAGTTGTGGACATCGTTTTCCTACACGCGTGATTTCCGGTCCTACCTGGACCGCCTCGTCGCCGTCCTTTCTCTTCTCCCCCTCCTCCCCCTTCACTCCCAACACACCCACCTACCCCAGAAGTGGAAGCACAAGCGGCCACCCGCACATCCATCCGCTGCCCTCCTTAAAAATCGAGACTCTGCGCGCTGCGGCTCGGAACGAAGGAATCAAGAACATCATTTCCCCCGAAAACTATGTGTGTCCCAATTGTTTCATATGGCGGCAATGGTTTGGTGGACTATGCTTGTTAGTATTATTCTGGGCTGTCTTCACGTGGTACTTTGCGTTTGTATGGCCTTATACGTGGTGGGCTACGACTGAGACAGGGTATCCAATCCCGAGATATACAATGGTTACCCAATTCGATATTCGTCGTTTTCACGACGGGGACGGGTTTCATGTACGTCAGGCCATAGGAGGGATTGTGGTTACGATCTTTTGGTTTATCATGCGGATTATTTGGAAATGCACACGACTTTTTTGGAGCTGGATGTGGCTACCTGTGGTACTTTCTCTGGGGTTTTTTATTATTTCCAGACAACGGAAGAGGCGCAAGGTATAAAAGGATTTCTTTCAGCGGAAGTACTATTTGGGATCTACCCTATCCATCACGTCGAATAGTTGCCGTTGTTCTTCTTCGGATGAATGAGGAAAAGGGAGGGGATGAATTATGTGATAACCTGTTTTATAATAGAAACATTCTCAATGCTGTCTATGCTTTACGTTCTCTGTAAAACCCGCAATCATTTGTCTTTTCTATGTTATTTCAAGATTTGATCCGGAATATTTAAATGATTGTATATTATGGATTTTCTTTTTGGAATATCATATAAGTACTTAGTAAAGCCGCTCCCACTAATAAAGTAACTATCACCACAAACCAAATCACCTGTTCTACGACTTAAAATTTGAAATACTATTCATCGGAGTAAACAGAACATACCATATTTGATAGTCTCATCGAAGGAATCTGCTTCATACTTCTTCTCTACCATGAACCCGATCAAAAATGTGAAAAAAGTGATTGTGATCAAGCGATCCATATGCACTTCCGTATTCATTGGTTTCTTTCTATTTTGAAAGAGAAAAAGAATTGTAAAATTGGAATTGGTCAGGGAATCTTGACTGCTGGAGAGTAGAGAGATATATGGAATTTTGACTTTGACTTAATTTCATTTTCTCGATTCAACGCCCTCGTGTCTCGAAGTGACGTATAACATGATATGTACACAGACTAATAGAAATATACTTATAAGATAACCTTACAATTCCCACTTATCCCCATCCTCTTGAAAAGCAAATACTTCCTGAGGTCCCTCACTATCTACAATATATCCCAATTCACATTTATCATACCTAACTACTCTTTCTGCCATGTCTTCTGCATAAAATGTGTCGAAGCGAGGAGATAAAGCGTCGTCAAGGGTTCTTACGTTTCCAGCTGGATGTAATACCGACCAAGGTTGTACGCACGTGTTACCCTTGCAGGATTTTGTTACCATGAGAAGAGCATCGAGGCGGGGAATGAGCTTGGGAAGATTGAGTTTGCCATGTGTGGAAGCGCTTGCAATAGATGAGGAAGGATAGATGTTGTTTGTTTGATGCGGATCGCTGGTTAAATCGTAGAGCTCGTGTTCGTTGGTACACCAGACTGAGTAATAGAGATTATGGCTATCGCTAATTATACGCAGAGCTTTGTAGGTGTTATTGAGACCATAATAGACGACCTTCCCATCATCGAGAGAAAATCGATGGATGCCTTCAGGAAGTGCTTTTCCCCAGAATTCTACATTCACGTGTTCCTGTCTGGTATTCTCGGCATCTTTTAGTCCTTGTGAATCGAGGGGAATTACGCTCCCGTCTAAATCTTTTCTTTTCCAATCCCCATTTGCAATCTTGAGAATCGTAGGAGCAAGATCTGTGTGCGCAGTAACAACACTTGTTTCCTCTCCTTGCGGAACTCCAGGGCCACGGATGACGAGAGGGATGTTGATGTCTTCCTCAAACCCGCATTCTTTTCCTGGAGCTAGACGATGTTGAGATATATGGTAGCCATTGTCGGTAGAGAAGATAAAATAGGTATTGTCAAGAATGCCATAATCAGTCAATCGATCAACGAGACCTTCAATAAGTTCATCTACAGCTTGGAGGGTTTGAAGACGAGCTCGGTAGAATTCATCGTTATATGCGATAACCTCGTCAGTAAGTTGATCTAGATGTTTTACCCACGAGGCTCCGCTAGGCTATATGAAAGGGTTAGCTTGAGCTTTTTTCAACAAACACATGACTTACCTTGTCTGGGTTGAAATTAGCATTCCTTGGAACCTTTGCACCAGGAAACAAGTGCTTATGTCTCTCAGCAGGAATAGGAGCCGTCATCAGGATTCCCTCTCCAGGCTTGAAAGCAGTCGGGTCAACATTGGCGTGAGGGGCGATTGGCGCTGCGACCAAAAAGAATGGCTTTCCGGATTTTACTCCTTCATCAAGTAATCCGTATGCTTTCTGTGCAAGGACATCTGTTGAGTATTCGCCCTCGTGACTCACAGGCGGATGTTCATTCCTTTGAAATGTAGAATTATAATATTGATATGTAAACGGATCCAAAAGAAAATCGGACGAAGTCCATCCAGCTGGATGGGGTTTATTCCAGTTGCTCACAGTGTGATGATTGAAGAGTTTCCCTGTGTAGAAAGTGCTGTATCCAGCATCTTGAAGCCAGACTGGGAGATATGCATCATTGAAGCCCTGCTCAACGAATTTCTGATATCCACCTAATCTGATACATCAGCTACCGGGCTATTCGAGGGACTGAGGTAGACACTGACCATAAGGAGGTGCCACATCCGTCACATTTGTGTTATGAGCATTCTTGCCTGTCCATAATGTGACTCTTGAAGGACAACATATTGCCGTAGTACAGTAATGACGCTTGAAAAAGGTTCCTTGATCAATTACATGCTTCTTTAGTAAGGGCATATAGTCAATTGACTGCATATGAAGGTCCTGATCATCTGTCAAGACAAGCACTATGTTCGGCCTTCCATCATTCTTTTGTCCAATTGGAGCTTGCGCGGCAGCAGAAACTGTAGCAAGTCCTAGGATAAACAGTGGTGAGGCTTTCATGCTGAATTTGTTCTGTTCCAAGTACTGTCTTTATGATCCCTTCTCGTTATTTAAGTGAGAAGAATCGATACAACTCCAATTGAAGGTTGGGGGATGAAGTCAACCATGATAAGTTGCGGTCGAGGCTACCATTGACCCACCCACATTCCACATTTCGCTGTGGAGTAGATAGTACTCTTCACATCGGAAGTGGAACTCAAGTCTCATGCCGTCCAAGAGTCCGCAACAACGGGTAACTGGCATATGCTTCTGGGTTGGGGATTTCCTAGCGACACGATTGTGAATTAGGGAGGATACCCCGCTGTTTTTAAGCTCCAAAATCAATTTTGCCATACAAATGGGAAAAAGCTTTGCAAATTTGAGATATGACGTTGTGTAATTGCTAAAGCAGCCTCAACTCCAATGTATGGCGTGAGATCCGTGCCTATTTTCATCATCAAATTGCGGGGCTTCAGGGTTCATTCAACAGGGGATTTCCGCTCATTCAAGCCTATCGCGTGATAAAGGCTTCATGTACATTTGCTTCGTACATCTCTCATTGGGAGTTTGGAGTTTCTTGTTGATTCCCGCAGTCATATGTGAGAACAAATTTCCGACATTTGATAAGGCGGGATTTTAGACAGAATGATGAGCTTTCAAATTTTCATTTCAACCGGGACTGAGTTATTGGCCCTGTTGCTGACGGCGCAGTGGCTTGGCTTGGGCTGACAGCGAATTGAGTCAATGCCCTAGAAACCAAACATTGGTCGGTCTGGGCAGTTTGAAAAAGCATTTATTAAACTTTGGGCGCCCGCCATAGCTTGAATCAAAAGAAGATAAAAAATCGTTGTTGGAGGTGGCATTGGATACTGAAATATGGCATTGCATGAGAGAGATACTGCTCCTAGAGATGATTCGAGTCAAGCTTCATCCAAAGATGCGGATTCGATAAAATCGTACTCGGAAACAGATTCATTACTTTCACCAGTAACCGCTGCGTCTACTCCAAACTACAAGTCAACCGCAACTTTTCCAGACGTAGAATCTGCACAAAACGACCAAGACCAAGACGAAACCACGGGGAAAGTCACGAGGAGCGCTGCTATCATAATAAGTCTTTTGCTGATAGGTAAATATTCACAACTTCTTCATTGACTTACTTCGTGCTAATTTTTTTCAGGTGTTTTTATATCATATGCAGATGGCACGCTTGTTCTTGCAACATATGGTACCATTGCTTCCGAATTTCGGGCATTGGGTGATGCCAGTTGGTTAACTACTAGCTATTCTTTAGCAATGTGTGCTGTCCAACCTCTTACTGGCAAGATCAGTGATATATACGGAAGAAAACCAGTTCTCCTGATATCATATGGGTTCTTCGTGATTGGATGTGTTTTGACGTAAGTGACTTTCAAAGCTTGAAGGTGTTGTGCTGATGTTTTGGAAGGGGTCTTTCACAAACAATGTGGCAGGCTGTGATGGGTAGAGTAGTAGCTGGTATTGGAGGTGCGGGTATGAGTGTTATGGTCTCTGTTTTGATTGTGGGTGAGTGATGAAAGTCATATTTGAGTCTTCCCAACCCTGTACTAACCCACCCAGATCTTGTACCCCTCATTCATGTTGCCGCGTGGAGAAGTTATGTCAATGTTGTTGGGACGGTTGGAAGGAGTATCGGTGGACCCCTAGGCGGGCTGCTAGCAGACACAATAGGATGGCGTTGGTAAATTCTCCATTCCAGTTTGAAAACCTGATTGTATCTTTTCTCTGACAATCCGTGGTAGGTCGTTCATCGGACAAGGACCTCTGATGCTTTCCGCCATTGCTTTAGTAGCATATAAACTTCCAACACGATCATCATCTGATGAGCCCATCCAAGCCAAAGATGGACCTTCAAAACTCCGACGAATTGATTTTGTTGGAGCATTCTTGCTAACTGGAACCATCGCTGCTTTTCTCGGCTCCCTTAGTCTTGGAGGACAAGCACTACCTTGGTCGCATCCTACAGTCCTTGGGTTGTTGTTGGGATCTGTTGTGCTTGGCGCTACATTTGTGACGTATGAGGTCAAAGTCGCTGCGGAGCCTATATTCCCGCCAGCACTTGCTGCCCAACGTGATGTAGCAGCATCTTATGCTATTAATGCGTTGCAGCTCGGTGCACAAGTTGGCGTAAGTCATTATATGCCTTCCATTTGCGATGCACTAATCACTAACCTCGCATAGATGATGTACTCTGTTCCACTCTATTTTCGTGTGACACAAGGCAGCTCTAATACTACTGCTGGGCTTCATCTCTTTCCGGCTGTGTTTGGTAATACGACGGGAGGTCTCCTCGCAGGCTGGCTAATTACTCGGTTCGTTCTTTGCCCATTCAATCACTGTTAACATTTCATATGTTAAGCATACTAACAATCATCAGCACTGGTCATTACAAATACCTCCTGATCTTTTCTACTATCTCATCTATTTTCTCCTACACTATGCTTCTCACAACATGGCATAGCAATCACCTTTCTCTCGCAGCATCTCTCTCTATATTTCCAGGTGGTTTTGGTCTCGGAATAACAGCTGCTTGCGCATTTATTGCCCTCACCGCTTCTGTTCAAAAGAGGGAGATGGGCATGGCAACCGCAGGTATGTATTTGATGTCTAGTATCGGTATGGTTGTTGGAGTAGCCTTGTGTGCTGGAGTTCAAAACAGTGCTTTGGGAGAAGCGCTCGCAGGGTTAGAATTAGATGGGAATGTAGTGAGACAAGTGATGGAAGATGTAGGAAGCGTGAAAGACCTGCCGGGAGATATCAAGATCCAGGTAATAGATGCCTATGTGAAAAGTTTGGGAGCGAGTCACGCAGTGAGTGTAGGACTATCAGGCTTGGCGTTCTTGTTAAGTTTGGCGGTTAGAGAGAAGAAGATCAGATAGATGGAAGTCCGAAGATGATGACTTAGAGACCCACTTGAAACCTCCATTTTCACTTAAGAATACATCCATTCATGGATTTTGCTTCGCCTGTAGTACATATCATGTCCTATTGACCAGCTGCAGTCATATTTTCAGCTGTTCTGGAAATGCGGTGATACATACAGTGCATATTTTCATATTAGACTCCATATAACAGTGCCATGAGAAAGACTTCATGCTCGAGAGTAGTCCATCCCATGTAAGACCAAGGTTAAATCCCCGAACTTTGCGTTTTTTGGTCAGATTGCCGATCGCATACTAACTGTGAGACAACATGGATTTTCATTTTGCTGTTTTACATACAGGGACAAAAGATATCCACTAGGAAATGCTGAGAGAAAAGATGCAAATATTAGAGAATGGGTTGGCAGGAAGGAAATGGACTCTCATGACAGTCATTGCAGCCGATATAAATTTCTAAGTATTAATAGGTGCAACTTTGCAGATTATTCAAGAAGTAAGAATTTTATCGGCATTTTCAAGTAAATGAATTCTTGTTGTCTGGGGTGATGGTGAACAGCTCGGGGCTGTCTCTACATAGGAGAAAAAATAGGCCAAAATTAAGCACTCTAATAAATTCTATGATAAATCAACTGATAATAGAATTCTAAAAGTTAATAACATTGACCAAATCCTTGAGTAATCTTCAATTATAAAATTATTTAAACATTTAATTCTCTGAATTGGAATGGAACAATTGGATTGTTGAAGGCCTTTGCCAGTGGTCAATTCCGGCCTGATTTTTCTCCTATGTAGAGGCTGCCAAATTAATCAAGAGTTGGTACGTGCTTAATTTCGCGCTTTGTCGCGCTAATCCGCGTTGCGCGTCTTCTACCTATCACTTTCACTATGAGCGGCCCAAAAATTACTTTTTGCAATACATAATTCATGACACCAAATCCTTCTCAACTCATCCTTTTTGGTCGACTTTTCATAGATTTTATTAGTCTGACGCATTTTATCCAATATGGTGAAGAGTACAGACAATGAGACAACCCCGGCTCGCCCTCCTCCGACCTTGAAGAAACAAAACTCAAGCATAGGATCAAACAAGAGTCAAGCATCAATCCTAGGATTCTTTTCGAAGAAACCTGCCACTACTCCTAACCCGAAAACTTCCACAGGCTCACCCAGCGGTATTTTACAACCCAATGACTCTGCCAATAGTGCAAAGTCTACACCGAAACCCAGCAGCACCGTGAAGAGACCCCAGTTCAAGAAACCCGTCCAGAAGAGCATAACTCCAGTTCCAAGTAGTGATAATATTGAGCCAGATAGCTCACAAGAGAATGAAAACGGCGGTATTCCAACTGAGGTAGACGGTTGCTCATCGTTGCCCCCGGCGGCCGCTAAAAGTGTTGCGGAGCAGATTGTGGATATCAATGGTTTAGCTTTAACAAGCAGCCCTTCAAGAAAGGCATGCGCTTCCTTTCTGCAGATGCAAGTTCTCTCAAGCTAATACCTTTGTTCACTAGGCTGCTAGGAAGGTAGTCAGCTATGCCGAATCAGACGATGACGATGAAGATGTAACTCCGAGAACTACACAACGAAGAAAGGGAAAGAAGCCAATGATTGAAAGCGATGATGATGACGAGGATACGTTTGTTAGTGACTTAGATGGCGCCGATGAAGATGATGGTTAGTCTGTCATATTTAGGTCTTGTCAGCAGTAACTTACGAACAATAGATGAAATGGACGATTTCGTTGTCGACGACGATTCTGATGATCCAAGCAAATCTTCCAAAAAGAGAAAGCGTCCAACATCCACGGCATCATCTCGAAAGCGATCCAACAACTTGCCGCCCCGTTTCCCTGTCGATGAAGATGAGGATATGCAAATACCAGAAATTTCGACAGCTCAACAATGGAAGTACGATCCAGATAATATTCAACCCCGGCAGGCCAAGTCGTCGAGTATTTCGAGAACCCCCAATTCCAGCGGAAAGAAATTCAAAGAGAAGGCATCCAAAACCGATCCAAATCAAAGATATGAGTGGCTAGCGAATGAACGTGATATTGACCGCAATCCTCCTGGTCATCCTGATTATGATCCTCGTACTCTATTTATTCCGCCAATGGCGTTCAATAACTTCACACCCTTCGAGGCGCAATACTGGAAAGTAAAGCAAAAGTGCTGGGACACCATCCTTTTCTTCAAAAAGGGTAAGTTCTATGAATTATACGAGAGAGATGCTACTATCGGACATCAAATATTCGATTTGAAACTCACAGACCGTGTTAATATGTCAATGGTCGGTGTACCAGAAATGTCGTTACAGCATTGGGCAAACCAATTTCTTGCCAAGGGCTATAAAGTCGCTGTTGGTGATCAGAAGGAGTCGGCTTTGGCAAAGGAGATGCGCGAACGAGAAGATAGTACAGGTCCCTCTAGCAAAGGCAAGAAAGCAGATAAGATCATTCATCGAGAGCTATCTTATATTCTTACTGCTGGTACCTTGGTTGAGGGAAGTATGTTACAAGGTGATTCGGCAACATATTGTGTGGCTATCAAAGAGTCCACCACAAATGATGACTTGCCAGCATTTGGTATATCATTTGTCGATACATCAACAGGCCAATTCTTCCTCACCGAGTTTACCGATGATGTAGATCTGACCAAATTTGAGACCTTTGTCGCCCAAACACGCCCTCAAGAGTTGTTACTGGAAAAGTCTTGTGTTTCGACCAAGGTGCTCCGTATATTGAAAAACAATACTGGCCCAACAACCATTTGGAATTACTTGAAATCAGAGAAGGAATTTTTGAGCGCCGACAAATCCCGCCGAGAGCTAGATTACGGTGGCTACTTCACTTCAGCGGATGGTGGGAGAGAAACTTGGCCCGAAGAGCTTGAAAAGGCTAGAGACAAGGATTTGTTAATATCCGCTTTTGGAGCTCTTTTTCAGTACTTGAAAGTCCTTCAGCTTGAGAAACCTCTGCTTACACAAGGCAATTTCGCCTGGTACAACCCTATCCAAAAGGGTACAACTCTTGTTCTTGATGGTCAGACTCTTATCAATCTCGAGATCTTCTCTAACACATTCGATGGAAACTCTGATGGTACTCTCTACACACTCCTCGATCGTTGCACTACACCTTTTGGAAAGCGTTTGTTTCGACAATGGGTGTCGCACCCTCTTTCCGATATCAAGAGGATCAACGAACGTCTTGATGCTGTGGATTTGCTTAATAAAGATGATGAATTAAGTCGTTCATTCAAGTCTTCAACATCTTCGATGCCCGATCTAGAACGTTTGATTTCTCGTATACATGCTGGATCATGCAGACCCGAAGATTTCGTAAAAGTACTAGAGGGTTTTGAACAAATAGAGTATATTCAAAAGGATATCTTAGGCAAATATAGTAGCGGCGATGGCATCTTTAATCGTTTGGTTGCGTCAATACCTGATCTCGCGGAGCCACTGCAATGGTGGAAGAATGCATTTGACCGAAAAAAGGCAAAAGAGCACAAAATTCTCGTTCCGGAAAGGGGAGTCGAAGAAGATTTCGATGCGAGTCAAGATCGTATTGAAGAAATCAATCAAGAGCTGGCGTCATTGTTGAAGAAATACCAAAAGAAGTTCGATTCAAAGAAGGTGGAGTTGAGGAGCATTGGAAAAGAAATCCATCAATTACAAGTACCAGTTTCTATCAAGGTACCAAAAGATTGGAAGGTGACGTCTGCTGCATCTGGTTTCAAGCGTTACTACTTCCCAGAGCTTACCAATATAATTCGAGACCTCCAAGAGACTCAAGAAACACATGGTCAAATTGTCAAAGAAGTGGCAAGCAGATTCTATGCACGTTTCGATGAAGATTATAGAACATGGCTTCAAGCTGTGAAAGTTGTGGCTCAACTTGATTGTCTTGTCAGTCTTGCTGCTGCATCTTCAGCTTTAGGTACTACGGCTTGTAGACCTAAATTTGTCGATTCCGAACGAAGTGTAGTTGAGTTCGAAGAACTTAGACACCCTTGCGTTCTACCAAATGTTACGGACTTCATTCCCAACGATGTTCAGCTTGGTGGTAAATCGCCTAATATCAATCTACTCACTGGTGCTAATGCGGCTGGAAAATCCACAATACTACGAATGGTATGTCTCTTGTTTCTTTACATAAAGTGAACATGCTAACAATCAATTTATAGACATGCGTCGCAGTAATAATGGCTCAACTAGGTTGTTACGTACCTGCTGAATCTGCAACTCTTACACCCGTCGACCGTATCATGTCCCGTCTAGGCGCTAATGACAATATCTTCGCCGCCCAATCCACTTTCTTTGTCGAACTTTCAGAAACCAAGAAAATCCTTTCTGAAGCCACACCCCGTTCCCTTGTCATTCTCGATGAACTTGGTCGTGGTACTAGTAGCTACGATGGAGTTTCGGTCGCCCAAGCAGTTCTGCACCATGTCGCATCTCATATCGGATGTATCGGGTTCTTCGCCACACACTACCACTCCTTAGCCCTCGAATTTGATTCTCATCCTGAAGTCATTAATAAACGTATGGCAATCGAAGTCGATAATGAATCGAGAAGCGTTCTGTTTTTGTATAAATTAGAAAATGGTGTTGCCGAAGGTAGTTTCGGTATGCATTGTGCGAGCATGTGTGGAATCCCACGGAAAGTGGTTGATAGAGCAGAAGTGGCGGCGAGAGA
Organism: Botrytis fragariae; assembly: GCF_013461495.1. NCBI lineage: Eukaryota > Fungi > Ascomycota > Leotiomycetes > Helotiales > Sclerotiniaceae > Botrytis > Botrytis fragariae. The sequence continues at coordinate 2,420,943 of NW_023500987.1, forward strand.
ATGGGAATTCACTAGTAGGCTTGGAGAGAGTTTGGAGAGGGCGAGAGGGGAGAAGGGGACTTATTTGCCATTGGGTGTTTTGAGTGATGTGGCTTGGTGTTTGAGGGAGGCCGGGGCGAAGGGGAAGGGTCAGGAGGCTGAAATTGAAGAGAGTGGAATCAGTGATAGAGGTCTGGATTGTCTTTTGAGAGCAATCGAAGCTATGTGAAAGCAGCTCGGGCGACATAGATACCTAATGTTGTGCGATCTTTAGCAGAAGACAAAAAGAAAGGAGAGTCTTGGCGTGCAATTTCATTGCCCATGAAGTGCTCGTGGTAATTAATGGCAGGCAGAAATACTAGCATGGCAAAAGATAGATTCAAAACAAAGGGGTAGTATAAGCGTTGACCGGAATAAATGCGCTTGTTAAGAGGAGATTTATGTTGTATGTACAGTCAATGATTGATTATAAAGATACCTAGCTAGTCGTTGAGCAAAATAGATGTAGCTGTTACTTACTATTTGATGTTTACTACATCTGTGTTCCATTCTCTTCTCTGTGAACACTCCTTCAATTGGGAGACTATTAAGAAATGTGAAAACGAAGTGAGCTAATATAGATACTCTCACACTGTTCCTTTGCTGATATTTGTAGATTTACATAGATACTTGCATCTCATGCACTAACCTACAATCCAATGTGTCTTCTAGATACATATACACATCATGCTTGTGTAGCTACCTAGATAAAAAAAAGTATAGAATCGATATATGTCCAAGTAATCAGCATTTATAATATTCCCAACACGTATACCAACTGCATCACGTATACCGACTCCAGTATCTAGGTTAAAGATTATTTTTTTGACAGAGAGCGAGGCGATGAGTAATCGTTGGAATGAGGGTTGCATGTGAGCGAGTAAAGAAGTAGTGGAATAGAGAAACACATCCATCACTCTACTATGATAACACAACCAATCTTGATCCTCATTGTGGAGAACAAAATGCACGAAGTCTTTCTTTGCATAGCATTTTATACTGTCTCTCTTTTCTTGAACAACGTAGCAGTGGAATAACCATAGGATTTTCCACCATTTTTCTCTACTCCAGATGTACAACTTCTGTGATTGGATCTGGACTTGGATAGACTATAACGAGGTATGCACCTAGAGGAAATCGTTAGACAACCAGTTCCTATAGCACTAGTTCTCGATATCCAATGAATAATCAACACCATTCCACACATAACCCAGTAATTGCAAAACTATCGGTTAATATTCTCGTTCCCGTTTTCGGTTAGGAATCTCCTCCTCCTTCCTCGGGAGTCACAATACTCGCTCGCTCACTACCTTCTCAAGTAGATAGAAACCCCCTAGAGCTTTTAACCCTCCAGAGAATGAATGCAGAGACTTTTCTGAAGAAATTAAAATAAAATACAATCATTCAACTTGCAAAACAATAATAATCATCAATCCGCTGTTATTAAACCAACACAAGATGCGCAATGGTCGTTCAGTCTACGCTCAAGCCGTCAATATTGATCGAGTACTCTTAGAATTCATGGATAGAAATTACCTTTCCCGTGAATGTAAACTCACCATCTAGAACATGTAAGCCTGTAAAGAAAGCACTGCATGAAAAATAAATCCATTTTCGTTGTACTAAACTAACTATCATTCATGTGTATCTTTGCTGCAGAAATTCACAATTTCCCAATCAGAATACTCGCCGTATGAAAAGAAAGCCAGACTTCATATCTCGTATTAAGGGTATCCATCGTATCCATCATATCATATCATATCATATCATCATAAACGTCAATCCCTCGTCCCTCAACTCAACCCATAAAATTTCAACCTCCATTACTTCCTCTCCTTCTCACTCTTTCGACTCCTACTACTCTCCTCTTCCTTCCTAATCTCCTTCTCCCTCTGTCTGGCATCCCTCCTCGCTTTATACCCATCCCCATCACTACTCCCACCACCCTCCCTCCTTGAACCCTCCCGACTCAACTCCCTACTCCCCCCCTCTCCCGGCGTAAGCCCCTCTCCCTCCGCAAGAACCCTCCCATCCCTCGCTAACCTAACCTCCTTCCCCCTCTTATAACAATACCAAAACACAAACAACAGCACAAAAAGCGCCAAACTAAGCAGCACATTCGTTCCCATAAAAGCCGGCCAGCGCAATTTCAACGCATTGACAATCGCCTTCAGCATACCCACTACCGCGCCCGGTTTCGTAACCAGATCCTTGAGCGAAGAAGGCGTCAGGAAAGATTTCGCCGCAGCACCCATCCCGCCTGTTTGCGCCGCGCTCGCGGCATTCGCAACGCTGTGTGCTTGAGCTTCTGTGGCGACGGCTAGGAGTTCGGGAGCGAGAGTGGTGGTGACTTTTTGCGGGAGTTGGGTGATGAGTTTTTGGAGGAACGAGGGGAGAGAATCGTAGGATTTGGAGAGAGTTCCTTGGGAATCTTCGAGTAGATGAACGAGGTCATCGTAGGCGGTTGGAACACCGTTTATGAGATCTTTGAGGATGAAGGTGAATTTCTGAACAAGGACTGTGGAATCGGGAGAAAGAGAGAATGCGCGGTTATTGGAAGCGGTTAGAGAGAGGTCGTCGAGGACTCGGGATAGATCGTCTTGTTCTCGTTGGGCTTCTGTGTCGGAGATGTTGGGATCTGGTTGAAGACCTGTAGCTTTGGCGTCCTTTTCCTGGAAAGAAAATGTTAGTGATTGATTGATGGAATAAAGGAGCATTGAATCGTTGAATAACATACCTTTTTGCCTCTATGCAAGAAACTTAATCTCTTCCACTTCTTTGCCACTTTTTCAGTATTATCATCAATTTTCTCTCCTTCCTCGCCCATCTTGTCCTTTCCTTTTCCTTGCGCTCTGGTTTCATTCTCCCTCTCAACCTCCTCTCCATCTCCATCCTCCCTTAAAATCATTTGCAACTCATTGTTCCTCCACTCTCCCGCCTCATCACCCATTGTTATTCTCTCATTTCCTCTTTCACTAGGTCTAGCCGGTAACGTAGGTTTTCTCTGTGGAAGCGGAGGTGGAGTTCCCTCTGCACTTATAAATCTATGCAAGAAATATTCATCCTCATCATTAAGAATCGGACTTGCGCCTCCTCTTCCCAAATCCGCAGATGGACTTTTGACTGTATTTAAATGACGTGGTTTTGAAGAAGTTGTCGGGGAAGCTGGAGTTGGTGATGCTAGAGGAGTGTTGGAATTGGAAACTCGATCTTTCTTCTCGGCATTATGCTTCTTGACTTTTTTGTAGGTAAAATACTCGAGCATGATTGCGATTCAATTATTCTTGTTTCGCTGTCTCGATGTAGTAGATATTGATCTTCTTCAATCTTCTTTAATACAAAGATATGAGAGTATGAAGGAAAACTTTACAAGAAGACAGAAAGTAAAGATATCAAATATAAACTCAAAAACATGGTCACAATCAAGGTCATACCTCCCTTGTGCAACACATGTTTTCTTTATTCACCACTCACCACTCATCTCATTTGCAACTCGCCATACCAAACTTCAGTCCAGCTCCAGAAATTCGGCCCCAGCCACACGTCATATTCAACAGGGATATGTTTGAAACCCTGCTTCGCGCCCAAGCGGCGGTTTGATATTTCTTCTCCATCAACGTATCACATGCTTTCAATTCACTGTCAAGTGTGAGAGTCGATACAAGCCACCTAGGCATCCCCTCCAAATTCAAGCCACACGTAGCATAGCCACATTTATACAGCGTAGTATTGTCCCAACACAACGATCTTTTCTTCAAGAGAAAAAGTTCTATTACCCAACATCCCAACTAATGTGAAAATTGGAAGAAGAAAGGAGAAAGCAGAATATGATAGAAGCATAGAAGCATAGAAGCATAGACGCATAGGCGCATAGGCGCATAGGTAGAAGAAAAGCTCAAGAACGACTTCCAAAGCGCCAGATTGGTGGTTCGAGCCAACCCATACATACATACACAGGATGTATAAAATGACAACATTCTCAATTACCCCACACACATTTCACAACTCCTTCCTCCCACACACCTCAAAACGAAAACCAACACAGCTTTTGAATCACCATCAACAAAACAATCCCATCACCACCAAAAAAGAAATCGAGCAAAAATCCAAAAAGTGAGATCTTCACTCCCTCGGGTGGGCTCGAACCACCAACCTCTCGATCACGTGACTTGTTACAGATAACAGTCGAACGCGCTAGCCAATTGCGCCACGAGGGATTGTTGTTTGTTGAATGATGACGAAAATTATCAAATTATATACAATACATAATCTACCACATACGACAATTTCAGCACAAACTTTTTTCTTCCAACGTTTATTTATTATTTCTTTCAACCTCCCTCCACGACAAGAATTCCCCTCGAATAGTCTCTTTTTCGATCTGCAAAAAAATGTAACGCGGTGGTTACGATCACGCGTGTACAGCGTTATTGACTGGAACATTTCGTACTTTTTGGTACGTACTATCAAACAATTAGATTATTCTACGATAGATGGAGATGAAGTTGCATATTTAATAGGTATCATTCTATTGATTTAATTATTCGTTTTTGCTTGTATGAAATATTTGGTAGATTTAGATAAGAGGTACAATTATTTATTTCTATGTAGGTCTTTTATTAATATCTTATTAGTCTTTCCTCTCTGCATATTCCCCTTCAGCTCGGACATTAAACATTGATTTCCTAGCACTTGACATGATGATCGTTTGCTATGCTCAAGAGTGATCAAGTTGAGATTCAGATTTTGTAGTAGTGAAATGGTATAACTATGCAACCCCAAGCCATCCTCCTTCCATCTCCTTCGCTCTCTACTCCCCCCATACCCGTATATACAACCTATCGACTTGACCAAACTCCTCGACTAACATTTGAACTTTACGATACCACTGTACATCACCCAACCTCACACATCATCACCCATGACCACTCCAACCTCCCAATCCACCTCCCTCCCCACCATTCTCACCATGTCTCCACACCCCTCCTTCATTTTCACCCACGTCCCCCATCGCTGCACCAACTCCATTCAAATTTACATTCGATCCATCCCCATACGACCACGGACTAATCATCGGAAAAAACCAACTCCCATCTTGCGGGAGCAAAGTTTCTTCCTCTTGACTTACCAGGTCTTGCGGACTGGCATGTGGATTGCTCAATGTATTTGTATATGTTTCCGAGTGTTGTGAACTTATATTTTGTTGATGCTGATGCTGATGCTGATGCTGATGTTGATCTGAAGATGAAAAGTAGTATCCGGTGGCGGGATGGGATGTATGTGTATAAGATTGTGAAGGGTAAGATTGAGATTGTGATTGGAGTCGAGGATCTATAGGTGAACCATGGTAATCTGAAGAATTGATACGTTGTTGCTGCTGGTCGAGATCGGGAAGATTGGTAATGTGTTGTACATGAGGACTTGATTCATAAAATGGAGGTGATTGTTGAGAAATTTGTGTCGCTTGCTGTATAATGTAGTTCTGCTGTATAGATGTAGGTATACGCTCTGGTATATAATTCGTTGAGTTGGATTCGAATGATTGTATGCCTGTTGGAATATTGGACGGTGGTGGTTGTGCTGGAGAAAAAGGAGAAGCTTGAATACTTGCCGAATTTACAGGTGATGTCGGAGATCGTGGATCCTGAATCTAGAAACAATATTAGCTCTCGAGAATTGCTCCAGAATCAGATCGTCATTCATACCTCGGAGACTGTCTTGCGACTTTCCAACTCCTCTGTCCTGTAATCTTCATCGTCCGAGCCATCACTTTCTGTATTCGGTTCCTCAATATTACGAGATGTAGCTCGTGATCTCTTAGTGTTTTTCGGAGCTCTACGTTGTGCCTTGTTAACATGTTCCATAGCCACACGGTTGATTTTTTGAAAAATCGGTATTGATGGGTGACTTTCCGCTGCATCTTGATCTTCAAAGCTGGATAGAAATGACACTACATCATTCATTAATGTAAGATCAGACTGTACTTGTGGATCAAGAGGATGTTGAAGAATATTTGCAAAAAGAGTGACACATGCTGCAAGTGCATTGTAAATAGACATGCTAGGAATTGTATGTTAGTGTGAGATAGAATCCAGCCATATTTTTACACATACCGTAAAACATTTCCTTCTATGGGATTTGATAGTTTTGTACAATCTTCCAATAAATTGATCGTCCTCCTTGCTGCATTGACACATATCGCAGCGCTGGCATATACTCGTGGATTCAACTTAGAATCGAAATCATTTTGGGATTTATCGTCATCATCGTCCAAGGAGCCTGGGCCGCTATATAATGATGCTCTGTGAATGGTACTAAGACACTGGTAATAACCCCATTGCATACAAACAACTGAGACTATATGCTGTTCGTCGCATTGTATGGGGTTACCCGGTCGAACTTCAATTGGAATTGTCTCACACCATTGCTGAAGTTCATCATCCAGCATTCCAACCATCTTCAATCTCTCCGTTTTGGATTTTGTAAACGATTTTGCAGAGTATAGTCTATTGTATATTCGACCGTGAAGTAATGATAAAGTAGCATTATGACGAAATGTAACAAATCTTCCGTCGGCGTTTTTCGGATATTGACTTGCAGGTGGTAAGTCAACCCCAATATCTTCATCGTGAATCACTGATGGGCGACCTTGACGAATGACTATGCCACGTTCAATCATGACAGCAATCCAGAAAACGTTGCGTCTTTGCTCTATTTCAGCCTCATCAAGGCCGGAATTGGACATGTTACGATGGAGGCCAATGGTTTGTGAAAGTCGAATCGCTGCTGCAGATACAACCGAAGATGGATATGGATCTGACAGTGTGTCTAGAATGAATGCCTAATATGAGGTTAACAAAGTTCACAATGTATGCTGACAGAGAGAGAATTACCAGTCCAGTCATTGCCTGTACAGCCGTGAGAGAAGGTGGTCCAAATTGCAAATCAACAAAAGTACTAGCTGCGTTCCGAAGCCACCTCCACCAAGTCAGGTTTTCCGGCTCTCCATACCTAGTAGACTGTGCACTCTGAGGTGTTTGAGGTGAAACTCCAGGCAGTTCTTCTTTGTGCATGATCGCAGCTAGAGCAAAACAGATATTGAGACATGCGTACCAAGCGGGGTCTTCTGAACATTTGACCGGATATTGGCGTGAGTACCGTTCCATGAAAGTCTTTCGCTCAAATAGGGGCCATGTGGTCATCATTCTATCAAAAACAACTGAGAACACGAGTTACTTCGTGTTGATAAGAAATGAGCGATAAACTTACATTCCAAAATCTTATCTGCAACCTCCTTGGGTGGAAGAGATTTGTGTTCATCATCAGGCATCGTATGCCATATTGATGAGGATACGGAGTATTGGTTCATTGTTGTATAGTTTGTAGAAGCCATGAAATTTGCAAAATCGTTGTTCCCAGTCATTCTGGTGATGAGTTGAAGGCCTTCTGGTGAAAGCATGGAATATCCAGAAGCAGCACCTGATGATGTTTAATAAGAGCACTTCGTGGGGAAACATGATCTAGACTTGCCACTAAAATTTTCACTTCCCGTATTACTTATAGTGAGCGCAGAGAACTTTTCAAACATCCCGGCTTGATCGGTTATCTCCTCTGATGTCTGTCTTTCAAAGCCAGGGGCATCGATACTGAGCCCTGAAGTTGTCATGGCATGCTCCATACGTTTCAGCCTATCCTCTAAGAGAGAGATATGATTACCCCTATGAACCAGTTAGATGTGTTGATTACGATTGGGGGGGTTACCTCATACTTCTTTCTCTCTCTCTTTTTCCGCTCCTTGGTCGTGACAGTGCACTCCATCTCTCGTCCATGGCAGCGATTGCATTTTCCTTCCTGATCCCATTCGCATCTGATCTGATGATCATCAGTAAAGTGTGAAAAACACGGCGACGGTGATCATGTATACCTTCATTCGTTTGCATGCATCACATGCAGTTCCTATGTTCCAATCAGCTGACTTTACTCGAAGTACGTAATGAATAGATTATTAATGAAGACGAACGGTGTCTGGGTGTTCTACAATCCATGTCAAATGGAAGCTCCAAGAGCGGCAGATCAACTCTAGGAATCTTTCAAAATCTCAGGTTTAGTCTTGTGTCAGAATGATGTTGACCCCTTTCGAACCGGTTGATTCGAAAAGTTGCGAAAAGGCCGAGCTAATAAGGAAAGAATGCCGAAAAACAAAGAATATATGGGTAAATTTGTGGGTAGATGCAGACCCTTTATTGTAATTTCCACTCGAGCCAAGCAAAGGAAGATATCGATGGCAGTAGAGAGGTCATAGATGTCATCAACAGCACTCGGATAGACTTCTATACCTTATCCGAGCTTCTTCTAATATTCAACGTCTTGCTAGACACCTCCACTTGAGGCTGAGTAGAGGCTCAATTTGACACCCTCTCGAAGCTTAAAGATGAAGCGGCAGTAGCCTTACTTGCTGGCGAGCTAACATTTAGGGAAAGCGAAATAGATTGGTACAAGGGGGTATATAGAATTGAAGGGCCTTATTGTTGGATATTATACTCTGTACAAGATCGAATTTCACTAACAAGTCTTTTCATCTTGGTTTGAGGATCAAATAAAGTTTTCCCTATCTCAAATTCCAAATGGGGAACTGGACTAAAAAGCTAACACGTTCCAGTTGTCATAAGCGAATCACTACGTAAATAGGCTGGTAGGACGGAATTGCAAGGACTGTAGATTAATACAGGGGTAGATACTTTATCGAAGTGCTCGGTTCTCTTTTCTTTAACGCAATAGGAATGAGCGTAGGGATTTTTTCAAGTTCCTGCGCTGGAGTAGATAGATATATAGATATTAGCTTTCGAGGATCTTGGGAATGACTCGAACATCTCAATTTAAGGATTTCTCTGCCAGTTGGGATAATATATTATATATGTATATCGAATCTCATGAAACCTGATTACATTCATCGATATTTGTGTGGATATTTTGTTATACGTGTACCTATTAGCTTGCAGATCACACATAAATCAGAAATAAACTTCATCAAACTTAGTCAAAGAACCGCTACACTAAAGAAACCCAACGGCCGTAAAGCTTACACCCGGATCACCTCTTCACACCCATCAACGGAATCCTGAAACGGGAATCGGGAGCGGAGGACAATCATATCCCATTCCAAGTACCGGCATGTATTAATAATATGTCTTCCCAAGTTCCCAATCCCGTCCAGTCCAAGACTCCAAAGTCCAAGTTTCAAGGATCTTGCGCAGCCTTGTGGACCTCGAGATTCCCGGAACCAGGTGTCCAGCTCCTCGTACTCGCATCAGGTACTCACAGCGCGCCTTATCTCTCAGAGCTCCCAGACCTCCAACTACGGAGTAATGGTTTCGGCACCGAGGATTGATAATCGTTCATAATTGGAACTGATTTTATTGGATTTCCTTTCCTCGTTAGATTGGGCGTACGTACTGCAAAGGTGGACAGCCCGATATTTATTCATAATAATAAATTAAGAGGAAACAACCACAAGCTCTCACCGTGTGGTGTTTCTAGTGCCAGCAGTCCCTACCTCATCGTGGACGGGAAAACTAGTAGACTAGAAATATGTCACATCTCCAAAACTCTTTATTAACTCAAATTATCAGTATTTTTGTACACAAGCTATACAAAAACATCAAAGGACTTACAAATTATGATGTATCTCTGATCTGTCAAATTATTGATATGTTTCTGATTTGTTATCCAATTTCAAAGTAACAGTATTTTCACAAGATTTTCGATTTTAGCGAGTTTGGTGTGCTTAGTTTTTCCGTCCACGCTGAGCCTACCAAGCCGGCGAGGAGGGTGCACAGTACAGTACGCGTTTCGATTTCACTAGTGATGTGTTCACTCGTGTCACAAAAACCCCTGATATCAAAACATAGATACTCTTGCTGTCAAAAAAGGGTCCCTAGATAGTATGCAGCTTTGTTTCTGAGAAAAGCAGGTTAGTCCTCTATCATCTTGTGGTATGTATGTGCATCATCTAACTCCGGAGTCTGCATAGGTACTTTCTGGCGGCACAAGTAACAATTCCACAACAAACTTGTTTATTGTGTTCCTATTTCTATCTATACAGAAGGAGTCTAAGGAGACACCTGTTAACGGAATAGTTATATTAAACTTATCCGTCACCCATGCCCGGGGAAGCGTCAAAAACGCTTTTGTCACTATATGTAACTAGGGTAACTATAATTAATAAGTTTGATTCCCCTGCTTCTTTAGCAACTCATGTCTTGGTATAATATCTCTATATTGCCCCATCATTATGCTCTCTCCCATTTCCTGATGAAATACATCAGCTCCATTTGCACACTTGCCAACCACCATATAAGGAATATATGACCAGCAAATTAACATTCCTATTTCAGTTACATAGCACCAAGCAAACGCCATTTATGCCCGTGTCCGTGTCCGTGCCTGTTTTCAAACCTCTACCCATAAATAAGAAAATTCCCGTTCCACCTTGCACAAAATCTCCAGAGCTACTCACTGTACAAAGTTCCCCATCAACCTACTCATCATCCTGCACCAATTCCTTAATCTCCCCACCCGCATCTCCACCTCCCAGTCCCCCGCCATTTGCCGCCCCTCCGTCGGCGAACTGTAAATCCCTCTTTTTACCCTTCCCACTATCCCCTCCATCTCTAATCCAGAAATCAACTTCGTCAACAATATCATAAAGAATATCTTCTACAATTTGCTCATCGTATCGATCGCTCGCTGCTCTAATTTTGGGTAGAGAGGGTTCATCAATCACCATATCCACATCATCTTCTGCGCTCGAGCCGGGGGAGGATACCACCATTGGGGCCCGAAATTAACTTCTGCTGCACCGCCGCGGAAGACTGATACGGCGGGGAAGTAACCGAGCATCCCATCATCAAGACCTTCTCTGGCCCCAACTTGAGGTTGTGGTTTCGAGGCGTGTGGGAGGAAGGATAAGAGATCCGTAAATGGTGTTCCGATCAACTTTCCATTCTTGTAGACTTTAATAGATGAGTGCGGAAGAGTGCGGAGAGCTGGTACAGGATGAGTTGGCCCGGGATCTTGACTTGCAGATGCGACACCCCCAGTCGATGATATGACTGGTGATGGGTTCATGAGTTCTTCTAGCTCTTTGCATGTGGAATATTCGATTTGTTCGAAGTAGAGGTGAGTTTTGAATCGAATAGGAACTCGATCTCGTATCATATCTGCTCGTTCCATTCCGCCGTCATCTTCATCAGTTAGATCGACTGCCGGGTTGTAATTCCCTTCGACGACTTTTCGATGTAATTTTTCGGAAGGTAGATTGATCTCTAGCCCAATAACATCTCCTTCATAAATAGATTCTCCTGCAGGAAAAAAGTCCTTGGGTCGAGACATCCATACTCTTTGTCCAGCTACATCCCTTATACCATAACTATAAGCATCGAATCCAACTGGCGCATCTTGAGCTGCTTCTCTTCTTGCGAAACCCATACGAACATGTCCATGCGACTCTTGCGCTGGCTCTCCTGCTTTAGGCCTTGGCACACCACTTGTGATCTTACATTCCCAATACCAACGACCTTCCCTTATCCCCACATTAGCCTTCGCCATTCTGAAGCCCTTGTCTGTTGTAATATGTCTCGCCGATTCATCCATCATCATATGGGGAGCCGAATCTTCAAAGCTTAATCGAGCACCAAAAGGTTCCGTTTCGGTTTGTCGATAGTAAAGAATGGAAGGAAAAGCTGGGTCTGCTATGCCACGGGTATATCGAAAGTTCTTCTTGTTATATACGCTACATATATATAAGCTTAGATGTCTATACAGTATGTGCCGTAAAACTTACTGATCGGTAGTCTCATGGAATTGAATTTCAGTACCATCTGGGGCGGTTTTGGTATGCGAAGGAACGAGAGTCGGTCCACGAGGAGCTTCAAAATCTGGTAGTTTCGGTGGAGGTATCTTGTATCGTAGAGGGGTAACGCAATTGATTGTTGCTTTCTTTCTGTTGGAAGAGCTTGATCTGGGATCTGGAGTAGCTCTTGCACTTCCTTCTGGCGCGAGCGATCCTGCCTTCGATTCTCTCTTCTTCAATGATTCTTTTTTAGCCCTCGAAGCTCGTTCACGAATGCCACCTGGTGTTTCATCTCCAGTCTTTTGAACTTTGAATTCTGGATTGAGAGGTGATGATACTGCAGGTTGATGATCGTCTTCTAAAGCGCGCTTTTGCGCAAATGCTGATACTGGCGGAAGGATTGGTGTATTTGTTGAGGATGTAGAGCCTCTTCGTGGCGATTGCCCATCAACTGACATTTTGTTATTTTGCAATCAAGGACTATGGTATGGCAAGATAAATGAAAATGAAATATGGTCAAAAAATAGGTAGGAATAAATTGCTGAGTTTGTGAATCTAGAAATCTTGAAGCTACACAGATCTGATTATGCTTGGACCATCAACGCTAAATTTCATACCCCACACCAAAAGCTATAAACCCTCGAAGGGCCAAGTTAAAAAAGTACAGTTTAAAGCAAGCATGCATGTGATGCACGATATAATAGATCACTAACCAAAATAATTTCTGACTATCTACCAGGCACAGCATTCTGTCGAATATTCAATGGTCCGAGGAATGGTTTGATGCTACGTTCGACTGTCGAATTTAAGATTTGTATATTGATGTTATACGGCACTACAGGTATATAATATGCTTCATATGAGGTACTCAAAACGTCAATTGATTGTCAACTCTAAAGTGCATTGAGGCTTATAAGCCAACTATTAACATTAGGTAGACTGCTTTGCTGTTGCTGTGCAGCAAGCTATTGCTCGTTGCCATTATTGAATATGAAAGTTGATATCCTCGCTTGAAACCCACTCTCACTTCTTGGGTGAGTTGCAACGTTCTTACAACGCTACTATACGATTCTTTCTCGCCAATAGTAGGCCTCTTCGAGAATGAATCCTCATAAACCCCATATTAGATAACATAAAGTGTAAACCCCTCGCAATACCAGCGCATCAAAGTCTTATAACCCGGTATCAGACAACATAGCCCCAAATCCTCAAGCATGAATAGACCCAGCTGAGAACCGTAATGTCCGGAAATGATTCAGATTTTGTGGATCTCATTCCTCTTCGTCATCGCCATCGTCATCACCATCTTCATCCTCATCTTCATCCCAAAACCCCTCCTCATCTTCGCTAACTGGATCCGGGACATATTTGAGTGGTTTGGCATTCTTCAGAATTCTGGTTGACTTTCTTGTTGGAGTGGATGGTAAGTGAGCAATGACCTTTAGATATGGTTAGAAAGATACCCAGAAGAATATACCGAAAGTATCAGGGACTTACCACAGGTGGTGCTACTGGCGTTGTAAGCTTATCATTCAAAAATTTCTCGAAAGCTTTCAATTCTACGTCCGTCAAAGTATTGAAGCCACTGCCATCGGTGAAAGTCCAGTGCTTCGTAACAATGACCTTTTTAAGGTCATGCAGACTAAAGAGTTTATCGAAACCATTGCTTTTATTGAACTTTTGAACGACGGCAGGAACGGTGGGGTCGTTCTGATACATATGCTGTGGCTTGCGATTGTACCATGCGCGGCGACCATCTACACAAGATCCCCACAATATAAGATGCAGAGTATCGATGTGTTCGCAAGAGGCAAGTATTCCGAGAATGAGCATATCCTTAGATTGACCAGAACCACTACCAGACCATTCGTATTTGAAATTACGGGCATTCTGGATTAAAGTATCCTTAACCTCTCTGAGGCGCTTTATGCTGCAAGCATTGAGGTCGAAAGTGTTCTTCCACAGGAACTGCGTACACTCTGCATTGATAGAGCGGCAGGAGGCAAGAAGACCAAGGGCAACACCTGGTAATTTGAAACTGTTGCAGGAGGCGTAGCCGGGGTGCAAACCAGTTTCTGAAATTAGTGCATACTCGTAAATTTTGTATCGTAACTCGATAGGGAGCTTTTTGAACCGGAAGACCTTTCCACCTGTAGTTAAAACGTTAACTCTGCCCGAGTGCATCGGTTGTCTTCGAACGCGAAGTCAAATACATACTTGCGGTAAAAATAGCTCTATCTAGCTTTAATGAAACATCTTTTATCGACTTCTGGCTCGCTTTGAAAACCTCGACGCTTTTCGGAGAGGAAGCCATTCTTGCCTCATTTTCTTCTGAGCAGATATCTTCGAACGCAGCATCATTGAGATTAACAGCTTCATATTTACCATTGCCAAGTCTGCGCATCATCCATAATCCATCTTCGATATCGTTATTTTCCAAAGTCACAGTCTTATAGATTCGATCAACCGGATTCGTTACAATAGACTTGGCCGCCTCTGGCTGAGGAGTAACCGTTTTGGCATTGGTGATATTCTTCTTTTTGGTCGATGCCTTCGATGTCGGCTTTGTAACTCTGCTCGTAGCCTTCCTTACAGGGCGAGATGGTGGCTTCATGTTGAACTAGTTCTTGTAAGTAGCATTAGCAAGAACTCACATGACCCTAGCAGGTAAACTGGGAAAAGCAAATCCAGCAAAGCAATAACTAGAGTTTGGCACAAAGATAGTTATAAAGGTTTGAATAGGGTGAGGGTTTTGGAGAAAGGCAATAATACTTACAAGTCTTCCAGGTATCTAGGTTTCGAGAAGGTGGTTGTAAAAGAGATAGATGTTGAGTTGTCAGATGAGTTTATAAAAGAAAAAGGCTCCGCGGTAAAAGTAAATAAATTCAAAAGAAAGGCGACGCGAAGTGAATAAAGTTTAACCTGCCTAAAAATTTAGCGCGCTGTAATGAATTTGCTAAGCTAGCTAGAAGAAAGCGTGATTGGGAGTCGGTTGCATCTACCCTACTAATATTAGGTACTAGGTAGTATGTAGGTGAGAAGAGAGAAGGAGCATGGCCAATTCACCTGGGTAGATTGATTTGTCTCTTCCTATAAAGCTCACTTCTCCAAAAAGCTGAGAAATATACAGACGTCCATTCCTTGATATAACTTGAATTGGTCGTTTTAGTTATCAATCCAAAACGAGGAAGGAGGGAAGAGGAAAGAAGAGGCGTGAAGGGCCTCCAATTGGCTTTTTTCTATTCGATCTCTGTTGAAAATTGGACAAAAAGATGACCAATTCAGTTCCAAAAGTGGTAATCGATAAAGGCAACGTTGAGCGTCTCTCACCACACTCCACTCTTCCCTATTCTCACTTCACCAACCCTCCTCTGAGACCCACTCTTCTCCTAAGACTAAAATTATTGACCAAATCGATCAATATAAAACGGCCGTTTCGGAGGCTTCACTAAAAGGTTCGATACGAGAGAGGTAGAGCCCCGTCGGAGGTGGTGAGATGACAAGAGTGGGCAGTGGAGGTGGAAGAGCTGGGAGGCATAAGTGCATGTTAGAGAGAGGAAGTTGGGAATTTCTTTTTGGAGGGCCTTTTTTCTCAAATCGGCTGTCTAGTTAAAATAATTATGAGTTTACTCCTTCACAAATACCTCAGCTCAAGTTGTCTATTACATCAAAGGTGAAGAGAAACAAAGGAATATTCATTTTATTACTACAAACATGAATATATGAGCTTTGATGAAAATATGGGTATACTTTTTGTTTGTAAATTTATCATCATTCTCTTCTTTTCTCCCAGATGCATTACCACATACACCCCTTTCGCAGTTCTTTTAATACACAAGACCACTATTTCTATATCAGTACAAGGCACTTATATCATGATTCATGGAAAACAGAAACTTACACTTGATGAATAGCAGTTGGTCCTTCTTCGTTGAAATCGACTCGTGACAAGAACCCCTTGGATAGACCCTGATCTACAACAAAAATGACCTTGGCAGCTACCTGAGATCCTAAGAACACGGCCTCCTCATAAGTCTTCCACTCTGGGAAGTATCCTGGGGGAGTGGCGAGTTTGATGCTAGTGGGTGACTGAGAGTGTGATGAATGCTGAGCATTTGCGCCGCTGTTGAACGAAGGTATGTTAGGGTTAAGTGCAGGATTAGATGCGGTGGTCGCTGCAAGGAGTAAAGGATTGACTGCGTTGGCTGAGGGTACTGGGTGTGGTGTCGAGGAAAAGGAAGCATTTGGTGTCATGGAACCTGTGCCAGATGGTGTTGGTAGATTAGAAGGGAGTTCACTCATAAACATAGTGGCAGAGCTTGGCGAAATAAGATATCGGCTATTGAGGATTGCAATGAGTGCATCTTTGAAGCCTCTGACCTTCGATCCTGATCCACAGATGATCAAAGAATCCCAAGCATCTTGACGTTTAGAGATGTCATCGACAGAGAGGATGGTCCTGTAGACAGTGTCGGCGATAGCGTCCATGTAGCTCTCACTTGCTGCTTGGAATCTCTCTAAACCGATGTCAATATCTCTCCTCATGCGATCCGGATGCTCATCTTCCCAAGCTTTCTGTCTGCGTGCTGTCTTTGCTTGCTCACGAGCTACGGTTTCATCTACCGCAACAGCCGGATCGGTACCTGGCGTGGCCTCAACGGGGGCATCGGCAGCTGCACCGTTAGGAGATGGTACACCCTCATGGTTCGCTGTGGTTACTGGCTCGGGTGTCTTTTGGCGTTTTGCATCTGGCTCAGGAAGTGATGATTCGTAGTGGAACGTAGCGCGAGGTCTCTTCGAATTTGGTAACCTCATTGGCTTAGCTGCTGCCGCCTCCGCTGCTTCCTTGTCCTTCTGAGCCTTCTTAGAAGCTTTTCCAGCTTTCTCCTTTTCAATCTTTGCGAGATATTCTTGGGTTTTCCCACTTGCCACAATACTGGCAACGTCTAAAACACCATCATCTTCTGCAACATCGACACCATTGATGGTATCTTCTTCTCCCACCTCGGTATTTTGTCCTGGTCCGCGAGGTGCTTCTGCAACCTTAACATTCGGTCCAGACGATGGTGCGCCAGTGGAAGCTGCAGCGGCAGGGTTGCTTATAACTTCTACGTTCTCTTCACCACCCGGTAGAGGAGTCCCCATAGGTAATATTTCGCAAATTGCACTCTTCTTCAATTGTTCTGCCATATCCCTCGTAAAGTCCTTCGATTTGAGTAACTCTTGCAAGCGTAATGTCATTGCCTCTCCACCCGACTGTGGTATATTTCCTCTACCAGATATTTGGAAGTCAGTAACCGCAGTAATGTCAACCTTTTCAAATCCTACATCGATGACTGTTGAGTTTGCGATTCCAAACGCATATGAAGTTGCCAATGCGCTGTCCATAATACATAGCGCAGGGGTTCTGAATTTTTCAAATATGAATTGAGTGAGGTCTTCATGATTCTTGGCTGTCCAAGCAGGTTGTGCGATTAACATGACAGGCGTGTGAAGAGTTGGCGATAATTGATTGTGAACGTGATGTAGAAAAGCGCAAAAGGCTGGAAGATTCTCGATTCGACCCTCTACATTGTATCAGTATATGCAAGGCCTGCAAGAACCATATAGACGAACCTTTCAATGGCCAAATAGCGCCTTCGTCATCCTCAGGAACTTCTTCTAATTCTTCTTCCTCATCTACCTTATCTTCTTTGATTCCACCCATCTCGGTATCGCCGTTTTTTGTAGCTGAGGCATCTTTCTTTTTTGGTCGAATTTTGTATGGCTCATAGGTTTTTCCATCAGGAGCTAGAAACATACGAGTGGGAAATCTTCGTTGCGGTGGTGTGAAGGATTCAGGAAGACCTAGTTGAGCAAGAGTTGTTTGTGAGCCAGGCGCAATAATGAGAATGTGCTCATCCTTGAAGGGTGGCATTTTTGCGAATTATTGTTGGTTAGTTCGGATAATATGTGGTAGTAATCCCCGTTGGGTTATTGGTGTGATAAACAATCGTAGTGACTTAGCAGCTGGACTTGACAAAAAATTGATTGCAGCCCCAAAGTTCACTTTGTTGATCTAGAATTGAGGTTGTTCAGATGGAGACGCGACAAGTTCAATTCAGTGGGTCCGAGCTTCTTACAAGGCTGTTGGTATCTAATCACATGAACTTTGGCGCTAGTCTAGTTTAATAATAGATCACCAAATCAATGCCAGTCTCGTCTCATCAAAACATCACAAAGAGAACCAACCATAACATAGACTATACCTACCGCACTCAGTATACCATCTGTACCATCTCAAGATACTTTATGGAAGCAGCACAAGATATTCGCTAATACTGTCTTGTCTTGTACATATCTGTCTCTCCATGTCTCAATTACATATGCTGATTGGTATCAATAACCCTCACACTATTCATTGAATTGTTGTGAATTGGTTACTCTCCATCGAATTGCTTTTAGGTACCTCCTATTGCAACCAGGATTCTGTGAATATAATTGGAGCTGGAAGTATCATCCCTTTGACTGAAGCTGTATCTATCAGCCAAAGAGATCCAATAATGGATGTTGGAAATCTACAATAACTTTCTTTTTAATTTTGCCCTACTTGTCCCTTGATGAATGGGGGTTTGATCGATTTCAAAGTCAATACCCAACTTTCCCCCTTCCTTCCAATGATGCAGGCCAAGCTTCATTTTTCTTCTTTACAGGCCTACATCATCAGGGAACCCGTTCTCTCAGGCCTAAGAATTGAAATGATGCGTTTACTCACCTATCTAGGTTACCTAAGACGCTGAAGATTCATCCACTACAGGCGTTCGCACCTGTGTACCGTATACAAAGCACCTAATCTCATTACTTTACATACTTTTAGCCTCTTTCCCCTCGCCTCTTCTCGCTTCACGCCCTCACGGCATATGCGGAATTAGTGGATCAGGATTCTGCTAAATGTCGCATTCTTATAGGTCCGTTCGGTAAGACCTAGACTAGTTCGGCCAAGACACATTTCTTCGGAAATCTCAACAGGGGAAATTCACGAGCATGACAATCACCTGTATTCGTATGTGTTCAAGACAGTCTTGTTGCACATCTAAATTTTGACCATTCTCCGAGCTGTCTGAAGTTTCAGAGGAGAAAAGAGAGGTCCGGAGATTCCATGACACTACGTACTTTTGATTATTTGGGGTGAGACGTGGCAAGATTTTGAGCACGAGCTGATCAATCATAAACCTCTCATTGATATTGTTGCACGTCTGAATTCAGGAAGATTTCCGCGCATTTCACACACGAGTGCTGAGGAAGTGTGAGCTTAGGACTCTATCTAGATTTGTTGCATATTTAGATTATGAACAATCTCCGCGCAGTACGCAAACCATAGCCGGAGAAGTTTTCGGTGATAATTTTCATGTTTATATTGCACATCTAGATTTTGAACCTTCTCCGGACCGTGCATATATTAGAAGTGTGAAGTCAAACAAACTAGAATGCATGGAATCGCATGCAAGGGAGTAAAGAGTATTGCCGTCTCACTTAGACTTGTGATATTTATCGACTCTACCTGGAAGTCAGCCAGACGAATAGGTCTAATCACTCATTGCACTTCTGATAGCTTTCAGTATTAGATATCTTGTTGTTTCTCTTTCTTAACTTCTTCATCTCTCATTTCACAACGCTGGTAGAAATTCAAACTCATTGACATCAACTGGTTGGTTGTACTCCCCTGGCCATCACTTTTGTTTTACTCGTCAGCCATTCTCCTCTTACCCAACGCATTAAAATCACATCTAAATAAGCGCTAGTTGTAAATTTACCATAAGTCTCATCTCCTAAATTTACAAATCACTATCAGAAATAATACTATGTGTCCAATTGGTAGAACCTACTTTCCTCGAACTCAATTCTGCCGGCGCATGCTCACAGGTTCTCACGTTCAGTAAGTTTTGGAAGGGTTCTCAATAATAATTCTTGCTCTATGTGAGAAGTTCTTGCCTGAAGTGAAAGGTTAAGATAAACTCTTCGAGTTTGAGAGCTCAAGCTATTGCTGAACAGCATCCACAACGAAGAGAAAGCAGAGATTCAAATCCGAAAGAACCCCTCAAGCCCTACGTAAGTTTATCAACCTCCTCCTTGTAATCCTCTAAAACACTCTTGCTGCTCACAGTCCCCTTCGCCGTCCTAGCCAATGGCTTTCGTGGATCTACAAATAAGATGCGCTTCTTTTCAATAAAGGCATTCGTTCTGTAGTACGAATTTGTCTTTGCAACAATGGGCCAAAGTTCTCCAATTAAGCCATCCTTCTGCTCATTAGACAACCCTTCAGTAGTAGGTTCGATAAGGAGAGCAATACACGTGATATAATTCTCTAGGCAGATTTTCTGGGCAGGGAGCACAACGGCTTCTTTAATACCTGTACAGTCAAGGACCGCATGTTCCATGATTGATGGGTTTGCGATTTGGCCATTGGAGAGAGGAATCATATCATCTGATCTCATTTTATAAATCCAGAGATCTGGCTTAGTGGGATGAGGAGAATACAGATCCTTTGTTCTAAATTCCTGAAGCGTAGGAAAGAGTTTAAAAACCGGTTGTTCATCCTCAGGTTTTGGATTCCGCACAATACACGCTTCGTACAGATTTTCCCCTTCAGGATGAAGTCGAAACTGTAACCCAGCAGCTGGATGCGTGTGAAAATATCTTCAATCTTTCGGGTCTCGGTCTCCGATTTTTTTCGAATCAGGGGATAGCTCACGGATTCCGTGGATCCGTGGGATGTATATAGATCCAGCTTGGTAGAAACAATACGTCTCAATGCTTGTGCCACATCTCCGCATCCATAACACATTAGTCCGACGTGAATTGCGAAAAAATCGAGAAGCTCTGAGTTTTTGGCACAATCTACTACTAGTGGGCGGCCGCCAAGAATCCCCACGACATCATTCGTGTGCTTGAGTCCTTCCACTGCAAGAGCTGCAGTGGGAATGGTGACCGCGGGCGGAAAAATGTGGGTCGTCTGATTTGCTATTGCTGCAATCATAATGCAGATGGCTGAAGTCTAGAATATTATGATGTAAGTCAACAAGGTTATAGTTATAAATTATGAATGAAGCTTGCAAGTAAGGAAGAAACGCACATGAAAAGGAGCAGTAAGCGAAAACACCCTCCCGCCTTCACTCTTTCTATCCAAAGACTCGAATCCCTCTGGAAGCTCCAACTGCATCGCCCGTACATAAGCAGCCGCATAATCATGAGTATAAATTACCGGTTTTGAAAGTCCGGTAGTCCTAGATGTATGAAGCGCAACTAATGTTTCCCCTTTAGCCTCTTCAAACTTTTTCTCGTAGGGAAAATATTTGTAAGTGGTATTGAGCAGCTCCTCGATAGAAGGAATCGTGAGAACGCGTAGATAATCATGAAGTTTCACAACGGGAGCTACAGTTGGAGGCTGAGAGGAAGTGGTTAAAAGCACTTTGCAAGACATGGTAGTGAAGAGATGAGTGGTTGCTGAGGCGGTGAGGAGGGGTGATGTGAGGAGAAGCTATATTCCATTCGTCAGCTTTCAGGTTTTGACTACAAATACCCTCACCTTTTTGAATTCTTCTTCTGTTAAATTCCTCATTCCAAGTACCTCCAACCTTTCCTGATTCCATACAAATGAATAAGAACCTTCCTTATACCCCGCCTTCACAGCTCCCAAAATAAAAATCACATATCGAAAATCATTCCACCCCATATAAGACAATGTCTGGAAATCTTTTGCGGGGCCCAATTCCTCGGTAAGCCATTTGGCGGCTCCATTTACCGCATTTGCTAACTGAGCATAAGTAATTTTGCGATAGCCTTGTGAGTAATTTATTGGGAAAATCTACGAGTATGTGAGTAAATGTATATTTAGGACAAGAAGGGAGGAGACCAAAGTTGTAAGAAGATCATGAGATATTCATACAAAGTGGACATCTGATAAGGAGCCAGGGAGTTGAAAAGTACAATTACAACTTACGGTATATTCCCCAAACAACGCATGTGGGCACACTCGGGCCCTTTCATCTAGCACATCAATAAGGAATCGAGGTTTATCATATCTAAAATATCCTGCTTTGGTAGTTGAATGATTCTCTTCGGGGCTGCTTGATGCCATGGTTTGAAGATATAAAAATGGTAGATTTTAAGGTTAGTTTGTAGAATGGTAGAGAGGTAGATAGGCACTAATCTACCCTATCACTGACAAGACAAATAAAAGAATAAGTGGAAGAGAAAATTTTCATGCCTGACTTTCTATCTGGGAGATAATCGAGGATATAAGTACGCCAAAATACCAAAATCAGCCAACATGACGATATCCACATATAACATAAGCCACCCCACCACTTTTCTCTCTCACACCCCCATCCAACCCATCCAGCCCAACCCGCTCTCCCCTCCTCCCCTCCTCTCTCAATTCCCCTCCTCCAGCTCCCATCACCACAACCGCAACCACAAAACTCAGAATCTGCACCACCCGTCCCGCTCTCGCATCCCTACACTTCCCATCCGAATACGTACCCGAATACTTTACAACCTGACACGTCCAAACTTCGAAATCGAACGTCCCTTCGTGGTAGTGCCCGCGATAAGTGCATTCCGGATCGTATGTTGCGGATTGAATGTATGAGATGTGGAGATATGTCACTGCGATGAAGGATAGTAGTGTATTGAACAGCAGAGCCAATCTAAAGATTGAAACAGGAGAGAATAGGTAAGCCTATGGATGATTAAAATTCATTTTGTAAAAAACATAGATCATTGCGAGTCTTGCTCGTTTATTCTTGGTCCAGTATCCCGTGAAGAATGCCAGAAAAGCTGTAGATATGATGAGAGATATAACGCTAGATGCTAGCGCTAACTTGGAACTGGATTTGTCGAGATGCTCTGGAAGAACATAGGTGCCGAAATCTTTGTAGTCGAAATGGATGGTTTCAGTTACACCCAATGAGCCCCAAGAAACAGAGATCAAGACCGAAATATGGAGGATGATAGCAAGAATAGAGAGAATCCAAAGAATGAAGGTTGACGCTGTGAATACGAGCTGCGTATTCGAATTGAGGATTGGCATTGTTTAGCAAGGGCTGAACGGTTGAGCAATGTCATATAGGAAAGACCTAGACAAAAAGAAACAGGGTTTTAGGACTTGCTGATCAATGTTGTGTCCTTAATTTCGATGTTAGAATTCCGTAAAGAACTTATTCAGAGTGTCGAGGTGCATGTAAAATCTCCAGATGGTTTTCATTTTAGTGCGAGAGGAATCGTTGTTCATAAATATGGCTGTGATTACAATTACAACTGGAGTAGTGAACCTCAATGGCAACCAATAAATTTTATATCAATACCGACGTGAGCCAGTCTGCCTGTACCTAGTTGCAGTCGTATACCTGTATGCTGTCATCACTCAGTGTCGAAGGCTTGGACGTATTCAGCTACCTATATACATGTATCAAATCTACATGTCCTCGAATACTATCATATGAATCAGTGAAATTATTCAATCTTACCACAGCACTTCTTCAGTGAATTTCCTCGAGTCCTCGAGTTCTGTGATCGCAAAGACAAATGCATTGCCCAGTGAAGAGATACCAGATAGACATGCATATGAGAAACTGAGACTCAGCTATCACTTCTCACAATCGGGGAGGTAGACAGACTAGCAAGTTACGATAAACTAGAAACCCAAACACTTTTCATATGAGTAAAGCACAAAAGAAAACCCGATATGAATGCATCCCCAATGCTGAAATATATCATCAGCCAGCACAAGTGAAGTAGAGTACAAAAGTACTTTCGTAAAATCGAAAGAATAGATGATTTAATTCTCTGTCTTGAGTGTTTGGGTCTTGGTATTCCTGAAGGCCACAAAGCAAATAAATTGTGCAAAAGAGAGATTTCCATCCTTGGGTTGAATGTATGTTTTCGCTATCGAGGAGTATTTTTTTGGCATGAACAAGGAAGAATTTTAACAGATCCCTCACACACGCGACAGCAATTTTGATGTATCTAATAGATCCAAAGGGGGGGAGGGGTTTAAATTTGAGCCAAATTTGAAACATATTGTTGGAAAGCGGTGCAAGGCCTACACATGAATTTCTCGATTAGAGGTCTTCTCCTGGAAAAATTAGATGTCTGTCAGTGCTACTCTCTCGATCAATCTCTATACTCTTACTTACTATCACAAGCTACGTTAAAGAACTTAATAAAGTTCAATCTAGAGCTGGGAGGTAGTAACGCTACAGCCTGAAAGCACGATTAAGAAGTCAAATTCATGTAGAACAAAATAACGTTTTATTGGCTGTCCTAATTTATGATTTTGCTTAAAAATTGAAAATTGAAACCCCATATTTTATGCATCCATACCAGGCAGGAAATCCTTGTTCCAATGCAAGGCCATTCCCGCCCCCAAGGCAACTCCGGCCTAAGTATAGGCATACAAATTTAACATAAAAGGCAGAGAGCCCTTGTGCAAAGCAAGGCCGTCCCTGCCCACATATGTCGTCGAATAGAGGACAAATAGAGGCAGATTGCTAGAGACATCTAAAATGTCAATAACATAAACGTGTGGAATAGATGTCGAAATCAAAACCTATCACGACTTGTGAGAATGTCTTAATTCCATCCGTTACCGCCGGAAGCTGGAGCTCCCAAGCATCATCAGCTGGAGCAGCTTCAGTGGTTTCAGCGGCACCCCAACCACCACCAGTAGCAGCATCGTCTGTTCCCCAGGCACCACCACCTTCAACACCACCCTCAGCATTCTCGCCACCTTCCTCTTCATCATCTGAATCATCATCAAAATTGAGAGTTGCGAGATCACCGGTTTGGCCATCCATGGTAAAACCTTCAGGAAGATAAGCCTCAAGGAAGTCAGGAACTGGTTGGCGAGTTTCCAACAATGTCTTGACCAAAGCTTCAGCAATATCATCATTGCGATCATTATAGAACGAGCTTGCAAGACCCATATTACCAATACGACCGGTACGACCTGATCATTTCATGGTTAGCCAGCTGCAAAATTAATTTGAAGTAGAATGTGCTTACCAATTCGATGAGTATACTCTTCAATGCCGCCATGATCATTGGATGGCAAATCAAAGTTGATAACATGCATCACGTTATGTACGTCGAGACTGGAGTCTATGTTAGAGGATTAACTCGAAGGGCATTCACATCATTGTATGAAAAGGGAAGAATGGTGTGTCAAACATACCCGCGGGCAGAAACGCCAGTAGCGATCAAGATAGGCATCTTTCCATTGCGGAAAGCACGAATAGAGTCTTCACGCTCACGCTGAGTACGATCGCTGTGAATAGATGTGCAAGGAAGGTCGTTGTTGAACAAGAAGTCATCGATTTCGTCAGCAGCACGCTTGGTGTTGACAAAGATGATGGTACGAGCAGGTGGGGTTGATAGAAGCAAATCGTAAAGAGCTTGACGCTTGCTGGCAGCATCGACATAGATGATGTCTTGCTTGATATTGGTGTGAGAACTACCAGCACGACCAACACGAATGCGAACATGATCGTGAGCCAGATGTTCCTTGGCAATGGCACGAGCCATCTTTGGGAAAGTGGCAGAAAACATCATGTAATTGATGTTTCCCTCTTCCTGGTCTATTCCAGAATTAGTAATGTTCAAGTGAAACCAGAATGATCGAAGGACTTACCACCACCGCTCATAATCTGCTTCAACTCCTCCTCCCAGCTAGAGTCTAACATCTCATCTGCTTCATCAATAACCATGTACTTAAGGCGCTTGAGAGTAAGAGCATGGGGACGGCGGACCATATCGCAAAGACGACCAGGGGTACCGATCAGAAGGTCACAGCCCTTGGCAAGTTGACCGAGTTGCTCGACAAGAGGACCACCACCATAAACGACGCAAGGTCGAAGCATACTACGATAGCAGAAGCGACGAGCCTCATCAAAAATCTGAGTTGCTAGCTCACGACTGGGACAGACAACGACGACCAATGGCTCAGCTTTGACAAAGTTGTCACGATCTGGCACATAGGTGGCTGGGTTTGGACGAGGGGCAGCAAGCTTCTTGGCCTTACCCATCAACTTTGACAAGATTGGAATCAAGAAAGCCGCAGTCTTGCCGGAACCTGTGAGCGTGGAAAGTCAGTAAATAGCTCAATTATTTGGATAGTGATAGTTGCTCACCAGTTTGGGCGCAAGCAACTACGTCATGATCTTTCTTGACTGCCGGGAGGCAGTACTGTTGGATCGGGGTTGGAACATGATAACCAGCCACTACAAGATTAGAGAGTCAATATTGCCTATCAAAAGAAGGTTTCTGGGTGGAACTTACATTTGATGTTTTCCAACATAACTGGGTGAAGACCTGCATCCTCAAATCTGCGAATGGGATCGATCTTGATAGTTCCCTCTTGGGTAACCGTAAGGGTGGTAATGCTAGAAAACAATGTTAGCACGATATCATATAGTTAAGAATGAAGATGAATGAATACCTCTCAAAGTTGAGACCCTGACGAACATGGTTGTTGTTCTTGCCGAACAATTGATCCTCCAGATCGGGGAATCTAGGACCAACATCACCATATTCTTCGTTCCACTCATATATAGCACCACTTGAGGCCCATTCTCCAGGACGAAGACCGCCGACGGCAAGTGTCTCTGGCTCTGCATCTTCAGCTGCATCAGCTGCTGGCTCAGAATCGCCCTCGGCACCATCTGCAACGGCAGCACGGGCTTCTGCTTGTTCCTTGGTGGACTTGTTGTAAGTTTCGTAGTCATACTTCTTGGCAACAACCCAGCCAGCTTCTTGAGGATTCTTGCGCTCTACCGCGACAGCATCAGGTGTTTCTGTTGTGTCGGGCAAGGCAGCAGCCATGTCTCCAGTTTCCCAGGCAGACATGTTGACTTGAAGTGATCTGTAATGAAACAGCTAATTAGTCGAGTCCAAGAAGTATAAAGTAGGAAAGAACATAGATCTGATGTGTTCTCGACGCACCTTGGAAAAGTAAGAAAGTGTATGATTGTGTGAAATCTGTGAGATCAGTTAACCGTAGATCGAGGAAGATGCAATAACAGTATGAGGATGATTGGACAACTGTAAAGACGGTGGCGACAAAAGTAAATTAGGGCAAGGCAGGAAGGAAAAATAAGATAGGAAGAGTTGAGGGTAATAAACAATATTGTCTGATACCAAATGCGACTTGATCAAGCGAAATAGACGAGGGGAAGTAGGTATGAACATATGGTCGCGCAACTCAATGCCAACGATAGTAGCGGGGAAGTAAGAAGTTGAAGTGAATGCCATGTACAAGCCATATGAACTAATTGATAGATAGATCGAAGAACTTACTTGATTGACGAAGTGAATGCGACAGACTTGAACCCAAAGGCAACCTGGCAAAGAAAATGGAATAAGGAAGAAACGTAATCTTCGACGCTGTTATGAAAGGTTAGAGAGACTTCGGCCTGTATCAAAGCAGATGGAAGATGAGATGAAGGAGAGTTTGTTCTGATAGCAGCGTGGAGCGAGCAAAATGATGGAGGACAAATCAAAACAAGGGAACTTGACTTACGATCAAGAATCGAGAAGACTTGGTGTTTGATTGAAAGTATCGGATACTTCAACCAAAGTGTTGGAGAAGGTAAAAGAAGAGTGAAGAATCAATCAAGATCGAGGAGATCGATCAAAATTGATGGAGGATATTTCGGAGGTAGTTGTAAGAGGGTAGGAAGAGTAACAGAATTGGCAGGAGTAAATGGAAGGCTTTATAGACAATTGAGAGATTGGAGAAACGAAGGGAATAAGGCTAGTGTCCCGCCCTTTTTGAAACTATGATTGGCTAAATTGACGAATTCGAGCTTTGTTGGGCGACGAGACTGTGGAGAAATCGTTCTTGCTAAAAACAACCATATGAAGAGAAAAGGTTAAACTTGACTAGAACTAGCAATTATCCATGGATATAATTTACTATAACCTCAAAATTGATAAGAAACCATTCTCTGCATCTCTACTGTAGTTTCTTCTATGATTGTAACTTATTAATTCACGTAATATTGCCCGTCTCCATGATATTCCTATGCGGAAGGTGAAGCTCGCACCTTCTTCTTTGACCAAAAGATTTGTAAAAATAGAAGTGCATCAACACTGATGATTTCTCGCCTTGCCATCATGTTATCAGTATCAGCAGTAACGAAGATTGTGTCCAGCTACGCTCTGAATATTATCCATACTACATACAACACACCTGTACAGCCCCCTCTTGTTATGCAATATTACTGCTTGTGGGCCACAAAACAAGGTAGGTCAAATGAGTGAAGTCAACGAAACCTGATCGATACAAATGGATATTAGCTGACGCTTTCTGTGACTTTTAGACATCAAGACAAGCCCTGTGAAACCACCACCTACAAATGAAAGATGTGCTGGCTATTCATATTCCGCAGGGCCGACTTTTTGGCTCACCCGCAGGTACTCTTACGCTTCAACTGAAACGTCGCGTATATTCTTCGAAGACCTTCGACACACACGAAAAGCTTTAGAGGCTCGCATGTCGAACTCGAGATACAAGAAGATCAAATTCTATTGTACAAAGTTTGGTCCTTGTTTGGAAGGTCCTCGCTCGCGGTCCACAGAGTGTAATCTCACCTATAATGACTCGCTGCACAACACCAGAGTCAGTTCATCGAAGACGTTTTTACAGACTCACGAGTTTTGAACCTTCTCTTGTCGAAACTATCTATTCGTATCTCGTACAGCATGATAGAAATCTACAACGCAGATGAATTCTATTTGCCTCCGACCCATAATATACTTTGGCTCTACGCTAGCTCCCTTGGCATACTCAAGTTACAGGTCCAAGAAGCTCCCCCTCTATGCACGGAATGGTTTCTGTAGGAGAGATATTGTGCTAATATATATACATAGAAAGGAAACACCTATGTTGTCATTGTAGACAAGAATACCCAGACCTATCCGCCTACCTGTAATTCAGAAGCCTGCCTATTATCTGACCTACTCACGAACCCAAACAAAAGGTGTCTTCACTCCTCGAGCTAATTGGATATGGCAAGCGAGTCACCTTGGCCATCATCTATACCATTACTCCACCAAGGACCTCGAGTGCACCAAAAGGAAGAGCGCAAATGTTCCGGCCCAGAGATCTTCGTTGGCGGCTACCAACTAGCACATACATTTCGCAGCTTGGCCTCTTCCGGCAGATATGACATAGGAGCTTGAGATATTAGGCAGGTATAAGAAATATTGGTACGGTAGGTAGCGGAAGACTTTGTGTATATTTGCATGTATTTTCACATAGGTAGATGTAATATATTGCAGAACCCCGTCTACACAGGCACTGAGAAACTACTGAATCCTAAAAATGCTCTGTTCTTCCGTTGTCCCCTCTTTTTTGAAAGAGAATTCATTCATTCTAGCTGGGAGGAGGAGAACAAGCGAGCTTGAATATACTGTCTTTCGCTTGAGCGATTGAGATCCTGAGAACGTGTGGTATTACTTTAGAGTCATTTCTTATGAATCAATTACAATGAAAATGTATATGTGCAATAGTATCAGGATAGAGGAAGCAATGGTAGATTAGCAAAGCAAAGCGACAGCTTCACAATCACACCAGGATATCAATTACATTACTACAGAGTGGACTCAAGTACCCATAGATAGTTCTCTATCTCAATAAATATGCTCAATTCACTTGTCCTTTTGAGAGCTATACAAAAAAGAAATTTCAAAGAAAGTAGATATCCAAATCCATACAAATTTCAGACCAGATTCTGATTCTGAGAGTGAATGGATTCGGATTGTAACAGTGAATACTTGAGGCTGAGTAGTTGATTTTTTCCCCCTCTTTTTCCTTGTTTTTCATTCTGCACTTTCACAATACTTTTTTCTGTGCCTCATCAATCCATCACAACAAGAACTTATTGTGTTATCTCCAAGACATCAAAAATCGAGATGACAATCAAAAGTAAGCAAACCATATCTACTCCTTGTGTAGTATCAATACCTTGTCCTTCCGAGAGAATATTGGGATTTCTCTGCACCTTGATTTTTGAGGGGGTATATGCATATTGATCGCAGATATATATTTGTCTTCGTCGCTAACGTGAAGATAGGTTCGACCATCATGGATTTCGTCAATACCATTCCCATCCCCGGACACGACAGTCTACAATGGCCGGAAACCTCTGTCTTGAGCATGCTGAGACAGAATGAGATTGTTGCATATAACAATAGATACCGATGCAAGCTATATATTTCTCACATATGATACTTATATTCATACAAGACAAGACATGACATGATATGCCATTCTTCCTTGCTCATTTTGTATAAAAGACTGCTAGACTAACTAAAATCTTTGACAGTGTTTATGAACATTCAAAACTACCGCGGATCGCAGGAATGGAACAAGCTCGATGCATCTGATTATATTCAGCTTCCCGACACTCCTAAATACATGTCTGGTATGAGCCTTCAAAGAGCTGCGCAACGTTGCCAAACAAGAATGGTCGAGTTGATCCGCATTCATAATGAGCGCGCTGGGGCGCACAACAGAGCACTTCAAAGCCAACAACAGAATGACGTGTGTGCACTAGAGGAAGAGGAAGAGGGTTCCGTTGCAGAAAAAGCCGAGTGGACAAGCACCATTGTCGCTGTGAAGGCAAAGCATGCAAGAGACGCTGTAAGTTCAGAGAATCATGCATACGCTATACCATTTGTAACTAACATTCTCTAGAAGGAGCAACTTCAATCGCGAGTAGGAGATAGAATGGGGTTGTGGGAGAGAAGATAAACCGCATTGCGGTGCATTGTCCAGGCAATCCACATGAAGGAATCGACCAAGGAAACAACGTAATGGGAAATACTTAGATGTGGAAGGAGAAATGTCGTTCCAAGCAAAGAGAATACTTCTTCTTTGTGCATCAGCAATAATATGAACTCTCCTTCAATAATCGTTCAATTTCTTCGTTCCTCGGTGATGTTCAGATTAGGTGAGCCAGGACCTATAAGTACCTAGTACTGTTAGGCAAGCACTTGGCAGAACTATTCATATCCCTACTCCATAGGTCCCAGTATCTACTGTACCCCCTCCAAAATATCAACGCATGATGACTCTTCGGTGAGTTTCATAACCTTCCTAGTGCTATTTTCACAGTACGGAGGAACTCTTCACATTCCTGATTCAGAAAATACTGCGGATGCTGTCAGTTCAGCATCCAAATCGCAGCATACTATTTTCCAAAACCTCATATCACTTGATATCTTGCTATCCTTAGAGCTCGCGAGCGTCGCCTGCTCACAACAAAACTTGAGTCCATGCCAGTAATGACAAGTTCTAAAATCAGTGGTGGCGCCGCGAATACTGCACGCAGTAGTATCTCTCGCTACGGATTCTCGATGTGCTTCTACCAAAACCCAAAATTTCCACGGTTGATCTCAGATCATGTGGAGATGCCCGTTGAACTTAAGCATATCAATAAGTGGAAACGACATCAGTGTGTTGATGCCAAAACCAGTCAATCCTTGCAGGTGCGTCGTCCTCGATATCTCCCGCCCACGGCAGAAGAAGCCTAATATTTGTTGTCCCTTTCGTAAAGGAGATCATGTGTGAAGTTTGCGACTTGGTGAGTATGACATAATCTCCATATCCACATTTCCTTTGAGCTACTTTTGTTGTATATTCGAATAATGAGGTGCATCTCAATCCAAGGATACTCGAATGAGGATTTTCGTATCGCGTCATGTTATGCGTGAGGAATGGAAGACTTTAGTGAGTTGAAACTAGACCACTGCAATGCAATGGCTCGTTATTCTGATCGATTTTGCGCCCATGACAAAGCTTGAAGCTCTAAATTGCTATCAATCATACCTACCTGCAAAATATAAGTTGCGAGTACGAATATATGCAACAAACATGCCAAATAATGCCATAAGCACTTCTCCATTTGATTTTGATTCCTTTCTGTACAGAAAAGTTCTTTCTATCAAATTAATAGTTGTTGTATCAAGCCTGGAACTCTACAAATCAAGGTGGGAAACAAAGTCTAACTTTCAGATTTCGGCCCGAGGTTGTTCCGATGGCTTGGTTAAAGTTGATTTATGGGGTGAATTCGACTTCAATTGTTCATATATTGAATGAGAGATGATGATTCTTGTATGTTTATATCCCTCTTCGTCTTCATTTTTGAAACCTTTTGTATTGCTTCAAGTGCATGTTTATCTCTGGCTTGATATTCCTTTCACTTTGTTGTCTTTCAATTTCCATAATACAGCTATACTTGGATCAATACTTAATTATAGGAGATCCTGTGGACTTGACTGGTATCATATATGATTTATACACCTGTCAAACATTCGCAAAACTCCAAGTACAATTCTGACGTGAGATACACGCATAGTCTTAAAGTTGATTTTACCAGATTTCTTCTGTCTCCCTCCTCTCTCATCATCTTCTTTACACACCCTCTCCTCCCTCCCTCCGATATTAAACCTCTCGAAACCCCCAGCATCATAACTTTATCCTATACTGATGCTAAAACAGACCTAGCTATATAAGATTATATCATACCATATCTCATACCTCCTATATCAAAATGTTCTCCACGCGCCATCTATATCATATCTCCGGATAGAGAATTCCAAAAAATACATCCATACATACATATCAAGCCAGATAAACCCTCTACACCCACCATTCTCGTAGTGTCCTTCCCAATCCCAATCCAGCGTCTCAGATCTGCCCCTAACCAAAGCCCTAAAAAATCAGTGTCTAATTACTTCCCCCCCCTTCGCCTTTTCATATCCTATTTCCTCCCATCCTCCCATCCTCCCATCCTCATCTCCTCACCTCCAAACCTCACACAGAAATCCACCCATCCTCTCCAAATCCTCCCAATCTTCCGCAATCCCAGCACTCGCCCAACGAACAAAGCTCTACCTAGAGAGACCTACACATCCTCAACTCCCACCCAATCTCCCACTCATTACCTTACCCAACCATACCAAGTTCCAACGAAGCAAAAGAGCAAATACATCATCTCCCTTTCCCTCTACCTCCCCCTCTCCCTAACCCATCAAAGGAACTTATTCCTTATGTGCTTTGATATTTCTTCTACTCGAGTAGACTTTTCTATTGTGGGGAAGGGCGGGGGTTTGCAAAAATCCTTATGATAAAGATCTTATGAGTGGTAAATTCAACTTGTGATTATACAGTTATTTCTAACTAGCACGATGGAGTGGATATCTAGTCTACTCTATCTACGATATATTAACCCGCTAAGAAACAAAAGGACTTTTCATCTATAATACACGACTAACTAATTGCACGGTGATGTTACACCCGCTCCCACTCCCGCGCCGCAGCACATACATAATTCTATCCATCAAACACACCATGTTGCAACTCCACTCCGAATTGATCTTTCGCCAAAAACCTCATCTGTTTCTCAATATCATCCTCCATGCCTCCGCCCCATCCAAGCAATTGTCTAATTTTACTTCCCCAAAAAGCCATATCGGTGCTCAACAATACGAATCTGAACAGGAGATGTTTCCACCCGTTAACCCATCTCTCTCTCCAACTCAAATCCTTGCTATCGACCAGACTGCGAGATGCCCATGAACCCGTCATTTTGATGCGGTTAACAGGGGAGCCGAGAAATTGATTATTTCCTTGCACAATGCGCATATTGCGACCGATGAAGAGGAGTTCACGGGGGAAATTTTCTTCTTCAGAAAGGACATCTCGGATGCCTTGACGGAGTCTCTCTTGGACTTCGTAGTGACGCTCTGCGGCTGTTTTGCCTTTGAGATCCTTGGTAATACGATCTTTGGTGCTGTTATCGCCACCGTCATATGGACGCATGAGAGTTGCTGATGCGAAAAGATCGGGGGCCTTGACACCCCATGCGGAAGTGATTTCGTTAAGCGAGGTATTGTCGAAGGTCATGATGGCTTTCCAGAATTGGCAGTATTGGTGTCGGAAAGTTGGAGTCATGGAAACGTATAGACCATGATCGATTAGGACAAGTTCTGGTTGGCCGTTGGGCTGTCTTCGGATAAAAATATTCCCTGGATGAGGATCGCAATGTACAACTCCCCAGAGGAACATTTGTGCGGAAAAGAGATCGACCATGGTAGTCATGACTTGTTTCAAACTGAGGCCTAGACCACCTTTGCCGTTACGACCTCTCCATTCCGCACTACGATCGGGTTTGGGATTGTTACTTGAGAGGATATTTGGCGAGGGATTTGACAGTGGGGCCCCTTTTGCTCCAGGAGAACCTTTGCCATATCCACCCAGCCAAGGAGCTGTCAAAGCTTCTTTATCCCAAAGACGTACACCCTCGATCCATTCTGTCGTCATGACTCGTTTTGAGGAAAGATCACGATATACCTTGGGAATATAAACACGGCCGTTCAATCGTGGTTCACCCGCTACTAGTCCGGCCATCTGTTCTGAGTTATTCGCTTCATTTACAAAGTCCGTTTCTAGCATTAAGCGCTCAGTAATATAAGGCACTAGACTGTACAAGGGAAGGTCGAACCAGTATGTGTATACTTTCATCACTACTCTGAACATATTGTTAGCAAGGTCTAAGATTTTGAATGCTTTTCGAATGGAGGAAACTCACTTGAAAGCCCACAGATCCCAACCCACTTGGCTAGCAATCTCTCGTTTCTGAACCTTGATTGCCACTTCTCTCCCATCAGCCAACCTCGCCCAATGAACTTGCGCAACAGATGCTGAAGCTCTGGCTTTTGTTTCGATTATTCCACTCCCAGGCTTATTTGTATAACTAACACCAAACACTTCCTCTGGACTTTTACCTCCAAAGTCCTCCCTGATAACCCTCTCCACATCGCGCCACTCATTCTGCGGAGCATCATCGAACATTCTCGCAAACATTTTCTGGAATTCAGGAGGCAAGACTGCACTTTGCATAGCAATTGCTTGTCCAATTTTCAGGTATAATCCTCCATTCTGGTGTAAAAGATTGAACATCCTCTCAGCATTTCTCCTATGCAAGTCCGTAATGTCACCCCGAGAATCGGATTTGGTCTAAAATTAAGCTTATAATCGATCGCCACCAATATGCCCAGGCCGAATGTTCGCAATGATCTGGTGATAGAGGATGCGTACAATTGGGTGTCTATGAGATAGGCTATGCCTGTCGCCGCCGAGACATATAGTAATCTTCGTCCCCATTTTATGGATCGAGGATATAGCTTTGGAGGGGCAGCTTTTCCCAAAGATGCTGGCGAAGGGGGGACAAAAGGCTGATATCTTTGCGCATGGGCTAAACGTTGGGGAACCTTTGTATATACATGATTTCTGATCGTTTCCTTCTTTGGTCGAGTCAAAAATTGACTTGATTGTTTTCGTGCCTGGTGGGATATTTGGTGGGTAGAAAAGAATGGATTGAATAATAACTTGTTACATGATGGTACAATGAGCCCCGACCTCCTGCCTGCATTTGGCAGGTACATGGCTACGTTGAAAAGCCGACGTGAATGGAATACATAGAGGAAGTAAAAACTTCAATATTCGATGACGATAATATAAGGAAAACTATCAGCTAGTTCCCACCGTTATCGTTGATAAGAAATCAGTTTGTGTTAACCCCGCCCCGTCCCGTTTCCCTGCTTTACTAAGCGGCTCGGTCGAGTTGACATATCCGACCAACAAATCAAAGTATGGAAGTTCCACGGATTCTCCTTGGATTTTCTTAGCATTATTGGCAACGAAGATGGAGATGAAGATGAAGATGGAGATGTTTCCAATAACAAGCAGCTAATAACAAGCAGCTGAAGAATGGGGAGTGGCCGGTTGTTTCTTTTTGAGAGACCGTTATAAAGTACGGAGGACAAAGGAAGGAAGGTTCATACCAAACCATGTTCTACCAAATCCTTCTCATATCATCATCTCGTATCATATTCGTATTTGTACGGCCAGTTTGCATGTCAACTCACCAAACAAGCCATCAGAGCCAGGAAAAGTCAGCGGCAATGGAGCACATCCATATTGTACTCTGTATGATCGTCCCGGTATTTTATGCAGAAGGGGGAAGTTTACAAGGACCATGTTTGAAGTGGCCAAGGACTATTCACCTATGGGAAATGTTCATTCTCAACCTTGACAGATTGTGAATATTGGCATTCATTTATTAGGTGTTCCCTCATCATACTTGAGCACTATCAGAGCAAATGCATGCCTCCACCGAATTGGATGGCGTCACACTTTAGGTTCAAAGATGCATTGATTCGAGATTATGCATTATTAGGTACTTATTAGTAGGTATTCTGGGTGGATGCTTATTATTGCCTCTGTTCGACTTGTAGAGAGGTATTTCTCGGACGACTTTGCTCATGCCTACTTGGTATACATATGATATATGATGGACTTGTGAAGTGCCTAGTGGATAGGACAGTGGCTAGCATTCTCGATATGTGATTGATAGACTTCAAATATCAAGAAAAGAAAAGAAAACACAGCTAGGCGTAGTAAAGCAGAACTAAATATAAACTTGTATGATTTGCATATCCATAGCATGGAAGCAATAGCTCCATCGTATGATCTATAACTTTAGATGTCGCATAAAGTGTTTGAAGATCCTAATATCTTTGGAAACAAATGTCCACTGTTGTTAGTTTGTTACAGGTGATAGCAGTGAATGAAAAATGAACAGCGCGTCCGAGACCGTGTGCCAGAAAGCGTAACTCGGGGACTTCAAGTTCAAATGTTCAGACTCCAGACTCAGCAAAGTGTAAAGGATGATTGTCAAGCAAGTTCATAAGTTTATCATACCGGCTGATAAGTACCAGGTAGTTGATGCTCGAATGGATTAATCAGGTATACTTTGAATATCACCAATTCCTAATATTAACATCCTCTTCTCGTGTCTTCTCTTCTTCCCTTCCCCTCCCCCTCCCTCTAGTATCATATTCTCCATATTATCCATCTATCTAGTACCTATCGTACCTGCCATACCCACGTATTCATACCGTCCTGTCTCCATTTTATCGCCATCGGCTCATTATTATCTGCATGATCAACCTCAATGATACTGCTTGGATAAATTTCCGAGAAGCAGAAAATGTCGTGTCGTGTTTCTGTTCTCCTTCTTCTTTAGAACAAAGTACCATCCCATCCATCCATACATACCTGGTACATAATCGAGATCAACTTTAATCAGCGGGGCTGAGCAATTCACAATTTATCACGAGAATACCTAGTACAGCACGAGGAATCATCCATCTCTCACAATAAGTCATTAACTCGGCGGAGGACAGAATCCTGCGCAGACTGTACGGTAGTTTAAGACGAGGCACTTGTGAACGGTGCAAACCCTTCCCCTCTCAAGCCTCAAGGGACGGATAATAATAATCTGAAACGCGCATAAGAGTGAGACCGAAAATTACCACCATATTGAAAGACTGACATGACAGATTGAAAGACCATCATCCTTTCTTGTACAAACAAATAGTCGAGGATTTTTTAAACATACACCAAACCAATTCCTACACACTTGTCTCTACCATACTCGGACTCTCATCCAAGATTACGATTTTTATCTTACACAGCCTTTGAAATCTCGGAAGAATTCATTCTTGGCTGAAGTCGAGACCAATTGAATCCCACTCCACACGATATCCCTTCAAGGTTCTACTGCACTGTTTGCCTTTAACCTACGCTTTAAACCTACAACGACATAGTACGAGGAACCGTTCTTGGAAGGCGTGGGCTATCAACGCTTTTAACCTTGCTTTTCCCAAAAGCCAAAGTCAATTCTAATCACAATCTACAAAAACACATGTACTTTGCCTACCGTCCATCTTTTTCCCTGGTCCCCGCCTGCTCCTAGTCTCTCAGAAAAGGGCATCGTCAGGAGGAAACTACAACAGCAACAACAACGTCCATTGATCCAGTCTTTATCGTCCAATTTATGACTTGATTTCCTGAAACTGTATTCCATTTATCGATGTCTAGTCAGGAGTGGGGAATTAAGGGCAACAATAATAATTACAATCAACAAATTGAGAACTTGAGACTTGAGGTACATTCCGCGACAACATCACCTGGACACCCTTTGATCGAAAGAACCTCGATATTTGCCGCGTCTTAAAGACGCTGGCATTTCCAATTTTCTACGCATCTGCATAGCACAGGTCAACAAAATGTTAAGACCGGCGACTCCGTTATCGCTTTTGCTGCTCGCTGCATTCGCATGCTTGCTCGTGTCAATTCTATCAACTCCTATAATTAAGTCGATACCATTGGCCTCTTTCGACGGAGTTCAGTTTGGGGTCTTTGGTTTTTGTAAGGGAAGCACTTGTAGCAATATTGAAATTGGGTATAGTACTGGTAAGTCTTAATTCTTGAATGCACACTCTTTCTACACATGCTTCCGCGCAATGCGTACTTTAGCATACCAAGCACAACACTGATATTAAATAATTATTTAGAAAGTCTTTACGATGAAACTCAATCAGCTACATTCGATCTCTCTACAAGTACTAGATCAACGTTATCTGCTATTCTCATTATCCACCCGGTAGCTGCGCTATTCACACTTATCATGCTAATCCTAGCCATCGCCGCTCACTTCCATGCACCTTCACATTCCCCTCGATACTTATTGGGAATATTTATACTGAGCATCTTGACTTTGATTCTCACCCTACTCGCATTCCTCATCGATGTTCTACTCTTCGTACCTCACATGGCATGGGGTTCATATGTTGTGCTCGCCGCCACAGTCATTATCGCCGCAAGTGGTGTTGTGTCATGCGCTATGCGCCGAACATTGGTTAGTCGAAAAGCAAGGAAGCGTCGCATTGAGGAGAACGCAGAGATGAACGGAGAGAATTTCTACAACCGTCAAGAAACTGAAACAATCACTCCGGTTGTCACTGACACCAGCATTTCGAAAAATCCGGCCAACGAGAAGTTACCAACATTTGCCACATTTGATGCGAGTAACAATGAACGAACAAGTGACGAGCGGATACCTTTGACTACAAGAACTCCAACAACTGAAAACTCTCCTACTAATGTCCCTGGTGGATCTATTAGGAGTCAGGGAATGGACGGTTACAATGGACCACAGTCAGGCACCCCATCTATAGATCAATACGGAAACCCAATTCCGATGATGCCGATGATGCCGCAAGTAGGAAGTGCATACGGTATGCGAAACCGTGACCAATCTGCTGGGCCACCAGGACAGGCATTGAGCCACCAGTACTCTAACACTTCCATGAACTCGAGAGGGCGAGGTGGAATGCCACCAGGACCACCAGGAAGAGGTGGTTATGGACCACCGAGGGGTGGATATAGAGGAGGTTATGGGGGCCCTCCACCAGGCCCAAACCGTGGAGGGTATGGCTATGGCCAGCCAAGAGGGGGGTATGGTCCGAGAGGGGGTATGGTCCAAGAGGTGGCGGTTACCCAGGCCCGTACAGAGGAGGGATGAACAACGGAATGATGGCGATGGGTAACGGTGGAAGAGCGCCTCCACCCGGCTATGACAGCCGAGGACCTTCTGATCCTTCGGCGCCTATTGGTGGATTCAGGGATGCTTCCCCGGCGCCTCCCGGTGGATATATTGCATACAGGCCAGATGAAATAAGACCCAGTAGCTTGCCTCGTGCCGAATCACCTCCACCTATGGAAGATTTGGAAAATGTAGGCATGGTTGGACAGGCGATTGAAATGGTTAGTAGTAAATCACCTTGAAAAATTGATGATACTAATTTGGCATTAGGATGCGACAACAGGAAGTCCATCACATCCACCTCCGGGATTTGTCGGGCAATTCGGCAATCTTAGAGACAGTGATGACGACGTCGCTGGAATGGTGGGGCTACAACAGCAAAAAATACAGCAAAGGCATGAGACTTTGATTAGTGAGACGAGTCAGTACAGCCAAGATGAGTAAGTGATCTTCCATCATTGAGTCGCCAAGTTTCTAACGTGGTCAGATACGTACCACCAAGACAAGTATGGGGACAGCAAGCAGGTAGATCATCACCTCTGAACCCTGCCTCGCAACCTGTCGTCGAACTTCCTCCTAGCGAGTCTACTCACAAACGAGATAACTCGAATGATACTTATTACGAAGACGTTGACCCACGTTTTGCAGATCCAGCTCCAGCTCCAGCGACAAAGTCATCCCTGACAATTCCCGCCGCCCTCAATATTGCCGCACAGTCCTCGAATAACAACTATGATCCTAACTCTCATCTTCATCCAAATCCGTTGAGCAACTTAGATGGCAACAATTCTTACAATTCTTTAGAGGAGCTTCAGTCGGGGCAACGCTCTCCAGCTGAATCTGAAAGATCTACTTTTACGTCTGTGTCACAACGAGGGATCAATCCCAGATGGAACGGAGGCGCTAGTGGCTACGCGGGACCTCCAATGCCGAATAGGAGACCTGCCGCTCGACGAGAGGATGTTCTCTTGAATGACAATCCAGACTTTGCCTTGCCTATAGGTCGTGGTGGTCGGGGACCGCCTCGTGTCATGCGTGGTGGCATGATACCAAATTCCGCCTATCCAGGTGCCAGCGCTCTTTGAATTCGGTATTATTTATTTTCGGGATCTTTTGCCCGTTGCCCCTACATCTCATTTTACAGTTTCACCTACCTTATGACCTCACCAAATCGGCTCGTAAATAATGCCACTGTTTCTTTTCCTTCCTTTGTTGATATAGAGTCGTACGACCCAAGGCGTTTTGGTTCTTTCAAACTTCTAAAGCATACATTTTATGAGATGCACAGTCATTTTGGGCTAAGCAGTATCACCGCCTTGTTCTTTTGTTCATAGAATGGCTTCGAACTTGGTGATACATTTTTGATGATAGTTTAACAACAATTTTGTGTAGCAAGCCTTACATTTTGGCCTCTGCTTTAGGAGTTGGTCTTTTGCATTCAAGCGAATTTGGGCAGGAAACTTTGGGCCGCGTATGGCCAGCTGGTCGTTGGGCTATGGACGGTTGGTCAAAAATGGTGATTAAATGAAATGGAACTCTGGTGCACAGCAGTTAATATGACTAGGGAGTGCAGAAGTTGAGGTTGAAGGGGAGGGATTGAAAGGGCGTCACACATTATCGTGGGTGAGATGGCTATATGTTCTACAGACACAGACAAAGATACATGAATACTTTAGCTAGTAGAGAACAATTAAATGGACCTTTCAGATATTTAAGAAATTACATCAATTGAAATGTCAATATGGATAGGAATAGGTGTAGGTGTAGGAATATGTGGAATGGAAATGTGTTTTTAATTCTAACTTTTCTACTCTCACGTGAATGAATGGTTTTGAGTTTCGATGATGTACTCGCTGTCTTTTTCCCCATCGGGCTTGTGTGATACAAGTAAGGACAAGTAGGTAGGTAGGTAGGTAGGTAGGTAGGTACTCGGAGATAGATAGATAACATGAGAGGGGGCTCGGAGCAAAGCGCGTCACTAGCGGCATGTATGATCTGTATAATGTGCGAAGAAATTACTAGGTAGGTATGGGCGAGT
This sequence comes from Botrytis fragariae, assembly GCF_013461495.1. NCBI lineage: Eukaryota > Fungi > Ascomycota > Leotiomycetes > Helotiales > Sclerotiniaceae > Botrytis > Botrytis fragariae. The sequence continues at coordinate 2,462,347 of NW_023500987.1, forward strand.
TGATGATAGGCAGTGGAGGGTTTATGAGTTAGGGGAGAGATTAGTTGGATGCTGTGAGTGATTTGTGTGTGTTGTGTTGTGTGTATGTATGTATGTTGTGGTGTGGAGTGAGTAGAGTAGAGTAGAGTGGTGTAGGGAATTTAATCTAATTATGGGTGGGGGTTTTGAGAGGAGGAGGTGAGGATTAGAGGGAGATATGTTGGTATGCAGGTTGCAGAAATGGTATGCAGGTATGCAGGTACGGATGGATTTTATGGTTATGTTATGGTGTTCGGTTGAGTTTGGGTGTGGGTGTGGGTTTGGGTTTGGGTTTGGGTTTGAGGGGTGGATTGGTGAGTTTGATGGTTGGAGTGGATTGGGTTGGAGGGTTTGTGGCTGATGGGTTTGTGGTTGATGGGGTGATGGGGTGATGGATTGGGTGGGAGAGAGATAATCTTAGAGTGAGAGAAAGCACAGGAATGGAATGGAAAATCCAAAAGAATCCAAGAGAGGGAGATGTTGAATGAGGAAGATTTGTTAAAGATGGGTGGGAGATAGGGGGTTATGATATAGTTATAATGTTGTGTTGTAGTAGGGTAGGTCTGAGTAGATCCTTCAAGCATGAGCATCAGCATGAGCATCAGCATGAGCATTAAGAGAAAATCTTATTGATCTGTAAATTAAATATATGAGAGATGTTACGGATTGATTGATTGATTGATTGATTAATATTATCTATCGCTAGACCTGGTGTCTAGGTATAATATAAGAAATAATCTATGTATATATGAATTACGTGGTGCGTGTTAATCCACGTAGAGCAGGAAGGTCTTGATTCTTGCGAGACCAGAAGTCAAAGAAGAAAGAGTCCATCCATCCCTCCCATCCGGACAGAACATTCAAGATGAAACGTCTCCAAGTCGGAAAATCAAAACCAGAACCATGCAACCCATGTTTTGTGTTCCTGACCCTAACCCCGTCCGGACCCCTGCGTGGGATGGCTAAACATCTGGTCTGGTCCAATCCACGCTATCTACGTAAGGGTTCTGCAAAGTTTCCGATCAGAGACTTCGGGGTATTCCTTGTTGGTGACGGGGGGAGATTGTTCGTCGTGTGTGGATGGAGGGACTTGGGTGGGTTTGTGGGTTTGTGAGTTTGTAGGTTTGTACGTATGATTGGTATGATTGGTATGATTGTATTTATTGTGTTTATTGTATTTATTATATGTAGGAAGGAGGAATTGTATATGGTTGGTTTGTTGGTGGCTTTTACTGACTGACATTGGTTGTGGAGCCCCTGAAATGCGTTACAGAGAGGAGGGAGGAGGGAGAATGGGTGGTGAATGGTGAATGGTGAATGATGAGATGAATGGGTGGTGATGTTGTGCACCTATTGTGTACTGTGGTACGGGACTAGGCATGGACGGACGGGTTTTGTGATGGGTCGGAGGATAGAGGGGATTTTGAGAAATGATCGCTGTGGAATTGTGGGTGGGAAGGGAAAAAGGGAGTTTAAATATATGGATGGGGGATGGGGGATGGGTGGATGATTGATTGCATGCATGGGATAGAATGGGATGAACAATTGAATTATTGAATCATTGAATCATTGAATGATAGATACTTGGATATTCACTTTGCAATACTTGCTTGAGATTCTTTCGCTTTGATGGAATTCATTGGTTTGGAGTGCATGAGAGGGAGAAGGGAGTAAGTACGGTGATAAATGGTGATACGTGAAGAACATCTAGATGGATGTCAGAACGATAATGAGAAGTAAGAACGAAGGACTAATGTATGTTACCTACTCCCTACCTACCTGTTGATCGATTGATCTGTCGTCTTCTTCTCATTGTACTGTTGTATCATGTACGCGAGTAGTATCTTGTGTCGGATCATCTTCAACAATACAATACCATCACACTACGTACTATTGTGGCTTCCATCGACATCGACAATCCTTCTTCAATATCCTACGCATCAATCTCCATATTCATTTTCTCCTAATTCTGGATCCAAACATTATTCTCATACGTTAGTTCTTGACTCAAGCATCTACCAGCATCGCACTGCCTACCCCTTCATTCATTTCAGCGAGAAGGACAGAGGGCAAAGAGAAACTAAACCGCCAAAGACGAAGCTAGCGACTAGCATTACATGGAAAAGTTTGGACCGTTACAGCCTTATCAAGGATCTCCCAAATCAAAACTGGAGCACATGGGATCCATTTGATATCATTGCCGGACGGGTATGTTGATATCGATTCTTTTTTCTTTCATTTGCAAATCAATTGATTCAAGCCGTATAACTTTCTTCATCTCTGGATATAACCACAATTCATGCAATACGGTCGTTTGCTTTAACTTCCCATCTTAGATGGAAATACAAAAGGAAAAAAAGCTGGCGTAGTTCATCTTATAAGTTATAAGTTAAGAAGAACCTCTGGTCTACTCGAGAAACAAAACAATTGGATCCATTTCATTCATTTTCAACCAAAAAAAGACAGACAGACAGACAGAGAGAGAGAGAAAGAAAGAGAGACAGCGCGCGCGCGAGAGAGAGTAGCGAAATAATTCACATCATAATTCATTCCAAAAGTAATTCGCAATCTCAATTCATCAATCTCACTGCCGAACTCTTTATTTTCTATATTTTATTTTGCAGCCCGACACGACACTCACTCTCTTCCGTCTTCCTCAACCTTTTACCCATCTTCTTCCAAACCTTGTATTTCTCCATAATCCATTTTATTAATGATTAGCAAGGCCTACAGGGAAATTTAATTCCAAAGGAAATATCCATTCATTCACCCTTTTTCTTCAAATTTCAAATCAATTAAAAGTCAATTCCACCATACAATACGAATTGATCAAATCAAGCCTTCCCTGTCAATTCTGCGACAAACACTATTGTCCCCAATAAATCGAACCTACACGATGGTTTCTTCAATCCGACCACGAACTCCTGGAACGTCACCATCACATGGCGCCGAGAGATTAGCAGGAATTCCAGAGAACGGAAAGCATAATAATAACACCAATCCCCCTCGCCGTACCAGTCTTGGTGGTTTATTACTTCGTCGATCCAAGTCCGGAAATTTAAACTCCAAGCATAAGAAGGATCTGGCTCAATTGCAAGAGCAAGAGCGTGAAAGACTCCTTCGTGAAGCAGCTGCGATCCCCAGATCTCCACCTCGTCTTCCCGACCTTGCCGTCCCTACACATTTTCCCTCGTTTGGTGGTGAAGATAGACCGGGTTCGGCAACTTCTGGAAATAGTGGTCAGGGTGCGAGAAGTGCTTCTATGGATCCTCAATCCAGATCTTACACAATGAGTAGCACACTCAGTGTGCCAGTTCCGCCAGTTCCTTCGGGTGCGAGGAATGGTGGTTGGGTTGATCCTTATGCTAGATCAGAGAGCATGACACATCGTGGAAGGTACAGCTATGCAAGCAGTGCCGTGAGCACAATTAATAGTCCTCGCAGAGTGCGAAGACGTAAAGATCCTACTCCATTTAAGTAAGTTTTCAACATGACCTTCTCTCTTGACCTTGTATTAATGGCTCTGTAGTGTTCTCATCATTGGCGCACGCGGTGCAGGCAAGACATCTTTCCTTAATTTCCTCAAAACCTCCCTCGCTATCCCTCCCAAGAAGAGATCGAAGCCCGAACCATTGGCCGAAGATATATTTGCTCCACGTACCCCAAGTCTGGAAAATTCGTCTCGCATTATCTCGAATCGGAAATCGAAGGTGAGCGTATTGGTGTAACCTTGTGGGATTCAGAAGGCTTGGATAAAAATGTCGTGGATCTGCAACTTCGAGATATGTCTTCATTTCTCGAAAGCAAATTCGAAGAAACTTTCACGGAAGAAATGAAGGTTATGAGAGCTCCCGGTGTTCAAGATACACACATCCATGCTGTATTCCTCATTCTCGACCCCACACGCCTGGACCAAAATATTGAAGATTCAAAGAATGTGACCACGAATGGAAATGGACATTTTGGAGTATTTGGTACAGGCCCTCGTCTGTTTGGTAGTCTCGATGAAGATCTTGATTTACAAGTCCTCCGTACATTGCAAGGAAAAACTACTGTGATTCCGGTCATCTCAAAAGCCGACACTATTACAACGGCCCACATGACGTATTTGAAGAAGACGGTTTGGGATAGCCTGCGTAAGGCTAATCTCGACCCACTTGAAGCACTCGGACTAGATGATGAACCCGAAAGCCCAATTATCGGCCACAGTCAAAGCCGCCTCGATGAAAGAGATGAATATGCTACTTCTGAGCATGGTTCAGCTTCTTCAGGTGGTTCTCCCAATTCCAAGCGTCTTTCCTCGGGCTCCATTCGTCGCCATAAACGTGAGTCGGAAATCAGCGAGATTCCTTATTTACCTCTCTCAATCATCAGCCCTGATTTGTATGAACCCGATGTCATTGGTCGTAAATTCCCATGGGGTTTTGCGGACCCAATGAATGCTGAGCATTGTGATTTTATACGTTTGAAGGAAGCAGTGTTTGCAGAATGGAGAGGTGAATTGAGGGAGGCGAGTAGGGAACTTTGGTATGAGGGATGGAGAACTAGTCGCCTTAAGGAAAGGGAGGGTCTGGCTAGACGATGATTTTCTGGAGGGGTTATTTGAGACATATGTCTTACCTTTGGTGGTGAACATATTTTGATACAATAACTTCACAATCGCTTTGTGTTTGCGGAGTATGGGAAGCAGCACCAATTTACAATCTCCGGCCAGAAAGGACACAACAAAACTGAATATCTGATCTTCTTCCACCACTTTACCACTTCGATTTCCGGCTTCGAACACAATCAATCATTGTGTTGCATGTTTCAGACATGGCTTTATTTCCTTACACCTTTTACAACAAGTTTTCACGAATGAGGTTTTATTTTATTTTTTTCTTTGATGTTCGAGTACTTTACTCTATTGTCGGATTGGCATGCAATGGATGGAATGGAATGGAATGGATGCATACCCCCCTTTTTTACATTTCGATTTCTTACATTTTCTGATTTCTCTTTTACGCGTGGGTTTACAGCTGCTACTTTTCATTGCATTTGTGATGATGTGGTGGTTGTGAACTGCAGTTTATGAGGTGTTTCTTTTTACGCAGCTGGGTTTGTGGGTTTTGTTTGGGTTTGGAGGGAAATGGAAAGGGAAAGGGAAGGGAAAGGGGAGATGTTCTTGAGAGGTTTTTAAGGAGGAATGATGGATTGATGGAGATTCGTCTGGTGATTTGAGAGGGGAGAATGGGAAGATATTTGAGATGTTTGAGGGGGAAGGGGAAGGGAGGGGAAGAAAACAAAAGAAAGATTGATGAGATGAGATGGCAGTGTGAAAGAATGAGAGAGAGAGAGAAGAGAAGAGAAAAGATTAAGAATGAAATTGATGATTGATACCTATGAATTTTGGGCGGATGGTTTTGTTTTTTGTGCTCTTAGGGTTTTTGTTCATCCTTCTTTTTCTTCTTCTCTTGAAAGAAATAGTTTAGATAGATAGGTAGTGATATGAGAATTTGACATTTTGAGATGAAATCCTGTGGTATTATTGTGTTGCTTTGGACATGTGTTTTGGATGTTTTTGTGGGTGTGGGTATGAAGAAAGGGGGCGGGGAGAGAGGGAGAGGGAGAGGAGAATCATCTATCCTCTAATATACATTATATATAATACGTTAGCCACTGACTACTGAATACTAACCCTTAACCACTAACCACCAAAGTAGAGAAGAAAAGAAGAGGTGAGAAAAGACGAGAAGCAGAAAGTATCCACCTATATACATACATACATACATACATACCTAATCTAAAGCCACTCATCCATCCATCCATCTATCCAAGCGAGAGAGAGAGAGAGAGAGAGAGAGAGAGAGAGAGAGACACACAAGTGCGAGAGAAAGATATTATTTCATGCCATACTATATACTATACTATGCTCTATATATAATACCGAACATACCTAGGTATCACCCACCCATCCTCTTTGTTAGCACACATCAATCAAGATTCAAGATTCGAGGTTCGAGGTTTGAGGTTCGAGGTTCGAGGTTCGAGCGGAAGAGAATAAGAATAGGAATAGGAATAGGAATAGGAATGAAAATACAAGCACAAGTACAAGCACAAGTGCAAACATAAATATAAATATAAATACAAGTACAATTCAAACGTGCAATTCTTATCTTATGAGAGATAGATAATCTCGTGTTATGTTTCATTGCGTTCCATTCCACTTTGTTTATATCCATACTCTCCATACTCATTTTTTATACAGGAGGAAACTTATCCATCTATGATCTGATTGATGCTTCTCCTTCTAATATCATCTCCATACTCAGAAAAATGGCAAACCCCAAAATTCAACATATATCATTCCATTCCATTCAACAACGACAAGACGAAGCGACTAATTGATAAATTCATGTCGACACACCTCACAATTGCGCGTAAAAAAAAGGTTGATAACATTGTAGCGATCTATATATACAATCCCCAAGCCCGAAAACCATATTGTGAATCAATCCTCAAAGCCAAAGCTCTGAATAACAAAGCACCTGCACCTGCACCTCTGACACCAATGTATAGTCTCCAAGATACTGAAAAGCGCAATGTAGATATATTATCCGGGTGTATTGCAGCCCAAACAAATACGTGAACGATAAACATATCCATAATGCGCGTATACATAAATATAGCCCTTTCAAGATGTTGAGGCTTCTTCTTTGACCTCTACATCCTTCCCCTTCTCTTCTGTCTTGGTATCACTTTCTACCTCCTTGGGTAATGGGATATTCTCCTCTATAGGCTCTGTCGGCTTTGCGGGCTCTGTAGGCTCTATAGACTCTGATGCGATTGATGCTGATGGTGCCGCTGATATTAGAGAGGTGGCAGGCAGCTGCGAGCTACCATAGAGATTCCTCTCTAGACCACCTAATAAATCAGGAAAGTCATCCTCATCTTCTTCTTCGCCTGTGGACTTGACCGGTTCTGCTGGTAGTTTTGACTCCTCTGCCCCTTGTGGCTCATTTGATTCATGTGACTCGTTTGACTCGTTTGTCATTTCTATGTCATTTGATTCATGTACCACGTCTGGCTTATTTGACTCATCTATCATGTCTATGTCATTCAACTCATGTACCACGTCTGCCTCAACTGACTCTTTTGGCTCCGTCGATGCATCTAGCTCAGTCGATGCATTTGGCTCAACTGGCTCGTTTTGTTCAATTGATTCAACTTGTTTAGTTTCCTCAGTTGGCGGGGAAATCTCAGTTGGTTCGATGACGACCTCGGCAAAGTCAGTAGCTTCTGGCGCTGCAAGGGGCGGTGAAGTTGGGGCGACTGGCTGCACCTCTTCTCTGACCGGAGAAGCGGAAGAAGTTGCTACTACTGGCTGCTCTATTTCCCTGACTGGTGAAGTGGATGAAAGTGTTGCTATTGGCTGCTCTGCTTCTTCGCTTTGAGCTGTGGCTTGGCTAGGTACCGTAGGTGGTTCTTCCACGACAGGTGTTGGGGAAGGCTCTGCAAAATTTTGAGGAGTTTTCTCTTCCGCTATAGGTGAAGGTTTGACGGGAGACTGAATTGAAGCCTGAACAGCGGGACTAAGACTTGGGATCTCGGCCTCTGTTGGGCTTGCTGCGCCGATCTGGGGATTTCCTGTATTTTCCAGAATATCAAGCAGCATCTCTTCCTCCTCCTCCTCTTCAGCACGGAGTTCTACGGATACCTCCTCGTGCTCTTCAGTGGGATGGGACGGAACAGGGGGCAGCTCGGTTGAGGCGGAGACTTCCGCTATTGATAGCATTTCCTGGTTGATTTTTTCAACGGGAGCTAATGGAATATCAGTCTTCTCGGTCGAAAATGATATTGGCTCCCGCGCAGTAGTTTCGGTAGGGGACACCGTAGGGGTGTTGACTGTGGATGTAGTCAATGCTATTTGCTTCAAGGGACTACCGAACTTCCCTTCATCCTTTACTCTTTCTAGTTCCAATTTCGTAGGTCCGGGAATATCAGTGCCACCCATCGTGACATCGACGCTACTCGATTTTGGAATTTCTTGCGTAGTCGAAATGTTATGGTCTTGGGAAGAGTCTCTATGTGGTCTCGATGGAGAATTAAGGATATCAACAGAATCATCATCATCATCACCTTGGTCCCCTTCATCCCCGACATCGTCATCCGAAGCCGGATTTGAGTCATCTATCATCTCGGTATCGAGGTTCTTCGCTGGAGTCGCACCACCTTCACCTTCAATTTTGATTCCCTGTGCCAATGTTAAAAAAAACCCCGCTACAAATTTCCCAGGAAATCATTATTGACTTACATCAGCTCCCAAGTGAGAGTTTGCCGCATCGCCATTTTGACCCAATGGTTCGCTAGTTACATTGGGGGTAGAAGTAGGCAATATCTTCTTTCGTCCCCTTCCGGGACCTCGTTTCCCTTTCTTACCCACTGGACCCTTGCGTCGGAATGGCGTACCCTCGATCGCATTTGGATCAGGAATGGTTGTTTGAGAAACAACATCTCCTACAACAGTTTGACCGTGGGGCACGATGACTTTCTCCAGGTACTCATTGCCTGCAGCATCTGTCCTGCGAACTGTGGTTTGTACAACTGTAGGGACTGGAGCTGGTTTAGGAATTGTGGAACCTAATCCCTTCCTCCTTTTAGCCAGAAAGTCCATATCCGATGCATTTTGGTGACCAGGAATCTGCTTCCAGGCACGGGCTGTAAAACCGCTATCTCTAGTTTCCTCCTCTTTTTTGTCCGGCTTGTCTCCTAGAATAGCTTCAAGATCTTGTTCTTCTTCATCCATAGGAGTAGGTCGCTTGTATATCTTTCCAGATCGTGCGGCGCGTAGCAAATCTTGACTGTGTTGCGGTAATAGGTGGGAGTCTTTTGGCATTCCCCAAGGCAACTCTTTTGCCCAAATGTCATTTTGAGAGGCATTGCTTTCCTGCGGAGGTGGAGGTGCAACTGTAACGAATTCGCGGCGCCATTGTCTTACTGGAATCCCCTCGAGTATATCATGGTCGACATAGCCCGTGCGATTCTGCCGTCTTCCACCTGTTCGGTACTGCGAATGAATTGTTAGCTTCTAGCTTTTAACCAAGCACTCCCAGGAGCGTGTGCAAATTGACAAAGAGCTTTACAAGATGAGACGAGAGTATGGCGACCAGCCAATTAGGTATGAGAATCCAATTTGTAAAAACTTACAGCGGGCATATCGGCGCGTTGTGTAGAAAAACTATTCGGAGGAAGGAACGAGGTGTCAAGCTCGACCGGCGATATCAATGAGTTGGGATCCCCGGTATTTGACGCAAGTGATGATGCTTTAGTTGAAGTAAGGCTTGAGTTATATGATACGCATTGATCTCCAGAGGTCTTTTGTGATTGTCTCGTACTCTAGTCCGCTTTATTAATCGTATAAGACTTTGTGCCGTTGTGATCGCATTCAGAGAGGCTGTTGGAACGGATTTTGCGACGCTGGGGCTGCGCGTTCGATATGGGTACACTGAGCTACACGCAGACTTTCTAGTAGAATGCATATTAGCAATTGAGCGCGCAATCACGATAATGAATGGATTGGAAGTTGAATTGCTTCACCCAAGACTACATACCTACTTGCGATTGTTAAATACCTAGTATATTAATGGATAAGAACAAAACGCGGAGGGATTAAATGAAAGAAGTGACGCCCAGAGCAAATCGAGAAACATTCATGTTATCACGTGATAGTAAATCACAACACTACTTTGTAGGTAATTTTAACATCTCTTGCCAGGTAAGAAAAAGAATCATTGGAAGGCACACAACTTTGATTTATCTATAGTTGATGAAACTATTTAATATTTCCACTCAAGCTCAAATTGAAAGTTAGGCGCAAGGGAGTCTTGCCATGCAACGTACTCTTGACGCCCATTTTAGTGAGCCGGGAAGTTGACGTTATAGACCAAGAGAGGTACCCTTTCTGCTTCAAACTGTCTCCCATAATCCTGAAGCGTCCAGGACACCAGTGTGCATTTATGGAACAATTGTATAAGTTATGTACCGGCTTAAGCACCTTTTCATGTCACCTTGTTGGCTGAGGGGCGAGTTTCCTGAATTACTTGGTGTAAGAATGTCTCGCCGGACAGACACCAAAGTGCAATTGAACTCCATGTATAGTGATACATTTAACCAGGCCCAAACGTCTTGACTTCATAGCATTTCCTCAAGTCCACAATCCACAACCAGCCGGTAACATCAGTCCAATCTATGTAATGTGAGTTGTACGTTAGACCCCGCACTAGAAGGACTTCTTACCCTGTGTCTTTCTGTCTCATTATGTCATTTCTCCCTCCGGATTGCTTTCCCTACATCGAAAATCAGCAACATATCTTCTATGCAATGGTGTCTGAGGAGTACGTACCGATTTTCCACCTTCAACTACTAATCGATCCAGTTGGAAGAACTGACTAACGACAGTTTGTCTCTGTTGCGGAGACCGTCAGTATACCTTCTATTTCCCACTCAACTTTGTATCTGCATGCTCCTCCAAAAGTCGCCTTGCATTTCAGATCCCAGTGCCAAAAGAAACCTTCCAGTATCATATGAAGTTCTCTGCCGCTACACGTTTGGGCGTACCTTCAAGCTTTGTAATTCCTTCAATCCTTTCTGCATCAATTCCTGGACCTTCCTCTCATCTTGAACATCCTTGTGCTCTCTGAATGAGTCCCTTGTCCTACGTTTCGCATATTCTCGGAAATTGTATGCTGCAAATTGACCGCCTTGTCTCAATAATTGACGATACTATGAGTTAGAAGTAAGTATGGATATATCAATCGGACATTCCCTCTCATGACTTGGCATCACAAGTTTTGTGACATCGAAGTGAAATCGAAGTGGCAACCACTTGCAGGGTAACATTCATGATTACTTACCAGCGATCGAGCTTGTTGCGAAGCTTCGCCTTTCAAACCTGCTACTACAGACATCTTGTTGTAGTAAATTGTTTGGCAGAAAAAAGCTTGAGGTTTCCAGATTCAAAAGTTTGTCACTTCTTCAAACTTCCCTAAGCATCAAAATAAAGAACGGCAAATACCGAGCCCGAATTTCCGTGGACATATGCACGGAGATAACGATAAGATAGCATCGTCATTCACGTGATCCTTTCTTATCCATTCCTTTCCTTTCTTCCTTTCGTTCTTCCTTTCGTTCTTCTTGAAGTGAACGTTGCAAGTACCTTGCCTTTTGCTTCATATGCATCTGCAGATTGTTTCATGAAATGTCTGGATCGTAATATCTGAAGTGGCATGTGTATACATACTTTTGTTACGCATAAAAAGATTTCAGAAGATCCTTATAAAAAGTTCATATCGGACGACTGCATATCATTATCATCGAGGAAAGATCCACATGAATTTGAAACATCTCGTCTTAATAGAATAATTAACGACTAGGCCTACATCATCTAACCCCCCTATTGAGAAAAGTAGCGATCTATGGCTCAGGTGCCGCGCGGAAAGGGGGAGGGGAATGCTTATTAAATCAAAATGGAAAATGATCTGGGGTTCAAACAAGCATTGCTTTGAAACATCTCTGTCAAACTGTAGACAGTCAGTTTATTGCATACAAGCAAAGCAACGTTGACCTGAACGCTACCTATCATATCTATTTCTGTCTAGATGACAACAGTGCGATGTCAATCAGATAGTAGAACACACCAAGACTAACTTCTTCCAGCCTTCCAGCCTTCCAATTGACAATTAGATATATCTAAGTATTATGTATTGTATTATCGTTAGCATCTCCATCTCCATCTCCATCTCCATCTCCGTAAAACTTTCTTTGCTCATTCTGACAAATGATTTCCCCCCTTCGTTACATATACAGGTGTACGAATCCACATTTATACTTTCACCCCCATCTCCCATTTCTTTCCCACATCGTCCCAAGGTTATCTCGAGCTATCAAACGCATCCCCATATAAAAGATCTATTTTGGCTTAATGGTTTGATAGCCTTACGTGTCATTATCATTAACATACGCGTCTTTGTAAGTGAAGAGCTACCGAGCACGTCATTTCCTCTAGGTCATGCCTTTCCCAAACCGGGTTCCATACAAGGCGGGTGAGAGGATATCGAAGCTTTTAGTAAAAAGAAAAAAAATATTAAATTCTCTTGGTAGGCACATAATCTGATACGGACATTATAAAAGTAGCATCGTCCTTGTTTGTTCTCTGTAACTTATTTATACCCACTCTTTCTTAACTTACTTGGACTCTTGCTTTCCATCCATTCATCTCCCTCTCTTCCTCTTCAACTTCTTCATACACACATAGTACATTCCCAGAGGACTCTCTAATAGCCTCAATTGTTCTCACGTATTGCTTGGATCAACTCATACTTTTTACTACCTTCAAACGCAGATATGGCAAACTCTCCCCATGGTGGTGTCCTCAAGTAAGAATGCGAAATTAATAAGACTGCATGAAGTCTTGGGGCGTTGGGGTGCGAATTAACTAACAATCGCAACAGAGATCTTCTCGCAAGAGATTTGTCAAGACACAATGAACTTGCAACAGAGGCCGAAACCCTTCCCGCTGTTGTTCTCACTGAGAGACAACTTTGCGATCTCGAATTGATTTTGAGTGGTGGTTTCTCTCCCCTTGAAGGTATGTCATTTCCGCTTATGTGGAGGGGCATCATGACCCCGCCATTTTGAATATAATCTGCCAAGATATGATAACAGAAATCTATCTATAATGCGACAACAATTGCTAATTCCTCATTCCCAGGTTTTATGACCGAGAAGGATTACAACGGGTACGAGACTGCGCTTTCGAAAATACTTTTACTAGCCTAACATTTTACAGTGTCGTTGAGAACAATCGATTGGCAGATGGCAACGTCTTCAGTATGCCAATTACACTCGATGTATCCCAAGAACAAATCGAGGAGTTAGGAATTAAAGCAGGAGCAAGAGTTACTCTTCGCGATTTCCGTGACGACAGAAACCTTGCAATTATCAACGTCGAGGATGTTTACAGACCCAACAAGTGTGTAATTCCGACCTAGATGAATGAGAAAGATCTAACAAATTGATAGGGAGAAGGAAGCTAAGGAGGTTTTCGGTGGTGATGCCGATCACCCTGCAGTTAAATATTTATACAACACTGCAGCTGAATTTTACGTTGGAGGAAAGATTGACGCCATCAACCGTTTAGAACATTACGATTACGTCGCTTTAAGATGTAGGTGATTCGGTTTCTAGAAACCCCAGAAAGCTACTAATATGAGAAAAGATACCCCCGCAGAAATGAGACTTCACTTCGACAAGCTCGGCTGGTCCAAGGTTGTCGCATTCCAAACCAGAAACCCTATGCACAGAGCTCACAGAGAGTTGACTGTTCGTGCCGCTAGAGCCCGTCAAGCCAACGTTCTTATCCACCCAGTCGTTGGTCTTACCAAGCCAGGTGACATTGACCATTTCACCCGTGTCCGTGTTTACCAGGCACTCCTTCCTAGATACCCTAACGGAATGGCCGTTCTTGGTCTTCTTCCTCTCGCTATGCGTATGGGTGGACCTCGTGAGGCTGTTTGGCACGCCATTATCAGAAAGAACTATGGTGCTACACACTTCATCGTCGGACGTGATCACGCCGGACCAGGAAAGAACAGCAAGGGAGAGGAATTCTATGGTCCATATGATGCTCAATACGCGGTTGAGAAGTTCAAGGACGAGCTCGGAATTGAGGTCGTTCCTTTCCAAATGATGACTTACCTCCCAGATAGCGACGAATATAGACCAAAGGACGAGGTCCCACAAGGTACCCGTACTCTCGACATCTCCGGAACTGAGCTCCGTTCTAGACTTCGCTCTGGCCGTGAGATTCCAGAATGGTTCTCCTACCCAGAAGTTGTCCGTGTTCTTAGAGAATCTCACCCACCTCGTTCTGCTCAAGGTTTCACTGTATTCCTTACTGGTTACCACAGCTCTGGTAAAGACGCAATCGCACGTGCTTTGCAAACTACCCTCAACCAACAAGGTGGACGTTCTGTCTCACTTTTATTAGGCGAGACTGTTCGCGCCGAGCTCTCCTCCGAGCTTGGTTTCAGCCGTGCTGACCGAACCCGCAACATTGGCCGTATTGCATTCGTTGCTTCCGAGTTGACCCGTTCCGGTGCTGCCGTCATTGCTGCACCAATTGCACCATATGAAGATGCTCGTAAGCACGCTCGTGAAATGGTTGAGAAGTATGGTGACTTCTATCTCGTTCACGTTGCTACCAGCCTTGAGCACTCTGAGAAGATCGACAAGAAGGGTGTCTACGCCAAGGCTCGTAACGGTGAAATCAAGGGTTTCACTGGTGTTGATGATCCTTATGAGGTTCCCTCCAAGGCCGACTTCACCGTTGATATCGAGAAGACTAGTGTCAGAAATGCTGTTCACTCAATTATCTTGATGTTGGAGAGCGCGGGTTTGTTGGACCGTCTATAGATAGATAGAATGTTAGTACATTGGTTTGATGGGGTTGGATAGTGCCTTTTGGAATACAATTCAGAATGATAGCATTTCGGGGCGTTTTTTCAAAAAAGGTTTAAATAGACGAGAGCAAAAGTTCTTAGAGTCGCATGCACATGAGTCATGTAGGTAGCGGATGGATATATTGGTAACAGGCGAGTTTATATCTGTTCTTATTATTGAGATCAAATACTATGCACATTTCAGCATCACGTTGAACAACATGTCGTTCGTTTACTTGTACTTGTATTGATTATTCATACCATTCCTGATGTCACTGAACATGGTTTCAACTTTAATATAATGCCAATAGTATATGTTAATACACCCTTGTGAGAATGATCCGTAGAGTATAAAAGAATAGAAGTATTCGAAACTATCCTTCCAACCACCCCAAAACTACAAGCCCAACATCTCCCTTGCCATTCCTATCTTCATACAGCACACGTAGCGTCTGTCTAAAAAAAACTCTTCAACAACAAATTTTCAAAAAGATGAGCGGGTTATTCATTCTCGATCCTCCGTACTTGCTTCATACTTGCTACTTTCTCGAAATATAGATAAAAGCACGAAATATAAAGTAATAGGCAGGCAACCAAAAATCTAACGTGTAAATCCACCAATAGGATTTAATACTATCACTTCAAAGGGTTTGGTAATCAATTCTTCTTTGGCGAGGATTTCGCCGGTGGAAGTGAAGTAGGGGGATGATAGGTGCGTGGTGACTGCTGCTTGGTTTGTGTTTGGGAGGGGGGGTTTGTTAGAACTTGGGGGGTGGGGATGAAGATGTGGATGTGGATGGAGATGGGAGAGGAAGTGAGTTTTAAGATAGAGGAAGGTGAATAGATAGAGAAGTATGCATACAAGTTTCCTGAAAAAGAACAACATTCGAACCGCTCTGCGAGTCTATCTGTTCGAAGGCTTGGTATTTTTTCTGGGAAATATTATATTTCTTTCTTTCTTTCTTTCTTTCTTCCTTTCTTCCTTTCTATCTTTTAATGTTTTGTTCTCATTCATCATTTCGCTTCGCTATATGTATCACAAATTGGTAATTCCCCACCCTTGTTGCGAAAAGGAACGAGATGTATCGAGCGAGGAAAAGCAGAAAACAGATAACTCACAACACCCTGTTCATTTTCACGGACTTTGCTCGCGAGATCGAGGAGGATTTGTTGGAGCTGGGAAGTGGACCTGTTAGCTTGTGTGTGGTTGTGGAGATGAAATGGATGGTGAAGATAGGGATGATCTAGGAGTATTGTGTTGTGGGATTGGAAGGTTAAGTTAGGTAGGAGCAAATTGAGAGGAAAATTGGGTGACGCGAACTCGATTTTCTTTCCCGGGGGTGGGGTGGAAGATGGCGATGACTTGGATTTCTTCGGACATTTTTGGGACGGAAGGGTTTGCGGAGTTGTTTGAGTGTGTGATGCGATGTGATGTGATGTGATGTGGTAGGATTGTATGATATGATTTATGTGTTTTGTAAAGTCGAGATGATTTTTCTCTTGGGTAGAAAGAGTTTCTTGAAGACTAAGAATTTGTAGACCACTTTCGAGCTAGAATATGTAGGGATTTTTGAGTACCACGGAATCACGACCGGTAACTCGAATGATTGTTTGTGAGAGGCGTATGTATAAAGGGTAGATGCAGGTAAGATAGCATGGGGTTCGAGATTCCAACGGTTGGTATATGCTTGTTGGTTGTTGGTTCTATATACGAGTGATATATTTCAAGCTAATTCGTTGCGATATTGATAACTACATCTGATTGGGCTTGCAGCTGGCAACAGCGTGAGGAGAATTTGATTCACAGAGAAGAAATTTTATGACATATGCAGTGGACGTATGACAGTATATGAACTTAACGCTTACAGAGTACGATGCAATATTGATAGACGAATCGACAAATCGACGAATAATGGACTTGATGACTTTCTAACTGCTGTCTTATGGACTTGTCTGCATCTCTTGATAGGGCAACGAGAGATTTCTAGTCACATCGAAAAAACCAATCTTCTGCATAAAGAGAGTCGACGTGATCACTTGACGACCCGAAAGGGAAGATAGAGTTCATGGATCTCGGTCAGTATAGCTACCTACTATAGTGCCTAACTGTTGGTATTGAAATCGTACGGCCGTATAATGCTCTTAATACATGCACAGTATCGAATTCCACTGTTGGAAATTGTGGTGTAGCATAAAAGTATCCTGTTCGCGTGGGAGTCAGAATTGGATCCAGAAGTTTTGATTCGGCCGTTATGAGTTTCCATCTATCTCAATCTCATTAAAAATTGTATCAAAAAGCGACTCAACGAACAATGACACCAAAGACTATATATCTCATCACAGGCGCAAATCGAGGCAAGTAACCAACCATATTGTGTATACAGGCACTCCGTTCTAAAAATTCTTTCAGGAATCGGTTTTGGTATTGTCTCCATATTACTTCAACGCGCCAACACTACAGTAGTGGCGACAGTCCGCAATGAAACGACCGGCGTTGCCCCTCTCAAAGCACTTCCAAAAGCCGACAACAGTGACTTAATCATCACTTACCTCTCAATTCCCACCACTTCCACGACAGAAATCGAAACTTCTCACAAAGCATTGACTGAAGATTTGAAAGCTAGGGATATTAAGAGAATCGACGTCCTCATCGCAAATGCTGGGAGCGGAACCTGTTTCAGGTCAACAGTTGATACACCGTTTTCATCTATCGCAATTGACTTTTGTGCCAATACACTTGGACCGATTGCCCTCTATCAAACTCTCCTTCCCTTCCTCAAAGATTCCACTAATGCGAAGTTTGTTATTATTGGGAGCATCTTGGGAAGCATTGGAGCTATGATGCCTGGAGCACCAACTCTTTCGTATGGAACTAGCAAAGCAGCAGTACACTATGAGATGAGGAGGAGAAGATGGTAGTTTTGACTATTCACCCCGGGTGAGTTCTCAAAAGTGGGCTCTTGTAGGGAGAGAAAACTGATCATAGGTAGATGGGTCCAGACAAAAGACGGGCAGACTTTTGCAGATAGCATTGGTGTTCCTGCGCCACCAATGACGGTGGGATAGAGTGCAGAAGGGGTTCTCGCACAAGTAAGATGTCTTGAGTTCAGGAGGACTTTTGCACTAACACTGGAAACTTTGAAATAGATCGATATAGTAACCAAGGAGACAACTTCAGGAACCTTTGCGGGCTTTGATGGAGTAGAAGTGCCTTGGTAGAAGGAGATAGGAAATGGACAGGCTAGAGAGCATTGTTACAAAAAGAAAGAGAGCGCAGATAGGGAAGACACGTTGTCGGACTGACTATGGTTGAAAAGGCCATGCCCTCAGTAGTTAGATTTCACATCCCAATTATGAAAGCATTTTTGCGCCCACCACGACAATGACCCATCCACTTGAACTACACAAGTCAATTTCTCGTTCTATAAGGGCAATATGGCAAGATATAGTTATAAAGAGCGATCTATGCTTGAAAGCTAGACAGCATATTTATTAAGTGCACTTCGAACGTAGACCGATTGGATATCATAAATGGCGATGAAGGATGATGATCCTTCCGCGCCTTCTTATCATGATAATATATAGAGATGCCGTTCTGCGGAAGAGCCCAATTATGCGCGTCATTGGCTCCTTGCCGACTCATAAGATGGAGTCAAAGGAAAGAAGAAGTTCCCTTTCGATTGGTATCTGCGGTGATCCCTCTGTACCATATTTAATTTCCTTGAAGTCTCATTCAACGGTGTAATCTTGTCTAGCATACCATCCCTTTCATCTTTTGTGCTGTTTGTAAAAATATTCTTACTCGTTACGCCGACACTGAAGATGCTGATACCGACGAATCAACTGACGAATCGAGGCAGCATCTGTTTGCTCATCTCATTAGCCTGGATGGACATAATCAATATCGAGAATAGGGAAATGTACTCAATATCACTTTCGCACCGACCATCGTTCGATACATTGTATACATCACGTGCAAGCCTCCTCAGCTTTGATCTTTCATTAATGCAACCCAGACTCTAGTTGGCACGATGATGGCACATTTGGCATCAAAGCCCCTAGCGGAAATCTCAATATGAGACTGCTGGTCATTGCCAACCTACCTCACCTCGCTCAGCAATAGCTTGACATTTAACAAGAAGAGATATGAAATTTCCGTAGCGCAAACGTGGGACACTCAAGCCAAATCAATTATTCGCCATATGTTCGACGTGGTCTGCAGAGTCGACGGCACGGATTGTAGGGTGCGACTGTGATGTTTCGTGTCAGATAGACTGAAGACTTGCAAGCAGAAGCACATTGAGCCAGCCATATTGTGTGTACCTCAAATGCACCCCGCTGGAAGAAATTTCGAGGTGATGATGATATTCATTATCAAATTAATTGAATTGTCGAAGTATCACTACACCTTGCCAGGGATTTGTGGATTGTGGATGGAAATATATTAGGGGGTTCGTCATCTGTTTACGAGGCTGATAATGATAAACATCATTTATACTTTGTTGTAAACATTAGTTGCTTTGGGTAAAGAATGATCGGGTGGATGTAAGCATTTGCATACCGGTACACAAGAAGATGAAGAAGTTGAGCAATGTGAATACGATTATACCATAATGAGTGTGAAAATTGAAGGTCCTGCGAGATCTTTACCTTGTACAGAGTTGAGTTCTCGATAACGATATCGTAGATAGATACAACTGGATAAAATATGCCAAGCCGGTAGTGAAGCTTTGGTAGATGATCTGTAAAAAAAAAAGGATTGATATAATACTTGACAAATCACAACTCACGCCGCCATGTCTACTTCAAACAAATAAAACCTAGATCACTTTCTTCAATGTTCAACCGCATCATGGATTTCAGAAGTGACACTGCGAGTCTGCGACACTGACACTGACGATGGGAAACTTGGTACCTCCCCTTCTTTCCAGTTCCTCTGGGATCCTATCCTCTACCTCTACAGTTTGATATTACGAGAATCCAACCTTGGAATTTATTTATATTGTATATGAAATCTTTTATCAGTTCGAATGGTTCTAGAACTCAAGAATCCCAGATTGTGGTCTGAAACCTCCAACTTTAGTCAGGGTCTTTCCCGTGCTCCACCACTTCATTCCATCATGGAATTCCCATGGGCTGTGATCCATCCATCAAACAAGGTTCTCCTGACTTAGAGATACTTTTTTGGTCGGAGAGCATTCCCGCTTCCACCACCCGCTCAGCTGAACAGTCTAATCACCAGTAGCAGCTCACTTTACAGATGTCCTTGATGGTTCTATTGGCGGAGACATCCCACCGTATCTTGCCACTTTTTACTCCCAGTTGCAACTGCTGGTAAGCTGCAGCACCTACTCGAGCCGCGCTCTTCAACGCAACAGGAGAGAATTTCAAAGTTGCATGATGCATCTCAAGCAGAAACTGTAGCATTGGCTCTGCAGACTTGTTAGAGATGAAAAATGCAACACATGGGTTCAACCGGTCAAGCATTTTCTTATGGATATTTCCTGGGAAATAAAGTCGAAACAAAATGATCGTTTCATCGACAAACCACAAGCGTGACTGATCGACGTGCTATGTCCGGTGCGGAAATATCATCCCATTCAGTATCAACAAGCAAATCACTTCAAGCATCATTCTGGTTGCAAACAGTGGATGGCAACGAGTAGGAAATGCTGTACCATGGAACTATAGCTAAAGGGGTAAAGGTCGGGGCTTCAATTCAAGACAAATCGGAGCTTGAGAGTAAAAATACAACTTTAAATTCACCAGCGACGCCCCCGCAAATTAGTCGATCCATCCGAAAGAGGCTTGTTCTCTGTTTATGACTGTGGACCGAGTCAAATGCTTGAGGGATGTATGGTTTGAGGAATGAGTAGATGCTCTTGCCGAGTGAATATTTCCTTCATGTCTTTCCCCTACCCAAATTTCTCTTATTTTCATTGCGAGATCTTTGATTTTGATTAGATATCCCAGCTAAGTTTCTTTAACATACTTACATGGCATCGCAGAAATACTAGACTGCACACAGAACCGTTCGATCTTTGTGAGAGAGTCAAACATCTTTCTATCCATAGAAAATATCACGACTCTTAACAGTACGGCACAATCAGGTATTGTCGGTACTTAACTCTGTTCCTCATGATGGTAGCCAAGGGGTATAAACCCCAAATGCTATGGGCAATAATGGAACCAGATTCGCAGAAGAATTCTGACTACACGGTCGTCTTGAGTTCAGGGAAACGTCTACTTCAAAAGCTCGCATATGGATGTATACCCAGTTTCTTACAGAGAAGAACAATACGACCTAGTTCGCCAAAGACGCAAAAGTTGCATCCCACTTCATATCTCGATGGCCTTCGCGGAGTGGCTTCTTTCATCGTATTCATGGGGCATTATACTGAGGAGAATATTGGATGGTGGACTGAGCCATATGGACTCTACGAAGATGGTGCTCCGTCATCACCTATACAACTCCCATTTGTTCGAGTACTATATTCTGCCAGGCCAATGGTACATATATTCTTCATCATTTCTGGATTCGTCCTCACCTACAAACCTCTGAAGCAAATACACTCTCAACAATACTCGGCACTTGCATCTACATTGTCTTCGTCCGTCTTCCGCCGCGCAGTCCGTCTCTTCTTGCCATCTTTTATTACACTCCTTATAATGTCTATGGCCGTATATTATGAGTTCTCAGAAGCTCGATACGGATTTCCCCTATGGTCACTCAGCGCTCAGATTGGGAGTTGGTACGAAACTTGTTGGCAGCTTTTACAATCATCCTGGAAGTGGGACGACTCTTCATTGCCTCTGCCACGTTATAATCCAGCACTTTGGACAATCCCTGTGGAATTCGCGCAATCGATGCTACTATTTATTGTTATACTCGGACTTTCTCACGCTCGTATAAACATGCGGCTTCTCATTCTAGCATGCATCATGTCTTTCTGTTTCTGGAGCGCACAACTACACGCAGTCGAATTTCTGGGCGGAATGTTCATTGCCGAAGTTACACTCCTCCAATCATATAACTCGACGCCATCCAACTCTGCCGAATCCTCCCCTATCCTTCCTACTACCGAATTCGGCGATGAAACTAGAAAATTATCCATTGATACAGCGTCTGAGACTTCGAGTATCAGTACGGCAAGCAATAAAAATACTTGCATGAAGGTATTCTGGATTCTTAACGTTATATGTGGTCTTTATATTTCCTCTTGGACAAATGAGCATGTTGACGAAATTCCGTTCCTCTCAACCCTCGATGCGCATACTCCGGAACCATATAGCGGGCAAAGAGTTTGGTTCTGTCTTGCAGCCTTTCAAATCGTGATTGCATGCACACAACTTACTAGCCTACAATCTCTCTTCAATCTACCGATTCCTCAATATCTAGGCAATATATCATATGCCCTATATTTGACACACAATCTTTGCCTTACGATCCTCGAACCTCGTTTTGGACCGCTGTTCGAAAATACGATTGGAAAAGATTCTTTTATAGGTAGACATGCTTTCTGGGCGGCTGGATTGCTAGTTTATGGACCAATTATATTATGGACAGCAGATGTGTTTTGGAGGGCAGTCGATGTACCGTCTACGAAATTTGCGAGGTGGCTCGAAAGTAAATGTTTGCTTAAGGAAGATGAAAGTCCTAGGAAGAAAAATTCCCTTTTTTAATTTGGTTATGGTTGATGCATTCAGGTCTGGGATTTGAATCGCATGGTTATTGGCGTTGTATAGATATCATGGCAATTGCATATCGAGAGCGTTTTGGGGAATTGGTTTATGAGCGACATATTGGCATTCCAGTTTATGTATTTAGAGGCCATATAATGGCCATTTATAATGATCAAATATTCCATAACACGTTGGGATATCAGAATCAAAATACTCAGGTGTTAAAGGGAGGACGAGAAAGATTTTGCGGCAAGTTGGAGACTCTGGGGCACCCAAGATACTCTATCTTTTCAATATTTGATATCAAATGAAATGATCACTATTTTGAATTGAAAGCCGAATATATACACATAAATCTTTTATGTATCATTTTTCTATATAAACTTCTATTTGGTATCTCGGTTTTCCAAGTAACCTACAGTTGGTGGTACCTAACCTTGCACAACTATCAAGCTATAAGCCAAGCGCGAACCCCCCATCTTTCTTATCAACAAACTACAACTTTCAAGCTTCCAGAGAAATGAACTTCACTGGAATGTACAAGTCCAAGCTTCACAATAGGATTTCATCTTGGCTCAAGGTGGTATACTAATTTCTTTGCTCTTCTGTTATAGAAAGCTCCTTTCCTTGCGTCCTGAGAACATTCTCGCTTTTCCTTTCCAAGAGTTGTCTCTAGCTTCACATTTCTTCCTTCCCATTTTCGTAATTAGCCATCAGTGTGCACTCCCAATTGCCATTGCATCTTCAATGTACCTGCTATACTAACACAACTTACCTCACCATGGCTACCCAGAAAACAGTCTTGATCACAGGGTACCTCTTCCCTTTCTCTCCTCATACCATATATCTAAACTAACAAACCCCCAGTTGCACTGCAGGCGGAATCGGACACTCCCTCGCCCTCGACTTTCACGCTCGCGGCTATCTCGTTATTGCCAGCGCTCGCTCGGCGACTAAGATAACAGATTTGGCGGAATTGGGTTTGAGAACATTGAGTCTCGATGTTACGGACGGGAAGAGTATTGAGGAAGCCAAGAGGGAAATCGAGGGATGGATTGAGAATGGGGAGATGGGGGGATTGGATGTGCTGGTTAACAATGCGTGAGTGAGGAACATATTTCTGGGAGAGACTGTGGAGGGGTTCGTGATGGGATGCGATTGGGGACGCGCTGCTAATGTATATAGTTTAGGGGGAGAAATTGCACGCTGCCTGCTTTGGATGTAGATTTGGACGATGCGCGCCATTGTTTTGAGACGAATGTTTTTGGAGTCATGGCTATGTGTCAGGCTTTTGTACCTCTATTGATTAAACGAAAGGGACTCATTGTCAATATTGGAAGTTTAGCAGCTGTAAGTCCATCCCATACTCTCATCCCATGTCCCGTCTAAACCATCACATCACTTCAAACAACATCCTAACATCCCGCCACCAGATCCTCCCCTACGTCTTCGGCAGTGTTTATAATGCCTCTAAAGCCGCTCTGCACGCCTATTCCCGTACTCTCCGTCTCGAACTCGCGCCCTATTCCGTGCGCGTAATGGTCGTTGTAACAGGTGGCGTACAATCCAACATCGCGCGTACACCCCGCACACTTCCCCCCTCGTCGCTCTACCTCGAAATCGAAGATGAGTTCCAGACTCGAGTCAAGCACAGTCAGAGTGGAAATGCAATCCCCAATGTGGAATATGCAAAGGGTGTAGTAGATGCGGTTGTTAAAGGGGGACAGAGAACGCTTTGGAGGGGAAATAAAACGTGGATTGTTTGGTTTGCGAGAAATTGGATTGGCAGCTGGTTTTTCGATTTGGTGCTTCCGGGAATGTTTGGGTTGAGCAGGTTGAAGGGGTTGATTAAGAGGAGGGAGAGGAGTGGTGAGGGGAAGAAATCGTTGTAGGGTGTTAGGTAGGTGATGTGTTGATTGTGAGATATATATCGTATTAACCCAACACTTTTGAGGTTGCTTCCATTGCGTTTGTGTCATATATATAAGATGCTTGGATTTAGTTTTCCATATACTATTTATATTTTGAGATGGCATATCATGGCTTGGAAACTCTTTAATGTCGTCAAGGCACGCATTTTAGCAGACTTTTTTCTACTAGATAGATTCTTGATCATTATATACATCTCTTTTACAAACATATCTCTTGCGCTCTTGATCAGTCAGCCAAACTTATTTCCATATCCAAACGTACCAAAAGTCCTAGACCGATCGCCTCAACCAAATCCCAAACCAGGGCCAGATACCCAGACACGAAAAAGAAAATATAGACCTCTAGGACATGCTTACACCCTAAAATCCAAGCTTTTACTCCCCCAACA
Organism: Botrytis fragariae; assembly: GCF_013461495.1. Taxonomy (NCBI): domain Eukaryota; kingdom Fungi; phylum Ascomycota; class Leotiomycetes; order Helotiales; family Sclerotiniaceae; genus Botrytis; species Botrytis fragariae. The sequence continues at coordinate 2,486,845 of NW_023500987.1, forward strand.
AAATACTCCTCTCATCTCTCACATTAACCCACACATACTCCACACACCTCGGATCCGTCTTTCCCTCTCCCAACGTCACCGCCAACAAATTCGTCTCGAACCACGTAGGTCTCATACCGAACTTCTCCAGCCGCTCCCACCATTTCGTAAAGCGTTCAAAATGCACATGTTCATCATCCACCAAATGCAACTCGATCATCACCTGTCCCACGGGTAGTTTCCCATCCCCACCCCCCTCCACATCGTAGAAATCCATAAACGCATCCAGCGCCGTGTACTCCGACCCTTCGATATCAATTTTTAAAATATCGATGTACGAATGATTATTCTGCTTCATGAGCGTTTGCAGCGTGTAGAAGGGGGGAGTCCGCGATGGGATATCTCTGGCTCCTAAACCGTATTTGTGGAAGTGTGCGCGCGAGGCGTGGGAGGAGGAGAGCTGGGGACCGAATTTCGTGACGGAGAAATCGTAGGCGTGGACTTGGGCGCTGGGGATGCGAGAGAGCATCTCGGCTTCGAAGGTGGATTCGTCGTTGACGCCGAAACTGTAGATGGTTATGTCGTCGTTTGGGTTTGTGGTTTGGGAGGAGGAGGAGCGATGTTTTTCATAGAGACTCATACCGCAAACCCACTTTCCGCCGTCGCCGAGACGGCCTACGCGCTGGATATCGTGCGGACAGGTCCAGGTTGCGGGGAAGAAATCCCAGAGGGTGTAAGGGGTTTTGGAGAAATCGGACAGTTTTTGGGCGGGGAAGAGAGGGATGTGTGGGTATTTGGGGTGGTGGGAGGCCATTTCGTGGCGGAGAGAGACGGAGGTGCGCCAGGCGGTCTCGGAGCGCGAGATGCGTTGTTGGATGGTGAGGGGCTTGGAGGGGGAGGAGATGGATGGGTGGAATTTGGAGGGAGAGTCTAGGTTGGGGGTGGGGAGCACGAGGTTGGATTGGTGGAAGATGACGAAGAGGAAGAAGGCGAAGGCGAGCCAGAACCAGATGCCGCAGACTGAGAGGGCAGTGGGGGTTAGATGGATTGTTTTGTGAAGAGGGGTTGGGGGTGTAGAGATGGGATTGAATACATACCTTGTGCAACTCGTAAAGCCATATTGAAAGATATCTTGAAAACGAGACGGAGAATGCGAGATAAAGACGTAGGTTAAGTATCAAAAAAAACTTGAGTAACGAGTATATATCTCCAAAGCCTTTCAACCACACTTCCTATCTATCTATATCCGACAAATCTGAAATCGAGATAGAGATACGATTGTAAAGAGAAGAAATATGAATGAACAAAGTATGAGGTATGGTATCAAGCAAGCCCGCGATTCCCATTCACCACCATACCCGCATTCCAATTGATAAGAAAGCGTTCTGTCGACGCCTTTGAAAACGCTCCGGAAATAGACCAATACCCGAGGAATGGAACGAAAAGCTTATGAGCAGGAATGACAATCCGCACGCATAGATGGGGATATTTCAAATGCAATGAGAGATCCGCGTGCGTAATAAGAATTAGAAGCTCAACTCAAACCTCTATATGCATGCTATACAACGAAGTTCAAACTCTAAACTTCCAAGTCCGAAAAGCAAGAAAAAGGAGAAGAAGAAGCAGCAAACAGATACACAAGAGATAAGAATACCAGAACGTAAAGATAATTATTCACAAAAGGACCTGAAAAAAAGACCCGAAAAGAAAGGAAACCCCGGAACCTCGTAAAATATAAGGAAAACTTCCCAGATAATCTTCTGCCACGTTGTAACTAACATCCAACTTCTTCCCTCCCTGTAGACTTTCTCGATTGATTGATGCATGATCTTCTATCCTCCCTCTCTCCACCCATCCATCTCCATCCAGCCTCACACAACCAAGCAAATCATCATAACCATAGCCATAGCCATATCCACATCAGTATCTACAGCAAGAAACCCACTCACCCACCCCCTCAAAATCACGTACAAGAGACCTCCTCCCTCCTCTCTCCTTCCCAAATCCCCAATCCCTCAAACAAAAGAAGAGTGGAATAGAGTATACTATTCCCTTCCCTCCTCTCCCCTCTCAAAAACTCAAAAACCAAACACCAAACACCAAACGTACGTAAATCTCGCTGCATAGCCGGATACCATCCTATCCATCCAACCATGTAGCTAGATAGCTAAACACAAAATCGCTACGTATATCAAACTTCCCTCACTCAGCAAACAGCCTCAGCGCCTCGCCCACCCGTCTCTCATCGACCACCACGCCCCCTTCATCACGTGTCGTGTCAGCTCCCGTCCACCCGCTCACCATGATTGACAGCGCCAAGCTACACGAGAAATTACGTCAAAGAATCAATCTAGGAGTAGAAAGGAGTGGGTGATCAAAATCCTCAACAATCAATGTGATTCCTCCGTAGAAATAAGAATACAAATTATTAGGTCTATGCTTTTCTTCAACAACTCAAAAGCAGACCCGTGGGAACTCTCCTAGTCGCATTATTACGCGCGGGAGGATTCCACCAACAATACATGGGGGAGATAAGCTCAACGAATAGAATCACTGTCCTCTTTTCTTCTTCTTCTCGAACGAAACATTCATTTCGTGCTAATATTGCGAGGGAGTGTTATGATATCATTGCTATGCTATTCTATACCTCCTCACATCACCATATCTTAAGCTCAAGTCCCACATTGCATGCAAATGGAACCTGCACATTGCAAACTACCTCCCTGCTTATATAAACCACAAAATATCCCATCAAAAGAGTTCGTATCCTTTCCAGATGTAGAATTGCTCTTGCTTTCATAGCTTGCAAAAAATCTCCCTCATATTCCCATGTCGTACTTTTTCATGCTGGCACTATACTTTCGCAGTAGGTAGGATATCATTTCGTAAACAAATCGTAATCTCATTCCATCCATCTTTATAGGAGGCATTTTCTCATAATCTCATACTATCATATCATTTTCGTATCTTCCATAATATTGCATTCATGATTGAAAAGATGTCCTAGGTTTTCAACCCTCATCTTCATCTTCTTCAACCAATGCCGGTGTTCTTCTTTCGTTTCTTCGTTTCGGTCGCCTGTGTCTTGAACTGCTGATGTTACTTGCAGAATCATCTGGTGCTAATTCACTTTGCATTTCATCTTCATCCCAATCAGCTTCACTCATAAACTCGCTGCCACCTTCGGCCCAACTTGGTCTCTCATATCCTGGTCCCAAACCTGCCGAGTAAGGACCAGGAGTGCCAACAATGATTTCTGGACGACTTGTTCGTCTTGACTCTGCTGCCATAGTCAATCCAACACCACGTTCACGAAGAGCTTTACGAACAGCCTCGGCCTTTCGATGTAAACCTTCAAATGCATCCTCAAGTGCCTCCATTCCTACATATATCTCACGCTCTATTTCAGCCAAGACAGCAATTTCAGCCTCCTCGTCGTTAGAGACTGGATGCCTGTATTGTTGGGATGGAGTAGGACCACGAGAACCATAACTAGCTGACCGAGGTGAAAATGGTGTGTTGTTACGAGAAGGGCCTCTCATGACAGGCGATGGTCCTCGGTAACCATTCGGTGTGGGTCCGCGAGAAGGGAATTCATCAATAACTTCATTGTCAGCTCCAGACCATAAGAATCCATCAAATCGGCCGGATATCAAAATCTCCCATTCTGATGGTGCAATGCCAGAAATTGTTGCAAGAAGATTGTGAATATGAGGGTTCTTTAGTAGATATATTGCGACTTCTGGATCTCGTGGAGGAAGTGGCAATCGATACAGTCGTTGCATAGACTGTACTGTTCTGATCATGAAATCCGAGCGTGGTTTTCGTAATGGAGTAGGTGCTCGTGAAACGGGTTGTAATGTAGTGGAGCCACTAAGCAAAGCGTTGAAGAGAGGTCGGTCATGGTGGTTGAGATGAGTTAGTATAGCAAATGAAAGAGTTTCATCATCAACCTCTTGAGGGGGTGCAGATGTTGTTTCGGGGCAACTTGATAGCCATTTGTCAACCGATGCTTTTGTTTTTATGGATTGTCGTAGATAATGTTCCCGAAATTCGTCAGCTACGTCAGGATCGATCTTGATAGGTGATCCAGGTCTGTGATGACCTGATATACCAAGACCAGCTAAGTCATCGACTGATTTCGCACCAAGTGCTGAGAAATCAAAGGCAGGCCATTCTGGAAGTTCACGTCGACCACTGACCCATTCCAAAACTTCTCCCCATGAGAGACCTCTACTTCCCTCGTGAGAATCAAGATCTAAGTCCTGGCACATAACACACAAGCAGCCATCAGATGATAGATCTCTAGCAAAAACATTTTCCAAGCGGTCGAGCAATCTCCTTGCAACGGAGCGATATCCAGTAGCAACTGCGAGCGATCCACTCTTATTGATGACCGTTTCGTATTGGTCCAGGATGTTGAAGTATGGTCCGAATATCTTCTGGATTTCCGCGGGAGGAGAGGACCTTGATGAATTGAGCGACTGGGAGGAGGTAGAGAGTAAAGTCTTGGGAACCGGACGGACCAATCCGCCATTTTGGAGGAGGTAATCAACGCTAGGGATGTTTAATGGTAAATTCGGGGGAGGGGGTGGTGGAGGAGGACGTGGAGAGCCATACACACTAGATTTAACAGAGGACGCATCAAAATGCATATAAGGAGATGGAGTAGATTTTATATCAGCCGCTCCTGGAGGTGGAAATTGGGGAGTCTGAGTGGGAGTTTTTGGCGAAGAATCCTGTGCTGAAGCCGGGGAGGAATCCGTATCGATATTGGTAGGCCTTCGGCGAGATGTAGGTTGTGACTGTCTTTTACCTGCCACAGATGTGACATTGGAGTCATCGTCCTCGTCATACCTTTCAGACTTTGAGGTCCTGGAACTTGAAGTCCGTATGGGTGGTGTACCAGTCTTTAATGGCCTAGATTTTGAAGATGTGGATGACCGGTCTTCTTTCTCCTTTCTTGATGACTTCCGGTGTTCCGAGCTTCGAGAACTGGGTCTTGAGGACATTTCAGAACCCTCCTCCCTGACCTTGCTCATTCTTGAAGATGTAGATTTCTGTCGGTGTGTAAATTCAGTATCTGGTGGACTGGGTGGTCTGCCTTTTGCAGAAGCTGCTCGTCTTAGGTTTTCTGCAGATCTGGATTTATTCTTCTCAGAGTCGATATCTGTTGCTTCTGGCGTGTAAGGTCCAGATTTCGATTTTGCAGGCCTCTCTGACACATAGCTATTTACAGCCTCTTTACTGTAATTTTTATTAAAACTTGGGTAGGATGATGTGCCTGGCGTAGAGGAAGTCCTCGAGAGCTCAGGAACAACATCCGCCATTGTAGTAGTTGTCACCTCCGACATGCCTTCACTTATTTTCTCCCTCTTTCGACGATGAGATGACTTAACAGGCTCTCCCGTTTCAGGATCTATGGCCTTTGGTCTTGATTTGTGCTTTCGATTTGGATCTTTATCACTTTTGGACGATCGGTGACGCAGCTTCTCGGATGAGAGTTGTTCGTTTTCGACCTCAGGATCGTTATCGCGGTCTTTATGAGGCATTGCTAACACGATCTTTATTATTGAGATCTGGTAGACGGCGCTTAAAACTTGATTTGTTGGCGGCGCATGTGGAGCAAAAGGCGAAATGGAACAAATTGGGCGAATGAACGGCGGTGAGTACTAAGGCTGCAACAGAATTTATGAATGAACGTAGCAGTTGGTAAACGGTTGCTATGACATCAAACCAGGCAAGAATAAGGGTTAAGCAAGTGAGTGGAGGAGATCAAGTACAGACAGAATCAAAAGAGCGTGTAAGGCATGAGACTTTCAGAAGCTATGTCGAAATGGGTTTGAGGGGGAGGAAGGGAGTGGATCGATAACTGGGATCGATCACACGTTCATACGTTGGCAGATAGTCAGAGTTATGAATGGTGATAGTTGATAGGTGAGACTGAAGTTTTGAATTTTGCCGACGTCGTGGGGAATGTTGCTTTGGGAAAGGAAAAGAGAATAAAAGACGATCCGAATTGAGTGAATGGGAAAGAGATTGAATGAAATAATTATCATGCCATATATGGTTGATTGATTGGTTGATTGATTGATTGATTGATTGATTGATTGATTAAATGAATTGATTAATTGAATTGATTAATTGTATTCTATTCAATGTCGAATATAATAATACCTAGGTATGTATGTATGTATGTATGTATGTATATGGTGATGAGTTTTGTAGGGTCATCGTCTCGTCATGTCATGCGACTTGATCGAATGTAAGGAACTCCCCGTTTACCGAGGATTGCCTATGTGTGTATGTGTGTGTGTGTGTGTGTTTACACTGTACCCATAACTGGCGGCAAGAAGGCAAGAAGGATAATAGCAGCCCAATGTCATTCTTATTAGACGGCAATGCAGCACGCCTAGCTTTCTACGGCAAAGATGTAAGGGTGAAGGGAGAAGCCATCAATCAGACGAGCATTCAAAAATAGATTTAGGTGATAACCCAAAGGTTTAAGTAAGGCTCTATTCCGTCGATAGGAGTTTTCAGATCTTATTGTATCTATGAACCCAGTTTCTGTACTAGATGTTGAATACCCACCACCGACCTGCTCTATGTGAGTTCAGTAGGTACTCGGTAGGTGGTAAATGCGACTGTGGTCATGATAAGTAGGTACTTACACAGCCGTTTCTTTGACTTGAATAGCTACCTAAGTAGTTGAGTTGAGCCTTACAATCAATGCCTAAGGTTCAACTTGACTAAAACCCCAATTCAGACATAGCCCTACCATTTGACTGGCGTCAAGTATCATGTCTCGCACCGTTTCCATTCTCACCCTATGAACCCAACTTCTAGCCCGAGCTGACAGACAGCAGAGGAGTCTAGACAGCAGAGCCCCGACAGCAGACCGCAGACCGCAGACCGCAGAGCAAAAGAAAAGATTGATGGAAAGAGAAAGAAGAGAAAATAAATGGCTGGGGCATCCATTCCTCAATAATTTCCGATTATCATCTCGGATCCATAGAAACAATTTATATTTTGGCTCTGTACTCCGTCCGTACACTACACAACCTTGCTCACTCCATACACTACAGAGTAAGTATGCAGTACCATTGCTCTGTATGGCAATGTACAGTATGCACAACATGAATTATTATTCACCATTATATCATCCATCTCCCATATACAGTGTATAAGATCATCTCTTATACCGACGGGAAGCTTAATTGTATGGAGTCTTGTATTGGTGCTTGGTACACAGCAGCAGCAGCAGCAGCAGCAGCAGCGTTAATCCATGATGTTAGATGTCCCTCTGTGGAGAGTTGGCCCTTCTTTGGAAATCGAATTGAAATCTTTTCCACTCTTATCAGCAACGGTGGGGAAAGAGAAGACTCCGAACTCAAAAGACTCCAAAGAGGTTTCCACTGGCTTCTAATTGGGAATCTATCGTCTATCGTCTGTCGTCTATCATCTATCATCTATCATCTATGAAATAAGAGATGTCTTATTATTATTATTATTATTATTATTATATTCCATACCTACCTAGGCATATATGCATACATATGAAGTACACACACACAGACACACACACACACACACAAACACACATCCATACTAACTACACACCAAAGTTCACCGCCTTAATAACACTTTTTCATAATTGGTTCGTCTGCTTTCTCGAAAGGAACGGTGAAGAACCCTTTCGCCCAGCTTTGAGTCAAAAGATGCCTACAAAGTAACAAAGTACTCCATACAATTCATCACCACACCCGATCTTATCAAAATGAAGGGAACTGGTGGCCGCATTCTGGCCCTCTCATACCATACCACCCCGAGCACTTTCCTTCCCCCCTCCCCCCCTCGACCTTCACACCAAGAAAATGACATCTACCCACTTATGAAGATTCATCCATATCCACTCCATTCGAAGTTTTGTTCGTTTTGTATAACAATCTGATCAAAAGAGGCTATGGCGTTCAAAGCACGAACCGTATTCCCCAGTCATGCCAGTCATGGACTTGCTCAACTTGCTCGACTTGTTCCAATTCAATTTGCTTTGTTGGTTGATGCTCATGATAAACCCTGTTGACATGTCAACTTCTGACAGGGGAATGTTTTTTCTGCATGTGTTGTATGCGATTTGTCCCCAAATGTTCTTGTCTCTGCCTTTTAGCTTGCCTCTTTCTTGATTCAACCTATCATTCATATTCTTTCTTTTCTTTCGCCTTTCACGGCATGCATTTCCGTAATCAATCATACTTCGTACGTGTAACTGCCTACCTAATGAATGGAGCTCTAGAGTTCGCAATTTAGAATTCATCCAGTCTTTAAATCCACTCACTGTCTTTTGTTACAGAAACCATACAAAGTGATAATACAAATATCTTCACAGGGGTACATGTGCTTGATGCACCTCAGTCACGCCCTCGAAACATTATGGACCAGATGTCAGATTCAGCCCAGGATACACAAACACCCAACACTCCAGAGTTATTGAGTGACGAGGTGAGGCTTCACTCTTATATCATCATTTTTTTTATACATTCTGACTTGATCTAATTGTTGCTGTACAGATTAAATATCATTACATTAGTTCACCGCCATCATCAATCTCCACAAACACGCATGATATCTCGCGCGCAAGGTATCACATGAAAGAGCTCGAGACTTTTGCAGTGAGGGTCGAAGAGGTAAATAAAAAAAATCCCATCTATAAGAATTCGTATCACGGGCCATCATGTTTCCTTTTCGTTTGTTACGCAGGTCCTTTCCTTTCATGTCTTGTCACTTCTGTACTCGTACACCAATAACTTTTCACATCTTCTCTACTACACATGCAAAATGCTAAAATCCCATGAAGGCTGCTGCGAGGGCTTTTCCCAATCGTGGCCGGTCACGTTATGCCGAAGTTTTAGTTGTCTTGATAAAGTGGGAGGAGAGTGATATAGATGCTCAACCAGAGTTCAATGCTTTGCGTTCGATGTTCGAGATATGTTATGGCTTCACTACCGATACTTGGACGATCCCGTCGACACATTCGCATAACAAACTCATGTTACAGGCAAGTGATCTTCGTTCATTACTACTTAACATCACTCTGACATGCAATAGGCAGTAAACTATATAGAAAAGCATGGGACGGATGATAATCTTATCATCATCTACTATGGAGGTCATGCGGTCATTAACAATTCTCGACAAACTACCTGGTCTTGTACTCAAGATATTTCCCATGCTTCGGTGCGCTGGTCCGCCATTCAAAGTGTTTTCGAAGAGTCAAAGTCGGATGTGCTTTACCTATTGGACTGTTGTTCTGCTCCAGGTGCAGCGCCGTCAGATGGACCTGGTGTCATCGAAACGATTGCTGCCAGCGATTTCGAAACATGGGCACCAGGTCCAGGTCGTCATTCATTTACTAATGCCCTTCTTCACGTCTTGGATGACTGGATGCACCGGCCTTCGTTTTCCGCGGCTATGCTTCATAGTGAAATTCTTTCTGTCCTTAAACACGAAAAGCTCAAGGAAAGTCAACACAGCGATCCACACAAACAAGAAAATAAGAAGACCCCCATCTACATACTCGCCTCCGAGGATCCTAAATCCCTAAGTATTGAGATATGCCGACGCACAACTCCAGGCAATAGCTGGGCTGGTACCTTATCTCCAGGAATTGCGGAAGATATTTACTCTCCAGAGAATTTGCATGGACTGACACCTGAGGGAAAGTTAGCGGTACCACACGTGCTCATATCCATTGCATTAGAAGAAAATCAATTAGTGGATGTGGAGGCTTGGCACAAATGGATTAAGCAATTCCCAGCGTTGGCACAATTTGCCCTTGTGGAGGGAGTATTTGCGAGCCATTCCACCATTATCCTTCTCTCTTTGCCAGTGTTAATTTGGGACATGCTGCCAGAAAACTTAGCAGTATCTTTCGTGGCATTTGTAGAATCTAGAAATCTTCTATCCCAAATATCTGAAAAGTTGGGCGTGGAAGTTTCGAAACAGCAGCAACCGAAGGAATTTCGAGGGAGACCGGATTCCGATACGCTTCAAATCCCACCCCCGCTACCCCTCATTCAACAAATTGAACAAGCTCTCCACAAACAAAAACAACAAACAATGAAAGATTGGGAGACCCATTTTCAAAAGGAGAAAGTTCGTCTCGAAGCAAAGGTGCAAGATGCGCGTGATGACGCCCAAAAGAAAGAACTTGAGTTTTTGCAAGAGAGAAACACATATAGAGAGCTTATGGAAAGGGATATGAAGGAAGTCAAGAAGGAAAGTCAGGTTATAAAGGAGGAAGCGAGAAGAGCCTGGGAGGAGCTGGGTCGGTATGAGCACGAAGAAAGAGAAAGGACGAGATTGCTTAGAGATGGGCAACCAATCACTATAGGTGGAATTCAAGTTATTCCCATGGGTGAGACAGATGAGAAGGATGATAGAGGACGTATTGTTGGAGATGTAGCTGCTTGGGTGGGAGGCGTCAAATCTGAGACGTCCCAAACGCCTAGAGGACGAGAGGGTTCGAGAGCAAGAGGGCCTCCAGATCTACTTCATGAGCGACAATATCAAGAGCTCGAGGCAACTCACATTGCGAGACCGGAAAATTCAACGAAACGTCCTCACGAAACTCATCCTCACCACTCTGTTGACCCAACATCACCCATCCACCACGAAAATGGTGATATACCTTTTGATGTTTCCATACCTCGCCCGCCGCCAGGATTAGTCAAGCCGAAATCCAATGCGTCTCATTCAAAATTCAAAGATGAGAAGAGCATTGCTTCATTCAAATCTATCGCTAGCGGAGTGCTATCGCCGCCAGAGAGCGTTGTTGCGAGTGATGAAATAGACGAGTCGACCCACGAGGAATACGAAAGTGCCTTGAGTGGCGGTGATGAAGATGGATTTGGCAGGGGAGATCGTGGGTCGGTAGATTTTCTACAAGAATTTCTTGACGCAGGAGACGATGCTCCTTGGAATCTTCCACGGCAAAGTATGATTGATGGAGATGTCGCATTACCTCAAGACAACAGAGAGAAGGAAAACAAGCTACCCGAGAAAGTTCTTGATCCGGATCAAATCACGCTTGAACCCAAATCGTACAGATCTCAGAGTAAACACGAGCCCATAAAGTCAAAAGAGCCGGAGCCTACGGCTCTGCTTGACTGGGAGAGACGCGGAATGCAACAAAAGTTGGCAGAGCATGCTCTGCCAAGACCTAACGCCGAAACCACATTAGAGCCTACTAGCCCTGAGCCTACAAAGGTCAAAGATGTGGACCCCTTCACTTTACAGGTCTTGGAGAAGGGTATACCGCAAGAAGTCGTTGAGCGTGTTTTACCAGAACAAGTTACTCCACCTCGTAAAAGTCTTGATCTCGCTTCACGAACAGATGTCGGTCCATTGACATTACAAGCACTCAAAACATATGAAAAGTTACAAGAGGAGATGGAAACTCATCAAGCCACAAGACGCCCAGAACGCCCAGAGCGACCAGTGGAACATATTCCTAACAGACTTTCTCATATAACTGAAAGAGATGGCGATTGGGAACCAAAGACCCCTGGGAAAATAAGCTCGGTAGGAAGTCCACAATCAAAGCGTAGAGACGAAAAGGTTGGAGACAAAAAGGCACTGGCTGCAGTTGAAGAGGCTATCAAGAAATTAATCATACCTGAAATGGAGGAGTTGAAGAAGGAGCCAGAGATGACAAGAAAGAATTCGGATGGTTCTGGCAGAGTTCCTTGGGACAGTGATGAAAAGAGTGTAGGGAGGACCGAATCAGTCAAGCATGGCAAAGGTAAAAGCAGCACAAAGAAAGCATTCGAAGCGGTTGAGGATGCTATCAAAAAGGAAGCTGAGGCATTGAAGAAGAAGGAGGAGGAGGAAGAGGAGATGGAAGCCTTGAGGAAATTGAGGAAAGGTCAAAAAGAAAAGAAACGCAAAGACGAGGAAAAGGACAAGCCTAAACGAGATGGAGACGATAAGGATGCCGCAAAAGTATCTTCCGGTCGTGATATGGAACCCAATGCTCCCATTCTCTTGGAGCAAAAGCATGATGGCAAAGAAGTATTGGTGGATGGCGAAAGAGCACTTTCGGCAGTCGATGACGCAATCAGAAAACTGATAGCTCCAGAGCTTGAGGGACTTAAGCGAACGGAGTCTCACAAAAGTCATAAGAGCCATAAAAGCGCAAAAGGTCAAAGGCACGAGAAATCGAAGATGAATGAGAGCACAAATCAAGAGCCACTCCCAAGTCGTGATGAATCTCCAGTGAAGGAAAAACTGGAAAAAGGACATCACAGACAACATTCAGTTTCAAAAATTGATGATGCTCCGTCGAAAGAGATAAAGGAAACGAATGGCAAGGCACAGAAGTCATCACACGTTGATCAGCAGAAGGAAGGAGAAATAAACTCAAATGCACCTCTTGCAAAGCAAAAGAGTGATAGAGGTCTTTGGTGGATGGAAAGAAAGCCTCCCAGCCATCAACGAGAGGAACTACCCCGGGAACAGTTACCATCGTCATCGTACTCGCAGAAGAACAAAGGCAAAGCTCAGGATATTCCTCTAGACCCTGTTCCCACTCCACCTCTCGATTTATCACCAGAAGCAGAGGATAAACATGAGATGAGAATCTTACCTCATGAAATTGATAATCAGACTTGGAAAGGATTTAAGTTTGCCAATCGGGATGTGACACCCTCAATGTCTTCTCTACCAACTGCTATACCTCGATCGAGTCTCAATAATAGTACGCTCCCATCCAGCCCCAATAACCCATGGTCTCACTCTGAAGGTTCTTTTGGCACTATCTTCCCACCTCGTACCTCGCTAGACTACTCGCGCGATCCACGCATGTCATTAGACTTTTCACGCGGCGAGTCACCTCACAGTCAGCCCTCAGGCTCCTCAACCAGTAATCACAACGTCTACAGCCAATTCCCACCACTGCCAGAAGATCGCGAACGTCCTTTATCTACTCCCACGATTCCAACTCCCCTTGCTAGAGCCCCTTCACCACCTTACCAGCATTCTCGCTTCAACGGAAACCACAATCCTAACAACCCTTACTCTCAATTTGCGCAATTCGAACAATCCCTTTCAACGCCCACTCTCCAACGAATCAATACTGGCTCATCTTACCACTCTCTAGACGACACAGCGCGTAGCATCCACAATGTTCCCATGACTACATCCGCCGCTCGCAGCATCCACAATGTCCCCATTACCAGCCATCCCCTCACCAGTCATCCGCTCACCAGCCACCCCATTCCCTCTCTCGCACCCGTCTTCGGCCCCTCAACCTACAACCAACATCAACACCAACACGCGCCCATCTCCGCCGTCGACCCCACCTCCAACCCCAAACACTCCTTCACCTTCACCACCGCCCCCCACTCCTCCAACCACCAATCCCCTCCCTTCTACCCCGCCGAACTCCCTGCCTTCCCCCACTCCCTCCCCCTCTCCCGCTCAAATTCAAATTCCAACCCGCAACCCCCGCGACATCTGCAAGAGTGGGAAAGAGGAGAGCGAGGTAGACTCTCCACCCAAATCCCTCAAGCAGCGTATCTCACCCAACCCTTACCCTCGCCCTCGCCCTCGGAAACGGAAACGCTGTTGAAGAAATTGATTCTACCCGAATTGGAGACGTTGGAGAAGGGCGAGAGGGCGAGGAGGGAGGAGGAGGAGAGGAGTAGGAGGGAGTGGGAGAGGGAGTTTGGGATTTTGTGAGGAGAGAGGAAGGGAAGAGAGAAGTGGAGAGAAGGAAGAATGAAATTGAATGATAGAATTAATTAGGTGCTGACTGTAGAGAGAGGAAAAATTGTCATAGCTTGGATAATACAGAAGGAGAAGATAACAGAAACGAAACAGCGTAACAGGAGAAAGAGAGAGAGAGAGAGAGAGAGATAATAATTGTAAATATTCATCACTATCTAATAGTTTTTAATCGCGCGATTCCTTTTTGGTTGGTTACGTATCTACCTAGGTATGCATGGCTGGATTGGTCTACACAGATAGGTATCTAGGTATCTGGGCTACGGAGGGTAGTCAGTCAAGTGAGTCAGTGAGTGAGCGGATCTGGAATTTGATTTGAATTGGCTTCCGGTTTTCGGTTTTCGGTTCTCGGGTTAGATTTGGAGTTGGTTTTGGAATTGAATTGGAATTTGGATTTATATAATTCGGGGTTGGGTGTAGTCGAGTTTAATACATATTTTTCACCATCATCATCATCATCATCATCACCATAGCAATACTGAAACTTTGCAATCAGAACCTGGCTCCGAATTCCTCATACGCACAGTAGTTATCGTATTGTCGCATTGCATTTTCAATTACAATTGGATCCTTGATACAAGGAAAATAAGAGGAAAAAGAAAGACAAAGCTATTTGGTAATCTAGTATTCGTCACTCATGATATCTGTATTTCGTGCTCCCTTATGCTAAACGATACCCAATTCGTAGATTGAAAAAGAAAAAAAAGGATATGCAAATCCACTACTTCTCCTTTCTCACACAGCTCATCCTGCAAGCTTCATCAAATCGACATCTACTCCAATCCACCCATTCTGCGTTCAATAAGTAGGTAGGCGTTTCCTTCCTTTCTTCCTAATATACCTCTTCTCTACGAAACCAAAATCTTAATCTCCTCAGCCGTCAACCCAAAGATATGCAAAAGATCCAACATGCTTTCACCATTCAACCTAGCCTGCGCCTCCATCTGCACCACGGGTTTAGCATTCCACGCAACGCCCAAACCCGCAACTCCCATCATCAACAAATCATTTGCGCCATCGCCCATCGCGACAACCTGATCCAGAGCCACATTTTCCTTCTTCGCAATCTCCAGTAGCAAATCGCGTTTCTTTTCCGCATTGACAATGGAACCGAGAACTTCACCTGTCAATTGGTTGGTGCTAGGATCCGATTCGAGCGTATTTGCAAAGGCGTAATCGATTCCCAAGTGATCGGCGAGCCATTGTGTCAAGGGGATGAAGCCTCCAGACAACACTGCAGTTTTGACACCCATCCTCTTCAATGCGCGAATGAGTTCCGCGGCTCCTTTGGTGGGTGTAATAACACTTCTCAATTTCGTAAAGATATCTGCATCGACTCCTCTCAACAACTTTGCGCGTTCACGAAGCGAGGCCGAGAAATCCAATTCGCCATTCATCGCGCGTGCGGTAATGGCAGATACGGCATCTTCGACTCCGATCGAAGCGGCGATCAAATCAATCACTTCTTGTTCGATAAGTGTAGAATCCATATCGAAAACCACAAGACGTGGATAACGTCGGAGGATGGTATCATGTTGAAGAATCACATCGACATTCCACTCGCGCTCAAAGCGATAGAGAAGTTCGTGTTTGCGCAAATCTTGGAGGTCAAGATATGTAGGATCGGGAATGGGGGAGAATGTGAGTTCGACTATGGATGGATGTTCGGGGTTGTCGAGACAGCGATGGGACGAAGAGAGGAAATCGGAACCGGATCGGCTCGGCAGGGATTGAATGAGGTGGAGGAAGGATGTGAGACAAAGCTGCGAGATATAGCTTCCGTAGAGATGATCGAGCGGTTCTGGGTCGGGTGGTGGAGGCTCGAGTGGGAAGTTGGAGAGTGTGCGGACAGGAGCAAGATTTGGCGGGATGGCGCGGGAAGTAGATGTCACCGAGGATCTGGAAGGAGAGGAAGCTGGTGAAGGAGAACGATCGGGTGGATAGTCGGTGACTGAAACACGGGGAGATTTGGTTTTGTAAATAAGAGTTGCGATCATTCGGTCGGAAGTTGTATTTGGCGCAGGTTGACAGTTTGCGTGTGACAAGGTATGATTGAGCCCGCTGTCGACAATCTTTGGAGGATGTTGTGGAGAAGGAACTCCATTGAATTGAGTGAAAGATTTGGTAGGGGATGAAAGCGCGCTACCTTGAATACCTTCAACTATGCTATCTATACCGTGATGACCATCTTGTTGTGGAGGACGATATTGTTGATGTTCTTGGAGATAGGAACGACTGCGCACATTATTGCCTAAGCTGGGACGTCCAGTTCTTGCTGATGCTTCATTTTCAGCCATCTTGCTTAAATTTTTAGATGCCTTGAATATATTTCCTCTACCTAGGTAAATATTTGACCCTTAGTTGAGAAGTTGTAGTCAAGAATCAATTTAGTTCGTTCTGCGAGGGATTGATTAGAGAAGTGGGGGTGAAAGCAGCCTTTCATTTGTGCGGAGGGGTATTTAGTGTTTTTGTATTTCGAGCACTAACTTTTAAATCTATCTGATCCGAGGTCATTCCGATGAAATGCAACCCAATGAGCCCAATGTACCTGACTATCCTTCTGACTATCTTGAGACTACCAGATATATATGTGATCATCACGAATTTTCAGTCTTGGTTCTTCTCAATGCTTTATCCGACTACAGCGGTCACGGCGCTTCGTTAGAAAGTGGAATGAAATAAAATTATGGCTCACTTATATACAAGTATTTATTCAATTTGCAAAAAGTTAAAACGAGGGAAACGGGTTCCCTGAGATTTTGAAAAGCAATCAAGCACTGTTGGTATCACACAAAAGTAAAACATATTTCATCATCTATTGAGCCGATAGTTCACTTCATTAGAACCTATATCTCACATACCAAACATCAACAAGATGAGAACGTTGATCTGATATGTTATTTCTTTATCTATATGTAGCTATTTCATACAACCTTGCCAAATAACTAACTTCTTTCATAGCTCATTTATGTTTGGGTCATAAAAGCACCATACAGTAAATGCAGCTGATATGCATTGATTGACATGATAGTCATTTTGAATCTTGCCTTCCTTCATCCATACATAGAAGAAAAAGTTTGTAATAAAGAAAGAGAATTAAGATGGTGAAGGAAAACATGTGTTTCGATTGAAAATACAATCAAAATGTCAAAAAGAAAGCAAGTCTAGAAGCGAAAATTTGTGTTTGAGCTTGACGCTCGATGTGTTGCAACCGATTCTTACCAGAACCAACGACGAACGCTACCGGCATCCCCATTCTGATGCTTTCTGCCCCATGATCCCCATCCATAATAATTTGGTGGAGGTGGTGCGTAGTATGGTGGAGGTGGCGGAGCATAAGTTGGTGGTGGAGAATAGGTAGTGGTTGGAATAGGAGCGTTTGTAGAAGGTGCAGCACTTGAAGACTCTGTGGATGAGATTGAAGTACCAGAGTCAGAAGTTAAAGCCGATGATATGATGGAAGAAGAATTGGTACCAGCATATGTGCCAGTCGAAACCGATGTTGCAAATGTGGATGGTGTTGACGTTACCAACGTGATCGACGTACCAGAGTCACCTTCAAAATAATATTAGCAAAATTTCAAAATATTTGGATCTTCATTTATTTTGCTTACCTGAGGATAAAGACGTAGTAGGGGAAGCTCCAATGCTGGTATTAAATGGACCTGTTGCTGAATACGACGATAACGAGATTCCTGCGGACACTTGACTGGAAGTAGATCCATTAGGATCGTAAGTACTGGCAGATGAGGTTGGATTTACCGAAGTTGCATTACCAACACTGGAAGGACCAACAGAGACAGATGATTGGTATGAGCTTGAGACTGGTGAAGTTCCTGATGGTCCAGTTGGTCCAGCAGTTGAGGTTCCGTTTGAAGAGGTTGGATATGGAACTGATGACGATTGGCCAGAATTACCGCTAGATATTGGTGAGGTTCCTGTCGGTGCGGTCGGTCCACTAGTCAAAGTTCCATTGGAAGGAGTTGGGTATGGAACTGATGAAGATCCTGAATCAGCGCTTGAACTTCCTGTTCCTAGAGGCGCTGTACCGGTGCTTGATGGTGAACTTCCTGACCCGAAAGGTGTGGATGTAGCTGCACCTCCTGTACCTGTGCCTAGTGTTGGAAGGGTATAATTTCCATAGGGATAAGGTTGGTATGGTTGGGAAGATGCCGGCGAAGTGCTAATGCCACCTGAGACGCTTGATGATGGTGAGCTTCCAGTGCCAAGTGGCGCAGAAGTAACAGAAGTGAGACCACCAGATTCTGAGGTACCTGGATTGGTGGGTCCTGCTGTTGCTGTACTGTTGGAGATTGGATATGGAGCAGAGGATAGCAGTGACGAAGTGATTCCACCAGATACATTAGAAGAAGATGGATGGCTCCCTGAGCTTGAAATACTGGTACTTGATTGGACACCTCCTGATACAGAGCTTGGACTTCCTATTCCTGATCCAGATCCAGTTGGACCATTTGTGTACGAAGTACTGTTTCCATAAGGATAGTATGGAACAGATCCAGCAGAAGAGCTAATGATACCAGAGGCAGAAGACCCCGAGGTACCAGTTCCTAATAAAGAGGATGTCGTTGCAGACTCTGTACCAGTTGGACCAGTAGTCATTGAAGCATTATTACCCGTTGGGTAAGGGGCACTGGCAGACGAGCTAGAGCTAATGCCACCCGATACACCTGATCTTGTAGGTCCAGCAACTCCACTTGAGGTGGATGTCGAGTTGAGGGGGTATAGAGGAGTGGATGATGGAGCTCCTGTTGACAAAACACTGCTTTCCGATGAGCCAGAAGATAATGGCGCAGTACCAAGGTAAGTTGAGCTGGCTAAAGTGGTCGAATTTGTGTACAAAGGTGCCGATGCACTCGAGCTTGAAATGCCGTCAGAAATACTTCCACTAGAAAGGCCAGTTACAGTTTGATAAGGATTGGTAAATGGTGCAGTTCCCGAAGAAGCGATTGTAGTTGTTGGAGATGATCCCGATGTCGAATTTTTATAAGGGGCACTACCACCATTTGAGCTTCCAGGTGCTGATACCGAGATACCGCCAGATGGAGTGATTGATGAAATTCCAGTAGTTAGAGGACTGGTTGCTGAAGCTGAAGTATTTGTGTATGGTCCTGCAGATGACGAACTAGCAGCAACATATGCTGATGAGCTAATTGGACCGACAGGAGTGGATGAATTTCCAGGCGTGAAAGGTGGACCGGTAGAGGTCGCAGGCGCAGATGTTCCAGACTCTATATTCGATACTCCTGAAGTATAGCTGGGATTACTTGAGCTTTCACTTGGGGTTATATCTCCAGATATAGTAGTGGTGCCGGCAGAAGGAGTTGTTGTCTCACCACCAGATGGGGAGGCTGTTGTTTCGCTTCCTATTGGACCTGGAGTAGTCGTCGTCTCACTCCCTGGCAAAGTGGTTGTTGACTCGCCACCTGACGCACTTTCTGATGGTTGGGCCGTCTGGCTTCCGGAAGGTACAGTGATGGTAGGTGTGACGGTGTAGGTTTGAGTGTTAGTCACCGTAGAACCTAAGCTTCCAGAACTAGTGTTAGAAGAACTTTGGCTAGCAGAAGATTCTGGACCGGTAGGCAATGAATATGAAGAACTTTGAGCTCCAGAAGAAGTTGGTGCACCACTTGTTGGGGATGTGCTTTCTGTTCCTGCTTGTGTCGAAGATGTGCTGCTACCGACATTTCCTGGAGTAGTGGCGGCGCCAGTATTCAAACATGAACATGCAGATGATATCCTTGAGGGTGAGTCATGACATTGAGAAACATATGTTGGAAGGTCTGCAGTAGCAGTGTTTTCTGACAAAGTATATGTAGCACAAAATGGAGCAACAATGGAGGATGATCGAATGAATTCGCGGAGACAATTGTCATGATTGCAGTGATCAGTAGCGGTTGCACTTGGAGTGTTAGAAGAATACTCTGATGAAGTGATACCAGATGGTTCGTATGTACCTGCCGATGTTATTGACGAACTACCACTAGACTCCGAAGGAGTAGTATCTGTTGCTCCAGGTATTGTTGGTGAAATTCCACTATATTCCGATGATATGGCACCAGTTGGTGAAGCAGAAGTTCCTGGATCATAGCTTGAAGCCGAAGCCGAAGCCGAATCCGTGGAAGAACCTTCTGTAGCAGAAACTGAAACCGTGATTGTAGAGTATGCAACAGTAGAAGAAGTAACAACAGAAGGTTGAGCCGATCCTAAACCAGTAGAGAAACTAACAGGAGAAGTACCAGTGGAAAGTGTACCGCTAACAGAAGAACCAGAGACAGAAGCCGTAGCAGATCCTAGTTCAATTAGTGTGTGATTAATCAAGATTGAAAAAAAAAATCAACGAACTGACCAATTTTAGTACTGGATGATGAAGTCTCCTCAGGATCAGCGGTTGTGACTGGGTTTATGGTGAAGGTAGGCTGAGGTCCATATCCATATGGTGTATAGCGATCTTGAATACCCTCTGCTCTCTCATAGATTGTATAATCCCGAGGAGCAAACACGTCCGCATTGGCATTACGAAGGTGTGGTTGAAGCCATTGTGGCAGAGCTTGAGTTGCAGGAACCAAAGCGAGAAGAAACGCGCCGGACGCAAGTCTAGCAGTAATATTGATTTTCATCTTGATCTATGTGGATGAGATATAATTAGTGACAACCCAAAAAGAATCAATCGATTCCAAAGGTATAGGAAAACTTCTGTGAAGTAGGAAAAAGATATGGGAAGACAATTCATACCTGAGATCGATCTATCACTTGATTTTTTGATGAGGAGGACAAACGAGTGTGATTTCGCAAAAGCGGATATTAAAGGAGATTGTGATGAGATGAGTAGGACAACTTAATCCGTATTATAGGATGTTTCTCGAATAAATTGAAGTATTGAAGACCGGAGCATCAATTCAAAGCAACTGAATCTCGAGGAAGATGGGATGGGAGGAGAGTTCATGAGAGGAAAGAAGAGAGGATAAGATGAGACGAAAAAGAAGTTGTAGCATGGGAAGTGAAAGGTTGAAATATATGGAAAGATGGGATGAGAGAAGAAGAGAAAAAGGACAAGCGTACCAAGGGGAAAGGTGAAAAGATTAGAATGCCTTATCGATCACGGTACCTAACAGTAGAAAGGTTTCAATTTGAATGCAATGATGCAATAAAAAAGATACCTCCCTCCCTCGTACCTACCTAGATAGACAGTAGATGCCCAGTGAACTATTCTCGGCAACTCCTTGATTCCGATTCGACTCGATCCACTTCCCGTCTCCAGGAAAAGAAAGGACCAAGGTCAACGGTACGAGGCGACCAGGTAAAGTAAGCACATAGTACATGGGCAAGCAGGCAAGCGACAAGAGGCAGCAAGTATCCATCATTTATTTGTTTCTTCCATATCTTCCTCCAATTAAGACGTCATGTCTTTCCCTCAAAGTGTTTCATCCATACTAGCACTTGAATTCTTAACATTAAAACCATTCAATTTCCTATCAAAGCATACCATGAAGGAGGAAGTCTGCATGAAGGCTCTATCATTGCCATGTATTTTCCCATCATCGAAGACATTCGGAGATACTCAGCTCACCTGCTATCCACCTCAAAACCAGACTTATCACCCACTTATCTCCTCCCTTACGTTTCATCAAATGTTGTGACCATACCATATAGCAAGTTCCCGGGTTATCAATCACCTTGAGAGATTTGGGGCGGAAACTCTTCCACTTTCTCAAAGATTGCAATATAAAATTGTCTCTCAAATTAAAACGACTAGGAACGGACCCTTAGATTGAAGTTACACGGCGGTAGGCTACATTGCATTCCCGTCCATTATGTTGGACAACGCAACGAGCGTGGATGCACCTTTCCGTGACTTGATGAGCTTGTTCCTGCATGTGAAAATCTCTCTTTCATCCAATTCCAATATCATTTATTTGAACCTCCAGCTGTAAATACCCAAAGAAGTCAAGTTGACTTAAGCTTCAGAAGCCCGTTTCCAAGAAACAGCTCGTATTACTAACAACCAGCCTTGTTGCATATCTTGGTCAAGACACCCATCAACAGAATTAACAAACGCACCGTTGACCGCAGATGCAATGCAATCTACCAACAACTCTATAGTACTGATCAATTGTTGTTCTCCGGATTCCAAGTGACTCGAATTTTGCAAGAGTACAAAAGATTTTTACGCGACAGACGAGGATCTAGGGATTCCAGGATGCAATCTCTAGCTGTGCATCATGTCCAGGGAATCCGCTCACGGAATATTTGGCTCACAAGTACTTCTCAGTGTAAATAGCATTCACGTACATAACAATGTGGCTTCATATTGCAAAATTTGCAGTAGATAATGCACGTTGTGAAATCATCTGTTCATTTCAAATTATTGAAAAGAACAACGCAAATCATTAATAATTAACATCCTTTGGTTTTCGCCAAGTCATACCTGATTTCCACTCCATCGCTACCAATTTACCAACGCCATATTCACCGTCAAAGATCGACAGGAAGACAAACGAATGGTTACCGACAACCAAAAACCGCAAGGATATTCATGCACAGATGGACAGTTGTGCTACAGGGGATCTTCCAAGCAAATTAACGAAGGAGTACGAAGACTGGCCGAAAGTTGCACCGTTTGTAGCCAATTTCGGGAGGCTGCAGAAAGGGCCTTACTCGGCTCTTAAAGCTTCCTTTTGCGCCTGAGGCGAAGAAATTTCAGTCATAGTCGTGCCATTACCTTCGATATCGGCAGCCCACAATGCTGCACCAACTGAGAGATCATTAGCATTGGTCTAGGAGTAGAGCTAAAAGCGGGGGTAATTACCAGTGTTGGTGAATGAGAAGAGAATGGATGCAATAGGGACAAGTTCAAGAAGAGTTGCGACGGTTCCGAATCTACACGAAAGTTAGTTAGATAAAATCTGTACTGGTAGATCTTGACAAAAAGTGGTGTCATCTAGCTTTGTGATACCTGTCAAAGACGAATTTGTAGAGCTGATGTGTGCAGGAAGCAGGGCGGAAACTGATAGGAGCACTGCACTTGCCAGGTACAAATGCAATGCAGATCTCAAAAGCCGTGCGTTTGAGCTCTGCAAAGACGAGGGGCATTGTAAAAAAAATAAGAGAGACGACATAAGAAGAAAAAACTCACGATGTGTATGCCCCAGAGTGCTCCTTAAGCCATGCTTCTTTTTGTGCATTAGACCATCCCTTCAATTGGAAATACTAATAATTCTGTCAGCTTGAGTGTATTTGTCAAAGAATGGTATTGAAATATACTCTCGAATGAACCCCTTCACCTCTCTGTCGTCCCTGCAGACCAACAAAGATTACCGTACCAACAACTGGAATGAGATTCAATGGCAGATACATCAAATATCTTACCAAGCCTCCAAAGCTATACTTTTGACCATATCCTTTAACAACTTTACCTAATTTTCTCATTGGGTCACCGAATTTTCCTGATTTGATCTCTCGTCCACCTTGTACAACTTCTGATTGACCTTTTGCCACCATCACTCCATCAAATGTATCAACAAGAGCATCTGCAATGAGGAAATTCTTGGAAAGCATAGTGACAATTGTGCTAGATTCAGAGAGGGTCAAGAGGACTGCAGAGACTGCAGCGAGAGGTCCATCGGTGAAAATGAGAACGGCAAGTTGTGGTAGATAGGTAAACATGAACATCACAACTACGACGATGACGGATAGAGACAGAGTGGGTACAAGTTTCGACAAGAGGGGTTTCCATAATGTGCGATGCGAGAGGAAGTAGAAAATTCCCTGTGTGAGGAAATGGTTAGCTTGTGATGCGATAGAACAGTGAAAAAGATATGATTTAGAACTCAACGGACTTTAATGGGGTAGAGATAAGCTCCACTGATTGCTGCTGAACGTGCCAACTCCTTTGCTTTATCGAAGTCTTCCTTTCTGTTGTTCGAAATCTATTAGTACTGCGAACAGAGGGGTAATGCTCCGAATGAACCTACGCAACCTCCTTGGCTTTGGCGCCTGCTTTTTCCATTGAGCTTGACATTTTGGTTGTATTCTCGATTTTGATTGTGTAGTAATTCTTGGGTACAATCACAGGAATATGAGGTTGTAAAAGAAGAAGAATGAACGAAAGAATTGTTGAGAAGAAGAATTACTGCCTACTAGGTAGTTACGAGGTAGATACGTATGAAGGAACTAAATGCCATGTTTTCTTTTCCATGCGTTCTAGAATTCCTGTAGCAGGAGCATCAAAGGCAGTGTCGTCATTGTCCTTGGCATTAAGATCCCCGCGTAAGTGGCGACATCGGCCGCTTTCCCCGCAGTGGCCCGAGCCGAACACCGCAAACTCAATTTTTATCACTCTTACCAAAATGCCGAACGCTACCCCAGTCTACTACTTCGGGCGATAACAAGCCTCACCTCGTCCCCATTTGAAGCCCCGGCGTCTTTAACTTGATGATATCAATATTTGGAGCACCATAGTCGCCCGCTAGAATTTAACAATCAGATCCTCCACATTCCACTCACCGCTAATATCAGCACAGATAGTGGCTTCGTTTCATAAGCTTCTAGATCTATTGTGATGGTGAGATACGAATTGTATTGCGCACACAGGCTCATACTTGTCTCACCTGGTAATCGGAATTCTTGTCAGCTCATACATTCGACCTCTTGGAATTCGTCTCGGAGAAGATTGTCCTCAACCTTGCCTCTGGCTGTTTTCTAGACCTCGTTGGAACACAACAAGATGATTTTTTGCTACATTTCAAGATAACGACTACCTAGTGTTATCCAACGAGGATGACTGTGACAAGACCATGTGTCACAGCAACACCAGAATTTGTTGGCGATGGGTTCGACTTTAATCTTTCACTTCAGAACACGTCAAAACGATATCACAATAAGAGTCTGACTTGCATTAATGTAACTTTCATTAAGTCGTTTTCGCTATATACAATAGCGAGACTGAAACCTTTGATGACGAGCATCAAAAGAACGAGCCTCCAAGATCTAAACAAGACAATAACCAGGGTAAGGTATCATATGATTTCCCTTTATTAACGCCTGCAACTCCAATGCTCATAATCATGTGTTTATCCCACTGATGTACCCCCTAAACTCCGACCATGGAAGGTGTGCTATATTGGAACGAGAAGATTGCAAAGAAAAGAAACTGTGTCGAGCAAAACAGCGAGTGCTGGCAATTTTAAACTCCGACAGTGATATCTTCAATCTTCTCCTCCCTAATCTGAACCTTTTCCAATGCTGCGGACAGTTCCTCTTGTTGTTTCTTTTGTTCCATTTCGTACAAGTATTGTGCATACTTCGATCGTTTGTTGTGAATTCCGCACTCGGTCTTCTCAGTGCCCTTCCATCTTCCAGCACGTTCGTCCTCTCCTTCCTTTACTGGCTCAGTTGAATGCCAATCTCCAACACTCTTGTATCCGCGATCCAACAAGTCGTTGTATGGAACATCGTTCTCCTTGATATAGTTTTGTACCTCCTTGAAGCTCCACCCTGCCAAAGGGTTGATCTTGATCAAGCCAGCTTCGTCCACCTCGACGATGTCCAAGCTCTCTCTCTTGGCACCTTGACTTCTTCTTCTGCCAGTCAAGACTGCAGCAACATCCAACTCATTGTATGCTCGTTGAGCGGGCTCGACCTTGGCAACCCAATCATACAAATCGGCGTTGGTCTTCCATAGTTCCTTGCCATGCTTTCCCTCAAAATCTCCAACAGTTTGGCAACCTTCTGGCTTATAAACATGCAAGTTTACATTTGGATATCTGCTCTTGGTCTTCTCAACCAATTCGAGTGTTTCGTTGAAGTGATACAGGGTATCAAGGAAGATAGCATCGATGCTTGGTAGCTCTGGTGTTTCCTTTTGGAGCTTACTTAACATATCAAGTGTGACAAGACCTGTTATTCCAAAAGCAGTGGTTTGGTAGAGGTTTGGGAAGGTTATTTTAGCCCATCGGAGAATGTCCATAGGCTGAAGATTGTTGAGTGATGCATTGATAAACTTGAGGTGAGGCTTGGTGAGGACAATTTGAGGAAGAGAGCTCTGAGATGATGCTCCAGAAGCATATCCCGACTCGAGATTCGAGGCAGATGATTCGCGGTGGAGTCCCATGTTGATATATTTTTCGGTTGAGCGAAAGAAGAAAACTTTTTATTGGTTTGAAATAGCAAGTCGAATACAAGTAAACAAACTTTTCCTTAAGATATTGCTTTTTAGAGAAAAGAGTAAAAGTTATATGAGGTTGATGACAAGTTGGAAGTTGAAAGAGGAAAGTGATGCCAAAAGTCCAGCGATAATAAATGGCACAATTATCTTGTCGATGGTGTGATCCAATCTAGTTTCACGAGTTGCAAGAGAATATGATAAAGAGATATGATTTGAGATGATGTTATGTTGTGTATAGGTATTATAAAGAGGTAGAGAGTATGATCACACAATGCAAAAGAAGTTGAAGTGGAAGTGAAGTGGGAAAGATGATTCGAGTGCTGGTATATACTCTCTTGGTATATCTCTCCCATCGACAATTACAAAAGAAAAGTGGATCATCACACAAAAGCACGACATTTCGTTATTCTTACAAAGACGGACTTACACTTTTTCAGGCAAAGACAAGTAATCATTCTTTCATTACCGCATTACCGTGCCATAACTCCGTGGGCAGGAAGTGCTGTCATCGAGGCTTGAGAAAGACCTGGCTGCCTTATTTTGCCTTATTCTGAGAATTTGATATGGCGTGATAGACGCTAGTAAGGATTGAGGTCTTATCATTTTTTTATGCTTGTTTTATTTGGTGAACCACTTTCCTGACTTTACTGAATGAGGCAGAGTTTTAAGAGGCTGTGATGCAAGAGAAGGTTCTTTATTCCTCTTTGGTTCCTGAATCTCGGGTCCTTTGTATATCGAATTGTTAATTGAAGTTTTTTGAAGTCAGATTTTATGGTGGCAATTTTTTACTTATTTTTACAAATTTAAACTCATTCGGGTTTCTTATTTCTATTTAAAATAAACCTGTTTCCTTCATTGTATCGATCTTTCGATGTTCACTCACTTGTTGATTCTTCATTAATAGAAAGCGTCTCATGCTAACATATCGAAAAGTCGATCCTCAAATCATCTTCTCGGTAATCGGATGGCTTTGATCACCCCTGCCGATTGCTTTCACTTGTGTCATTGTTAACAAAAAGCACGACATTTCACGTGATATGACAACTTCACTGCTTACAAATGATTTTTGGGTGGAGTTTGGATCTTTGGTGCAGATTGAGGAGGCGAAGTTTCGCAGGGCGGGTAGATGAGTGTGTCTGATTGGTAATTGGAAGTTCTCAGATGCTTACGAGTTTGAGGTTCTTATCTTTTCTATGGAGTAGAGTCTTTTGTTTTGATTGATGGGTGTCATTATTCTACAAATTTGAGTTCCATAATTGGGCATTTGATGCGTGAATTGTTTGGACGGGTGCGGAAATTCTGTGGTGTCCGGTGAACGGTGAGGTTCGTAGACTCGTAGCATGTTTTTGTTCTAGTGGATGATTCTTTAGCCAGGAGAGAAATGAGGCTAGCGGAGTCTCATCAAATGTCGCTCGGTACAGTCCATCAATGGAGCATATCCACGGCTTCAGTATCAAACGTTCGGATACGGAGGATATGAATGATTGTGAAGAGTACCTACGGACTCCGGAGAATGCATCTCACAATAGCACTCAGTCGATAGTAGATGTGACTGTTAACATCCAAATCAGCATCCAGTTATAAATCCTCCATGGTAAAGCTAAGCTATTCTATTTCCACACCTTACAATATCTTTCCGTGGAATCAACTTCACACCCTGGAACGCAACAACATCAACCTTGAACCTTCACACTATAAACATGATTATCCATACATGTACACCCGACTATCATCCGACAACCATGAAGGATTTAAGTATGTAATCTGCTCTGTCATTCATACATCAGATTGTGAGGTTGGGTACCTATTGGTACGTACAGATTGATAGATGTCAGTGGGCGGAGCAGTCGGATGATAGATGATGCACACGGAACAATATCCACTATTGAATATCTATTCGTTGACTTGTTGAACGAGGACTGGAAAGGATCGGAGAATAAATAGATTTTCTTCTCGGTACTTGTTTTTGAAGTGTCGTTTTGCTAAAGAAGGGGAAATGGACATAGAGTCATGTGATAGCTGTTTTGTTCATGAATGCATACATGATGCTGAAAATTCTATCTCTCTTCTCTTATTAAATTTCCCCCATGTAATGTGTAATGAGGACACATTCTCGAATCTCTAATCGTAAGGCACTACCCGTGTTGGGTCCGATTCCCTTTCGAAACCTCTTCATCTTGTTCCCGAACCAAACCCCCTTCTGGCCGTTTTCTCGATCTAAGGTCTTTGGATTCCAGGTATCCGAGTACGTACTGGTTTTTGTATAGTCGCACACACTGCTGTATTTTTGGGCAATCAACCGGGTCTCTCATCTTAACATCTAGGATTTCGTTTGCTATTGAGAGTTCTGATGACGGTGATGGAATGATGATGTTGGTGCTGGTAACGTCTAAAGATTATAGCGAGAATACTTTTATCATCGAAATGATATCATCAATTTCAATGCGAACTCTCGTCGGAACTCTCGGGCTGTGAACAAAATGAATGGTACTGCTGATTAGATTAGTGAGAGAAGGGCATTCTGTGTTGTGTATTGAGCTTGTAATCCTCTGTATGGGTAATTGACATTGCAGAAACCAATGAAAAGTATCGTTCTCTTTTGTTGATAAGCTGTGTGATCAATGATTGCGAGCAGTATGAGGGGTTGTTGAATTCTCAAGTATCAAAGTTATGATCGGTCGTTCCTTATTAAATAGATTTGGGATTGGTGGTATATATGTATTGCGTTATATTATTAGTATGGAGGAATGACCAACTATTTTAGATCGTGTGCTTCATTTACTCACTCATTTCATATATGTGACTACGTAGCTATCAACACACGACAGGGACCTAACAAGTAAATCCGCGCTATGCGTCGGTGTTGGGAATAGATGATTCTTAGAAACGAAGACATACAGACCGATGCGGAATAATGATATTAGAAACCCTCTTTCTTCAGTGGTACTCCGAGGAGTAAGTAAATTTGGTATGTGCTGGGTTTCAAATTTCCTGCATCAACCTTCAGATACTCAAAAGGCTTCCTTATCCCATTGCTGTTGGGAACGACAATATCAAAAGAAGAGATCTTGAATATGTAAATACCTGCAGTAGGTTTGTTCTTCCCTCTTCTTCATGCCCTGTGTACACACTAACCTTCCCTCTTTATGTATGCAGTATATCGATATCTTTGTGCTTGTTGCTAAATTCATAAGAACACTCACTTCTGCTATCTTGTGCGCATAGATCAGAGGTATTTTAGATAGAATTTCACTTTCTGTTTGAGAGGATGGGTGGGTGGGAAGCATGTATAACTGCGGTCCAATGAGACCAGAGAAATGTAGCTCGATGGCTCCTTATGGTTGAAGGATACTAGCATAGGATCAACAAAACGATCACTAATTTACATGAGGAATTGCGAGATAAAGCTAGTTTATGATAGGTGATTAAACAATCGATGTGAGTGATGACTGTTATCGTTCTGGTCTTCATATTTGTGTTTATTTGAAAGCACTAGCTTTGATATCTTAATTTTGATAGTTCGTACAGTATGTAGGTATGAAAACAAGCATTTGATACTGGCTATGCAATACGCAGTCATAAGACAATGAGCATATACCAGGTAATTATGAGGGGTTTGTGTTAGCTCGGAGAATCAAACTACGAAAATGATTGTATTCGTACCCCTCCCAATGCCCCCCTCAAAAACCTGTAACAATCCTCTCAAACCTCGGTACATCCCTTCTAAACTTTTCCGGCTCGTCCCTCGCTCCATCTTTCCAATACTCATACTCCATCCACACGTTCTCTGGCATCTGTTCCTCCGTCGCCTTCAACCAATTTCCTAACTCAGGTGCAAGAGGTACAACTCCCGTCTCCAATACATATTCATCCCAAAGTTTGATCAACTCTTTCAATTTCTCCGGCTGCTCATCAGCCAGATCGTGTATCTCTCCAGGGTCAACAGAGAGATTATATAATTGCCATTTTTCGGTTCCCTTAGGCTTAGGTATAAATACGATTTTCCAAGATCCTTTGCGCAAAGCAGCCCGACCGCATGTTTCCCAGCCGGAGATGAAGTCTTCAGCATGAATGCGGGGGGATGTGCCGGATATGAAGGGCAGCATGGATTTACCACGCATAGGTACGATTTCTCTTCCTTGATATGTGGGCGCCGGGTGCTGGGTTCCGGCCATTTCGAGGATAGTGGGCGCGAGATCCATTACGGTGGCGAAATTGTGCGTTATACTATTGGAAGAATGGGTATTGAAATTTGAGGGGAATTGAGCAACGAAGGGAATTCGAACACCCCCTTCGGTGGTATAGGCTTTGTAAAGACGACTGGGTGCTGTGGCAGCTTGTGCCCAGCGTGGCCCGTACCAGATGAAACTATCTCCGTTACCGAGATTCTCTAAACTATTATTATAGTATTTTTGTAAGTGTTGGATCATGCTTCCTTGGACAATAGGGTAGGCTTCATAAGCAGCACCTTCGGCACCATTGTCTGACATGAAGCATATGAAAGTGTTATCGAGCTCTCCAGTATCCTCTAGATACTTGACCACGCGTCCAACGTTATAGTCGATACATTCAACCATCGCAGCGAATACTTCCATTGCTTTACATGACTTTGTTTTTTCTTCGGCAGTGAGATCGTTCCATTCTTTCACTTCGTCTGCAACAACGGGATGGGGCTCCACATCTGGAGATATCAACCCGAGATCTTTAAGTCGTTGAAGACGCTGCAAACGAAGCGCATCGGGTCCCGCATCATACACTCCTTTATACTTCGCCACAAATTCTGGCGGGGCTTGCAACGGCCAATGAGGAGCCGTGAAAGGGAAGTAACCAAAGAAAGGTCTCTCATCTTTCTTTTCATTTTTCTCTTCTAGATATTCAAGCATCTTATCTCCATACCCATTACTTGAGTACCAATCCTCGGGTAACTTCTTGACATATTCTCCATCTTCACTGTGGAGTGCTATGAAACTCATAGTCATAAACTCGGGGATTTGATCGGGAGCATGGAGTTGAGGTTCGTAGCCATAATGATTGCTACAGGCGGGCAGATGAGCAAAGCTTCGCTCAAATCCACGAGCTTTTGGGGAACGCTCAGGGGTTAGACCGAGGTGCCACTTTCCAGCCATCTGGGCGGGTTAGCTCAATCTCAAGTAGCACGTTATCATGATGGTAATTATCATGAGGAGAGAAAAGAAGGGAAATCAAATATACCAAAGTCAAATATCCATCGTCTCTCAGAATTTCTGGTAAAGTAGCAACCTTCTCATTCAAGTACCCTTCATACCCTGGCATGCCTCTCTGTGGCGCCGTTGACATCTTCCCACTTGGATCATTTTGCCCAGAAATATTGGTCCACTCGATCAAATTTCCGAGACCGGCAATATGATGATCGGTGCCTGTCATTATCATTGCTCGTGATGGAGAACATGCGGCTGCAGCATGGAAATCCGTGAAGCGGATTCCGGCTTGTGCTATTTTGTCGATGTTTGGAGTGTTGATTTCCCCTCCGAAGCACGAGAGATCCGAGAATCCTAAGTCATCGGCGACAATTACGAGGAAGTTGGGACGTTTCGGGGAGGGCATTGTGAATCGGGGGTGGAGTGAGGCTCAAGTCTGGTATGATGTTTGTAGCTCGATTCCAAAGAATTACAAAGACAAGAGAGAGAAAAGGAGAATATGGCACGAGTTTGATGTTGAGTCCGTCTGCTTTGCAACCAAGGAAATCTTACCTCGAATAAACTCCCATTATTGTACTCACAAAAGATCAGATGATGTTCCTTCTGTTGACCAAGTGTCAGAGCATTAGCGGCATGTTCGTCGCGTTGCACTCCACAAGTATTCGTAAGAGAGTGGACTGAGTACTTCCATGAATGCTCCATGATTGGCGCAGGAGACTAAATATATTCACAGATAGATTGATCACCAAGACATGTGCAGTAGTTTCAATCTTAGATGATGTTGCAGTCTTCGGAAGTATAATTCCATAATCACTGACCATAAAAGTGGAGCATAATCTATTTTGATCCAATCAAATGGATATCAGACAAC
Organism: Botrytis fragariae; assembly: GCF_013461495.1. Lineage (NCBI taxonomy): Eukaryota > Fungi > Ascomycota > Leotiomycetes > Helotiales > Sclerotiniaceae > Botrytis > Botrytis fragariae. Next base: position 2,518,838 of record NW_023500987.1, read on the forward strand.
ACCAATGTACCCCGCACGAAATGGATTGCGCGGTCCAGTAAAATAGATCGCTCCCCCTTGTTGCTCTTCCCCATACCATGCAACCTCGTCATCGAATTGGATATGCTTGTCAAGACGTGATTAATGCTTGTGATGACCACATGAGATACGCATACGAAAAGCAGAATGCTGGAAATGACTGAAATTTGCTTCGACTATATACAACTAGATGAAAGTCCCGAAGATCTAGCATTGTAATGTGGAATATCTAGATCTTGTCTAATTTTTGACCAAGGTAGTCATCATGAAGAATTCAACACTTGGCAAAGTACGAGCGTACTGGCTGGCAAGCGTAGTTTGTATGGGAGGATTTCTATTTGGCTATGATAGTGGCATGTGTGTATCCCTTCATTTCTTACTCACCTGCTTGTGTGTTTGCTCGATTGTTTGTTTTACTAACAGTCATATAGTGTTGGTAAGTACATCGTGATAAAGTCAGCGCAGTAGTATAAGTACGGAATTTTAACGATGAATAGGTGGAGTCTTGACTCTCAAATCTTTCGTAAATGATTTCAAATACTCGACCGCTCATGCAACTCGCGTGAGTTCTCTTGCTGTTGGCCTCCAACAAGCGGGTGCTTTTGTAGCATGTTTCTTCATATGGCCCATTGCGGATCGCATTGGGCGCAAACTATCATTACAAATCGCTTCGTTTATTTTCATTATTGGTGCCATAATGGAGACTGTCAATTCTCATAGCATGGCAGTATTTTATGCCGGGAGAGTTATCGCTGGCGTCGGTCTTGGAGCTGCAAGTGTGGTTGTTCCAATGTTTAATGCGGAGATGGCACCGAAAGAATTGCGAGGACAGATTGGGAGCTTTTTTCAATGGTTTTACACTTTTGGTTAGTTTCAGTGGAGTCATAAACAAGCACCCGAATAGAATCTAACATTAGTATAGGAATTTTTACTTCGTATTGGGTTGACTATGCTATGGCAGAAGTAGTCCCTTCTGTGTCCAGGCAATGGCAGATTCCCATCGGTCTCCAGATTATACCAGCTTGTCTTCTTGGTTTGGGAATGTTTACTCTGAAGGAAAGTACTCGTTGGCTTACCAAGAAAGGAAGACATGACGAGGCTTGGGAAAGTTTGAAGTGGATTCGAGCAGATGAATCGCAAGCTACGATCGAAGAGATGGAGGAAATTCGTGTAGGCGTCGAAATGGAACAGAGAGCTACCGAAGGGTTTCACTTGAAGGGTATGTTTCCTCATCTTCTTAACAAAGTGAAGTAGATACTAATGTTCCATAGAACTTGTTGAAAGGGATAACTTCAATCGTATTTTCACAGCGTTCGCCATTTTCACAGCTCAACAAGCTACAGGTGCAACAGCTTTTGCTTATTATGGGCCCCAATATTTCAAGCTGCTGGTCGGCGGTGGAAATCGGGATTTACTGCTGACTGCCATCTTCGGTGCAATCAAAATTGTAGCGTGTGGAATCTTTGTACTCTTCCTTTCCAATCGCATTGGTCGACGAGCAGCTTTGATTGGCGGAGCAGTATTCATGAGTGCTTGTCAGATTACGACTGCAGTCGTGGTCAAAGAGCTTCCAGCTACAAAGACTGCGGGTGTCACAAGTAGTGGAATTGCAACAGTGGCTCTCATCTACATGTTTGTTATTGCATACAATCTTTCATGGGGACCACTGCCATGGCCATATGTGTCTGAGTAAGAACTTTCTACCCGTGCATTCATGACCTTGTATTTTGCTAATTTCTGATGCAGAATCTTCCCAACGAGAATCAGAGAACCGGGTATTGCAATTGGAGTTTCATCCCAATGGCTTTTCAACTTCGTTTTCTCCTTAACGACTCCGTACATGATCGAGAACCTTGGATGGTAAGTAAAACACACATAAACACTCGAATCTATATTTTGCGGAGAACTAACACACAGCTAGGGGTACATTCCTACTCTGGGGTCTATTCGATGGCATAATTGCAGTTGTATCATTCTTTTTCTTGCGCGAAACTCAAGGATTGAGTCTGGAAGAGATAGCACATAATGATTATGGGCGTGCAACAACTTTCAAAGAGGACGATATCTTGGTTCAACATGGCCCGACGACAACTTACGGATCGGCGTCTAATTAAGAGGCCAGCAAATCCGTCATACTAATGATAAATGGGAATGTAGATGATTTCAGATTGTGACATAAAAGTCTCGTTAGGTTTAATTACACAGAAATAGTATCACTTTAGGCTTATTCAATTCAAGGTTACACCATCAAAGGCATGATGAAGTAGTCAAACTCTTTTCAAGATTGTGAATTTTCGTCCAATTTATGCTCCCCTCTTCTCAACTCCCACTAGAGAGCTACAGAAATTTACCAGTTAGTAAATCCGTCACGAACTATGACTCCAGTCACAACTCTATAACGGTAATTGCTGATTCTGAAAGGAACCAGACACTTGAAGGCCGACAAAGGCCCGTGCTGAGTCGCTAACCCCCTTATCTAGCGCTCCAATCAAAACAAGTAGAGCGACTTCTACATTCTAGAATGATAATTGAGCATACTGGATAGAGTCGCAGCATGTATACTTTCTTGCCTGCATAATGTACCATTTCGTCCACTCCTTTTATTTCTCGTGAAGTGCGCATATTTATGCTAACGTGCTGCTTTCAGGTTTCTCGCCGACCTGCGATACTTTCCCTCTCAAGTAGCATGGACTAGATGCCGTGTTGATGATGCCAATACAGCGTATCTATATGTTTCCATCCATTATTCATCCGCAGGCTCCAGTCTTTAGATTATTTAGTGTTGTAGATCGTGCTGCAGTATATTTCTGCATCATTTTACATCTGTGAACCTATCATTTGAATACATTAGCACTTGGACGTAGTATCTACCTCGCATATGATGGAACTGCAACAAACTCCATACTTATGACTATACTAGGCCATATTTCTCTTACATCCATTCATTCCTATCAATTTGGAGATTTTCAAACCCTGGTCCTCGCTTTTGGGTCCTATTCTTCTCATCCACCACTCTCGCGTGATAGATTGTAGACCATCTTTGCTATACTGATCCCTCTTCTCGTATTATGATATGTACGGCCGTAGCTTGACGATACGTTTTGGATCGCTGCTCTGAAGTTCAGACTTGGTAGTTCAGTTAACCTGAATCTGGCTGTACAACAGAGACTATACGAAAAGGTTCGCTTCGCATCTGATGCAGAAACTATAGCGCTCTGAAGCGAATTGTATGAGCAAGAGAATTGTCGTTGAAAGGGGGGAGGGAGAAAGAGTGACTAACCAAATGTACAATCTGAATCGCAGAGCCATCGAAATGGTCGCGAAGGCTCGAGATGAATGACTTCGTACATATTCGTAGCGGCAGGATATCAATAGTCCATGAGGTGTCTGCATATTGCTAATGAGAAAATTGGTAGGAGTAAGGTAACAAATAGTAATCATACAAGGATATGAGGTAGGGCGATCGATCGAGGTTCCATCTCTCGTCATGTATGTGCGGGAATTACTCGTTCCACTTTGCATTCATTCCTAGTTCTACCTTCCTTTGTACCCCTTCATGTATTCTTTTGATGTCTATCATCACGTTCTTTATGTTGCTGCAGACCTTATACCTTTGGGATACCGCGATGTGCTCTGGGAGGATGGTCGTGGATAATTGGAATGGAAAGGGAACTTGCCAACATTAGAGGGGCTAAGAGAGAAACTCTTTACATGAGAGTGAGCATGCGGCTTGATAAGTATGGTCTTACTTCGGAAATGGATTATCAAACTAACTGCTTAACTTGAGGTCGAGTTGCCCTTCTCTTTGTCTTCTCTTGGCTGGATCTATCTTTCTCTGCTATCTAATCTAGGTTTGTCGCATATGCTCTCTATCTCTCTATTGTCTTCTATCGATTCGATTCTCTTTCGCTTTGTATGTTCCCGCTGGTACATAGATGCTGTCTTGGTATGCTCGTAAAAAGCGCTTGATCGAGGTCGTCAATAGATTGAATGTCTGTTAATAGAATGCCAATCTACATCAAGATCTCGCGTATTCTATGAAGGGATGAATCTTGGCTATGATCGATGGCAGAAAGGTGTAGCAACATATTCAGGATTCGCACAAGGTAGTCAGTGAGTAGAAGGAAAGTAGAAAAAGGTCACGTATAAAAGCAGAGGAATACCTACGCTCGGGCAGATAAGACAGGTCGTGTTAACTGGAGAATCATAAGAATCGCAACTAAGAACCACATTGGTACCTCTCGAGTAGACAGTCAACAACGTCACGAAATAGCTAAATGGATATATCTCAACCAGGCTCTAGCTACTCCTTGGAGACTGTCCAAATTCCATGTATTAGAAATCATGTGCCATATATAAATAAGCCTGTACTGTCAACAACACCGTAAACCTCGAGGCGTACGGGTCAAAAAAACCGTAACAACCATCTCTGCCATACTTCCTCTCTGGCTTCAATGTTCCAACGGTTGCGCTAGCAACAATACATCGCGCTAGTGATTGAAGCATCAACAACTTCAAGGCTCTCCTTAGATATAAGCTTCTCAACATGCGACCTTTGAGAAAACCATTAACACATACTTTTGGATATCTAAAGGGCTTTCCAACAAGATAGCAACCCTTCACTTTGACTACTTCTGGTCTCTTCAACTTGACATAAAAACCTATCACCTTCAACGCAAGTTGTCTTTCTTCTCAAAACCTCTCAGCCCTACGAGTCTTTCCCCGCAAAGCAATCACCGAATTCGCGAGGAACTCCGATAAAAATATTATTCTCATCAGGAATAATCCAAGGTGAATACCAGACGCTGTTCACCAGCCACATTACTCGCATTTTCTGTGAGGAATCATTTCGCAACCGAAGTTAACAGACTTTTGAAGGTTAGAACATTCTCATAATATTTCCATATCCTCTTAGGATATCAAGTTTGTCTCATGGATGAAAGGCTAACTTTTTTGATGAAGTGAGATATTAAGAAAGTATCTCACACATCTTTATCACTATCAGATTAACCTTACAAACACCGGTAAGACACAAATCATATTCTAATTCTATCAATCCTTCGAATCTGGGCTGACAATCAAAAGAGAAATAGACAAGATGCCTAAAGACTACCAACACATCGTCTTTCTCAACAACTACTTCAACAGTCTCCCCAATCCCGACATCTTGACGGAGCCAACAAAACAGACTGCGATTAGATGCAACGCAGCACACATCCCACCAACAACTCCAGGTGTTGATGGTGTCGATTCACAAATTGTCGGAAGGTATGAGTTAACACTTATTCTCAGGATTAGTCATGAAGCTAACATAACACACAGACATATCAGCGAATGTCGAAGACGCGCGCGTAATCAACCTCGAGCCGAACGCAACAAGGCGTGGCAAGTAGACATCCTCGAAGCAGCCTACCGCCAGAATCATTATCCATCCGCAGGAGAGAGGATGATCTTGATGTACCGAACTGATTTAAGCTACAGGAAGATCAAGAATTGGTTCGAGCAAAAGGCGAAGATGCTGAAGAAAGCAGGCGGAGGTCCTGTCGGTCCAAACCCCGGCAGCAACAAATATTCGACCAAGATGTGGAAGGCATATTTTGCAGATCCAGTTGGTTATGTTCAGAAGTTGATGAACGGCGAGATCGATATGGTGACTGGTGCCGCAATTGGTCAAGCGGTAAACAACTTGGTTAATGCACCGGCAAGTGACCCTATAAACAACACGGGCGAAAATCCTAATCTAGGAACCTTGGCACCTGGCACAACAATTGTTCCCGGCCCCGACTATCAATCTGGGCATCAACATAATCAAGGTGGTTGTCCGGATATGCAACCACAGCCATATAACCATTTGAGCCAGTATGAGCAATATGATTACTCGAATGTGCAGGCACCGCCTCAAAGTCCGGTTCCTCGACAAGCACAATACGGGCCACAATCAATGCCCATATATACTCAGGCCCAAGATTCAAAGTCCATGAACTCGGGTATCAGTAGTTACGCAGCAGGGAGGAGCTACCAAGTGAGTGCTGTTCAACCAGCCCCTCGACAGACAGCTCAGCCAGGAGCATATATCGCCAACACCATGTCTCAAGATGTGGTACCAGAATTACTCGATCGCATTAACCAGGCTGTGCCAGATCAATACAACTATGGCATGCCTCCAAATTATCAGTCTGGAATTACACAAGATGAGTTTCCCGATCAGGACGATGGAGAACTTCAGGATCAGGATCAATGGCAGGGTAAATATGAGCCCTTCTATCCTCCAGTTACTCAACTTCATGCTGAGCGATACATGCGTGCATATCCTCAGGCCCTAGAGAGTCGGGCTGGACAATCGTTTGATGAGAATTTTCCCCAGTCTAATGGTCCCGCCCGAAAGAGAAAGTCGATTCCTGATGACGACGAACTCAACCAGGGGCCATACGCCGCACATCTTAGAAAGCGACCTCGTCAAGTCTCCGATTCTCAATTTTCTACCTCGTCTGAAAGTCGAATGCTTGCTGGAGTTGAGGGTAAAATGAGAGTCACCAGAGAGCCAGCTAAGAGACTGAGGGCTTCGAGACCGGTCCAAAAGACCCGTCGACGACCAATAGCTGGCCAGTCCCAGAGTCGAAGAACTTCCGGAAACGGGACTGATGACTCAATGAATTCGTCTTTCGATCACAGTGGCCTGAGATGGTCTCCGCCTCCACCTTCAAGGCTGAATATCAGCCATAGCAGTCCTTATGAGGGAGAGATAGTTGAAGTAGGAGCGACAGTAAGTTTGATTGGTTCTTTCATTTGATACCATCACACTCCTTTCATTCTCCTGCACCCTCCCACTTCTTTATACACCTCTGGGTTCTTCAATTTTTTTGTAAGTGTTTCTTGATGGATAATTTACTGACCTTTGGACGTTGCAGTCTCCTAATATCCGAACTCCCAATATCCGAACTCCTGATGTCCGAGGTTCGGACTTCGAAGCACAACCTCTCGACCCTCTCCTCTTCAGATCTGAGCAAAGTGGTCCTAATAATAGCTTCGAAGATAGTTCTGGACAATCATTTGTCGCCTTCGAACCGCTCATGCAAGAAAGTCTGGGCGACATGACACAGAGCGTAACGCATCCACAACAGCATGCTGCTGCTAACATTCCAGATCCTGCGGCACAACAGTACGATGCAGCTCCTAACTCAAGAGCGCCAAGTCCTACAGTTAACAATAGATCTGGGAGCTTAGATGGGAATTGGGAAACCGATTTGGAAGTCCAAGGACATCAACCACAACAGGATTCTACTTTCCCACAAGGAGAAGCTCAGGATTTTGAGTCGTTCTCTCAAATAGCTCCAGTCTATGCTCCGAATGTGCAAGATATCGAAAACTTCGAGGATGTGCTTCCTGTGCCGTACATAAATGCTCTAGAGCAGGCATTTCTGCACAACGGAGAGTTTGACTACTCGGCATTCTTGGGCAACGACGGCCTTTTCGAGGATTGGGATCCGCCCAATCTCGATGGTAACAATTGATCTCGGCAAGGTGGACCTGGGAGCAATCACTGGTAAAAGATGGGAACACCGTGATTCTATAAAATTGGATATATAATACATGGAGGAAAGGACTGCACTGTTTCAAGGCTTGGGCAGAATTGAAGATACCCGGCGCACATTGTCTGTTTGAATTGGGCTATTACAGTATAGATAATACCACGGATCTTGTAGAATTTACCATGATCTGTTTATGATGTACCTGCAAGATTTACACAAATCACAGATTATCAAAGTATTTTGTTCAGAATTATAACAAATTCCATCAACTGTGATGTCTATTTGACCCTGAGTTTCAATTGTGTATATATAATGGACTTCTATGTGCCTGAACCTCAAAATAACACCACCAGAAGTGTAATAACTTCCGTCCTCCTCAAAGGCTAGCCTGACTGTGTTCGGTGGAGGAGAATGGTAAGAATCGAGGCAAGTTTCGGAAGATACCTAGCAATCGGTATTGATAGTTGTAGAATCAACTGTGAAGGGAAAACTATCGATGCGAAGCTCGCAGTCAGTTCTGTCTCATAGATGCTGAACGTAGTTTAGGCCACTACGCAAGAATAAGGAGGAACTCATTCTATCGTATTGACCAGATTTGCAAACCTTTGAATCTCCATCTTAATCCTCCAACTTAGACTCCCAAACTTGGGATTTCTGCGATAGTTGTGGTCCGCGGCTTTGTGCCTGTTTTTTGAGTGATCGGATTTTCGAGATCGCACCCCGTTACGGGCAGAGATGCCTTGGCAACCAATTCTGATAAGAACGAGGCATTAGACCCAAAAAAATAAGCGATATGGAGATTAACGATTTCATCATATCAAAGGTTTATCGCGTCTCAATACGAACATCTATTTTACCACCCACTTCTAAATAAAAATGCACACAACTTCAATCATTTGATTTCTATATCTTGATTAACTATAATCACAACCTTACAAGAAACCTTTTTGAACAAATTCGAGGTAGAAGAAAGTCGGCATCGGGATTAGACGAATAAAGTCACCAGGTCAACTTGATTCAACCAGGATAACTTGATTCAATTGCGTTTAAGAAATTCTATCGCGACCAGGAGATTTGTTTACGCACACATGACAACCTTTCACAAATTATCAGTTGCGCAGAATTTCAAGTAAATCACCCCACAAGAACAGTAGAAGGCGAGTAACTTTTCGTCCTTCAAAAAATTAATGAGGGAGTCATCAGATCTGACTTTGGACGAAGGACTAGGTTTTATCAATAACAACCAACTGCATCCCTGTCGATTATCTAGATCAATTTTCAGAATACCTCTCGACCACATCAAGATCCTAAATAGCTATCAAGTGCTCAATTTATAGTCAAGATGCCTAAAACCGAGAGACACGTGGCGTGGCTTGACAATTATTTCAATAATAACAATGTCAATGGAGATCTGAATTTGACAAGCGGAGAGATTGCAGAATTATGCAATAACGAACTTGACACTGAGGGTTGGACAAAGGGACCATCGCCAAAAAATCGGCGAATAATGACCAATGGCGTTGACGCGCAGATTGTAGGACGGTAAGACTTGACCTGCTTTTTACTATGTTCCAGAAATCGATGGTGGTAGCTAATTTATAAATGCAGACATATGCAGGAGCTCAAGAAGAAGGCAGCTGGAAAGCCGCGAGCCACACGTCGCACTCAAAGCGCGATAGATATGATCAATAGGGTCCTGGTGAAGAGAGACGGACGTCTATGGACAGGCGATAGGATGCTTCTGGCGATGTTAAACGAAACAATTCCGGAAAACATCAAGAATTATGTTGAAGAAAATGCCAGACAAGAAGGCAAGAGGGCGAAAGAAGCTGGTGGACAAGTACTCCAAGATTGGGAGGCGCGAAAACGCTCGAGGGTAGCCTCGAACAAATATGCTAACAAGATGTGGGCAGAGTATAACAAACCTGGAAAGAAGGGCGAATATTTGCAAAAGCTAGCAAATGGCCTGATCAGTCTCGAGACAGGCGAAGCCATCAAAGAAAACTCGATTAACCACCCAGGATCCTCTTTAAATCCGGCTAATGGATACAAAAAAAGCGCGAGTGACGGTGACGATGACGACGATGCTGGTGTAGACGACGACTATCCAATGGGCAATAACATCGAAACCGAGTGTGAATCTCAGACTGGATACGACTCAGTGGACGATTCATCCGACTATCCTGACCATATCAAGAATCTCCCTCAATCCCAGATGCAGGTCGAAAATGGTGTCAATAATGAGAAATCGAACTTGGCTGATGGCAATGCTGAGAAGTATGGGTCGCAGATGGGTTTCGAACAAAATTACTGCAATACGAATAGACGCTCAGTATTCGATAATGCAGAAATCGGCGTACCTAATCTGAGAACAAACCTTTTCGAGTATGAGGCTTCCGACATCCGCGCGATGATGCAAGACAAAGGTCCTATGCTGGCATCCATGCAACCATACAGGGATAACACCCCTTCGAAACACATGCACACGGGCTTTCAACCCAGTCCTCAGGTTCAATCGAGCAGATATATTAGCGAATCTGTGAGACAAAGACAGCATGAGAGATATCATGTTGGCACTCGTGAGAAACTAGAAATGAGAGCTAGCCATGTAGGCTATCAGGCCCATAGAAATCCATCCAGATATCCGGATGTGCCACAAATGTTGCCTACTTCCCTGCCAAAGAAGAGGAAGGAACCTCTGGTTGACGAGGAAGTACTTGACGTCAGACCGTCTAAGAGACAGTGCCAATCTGGAGAATTGTTCGAGTCAGAAAGACAACTCGAGCCTGAGAAGCATTTCCCACTCGAGAATCGGTACAATGGACTCGAAGTCGAAGAGAGTGATGTCGAGGAAATACTTGAGCCAAATTTGGACTTTGGAATCGACTTCAATAGGATCGCCGACAGCATGATCGTTGAAAAGACTAAGAAATTGCAAGAACGTGATTTGAGCGTAATCGCTGCATCTGCTATAAGAACTCGAATGTATGGAGTTGTAGATCAAGGAAGAGAGGATGGCCTCTGGAGCATCATCGCGCATCCCGACGGCGGGCTTCGGGCTGAACACGTCCTCAGTAGAGACAGTAAAGAAAGAGGTCATTTGGGTCGCCGGTCTGGCAATAAGCCCGAAAATGCAATCGCCGTCACAGAAGATTGCGAAGAAGCCAAAACTGTCGCGCTAAGCCAAGGCACAGGTCATAGAATAAGTGTTGAGGCGAGACAGCCTGCCAAGACAGACGACAGGCCTGGCTATCTCGAGAGTGTCTCTAGTCCTAAAGGTTATGCCAACATTTGGTATTCCCAGGGTAGGATTCGAACATGTGAAGAGCCATGTAAAAGTCCTTGGCAGGCTTCCCACCATTTCGATGGCATTTTAACTGCCATTTCTATGCAACCAACACGAAGAAAGTTCTAGGAATCCACTTCGCAATAAAAAAGTCGATCCTAATGATATAATTCGTTTCGACACATGCAAAGCTGATTATAACAAGTTCTTGAATTTCTAATTAATACAGTTTTCTTTGATACGAATATGATAGCTAAAGAGGGTGATACGCCCAATAAAAGACTATATCACTGTACCTAGTACTCCGTCTAGCTTTTTGACGACGACTGAAATCTGAATGAAATCTCCATCAAACCCACAAACCCACATTATCGATCCATACTTCTCTCCTCTTGCATGGCTACAAGAATCAGAAAGCCTGCCCTGAGAGCGCATTCGAAGATTCTCTACTTGACTTGAGAATCTGAGAACCATACTTATCTGGTCACAACTTCTGCATCCCTCGTCACGGCCATCAAAACCGCATTTCCGTCTCTTTTCCACTCACTCAAAGCCGACTTTGTGGGATTGGATAGACAACTTCGAAGTTGGAGGACGCAGGTATGTTTGGCTCTATTGAGGGAGGTGTCAATGGTTGGTTTAGGATATGTCGACGTCCTAAACTATGTTGAGTTCCTCATTTGAGGATTCCCAATGGACGATTTGAGAATCTTGCTCGTAGCTCATTCTGCCCTCATTGGCCGTGGGTGGAAAGACATCTCATGCTGATGTCGTCCGCAATTGTCGGAGACTCTGGCAGATCTTCTGTGGGCTCGCCGCAGACTCTCTATGATTTTCTTGTGTGTTCCATAGCTCCCCTATGTGCCCCCTTTGCATTGTGCGATACCTCTTATGCCGTACTTCCAAGTTTGATTGCCGATGACAGTATGAATGCCTGTTTTGCGTTCTGGCGGATTGTGAATGGTGGTAAAGTTCACAAAGGTTGCTCATTGGGTTTTTTGTATGTCGTAGTTTGGGTCGTCTTTTGGGCCGGAATTTAGGCCGGAGATAAAGATTTAAGCGCAAATAGACCAACAAGGTCCCAGATTTTGAGAGTTGGATGGGTCGGACAAAGCCGTTGTTTGTCGTCTTTATGGTGACAACGGTGGTCTGAAGCCTGTACAATCGCCGTATAGAAATGGCGAAAGTAATAAAGAACGTAGCAACAAAGAACATAAAAATAAAAATAATTTTTAGATATATTTTAGAGGTTCAATTTAGTTGATCGAGTATTATAACTCTCTATGTTCATTGAAATGTCCACAAAAAGTTGACTTGACTCGTTGTATAATCGAAATCAGTCAGTCAGAGGATTTCGAAATTGAAATCCTCAATTATATAATCGGACTCGTCTAGGAGCCTCTTATCAACAAGATAGAAAAACAACTATAGTTTATCCGAATGCTAGTACGAGGTACCTATATACAGCAGCTATTAACTTTCAGTATAGATAAGACTTTCGGTTAGGGCTTGTCAACTATATATTATGTTTACCTATTAACTTACAATGGTTTCATTTTACATGATGTACTTTATCTATATAAAGAGAAAAGTAGACAAAGAATTTCTATTAACAAGACTAAGTAGTCAATATTGATTGAACTATTACTTCTGTGGAATTTTACTGATGTAAACTCAATATAGTGAAGGATTTCGATAGGCATTTACGAGGTCTAGTTTGGATGAAGAATCTCAACTGGGCTTAGGAGTCTAGTTCGAGTGAAGAATTTTTTACAGGAGATTGACGAGGTCTAGTTCGAGAAGTTTCTCGCGCGTAATATTGATGCTAGCGGCGAGATTTATTGGGCCTAGTCTTTTTATTATACGGTTTCTTGACAAATTTTCTCTCAGCTTTCTAATTGTATCAAAGCCTAATAAAAATAGTGCTTTGTATTAGATATTTGAACCTTTGATATGTTTATAGACTACTACTACAAAACTAATAAGTATAACTATATGGGCTCTCGGAGCGCTTTTACGACTAATGTTCTTGGCGACTGCTAGTACTAGGTACCTTCGGCTGAGCCATTTAGATGGTCTAAACCGACAGAACAGATCTCTCAATCTTTAGAGATTTAGAGCTTATTGCCAAGATAGTTTATTTTTTTCTTGAAAAAAAACCCCCCCCCATTATTAGATTTAGTTTTGACATTGTGAGCACGTCAGCTATCAATCCATAGTTAATCCGGTCTTGTACAGAATTAGACCTAAAATTAGCGCTCGAGCTAAAGGACTAATGCCTCGCTTGTGAATACAGCAATACAGCCCTACCCCGGCGCATGACTGTACTGGAATTAGCATTCTACAACTTCAGTAATATTCCATTGTCTAATTCAAAATTCCAGGTTGGCTATAGGATGAGAATTGCGACTAGATATTTCAAGGCCTCCGACAGTTGAATCACACCAGTCGGTGGGTAGCAAGTAGGGAGACTTCGAGATTAAGCGATACTCTGACATATCTCATGGTTGGATTTATATCTAATTATCATCACAGTCTATATATACTATGATATGATCTATAGCTCGCAGTTGCACAAATTTTACACGTCTTCTTTCGCGTCCCTAGCAACCCCTAGTTTCTTTAACATTCCAATCTTCCCAATATTTCTGAGCCCAATTATAGTCATAGCCAGCGATGCTGCCATACAACCTACGCAGAACCATTCCACAGCCCTCAATCCCGCCAAGAATGCTAGCATCTCGGTCGCCCCTTTGTTCAACTCCTTTGACTGTACAGATTGCTGAATTGCTGATGTAATAGGTAGTGGCATAGATCGCCCAATGGCTGCCATAGTCTGAAACATAGCTCCTGCAACTGATTGATCCTTTCGAGGAAGCGATTGGGTTGTAAATAGACCGAGGCATGGATAGACTGTATCAGCGCCGAATGCTGCAAGTGACATTGCTGGTAATCCAAAAGCGAAGTATGATGTGCTGGGAGGTATTGGTACGGCAAATAGTAGATTGGCAATCATGGCAGAGCCAAGACCAAAACTGAGAATGTAATCGCCATTGATTCGAGCGAGTAAGTATCCGGATCCGAAAGTGGTAAGAACTGTAAGTTATCAAAGGTTAGAACAATTTCTCGTGAAAGATATGCAAAACTTACTACCAACTACTCCCAGTGGGATGTACCGAAGTGCAGTTTGTAAAGGGTCAAGAAGGTGAAAGTCTTGGTAGCTGAATCTGAATTAGCCCCTGAAATCGCGTAATTGAATTCAGGACATACTAGTAAGTTGTGTAAAGACAAAAGTTCGTAAAGCCGGACGAGAATAAGGTGATGATGATCATAGCAATCGAGAATTGCTTATGACGAAACGTCGATATTTTCATCAGTGGTTCCTTTGTGGTTTTGGTTTCCCGATAGTGTTCCCATAGAACAAATACTATTAGTAAACAGCCAGATATGACTATAATTGCAATGACTGAAGCTTCCTGCTATCCAGATGAGCCTCCCTGAGATAAGCCTACGAGTAGTAAAAGTAGACCAGCAGTGAATAGGAAAGCCCCGATCCAATCTACTCCCGAAGCGCGCGCTGTATCTTCTTCATTACCTTTAGGTGGCTCTTTTGGAACCACAAAAATCGCACTTACAGCAATAGTAAGTGAAGCACCAGCTATCACAAAGAAGACAACTTTCCAACTCGCCCATTGAGAGATGATCCCGCCCTAAATGATGAATTAGATCTGCCAGTGGATTTCGAAAATTGGAGAATACACACCATGAGATTGCCAAGAACTTGACCCATTGGTGCTCCGCCAGAGTAAAATGCGAAGCTATAGTTTTTCACTCGACCAGGTGGAATGGTATGCCCTATAATGCCAATCGCTGTAGGAATAGTGATAGCCGATGCGAGTCCGTGCAAAGCCCGCATCACATATAAACAAATCTCAACGGGCGAAAAGGCCGTCGCTATACAAGTTGCAGACGTGAAAAGTGCACCTAGGATAAATAGCAGTTTTCTGCCATACACATCTCCCAGCTTGCCCCATAGGAGTAAGAACGAGCCAGAAGTCAATGCATAAGAAGATAGCACCCATTGTTGCCGAGTTTGAGGAATATTAAGATCTCGAGAGATTTCGGGTAAAATAATGATGACAGCCTGAGCAGCGATTGTCTGGGAAACATTAGATTTCCTCTCAACAATCCATAAATTTGGTACTCACAACAAGAAACGTTGCCCCTGTTAAGACGATGACCATAGGGGCTACTTGTCGTATCGTCACTTCCTTTTCCGAAAATCGAGTTTCGACCTTCACAACCACAGGCTCATTTGCCGCCTCCTCCAGCATACCCTTCTCAAGTACAACATCCTCAATGGAGAATCTCTGAGGCCCATCGCCATTGATCTGTGATGTATTATCACTTTGAGATATACTTTGCGCCATATCTCATGAACAATGAGTAGTATATTGAGGAGAAGTGGCGGTGATAAGCTACATTGTAAATACTTCTACCTATCTCCCTTGCAAGCACACCACCAGCCCGGCCACTACTTTCACCCCACTTCTGCGTCGTATCCCATCAATTGATGGCAAAACCTTAAA
This sequence comes from Botrytis fragariae, assembly GCF_013461495.1. Classification (NCBI taxonomy): domain Eukaryota; kingdom Fungi; phylum Ascomycota; class Leotiomycetes; order Helotiales; family Sclerotiniaceae; genus Botrytis; species Botrytis fragariae. Next base: position 2,534,260 of record NW_023500987.1, read on the forward strand.
ATTGCCTAAAGATCGGTTTGTCAGAGCGCTTGTTCCCTAACGTGGAAATCACTGTGACCAGTAGGGAGCGGAAGTGGAAGTGGTAAATACTATGCTAGCATTTCTTCTTCATCTGAGACTATCATCTCTGGTCGGTGTTCACGATAAAGCCATGCGTTTGTCATGAAATGCGACGATTAGATAAGAATTCTACCATAGCGGCGATGGGATAATGGGAGGGATTATTGAAGATTATGCGCTGCTTTAACATATCAGCGATCACCGGTGGATGACAAAGCAAAACAGAGCTGCACATTTCTCAAAATTTGTATCTTCAAGCTCTCAACAAAGATTTATATATGACATGTGATGTGGTCTTCTTTCTCTAGATCATCTCTCCGATCCCTAAGAAACACTTCTATAAATCTCCGCTTCAATAAATGCGCTTCAGATTCTCGAAAATCTATTGCCACAATGGGAGAGAGGACCTATGATGTTCGTTTTGTCAAAACATTGCTATATACATGACTTCTTTTCTCACTATCAATTAGGATGCTATCAATGCCTTGAATACACTTCAAACACCATACGAAGTTCTCAAAAAACGATGGGAAGCTGGGATCAAACTCGATGAAGGAGCTAATCGGGAAATGAAACAGCATCTGACTCGAATTGGATATACAGTATTCTTCAACCTCCCTTGCTATTTCGCTGTCACTGACTCACGTCCAGCAAGATGATCTCGAACGATTGAATATTGTCCATGTTGCCGGTACCAAAGGAAAAGGATCTACGTGTGCCTATGTTGACTCTATATTGAATCGATATAGAAAGTCACATGATCTTCCCCAAAAGGTTGGACTTTTCACATCACCTCATCTCATTGCTGTCCGGGAAAGAATTCGAATCAATTCAGCACCCATATCAGCTCCTATGTTTGCGAAATACTTCTTTGAGGTATGGGATCGTCTGGAAGCAGCTGCGGCATCCCCGAGCGAACCGTTTGAGAAGCCTGTCTATTTCAGATACCTGAATTTGATGTCTTATCACGTTTTTCTCCAAGAAGGCGTCGATGCTGCAATCTATGAGGTTGGGGTTGGAGGCGAGTATGATTCGACGAATATTGTGGATCGACCCGCGGTGACGGGTATATCATCGCTAGGGATCGATCATGTGTTTACGCTGGGAGACACGATTGATAAAATTGCATGGCATAAAGCTGGAATTCAGAAAGCAGGGGTGCCATCGTTTACAGTGAATCAAAAGCCAGAAGCGATGAAAGTAGTAGAGAAGAGGGCTGTGGAAAGGGGGTGAAGTCTTTCAAAGTAGTAGATTTAGATTCAAGACTGACGACAGTGAAAATAAAACCGGCTGCAGATTTCCAGAGGGGGAATGCAAGTCTTGCCATTTGTCTGGCCGAAACAGTTTTAAACAAACTGAACCCCAAATTCAGTACATCCTCGAATTCTCTACCCCAAGAATTCGTAGATGCTTTGGAACAAGTAGTTTGGCGTGGAAGATGCGAAACAAAGGTTGATGGAAATGTCACCTGGTATCTGGATGGCGCACATACTGCAGATAGTATCATTGTCGCAGCAAAATGGTTTGGTGATGAGGTCGCAAAGGAGTAAGTTTCATCCCTTGGTATTGAGTTCATGGAACTGACCTTCTTTAGGCACGGCCCACGAGTTCTGATTTTCAACCAACAAGGTCATCGTGAAGCGATTGGATTGCTAGAGGGGCTTCATAGCGCAATTCAAGGATCCGTAAAGTTCGACCATGTAATATTCTGCACAACATCCATTCAAAAAGAAAATGCATCCAAGAAAGGTAATTATTTATAACCAGCATGCTCAACTACATTACTGACGTCATCAGATTTCGTTAACCTTTCCTACGACCCTAAATCGATATCCGAACTCACGATGCAAAAAGCCTTTGCTGAAAAGTGGCGCTCGCTTGATTTTAACCTCGAAACCGATGTACAAGTTCTTCCAAGCGTGGAAGATGCATTTGAATACGTCCGAGGTTTGGCTACGGATGAGGTACATGCTCAAGCTCTAATTACGGGGAGTGTGCATCTGGTTGGTAGAGCGCTGGGAAGTTTGGAATCGGTGGATGCACTGTAAAGAATTGAAGGTGGTGAAATGAAATGGTTAAACCGAAGAACTGGGCTGTACCTCAACGTCAAAATCTAAAAGGGAAATGCGGAGGAAGGGAAAAGGAATAACGTGATTCACGAATTTGTATGATGTGTACGATATTGTTCAACCAATATGTTAATTTAGAAATGATTTAATTATCAGGGCATACTGTCTATAGAACTACCTACAAATAGTTTGCTTTCTCATTGTGAGGCTACCGTCTAGCATTCAAATCTAGTATAGCCAAATACTTCGATGAACACACTAACAATGCCCCTTCATATAAAACATATTGAAATCATAAATTTCCTACTGTGAGCGCAGTTCTTGTATTGTCTATATCAAAAATGGGTATCAAAACAAACTCCAGTATTATTCTGTTCAGCATCGAGAGAGCCTCTAGATATCTCGCTCCTTTTTACTCTTTTGTTCAAGAACCTTCATAAGACCACCAACGAGATGCAAACTTCCAGTCACCAGGACGAAAAATCTTTCTTCGTCTTCAGATGCCCTATGCGCAAGCTCTACAGCTTCTTCAATACTTGCATATTCCATACACATTGGATTACGATCCAAACTCGAATATAGTTTAGACGCCAATTTCTGTTGGGTGAGATCATTGATCTCTTTTTCACTTGCTTCGCTCTTAAAAGGGGTATTGGTACAAAAGGCAGCAAATGTGAACGCTTTGAAATAAATGTTAATACTCGCAAGTAATGTCCGAATAAGAGGGTCTGGATCGCGTTCTTGTTGATTGAATATCAACATGGTTTTTGCTGGGAGAGTTCCCTCCGCGCTAGCTTGGATAAGTTTTGAAGCGTACCAAAGGCCAGTCTCCTTGATACTGTCGACTGTGTGAGCACCATCGATGAGCCATGTGATTTTACCAGTGACCACAACTTCACATCTACCGGCCCATTTGATTGTCTTCAGACCCTCTAAAAATTTATCTGGAATCGGTTGTTGGAGAGATAGTAATGCAGAAGGAGTAGGCACGTTTTGAATACATAGATCTCGCAAATGTGATGCCGAAACAGCCATTGCAAGACTCGCATTGTCCTTCTGAAACTCTCCTTCAGCGCCCAATATAATAGTTCCGTCATTGAACCTCGCACATCGATTTACAACCTCCAATTTGACATCCTTCTCCTTGGCGCGGCTTTCTAGAACAGATTGTGCTTCCTGAAGCTGAGGAACTGTAAAAGACGGAATACCTCGTTTCATAATGCCAGCTTTGTGCCAAGCAATCTTATCAATTGTATTTCCCAGCATTCCAACATGATCGATGCCGAGTTTCGTGATCGCGGTGGTAGTAACTGCTTCAGCAGGCAGTATATTGGTGCTATCATATTCCCCTCCAATACCGCATTCCATAATGGCGGTTTCTACTCCTTCCTCCATAAATGTATGTAGTGCCATGATTGTGAGATATCGAAAATACCCTGGCTTGGTCTCAGGGGACGTAGGATTCGGATGCGGGGTAGCAGATGTGGAAGCGGCGTCAGAGAATCGATCCCAAAGCTCGAAGAAATACCGCGAAAATAGGGGTTCGGATATGGGGAGGCCATCTATTCGTATTCTTTCACGTACTGACATCAGGTGTGGTGAGGTGTATAGCCCAATCTTCCCCAAAGCTTTTCTTTCAGTACTCCCTGGCACGACTCCAATGTCACTTTCTTCGCTGCGATACTGTTGTAGAATATTATCTACCATAGCGCACACACTCCCCTTCCCCTTTGTTCCAGCTACGTGTATACATTTTAGTCCACGTCTTGAGAAATCTGTAGTCTCGTACCCCGCTTTGCGTGTCCATTCGAGCATTTCTGGTATAGCATACAGGTTCATATCTTGTGAGGTACTTGATATGGAGGATACAATCGTTCGATTGGACTGTAAGGTATCCAGGAGTGCGATTGCATCCTGATAGCTACGACCTTTGGAAGCCATACTGCTTGAGAATCGAATGTGAAGTTGGAGAGTGCGAATGCGTAGGCAAGGTTCAGCTGCTACATTCCGAAGTGCACGGAGAAACATGAGCGATATTATTTTTTGAGCATCTGAGTGGTGATTTATTTCGATCCATACTATGGTATTACGCTCCTTTATGTTGTCAACTGATCATTGTGTTTGTTCATTATCTACAAATTGTCGCGAACACCGTCTTGATCGATAGGGATTATAGTGTTTCACCGCTTTGGGCAGAAACATTCTGGTGATTGATGATGTATGTTCAGACTTTGTAGGCTACACCTTTCAGTAAAATTAAGTACGAGTACGATGATAGCGGATTTGACTTATTTGCCATGAAGAGGGAAGAGGCTCATAGTCTATCATATTGCGAACTGCTTAACCGTCAAGTCCATTCCCAAAATTCCTTCTACACATAAAAACCGCCGTCCTCTCAACATTATTGTGGTATGTCTCACACTGACTGTGCAGCTATCACACACATGAAAATGAAATGCCTGCTACTATTTGATCCCAACTCTTAAAGTCAAGATGAGATAGAATTCTACATGCTTGTCAATCATGCCTTCAACCCTTTTCATTTATCATGCTTCTTTGTATCTTTTCCTTTGATTGATCTCGCAGAATAGTCTCTGAATCTGTGCTCTCTGTATCTCTGTTTCGGTTTGAAGTTTTGCTACGCTTGGGAGCACAAGATTGAGTTTATCTCTTGGTCAATCAGCAATGGATCATCTGAATCGGAAACACTAGAATCGCCTTTCTGATTTTTTGTTGCATTTGAAGATGGGTGAATGACATCTCTCGATTCGTGATCAAAGTTCGTCTCTTGGGGTTTCGGCCGTGAAAAATGCCATTTTCCAGAACCTTTATTCGCTGCCTTTGTCCGTCTCGGAGAGTGAAGCTGGTTAGTCGTCGCTATCGCTCTCAGGCATGTAATCTGCCTTCTTTTGGGCACTGGAAAGGTTACGTGTCATTCTACGTTTACCGGGAGAGACGATTGCTTCCGACTCATCACCACTGTCGGATAGAGAAGCAAATTCTTCAGAGATTTCTTGCGGTTTTCGCTTGGAAGACCTCGAAGCACTCGGTATTCCTGATAGCACTTCTTCTAACGTATCGCTTTCGCCGCTATCGAGATTTGGAGATGTGCTTTTATCGACCTCACAATCTTCAGTTGTGGTTGATTCGTCGACTTCCTCGTCAGTCTCCAACTCCCCTGTTTCGTCCTCATCAGAGCTTTCATCCTCATCAGAGCTCTCATCCTCATCAGGAACCACAAAGCCATCATCGGATATATAAGACTCATCATCGGAAGTTACTCTATCGTCACCTGGCCCTAGTCTCTCGCCAACTGGATTCACAATCGCTGGTCTATTCCGCGAAGAAGGTTGTCGCAGCGGTTTTTTCAGCAACCATTCATCAAACTCACGAGCAATGGCTTTGAGTATCGGGGCCCATTGGGTATTTTCTAGAAGCCAACTCCACTTTTGAGACTGAGATTTATATATTGTTCGAAACTCTCTACCCTTGTCCTCCCCAAACCAAATCGGAATTGATCCTGGACTTTCCCACGTGCGCATCCCTTTTGCAACGAGCCATGAATTGTGTTTATCATATAGTTCCTTGAAGTTTCGGGTCTAATTGACAATGTTGGCTGACATCTTATTGTTTTCACAAATGGGATGGATTTATCTTACATTTGAGTCTGCGCTGTCTCCGTCTTTGTGATAATTGTTGATGTGCCACATCACATATCTATCTTCCAATTTGTCAAAAGCAGTGCCTTGATGCGTGCCGAACCACATAATTGTCTTGCCGGGGGGCGGGAGTTTGGACGCATTCTCTTCACTCCAGACTTGCTTCCGATCGTATAACGCTTTGAAGTCCTTGATCTAAATTGTTGATCGTTAGTCTTGATTTATATATTCTAAGGTGAAAACACACATTTTGCGAAGCAGCATCTGGGCTCTCCAGAAACTTGTTCACCATCCATTTTACGTACGAAGTAGGCAGCTCATCATATTCCTTCCTTTCGTACCTCCCAAACCACATTACTTTATCCCAGGATTTGGGTCCTCGTCCCCATCCCCAAGTTCATCTTCAATATTGTCGACTGTGCGAGCCATCGCGTCATCGTTGTCACCGTCTGTTAGTCCGCTATTCTCCCCGTTATATCGCTCACTAGCACCTGCATACTCAGAAGCCATCATTTCGAGATATTGATTTTATATGACCATCTGCTGTCAATCAGTGGTGTCCGATATGTCTTGGAATTTATAAGTCCGGGATCGCTCGGCAGTATGAGCTCGACCCAGGCGGTGATAGAGTCACGATGATAGGATGTATGTAAAAAATGATTGATCTGTTGAGATATCCTTAAGCAAAATGCAAAGCAATTCGCAGTGATTAACACCAGTTTCATTATTTGTTTGGGGCCGGAGACTTGAACAAATGCTACATTCTAATCTTCAGATAAGGGTGCAGGTTTGATTTATGCAACTCACCCCTGTGCTCGCAATTTGTTATGCTCGGCAGTCGCAAATAATAGTGTATTCTTTGACAGGAAATCTTTCGGGGTAAAAGGAAATCATGTACAAATGCTGGGTTTCAATAACTTATTTAGTTTTGGTAAAGAGAAAAAGGGAAACAAGTTCATCAAGTATGTGGCAATCGCCACAAAATAAAAGCGAGAGTAAAACATGGCGGCGCCGTATTGGTGGAGGATTGTTACACGGCAGCGTGGTTACCACCCTAAATGCAGCGGGGTACAACAGCTGCTACATTTTGCTGGCTGGTCACGTTTCGAGGAAGAAGAAGGGGGTGTAGTATCTACTGTTATATATACTCGGAAATATTCTAGTACGGGTGCAACAAAAAGATATCCGAAATGACGAGTATTCCCATCTATAGCCAAAAAGGATCTGATCTTTCGGACTATTATCGATGTATCTCAAGCATAATACCATGTTTCAATAGCCCAGACCGCACTAGATCTCAATTGCTTGAATGCTCTGATTAGAATCTACATCTTGAACAGCGGGGATTTCTTAATTATCTCTAAATATTGAAGGGAAATAAGAATTAAAGCCATATTCAAAGAGTTAAGTGAATAGAATCGTTTTGGGCCTGCATTATGAACTATTGAGAATCTCAGAGGGATAGAATTGAGAAAACAAAGTGTTGTGGAGAATTGTAGAGTACCGGAATCATTCGTATTTAGTATGAGAAGCTATCTACCGTTACCAGAGGCCGTAAATCTAAATAAAGCGTCGCCAAGAAAAGAAATCCCCCATATCTTATCCAACTGCTCGAGACCCATGAAATAACAACACTGCGTATATCTGCGTCAAACCAAAAGTCACTCCTTGGTGGGCCCTCTTTTTGTTAATTTCCGTTTCCGGCCAAAGTAGCAGCCCCACCGGCGACATTGGAGCCATCACCGGTACTATGTGCAGAAGGGCCAGCAGAAGCGGCACCGCCATTTGGAGTAACTCTGACAAGACCATGAACCTTTTTCAAATGGTCATTGACTTTGTCTGGACGACAAAGTCCTTTCCCATAGCTGCGGCGACATCCAACAATAGGGCAGAGGTTCTTTCCTTGATTTGTCTGGCCGCGTTGATGAACTGATGAGATATGCCGAACACGATCGGATGAGCGCCCGAAGTCCTGAGCGCAGGTGGGATAGGAGCAGGGATAACGGCCGGTGAGTGGATGAACAGGGGCAGCGATGAGAGGTGGTGTGGGGGTGGTAGTCGTATCTGTGTTACCCGAGGGTAGAGGTTCCAAGACAGCCTCCGGGAGAGCCGTGATAGTATGTAGGTTGTATGCTGATTGTTTACTACTCCAGGGTCAGCATTGGATAAATAAAAAAAAACTCACCCAACATTTCCTGCCCCTCTCTGTTCCCATAACGGGTAGGACAGAGGTTGGTTGAGAGCTGGATATATGATTTGATTGACTGGGCGCTCCGTATTAAAAGGGCGTTGTAAGAGCTGGTGAGTCGAGGGAGTTTCGCTGAGAAATCCTTCATTCGAAGGGGCTTGCATAGAATGGCTGGCCATAGGTACCGGCCAGTGATGTGCCGTAAGCTCTGCATGAAATTGGAACTCGACGTTTCCAATGGAAAGCTCTCCACTTGAATGATCTTTATTGGAGTCAAGCATCTGCCAGTTCGCTATGGGTTCTGCATCAAAGACATGGTTTGTGATAGTGTTGCTCTCTATTTCACCAATGAAGAGTTCTTCGCCAGAGAACAATTGCCATGTTTGGTCGAGGGTAGGTATCTCGTATGCGAAAGAATCTTGTTGAGAATAGTAAGGCATATTTTTGATTGTGAAGAGGGCGATGTGGCTTGAGAATTTGGCCAATAAGCGATTGACAACTTTGAAGTGTGTGTGAAAAGGGCGACCAATAAGATGCGTAGAATGCAAGGCTGTAAATTGATAATGTCAAAATTGGAAGGAAAAGTGCGAGAAAAGGAGTAAATAGAAATGGGAATGAGAGAAGTGTTATATACTCAGAGACTGCTCAGATGTGATAAGAGTTGTGCCCCTTTTCAAGAACCCCTGTGAGAGTTCAGGGCATTGAGATGAGACTCTATCAATTAATAACTCGAAGAAAGACTTTACAGTATAGATGTTCATATGAGACACTCATAGATTGAAGCATTCGCTTTTAGATCGAGCACTTGTTCGGTCTTTTGAGTCTGCCTTCTTCAAACGATGATGCTGATGCTAACGATATGTAATCCCACACATTGTCGTCCTCCTTTTCGGTGAAAGGACAAGCTAAAATCGGTCTTCAATATCTGAATATCATCAATTCTGCGATAGACCATATAAGAATGATAGTGCCTTTTATAAGCTCTTAAGACACTTCAATACATTTGAGGTCCTATTCAATTCGAAGTGACGTTGTAGTGGCATTAATCATATTGTCACATGTGGTTTCTGAGCACGTGTAATATTTCGGCTAAATTGAATCTCCTCCCCACTCACCTAACCGAAACGAAACTAAATTTAAGAGCTATTACTAAACAACAAAACACAACCAATTGTTTTGTGGTGATTGGCTCGAGATTTTGTCAGAAATTTCTGTCTCTTTGACAGATAGGGATATACTTTTGATTAAATTTAGAAATTATAACTACAAGATCAATTATCCGGCATGGTGTAGTGGCTAGCATTTCCGCCTCTCATTAGAAACTTTCGAGCTTCAATCAAGTCGCGGGAGACCGGGGTTCAATTCCCCGTACCGGAATTTCTTTTTGCTTTTGGATTGTCCGCCTGGTCCTTCAGATAAATTCACAATTTTCAACATCTGTCTTGTCCCCTTGAATCTACCGAAGATAGGGTGCAAACCAGCATGCAGACATCACGTGTTTAATATGGAGAAAATACATTTTCTGAGCACTAATTTTTGGGCAGGTCTAAATGAACCTTGACATCTTTATTAAATGGACTCTTATTTCTATTCTCTCTCTTCTCTTGACTGCAATTGATTAAGTATTGCGTGGTAGAACCAATAATCATTCAATATCACATTTATGGGACACTATTAAAGTTATCAAAGTAAACAAAGTGGCATATAACGTCGCTTAGGAAGTACAGCCACGTCTAAAAATTCTCCCTAGCCACATCCCCCACAATGAAAGGTTTTACTCCGTATGTTCATCAACGCTCCACCAAGCAGATATGATCATCTATTCCGAATCATTGTTGTGTAAGTATTGATATTATCTTGATACTACCTAGGGTACATATCTGAAGATGCCTTTCCACAAGTTATACACTCGTACAGATGTAAGCTTTGCTTCGACCAATAAAAGCCAAGTGGCCCACGATACAGGCCTGAAGGAACGTCGCATTGCATTTTTTGTCAGCATACATTTTACGATATCAACGGCCTGTTTGTATAGTATCTTGTGAAGCCTACAGTCAGTGGTCACAGACACTGGATATCAAATACACACCTATCCCAAAAATATAAAGCTAAGTTTATGTATTCCTTCATTGCTGTTCTTATTATATTTTAAATGCACGAAGTGTTCACCATGAGGTGGATCTCAGTTACAAGAACCCACTCTTTTGACCCCGCTGGGGCTGGCAGCCCCGTTACCACAAACTGATTACTCTTGACCGCCTTTTACGCATGCCGCGTATCTCAAATCTGGTACTGATGTGCTTTCTCAAATAGCCTGTAGGCTGTATGAAAACATCCGATGGGATTTCTCTCTGTTCAGTGCGTTGGCATAGACCTTATTCAGTAATGTGTGGGGCCCGACCCGACCAAGTCAATGCATAGGGCAGCAATCTGCAGGCATGGGTCTCGAAATGCGTCACATTCGATTGACAGCCTCGTTTTTTTTCTTCCCTTCTTTTCGTTCTGAAGTTTCCTTCTTTCCCATTGCGAAAGAATTTCCCTTCTGTTTGTATTGCCAGCTGCATCTTCATAGTGACACCAATAGACCTGCAGGTGATCATCCGTCAACAAATCTAATTCGTGCTTCTAATTCCCAGCCCATAGTAAACTACTGCAGAACAGTTATACAAAAAATTGGCCCATTTCATGTGGATACTTCTTCTGATACCAAGCAACAAGGCTGTAATATTGTCCATACATGGAGAACATAGATGTGGCTGCCTCTGATAAGGCGAGAGATTCAGAGCATTATTCGGAAATGGATCGAGGACCTGCAACGCAGAACGACACTTCCCATCGAGATTCAAGCCCATCGGAAAAAGCAATGGACAGACAACGCGAGGCTCAAGAATACATTCGAAATCGTCGAGCACAAGCAACTGTCACAGACGAGGCAGATGAGAATGTTATCGACAACGTTGCACAATTTGGGCCACAAAATATAAGTAGAGAAAGTGAAGATGATGAACAAAAGCTACTTGCTACATTAGCAGAAAAGTACAACTACAATCTATATCTAGTGAGTCTGATTGAAAGGAGGCCTTCCCAATTCCCTCTTTTGTAACCTAGTGAAGTCCCAGACTGATCAATCGAAAGCCGCCTGGAAACTCTGGAAGCCCTATAATAGAGCATACAAATTACGCTGCTCAATTGCATCGTGCCCAGCAGCCGTCTTTGCCGCAGACACGTCAAATAACAGATGGGCCTGACTCCTGGCACCATACTCGTCCCAGAAATCGCTCCGATTCTCCACCCACCGAAAATCCCCCTCGATCCCCCTCTCCATCAATACGACAGCTCGATAGTACGCAAATAACTCCTTCTCCGCCACCACCTATTCCAACAGCTCCAATATCTGACTTTCGTCCTGGTCCTATCTTCTCTAATTCACACATGCCTTATCAAGCGAATAATACTCGATCTAACTACACAACGAATCTCAGGCAATATGCAGATAGAAACAGGGGACCGGCTAATAAGCAGGCTGCCGAGAGATCGGCGTTCGAGAACAATACGGCCAATTCTGGAACACAACCATCTGTGAACAGTGAGTATAGATATTTAATACCCGAGGCTAGAATTTGAAGCTAAACTCATGCACCCACAGGTCAGCTCTCGGAGAGATACAGACATAATCAGATCACATCTCCTCCACATCAAAAGTCCCAATCGCCGCAGGCTGCACCTACGCAATGGGCGGCACCTAAACCTGCTCGGAATAACACCAATATTGTCCAGAATCTTCAAGAATCAACAGCTCTACAGTTAGCGGAGTCGGGATCTCAATCTTCTAGACTCCATCCTGTGTCATATTCTTCTCAGTCGCGGCAAGATGCCAGTCAACAAAACATAGAACAGGGGCATGATCTCTCACATGCGAATGGCTCAGAACTCTGGAGTCATAACAATAGGATTCCGCAAAAGAATTACCCAACTCCCGACAGTCTGTCAAGCAATAGTCGCCGCCAAATGTCATATGCGCCACAGAATAATACCCACAGCAGTCCCAAAACTTTCGGCCATGCGCTAGCCGGACAAATCGCACCAGTCCAACAAGGCCACCATGGAGGGCACGGGCATGAAACATATGGCCCCCGTCACGAGCATGATATGGGCCACCCGAATTATGGCTATGATCAAAATTCTCAAGGAGATTTTAGTCCGCGTATGTTATGAATTCGATTCTATTCTTTGGCATCTTTCATTGGCAATGCTAATTCGTCCTAGCAACTACAATTCCTAATCCATCGAATTTCACTCCAGAATCTCATGGAAATTCCACTCGTGGTCATGCAGGAGGATATAGTTCTGAACATCAGTTTGAGCAAGCTATGGACAACCGTAGACCACGTGAGTAAATCGATGTTCATATTTGCTAATGCCTACTGACCAATTACCAGCAATCCACGGATCGATGTCGTCGCCCACCCTTCATCGCCATAATAATTTCGTTGATTGGAGATCGCAGCTTTGCCAGCTATTCAATGCACCATCGGATAGCCATGACGAAGACCTTTTCAAGATGTTGGAAATGACCAGAAGCAAGCTTTTGCCCGACGCTCAGGATGCTAATCAAGAAAAGTTAGCCTTACCTTATCATACGATTTATCGAGTCAGATGCCATCAGAATGGGCAGACCCACATGTTTTTGGATACTCCTTGGCTGGTGAAGGACGGCCCCACTAGTGGCCATATTCATGGCAGCATGGTTGTACGAAATATTGCTCTACATACGCAGCAATATACAAATTTGTCTTTTATTGTATACAAAGACTATGCCTGCTGCAAATCCAAGATCGACTTATTGAAGCCAGAGAATAACATAAAACTTCAACCTGGAGACTCGGAACAAGCTGGTTTAAATGACGAGAGTCAACTTGCAGAGTTCCTCGAAGGCGAGTCAGTGTGCTTGGTCGGTAGTGAGCTATCTGCCGGTCTCAAAAGACTTACTAGGCAGAATATTCAAGAGAATCCATATTACCCTTCATTTAATGTTGGGACTGAGTTTAAGGCACCATATCCATGGTTTTATCATCAAAGAGCTCCTTTGGAAGAGCGAAGACGTCAGCTAAAACCCGAGCTTTTGACTCGTGTAAATTCTTTTGTAGAATATGTCAACGAAAGTTTTGGGCCCGAATATGCCGTAGTCGATGCGCTTCTAAGTCAGGGGAAAATCACGCGCACATATTTGTGCTATCTTTACGTAAGTGAATTCTTGGACCAAAACTGACAGTCGACTAACACCGTTACTAGAGCCCTGACACCGTCATACTACGCACTGAAAAACATGATGTAGGAAAGACGAAAGCTTACTTAACTAAATCATGGCTTCATCTGCCAGTAGCAGGAAGCACGAATGGGACTGGAGAGCCAGCTACGTTGACAACTTCCTTGCTCGTATCTTCTTGGTCATTTGATGGCCTCTTCCAAGAGAATGTTGAATTGATTACAATCGATGATTTCAAAACGCCAGAAGAGATTATAAAAATCACCGCTCTCGGAACTTACCCAATGCGCTACGCCGACCCCACCATTGGCACATCGCTTAGGAAACAAGGAGAAATGTTCTGGAAGTTCCGTAACGCGTGCTACATATATTATAGTGAAGAAGATGAGTCTGTAGAAACCATTGTAAGCAATTCCGATGATCAAGTCTACTTTAATAGGCTAGCTAACATCAAGTTCACTCACAGGGGCAGTCCAGGTACATGGTTGATATCAAGACGTACAAGAAGTTGCACCCAAAATCTGCTGGCGCCAAAGCACCCAATCGTGATGATTTAGGTCCCTTGGCCATGGCGTCCGACGTGCCACCAGAGGGAGTTTTCACCTTGCTTTTGCCTAACACGATTGTTGGATTCAATATACAAGAAAAGAAATGGGGTATGTAACATCGGACCCATTGATGATAGCCTCGTTTGCTAATTTAGCTTCTTAGTCGATCTCGAAGTTAGTCGCATGTATGCGGTCAAATGGAACAAGGATGCATTTGAAACATTGGCCGGAGACAACGACATGAAGATTCTCATTACAGCTTTAGTCGCGAATCAAATCAAAGACGAACAAAGTCCAAGTCTCGCTGGCAGGAAGGGAACTGGCTCAGTCATTTTATTGCATGGGTAAATGATATATAGCTCAGACCTTCAAATTCTAGGCTAACAATAGATCAATAGCTCTTCTGGCACCGGTAAAACTATGACAGCGGAAAGTGTAGCCGAAGTAGTCGAGAGACCACTCTACATAGTTCCATGTAGCGAGATAGCAACTACACCAGAGGCCTTACAAAAATCTCTCCAACAAATCTTTTATCTAGGAAGAGTTTGGAAATGCGTCATACTCCTCGAAGAAGCCGAGTTGTTCCTCGAGAAACGAACTTTGGGAGACCTTCGTCGCAACGCATTAGTTTCTGTATTTTTGCGGGCACTTGAATCGTACAACGGGATTGTCATTTTGACGAGTTCTTCCATTTCTGCTGTGGACGAGGCGCTCAAATCCCGCATTCAGCTTTCCCTTCGCTATGCTCCTCTCACTTTGACCCAACGAACTAAGATATGGGAATCTCACATCACGCAGCTTGAATCACTAGAATCTCTCTTCAATCCCTCTACGATCAACATCACTGAGCTTCGCGCAAATATATCTACGCTAGCTAAGTACAAGCTCAACGGCCATGCAATCGGCCATGCCGTCAGAACAGCCAGACAACTAGCTCTATGGAAGGGCATCCCAATGGGATTCGAAGAATTACAGTATGCAGTCAACGATGCAGGAGGATACGACGATTCAGATGAAGAAGACAAAAGAAACGCGGGAGAAGCAATGAAAGGGGTTGTGGAAGATGCAGATGATGACCCTTTTGATGGCGTGGAGGATTTAATGAGTGTTGCTGGGTTATGATTGATGATTGACGAGTTATGAGTTATGATTTATATATAATCCGCGGTAGCGAGCGTCTGTTTTGTACAGAAATGTCTTTCTTTTTAACTTATATGTATGGAGCGTTGCATGCGTATTCACGTTTGCATCGAAGTCTGGGAGGAATTGTTCTGTTGTTTTTTCTGCGTATACCATTCTTGCTTGATAATTATTGATTATTAGGGTAATGGAATATATTTCATTTTGTTGCTCTTACTATCTTCACTCGTTACATTCAGATAAGCGAACGCTGTTTAACTTATCCAAGATTTTGTGGGCACGAAACCTCTCCTTTTCCGCTTCTGAGAGCTACCTACAAGTAGACAACACCCCTTCAGTCTAAAGTTATGCAAAGTAAAGTGGAAGGAGCTGTTTCTAGCAGGACGATATTTATGAGAAAGGTATATGAGATTGAATTATAGGTTCAGATGATAGTTTTCTAATATCATATTCCCATCCCAGTTCAACACCAGATCTGATTACTCATTCCTACTTCTTAGCTAGATTTGAACATTTCCCATCCGATATAATCCTCGTAAGAAGTGATTGCTCCTCTTCCACTCTCTTAAGTACGCGCCATCAAGTATTTTTCCGTCCTGTACCCCAGGAGATGAGAAGCGATGGAAAGTAGAAATGAGAATAATCATGCATACACATCAACACTAGTGCTGCAATAAAACCAAGCAAAAAGAACAGACATCAAACTAAAATCATTCACATGGCCATATCTCGACATAGAAGTAGTTGATATCTTAGGTACAAACTATAATTATCGATGATCGTAACACAAAGCAAGGCCATCTACCTACCATCTAATGCGCAAATCTAAAATCTAATCTTGAACTCCCAGCCAATTTCGTATTCCTCTTGTAATCCTGCTGTTCCTCGGCGGTCATGGCATTCCACACCTTATCCCTCTGCTTGTTCCTCATTATATAGTAAAATTTCGTAAACAAGAACACTGCAATGGCCGCAATATTTATAATGATCAATTGCGTATTACCACGATGATATAGCGGCTTATCATCAGTTCTGTAAATGAAGTTTGCGCAGATATTTCCCAGTTGCACTGCCATGTTGTACAGAGCAGAGGAAACAGAGCGAGTGCCAACATTGTTAGAATTTTTGGAAGTCCATGCTACGAGAATGGCGTGGCAATAAGGATATGAGAGAAGCACTGTGACTAGTGCGTATGTGTTCCAAGCCTGGACTCCTGAACCTGGCCAAAAGCGAAGCGCGATGATACATGGGAGGGTCCATAGCGGTTGTATCATGGAGACCAGAGTTCTTTCGTTGACGCGCTCAGATAGTTGTGTAATAAGAAGTAGCGTGATAATGTGGAAGGCTGAATAAGGTATTGTCAATAAGTTGGTGTTGAATGTGCTGAAACCCAGGTTCTTCAGGGTGAGAGTAATGTAGGAAGTAGGTGGGGATTGAGGAATATATGCGATCAACCCGATAGCATACAGTGGCCAAAGGTCGTAATCCTTTGCTGCGTTCCAGAGTTTCTTTGGTGTAATTGCTTGCCGGTTGTGCATATCGCCCTTTGAAGGGTCATCTCGGAGAACTCGATTGACGACGATGGATATCTCACGATCAGTAAACCAGCCTTTTGGTCGAAACCATGCTTTCGTTTGGACTGCAGACGCTGGCATCATGAAGAAAGAAGAAAGGCCAACTAGCAAAGTAATCAAGCCCTCAATTAGGAACAGCCAACGCCATCCTGCCCATCCTGATACACCCCGTAGATGAAGTAGAGCAAAAGCAAGAATCGATGTGATGATAGTGGTTCCGGAAAGTGTAGTCCAGAAGAAACTGAGTCGGACAGGAAGTTCCTTAGAAGTATAAAAGTATGATAGCCACAAAACGATGTCTGGGATAAACCCGCCCTATCAATTGGTGAGTTTCGAACTGTCAAGCTGGGAATTTATGGTGAGAACTACCTCGAGAAGACCCAGCATACTCCGTGTGGCATAGAATCCAGATTTTCCTTTGAGCGCACACTGAGACATGGCAACTACCGACCAAAGGGTTATCTGCATCGGAATCCATCTATCGGGTCCAATCTTCTTGGAAATCAACTGTGAAGGTAATTCGGCTAGTAAGAACGAGAACAGAAAGATTTGGTTGCCGAAGTTGTAATCTAGGTAATGTTAACCCCAGAGCACTTTCCATATAAGAGGAGATATATAACCAACGTACCATTTGTACTCAAGCTCAGGTCATCCAACAAATTATCTGCGACGGCTTGTGTTAAGTTCCCACGATCGACTTGTAAACCGAAGAACATTACACACTGGAATGTTGTCAACAATGATCTAAAAGATTCCGAGATTCCAGACTTACAGCCCAGAGACAAACTCGCCAATCTAGTCTTCGAACCAATCGCCGCTCTTCCTCCTCAGTCCAAGTGAAATTGGGGTCAAAGGCATGCCGACATTCATATTGCGATTTTTCGTAAACCGCAGTCCAGTGTTCCCTTACATCGGGGTCTAAAAAAGGATTTTTGGCAAAAGCGGATCCATCTTCATCTGAGTCGGAGCCCGTGGAAACAAAAGTTGCATTTTTAACAGGAACTGGGTCGCCAAAAGTTGTTACTTCCTCGTACTGAAGCGAGTCATCTGGTTGTCGCGCGGCACCACTCTTAGGCTCCGTCTTGTCTGCGGCAAGTTTAGACATCTTCGAGTATGTGCGACTTTGATCTCTCACTTGATCGGTATTGAGATGTAGAAAACTAGATACTTATACCATACGATGGTTCAAAGATATGCTCATGCTACAATATCAGCTATATTGTGATTGGTGCGAAAGGCCAAGAGAGACTGCAGGTGTGCGGGACTACCGAGGGCAGACAATTATTGAGAAAGATCCACTGGAAATCACACAATAGAGGTATCTCGGAGTAAAATCGCAGTCAAACCTTTGTGGCAAAGACAATGCAGCGACATTATCCATAATCTCGGATCGAGACCTACCTCTACCTCGTAATAATCTCCCCGAAAAATGAAAACAGTTAAAACTAACAAAGTTTTCACGTCTTGATACCAGATAAGCCCATGGTGTGCTTTTGAATGACGCATAAATTATGCTAATACATGGAATCTGCTAACTGTCAAACGCATGCTGCGTAGACATATGAAATTCTCGGGCGCCACCATAAGAGAGTATATTCCGGGACATGCTCCAAAGCAGTCATGGAAGCCCTTGAGAGAAAGAATTCATAGTGAGTATTCGATGAGAGAATCTCTAGCGCACTTGTCGCCATAAAAGCCCGTCCCAATAGTTTACCCTTCTGTCGACGAAAGGAGCTCAAGGCACAAGCATTGGCCACAAGCACGAAACTCTTATCAGTACTGAGGGCACATATGATGTTCCGTCTGCATGAGAAGCTACAAAGTTGGAGAATCGATGTAACGGGAGAGTGGTTGGGTGTGCATATGGCACGTAATGCCTGTAAGAACATATGTTGTCATCTGTCCCCGGACTTTCGTAATTGTTTCGCGATCGATTCAATTTTCAGAAGAAAAAATTAAAAACACAATTACATGAATGGATGAGATTTCTCCCGTCGGTTGTGAAATGTGTAGATAGTATGCTGCCAATAGCTTGGCTTCCGCTGTTCTCAATCGTCAATCTCACCGTCTTTGCATTGTGATCTGTATGTATGTCAATTCAATATCCATTGTTGGAGTGAAGTTCTGATGGCAGCCGTGGTGGAGAAATGCCTTAATTTTTGATCACGTGAACGAGAACTTTATGGTCAATGTCCACATCCACGACTTTCTGTCTCCAAGATGAACACCCTCGAATGGAAAAGAAGTACAATCTGAATGAGCTATATTATTTTTTGGGACACTCATGAATAAGGATTGTTACGAGCCATAAGTTCTATCTTTATATGGCGCTATGAATGTTCGCGACCAGACGGCAAGTGACTCATTCACCCGTGTTCATAACTACATACATGACTATATCTACCTAGACACAAGCACAAGCGGGTGAATTTGTCCAATGACAGATTGTAAGGATTTATATCGATCATTTTATTCATGTTATTCATTGTACTATCGAGCAGCTATTTACATCTAATGCCTAGGGCATCTCTTCTAGACTTGCTCTCGGGGTCGAAAAATGGCTTTTCTCCAACGCTAACGGCTCTGACACCATATCTTTTACCCTGTCCTTCAAGATCATCTGTGGCCGCGTGGAAAGTTGAACGGTTGTCCCAGAAAGCTATATTTATCAATATTAGTACAACCGACCTATGGGGTACTGCAAAAAAAACTTACCCAAGATCATTTTGGTTCTTCCACTTGAATCGCACCTGCAAATCATGATTGACCACCAATAATCGCTTAAACCAACCCAAGAGTGCTTGATTTAAGTCTGAAGGTTTACTACCTAGTTCTAGGCTTGATATCTTCTATGACTTCGATATGTTTTGTTGTCTAGGCGTTGATTGTAGGTAGACTTATATACGATGACGATGAGGTGAACGAGCCGACCTTTCAAAATTGGATGTTACAAACTATCATTACGTGAATGAAGGCGGGAGTAAAGACTGACATCAGGAAATGTATCTAATTCCATTTGCATCACATTATTCTATAGAGATGCGCGCGTAGACGTGTACGAGCACGCATCAAGTCCCAAACTCCTGTTCTCCCACCTGCTAATCCGTTTTTTTGAGGGGGATATCTAAACGCCATGCCAATTCAACCATAAAAGCAAAACCAAGCTATGCACTGCCCATCCATTGCCACACCATTTTATACAAAAAGGTCATCGTACCTCATGGTAAGAGGAGAGTCTCATGACCTTGCATGCAGGCCCTGAACAAGGCCATTCATAAGTTCAATCAATTGTCAATTCAAGCAACATTTCCAGCCATGCCCATAAATATTGCCTGGATTGCCATAGAAATTGACCAAAACCCCACCTTTTTCAACCGACGCAGGCGGGCCTGACTGTCTAC
Source organism: Botrytis fragariae (assembly GCF_013461495.1). Taxonomy (NCBI): domain Eukaryota; kingdom Fungi; phylum Ascomycota; class Leotiomycetes; order Helotiales; family Sclerotiniaceae; genus Botrytis; species Botrytis fragariae. The sequence goes on from NW_023500987.1 coordinate 2,554,165, forward strand.
CACATCTTTCGCAAATGCTTCATAAGTCTCTGCAGACATATCATCCATTAATCCGCTATCGAAGATGGTCCAGCTACCATCAAAATCACTAGCTCGTTTCACGATTCGACAATTTATGGGTATAAATGTTTTCTTCGCGTTGATATAGGCGACGATGGGTCGAATCAGGGCCTGATTAACGTAAGATAAGTCGCGAGTGAAGAGTGGCACGGCTGCTTTCACGTCATTAAGATGAATGCGAAGGTCCATGACAATGTAGCGTTTATTGTCATCGTGAGAGAGTTTCTCCGCCGAAGCATCGGGCTCAGCGGATGTGTCTGGTTGTTCTGTACGTGGGTTGTTTTCGAGGATGTGGAAATAACGATTAGATGTTACAGCTTCTTCCATTCGGTCGTAAAAGTCGGACATCACCTTGGCGATGCTGTCATCCGCTTCAGTTGGAAGCATGACATCAGAAACAATGTCAACATTTCCTTCATGAATCCAGCCAAACGGCCCTTCCACTCCTCGATTTAAATGGTCAATTTTGAGGCCATCTATGCGGAGACGACTTTGCTTTTTCCAAAGGCTTGACCCGTCATTTCCAGAAGAGTCAAGAGCGTGCGAGCCAGCAAACCCGTGGATCTGTCGAGGATGAATTGTGAAAAGAGATCCGTCAAAGGCACCAGACATATTGCTCGCCGAAAGGAAATCATAGAATAGCCATTGTTTTCGTAGCTGGGGCAGATCGCATGAGAAGATACTGACAGAGAAGGGTCGGAAACCATTGGGTTGATGCACGGTAACCAAGAGATCCTCTAGTTTGAAAGAATCTATCTCGAAATCGCCGGGGTTATGCTCATGGCGAAACGATTTAGGGTCGATGTATTCATCGCCCCAATGAACCGAAGTTCTATCTATTACTCCTCGGACACCCTTGATTTCTACATCCCGAAGAAGTCCTTTGCCGTTCCACCACTTGACAAATGATAAAGTGACATTGACTGTATCGAGAGTGACGTCAAACTGGGTGTAGTTTGTGTCCTCCTCTTCCTCCTTTTTCCCCTCTGTATCCACCTGCCGTTGAGAGGCAGCGGCAGCCGCAGCACTCAAAGACGAACCCTTGCTAAACTTGGTCTTCCCTTGTCCTGGTCTCCTTGAGACAAACACATTCCGGAACGTAATTACTCCATCTTTCCATCGCGGCACGATGGCAGATTCGAAAACGACCTTGATCCCTGCCGAATGTGTAAGGTAATCACCCACCCATCTTGCCAATGTTTCTAATCTAGAGTCAGTCATTGTATAATCCTCATATTTTTATGGCTCTTACCTTGAGCGACAACAGTGTTGATAGATAGGATAACAAGAGAGAAGAAAGTTGTGGTTCCGATAAAAATCCAGGCTATGTTTCCCAAGACAAACCATGAAACAAAAGCACTCCAATCGTCAACATTCCACGGTCGCCCGCCTCTAATCGTAAACCACTTGAACCGAACCTTCAATCGAGACCAAAATCCCGTTGCTGCGGCGAGTAATTCCTCTCTCGTCGGCCGATGGGGCATCTTTGGCATGTGAGGAAGATGGTACTTGCTCGAGGTAGAGTGTGGAATGTTAGCATCCGTGACCGATTCCTTTACTGGCGGGGTAATCTGTGAGGGGTTGTGGGTTTCTTGGGGTGTCTTCCGAGCATTTTGTAAATTTGATGCAGAGCTTTTATTTCTTCTCGCATAACCTCTTGCCCTCCGCCGACTACTTGAATGGATCTCACGTCGCCATTCTTGTTGAAGAAATGTTGTCAAAGGTCGTCTTGGTAACGATGATGCTGAATATAGAGTCTTCTCCACTGTGGTTGTACATGATGCTATCGAGGGTGTTGCGGAGGTACCTGAGCTCAAATCAAGGAAGAAGACCCCGCCATAGGCAAAACTCTTTCGAACTTGAGTCTTGGGGGAAGAGCTGTAGAAGGACCTGATTTTTGATTGCGAAAATGCGCGACGAGTAGTATTTAGTAGAATCGAATTAGATATGTAAGGTCGTATAGATTCTTTACATGTCTTTGTTGCAGCGAGTGAACTTGCTTGATCCCATAACTGGGACCATAACCTAGGTTTTATGTTTGTCGACATAACCTCCAGCTCATCCTGAAAGATTGAAACAAGACTGTTGAAGTCGTAGAATCCTTCCTCAACACTCGTATCTTGGAACAGAAATTGAAAAATGAAGGCACGCGAGAGAATGAATGACGATGGGCTTTTCCGGATGCGCCTTTTGGAATTTTTGGCACTAATGAAGACGCTAGTGATCTTATCAGTAAATTCTCTATCGCATCCATACCCCCACTAAATATTTTTTCCAATTTGATCGACTGACTACGAACATTAAAATCGACATTCAGAAAAAAGACTTATATTCCAACTACATAACGAATATTTTCACGAAGATATTGTTCAACTCCACCATACGCAATCCGACAAGAGAAAATGCCTGCACCCACAGCTTTGTTGAGAAGACCAGAAGAGCTTGCTGAAGCTACTAACGTGCCAGCACCCGATCAAAGTAATTAATCTTATGACGCTGTCACTATGCGCATTGCGGGAATAGTAGCTAATGTCGTTCCAGATCAAGATGACGAATTCTTATTAGATGCACCAGAAGTTACTTCTGCAGATCTGGATACCATTTTGCCTCCAGCCACCGACAATAGCGAAATGCACATTGATGAAGAAGGACGACCCCGATTTGCACCAGCCAAGAATATTGTACGGCTCTCAATCTATGCTACTGTCAAAAAGCGCATGCGGTTCTAACAAAGATAACAGGACCCAGCAACCCGAGTCGAAACTCGAAAAGTTCCCATTCCTCCACACCGAATGACACCTCTCAAAGCCGCCTGGCCTAAGATCTACCCTCCTCTCGTCGAGCATCTCAAACTCCAAGTCCGCATGAATATCAAAAATAAAGCCGTTGAACTCCGTACCTCCAAACACACTACCGATACTGGATCTTTACAAAAGGGCGAGGATTTCGTCAAGGCCTTTTCGTTAGGTTTTGATGTCGATGATGCTATTGCATTATTACGACTTGACGATCTTTACATTCAGACTTTTGAGATTAAGGATGTAAAGACACTGCAAGGTGAGCATTTGGGAAGAGCCATCGGCCGTATCGCAGGCAAAGATGGAAAGACCAAATTTGCAATTGAGAATGCGAGTCGCACAAGAGTGGTTCTTGCAGATAGCAAAATCCACATTTTGGGAGGCTTCAAGAATATCCACATTGCGAGAGAGGCCATTGTTAGTCTGATTTTGGGTAGCCCACCTGGAAAGGTTTACGGCAATTTAAGAACTGTTGCTAGCAGAATGAAGGAGAGATTTTAAAAGCTAGAATGCATTGGCTAGACTTACGACATGGATTTTCATTTACTAGGCGTTGCGGTGGTGTTCGGGGAAGGGAATATACAGGGAAAAGTATCATTCTGGCATTCACGAATGCATTATATATTCCTATTTGAGGTCATGTAGATCGAGAGAGGATCTTTAGTATCCAAGAAATTCAGAACTTAATTGGAACCCCATTGCCTATTATAGCCTCATACAAGCAAACATGTCAAGAAGATATGAGATCTAATTTAAAGCTGTTGATATTAATTTCCTCGGCTGCCCTACATGTTCGAAGATTGAGTTTAACGTACATGGAGGAAAATGGCCACCTATCTTTGGAGTTTTCTAATATCTTCCTACGCCTACACGAATATTGAAATTGTCCAAACGAAAACAGAAACGTGAGAAAAATGCGATACCATGTCATCTCCTTCGAAACGTTCAGGTCTAGATGTTTGACGCTGGTGACCTTAATGTCTATTACCCCAATGAACGACTTTAGTCTCTTCTCGGTACTAGGTCCAGGTACACACAGCCTATGCAGTTACTTGCACCACTCATGTATCGACTTTCTGCCTCATATCGTTACATTGAACCATAGGGATGGGTCACTCGAGTGTTAGTCCAAAGGCACTAGGTAGCTTTGGAACATCCATGGAGATTCATTCTCGAAGCAACATAATCATTCTCAGCTGAAGAAGGTTAAATATAGATAGGAATTCAAGACTTCGCGGTAAAAAGTGCACGCTCTGCCATGTTTTTGTGGATCGCATTCGTCCTTATGGATCATTATTCTATGCAGGATCCCATGCAGGGATTCAACAGTATTACATCAAAACATCATAGTTTCGTAATGAGAAGTAATGTACTGATGAGGTAGAGTTGACTCGGTAGGCAATCAATCATGTATCTTAGAGTTGGAGGAGACTTCGATATTCAATGACCATGAATTGCCGTCAATCTCTCATAGAAGCTCAATAGAGAATACCAAGTATATCATAGGAAGAGAACCTTGGAAGAGATAAAACGATGAAAGAACGACATGTGTACCGGTACCTACATGGTACTCCCTTCGATAGACGATATGGCGAGATAACTGTAGAAAAGTGGCAGATTCTAACAACCACTTTTGAGCATTTGATTCATCTCCTGCTGCATAAAGAAGAAGCACATTTCTTCATCAAAAATTCCCGAATTATATATGGAAAAGGAGGTCTCAAGTTGGTCCATTTTGGAAAGGTAACCTTAACATACGACCTACCGCTTCCGAAAAGCCCGCTGCCCGGACCATAGAAAAAACATGCCCCTGTTGAAGCATCTCCTTGTCATTTATTTTGTCTCTAAATCATGATTCTTTGCCATACCTTATCTATCGTGCACCAATATCGACTTATTACGCAGCAGCCAATGACCAAAGTTTCTTAATAAGGCTGCTTTTCTACCCAAGGCTCATCAATCTTCAGGCATCTTCCGGACGTTTATTCATCAACAAATACGACGAAGTTCGATTCGCCAATACGACGCGCCGACGTGACTGGTAGAGTTTGGATGTCCCGGCTCAGAGCCTCTTGTATACACAGCAGACGGAGTGGCGAAAGGTGACTGGTATGCAGGCAGCAAGGCTTAAGGCTGAATCGCAGGGCCGGAAAGCTAAGGTAGGCATTAATGAGGTGTTGAGTTGGCGCAAGGAGAATTGGTTTCTGGGGAATGAATATGAGGGGCTAATACATTCGAGTCACAGCTTGCCAATTCATATCATGAGTTATTGGAGTACGTATTTGCCGGAGCAAACCAAATGGAACAATGCTAACAATGAACCTTGTGCAGAGAGTTCTCGTCGAAAGAACTCCGCTCAGTAGGCAATTACACTTTGGGGAGGTTAATTGGGAAGGGGTCTTTTGGGAAGGTTTATCTGGCTTCGCACAAACTCTTACATAGCTCCAAGGTATGTTCAAGGATGGAATTGAGATTTGCAGAATATCAGCTAATTCACCGGTGTCCTGTAGGTTGTACTCAAGTCGGCCAACAAGGATGATTCGAATCTGGCTCGAGAAATACATCACCACCGACAATTCTTACATCCTCACATTGCTCGCCTTTACGAAGTAATTGTCACCGAAAACCTGGTATGGCTTGTATTGGAGTATTGTCCTGGTAAGTCGTGTGCATAGGCAGAAGGAAATGGGGCTAATAATGATGGTGCAGGCGACGAATTATACAATTATCTTCTTGAGCATGGTCCCCTACCGGTGGAAAAGGTACAAAAGATCTTCACTCAATTGGTTGGCGCCGTTTCATACGTTCACAATTCATCTTGCGTTCACCGGGATTTAAAACTGGAAAATATCCTTTTAGATAAATACGAGAATGTTAAACTTGTAGATTTTGGGTTTACTCGCGAGTATGAAGGAAAGGCGAGTTATTTGCAGACTTTCTGTGGTACAATATGTTACAGTGCTCCAGAAATGCTGAAGGGAGAAAAGTATGCCGGAGAAAAGGTTGATGTTTGGAGTCTAGGCGTTATTCTATACGCTTTACTATGTGGCGAGCTACCATTCGACGATGATGACGATAACATTACAAGGACTAGAATCTTGACTGCGGAGCCGAAATGGCCGGATCACCTTACAACTGACGCGCGAACTTTACTGAGCATTCTATTGTCAAAGAGACCCTTAATTCGACCTGCTTTGTCTGATATTCTTACGCATCCATTTCTTGCCGAGCATGCGCCACAACAACAAGCCATTCTAAAGCTGCAGAGAGCGGCACCTTTCACCACTGCATTAGAAAAGGAGACCTTGGAGCGGATGCGAAGTGCTGGTGTAGATATCGATCAAGTCATTGAAAATGTACTGGCTCAACGATGTGATGCTTTGGCCGGTTGGTGGGCCCTCCTACTCGAAAAGGAAGAAAGAAAACAGGCTCGAAAAGAACGAAAACGTAAGGAACGAGAGGCAGAGAACCGATCCTCAAGAAGACTAAGTGCTGCGAGTAGCCGTTTGGAAAAAATGACGCCAATTTTAACTGGAGTCGATGAAGAAGGGCAGCCTTTAAAGATCAGCGATCCACCTAGGAGCAGAGGAAGAAAGGAGAGGCGAAGCGCCCATTACCCGGACCTTATACTGACTGACTTACCTGGATTACCCGAACATGGTCAGTTTTCCTCGCCTGAAGTTCACACTCCTCCTCCGCCACTTGAAAAGGATTCAATTCGCTCGGCAAGCTCATCTCGACATCGACGCCCTATTCCTCCTCCAAAAGAAGGCACTTTGCGGAGTGCCCGGTCACGAGGAAGCACACTGCAGCTAGTTACTTCTAACCATGATTTCTTACACCCTAGTACTAATGGCATTGTCAAACCTCCCCAACAGCGTCGCAAGCATCAGCATGCTATCATAAACCAGCTGGCACATTGGAAACATTGGCTTCTAGATTCTGCTAGACGTGCCAGGTCACCTGGGAAGAAGACAAAAGCTAGTCGCTCAACACCAGATCTCCGCGAAAAGGCTGCTGACGGCTCGAGTAGTCCGAAGGACCCTAGTCCGCGACCAGTTACTTCAAAGTCTCCTACGATGACACGTGCTCCAATGCCACAACTAGGCGGCCCTCCTGTTTCACGAATTCAAGGGACTTCAAGTACCAAACGACATTCATTGTCCCCATCACCCGTAACCCCTCGCTCGACATTCCAACGTCGACCAAGTAGTGGCTTAAGAGGACGAAAATCCACATCGTCTTCTGTTTCTTCTGTTCGCAGTATAATGCATCAACATACTCATTCGAAAGCTTCATCAACCTCATCCAATGGATCTGGCTCAAAGATATCATTACCAACTCGCAGCCCTCACCACTCCGTCAAGGTCCTACCCGCAACCCCCACCCTTGGCTCATTCCCTTCTAACATCCGTGTCGTTCGACAAACCCCGCTTTCAAGTTTCAATGAAGGAGTCTCATGGGGTGGTAGCAATAGTGCATTTGGCGCCCCCCTCGTATTCGCGAAACGGAAAAAGAATTTATTCAAAGGACCCTCACTCAATACTACCTCACCTGTCGCATCGGGTAGCGGAAACGGCCATGGCCACACAAGAACGGGTTCGCACAGTAGAAGCACCAGTATAGCAGGCAGAAGAAGTGGCGAAATAATCCAAGAAGAAGACGAAGAAGAAATTGAGGAAGTCGATGTCTTTACTCCCGTGACTGGACCGGGTGAAACGGAAGAAATGGTTTTCACCCCAGGTGACATGTTGAGAAGGGAGGATACGATTGAGGAGTCGGATAGAGAAAAGACACCTACTAATGGAGCCGTATAGAAGACGCTTGCAGTGAGAATGTTTTTGATTAAATAAAGGGGTTTATGGGGTCTTTGGGGAGTGGATGGGTTGGTGCGTGACTTGGTGCGATGTGTTGCGATGTAGTGCGCATGTACATAGCGTACATATTCTCTTGTACAATTTGTTTTTCAAGTTAATTTCCCTTGCAAGTCGCACATCGTACATCGGTAATCATCCATGGCGAGGAGCATAGCGGATATGGATGGACGGATGGAATGGAATGGATGGATTGGGTTGATATACTACATAGAAGCGTTTTGTTTTATCTGCTTTATTTGTTTTACCCATTCATTTACATCTTCTGAGTTTACCGTATTTAGTTTTTCTGTCTTTCTTTGTTTCTTCTCTTCACATACTCATATTTTATTATCGACACATTATCGTTTGGTTTCTTCTTGTTTTTACTTTTTACCTTTATAAATTCATCTGTCTACACATATATACATACATACATACATACATACATCATGGCATTTTTATTTTTCCTTTTATCATTCTTCGGTTACTCTTTTTTTTTTTTTTTTTTTGATTCCTTTTCTTGAGCAATTCGGGTATATGGAAGTTTTTGATACCAATGTTTGCGTGTATAGCGGGATGGATAGGAGAAGAGAAGAGAAGATAGTAAAATTTTACCGAGGTGGAGGAGCGAACGACGGGGGAGACGAGACGAGAAGAAAGGGGGAGGGGAGAGAATGGAGAAACAAGATCTTTTATTTTTCTCGTATGTATATGGATGGACGGATGGATGGGTGCATGTACCTGTACATACATTGTGTATAAAAAGTAATAAATGATTGTGAAATACATGCTAAACATGTATGTATTAAGTACATGCTTGATCGTGGATTACAAATACTTTTATCATGATTTAATTTTAAAGATATAATCTATGTGTAGGTAGGTATGCATAAACAACCAAAAATCGCCATCGACAGACAGTTCGTATAAGCGATTAAATACCCTTGACCTAACTTGGAGTTCAGGTCAAGTAACGCCATGCCCTTAACCTTAAGACTAATATTCGAGAATATCTCGTTCCTGGTATTCGAACCCAAACTCCCTTCCCATTCAATCCCCGCCCGATCCATTCCAGCCAAGCGCTAATGTTGAGATCCCAGAAAGAAGAGTTTTACCCAACGCCTCGTTATTATGTCCGTTCTATTTACAATTATGTTGACTACTGTCTCTGCGAGCGACCAGTTCTACTACTATAAGTAGGTACGAGGCGTGGTGGCGAAGAGCCTCTAGATGTTCTGATTCTATCGATACCAAGAGGTTGCATAGTGCGGTGATGATTGCCTCCCGATGGACCTAGAGGATGATGGTATTGAGTCCTGCGACGATTTCCAGAGGAACCGCCCTCTGGGATATCTCTATCGTTTTCATCTTCCCAATAATTTATGTCATCAGGGTTTCGGGCGTTTCTAACAGTATTTTGATGTTCCGCGAATAGCATGCTTATTCTTGAATTATACTGTTGATGACCGGCGTTATTTCTCGGTTGTCGACGTGGGGGTGGACGAATCGAGCTGTCTGAATCGTCATCATCGTCGTCATTCCCGGCAACTTCGTTTGCAACGCCGAGGTTTTCGCCCAAATTACTTTCCACGCTAACATCTCGACTGGACCGTGATACACCAGGGGACACACTCATTTCAGTATCACCGTCCCGATCCATGCTAGGTAGTAGATCTCCATCAGTATCATAGTCGTAATGCTCGTTCTCGCTTCCGTGATTGTTAAATGCGCCGTCGCTAGTTCCAGCGTAATCGATTGGTGTGGCATCCCCATCTACGCTTGACGAGAAACCATCAAAATTTGGATCCATTTCCTCATAATCATAGTTTAGTATCCCCCGAAGCCCGCCCCGAGGCCGATCTTCTTCTTCCTCGCCATCTGAATTTGGATTACCAATCGTATCCGAATCGCTTTCGTCCGAGGCTCTTTCATCGTCAGTTGTAGTATAATCACCATATTCACCGTGCGCCAATCTGTTTGTATCGTCATCCTCTCCTTCATCCAAGGGACTCCAGCCACCCGATGCCCTCAGCCTGCGTGCCTCATGATTGACCATCTCATCACCAAACTCCGAACCATTTGCACTGCTACCATTGTCGTCATCTGAAATCAAGATAGATCTAGAGGGTGTGCTACCATTCTCCTCCGCTGAGATTGAGATGGCTCTGGAAGGCGTTTCTGAGGAGCCGGCCCAGCCAGATCGCGGCCGCCGGCGATTCGTAATCGCACCACCTTCATCATCAGAATCCTCTTCATCGTCATCATCGTCATCGTCACCATCTTCGTCATCCGATATTATGACCACTCTCTGTCTCGACCTACGTGGTGGAGGAGCAGCGGGCTCGCTATCTTCGTCGTCATTTGCAATGAAATCTTCCAGTGAACCAGCGTCTTCGTCATCACTATTGTCCTGATTGCTGGTATCCGAATTTGTAGGATCTTCTGAGTCATCGTTCAAATTGTCCACACGATGACCACGCTGATGAGTGTGGTAATGATGGAGAACGTGTTGGTGAATTGGACCACCGAAAGCAAAGGGATTATGTCGAAAGTGGGAAACGTTTGAAGCGTCTTCTACTCCCCTGTGCAATTCGGCTTCAAGCTCAAGCTCCCGCTCTATATCCTCTCCATAACCAATGTCAAAATCTGAAAGATTGCCGTCGTCTTCCATATCGCTGGAGCCATAAATCTCGTCAACCCCAGCACCACAATGATCGCACGTTGGCCCACCTTCATGCTCATATCCACAGGAAGGACATCGCATAACCCCGTCCGCTTCATCGTGCCACGGTTTCCCACGCCGTAGTGGAAATGTGCCTTTGAACAATCCTTCAGGGCCATTTTTATCTTTCTCTACCATCTCAGTTTCTTCGGCATTCCTGACCTTGTGCTGTTCTATCGTCTCATCATCTGGCATTAGTTGACCTCTTTGGATGAATATCTCGACCATATTTTTTATCTAGTGCTGATTAATACGCATCAATTTTGCTTATGCCTTTTTTAGGAGTTTCTTACAAGGAAGGCTGGAGCTGGCATTTGCTTCACTGGTGCGCGGCATTCTGGGCATGTCTTTTTTCTCTTATTTGGGATGAACCATTGACACAGACACTATAATCACGTCAGCCCCTATCCAATTAACCAAGTTCTCGAACTACACTCACAGAATAACAGTATGTATGGCCACATTGTAAAATCCATGGTTCGTAAAGTAGTTGGTCGCAGATGGAGCAAGTTAAGCATTTTCTCATGGAGATCAGGTCATCTCTGAGATGGTCAGCAGAAACCTAAGAGGAGTGTTAGCGTATGCTGCGAGGATAATCCTTCTCCAACGAACCTGAACCTGTGCTTTATGTTGAACCGGCTCTTCGTCCCTGGGTTTTATAATAGCTTCGAGCTTCGCAATAGGTGATGGAGCCTCCCGACTCCTGGGTGTATTTTCGCGCATGCGAGATCCATAACTTGGCGTAGCTCTGGACATGACAGAGGAGGGTGAAGAATTCATGGTAATTTTCGGTACCGACGGTATCTTAGGGAGGACTGCTAGGATTGCTCGCCGTTGTATATGAATAGCCAAGGTAGTAGTGTAACAGAGTTGATATAACTGTTAAATTGTTCGGAAGAAGCGCCTTGTCTTTCAAAGCGCTCAAAAGTGCCTTCTAGATAAGGCTGTAAATTGGAATGGAAAAGTCAATGTCGGGCTGTGAAAGTCGATGGACGCACAAAATGGATTGCGTCCCGCAAAGATAACCTTAGCTCAAGCCTTGTTTAGCGTAATGGGGTAGTCGATCACGTGTACTAGTGTCGAGAGGCGTCGGACCCACAGTTAGAAGGTGGCTTTGGGGATCGTCTGTGGCACAGTAGAGTATATTCCAAATCGCGTGCATCATAGGTAAATCTCGTGTCAAAGTGAATAGTAGATAGCTGTACCTTCCTATATTGAGTGAACTTCGAAACTTGATGTTTCATGTTAGTACCACATGTCATCTGAACCTACCCACTTTAGTCGTCGTATAGGAATCATTCATCAATTAACTTCACGATTCTAGTCACCTATCAATCCGGTATCCAAAATTCTAGATATAAAAACCGGTTGTATACGAAGTCATTGGTAGGACTTCTTATAGATAATCGTGAATTCTTACAATTCTGAATATATTATATCTCTTCTCAGATGATAACCAAGTAATTCTCTATGTCCGGGATCCGCTGCAGTACAGAAATCTCTACTCGATCTAATTAGTGTTTCCCACGCAACAGTATAGGACAATCAAAAAGTAAATCCCCTCATTCATCTCACTATATCGAAGAGAAGCCCCCATAGATTTCATATCAGCATTGCATTGGCTCTCTGAACTATAAAGCAATATTACGTGGCACCTATCCAACCAACCAACCATCGAGTCATCTAATACCTATTTATCTCTCAAAATCCCCCACCAGTGATTTACAACCCCGCCCAAGATTTTCCGGTATATGCAGTGCAAAATCATCAATTAAACAACACTAACAATCTAATCAAAAAGCAAGCCATCAACAGTTCATAAGTGCTATTGCATTGTACTAACAAGAAAGGGACGAAACCTAAGATTCGAAGCCAAAGACTATGGAGCAAGCTCCAGATTAAAAGAGCCTATCTGATCTGCATCCAGCACGCTACCTTCAACTTCATTCCAAGATCCAGAAGAAATGTCTCCATTCAAACGATCGGCGCTAAAGAGGGAATAAGAACAAAAGAAATTCGTATCAAGTCATTAAAGTCTAGCTGGCCATGCCCATCATTCATTCAGCTCTGGCTTTCTTGTTTGGATTCGCAGCTTCAGCGCAGATCTCTCCCAACTCTCCGACTCTGACAAGTGATTCGTCGACGATTTCTTCGTTGAGGTGGGTTAGTTGGCTGATTTCGAAATCGAGGAAGGATTTAATGGATTTGGCATTGGTAGCGCCGGCTTTCATGGAATCGCGAAGTTCTTTGAGCATGATCCTGATGCGGGCTTCGGCATTTTCCAATTGATATTCGACTGTTTGTCCATACAAATCGGAAAGATTGGAGATGGGTCGGACAGTAGTGAGGACGGTGTCGTCACGGACACGTGGGGATCGTGGACGGAAGGAGGTAACCATGGTGACTCTCTCTTGTCCACCAAATGCTTGCAGTGCTTGGTGATCAATGTAACGACCTTGCAAAACCACAGCGCATCCCTAGGCAATGTAAGTAGATATACTTCAACGGGTGTATGCGATCAGCCTTACCTTTGATGGACCGCGAACTTTTTTGATATCACCAAATCCAGTTCTCAAAGCAGTCTCGCCACCCACCATTCCTGTTGTGTCACTCATCATGAGAACACAAACGAATGGATAACTGTCTCTGTGCCAGCCAACAATGGGCTTCTCATCCTCTTCGCTTATCAAAACACTGCTATCATGGTTACGTTTCTCTCCTGGGACAGACAAGTTGACATGGCCAATTTCATAGTCCATGACAGGAACAAGATCCACACCCGCAATCTTAGAGATAATTGCGAGAGTTTCAGGGTGTTTCCAGGCCTCGTAGATGAATTTGCCGTGACTGCGTAAAGAGATACGTTAGTTGAATGATCAATAAAATCAAGGGGTGATATCGTAACTTACTCGGGAGCATAACCACGGAGTTGTTTGGGTGCGATATCTGAGGTATAACTATACTTCTCTTGGACTTCCTTGTCGAAAATCTCTTCCCTCATAACATTAACAGCTTCCTCGCTAAAAAGACGGAAGGGTTCAGAGACAGCGATGGGAGAAACACCAGAGGTGGCAGAGTATCCAATCTCTTCCATGGTATGGACATAGCTAGGCTCTTCATATTGAAGATGAGTGTCAGGTTTGAATAGCTTTCCGACAGCTGGTGCACTCTGCTCTGAGGCTAGATACTTGGCGAAGGATCGTTTGAGACTGTCTTGAGTTGCTCTAGAGGAAGTGTAGCTTGCCACCTTAGGGAACAAGTTTGGCTCAGGAGTTCCTGGTTGATAGCTTACGTCGATAGTGGCCATCTTTGCTGTTTGTGGACTGTTTGTGTGTTGGAGAAATGTAGATAAGTTCGCTGTTGGATGTAGTTGTTGAAATTGTTGTTCAAGCACTGATGTACTGGTATCAGGTGTTATTATGGTGTAGATCCTTTTGATTCGAAAGATGTGGTCGTAGAGAAGATAATCAAGGACCCGTGGTTCTATGTTATACTAAATAGACTGTTAGACAAGATATGCTGAGGCAGCAGATGAACTTGATGCGTTGAAGGGAATATATGGCCTTCAACTGGATGGCAAACTCAAAATAGATTCAGGGGAAGCGATTATGATGAATTTGTCAGAGTTTGATGCATTGCCAGCTCGAATACCACGTCTGAAGCTCGAGGCTCAACATTTCCATGGTATTTGAGGTTGAACGAAACCCATCGCTTGCCCGCTGAGTTTGAGACAACCATCTTAAGAGATGAGAAGAGAGAGCCGACGCAAGAAAGCGCACCCGTGCATCGTGGACAGCGCATTGAAACGACAGTAAGGAATGTGGATATACTAACAGATAAATTTATCCGAGGTGCAGTTATTCAGTGAGTTGCTGACTAGGTTGATAATTGTATGATAGCACAAAGGGAGAATGTTTTAATGGTATAGTATAAAGGTTATTGCAAAGGTCGGCTCGAGAAGGACAACTCTTTTATATCTATAACAACTTTCAAAGCCTTAAAATTGAAGCCCAATCTACGTCTTGTGTGGTAATCCATCGGTGCCACGATTGTCAACCAACCATCATCTTACACTACTATCAATCCTTCGTTAATTTTGCACGTCCTCGATGCTTCGATCCTGGCCGCCCTTACTATGCTCCTCCACACCTTCTTTGGCAGTGAGTTTTTCCTCCTTAGATGACCTTGGGGATGAATGTGGAGATAGTTTCACGATATCTTGGGTGAAATCGTCACTCCAGCATACTCCTTATCGTTGATTAATATCCGGAGTGGTCGATCGACGTGCGTAGGTCTAGCCCAAACAGCAGAATTGATATCTTCTACTAAGACGACTCAATAATAGCGCTGCACCAAGCGAACATGAATGCAGGGTACTGTAACTGAGATACATTTGCATGGAAACTGTTTCTGCAAATGGATAGTGGGAACCACACGAATAAAAAACGGGCACAAGATAACGTGGTAATCAAATCCTTCCCTGACCACAACATCCAATCGGTGAGCTGCCTCAGTGTTATAACCAGCCACAGGAACAAGGGAATTGTATGCCAGTTCCATGCTCGAGCGTCATCAATTGTATGATTTAGCAGTTGATAATGTATAGTTGGAGTACAAATTACCAAAGTTAAAAGACGGCAACCAATTATGGAGACAAGTAGAATCAAAAGTGGAGGGACATCGATAGGTGTGGAGGGCTAATGCATCACGAGTTGATCAGACCAGCTGGAAATGATGACCCAAAATGGAACACAAAACACTTCTTAGTACTATCGGCTATATTTGGCATGCTTCGCTTGATGCATTGAGCCGTTAACGGACATGGAAAAATCTACCAATAATGTTTGTTCTGGAACATCCGGCAAAAGACAAGAGACAATAACATAACAGAGAAAACAGGACGCATTGAATGTCGTAATTGAATGTCGCAATGGAAAGTTGCAATGGAAGAATTCGCGACGGGAAAAATAATATCTACCTTATCGTTTGTCCATTTGAAAGTCATTTTTCATGGTAACGAATGCTAGACACGAATATATGAGCTTCCTCGTCGAAACAAGGTTCGTGTAGGTATATACTACTACCAAAGCAGTAAGAAATCTCATTTCAGCTAACGACCTATTGTTGGCAATTGCCCAGGACCGTTCGACTCCCCAGAAGAGATAATGTCTTGTGATCGACATTTTCCCTCAACAAGAAATTGGCACGGTCCTGATAACAGTATTGGCAGCAAGAGGATAGTTTGGGTGGAGGAAGGTCCTTTGAGGGGAATTTCCGGTAAATTCGGCCGTTCATCGTGAGTCGATATGCCTAGTAGGTTGGGTCTATTAATGGAGTTATCAATATGACGCATTGGATTGACGATTGATAAAGCTCGTATCCATTCTCAGTGATGTGGGTGGTAATGAGTTGATAGCGATCTCTTCTTTCAGTAGTTGCATTGTGGGCTTCGATGTTGGAAAACGCTACAGCATAGGCAGGTACGTTTATGTGCAGAGTATAATTCATGTTGGTGTCTGTATAAAATTGAAATGAAAATATAGCAAGGTTGTACACTATACTTGGATGATAATCAGGAGGAACTGGTGGAGAGGAGATGTCCAAGTTCAAATGAGTTCAAACATTTGAGTAAGAGAGACCAACTGAGCAATGACATTTTCATCTACCTCGCTAAGTCCCAATATCTGGGCTTGGCTCGGCTGATAAGAAATCCCTGCTCTTAGATAAGGATGGAGAGTGGCTTTGGTGGCTCGGTGGGAGATGTGAAGTAAGCACGAGACACGATGATGATTTGCACGTGATACTTCGGTTAATCGAAGTTGGTATCGGCAATGGTACCGGGAGTCGGGCGTCGGGCATCGGGCTTTACAAGGAATGTCTGGAGGTGGAAGGGCAGGTGATGAAACTTCAGGAAGCTTTGACTTTCTCGAGTACGAGAGCGAGTCTACGAGATGAAATCAAACGGCCAGCTGTAACTTGATCAAAGAAGTGATTCACATTCTACCAATACCAACATCTCCATATCATATTCATTCTGCACCAATTGCAGGATTGCAGTATGTCATCGGATAAATCTACAGAAAATCCATGGGATAAAGAGACGAGTCGAAAATTTGAAAGGTATTAATATGCCGTCTCATTCATCTCAACTTGTGGCGAAGAGTTCAAGATGCTGATTTTTCCCTGCAAAGTAAACGCCCAGGAGAATACTTTGACCCCTGTCAAGAAGCAGCTTCAAGAAGTCTGAAATGTTTGGCTCGAAACGGAGGTGACAGAGACATGTGTACGGACTATTTCCAGTAAGCTTATCCCCAGAATGTAGGATGAAGAAGATAGAAGTACCGGATAGTAAGCCAACCTTATGTGGACCCTTGGTACCCAATGCCCAATGAACAGTAGACAGCAAAGAATAGCAGCAAACGATAAATTGACTCTTGGGGGGGGGGGTTATTACAGCTTTTAGACCTTTCACACATCAGGATTGTGGACTAATGATTTACAGAGCATATCGAGACTGCAAGAAGCAATGGGTATGCATCAATCCTTCTATTGTGGTCAGCTAACCACATACTGATATGATTCTAGATCGAGCAACGAAAGGAAGCCAAAAGGAATGCGGGGTGGTTCTCTTCATGAGAAAACGGATTGTGTATGATAGAAATGTGATATATCAGTTTGTAGGGAGGCAAGGTATTCAAGACAAAGTTATTGACAAGGGCCTCATCCGATAGCTCAAAGTAAAACAAAATGGAAAAATGGTTGCTCAATTCGTTGGTGTTCACAATGGACTCTGTGTTGATTAAAGGAAACGTATCAAAGCATACAATCTAATGTATGCGGAATACCTATGTACGGCGACTGATATCCATCTCTTTCAGGGTTTCAAGACTTGCGCCAATAACTAGCTACCCAGATATGTAATGCAGCACATGAATCTTGATTCAATACCACAAAACATATAATGAAACGACATCCCAAATACATATCTTCCTACTTTTATCCTTACATTGTTTGCACTTTGGTTCATGTTTTCGTCGTGTGTCGATATAATTTATAAGACTATGGATGGCATAGGAGAGAGCTAACAAATTTGGTGTTCTTCCCTTTCCTCGCTAGTCAAATCCAATGATGCAACTTGAAAAAAATTATATTCACCCAATATTGATTTGACTTGTTGAAGACTCTGATTGTTTCCAGTGCGGCATCCTGATGACAAGCCACAACACCTGCATATATCTAATCCACGAACTTGAAGATAAAGACATTTTAATTAGCTACCTATCTCTCACATTCGGCATATCCCTTTCTCAATCCATACCTGGTAACATTTGAATGATGGCTGATAAGTTACTCAATGATCGTCAAGATGTCCCCATTTGGAATGCTGTCGAAGCCGGCAATTTTAAGCAAGCGCTGAAGTTAGTTGACAAGAGGTTGGCCAAAAAGCGGACACCTCATTTGGAGGTATGTGTGAAGGGTGAAATATCACTACTAAATATCACTCGTTCACGTGACTGAGGAATTCTTCCATCTCACGAATATAGCTAAGCAGGCTTCCAGGCATTCAAGATTTATATTAAATCACGTTCGTCTACTCAGTCGGAGAGGGATGTCGTACTCCCCCATCTGGAAGATTTGGTCGCCAAGAAAGTGGTCATTACGGATCAGGAGGACATAGATCTCTATGATGATGCTTTGGTCAACGCCATTCCAGAAGCTGGATCAATTTGGGCGAGGACGATTGGTGAGTTGCGATGGCAAAGTGTCAAAGCATACCCCAAACAAGAAGATTCTGGGTTGAAATCGTTCAAGGCCTGTTTGTCGGAACGCGACTGGGAACATGCTCAACAGGTATCTCAAGCTCTCACTGATTTCATCATGGGATACTAACAAATACTTGGTAGATTGCGAGTAGTCTTGAAAAGACATTCCCAGGTAAACATCAATACGTTTTCTGGAATATCTCCTCTTTATTCCTTAGATCTGTAAGTAACTGTATCGGATGAGAAACATCTTCTGAAGCAATTTGCTTACTCGTTACCAGATTTCGAGCGACCTTCCTATCGAAAAGAGAAACCTATGGGGCCGATTGGCTTATGGACAGATTAGTAAGCTTGCTACAGCTACAATACAAGCAGATGTATGTGTTCATGTCTCGTCCAAGATTACTGATATTAACCCGGTGATTTCAGAAGTCGAAGCCTCTTCCAACACGTGCGATACACACACCGCAGGAGCTGTTACTTTTACAACGGATTACTGCTGCACATGGCAAATTGGAGGATCGATTGAATTATTTAAACGAGCCTTCTCTTGGACCCGAGTCGATAGTTGCCAAGGGCGATTGGGAATTATGGAGAAATAAATTAGAGCTTATGGAAACATCTGAGCACTGGCAAGAACTTTTTGAGACAACCGGCGGTCTTCTTAAACGTTCACGCACAAAGGATGAACGCGGACAGATCGTCGAGGCTAGAATGGCTGACTGGGCAGTGTGGCAAGCGTACCTACACTCTGCTCTTTCTTTGCAAACCCCCTCGTAAGTACTGTGACATCGGGATATAGAACAAAAACTTACAAAACCAGTGCTATTGATAGTGTCTCGACAGAAATTGCAGCGCATCTGGACCCCACTTCTGGAATTGACAAAACATGGAGAAGAAATGCATCTTTAGCATGGCTTGAGTTTACCTTTAAGAGTTCTTCTACACCATTCGCTGCTGAGCCATCGGGATCAGATGTAGAGAAGTACCCTCGGGTGGCTGCAATCGTCAAGTATTTGCAAGAATTTGGCGACGCTACCACAGCTTTCAGCGATCTCAGGCCTTACGTAGAGCTATCACAGAGTGAGGAACGCAACAAACTGCTCCATATTCTCAGGAATGGAATTCAGTTTGGTAAAAAGGCGAAGAAGGACGATTTGGATTCTCAATTCACGGCCCTGTCGGTTACTAAGAACGAAGTAAGCTACGCACTAAAACCTCAATCTGCTTATGATTTTCTAACCTCTGATACAGTTCGAGAATGCAAACGATATGACTAGATGTGTCAATTTACACAAATTGACTCACCTCATCGTGAGTAGTATCTCCGAATACGAACGTCGGTCGAGCCCTCTACATAAAACTAGTGAACGATCATTCACTTGCACGTACTGCTCCAATCCTTGTGGGGTGTACTGTGAGGTCTGCCTCGAGCAACTCTCCAAAGATTCTATTGCCGCTTACACATCTGCAATGAATGACAACGGGAAAATTTCCAAGTCCCTTCTCCCTACAGACAGACACCCTGCCGATGATTTCTGTACATTAGCAGCAATGTGCTTGATGAAACTTGCACTCTCAGACTCCAGTGATGTTGAAGGATCTCTGAAAAGCAAACGAATCGCGTATGCCTTGCAAGCAGCTGCATGTCTCGAATATGGCTGGTCACAGTCTAAATCGAACTCCGATTTCTCACTCATCCTAGTCAGAATATATTCTTCTCTTGGCTGCGGCCAACAAGCTATGAAAGCATACCTCCACCTGAGTTTGAAGCAGATACAGCTTGATACTCTAGGGTACAGTATATTGGATAGGATTTCATCCCTGCACCCACATCCATTCCCTTCTGCCCCAGATGGATCTTCTGAAAATCTCAAGCCTGTAGACCACCTTAAAAAACAAAGAAAGATGTACGGAAATTGTCGTCACCAAGTTTCGAATAACACCTGGAAAGCATTTGAGCATGGAAGCTACAACACAATATTCCAATTTCAAGAGTTTTCTGAAATCATCAACAACACATTATCAGCAGTGTCTTCTGCTGTTGAGACCACAAAGATATCGCGGCTCTTGAAGCAGACTGCGCCTTCGGATATTCTTAGCATTCTTCGTAAGTTTACCCTATTAGTTTGATACAACCAAGATATGTCTAACATACGACTAGCTAAAAACCCAGAATTGTTGAATAAATTTTCGGATTCCAATGACTACACTTCATTCCCTGATTATGAGTCTACTTTGGGAACAGGACTTGAAAAGTCTACCCGGTTTGCACCTGGTCCATCTGTAAGTTTGTTTCAAAATACCGCCTGCACCCTACTAATTCTATCCAGAGCAACCGAAGCCGCGCAGACTTACTCGTCGAGAAATTAATCTCCATGACAACCACCGATGCCACATCCACCTCAATCAATCTTACCTCCCTCAAAGAGAACATTCTCCAGATCTCTACCGAACTTCAAAAACAAGCAGAGTTGATCGAAACCAACCCAGACGAATCCTTCCTAACACGATCTGAAGCCTCAGCACTCGAAGCATACAGCAATCTCGCGTCCATCATAACGAAAGCCTGCGACCCTACCGCATCATCAGCTGCAGATTTCCAAACCTCGCTCGAAACCTCCAATAAATCTCTGTGTGCAAAATTAGAACAACATCTCTCTTTTATCAGAGAGGGTAAAAATGTAACCCCAGCTCTATGGAATACTCTTCATACACTCTACACAGCCTATGATCTTGCATCTGTCATCATTAGTGCTACGAAGTTCCTCGCGCTTAAAGATGTTAAGGCTCATAAGTTTCAGATAGAACAGTGTAAGACTTTGGCGGAAAGCGCAAAATCGGTAATGGAAGCAGTAATTCAAAAATCGAAGGAGATTAAGAGTGGAATGGATGAAAGTGGGTGGATTGATCGGGTGTTGGAAAGCATGGAGGTGGGAGAGTCAGGGGAGCAGTTGAGAAGTTTAGCGGGAGAGAATTTCATGGAAGAGTGGGCTGGAGGTATGGTGGAGGGGTGGAGAGATTCGGTTACTGGACTGGGTTTGTTGAAGGTGTAAGGGGAAAGTTCTAAAATGGACGAGGATGCAGATAGATGTTAGGCGTCCAATGTGCAGTAAATTATCACTTCGGTGAGATATAGAAAGGCATCATAATAACTCATCTTCCCACGAGTCTCTCACCTCCTATATAGTATTCATGCATATTTCAGATATTTCCTCAAATAGATGTTCATATCCATGTGATATTATGTTTAACCCACCTAAATATAAGCATGAGAAATGTTTTACCCTCAGATAAACATAACAAATTCGTCACATCATATCTTCCTCTGCAGCCTTCTTTTGCGCTTGCTTGAGAGCAAGCTGCTGTCTCTCCTCTCTCAAAGTAACAAAAACCCAAAACCAAGCCATCATTTCAATAAATCCCCATGTAAAAATAATACGATTCTTAAGACCCTCACCCCAACCACCAGCATAATAGGAATTGCGGGATGTGAAAATAGGGGAGGCGGACGAGAAAAGCCAGGAATAGAGTGCTAGTGCCGCAGAGAAGGAAAATCGGATCGGTGCTATGGAGAGTCAGTTTTGAATTTCGGCATGGATGAAGGAGGGGTTGGACAAACCTTGGGTTCCCCAGTGGTATTGCGATACTTCTTCTGGCATGGATATAGCTACTAGATCCGTGATACCGAGGAAGAGGAATACTATTCCGAGAAAGGATATTGGTGCGGATTGGCGGTCGAAGGAGCGTTCGTGGGGCTGTTGTATAGATAGGTTAGTATACATTAGATACACAGATAGACATCTTGACATCGCAGATGTGGGAACTGAGAAAAACTCACCAAGCCCATCGATTCACCCAGGATGAAGACCAGCGACTGCTCAGCAATCGTCACCGGATTTGTGATGAAAAAGAATGCGAGAGTAATGTGGAGGAGGGAGAGAGAGGTAATGATTGTTGCGCCGGAAATAATCCCCATGTTGAAAATATGTTGCTGTGTAGAGATGAATGGAAAGGGGGAATGAGGTGGAAAGAGTGACTTTGGATGAGCTGAATATTTTTGGTCGAAAGATCATATCTATCTATTCTTTAGAGCTACAAGGCTAGATGCTACCCTGAAAGCTTTATTTAGGCGTTGGTATTATTCCGATTCCGAAACAGGGGTAATGCCTATAAATAAGTATTTGTGAGGTTTTAGGGAAGCTTGAGCTGGGTGGAATTATATGCTTACCAAAATCGTGTACCGTTTCAAAATTCGATTGTTAATTATTTAATCAATATTCTTATTCAAACTCTGATCTGAGTGATTCAAAAGCTGGCAATTGCTTAAATATACTAATATAATCATGTATCATGAGGTTTTGTAGCTGCTGTATCACATATAAATGAAAGTGTTTTCTAAAGGGATTTCTTTTGTGATAATCTAGAAAATCTTGGCATTTTTGATCAACTTTTGCTTGGTCAGCAATAACCAAAATTCATTCTTCGGAAGGGGCCTGTGTCACCACGAACGCACTATGTGAATATCCCGAGCTACATCCATGTCTTGCACTGTGACCCCCTGAAAGTATCAGATGAGGGATAGACAATTTTGAGCTTGTTTGCCATCCAGCAAGATTGTCAAAATGGCAGAAGCTAAATTGGAGGTCGCAAAACATATCAAGTATTGGCAGAGATGTCTACGTTCTCTATTGCCTACTGTATATACCAGTACAGATTCCTCGCGCATGACTCTTGGCTTCTTCATCCTTTCCGCGCTCGATTTACTTAATGTTGGCGCATCTACATTTCCAGAGTCGCAACGCAGAGCTATACGAGCTTGGATACTGAAGTGCCAACATCCGTTTGGAGGGTTTTGTGGTTCTACTAACCATAGGTTTCCTGATGTTTACTATGCAGATGTAGGGAATGGGAAACGAGATATTGATCCTGCAAATTTACCTGCGACTTTTTTTGCGGTCTTGAGTTTAGGTTTCGTGGGGGGATTGAAGGACGTGAAAAGGAAAGAGTGTTTGCGATGGCTGAAACGATTGCAGAGGGAAGATGGAAGTTTTGGGGAATTTGTTACGGAAGATGGGAAAATACAAGGTGGGACAGATATGAGGTATTGCTATGTGGCTACAGCGCTTCGATGGATGTTGACTGGAGATGCGCATGAGGAGAGGGGAGAGGATGATATTGACGTGGAGAGATTGGTGGGACATTTAAGAGCTGGGCAAACATATGATGGAGGGATTTCAGAGAGTGCGCAGCATGAGGCGCACGCTGGGTATACCTATTGTGCTATTGCGTCCTTGTCCCTTCTCGATCGACTCCCAAAACACCCCTCTGCGCAATCTTCCGAATCACCAAATTCAAAGTCCACTTTACCTGGTCTTACAAACTTGCCGGAAACTATTAGATGGCTGGCATTGAGGCAGACTTCGTATAATGATGAAGAGGAAGAAGATGAAGATGAGCATCATGAAGCGACATCGGACCATCACTTTGTACCGGATGTCGACTCTACGTTCGTCGGCTTCAATGGGCGGTGCAATAAGCGGGTTGATACTTGTTATTGTTTTTGGGTTGGAGGTTCCTTAAGCATGCTAGGTCGCTCTGACGTTATCAACAAAGATGGATCTCGACGATTCCTGTTTGAGAAAACACAGCATATGATTGGCGGTTTTGGAAAAACGCCAGGTGATCCACCAGATATCTATCACTCGTATCTGGGTCTTGCTGCTCTAGCAGTACTGAAAGAACCTGGCATTAAGGAACTCGACTCCGCATTGTGTATCAGTGTGGATGCTAAGAAGAACATAGAAGAGCTAAGGAAAGCTGCATTAGTTCCCTCTAGGACATATTGGGTGCATGGATACAGTTTCACAGTAAGGGAAGATAGTCCCCAATTTGGAGAAAAGATGGCAATGGATGAAGGTCCGCCGGAAAGTCTAATAGATGCTTTTGAAGGTGTTAAGATAGCGGCATAATAACGGCGTTGTAATTCTTGGCTGGGTGTTTCTGTAGTACTTTTATAATGATACCACCTAAGTTCTTATCTTTGATAAATGTATCAAGTAGAGAGTGGCTTGAATGTATCATGGTCGCTGTAGACGTGTAGCTATCTTCAAGCTTATCTTCGGAACTTTTTTTCCTTTGGTAAATCCCCTGAAACTCCATCACGCGGCTTTTTATCGGCAAGACACCCGAGCTTTCGATCGCGTAACGTCATTCGCCGAAGCTATGAGCTTTGAGCTCTTTACCGTAGCTCTTTCAACCTCATTAAAACACAACCACATTCAATATGAGGCTTCTCAATTTTTCCCCGCTCCTTCTCCTGATAAATGCGGCTCAATCGTTTGATTCGCAGATTCCAATTATCGATGAATCGTCCTCGGACTCATTGAGCCTCCTCGAACTCCACAAATCCCTTGTCGAGATTGGATCCATTACAGGAAATGAACATGATGTTGGCGCATTGCTAATTTCTTATCTGAAGGAACAAAATCTTACGGTGGAGATACAAGAAGTTGAACTGGTCGAATCGTCATCGTCGTCGGGGAAGAAGCGTCAGAATGTGCTAGCATATATTGGAAATAAAAGACAAACAAGAACATTGGTAACTTCGCATATCGATACCGTGCCACCTTTCTGGCCTTACGAAAGAAGAGGTGACGAAATATGGGGCAGAGGAAGTGTGGATGCGAAGGCGAGTGTTGCGGCGCAAATTACTGCGTACCAAGACCTTATTGCGGCCGGCAAGATTCACGAAGGTGATGTTGCGCTTTTGTATGTGGTGGGCGAGGAAACATTGGGGGCTGGTATGAAGAAGGCTAACAATCTGGGACTTTCTTGGGAAACTGTTATTTTTGGCGAACCTACGGAACTGAAATTGGCGGCTGGACACAAGGGGATAATGAGCCTACGTATTACTGCGAAGGGAAAGGCTGGACATTCGGGATACCCTTCGTTGGGAAGAAATGCCAATGCGATGTTGATTCCTGCCCTGTATGAGTTAGGAAGAATGGATTTACCGTGGAGCGAGAAGTATGGAAATACCACGCTCAATATCGGAAGAGTTGATGGAGGTGTCGCCGCAAATGTTATTGCGGAAGACGCGATGGCCAAAATCGCTATTAGAATTGCTGCTGGTACGCCAGAGGAATTAAGAAAATCGGTTCTAGATGTGATAGAAAAGACAGGGCAAGATTTGGATGTTGAATTCACTCAGGGCTATGGACCAGTCCATTGCGATAGTGATGTGGAAGGATTTGAAACCATCACAGTCAACTACGGTACGGATGTGCCAAATTTGGAAGGAGATCATAAGAGGTATTTGTATGGGCCGGGAGATATCTTGGTCGCTCATTCTGATCACGAGCATCTGAAGATCTCCGATCTCGAAGAGGCTGTGAGCGGTTATAAGAAGCTCATCGAACATTCGCTGGCTTGAGTTGTCATTTTGGATACTCAGTTCAGCACTGTTATATACGTCGGAAATCTCCGGCTACATGGAGTTTGATTAGTCTGATCTTCCCATCCCTGATGGCAGAGCCTTGCTATAATAGATATCGGGCGCGAGCCCCTTTCAATAGAGTACTGGAATGGAATTTCCCTTCATACAAATTAATTTGAATTTTAGGCGTAACTCATTTCGTGTGAACCTCCGAATGCATGTCTGATTGATAACGTTAGTGCCGAAACTTTCCTATTCGTATCGCCGAGGGTAGTGGTCTAAGTTATGATATACCATGGTACAATAAGAAATTCATGAAAAGAGCGCCTGGCCAGGCCTTGTAAGATGCTTGCGCTTTCTCAGGGCTATCGTCTTCTATGATAGTTCACGTTCTGTTTTTTTTTTCGATTCATCCGAACAATCGAATCATGAATCGATATCAAAGATTGAATATTTAGAATCACAGCATTCTATTGCCGAAGAATTTGTCACATACAACCGCCAGTCCATTATCTTCTCTCCTCCCAATGTCATACGTAACAATAAGATCGAACTTTTGTACCAATTCCTGCCGATACAATACAATCACAGAGATCAGTATGTATGCTATTCATTGTATTCCCACCACATCTTTCATTTGAGAGACGTGGGGTTAGATGACCACTGACTAACTTGACCTCAGAGCGCATCAAACTCGCCATTTGTTATTCCCATTGTTTGTCTCGAGATATCATGACCAAAGCTTCCTCGAACATTGGCATCATGGTCTTAAATACAAACTCCAGTGTTGTTTGCAAGGCACCATTTGAAGTACCAGCTTGTGAATTCTATGAGTAAGTTGTACACGATTTCTGTCCCAGCATTATCTTGCTAATCTTGTGCAGAAGAAGCGCGCTTTTCCATGGCGGAGACATGGTCCGCGTCATTTTAGGGCCTTCCAAAGATGAGACCGGCAATAAAGAACGAGTAGTGCCTCGCACCGTTCTATGCTATTATTCGAAAGTCTCTGAGGAGAAACTCAGGTTGTTTCGAAATAAAAGTGACGGAGACTCCGTCGATGCCAATGGTCAAGACCACAATAATGCGGTAATGGACTTGAATGAGTGGGATACCGAGACTTTCGATATGGCAATTCAGTGGATGTATACTGGCAACGTCATCATCGATATCGCGAAACCTAAACCTTTTGATGCAATCCGATTGTATATTCAATTTTTCAAGATTGCAAAGGCCTTAGAACTCAAGGGCTCTTACTCGAATGTAGAAAGAAACCTTAAAGCTGAACTTGCCGCCGCATCGGAAAAAGAATATGACGAAGACGACGAGGATGAGGACGACGAGGATGAGGACGACGAGGATGAGGACGACAAGTCTCCTGTCATAAGCCCCGCGTTAAAGGAAATACTGAAAGATGCATTTGCATATCCCCTTGATAGATGGATCCGAGAGCTCCTGGCGAGCTTTTTGCTCAAGCCGTATGTAAAGCACTTATTATGCTCCAATACTGATGCAACGAAAGCCAAGGAGTTTAAGAAGTTATTCAAAGAAATTGAAGGTCTTGAATTGGATGTTCTGAGATTGGTTAGTGGATCGTTGAGTAGTCTTTCGATGGGTAAAGTGGACGGTGAGGGATATTCGACGTCGACGATGTGGTGTCCGTTGACGGAATTGAGATTCGATACTGGTAGTATGTATAAGGTTGGACAGTCTGTGAAGAAGGCGAAGTCGGGTGATACTTGAGTGGATATAGTTTGAGATATCCTATATCCGTTGTTCATTATGGCTTAGTTGCATTTTATTACACGTTGATTTTACTTGGGACTTCAGCCTTGGAGTAGAGCTGTGAGTTAGGTTTATGCCATGAGTCTTTTGTGATAGCATCTTGATTTTGTAATCCACTCGATTTCTCGCAGGATATGGGTTTAGTTTGCTTCAAAATTGTTGACATTGTGAGCAGAAGTGCCACTGGGCCACTTACCAGAGCTTCTGTCGACATTTCAGAGAACTCTACTGAGGAAGTATATGATCACAAAATTCACCTGTGTCTTCGCAACACTATAGGTGCTATACTTGTCTACAGTGGATCTATTGTGGTACTGCTGCTCGTATTGAATTCAACGACAAGATCGACCAAGGGGAATTATGACGCTAAATAGGAGGTACGCACTAAAGTGGTCAGTTGCGCTGTATGTTGTGACTGTCTGGACCTTTACTAAAACGTTCGTCCTAATGACCAGAAGATTCTGGTCGTTCAATTGTAAAAGTTGTCGTGTCAAAATGATTTGAAACGTTTGTTTCATCTATCCTTCACACCGTTTCCAATATTCTCATGCTCGTGATCTACTTCATTGAATATATACGGCTTCATCTTTTTAGCCTTCTAATATATAAAGTTCTTCAACTATTACCTCTCATTTCAGAACTGTCATCACCTTCATCATAAAAGCTTAGTGCCACCTCCAATTTGGCTTCCCAACACAAGACCTACCCAGTTTTGATAGCAAAAAATCACTATCACACCTTCAAAGATGGAAACTCCACTGGAGACTTCATTGGAAAATCCATTGAAAAATGAGAAGTCGAAGATACTCATGTTTATGTTAGAGTCAAAAACAACAGCTTCTGAGACGTAGGTCTACTACTACCTACTATTGATCGTCATAAGCTAATCGTTGTAGTGAAAAAAACTTGTACGAAGGTCCAACTGCGACTATCATTGTGGGGCCAGCAGAAAAATCTACAAAATACATTGTTCCACAAGCCCTCCTATGCCACCACTCCAAATTCTTTGATCGCGCTCTCAACGGACCCTTCAAGGAAAGTATCGAAAAGCATGTTGAGCTTCCAGAAGAAACAACCGAAGAGTTTGAGTTACTTCTAGAATGGATCTATTGCAAAAAAGTTCCCTGTTTTCCTGGCCGTAAAGGCATCGACACGATTGTCAAGTTCTACACCATTGCGGACAAATTTGACGTTGCTGGCCCATACGAAAAAGTTGAAATGAACTTACGCACGATGCTTGCCAATCTCTGGCATCATACGTGCATGCACAACGGCGCATGGGCATATGATATTCTAGAATCTGTATACCAACTACCAATTGGACATGAGGCGCAACGTCTATTTGGAAAAGCATGCGTACGACCATATCTTGTCTACGAATATCGTATGAAAGGTCCTCCGTACGATTACACCTCAACTATCCTTAGATTCATGCCACCCTTGTTACCACCCGGTCCTGAGTGGTTAAATGTAAAGGCGGCTTTTGATACTATCGACGGGTTAGCAATCGAGGTGGTGAAAGCATTAGGTGAAACATTGGTCCATGGAAAGTTGGGGGATCGTCAAGGACTGGAATGCTATCAGGATCCTTTGACAGGACAGAGAATGAGAGCCATACAGTACTAGACAGGAGCTTGGCAAGCCGCCTGCATGTATACGGATATGCCCCATGGGTGAGTTCTCTTATGTGAGATTTTTTCTCAGATCATCGTAAGTTTGGGCATGAAGTATTCAACTCCCGGTTGTCGGATTATTCGGCTATCGCAATTGGGAGGGGGCATTGGCGAATGGTATTCACATTTTGATTAGTTGGTAATTACAATACAATCCTTCATCGTCAATTCTTTTCTTTCAGACCGTGATATCTCTTCATTCCCGTCTAGCCAAGACTATTGATTTTGATCTTGATCTCAATAAACCAGAACCAACGAGTGATCGGCCGGTTGTTTTTAGATATTTCCAAACATATTGCAGATGTTCGCCATGAAGCATGGAAGAACAACGGATCTTAAAGACCTTCTCTCTCAACCTCAATGTATAATTTGACACTCTCCAACCCTATATTCGCCAAATTCCATCACTAGTTGCGGTTTTAGCATATCTTCATTTATGCAAGAATGTGATACTATTTGCTGGATTGCTCGCATGGATAATCGCTTTCAGACTGTAAGTGTTCTACCAGAATGTCCAGTTGGCAAAACATTGTTCATCCAGCTCTGCGACAGTCAACAGTAAAGGAACTGAATCATTGGCAGGAAGCATTTATCCTTTGCTATCTTGGTCATCTCCTTTCTATTAATCTTGTATGAATACCGTTCTGAACGAAACTTCTTCACCCTGCAGAAATCTGGTGGTATTACCTAGTTCGCAGAAAAGATACAATACCTATGCATATCTCTTTCCTAGTTAATGAGACGAGGCCAAAGGATGAACATAAGAACAGACTAAAATCACTGGGTACTTTATCTCGTCTTTACTTGTCTGATGATCAGGTACGTTGAAGTTCTTGCCTCTTCTACGATCAAATCAACAAACACATTCGATAATTTCTAATTTATTCACAACACAAAAGTGCAGCAACTTTATCCACTAGAGTTTATATACTGAGTGAGATGTTATATCTTCCGGAGGCTCTAGTTGGCAGAATTATTTCAAGCTCATATTCAGGCGCTTAATAAGTGTTGCGTTCAGTGAATCAAGGTCGTCGCTTCCTCTTTTGCAAATCGCGCTAAGGGTCTTTCTTACATTTCAGGAAAGAAGAAGGTGAACTTGGGAGGATTCACCATTCTCTCAAAATCAAAGTTCAAGTTTTTGATTTTTCTCTGGAAAATCGTCTATACAATGGATAACTCGAGACTTCCGGTCTCTGGTACTAGTTCAATTCTTCCCACTCCAACTTGTCTTTTGAATACAGCTGAGGTGTGTAACAAAGCACCAATTGTACGCGACGACCAAACTGGGCCATTAGGCTCGACGTCTCTTTTACGTTCAAACAGTGCTCAATCTGATTTTATTCCTAATCGCTCAACCAAACTGAGTGATACAATGGCAACTTTCAACCATTCTGCGTCCAAGATGTTGGGTTCTCCCACCGAATACAATTCTGCAAAAAACAACAGTCAAGAGAATACTACCTCGACTGTCAGCCAATTTAGTGCTAACAACTCAGCCACTAATCGAAGTCCTCTAGCAATATTAGCGCCACCTACAATGAACACTTCAACATTCATGTCTCCTGCCAGATCAGTACCTGCTATGCCGGCGAGGTCTAACTTATTTGGCTCTAGCACAGTCGGTCTCAACTTCGAATCTTTTAGATCTAGAGCAGACAGCAATACTCCTAACACTCAAGAAGTTCAATCTTCCGAGACTCTGTTTACTAATGGTAAGACTAACCCCAGAAACGTTCAATGATGAAGATGATCTTTGAAAACGCCCTGAGAATTCACAAACTGACATCTCCTAGCCTCACCTCAAATTCAGAGCGACACAGTCAATGCGCCACCCCAGAAGCGAGCCAAGACCACTCATAACATTGCTGCTCAACTGCCCGCCAATGAGTTCACAAACAGACTCGATTTATTTCGCGGACCTGAAGTTCTCGTCACCGCTGGTATCCAGTTGGGGGTCAAGAGCTATCTCATACCTAAAGCATTACTTATTCAGGCCTCGCCATACTTCCAGACTGCCATCACAGTTGAAACTTTGGGTCAAATCACACGAGAAACACTTAAAATCGAATGCTCAATCTTAGCATTCGATTTTGTTGTGCAATATCTCTACACTGGTACTTTTGTCCGCCCGGATATTGCTGGTTTTAGTTCTGGGTCACAACAAGTTGTAGGTCATAACGAACCTCTATGTGAGATGAGGCAATGCTAACCTCTCAATTTACATAGACAAATCTGATCGAATTTTACGAGTTGGCAGAGAAACTTAGTCTTGATATCTCGGATATGATCTTGGATGACATCAAAGAGCTCCTTGTGATAGATCGTCTTTACCTTCAGGCAGGACACATTCACAAGGTTGTCAATTTTCCGAACGGACAAAAACTTCGAATGCTGTTTGCTCGCTCATGTATTCAAGCCTACCTTCAGTCTGTCAACCCTACTGATGGGCAAGCCCAGGCATTCCGTTTTCAAAAAGAGCTCGACGCATTAGACGGATTTGCGGCGGACCTCATGCGTGTGTATCGAGAAGTGGCAGACAAACGTACACCTTACATATTCGCCGAATCGCGTGATCTTCTTGATGGCAAGAAATTCTCTTATTGATCAAACAATAGATTGAGGCGCAGGAATAACAGGAGTGGCTATATCGTGTAACTTATTAAAAGGGGCATTTTTGTTACTTCAACACACTTTGAGCTCTCTGACTTGCAATGAAACAACGGAAGAATTTGATATTGGGACATAAGAAAGTTAGGGTAAAGATTATGTGGCATGTCATATATGAGACACATTAGCTAGAATTCTCGTACGACGCCGAATTAAAAATGAAAAGAACCTTGTTGGCCAAATTATTCTTTGATACTGCCACATAGAATTAGCGTGAAATATAACCTTAAAAAGCCTGCTCTCTCATATTGAGCTTCCATCTCAGAACAAAAATATCAATATACCTTGTTGGTCACCTGTTTCGGAACTATATCAAACAATTTTTTTAACATTTTGAATCAACTTCTATTCAACTATTTCAGAACAAACAAATATTAGGAAATTCCCCAAGATTCTCATATCAGGAACAAATGGGCATTATGGACAACGAGGTCTTTCATTTCGAGGAAGATGATGATGATGATTATCAAACCTCCAATGATGAGTATAGCGACGAAAATGAAATTGAAACATGGGAAACCCGCAGCAGAAGATCAACCAATCCAGAAGAGCAAGCTTCCAGAGAGATTCCAGCAGATCAATTCTTGAGGTAAATATCATGAACACACATAAACTACATGTTTTCTCCAGAGATTCACAGTCACTCGAACTAACAAACCTTTCCCAGTAAAATCAATCTTCGCACTGAGCCCACCGTCAAGATCGCGCTCAACTCTATGAATGGCTCTAAACAAACTCTCATTCTACCCAAAAACCTCCTCTGTACACGATCCCCATTCTTCCACCTCGCTTTTAATGGCCCTCTCAAAGAATCCGCATCTCCATCTCAGGAACTCCACCTCCCCGAAACATCCATCGCGGAATTCGAGCTCGTGATTCAATTTCTCTCAACAGACACCTTTACATTCCCCCACACCGTCATCGACTCCCACGAAAAACTCACTCTCTACCTCCTCTTCTTCACATCCTGCCATCAATTCTCCATCACCGGTCTCTCCCCCATCATCATCCGCTTCCGAAATTTCCTGCGCTGGTGTTCCGCCCGCGGCGAATTCCCCGATCGTTTTCACATGCAACTCGCCATTTCGCTCCCCGCTTCCCACGAGGCGCGCAAGCTGGCTGTCGCTGCCTGTGTAAAACCCTACGCGTGTTCGATTACTAAATCAAGCACGTGTTATGGACGCGCGCTGTTTCATCTGGAGAAGTATGTGGAGGAGGAGACGCAGTTTGCGGCGGATTTGTTCAGAGCGTACACGAAGGCTGTGAGGGGTGCGTTGGGGACCCATACGATTGTTGATCCGTTGACTGGGGCGGATTATACGGTTAGTACGGGGGTGGCGTGTCAATTGGAGAGGAGTAGGGGGGATAGGTGTGTGAATCATTTGGGGAAGTTTTAAGTGCGGGGGAGGTTAGGGAACTATGCGGAGTGGGAGTTGAGGATTGAGGAATTTTTGGGTTTGCATGATTGATAGGGAGTTATTAGCAGTATTCAAGGATGATAGCGGGTAGAGGATGGATATCTCACTCATTAGGAACGAATTATGAATATAAACAATTGCACTATACTTTTGCTTACTTGCTTTACTATCTTCGCAAAAGAGGCGCCAAAAAAATTGAAAAAATTCTGAGAGATTCACTACCCAATCTCAACATCACCAAGCGGCCCCACATAAAAAATACCAAAAGACCCTCCAAAGCAACCAGCAAAATGGCAAAACTCCAGGCGCGACGCCTGAAATCCCAATGAGCCAAATCGTTTTCTACGTTACCAGAACTTTCGTTGAGGTAGGTATTATATACGTTGTCACTGACGAAGCCCTGCCAATGCAAGGTAGAGAGGCGGACATCATTCTTCGAGAATGACGAACCCTACCTGCTGCGCCATACGAGACGTGGGGGTGCTTGAAGATTGAAGTGATTATTTGATATTATATGGGTAGCGAGGAGGAGATTTTTGGGGTGGTGACTTGTTAGGCACGTGCCTATATGGTATTGAATGAATGCTCAGGTGGACATTGAATGTTATGAGATGTACGTGAAATATGCTGAGGATAATCTTGATTGTGCAGTATGTGTGAAATTATGCTGAGACTCATAATGATAACAGACACATTGACATTGCATACAATGTTGCATTATTTTGTATGCCATTCTCTACCTAGCAGGTGAACGGACTCTTGAGATCTTATTAATTATCGTCGCCAGCGCAGATGCGCATATGCGACTCGCACTTGCAGGCTCGATATGAGAGCCAAGGTCACAAAGCAACTACGTAGTTCAATATCGTCATTTCCACGATTTCTGCCAAAGTAAAGGCAGCATGTTTTCATGTTCTTTTTTTAGCATCAGACAGACGTATATGGAAGTGAGAAATACATGTCGTAATGAATATGGATGATGTTTGCGTGTCAGTGGACGCAGATCTAAATTTTCCTTACAAGCACCCATTTTTAGGCCCGCGAGTTTGCAGGTCTATAGCCAGGTATTTGATGCACTCGATACCGGAGTTTGATCAATGCGCTTCAGGCAGTACTGTTATCTGGACCAAGAGACCTTTTGGTGCTGCTTTGATAGGGAATGTCTCATAGAGCGCACTTGCTGCATCTGTATTCTGGAATATCAACATGCGAGTAAGACGTGGCCGCTCGTAGAGCCCTGTACCAACAAGACGCTCGCATGTAGCAATCTCGCGGCTGTCAAAACCCATGATGATTGTCTGAAAAACATCCACTTCCACGCTTGAATAAAGTTCTGAAGCATACTAATGTTCCAGAATACAGTTTCTACAACGGTTTCGCATCTGCTGCCTACCAAACGAGTCCACAGTCAATATCAAAGGGTTCGGAACTGGCGAGACAGATCCTCCGGGAAGGAACCCGAGTCAAATACCCTCGAAGATCAGGCTCTAGAAACTTCTTGGCTCTAATCTATAACGTATTTCGCTTCCATTTCCAACCAAAGCTTCGAATCCTTCGAACCCAAACGTCGCTAGAGTATTGATGGATGGCCTTGCACGCAAGGCTGGGATTCCCATAAAATTTCTGTATCTTTGATCCTTCCAACGAACCGTGAGGCTGGAAGTGGAGTCGGACAGCCATGACACCTGAGATTTGCTAATCTTTTGAGCCGCCGCGCACGAGCATTGGCAATTTGCTTGGGAGCTTACCCCCGCAGATGGTCAAGCTTTCAGGGTGGGGGCCTGTAAGGCCCAGGAAATTTTGATGGCCGGGTTGGCTTGGGCGAAAACTGCGTGTAATTTTCGAGCTGGAGTATCAAGTAGAGCTTTCCTGATGAAAAACCACTCGAAGGTTCATGTAATAAGCCGAGCCAAGTTTTCTGAAAGCAATTGAAGCAAGTGCTTGAAAAAAGCATCCTCGTGTTGATAACGAAAATTTCTTCCTTGCTGCTGTGAAAGGAATGACATATGCAGTGAAATGGAGAAGGTGGCCGCATCATACGCGACCATCCCAAATGTCAGCACCCATTCTCAGTACACTCGCATCCTTCTTCGGATCGCCGAGTATCCAAACCCTGACGCGGTCCCGAGTGAAGTCGAAACGAGCTCAAATGCGTTAGAGGCACGG
Source organism: Botrytis fragariae (assembly GCF_013461495.1). Taxonomy (NCBI): domain Eukaryota; kingdom Fungi; phylum Ascomycota; class Leotiomycetes; order Helotiales; family Sclerotiniaceae; genus Botrytis; species Botrytis fragariae. The sequence continues at coordinate 2,589,508 of NW_023500987.1, forward strand.
GGAACCAACTACCGGAACATGTTTGCAACTTGTCTTCTCGGATTTACCTCTTTCATGCCTCTGTTTTCCGTGCAGAGCTCCACCAGCTCCGACATCCTACGTCTTTTCCAATGTGAATCACGGGATTCTTTCCTGGAGGGAACCTTGGTGCGAGGAACCACGTAACTTTCCCGCCGATCTTGTGATATATGTTATTTGTGCAAATTGTGCTTCGGCGAGGCCGGGCGGATCCGATTGTGATGTGATCGAGTCACAAATTCACAATATCGGCAGTGGCAGTGAAGAGGTAACGGTTGACGGTACGACTAGGAGTTTTATTGTGGATCCGGTTCACGGAGTGAGCCAATATTAGACCAGATGGATCGATGGTGATGTTGATTTCCGATACCATACCTAATATTTTTTCGAGGGTCTGTTTCAGTGTAACCTACGTGAGATTCTTAGAGGTTGTGGAGAACCGAGAATCCTGATTTCATTCGATGGGACATTGGATAGGCTTTCGCCTCTAATACACTATATCTGTTCAGTATGATATATCCCCACATTTGGATTTTTAGTTCGAAACTAGATGCTCTAATATCTCATTATCTGATCCGCTTGGCAGAAGGGAAAGAATTAGATCATCATTCTGAACTTTGGAAAGACGTGACGAATGTCCTAACGAATACTTAGACAAAATGTGATGTAAGCAATTACGACGCAAGCAAGGCTCCCGAGTGAGTGCCAATGTCCCCAAGACTCCAAGGCTCTCTCGGACAAATATACTGACGAATGTACAATACGATGTAAGCCATCACGCCTCAAGGCATCCGAATCCCAAGTATTTTGAGGCTCTTTTCCGTGGCCATAATTGGTATGCATCCGTGTCTTGCGTTAATTCACGATTGCAAAATAGTAATATTAGGTCTTATCTCAAGCCATGGAGTTTCTTCCTCATTCAATATTCTGTGCCTCAGTGACCAACTTCATGAGACTGCAGATGACCATTGACTTAACACTGCCATACGGCTACTCCGATGTTTCCAGACAATTTCAGTATTCCTCCAAAAGTGTTGTATTGCAAGGAATAATACAGTAAACATTCATTGATCCCATCCAACAACCTCCTTCCTGTTGACGGTATTTCCGGACCTCATCAAATGAATCCCATACCAAAGTACACGACGATGGTAATAATGAAATAATGAACATCTCCAATCCACACATAATACGAAGAACAATTTCTCGCCCAAAAGCACATCCTCGTCTCTCCTAACTCCCCTTCCTTTGCCCCCGTAAGAAATCCAAACCCCTCCATCCATCCCCCCCAACTCCCCTGGTTTCCCAATTCTCACTTCTCATCCAATCACCACCCTCCCTTCGTACATCAAGCATCCAGTCCCCCGCCAAAAACTCCACATATTTTCTTCCTCAGCGCTTAAGGCCATTCCCCATTGCCCCAGCACCAATCAATAAGCACAGCACCCACTCGTAAAAGCATGCCACAGACCCACACATCACACCCTTATCCGTTCCCTGTCCCTGTCTCCCTCCAATCATCCATGCAGAGGTTCCCCATTCATCTAAAATCTCCGATCTGGCGGCGCTTAGAACCCTGTCTTTTGGCATCGTTCTTCCAATTTCCCTTCTTGTGTATCCAATAGCTTATCCGAGTTGGGAAGATGCCACGAGCAAGTCGGACGGTCTTTTCCCGCTTCCCGTTAGTGGGTCGATGCTGCTTTGTGCGGTTCTCCCTCAATGCCGTTTGTTTGGTTTTGCGCTCATCCATCGAGTATTCAAAATAGAAACCTTTGTGCGTGCCGCATATGATGGATGATACCCGTATGGGAGGCATGTCATACAGTACAGTGAGACACGATTATCTAATTTTGGTAAATTTAACCTCCTCTGAACATGCCCCTCAGTTCCAGAACGTCAGCTATGGAGGGAGGAGTACACGAATGCCACAAAGCCATCGATGTGTATTTCCTTCCACGACAATAATAGCTAGGGACTCACCGAGGAGTCTGTGAAGGAAGATTATGCTTATTTTCCCCCTACCTCGAAGCCGACCAGCCTACAAATCGGGTTGTGCATTCCGTAGGGATTTCTCAACGTTCCATGTGCTTATTACACTGCTTCTATTGTGTACCTAGGTAGCTTACAGTCTAGGGAGGAAGTTAGTTGTCGATAGCACCTTAATCAGCCATGCAAGTCTTCTTTTAATGGAGCCTTTCCAAGCAAGCGTGACACGCTTCATCTTCGTCACTTTGTGGCTTGGACGGCTGGTGATATACGAAATATAGCTTAATTCATTCATGCAGCCATGTTCCCTATTCTGCGAAAAGTATGAAATATTTCCGAGAAACATGTCACATACATACATACTTACATATATCACCGGTACTGAGTGGATTCACGGGGTGCATTTACGCTGTGGGAATCACATCGGTACTTGGTTTTTGGGATGTGATATCTATCTATTGCGGCGAATGCACGGCGGGGAGTGATTGACTGATTATCTCTTGATGTGATGGGTCTCGGTGATGTGATTATGCGTGCTGCGTGATTAATTGATGCGATGAACGTTGAAAATTTCTGACTGCATGTGCGAAGAAATTGGATAGTAAGAGCTTAAAAGTGTGATTATTGTTAGAATTGATATTGATGTTATTGATAGATGTGTACGTTATTATTCACACGTAAGAAAAAGTGACCTTCGGGAGTTGTATTTACGATGAGCATGCGGTCCGGTAGATCATGAATTTAGATCAAGATGAAGGATGGAGTGGAGGTCGGAAGTAAGTAGTAAATTGCATAATCATTTGAACTTGGAGGTGATTTATTCACGGAAATAATAGTCTGTAGTAGTGTAGTGTGATATCATATTGTTTTTTTTTGTATTCATTGGATAACTTATACGGAACACTCCACTATAGTTTCATCTCATCACTCCTCCTCTTCCCCTGATCTCAGATTCTTCCCCTCTCCAAAGCTTCCTCCTTCTCAGCACCTAGAAAGTATCCATTCACTCAGACATGCCCGTGAAACGCCGATATACAAAATTATACGCCAACAGCCAGCAATTAAGTCCCGTCCTCAATGAAAAAAAAAACCTTATCCTCCACTCCTACTCCTGTACTTCCCAAAGTCCAAGCAAACCCCCCGAAATGCAATAGTCAGCCCGCTTGTTAACACCAAAGCCGTGCTATGAATGATGTCTACTCCGGAACTCCAGATGAGACTCCAGGCTATAATCGCCGAGCTCGCACATTTTCCTCCCTAAACAAGACACGACGGTGCCATTATTGTCGCAATCAAGAAATGAAGCCATAAAGTCGTTAAATATAAGATGGTTTTGTTGGTTGAACGGCGGTGACAAAAGAAATATGTTATAATGAGTAGTGATATAGATGTGTGTAGTTCTAAAGGAATGTATTGATATAGGAAATGCGATAAATAGAATGTCGAAATGAGGAGTACTATATTGGTATAGAATATTTACTCCACATGATGGTCGACTTTCCTTCTCTTGCCCTTGGGTGCGGGGCTCATTCGAGGTGTATATGTGACTGTTCGAGTGACAACTTCTCTGACTTGACGAACGCTTGACCGTGTTTGTTTCTGTGGTTTGATATCAAAGTATCTTCCCTTGGCTCTAAGATCCCAATCATATGGCGAACGTGCGCTTCGTGCACTAAAGGGAGAGCGTGCGCTTAAGGGAGATTCAGCATATGAAGATGCTGGTGAAGCTGGAATGCGAAGACGTCCCAGGATTGCAGATGATGGCGCGGATGTTGGGTAGTTAAATGGTGTAGGAGGAACAGAAGTGGCTGGTGACTTATGTGCATCGCAATTGCATGAACAGTCACTCCCTTCACTGCTGGTCAAAGATTCCGATGAGGGTGCAGATGTAGGTGTTGGCCTCGAACATTTAATCTCTGTAACGATGGGGCTGTTCATAGTCTTGAGGAAATCGGTATATGCAAGAGGAGGGGTAATGGGAGTCTTGATAGAGTCTTCTTGTTTGATGATAAAGTCGGCATAGCCAGGAAGTGGGCTACGTGCGGAATTTGATAGAGCTGATAGCTCCGAGGGAAAAGTTGAGGACATTGGAGTCTTGAGTTGGGGAAGCTTGGGTTTGGTAGTAGACATTGACCTTTTAGGCGGAGGAAGAATGGGTGCGCTCACGGCTGCGGGAGCAGAAGTTTTGATTGGAGATTCCATTATTTGTAAAGAATGACGAAGTAGACAAAAGGGTCCAAAGGTGTGCAAGCAGCGACGACGGTAAGGTTCAAGATCCGTGAAGAAAGAAGGGTAGAAGTTGAGACGTTTTGGGTCTTGGGGAAGTATTATAATATGAATTTTGAAACGATGTTTCCCCCAGTAGCTGAAGCAAGGGAAGGAAGGTGGAAGGTATGGTAACGGAAGAGATAGCGCCAAAAGGGACAGGGTCTATCTGTACTGACGAATTTAGTATCCAGTACTAAGTCAGAGGAGGGCGCTTGGGGATTTTGGCAATGAGCGTAATTGATGATGTTGGCCGCCTTGGTGGAGGCCTTTTGACAAGGCAAGGTGGTAGAGGATGTGGGTCGTAAGTAAGACAAGGGACGGAGGGGGATTAGGAAAGCAGCTAATAAGCTAACACCTTTGATTTTATTTGGATTTGGATTCTTATTCGATGGCGTTGCCGTTGCCGTTTAATTTATTTGGGACCTCTCCAAAATGTCTGGAACATCCAATAATGTGCTGGGTAGAGGATCCTATTGTTCAACGTGGGAGGGAGCAAAACCTAGGCAGGTAGTGAAAAATGCTGGGAACTTTGTACACAAGCAATAAAAGTTCCGATATGTAAAAGCGGCGGTGCGTGAGGTGTGAAGCCGTTTGTTTTCTTTTCTGGAAGCGATAAAATGAATAAAGTGACTTGGAGCTTGGGTTGATTTGGGTGATTGTTTTATATTGCACTTGGTCCGAGGGTTGTGATGACTAGGAAGAAGTTCCACGGCCAGGCCAGGGTAGATGGAAGGTATTAATTGAGCAAGCAGATCGTCTAGTTGGAGATGAGTTTGACTAGGAATCCGCATGTAAGTCTATGGGACTGGAGCAAGAAATGTTTGCTAATTAGCTAGCAAAGGAATAGAGTATCGGTATGTAATCGGAAAAAATGTATGTAATACAATAATTATCCTTAATTATTCATACGAGGTATGCGAGTAGACGACCTAGGTGAGGGAAGGTATGCGGAGCGAAGGTGGCAGTGAAGTGTGGTAAGAGTATGTAATCTTACAAGGGAACTTCAATACAACCCACGAGCTGATAGGATGATATTGAGATGCTGTGACTTCTAATGGTGGCGTCGCTTTCGAAGGTTGTTGTTCTATCCTACACGGTCGGAGAACCAGCTCAATATTTTGAGCTGACTCGACCAATATCGACCGACACCGACAAAGCTATGTATCAATCCTAAGACGTGATTCGCGTTTTGAGTTTGGCGTTTTGGGTGAACTGCAGGAGAGAGAAACCTGAGAAACCTGAGCGGTTGGAGCTGAATTTAATTTGATTGGCTCCGCTCAAATGGGGGTCTCCTCGTGAGTATAGGCTATAAGCTATACTTAGAGCGGATGTCACGAACGTGTTCGGGCGTCAAAAGGACAGCTTTTGATTCGGTGAAGAGTCGACTGATCTAATGATTGGTGCTTTGTCCGGCAGGTGTGCGATAGTGATATTGGGCAGAATTGCTTTTCATTTGATATTAATGATGGACAAGATTCAACACCAGTGTGAAAATGGGGGCTAAGTATAGGGGTGAGAAGGGGGCCGATAGAGCCAGTATTGTGGTTGTCAAAGTGCGTTCACGAATGAGGGTTTCTGTGAAAGCTGATATAATTGAGAATAGAGAGGAGAAAATGTCGCATTGAATGAACAAATAATTTCAATATCGGGATCAACGTTCTCATTTTGTAATGTGTTCTTACCGCTTCATTATTTCCTCAATATCACAATCGACGCGCGCAACCAGACAGAACCCTTTGAATTCAATATTCAAAAATATCGCTGGTCGAATCATCAGTATCAGGAAAAAATATCTTCAATTGACAGCCTTACAATTTGGGCTCTTTCCGCGCGCCTGAAGGCTACCAGGGATAAATGGAGCCGCCAGCCACGAGGTTTTCTCAACAGTTGTTCAGAAAGTGGCTCAAAACACTGACATGAGTGGTTAACGTATCACTCGGGGTTCTATCTCATGACCCGAGTCGATACAGCAGCGCGCGGTTCGGACTAAGTCCACAAAGGCGGGGTATTTGATTCGAATGGGAAGATGTCACGAATTTAGTTTCTCCAAGACTGCGATACAACGACCTGTCAAGGCTTGCGATTCGCAATTCATGCGCCCGCACTTATTTCTCTACCCTATCCTTCTTTAAAGCGCTCAACCTCGTGCATTCAGGGATTCTGACAGGCTTTACATGTAGCTTAACCAGTGCTCCTCTGTGGCACATATGGCAGACAGATCAATACTACGGGTTGATGTATCGTATACGATATGAATTGCATTGGTCAATTGATGGTCAAGGAACTATCCGCAACATGATTAGATGGCCTCAATGTGGCCAGCGTCAATCTTGAGCATCATCATGTCTCACGTTTTAGTGATGATAGGGATCAGTATCTCGTGTGAATTTTCCTATTCTAGTTTGCTTGTAGTCGAGTAAAAACCGCATGGAATCATTGCAGCATGAGTAAGATAGGATCAGTCTATTGTCTTACTGGGATACTCGGAACGGGGCGTAGGATTTAGTGAGATCTAGTAGTGGGATCTGAATGTGTCAGTACGCCCTCAATTCTGCCAAGTGTTGATACCAAGTGTGATCAAGAGATAACATGGCAAGTAATCGCCGTGTTCATCAGAGCTCCCAGAGAGGCAATATTCTCTGTTTTGGTGGCATCTCAACAACTCATCCAGGTGTTGTGATCTCATCTGCCAATGATAATTTACGAGCCGCCCTTGTTGGGGCGTGAAAATCCCGATGCTCCACTCATGCAAGTGATATTCACCATCATTTACGCTCTGATGATGACGCCTTGTAGCAAAGTTAATGATTAATATTCCGAAGAAACAAACGTGGGATGCTGGCACATGTGATAAACTACTACCCCGTGCTAGGCTTATCTTTGTGACCAGAATGAAGACCTCTCCTCATTCGGAGCACAAATAGATCATGTGAAATCCCAATCAGTGACCAGGAGGGGTAACTACCAACTCTCATGATCCTTCAAAGTCTATTGAGACCTTCTTTTGATCTCATGAGCAAGATCTTGACTGTGCGCTATTGAGGCCACAAAAATAGTTTCATATGCACGGGTCGCACTCGGGTTCTGATGGAATCGCTCATTCCTTCGATAAATCTCTAGTATCTGATCCGAAAAGCATGATAACATAGATTCCGTATGACTCAGAGCTTCGCTGAATACTTCGCACAAAATAGGATGATGAAGCTCGTAGGTTCAGATCCTTTCATAATAAATCTCTCGTGAAATCCCTTCGACTCTTTTTTTAGATTGTCCGTCGCATTGGACTGAAGTTTCCCGTTGACTTCTAGGTGGAGGATTTGTAGATGAAAGGTATGATGAGATTGGTTGGATTGTTCATCCGTCCGTCCATTCATCCATAACGTGCTTCATGTGGAAATCGTAAGACGAATGTATTATCATCCAAGACAGATGAGTACTTGAGTATTTAGGTTCAAACCTATCGCCACAGGCTGAAATGTCAAACGATGATCTATCGCGTCTTTGAATTCAATCACTTGATAAGACTTCACTGCTTTTCGTTAGGGAAATCAGAAATTTGCCTCCTGGGTAAGCGGGACACTTTATGTTGTTTGATTGCTATACGGAGTCGTACGTTTCTAGATCAGCACAGATGCTACTCTAATGTACGATTAATATGCCAACGTGTTGATCTCCTGGTTAACATCTCAATTTTCTTTGGTGGTCTCCATACTGTAGGTTCTGATTGAACAGACAATCGATTTCGCTTGGCCGCAAGAGGGTACACGAGGAGCTTAGTCGAACGGTGAGAGCTACTATGGCACATTTAACCGGCGCCACCCGACAATTTGTGGATATAGCCTAAATCACCCTGGTAAACAGACGGCAAACCACTACAAATTGCATCTACCTAGGTAAGTATTCTAAAATGCGGGGCATTATGGAGAAACCTGGGGAATAGTATGGTCAAGAAAACTTTGATTTGTTGGTGAGGAGTCCCCAGACCAGGGTAAATGCTTGAACTTTACCATATTAGGCCTTTCGTCCATCCCACTTCTACTGGCGAGGTCTCAACAGCTGATATCTGAAGATGTATGCTGCTTACCGACAGAGCGTTCGAGGTAGTCTTAGTACACATGTTATAAAGGCTATATGCGGACCGTGGTTCCGTACGGCCGGTCTGGATGAGGTGCAGACTGGGCACCGGTTAATAAGAAGGATAAAATCAATGTAGGGTGCTCAGACGGCAGATGTATATAATCCCACATTTCCCCAGTCGAGAATGTAGGACGAAACATTGTGGTGAATTCGTTGATTCTCCTCGATTCAAATTTGTAGTTTATATCTTGAGGCAACGCAGATTTTGTTGCTGCAGTCAAGATGGATTTCCAACGTACTAAATCCACTTTCGAGCTCGCGGGTCAGGAGTTCCCTCGAGTAACATGGTACACGCAGAAGGGAATGAGAGGCCTGTACTGTTGTTTGATATTCGTTGTTTTGACCTCTGCGACAAACGGATACGATGGCTCCATGATGAACGGTCTTCAATCCCTCCCTGCCTGGGAAGCTTGTGAGTGTTTCTACGATGAATTGTCCTATCTTGAAATGTGAAACTTACGATTGCCTTAGATTTCCATCCCACAGCCTCTCAACTCGGACTTCTCAACTGTATCATGTCGGTCGGCTCACTTGTCGCCCTTCCCTTCGTACCATACGCTGCAGATTTATTGGGCAGACGTACAGGTGTTATGATCGGCTGCACAATCATGATCATCGGTGTACTGCTACAAAGTTTGGGATATACCTTCGGCTTGTTTGTAGGCGCTCGATTTTTGATTGGTTTCGGAGTCGCAATCGCACATGGTGCATCACCATTGCTCATCACTGAGCTTGTCCACCCACAACATCGAGCTATCTACACCACCATTTACAACACTACATGGTACATTGGAAGTTTTGTTGCTGCTTGGTTAACATTTGGTATGAAACACACATTTACCAGAGCCTTTCGATTATTTAGCTAATGTAATCCTTAGGAACGAACAACATTGCAGGAAATTGGTCATGGAGAGCTCCATCCGTCGTACAGGCTTTTCCATCCATCCTCCAAATGACTTTTATATGGTAAGCTCCTGATCGAGATCTTTAATTTGGGAAGAAGAAGCTAATGCAGGTCAAGGTTTGTGCCCGAATCACCAAGATGGCTTATTGCAAAAGGCAGAAATGAGCAAGCACTCAAGATCTTGGCAGACGTACATGCTTCTGGAGACCAAAACGACGAAGTTGTGCAGCTCGAATACCAGGAAATTCGCCAAACACTATTACTTGAGAAAGAAGTAGAGGGAAACCCATGGGCCGAGCTCTGGAAGACTCCAGGAAACAGACATCGTCTTATCATTCTTGTATCTCTTGGTTTCTTCTCCCAATGGTCAGGAAATGGTCTTGTCAGGTGAGTTGGTACCAGTCAAAGAATATTTGAGAATGAATATTAACATCATATTTAGTTACTACATTAACATTGTACTGGAACAAATCGGTATCAAGAGCTCAACTACCAAACTTTTGATCAACGGTATCCTTCAGATCGTCAACATGATTGTGGCCACAGGAATGTGCTTTTTTGTCGATCGACTTGGTCGACGTCTATTGTTCTTGGTTTCCACAGCAGGAATGCTTGGTGTCTTCATCGTTTGGACAATATGCTCGGCTCAGTTTTCGATGCACGGAAGCACAGCTTCTGCAAATGCGGTAGTCGTCATGATCTTCCTTTACTACGTCTTCTACAATTGTGCGTGGTCAGGTCTTTTGGTTGGCTACAGTGTTGAGATCTTGCCATACAATATCCGTGCAAAGGTAATGAATTTCCCTGCTCTTTGCTGGCGTTGCTAATCAAAATTATAGGGAATGACCGTCATGTTCTTGGCCGTCGACCTCTCGTTATTCTTCAACCAATATGTCAACCCAATCGCATTGGATAGTCTTCACTGGAAGTACTACATATTCTACTGCGTATGGTTGACCTTTGAGCTTTTTATTGTCTGGAAATTTTATATCGAGACACGAAATACCCCGTTGGAAGAAATTGTGAAACATTTCGATGGAGACAATGCGCTCGTTGGCGGTCAAGCTGCGACCGAGAAGGCAAGAGTTATTGCCGCGGAACATGAT